>NC_064640.1:833362716-834650216 GCF_023864345.2 Schistocerca serialis cubense
TCAAGCAAATCCTTGAAATTTTGGGTAGCAGAAGTTTACCTAGATATATTCACATTTTCAAAATGTAAATGTTGTAGGTAAATTACTTTTTCACTTATCACAAAAAGAAGTTGTATAGATTCAGGAATTCAGGCTTTCATAAACGAGCTCCTTTATAATTTAAAAATGCAATAGTTTGTACAGTTTTTGCAGTGGAAACTTGGTATTTTTTTTTAGTTAAGCCTTTAACTGCTCTGGACGTGTTTATGCGCACCACCAGTCCTCCTACCTGGTACTCTGAACATGTCTACGCGTAGACACGTTCACAGTACCAGATAGAAGGACTGGTGGCGCGTGTAAACACGTTCAGAGCACACACGGACAGGTACAAAGGCACACGCATTAACATGTCCAGAGCAGTTAAAGGGTTAAGGAGGAATGTTTATATTTTTATAGTCATGTTTCCTGTAGTACATATCCATCATCTACATCTCAGAAAAAATTGTAAATAATTTCTTCTAAACAAAATCCATGCATGGACATTATAGTTTTTTTTTAAGGTATTGCCTCCTCACAGATACTTTTGAAAAATTTACAAACACCATGAACACACTACATATTCCATTATGTCACGCAAAACGAATCAGTTTGTAGAAATAATGCGAAGTGTAAAAAACAACATTACTGTAAAAGAAATACTTAAGTTGCTAATTGATGACTACCATGTCACCACTAAATTGCTGGAGTTGGCTACACTGGATTTCCCTGGGAACAAATCATATCAGAGAACACCGTTTTACTGCCACTATATGTATTGCATCATCCAGTTCCATTGATTTTGGGTCACGTGTCCACTGAGCATGCAGTTCTGAGCTCTTGTACCGAGCTGTACACAGAGACAATTATTGGTTAAAAATTCGATTGTTGCAGTTTTTAACTATTCATTACAAAACAAAAGTAAGTCCCCTAATGTTACAATAATAATGTGAAATACTTTTGTAATGAAACAATGGGATAGAATGATTTTTCATTAATTAATTACTTTTTAGGTTACACCAATCATCTTTTGAATTATTTACGACAAATATTGGTATTATGACTGAAGCATTATGGAAAGTACAAGTAGGCAGTCTTTTCTTGGACAGTATCTGCAAGATATATTCGATAATGCCCTGACTTGTGTGAATGAACTGACTAGTGAAGAATAAGAGCTTTTATTATGGCAAAGCAATGGTCATTCATACTGTGATTTAAGTGTTTCGTGTGTGTGTGTGTGTTTTAAACACAAAGACAAGTACCTGCACAGATTCTCTCTACATAAGAAAATTTGCTGTATTCTCTCTATTTAAAAAAAAAAAACTATCCTGAAAGCAAAGTATGATTCTCAAAATTTGCTTCTCTTCGACCAAAACAATGTATGCTTGCAGGATCATCAGGAACACATACCGTATGTGTGTGCATTTACCACCAAAATGTTAAATTGCTTCTAAATTCCATTTCTATTAGGAAACATACCAAGATCTAATTAAAATAATAACATGTGATATCAATAACAGAGTCTTTATGCTTCATCTGTGTGAAAAATGCCCCACCAGTTCATTGCTTCAAACTCACCTCGAAAATGAAATAGAAGACTATGCTCCTGATGAGATGGTTCAGTACAGTCTATGGGTATCAACTCGTAGAATGACTAACTGTTCACATCACTTCTCTATCAGAATCCTGCGACAAACTAAGAAAACTGAAAAATTACTCCACACTCTTATTTCTCAATCACAGTCTGATTATATGAAAATGAAGAAGCATCAGTGTTAACTTTCATAGATTTCAGTGAAACTCTCAATTTTGTTGTTAAAGATGAAGTACAGGGGTACCATTGGATCAATGGCAGCTGCACTCTTCACACTGTCCACGTATATTACAAAAAGGACAAACAGTTGCATGCAAAAAGTATTTGTATTGTTTCTGATGACCTAGAACATGATGTTGCCTTGGTTTACCAGCCTCAGAAACTGTATTGAATTTTTTTTAAGTGTGAATTTCCTGAAATTCATCTTGTGTATGTTGAATATTTCACTGATGGTTGTACTACACAATACAAAAATTGTAAGGATTTCAGAAATATCTGCTACCACGAACACAACTTCAACGTAAAGTGCAGCGGGTCATTTTTTGCTACCCGCCATGGCAAATCTCCCTGTGATTGTACTGGTGGCAGTGTTGAAAGACTTGTCACAAAAACAAGTTTGCAAAGAGTTTGTAAAGATCAAATACTTACAGCTTCACAGGTATTTGAATTCTGTCATGAGAACCTGCAAGGCATTTCAATTCTCTTTGTTTCAAAAAATGAAATGGTACAAGCAAGACATTACCTTTCTCAGCACTTCCCAAGTGCAAAAACAATTGCTGGAACACGATCTATGCATCACATTGTACCTATATCACCAACCAAGATTGGAGCAAAAAGGCTGAGCTGTGATACAGATTTTAGTATTGTGGATGATTTCTCAGATGCACTTCTGCCACTAAGGCCAGAATGCACTGTGCAGCCCAACTGCTATACTGCATGTGCATGAGACTCTTCTTGGTATTTGGGAATTGTTGAGAAGGTTATTTGTGAAGGATATGTTACAGTAAGGTCATGCATCACCGTCCTCCTATTGGCCTGATAATGATATTTGTGATGTTTCTTTCTCTCATATTCTGTGTGAAATTGATATCCCCACAGCAACATGCCGTACTTATTCTCCGAGCAAAGAGTCCTCAAAGTTGGTGGAAGAAAAGGGGTTCAAATACAAAAAAATATTATCTAAGCATTGAAAGGTCTCATCACGTGTAGTTCTGAATCAACTTGAATGCAGATTGCAGCACCAGCATTTTGTGCAGTATTGACAATATTGGTTTTTGACAAAATGTTTAAATATTATAAACAAAATGCTATGTCTTTCTACACTGAGTTAATTTGGTTGTGACAGAGGTAAGAAAGTGTTCATATGTCATGTACTGTACAAGTTGCCCCATATTTTATAAAGTGTAATTTTCTTTCATATATTGCAATTTTCCTCCAATTTGGATATTGTTATGTGTACTTATGTGTGTACGTAGTGTCTCCCCCCCCCCACGGCCACCCAGCCAAATGATAAGCAAGCTTATTACTCGGGATAACTATGTTGCCAGGAACCCAACGAAAATCAACCAAATTAGTAGCATCACCATGATCACGAGAAGATTGGGGATGGCAGAGACCAAGAGGTGGCAGGAAAAACACCGACCAATAGCCTGAAGGCCACTCTTTCAGTCCTTACATAACAAAACTCGGCTGAGGGAGGACCATTTAATAAAGCAGAGGACCTAATAGGTGGCCATCAATTCTGCAGTAAACATTCCATACTTGGCAGTCAAGAGATGGTATTCAGTGTCAAAAAAGATGTGAAGGCATATCCAATATGATCAGTGGATTTAGAGCCATCTGTGTAAAAAACCATGGCATCCTGAAACACCCATAAGAGCCTTCAGAACAAACAGTCAGACACCACTGGAATGATGGAGGCTTTCAGTCCCTGGAAGAGATTCATCTGAATCCATGACAGAGGAACTAACCAAGGGGGTGTGGTCACGAGGAAACATGGAGAAGAAGACAAGGAGGGGAGATGGAAGTTACAGTGGAGCGAAGCGAGATGGAGCCCAACCTGCAAACCCACCCGAGGGCGGGCGACTGCCTGATTCAGTGAAACGAACAGAATAAGAAGGATGAGCAGGGTAAGAGCAGATAGTGACGGCATAGGAAACCAGGGGCTGGGACTGCCAAATCGAAAGGGGAGGGATCCCAGCATCAACCAGAAAACTATCGACAGAGCTAATGCGAAAGACACCAGTGGCTAAATGGATACCACGGCAGTGAACCGGGTCCAAGTGGAGCACCATGGAAGGGGCAGTTGATCCGTAAGCTTGACAACCATAGTCCTGACAAGACAGAACTAATGCCTAGTAAAGGCGGAGAAGGATAAAACAATCAATGCCACAAAAGGCATGGGCAAGTAAGCGAAGAACACTGAGTTTACGAAAAGAGCCAACCTTCAGATGATGACTATGGGGCAACCAAGTAAGCTCGTTATCGTAAAGAAGACTCGAGAAATGGAACTGGGGGACCATGGTCAGGTGTTGTACATCGATGTAGAGTTCTGGATCACGACGGACCATAGTAGGATGACAGGAATGCACCACCCTTGACTTAAGGAGAGATAATTGAAAACCATGTAGGTGTGTCCATATGAAAGCACACTGGATGGCCCACAGCAACTGTCATTCTGCAGAGGCCACTGAGGGGGAGTTAGCCCAAATACAGAAAACGTCCACATGAAGGACAGGGGTGAGCAATGGTCTGGCAGAAGCCACAAGTCCATTAATAGCAATTACAAGAAAGACACCTTATATTGAGACCAGTGGAACGCCATTCTCCTGAGTCCGCAGAGAGCTGAGAACAGTGTCCACACGGACTCTGAATGACCAGTGGGACAGGAACTAACGAATAAAAATCAGGAGGGAGGCCCTAAGATCCCACTCATGGAGAGTAAGGATGATGTGATGGCACCAACCTGTGTCAGAGGCCTTATGAAGATTGAAGAAAACTGCAACAAGATGAATGCACTCAGAAAAGGCCTCCAGAACTGTGGCTTCCAATCGAAGCAGATGAGACCATCTCTCCCAAAACTAGCACTGGTGGGGAGATAAAATGTTCCAAGATTCAAGGACCCAATTGAGCTGACGAGCCACCATCCATTCTAGTAACTTGCAGGGGACACTGGTCAGACTGCTGGGCCGGTAACTATCAAGGGATTATATATCCTTGCTAGGCTTAAGGACAGAAACCTCAATAGTCTCTCCACTGAGAGGAGAAAATGCCTCAGAGCTAAATATGATGGATCTGTAGAAAGGCCAACTTTAAGGGCAAGGACGGAATGGAAGGCTGCCACTGATAACCTTGAAGGGTGCGGTGTGTAGCCCACACCCACGATGAAGAGCCAGAAGAACACAGAGGGTACAGAGAGCATTCCCAAAACACCCATTTGCTCAGGTTGTGTAAGTAACGGGCTTTGGCGCAAAGGTAATACGGAGGACAGGTGCCGCTTCAGATGTTGCAAGGTGCTACAACAATTGCAAACAGTGGTGGCAATAGCCATGCTCTGCCATGGAACTGGCCAATGGTGACTGGTGCCCATCAAGTGGGAACAGCAATGCCCGCAGCACAGACTCTCTCATCTGACACATCACGGACGACAACCTGACAAAGAAGGTGGAAACACGACACGGGAGGTATACAGAGGACAATGACAGAAATCTCAGCAGGGAAACCTGGTCATCAGGAGGTGGGGAGGGAATGAGAGAACCAACGGGAAATGGTCACTACACAGAGGTCATCATGTGGCGACCAGGAACGAAGGAGGAGAGGGGAAGAGAGGAAATCAGTGGCAGAGGTGCCACATGCAGCACTAAAAGAGTAGGGGAACCATCATGAAGATGACACAGGTCATGGTCTGCAAGAAACTGGTCGAGGAGGAACCCCTGACTAGATGAAGAAGCACTGCCCCACAAAGGGTGATAGGCACTAAAATCCCAAGGAGGAGGAGGAAGGGAGGGGTGAGTTGCCGGAGAGCATTTAGGGCAGCAGATATAGGTGGCCTGGCAGGGAGCGAGATAGAGATTGCAAACTGTGATGGCAGAGTCCAAGTGGACCCAAACAGCAACCGCTTCCAATGTGGTATGAATGAGACCCATGTACTAACAATATCCATACAGACCAACATGCAGACACCCTCAGAAGCCCTCAATGGGCCAACCTGGTTCTGACAGAAAGCACAGAACTCAGTAAGGGACAGTGAGTGAGCATTAGTAAAATGAGATTCCTCAAGAACAACACAAGCTGACGAGTGAAAGGCAATACGGGATTGCAACTCTGGGAGGTGAAGGTAGTATTCGTTACAGTTCCTCACTGAGCAGGTATCGAAATGGGAGTTAAATGGGCTGGAGCCAGTCACGTCACATAAATTAAATGTCAGACTCAGGTTGTGAGCGGGGGAGATGACACCTACAGGAGACATTGTAGGAGGGGGCCTTGTCCTGGTATTTGTGTTTTCTCTTCTTCTCTTTCATAGGTTGAGGAGGGCAGAGCACAGAGGGAGAGCACAATTTGAAAGATCCAGAACTGAGAAAGAGGAGGCAACCTTGGGGCACACAGACTCTATGCCCTGTAGCCGAGTTGTGGTAGCTGATGCTGATAGGAGGGCTCACGGGAGGGACACCCGTCGCTCTTGGCTGCTGAAGAAGGGAGGCACTTCTATGACCGAGGAGGTGGAGTGGCACCCAGAAGGCAGAGCGTGAGAACCACAGGGGAGGGGCTAAGCAGAGGGGCAGGACTCTGATAAGAGAGACATAAGAGGGCGAAAGGATATAACAGAGGCAAAAGTTGAAGACAACAACACATCGTCGATCCAGGAACTTATAGTCTTGTATCTTCCTTTCTTTCTTGTAAGCTGGGCAATCTAGTGAGCACGAAGTGTGATGGTCATGACAATTTACGGACACGGGTAGCAGAACACAGGGGCTCCCCCCATGAAGTGGGTGGCCACAGCCACCACATAGAGGGTCTGCTGTACATTGGGAAGGCATGTGACTGAAACCCAAGAACCAAAAGCAACTCGTGGGTGGCAGGCCATTCAGGTTCACGTCACACCAATCTCACATAACCTTGACCTCTTGAGAGGGTATTTCCCCAAAAAGCCAGAATAAAGGCGGCGATATTGGTGTGGGCATTTTTACGAGCTTTCTGCACATATTAAACAAAATGAACACACCATTGTTCCAGATTAGCCTGCAGTTCCTCATCAGTTTGAAGGATGAGGCCCCCATGGAAAATGACTCCTTGGACCATATTCAGAGACTGGTGATGTGTAACAGACAGCGGGACATTGCCAAGATGATCACAAGCAAGAATAGCTGCAGATTGGGTGGAAGAAGAACCTTTGATCGACAGGGAACCCAACTGCATTTTCCACAAAAAATAGCGGATTTGTGGGGGTGAATGTGTCCCTGTCCATCCTAGTACAGACCCAGTAGCAGGGAAGGTGTTTCAGTCCAAGCCGGCGAGCCTGGACCTCCTCCCAGGGTGTGGCCAGGGAAGGGAAGGTGGCAGAATCATAAGAAGCAGCATTCAATGATACATTACCACTTTAAGAGACGGCCATAGGAGAACGGCCAGGTTTTTGGAGCTCGATATGCCTCTTGTGCAAAGTATTCACCTCGATACCACTCACTTCGATTAGGGGCTCGCCCCATGGACGCCACCCAGCCATAACAAGAAACATCTGGTATGGTGGCCATAGCAGTGAGTTCTGATTCTCCAGAATAACAAGCAACCACTCCTAGGCACATATGAGGAGGCAACAGCTCAGGCATCAGAAGTGTGTCCTGTGTTGTCAAGGGGGTCAGTCAGATGGGTACATAACAGTCCCACCACACGCGCTGGCTAGACGTGCTGGTGATCGAAGTGGAGGGGGGCTACGGCAGGGAGGGAAGAGAGGAGGGAAGTGGGCAGAGGAATCCATGCCATAGACACTAAGGAGGGAGTTCTTTCCCAAATGGCTCACACTACAAACAGAAAATTTAGATGTAAATGGAAGGAGGATAACTGCAGTCAGCTGCAGTGGGATATTAAGTGGAATCATCTTAATGTCCCTGTGTAGCTGACAGCAGTGACCGCTCTTCCATTTACAAATAGTGTTCACAGTTGCAGTAGCTACGTGGTGTGTGTTCTTTTGAAGGAACAAACACTACGCATTCACGTAAGTCTGGATGGGCAATGGATCCACTTTCTTCAGTGTGAATGCACGAAATACATCTGACCTCCTGTGGGAAACTGAGTAGCGACAGGAGTATAATTGACAGGGACTGCTGATAGGTACCACTTGGCGGGAGTGTGGATTGGACGTGAGACGTACCAAAGTAGTTCACGCAGTTGCGATAATGCTGTGTCCCGGATGTCGCAATGGTTATCGCACCTCCCTAGTAAGCAGGAGATCCCGGGCTCAAATACCGATCCAGTACACATTTTCCCTCGATGCCGCCGATTCCACTTAATGTCCCCTTCCATTTACATATAGTGTTCACAGCTGTGGGATCTGTGTGGTGTCTGTTGCTTCAAAAGAACAGACACTACACATTCATATAAGAAAATTTAGAAGTGGGGTCAAACCACAAAGAGGGACCAATAACGCCAAAAACGATGAAAGAGAAAAAGCGAGGGAAACAAAACTGCAAGGAATACAGGAAACCAGATGGATAGCCAGGTCGACGTAAATAAGATAATCGAGGAAGGGGGAGGAGGTGGCAGCGGGGAAGGAGAGAAGGCAGTGAAAGGACACGGGGAAGGAAATGCAGCCCAGGAAGGAAGAATGGTCTGCAATAACTTGGGGCCCTGTGAGCACCATGCACGAACTCATGGAAGAATTCTGAGCCGCCTGGGGCATGTTAGTTGAAGTGTGCAGGGGCAGTGGGTTACCAAATAATGAAGCCAGGATGATTATGGGACTGGATGATGTGTTTTCAAGATGACTCATCTGCAACTATTGCTTGGTAGTCATACTGACATAAAGGATTGTCCTGCGTTTGGAGCAGAGTAATGGCTACTTTCACAGGTTGCCTGGCTTCTGATGGGGTAGGAAATGCCTGTGACAGGACTGGAGGAGGTGGTGCAGGGTGGATGGATTGGGCAGGTTTTGCAGCTTTGTCTGCTACACAGATGTAATCCCTGTGTCAAGTGGTTGGGAGTGGCATAGGGATGGACTAGCATGCTGTGTAGGGTGGATAGGTGACAGAACACTACTTTAGGAGGGGTAGGAAAGATCTTGGATAGAATGTCCCTCATTTCAGCGTAGGATGAGAGATAATCAAAGCACCGGGGAAAGGTATATTTCAGTTGTTCCAGTCCAAGGTGATACTGGGTGACAAAGGGGGCGGTTCTTTGTAACTGATTTTTGGGGTGGTGGAAGGATTGAGGGTGTGTGAGGATATGGCACTGGAAATCTGTTCATTGACTAGGATCAGTGGGGTGGGGGTGGGGCTGAAACTTATCTACATTCCTTCACAACCTCAACGCCTTTTCCTCCCCTACGTTTCACCTGGTCCTTCTCTACCAAACGTGTACCCTTCCTGCATGCTGACATCCACCTCTCTGATGGCTCCATCCACACTTCTGTCCACATTAAACTCACTAACCACCAACGATACTTGTATTTCAACAGCTGCTATCCCTTCCACAAGAAAAAATCCCTCGCATGCTGCGTAGCCACCCAAGGATGACATATCTGCAGTGGTGAGAACCCCCTTGCTCAACATGCTGAAGCCTTCACAAAGGTTTTCACAGACACATGATACAACCCCCATCCCCAAACCTAGTCCACAAACATATTTACTGTGCCATTGCCTCACACAACCCCAATCCTACCACAATCCCTACAAGTCAGTTACAAAGCAGCACTTTCCTTGTGAACCTGCATCACCCTGGCTGGAACAATGGAACCATATCCATCGCCAGGGCTATGATTATATCTCATCCTGCTCTGAAATGAGGGACATCCTACCAGAGATCCTTCCCATCCCTCCTAAAGTGGTGTTCTGTCGCTCACCCAAACTACAGAACAGCCCAGCCCATCCCTATGCCAACCCTAACTCCCAACCCCATGACACAGGGATTATATCCCTATGGCAGACCAAGGCCCAATCCAAGCACCCAGCACGTTCTACCCCCATCACAACCACTGCATCTGCCGCAAAACAGCATTGGCACCATTAGTCTATTTTGTGTGTGTGTGTGTGTGTGTGTGTGTGTGTGTGTGTGTGTGTTATACTCTAACTCTTCAATGGATAACTACAAAAGTCTGCAAGTGTTCTTTCTTTTGTCTGTGCCTGTCAACATCCCAACACTTCTGCTTTTCATCGAGTGGTCTTTAATCCCAAAGTTTAAGTTCTTTATGTGATGTAAATTTCAACAATTCCATTTCAACTAGTTTTCCACTATAATTATTAGCTTTTTACCTTCTTATATGAAATACCCTTGTTTATGACAATGTGAACTTAAGTTTTCTTCTTGAAATATAAAAATGGATTGTTATCACATCAAGGAATTAGTTATATTTAAAAACAAAGATGATGTGACTTACCAAACGAAAGCGCTGGCACGTCGATAGACACACAAACAAACACAAACATGTACACAAAATTCTAGCTTTCGCAACCAACGGTTGCTTCGTCAGGAAAGAGGGAAGGAGAGGGAAAGACGAAAGGATGTGGGTTTTAAGGGAGAGGGTAAGGAGTCATTCCAATCCCGGGAGCGGAAAAACTTACCTTAGGGGGAAGAAAGGGGTATACACTCGCGCACACACACACATATCCACCCGCACATACACAGTCACACAGTTTTGTGACTGTGTATGTGCGGATGGATATATGTGTGTGTGTGTGTGTGCGCGAGTGTGTGCCTGTCCTTTTTTTCCCCCTAAGGTAAGTCTTTCCGTTCCTGGGATTGGAATGACTCCTTACCCTCTCCCTTAAAACCCACATCCTTTCGTCTTTCCCTCTCCTTCCCTCTTTCCTGACGAAGCAACCGCTGGTTGCGAAAGCTAGAATTTTGTGTGCATGTTTGTGTTTGTTTGTGTGTGTATTGACGTGCCAGTGCTTTCGTTTGGTAAGTCACATCATCTTTGTTTTTAAATATATTTTTCCCACGTGGAATGTTTCCCTCTATTATATTCAAGGAATTAGTTATATAGTAATATCTACATCTACATCCATACTCTGCAAGACACCTGATTGTGTGTGGCGGGGGGTACCTTGAGTACCTCTATCGGGTTCTCCCTTCCATTCCAGTCTCTTATTGTTCGTGGAAAGAAAGATTGTTAGTATGCAACTGTGTGGGCTCTAATCTCTCTGATTTTATCCTCATGGTCTCCTCGCGAGATATACGTAGGAGGGAGCAATATACTTTTTGACTCCTTGGTGAAGGTTTGTTCTCGAAACTTCAACAAAAGCCTGTACCGAGCTACTGAGCGTCTCTCTTGCAGAGTCTTCCACTGGAGTTTATCTATCATCTCCGTAACGCTTTCGAAATTATCTGACTTAAAGAAAAAAATTCAGTATGTTCTTTACATGATGAACCAGAGCAATAGTTTTAAAATTCAGTTTATGTTAAATGGATCACCGTTTTCATTTAAATTATACAACTTATCCTGAATCTGAAACTGGTTTTGGTGAAGCATGCTAATATCTGAAAAACAGCTGTTATCAGGAAACGGAAAGTATAACAAGGAAGAAGCCTGCAAGCATTATATCAACCACTCTATGTTGCTGCTAACTGGAGTTTAATTTTAATTTCCACAACTGTGTGGAAATTAATTTTTATAACAACAAAATTGGAAGAAACTGAATGAAGAAATTTTGAGAAAAGAAGAAAATGAAGCTCACTGCCAACAAAGCTTAACATGATCTGAACTAACACCAACACAGGAAATAATAATAATAATAATAATAATAATAATCAGGTTACCTTACATTCGGAAAGCAGTTGCACTCAGGGACTGTTATATTAACTTGTAAATTATAGACTGCACCAATTGGTCATCCTTTTTAAATTTTATTATGCAGAACTACATTTCGGCTAGAAGCTAGCCATTCTCAATGCACTGTTATTTTCACTCAAAGGATGTAAGTCCCTGTTGATCGGGCTTCACCCACGAAATCTAGATCTGTATAATAAAATTTAAAAAGGATGACTGATTGCTGCAATCTATAATAACAAAAGTATTTACGCACACCAACCATTCAAAACCACTCAAGAAGTTCCTAACTGGTGATCTTCACAAGGAGATCATGTGATGATATAGGACTAAATCAGAACTACACTAACTGAGTTCCTTACCTTCATAAAAATTGATTTTGTTGCAACTGGGATATCATATGATAGATGATCACAACCTGGGTCAAATGGTTCTTTCAGATAACTACCATGCTTCGCAGCACCCAGGGCAATCAGTTCATCAGGATTTACACTACATAATAACTCTGAATTGGGAAACATTTCAGAGACAGATTGCTGAATTATTGGGATTTTCGCAGATCCACCGCACAGGAGCACCTAAAAGAAATATTTCAGAATTCTGTAGTACACTCATAACATTAGTAGAAATAAGAGAAGGTCTGAAAAGTTAAATAGACATACAAGAGGGAGCTTATGTAACGAGTAACATAAATCTTACTCTGGTCAATATAGTAATTCTTAAACAATTCAGTAATTTGTAATCAAACAATGGAAACTCCAGAAAAGAATATCAGCAATGTAGGAAAAGACAGATTGCTACTTACTGTGAAGAAGAAACAACAAGTTGCAGACAACACAATTAAAAGACACTCACTTATAGCTTTTGGCCACAGCTTCATAAGTAAAAGGCAAAACACACACACACACACACACACACACACACACACACACACACACACACACACACACACTCACAGCCACCATTTCCAGCATCTCAGGCCACAATGCTTACGGTAAGTAGCAATCTGTCAGTAATTTGTAAGCTATTTAGCATAACTATAACAGAGTCATGCTGTTTCACTTTATGGATCATTCTGTCCCAAAACTGACGCAGAACAATATATTTCAATAACCAGGTGCTACAATGATGCATCCATCAGGAAACGAATTCTTGTATACAAATGTTGGAAAACAATAGCGCGCCATCCACTAAGACAAATCTCATACAAACATTATACAAAATCTCGGGCAGAACCATGGACGTATATTAAAGGTGGATGATGTACAAAAAGTGCAAATGGATGATGAGAGATTGTTCATTTACTTGCTGTACAAAAATAAGAGAACGGTTTGCTTCAATTTGTATTTCGTCTTCATTACAAGAAAACGGAGACACTAGTATCTGAAGAGATCATAACAGAGGTGAAATGATATTTAAGTAGCACACTTTGTTTGACAGAAACAGCTTTGTGCTTCACAAGTGAGTCAATGGAGGAACAGCAGCAATGCTATACAATTTGCAGTATGGTATCACTTATAAATCCTCATGCTCTCTAGAGACAGCATCACAATAAGCATGTGCAGTGCAACAAAGAACAACAATTGTATGATGCCTCTTCCCCATATTTTGACTCACTGAACAGTCAATCACATATTTATTTCAAATTAACTATACCTGTTACCAATAAGGATGAGAACAGCTTCATGTGTAAGACATCTCAAAATATAAACACAAAAGGTATAAATCTGACGGAAAAAACTACTTTACAAGACAAATAAATGTTAGTTTGAGTTGATATCTTCCTTCTAAACGAAGCCCAGCAATCTACGTACATCACAAAAGACACAATATACAGAATATACTGTATGAGCTACAAAAGGTACATGGCCTAGCCAAAAGAGCAGCCAATTTTCCTTTATATCAGTGTCAATGTGTGCTGGATGTACATCAGTGCACATGACCATTTTGATACATGTCATGGCATTCACACAGCAAACTTTCCACAGGGTATCTACTGTAGACAGTGGAATAAGTCTTATAACATTGGAATAGAACAATTATGGAACACACACATCTCGTACAGGGTGTATACGGGGACAAGGAGAAAAAATTCCTGGATCTCCCGGTGAAAAACACATTTTCTCCCGTGTGAAAATACACTTTTTCCCTGTTAAGTGACATTATACTTTCCGTCAGAACTGTAAAACTTATCAATCCTTTGAACGGATATGGTTTTATACAGCAGCATAGAATTTCTCAGCACTTTAGAAAATGACACTCAGGGGGAAAAAACACGTTCTGGGAAGATCTTTGATGGGCAGCAACATGTATGCTGCATATTTTTGTATTAAGAAAGTATAAATTCGAATTCCACCAAAGGAAAAGTTGATGGCTTAAGTTAATATCCATAGTGTTGCTACACGAAAAGCAAAGCTTTCACATAGAATACTTGTCTCGAATATTAATAAGCTATAGGAGAAGCTAAGCTTTCACATATAATGTTGATCTGTTTAGTGCATGTTCCACTTTAAGATACATCACACAAATACGCCAGTAAAATTTTTAATACCGACATAAATCTCTGCTCTTCTGGGCTCAAAATTCTTCTAAATGGCTCGTCATCAAAGAGTTGATTTTTAAATGAGAGCAAACACTCTGCGATTTAAGAAATTCATTGTACATTCTTGCACATAGTTCCTTTTGCGTAAAAGGAAATTTACTTTGAAAATTTCGCTTTTCGAACTGAAATTCTCAATATTTTCCTGCGACCTGTTAAAAATAGATTCATTTCAGCAGTTGCCAGAGAGCACCAGATAAGAGGCGTCACCACGCTTGCACAGCTACGGTGACGTAGGAAGCCCGTATCTTCGTACATGTAAAACATTAAAAGATCTTTCTTACATTATGTCATAAGAGAAACAGGACATCAGAGGACACATCAAGAGCATCTGAAGTTCGTGAACCATACTAAAAAGCATAGTTTGACTTAAAGCGCACATTCGCATGTCCAGATTCCCAATGATGTAGGCCTCAACCTCATATTAAGCTTTTCAGTGTGGTTTTCAGGATGCAAATTTTCTTGGAGTACCGGTACTGTATTATCTCATGTTTGGATCTTTATTATGGCATAATTCTGTACGTGCTAGAAGATGGAATCGTGCACTTGAAATGCAGTGAACAGTTGAAACTAGCCAATGGAGTGGAATTAAACACTGTGTGTCAAATAAATTTACTGCCTCAGCAGGAAAGCTTAATAAAAGCCAAATTTCTTTAGAAAACCGACAAAAATAACTACACTGTTCTGCAAGGTGATTAATGCTTGACTGTCAGAAAGGTGGAAATAAAATAAATTCTGATACTAGTAACACATTTTAGCCCACCATAATTATGTGAATGTATTTTAATTCACTTGATAGCTCCCAACCACAGAAATCCGTCTAGTTTTCATTTGACGTGAGAGCAGTAAACGAAGAGGAAACACAAAAATCACTAAACGTAAACACGTGTCACGTGGAGACCCTCCACTATAGCTCAGACTGCTCTGCACACATATATATATATATAAAAAAAAAAAAAAAAATAAATTTCAAAAAAGTTCATTTTGTAGCACACATCTTTCTGAAGAGTCTGATACATAAAACATATATCTGAGAGGAAATGTAAGAGATGTTATTTGGTCTTAAGTGTGCCGAAGTGCAGTGCCACGCCTCTTCAAACAACATTCTTATACCACACATCACTGTATTTCACTCTGTGTAACTCAAAGGTGTATATTTTGTAACGAATCCCATCAAACTATTTCAGGACTGTGGAAATTAAAATTCCTGTAGTGTCTCTCCTTCTCCCAGTCAGCCGGTTTGACATTCTGCCCCTCTTATTTTTAAAAAACACGCAATTAATACTGGATGGGATTATTTGTAACCAGGAGAACAAGAACTCTTCACAAAATCAGGACTCTTTATTACCTATTAGCTAATAACTTGCTCTTCTGTGTGACATAAAATTAAATATAGGATACCTAAAACCAGTAAAGACAAGAGACATGCAAGACAGTACACATTTCTTCAATCCTTAGGTCCTAGTGATTTTTCTCTCTAATCTTGCTACAGCTTTACATGGTGTGCTTTCCCTTCTGCGAAAGAGCTATTACCTCATCAAAGTTTGTCAAACATTTTGCTACATGATAAATCGAAATGTCATCTAATACTGAAAAAGCTGTTAATACAAATAGCACCCAAGAATGGTGTGGTTTCTCAATCTAACTACATCTATTTTGTCACTGTTTCCTGGATAAAACGAAACAGGCCATTCCAATACTGCAGCAATTGTAACACACACCAAATAAGGAAGACTGTTTTGGCAATAATGATCATTTTTATATTACAGCAATATAATTCATGAAGTAGCAACACAAAATATCTATTTTCCTACTACAATCAAATAGCTTTATGTTAGGAACTAGTTTCAAATTTCATTCATATGCTCCAGTTTCATGCACGAGAATAAAATTTTTGTATGAATTTGGAATCGTCATATTCTTCCATAATTTGTGTGATGTCCCCATTTCTTCTCCTTCCTCGTACTAACAATCAATCTTGTCATCACTAACTCTGTAACTATTCCTACTACTGTCAAAACTCATTCTCCGTTTAACTTTACTAACCCTGCCACAATCACTGGTTTAGTTATCCAACGATTATTCTCCGGTTAGGTGTTAGTATGTGTTCGTACAATGCATTTTCCGCACTACTCCCAGAATGGAACTTAAGCAGCTGCTAGCTCGTGACTACAACTGGCCCTGTCTAATGTAGCGATGTGGCCAAAAATTTGCCGTCAAAATTCACTTTCTTGGATACACCGAGAAGATAATACATAATCTTTCTTACCTGTTATTCCTGTTAGTCATTTATTTCAACTCTGGTAATCTGAATCTATGGATTTTGCTAGTAATTATAACAACGCTGAACATTTGCAAACCAAATCAACCACATAAACAAGCAGCAGTTGGCATTCACCGGTTCGGCTTTATTCCGCTCAGCTCGTATAGCCCCGTCCCGTTTTGTCTGGAGGAAAGTTCATGTCTAGATGTGATGAGGATTCCCCTGGCAGAGATATCACGTACACTATGCACGCATTCGAAAATCAACTTAGAATGTGTTCAAAAATGTCCAAAAACCAGCAGAGGTGCATTTCAAAATCATATGAACAATCGACAGACCGACGTGCGCTGGATGCTAGGTGCTTTGTAAAAGAAGGTTTTTTCCCCCTGAAGAATATGAATCTGCCCTCTCCCCCCGCAATTGTTGCCTGGTTCAGATACAACTGTTTGCCGCCCCCCCCTCCACTAGATCCAGGACTGCTGCGCACCCGTGAATGTGGCAGCTTGGGCGCGCCAGTAAAATTTTTCCAGGTACCCCATGTGGCTGGTTGCTGCTACTGCTGCTTGCACAGCCAACAGCCACATTCCTGTAGCCAGAAGCGGGAGAAGGTATTACTCGTACGCGTGTGCATGAGCCCGCTTGTAACTGCTTAAATGAATCTAATTTAAACAGTTGTGACGTCACACTCATCGCAGGCAATTCGTTGTTATGAAGCATTGCATAGTCTTCCTACAGCCTTTAACACATTTTGCTGTTGACAGACGCTTGTACGTGCACTGTGTTATTTTATATGGCGCATTTCGTTTGCAATTTAAGTTTTATTTTCATTTTTTTCTCTCGTTCATGTTTTAATGCTGCAGTATTATTCTGGAGTAGCGGGATACAGTAATATCCTTTGTTAGAGTATTGGTTCTTACCAGTCAAAGTTACACAAATTTAACTGGAAACTAAAACAACGAAAAATTTCCAGAATTCTAAAAAATTCCCTGGTTTTTCCTGGTTTTCTCCTGGATGAACAAATTCCCGGGTTTTTCCCAGATCTCCCGGTTGTCCCGGGTCGTATACACCATATCTTACGGATTGGGGAAAACAGCAACAGTATAGAAGATGCCAACATAAAATATGTTTAAGATCAGGTCAACTGCTTTTGGAATGGCAAGGGAGTGACAGACTGTCTGTCAATGCCAGTGTCAGCTTCTGACATGAAGAACCACTTTCAGGATTAAAAATTTGTGAAAAGTGGACTCTATAAATGACAACTGATGAATTGTGCATTACCAAATGTGCTCCACATCATTGCCCTGGAAGAAGATGGCAAGCAGATATTTTGCCTGCTTAAAGGCAAAATTCATGGAAATCCCTGGAAATTTAATTACTGTGTAATTCTTCCTTTGAATCACATTGATATGAAATGAGACCTTGTGCTTGCAGTTTAGTATGGAATCAAAGTGACAACTGATGCAATAGCACTCATTGTCCTCCTCAAAAACCACAAAGAAAGGAAAAGGAAGATAATAGATTGCAATGTACCGTTCATTGTAATTAGAGAGAGAGAACACAAGCACAGATATAATCAAAATGAGGAAGGAAATAGGACAAGCTTTTCTGTAACGAACAATCCCAGCAAATGCTATATCTATTTCAGAGGGGGAGAGAGAGGGACTATGACAACCCTAAATGTGGATGGCTCGATGTCGATTTGAATTCTGGTCCTTCTGAATATGAATCCAGTGTGCTAACTACAGTGTTCCCTGGTGCAGGGTGGAGTGGCTACGAGCCAGCAAGGTGCAAACAGGCGACGGAGGCGAGGTGGGAGCCCAAGAGGTTCCAGGGAAAGGCAGCTGCAAATCTAACAAGTTCTTACATTGAGGCATCTCAGCTGCTCGATAGACTATCAGTGGCCAGCTGGCCACTGAATTCCACTGTGCTGGCTGCTCACATTCCACACAATACTGATGCGGCTTTTGCCCCGAGCGTTTGCAGCATGTTCTTGACGATGCTGTGTGGCCCCGGCTGACACTCAGCTGAGTCACAGTAGGGGATGCCTACCATGTGAAGATGCCTAGTGTGGATACCTGCTGCACTCTGAGCAGTGGTCAGCCATGCTACTGGAGATAACCTGGTGTAGTCCACTGCAAATTGGGACTAATTGTGGGGAGGGACTTAGTGTATAGAGCTGTTGTCCATCTGTGGCCTCAAACCAGTGACTTTTTATTGGCAGGTCCACGTGGTATCCTCATTTGGCAAAACCCTGTCGCCCCAATTTGGCTGCAAGACTAAGAATAAATCCATTACAAGAATTACTTGTACTTATTGTCAATAGCAGTGCACCATTCATTCATGCATATGCAGCACTATCAGTCACGTATCCAAAAAATCCACTGCCACTGTCAGTTTGGACAACTGCCTTGCCCTTTGCTGCATTAGTATATGCAGTACTGCTGAGTTCACTGTTTCAACAAGCTAACCTACATCAAAACACTGCACTGGCCTTGTTGAATTATTACAGTGACAACATCCCGTGCTCGCCTGCTTTCATAGCTGTGGCCATGCACTGCTCAGATTTACTATAATATGGCCATACATAAGAGTTGAGATAAACATAGGTATTTAAAAAAAAAAAAAAAAAAAAAAAAAAATCCAACCCAGTGGGTCAAATTTAGTTTTTGTGGGTTTTATTGTTTTTTCTATTTTTCACATTGACGATAGTTCAATTAAAATTCCTATTATTAACTTATTCAAAATGTAACCAATTCTTACAATTACTTTATTAGGCCCCTTTTCTTGCCCTGCTAGCACTGCATCCATTGAGAGGATCTTCTCCACCTACTGGCTTGTTTGGTCAAAATTAAGAAATAATTTAGGAGAGAAAGGACCTGACAAATTAGTGAAGATCTAAAAACATTCTGCATGCTTCAAAAAGAATGTACTTTACATTAATTATTAAAGTTTTTTTTCTGGTAGTGTACATGTTATTTATCTGTGTCTCTTATATTGCAAGAAACGTTAAATACAATATTAATTAAAAAATTCTTCTGATATTAAATAGTTGCCTTTACTACATACGATGGCTTTTTTGAATTTGAGTAAGGCTAACTATATTGTGTTATACTACTTTACAAGCACCCCCCACCCCCCCCCCTTACACACACACACACACACACACACACACACACACACACACGAACAAGACGCACCATTTTCATATCACACTACTTGTTTGTACAAATTACAAATAAATTTTATACCCAAAACAACTAGCAAGTTGCTGACGTGTTAGATACGGCATCAAATCTTTCTTACTAAGCTGCTTATTGCTATTTGCTTAGAAGTCTTCTTTTTGCACTTGTTTTCACTTCTGGCAATTTAAACCTTCATGGCTTGTCCCAGTGCTTCCTTTTTTCTTAATCCTAAATTTACACCTACTCTGCATTCACACTACAAAGTTATACTCTCACTCTCTCTTATGCTCTATGGATCCAGTCTACTAAAACCTGGAGTATTGGTGGTTTATGCTGATGACTGGCTCTCCACCTCAAAAGAATAAAAGCTACACGCACCAGAGTCAGAGCCACTGTGGCACTTGGTACTGCAGCACTCACAATCATTGTCATATGTCGTCATCCTTCTCTGAAATGCTCTACGTGTTGCATTAAGTGCTTGGCTGAAATGACCCCTTCCTGCACAGCAATAAATCATTCCAGGGAATGGATTAGGTCAGGTTCTAGAGTTTGATTAACAAATTTTACATTCTGCATTGGTAACAACTCTAAAGGCACATGCGGCAATTACAACTTTGTCTGTGAGATGTTCAATTGCACAATTCTTGTAATTGTGGCTAGTAGATGGAAGGTTCACCCTATGTCGCATGTAGTAACATTTACTAATAACCTACTTACCTTTTTAAAGTTCAATCCGTCTGGCCTCCATGAGCTTCCCCTGACTTCTATGTATTCCAAAGGCTCGATACGTGCTCACAAATCTTCTGCACTGAGGAAACTTTATAATCTTCTCACACCATGATGAGCTGCTATGCAATTACAAGAGGTGGTTTGCTAGCCTCAGAGCATACAGTGGAGCTGATCATAAAAGGTTTGGTGGCTAACACTATTTCCGCATGATTGACTGCTTCACAGGTTTTCATCTAGAATGACTGAGCATACTGACACATCACACAACCATAATCAACTTGAGATCACGCAAAATGCACTATAAAAAAAAAAAGAGCTCTTAAGTTCTGCCTACTTCCCATATTCTGTGACCAACATATCTAAAAATACTGAGCGCTTCCACAGTTCACTCATTTTGCTTTCTTACATACAGCAGCACAGCTTGCGACAGACTAATCGGAGCTGAAAATCTTGACAATTGAACTGAAGCAGCTAAGACATATGAACTAATATTCTCATTTATTTGCCTTGCACTTGCTGCTGGTATACACTAGACAGCAATACTCATGGTAAATAAAAGAAGAAGTGAAGATTAGGGTCTTATAGCCCACCAATGACAAGGAAGTGAGAGTACGAGCTCAGTGTATGCAGGTATCGGGAACGAAATAGCCCACATCCTTTTCAGGGGAACCGTTCTGGCATTTGCCTACATTTATTTGGAGAAATCACAGAAGTTTAAATTTCACACTGTGTCCCGGATGGTTCAGTGGTTACTGCACCTGTCTAGTATGCAGGAGAGCCCAGATTTGAGTCTCGGTCCAGTACATTCTCGCTCATCGCCACCAATTCCACTTAACGTCCTGCGGCAGCTGACAGCAGTTATCCCCCTTCAATTTACACATAATTTTTCATAGCTGCAGATTCTGCACCGTGGTGTCTGTTCTTTTAGGCAAACATTATGCATTCACATATTTTGAGAATTTACACACACACACACACACACACACACACACACACACACACACACACACAGTGTTTCCTAACAGGAAACATAGGTAAGTGAAAAGAACTGGAGAATAATGTAAAATCATCATCACCACCACCACCACCACCACCACCACCACCACCTTGCATCTGTGACATACAATGAAGAGCCAAAGAAACTAGTACACTTGCCTAATATTGTGTGGAATGTATGGTTCATCCATAAAGGAGACCAAGTATAGAATACTAGTACAACCCATTCTTGAGTACTGCTCGAGTGTTTGGGATCCCCACCAGGTTGCATAAAAGGAAGCATCGAAGCAATTCACAGGCAGGCTGCTTGGTTTGTTACCAGTAGGTTCGATCAACAAATGATTATTACTAAGGTGCTTCGTGAACTGAAATGGAAATCCCTGGAGGGAAGACCACATTCTTTTTGTGAAATACTATTGAGAAAAGTCAAAGAATCAGCATTTGCTGCTGACTGAAGAATGATTCTGCTGCCATCAATGTAGTACATTTTGCTTAAGGACCATGACAATAAGATAAGAGATAGTACAGTTCATATGGAGGCACGTAGACAGTTGCTTTTTCCCTTGCTCTATTTGCAAGTGGACAGGAAAGGAAATGATTAGTGTTGGTACAAGGTACCTTCTGTCATGCACCACAAGATGGCTTGCCGAGTACGTATGTAGACATAGAGCTTGAAAATTCAACTGCCTTGAATCACTGACACAGAAGAGCAATACAGTATAATAAAAGAAAATAAAAATTAGAAATAGAACATGAGCATTATCACAAGAAGAAACACCTGACTCAGAATTGTTACACAGTGCAAAACGGAATGGTAAAAGGCAGGGTTGGGGGCACGGAAGGGTATGAGGGATTGGGGAAGGGATGGAGAAAGGGTGATGTTGTAAAATGGTAGTAACTCTACCAGATGACTCACCTTGTTTATGTCTCTGCTATCGATACCTGCTTGGCTCAGTGCTTCTTCTATGGGGGCAGTGCACATTTTCACAGCTGCACTAATCAAATTTTCAAATCGTGCTCTCGTCACATTGTAGCTGAAGTCTGTTCCT
Source organism: Schistocerca serialis cubense (assembly GCF_023864345.2). Lineage (NCBI taxonomy): Eukaryota > Metazoa > Arthropoda > Insecta > Orthoptera > Acrididae > Schistocerca > Schistocerca serialis. The sequence goes on from NC_064640.1 coordinate 833,385,120, forward strand.
TCGCACAGAGACTCAATAAAACAATGAGCTGTACTCATTGTGGACAAAATGTGTTTGCACTGCTCTGCAGCATTGTACAATTTAGCCATAGCACGCTGACTATCATTTGGATCCAGCTTCCATTTTCTGCAATAAGAAGAAAGTATTATGTTTAAATGGCCCACACATATTGAATAATGGTATCACTAGTCAGTGTTCCTTCTTTTATTAAAAAATTGGAAAGCGAACAGTTAAGGTTGTTATAGTAGTTTTTCACCACAACAACTGCTCAGTTTTTGATGTGTTCCAATAAGAAACTCTATAGTAGAATTAAGGGAACTGATAATTACATATCAAAAAGATAGATTACTACTCACCACATATGGGAGGTGCTTGGTGGCAAACAGGCACACTGGAAGAAGACTGTTTGACACTGTAAGCTAAAATACTAAGTCCTTTGTCAGATGTAGACAATCTCTCTCTCTCTCTCTCTCTCTCTCTCTCTCTCTCTCTCCTCCCCGCCCCCCTCCATCTACACACTATGGCCCAATGTCTCCACTGTTTAAAAATACACACATTTAGACTGTATCTCTTAATACATGGTGTTCTGCATTTATTGTAGCACCACAAAAGGCAGAGATGACAAAAAGGGGGAAAAAAAATGAAAGGGCAAAACTTAATTGTGTGCTGGTTCACAGCCACCATAAGAGGCTCATACCAATTGATAAGACCCAATGATTTAACAGGATATTTAAGGTACCTAGATTAAAAGACAGCCAAGTCCATGGACTTCCAAGCAGCATTAAAGCTTCCATAAAATGAGTACACGTTGTTAAGTAAAACGCAATAATATCCTTCAAAATCAATGATGAGTCTATTCAAAAATAACACCAAAATTGCATTTCAATGCAAAACACCCAGCTTCAGAGACGATCGCTTCAAAAACTAGCCAACAAACTGTAAAGTTCTTACAAGTCCGTTATACAGGAGACCACGTTCATATAAGCAGACACCTGACTGCACATGAGCATGGAAGACAGTGTTGTTCGGAAGTGGATTTTCTTTAGTTTTGAGTCTAAATATCCTGATATCTGTGACCTGATTTTATATAGGTTACAAACAAATATTCTGTTATGGAATATCATTCATATAAGTGATAAAAACATTCTCTTCCCTGGAAACGGTGGGGGGGGGGGGGGGGGGGGGGGAGGCAGGCGATAGTATATAGAACACTTGTGAGACCCATTATTGAGTACTGCTAGAGTGTTTGGGATCCACATCAGGATGGATTAAAGGAAGACATCAAAGCAATTCAAAAGCGTGTCGGTAGATTTGTTACCAGTAGGTTCAATCAACATGAAAGTATTGCAGAGATACTTCGTGAACCCACACGGTAATCCCCGGAGGAAAGCTGGCATTCTTTTCCCGAAACACTACTGAGAGAACTTAGAGAATCAGCATCTGCAGCCAACTGCAGAACAATTCTACTGCCACCAACATAGCATCACATATGGACTGCACAGACAATGTAAAAGAAATTAGGACTCGTATGGTAGCATATGAACAGTCATTTTCCCCTCACTCTGTTTGCAAGTGGAACAGGAAAGCAAATGACTAACATTCGTACAAGTTACCCTCTGTCAGGCACCATTAGGTGGCCTGCAGAGTATGTATGTAGATGCAGAACAGAGGAGGTTGCAAGGTATTATGTTATTTCTTTCTCAGTACAGGAAATTTTAAAGACCAACATAATTTTTTTAATTTTCGTTTCTTCTAAAAATACCACGCAATGCCTGCTCCTAGCAGCTGACTATCTGAGCAATTTAGACAGAAGTCTGGCACTGAACATAATGTCCTGGCTTTGAAGGTGTCTTTCCTGTGGTGTTACCACACCATTGGCATTTGTAGCACCACATTAGATTGGGTACCTAAAGTTTTACTTTTAGTATAATAAATAAAACCTTGATGAGTTCTAGGATAGCCAACTGAATGTTACGATGAAGGCAACAGTTCTCTACAGTTCACCATTCACTTACATCATCAAATTCCTCTCTTCTGTTATGCTTCCGATTCCCCACTACTTTTTCAGTTCAGCAGTGTCAATGTCCATGACGTCCCTACAACTTACAAGGCCTTATGGTAGCTGAGGGTATCGTGTTTTTCTACTCCACAACAAAGACATTCTGACAAGATTGTGCCTTTCAACAATGATCAAAGTTCAATTTCCTGGTGCAGTTCCAGAGGGTTTTGGTGACTGCTAATGACCCACCCATAACGTGGAGATATTTCTTTCGTCTTAGTTGGGATCCACATGCATTCCCACAAACAGCTTGGGTTCTGTAAAGTCCACCCAGATAGAGAGCACTGACTGCCTATGTAGGTGTTATCAAACTACGGTGTGGCAGGTTCACCTGAGGTTACCACTAACGACCATTTCGCCTCAATGGTCATCCATCCCATCAGCACACATCTATAAAGTCTTTTCTTCTTCTTCTTTTTTTTTTTAGAGAGAGGGAGGACATTATGTTTCAATTGTCATAGCCATGTAGTGTACCAATTAAGTGAACCTGGCACAAATAATGCTGGGCAAGCCAGTAATCAACAGACTGCACAAAGAGTGGCCTAGTTGGTTGGTTTAAAAGAGTGAGGAAGGGACCAAACTATGAGGTCATCGGTCCACTGTTCCAAAGGAAACAATGCCACAAGGGTGAGAGTAAGACAATGAGACAAGACCAAACAGAATGAAAGGAAAAATGACAACGACTGAAGGTCAACACACTTAAATGGACAAAAGGGGACAAGAAAACCACAAAGACGCAAAAAACAGGTAGAAGATCTTAAATCAAAAAAGCACGTTACCATGGCTGGCTGACAATGAGGATAAAAAGGAAAAGCCAGCCACTCTGCAACACATTAAAACCCCCACCCTGAAAGCACGAGGGTGGAGGACACACAGGGATGAAGGACATGTGCTAAAACTTGGAGAAAATGATAAAACACACCCTCAAGAATAAAATGTAAAACTAAAGCTGCTGTTGAGGCATTATTGCCCAACACTGAAGGTAGGGTGCTGGGAAGGTTAAAAGTCCGCTGCAGAGCGGCGGAAAGTGAGCAGTCCGGCAAGAGATGGACGACTGTCATTTGTGAGCCACAGTGACACTGAGGTGGGTCATCACGAAGGAGGAGGTAACCATGAGACAGCCACGTATGGCCAATGCGGAGCCGACAGAGAAACACAGAGTCCCTGTGAGAGGCACGCACAGAAGTCTTCCACACATTCGTAGTTTCCTTAAGGGCACGCAGAGGCACGCACAGAGGTCTTACACACATTCGTAGTTTCCTCAAGGGCACGCAGCTTGCTGTGCGTACTGAGGTTATGTCATTCTGTCTCCCAAAGCCACAAAACCTTGCGGCGTAATACTGAGCTCAGGTCAGTTTCAGAGAAGCCGATCTCCATAAGCGGTTTCTGCATAGCCCGTTTAGCCAACCTGTCGGCAAATTCATTGCCTGGGATTCCTACTTTACCTGGGGTCCGGACAAACACCACTGAATGACTGGACCATTCCAGGGCATAGACGGACTCCTGGATGGTCGCTACCAAAGGATGATGAGGGTAGCACTGGTCAGTAGCTTGTAGACTGCTCAAGGAATCAGTACACAGGATAAATGACTCACTTGGGCATGAGTGGATGTGCTCAAGAGCACGAGATATGGCCGCCAGCTCTGCAGTGAAAACACTGCAGCCATCACGCAAGGAATGCTGCTCTATATGTCCTCCGTGACCATAGGCAAAGCCAACATGACCATTAGCCATCGAGCCATCGGTGTAAACCACTTCGTGGCCCCGGTACATGACGAGAATCGAAGCTGCAGCCTAGATGTACACGACTGAGGTGTTCGTGAATGAACCTCAAGTGTAGGTGGTGAAGGTAACAACTGAAGTTCAGACAGAAGGGTTTGAACACGAACTGCAAGTGTAAGCCCTGACCTGGGCTGCCGATGCAGGAGATGAACCGCCACGGGCAGGAAAAGGAGACCGAAATTCAGATGCGCAAGAGAACTACAAACGTATGCAATGTAACTGGAGAGCAACTGTGCACGCCTAACCTGCAATGGAGGGACTCCGGCCTCCACCAGGACACTATTCACCAGACTCGTCCTAAAAGTGTCTGTCACTAGGCAAACGCCACAGTGGTGCACTGGGTCGAGCAAACGCAATGCTGAGGGTGCAGCCGAACCATAAACCAGACTCCCTTACTCAAGGCGGGATTGAACAAGGGCTCTGTAGAGCTGCAGTAGCGTACAGCGATCTGCACCCCAATTGGTGTTGCTCAGGCAGCGAAGGGCATTGAGGTGCTGCCAGCATTTCTGCTTAAGGTGACTGAGTTGAGAAAGCCACGTCAATCGGGCGTCAAAAAACAGTTCTAAGAATCGATATGTCTCCACTACAGTGAGTGGATCGACATTAAGGTGAAGTTCTGGTTCCAGATGAACAATACAACACCAACAGAAGTGCATTATACACGACTTTGCGGCCGAAAAATGGAAACCGTGGGCTAGAGCCCATGACTGCGCCTTGTGGATGGCACCCTGTAGGCACCACTCAGCAACACCAATACTGGTGGAACAGTGTGAAATTCAGAAGTCGTCTGCATACAGAGACAGTGGGACGGATGGCCCTACAGCTGCTGCTACACCATTAGCGGCCACTAAAGATAGAGATACACTCAATACGGAGCCCTGCGGGACCCCTCTCTCCTGGAAATGGGGCGAACTATGGGAGGCATCAACCTGGACACGGAAAGTATGAAGTGTCAGGAAATTTTGGATAAAAAAACAGGAGTGGGCCTCTGAGACCACACTTGTATAATGTGGCAAGGATATGATGTTGCCAGGTGGTGTCATATGCTTTTTGTAAATCAAACAAGATGGCACCTAGGTGTATGCATCTGGAAAAGGCTGTTCGGATGGCAGACTCTTGGGACACAAGATTATCAGTGTTAGAGCAACCCTGGCGGAAGCCGCCCTGGCATGGAGTCAGTAGACCACGTGACTCCAGGAGCCAACACAACCACAGACACACCATACACTCCAGGAGCTTACAAAGAACATTGGTGAGGCTGATGGTCCGATAGCTATCCACTTCAGGCGGGTTTTTACCAAGTTTAAGCATCGGAATGATGGTGCTCTCCCACCACTGGGATGGAAAGACGAGACGCACCAGATCCGATTGAAGATGACAAGGAGATGTCACTTGTAGTCAGATGAGAGATGTTTAATCATCTGACCATGGATTTGATCTGGCCCAGGAGCTGTGTCAGGGCAATGTGCAAGGGCACTGAGGAGCTCCCACTATGTAAATGGGGCGTTATAGGGTTCACTGTGGGGTGTAGCGAACGAGAGGGCTTTCCTTTCCATCCACCGTTTAAGGGTGCAAAAGCGGGGGGGGGGGGGGGGGGGGGTTAGATCACCGAAGCAGAGCCTCAAGCATAGTGCTCAGCAATCGCGTTAGCGCCGGTTGACAACACACCATTGATGTTAATGCCAGGGACACCTGTTGGGATCTGGTACAAAAAAGACGTCTGATCTTCGTCCAGACTTGGGAAAGTGACGTACGGCATTCAATGGATGAGACTTATCTCTCCCAACACTCCTCCATCCATAATTTGATAATCTGGCGAACGCCGACAAGGAGCCGCTTAAAGGCTATGAGGTGATCCAGGGAAGGGTGCCACTTATGCTGCTGTAGAGCTCGCTGATGCTCCTTAATTGCCTCAGTGACTTCTGTCAACCACCTAGGGGGCATCTAAAAGAGCGAGGGATTGCATTTTCCTCTGCATTAACGACTGTTGTGGTCTCCTGCTCAACCATCACACCCATGTTACCCTGTGGGGGAGAGTCAATGGTGCCCACAGAGGTGAAAGTTTCCCAGTCCACCTTGTTTAAAAACCCATCTGGATAAGTGACCGTTGGCCTGATGCCAGGGCAGTGACAGGAAGATGGGGAAGTGGTCACAACTGCACAGGTCGTCATGTGCTCTCCAGTGGATAGATGGGAGACGTCCTGGGCTGCAAATGGATAAATCAATGGCTGAGTAACTACCATGAGCCACAATAAAATGTGTGGTGGCCCCAGTATTTACGAGGAAGAGGTCGAACTGAGACAGTAAAGCTTCGACATCACTGCCTTGGCCACTAAGCACGGTGCCACCCCACAAGGGGTTATGGGTGTTAAAATATCCATAAAGTAGGAAAGGTTTAGGGAGTTGATTAATCAGTGCAGCTAATACATTCAGGGGTATTGCACCATGTGGAGGAAGATATACATTGCAGACAGTTATTTCCTGTGTCGCCCTTATGCTGACAGCCTACCGAGTTTAGGACATAAATGCAAACTCCAGCTGACACATTATTATAGTTGCTACGGTTCCTGTAATATCCCTTATAGCCATGGAGGGATGGGGTCCGCACTGCCGGGAACCAGGTGTCCTGGAGTGCAATGCAGATAGCAGGTGTCAAGCTTAACAGTTGCCGTAGCTCAGCCAGGCAGTGGAAAAAGTCACCGTGATTCCACTGAAGGATGACATCATGAGACTGGGAAATCAGTACCCAGAACAATCACCTCTGGCCGTTATAATGGCCTTGATATGCCTGGGCATTAAGTCAAACAGAGCTTGGATGGCATGTACAGGTACAGCTGCCAATGCAGCTTCAACACAATACCACAGTTCATCAAGAGTAGTGACTGGTGTATTGTGACGAGCCAGTTGCTTGGCCACCATTGACCAGACGTTTTCAATTGATGAGAGATCTGGAGAATGTGCTGGCCAGGGCAGCAGTCGAACATTTTCTGTATCCAGAAAGGCCTGTACAGGACCTGTAACATGCGGTTGCGCATTATCCTGCTGATATGTAGGGTTTTGCAGGGATCGAATGAAGGGTAGAGCCATGGGTCGTAACACATCTGAGATGTAACGTCCACTGTTCAAAGTGCCGTCAATGTGAACAAGGTGTGACCGAGACGTGTAACCGATGGCAGCCCATACCATCACGCCGGGTGATACGCCAGTATAGCAATGACGAATACACGCTTCCAATGTGCTTTCAGCGTGATGTCGCCAAACACGGATGCGACCATCATGATGCTGTAAACAGAACCTGAATTCATCCGATAAAATGATGTTTTGCGATTCGTGCACCAAGGTTTGTCGTTGAGTACACATTCGCAGGCGCTCCAGTCTGTGATGCAGCGTCAAGGGTAACCGCAGTCATGGTCTCCGAGCTGATAGTCCATGCTGCTGCAAACGTCGAAGTGTTCATGCAGATGGTGGTTGTCTTGCAAACGTCCCCATCCGTTGACTCAGGGATCGAGACATGGCTGCATGATCCGTTACTGCCATGCGGATAAGATGCCTGTCTTCTCGATTGCTAGTGATACGAGGCCACTGGGATCCAGCATGGCGTTCCGTATTACACTCCTGAACCCACCGATTCCATATTCTGCTAACAGTCATTGGATCTCGACCAACGCGAGCAGCAATGTAGTAATACGATAAACTGCAAGCGCGATAGGCTACAATCCGACCTTTATCAAAGTCGGAAAAGTGATGGTACGCATTTCTCCTCCTTACACGAGGCATCACAACAACGTTTCACCAGGCAACGCCGGTCTACTGCTGTTTGTGTATGAGAAATTGGTTGGAAACTTTCCTCATGTCAGCACGTTGTAGGTGTCACCACCGGCGCCAACCTTGTGTGAATGCTCTGAAAAGCTTATCATTTGCATATCACAGCACCTTCTTCCTGTCAGTTGAATTTCGGGTCTGTAGTACGTCATCTTCGTGGTGTAGCAATTTTTATGGCCAATAGTGTAGGTCCTCAGCAGATGCGAGCATCTCCACCTCATCCCCAGATGCAGACCTTATAGGTAGCGGTGGTGTGGGTGCCACCACAATTTCCTTGGTCATAGAGGTCTTCTTTGTGGACTTTCCTCTCTGCTCCTTGGGTCTCTCTGGCTGAGAGGGTTTCACTAATTCAGTCTCTGGGACTCAGGATGATTGTGAAACCCTACAACCAGCTACTTTTGGGCACTTCGGCCACTGGCGGCATCATCTTTCCCACTAGCAGAAAGCTGCGAAGGGAGTGACCCAAGGGATCCCTTCCTGGCGAGAGGAGCCGAAGAAGACTTACACTTCTCCAGCTGAGAAGTGGGGCTGGTGTCCCCGATGGTTGGTGGGGCAGTGCTCCCGAGGTAGGCGATGCGGGAGCAACAGGAGGGAATTGCCGCCCCCCCCCCCCCCCCCCCCCACCATCAAGGGGGCAGGTGTAGCCTTCTGGCTCCAAGAGTTGAGTGGAATTCGTGGAACTGATGGAGCTACAACTGTTTTCATAGCGGCAGCGTGTGAGGTGGTCATAGCCACAGGATGTAGGCGCTCATATTTTCTCTTAGCCTCAGTCCAGGTCAGTCAGTCCAGGGTCTTGTATTCCATAATTTTCCTCTCTTTCTGTAAAATCCTGCAGTCTGGCAAGCAAGGTGAATGATGCTCACCCCAGTTGACACAGATGGGAGGCTGGGCACATGGAGTATTGGGATGTGATGGACATCCATAATCTCAACATGTGACGTTGGAAGTAGAGCGGGAAGACATATGGCCAAACTTCCAGCACTTAAAGCACCGCATCGGGACAGGGATAGAGGGCTTTACATCACAGCGGTAGACCACCACCTTGACCTTCTCAGGCAATGTATCACCCTCGAAGGCCAAGATGAAGGCACCGGTGGCAACCTGATTATCCCTCAGACGCCGGAGGACATGCCGGACGAAATGTACACCTTGCTGCTCTAAATTGGCACACAGCTCATCTTCAGACAGTAAAAGAAGGCCTCTGTGGAATATAGTACCCTGCACTATATTTAAGCTCTTATGTGGTGTGATGATAACAGAAACATCCCCCAACTTTTTACAAGTGAGTAAAGCCCATGGCTAGGCAGAGGATGCTATTTTTATCAAGACTGACCCAGAACGCATTTTGGACAAGCCCTCCACCTCCCTAAACTTGTCCTGTAAATTCTCTACAAAAAACTGTGACTTCATTGAAACAAAGGAGTCCCCATCAGCTCTCGTACGTACGAGGTACCGGGGTGAATAAGGTTCGCTGCCATCCTTAGCCTGGCGTTCCCCCATGGTGTGGCCTGGGAGGGGAATGATTTAGGGTCAGAATTTCTTGCATTGTACTGAGACGTGGAACTCTTAGAGACTGCTGGTGGCTGATCACCGCCAAGTGATGATGTGGTACGCTTCATTGCGCATAATCTGCCCCGATGCCACCCACTCTGACCAGGGGGCCTCCCCACGGGCGCCACCCAGCCACAGCAAAGGCCACCTGGCACGATGGCCATTGCCAGGAGTCCTGATGCCCCAGAGTGACAGGCATATCCTTGGCATATGTTGGGAGTTAACAGCGCAGGCATCAGCAGAGCCGTCCCCGTTTTGTCAGGGGGCTACAACCAACAGGGTAAATGGCGGCCCCACCACAATGGACTGGCTGCCATGCTGGATACGAGGTGCAAAGAAGTCCATGGTCATCGTTGGTGCAGAAAGCGACACTGCACAGTGCATGGTGGAAAACACATCCAGGAAGGTTCCTTGTCCAAGAGATGGAGGATGAGCTGGACTACAATGCGACGGCGAGGAAGTGGGCTTAAGATCTCTATAGACAATGGACAGGATAAACCGTGTAAGGCGCCCTTCCCCAATTGGCTCACTCTTTGGGAAAATTTTGAAAAATGGAGGTCAAACCCCACAGGGGAACACCCCATAGAGGCCGAAACGTATGAGACTCATTTTTGTCACCTCTTAGGACAGACAGGAATACCTCGGGCCTATTGTAATCCCTGGACCCGCAGGGGGGAGTGTGTGTAGTGATCGGCCGTATACGGTAGGTCGATTAGAGCGCTAACTATCACTAGTAGCTGTTGTAACGTTCATACTGTAAGCAAAGACACATTTTTATCATAGCAATTCATCAACACATTTCTTTATTCGTTTGAATTTTTTAAGTGATTGAATGACGACGGAATAAGAGAGATAAAAATTGGAAGTGTAAAACTATGTGAAATGGTGTGATTTACATTTAATATTTTAAAAATTACGTTCAAATCCTCTGCTTGTAACTTCTTGTTATGCATATTAGAGTGCACAAGTAAAGGTGGCTGTCAGCAACAAATAAGACAAAGTAGATGAGTGTAGGCTTTCACAGGACACGAACGGGGGAAACTGGAGGACACTTCAGATTTGCATGTTCAAGATGATACATGTAAATAAAGTACAGCTATTAAGAAATGGAAAATGAGACTAAAATCATAAAATATGGATTTATGTGAGGATTAATGGTGTGAGTGGTCACGAAAACATATCTGTTATACAATAGAGAGACTTTCATTGACAAAGAAATCATGTGATCACAAGGTGTGTAAAGATACTACTAAAGTGCATTGCTATAAATTAACATTATATGCAGCAAGACTATTTTCTAATACTCTTAATATGCTCCTTGTTATTATTATGTATAAAACATTAACTCTAGCAGCTTACTCATGCAGAAATAATATATGAAAAGGAAGATTTGTTACATACATTAAGACAGAACACAAGTTCAAAAACATTAAGGCAAGTAGTTTTTGAAGTGATCAGCATACAGAGAAGTGTATCTGTGAATTATATAGATACCCACAAGGAAATTTTAAACTACACTCCTGGAAATGGAAAAAAGAACACATTGACACCGGTGTGTCAGACCCACCATACTTGCTCCGGACACTGCGAGAGGGCTGTACAAGCAATGATCACACGCACGGCACAGCGGACACACCAGGAACCGCGGTGTTGGCCGTCGAATGGCGCTAGCTGCGCAGCATTTGTGCATCGCCGCCGTCAGTGTCAGCCAGTTTGACGTGGCATACGGAGCTCCATCGCAGTCTTTAACACTGGTAGCATGCCGCGACAGCATGGACGTGAACCGTATGTGCAGTTGACGGACTTTGAGCGAGGGCGTATAGTGGGCATGCGGGAGGCCGGGTGGACGTACCGCCGAATTGCTCAACACATGGGGCGTGAGGTCTCCACCGTACATCGATGTTGTCGCCAGTGGTCGGCGGAAGGTGCACGTGCCCGTCGACCTGGGACCGGACCGCAGCGACGCACGGATGCACGCCAAGACCGTAGGATCCTACGCAGTGCCGTAGGGGACCGCACCGCCACTGCCCAGCAAATTAGGGACACTGTTGCTCCTGGGGTATCGGCGAGGACCATTCGCAACCGTCTCCATGAAGCTGGGCTACGGTCCCGCACACCGTTAGGCCGTCTTCCGCTCACGCCCCAACATCGTGCAGCCCGCCTCCAGTGGTGTCGCGACAGGCGTGAATGGAGGGACGAATGGAGACGTGTCGTCTTCAGCGATGAGAGTCGCTTCTGCCTTGGTGCCAATGATGGTCGTATGCGTGTTTGGCGCCGTGCAGGTGAGCGCCACAATCAGGACTGCATACGACCGAGGCACACAGGGCCAACACCCGGCATCATGGTGTGGGGAGCGATCTCCTACACTGGCCGTACACCACTGGTGATCGTCGAGGGGACACTGAATAGCGCACGGTACATCCAAACCGTCATCGAACCCATCGTTCTACCATTCCTAGACCGGCAAGGGAACTTGCTGTTCCAACAGGACAATGCACGTCCGCATGTATCCCGTGCCACCCAACGTGCTCTAGAAGGTGTAAGTCAACTACCCTGGCCAGCAAGATCTCCGGATCTGTCCCCCATTGAGCATGTTTGGGACTGGATGAAGCGTCGTCTCACGCGGTCTGCACGTCCAGCACGAACGCTGGTCCAACTGAGGCGCCAGGTGGAAATGGCGTGGCAAGCCGTTACACAGGACTACATCCAGCATCTCTACGATCGTCTCCATGGGAGAATAGCAGCCTGCATTGCTGCGAAAGGTGGATATACACTGTACTAGTGCCGACATTGTGCATGCTATGTTGCCTGTGTCTATGTGCCTGTGGTTCTGTCAGTGTGATCATGTGATGTATCTGACCCCAGGAATGTGTCAATAAAGTTTCCCCTTCCTGGGACAATGAATTCACGGTGTTCTTATTTCAATTTCCAGGAGTGTATTTATAAGGAATCTGGATTCCTTACTGTGCTATCTGTCAGGCAGCAGCAAGCAGTTAATGGTCTGTGGTGACTTCAATGCACATTTTCTAAAGGATCCTGATAGGAAAAATAGGGAACTTTATTTGGATCACACAATTTGATTCCAGTAATTAACTTTCCAACACAGATGGATAAAGACTGTAGGACCCTAATTGGTTTTAAAGCTGGAAGCCAGAAAAATACCGTTTACCCAGTAACAAATGCTCTCTCTGAACATGATGCACTGTTTGTTAGGATAAATTACCTAGTGCCTTACAGTATGGATACACTTAAGTGGAAATCAGAATAATTAATGCCTCCACAACAGATGTTTTTAAGAACAGCTTACAAGAGATAACCCGAGATGAAATTTATGCTGAACCAAATGCTAAATTAAATTTTATCTATTCCATGATAAATTCATTTAATTATTTGAAAATACCTTTCCATATGTGCTAATTAGAAAGAATATTAAATGGCCATATGAAAACCATGGATCACTACAGCGATTAAAATATCATCTTCAAGGAAAAGGAAAATGTACCTATTAGCAAGAACAAGTATTGATCCAGCTGTAGTTGCACACAACAAAACTACTCAAAATTACTAAGAAAAATTATTAAAAATTCAAGAAACCTTCACATCACGTCAGAAATCAGTAATTCTGACAACAGACTTGGGGCTTTATGGAATGCAGTGAAACGAGAGATAGGACAACGAGGCACAGGATATCACCACTACTGAACTGAATGGCAGTGATGTAATGATGAGTCACAGGTAGTAAGTACATTTAATAATTGGTAGAAAGTATAGGGACAAACAGTTAAAGGGGAAAATCACAGCAGTGTGTTGAAACTCTCATAAAATTCAATCATATGAATGTATTACCACCTTCTCCTTCTGAAATTCAGAAAATTATCCATACTCTTGAAAATAAAAGCTCATCTGGTTTAGATAGTGTTTCCAATACAATATTATAAAGTTTTGTTCCAATATAAAAAGCTTGGTCTTATCTGAAATATGTGATGTATCACTAACATAACTCATTTTTCCAAAGAGACTGAAATATTCTGTTGTCAAACCTCTCTTTAAGAAAGGTGATAAAAAGAGATGTCAGTTCAATAACTACTGACCAGCTTCACTGCTGACACCATTTTCCAAAATGTTTGAGAAAGTGATGTATTCTAGAATATTATCTCACCTTAGCAGCACTGATATCCTCAACGAACCACAGTTTGGGTTTCAGAAGAGTTGCTCTACTGAGAATGTCATTTACATATTCCCTTGCCAAATTTTACGAGCACTAAATAATAAAATAGGTCCGTCTGGTATTTTCTGCAACTTATCTAAGGCATCTGATTATGTGAATCGCAGCATTCTCTTAGATAAATTGAAGTTTGGTGGGATTGATGGTATAACCAACCAATCAATGCCATAGCTACACAAAAGACTGCAGAAGTTGTACTTTGTAAGTCTAGCAATATATTCCAGGGATTTAATTTTGAAACTCTTAAAACAGCTTAGTTCAGCTGCATTTGCACTTAGAATCATTGTAAACCTTGGGGAGACAAATCAGTAAGGTGACATATTTTGCATACTTTAATTCAATAATGTCATATGGAATAATGTCCTAGGGTAACTCATCTTTCTTTTGTAAGTCTTCGTTGCTCAAAAATGTGGGGCCAGAATATTACGTAATGTTCACTCATGATCATTTTGAAGACATTTGTTTAACTCTAGCAATACCAACACATTTTTCCTGACAGTTGCCCTAAAAAAATTTTTAAACAGAAATATTCATTATTTGTTCTTTACTTGCATCAACAACATACTTTTTAAATACATACTAATATGTAAGTAGGGTCCAGAACCTGAAAACATCTTTTACCAAACTCTTAGTAATATCAACGCACTTTCAGTAATGTGGGCTATCAATGAGTGCTACTTTAAGCACGCCATAAAAATAATTTAAGAAATGGAAATTTCATCAAGATTTTTATTTACAACATACTACTTAAATAGTTACTGATGTGCAAGTATGGACCTAAACCTGAAAATATTTAGTATGACATTCACTGGGAAAGTGACATCTAATCCTAAGATTTAAATTTTTGGGGTAAGTTTAACTGAAAATTTTAAAGCATTTACAGAATCTGGTAGAAGAATTCATTAAAAATCTATAAATATTTCTTTTTTAATCTTAAAATATAAAGTAACTGACTAGATTATGATATTTTTATAAGGCGGACATTCCACCAGGACATGAGCAAATGTTTGCAAGGGAATGATAATGCCTACGGGTAAATTAAGAGGGATTTGGAAAAAAAGAGAAGCAGCTGTATGAATATCATGAGCTTAGATGGAGAACCAGTACCAAGCAAACGGGGGAAAGCAGAAATGTGGAAGAAATATATAGATGAGCTATACAAGGGAAATTAAGTTGAAGGCAATATTATAGAAAGGGGAAAAGGAAGCAGATGAAGATGAGATGGGAGCTATGATACTGCAAGAGTAATTTGACCTAGGACCAAAAAATCTATGCCAAAACAAGGCCCCTGAGGTAGATTTTATAAGTAACATCTGCTGATGTCCTTTTGAGAACCAGTCATGACAAAACTACGCACCCTGGTGTGCAAAATATATGAGACAACAGGCAAAATACCTTCAAACTTCAAGAAGAATAACTAATTCCAATTCCAAAGGAAGCAGTTGCTGACAGGTGTGACTATTACCAAAATATCAGTATAGTAATTCACGGTTGCAAAATACTGAAATTATTTACAAAAGGGAAAAACTGGTAGAAGCCAACACCAGGAAAGATTAATAGCAATTATAAGGGTTGCAGGGCATGAAAGGGAAGAAGTGATTGAGAAGGGAAAGAGACAGGGCTCTAGCCTATCCTTGGTGTTATTCAACTGGTATAATGAGCAAGCAGTGAAGGAAACCAAAGAAAAACTTAGAAATAGTGTTTACGGGTAATCATGCACAGGGCTCAAGTTTATGTCACACACTGACCGTTTTGCTATCAAGATATAATTCCACTGTTTATGCCCTGGTTCCTGCTATCTTTAAATTTATATTTATCAACATTTACTTAGCAAATATTTGGTTACATATCCAGTTATTTTCTGAGCTAATATTTCCCATCATTTCAAATTGGTAAGGATCTGTAACAAGAGTTATGCTATCTTGGTTGATTAAATTGCCTTTCCAGTCTCTCATACATGCTTCTCTTTTCTGGGCACAAGCAACCCATCCTAATGAATTTGTTGTACCAGTGCTAAATGGCCTTCCTTGTTGGTGGCTTCTTACCATACTTGGTTCTAAGCATCCACTGAACAGCTGTAGCACACTCGTTTTTGTCGAACTCCAACACACAGAAAACCTGCCACGTTTGTGACTAGCCCTGACTATCGGCAAATTACCAAACTACATGGTATACATGGAAAAAAACCTACAGGGTTTCTCTTCAAGACGACATGTATGATATCTGTACAATGTTTGGTTCTTACGCAATAAATAATTGAAAGTGTTCCCGGACTTTATGTACACCCTGTATTAAAGCTACACAGTTTTTCTCCATTACATTATCTCACATTATAATACATTTCACCATATAAATGCAACCTTGCATGGGTTTGCAATACTAGCATTGACAACTGCTATAGCCAATTTTCTGATCACATCCTAGTAATTAACAGTAAACCTCAGTGAAGATTCTTTAAAGAATCTGACACTCATGTATAAAACAGTTTCAGACTGTATGATTACTCTACAAACGAGTTAATGTGTTAAATATATTTGACATTAAACATGTAAGTGAGAAAAGTTTAGAAAAGATTTGAAATTACGTGTAAAGTTAGTTGGAAGTTACTAAGTGCTCTCATTCTCAAATTCTGGGTGAATATAGCCTGGACAACTCGCACGCCCTGAGTTACGCTGCCTCAAGATACGTATATCATTTCTAACTATAAGACTTTTATTACCGTGCCCGACTTTTAACATAAGATTCATACCTCTTAATGAGTAAATTATGACAGAATTCTAATGTTTTAAATTTGGCCAATAATTAAATGAAATACTGAAAGTCAAATTTTTGTTGCCCTTGGAAGCCATCAGATAGGCAATCTGTAACTGGAATCATGAACCATACGCCAAACAGTGGGTTAGATGTTTACACAACAAACGTAAGACTATGAATACATCTCAATACTGTTTCAAATTGCATCATACATGTATTCTATTTCAAAGCAATTAATACTTTTCATCATCACTGAAAACTCATTAATAAACCCAAGACAATTTACTGTTCTTAATATTACTGTGTGGAGTGTAGCCATGTATGGAAGTGAAACGTGGACAATAAATAGTTCAGACAAGAAGAGAATAGAAGCTTTCGAAATGTGGTGCTACAGAAGAATGCTGAAGATTAGATGGGTAGATCACATATCTAATGAGGAGGTATTGAATAGAATTGGGGAGAAGAGGAGCTTGTGGCACAACTTGACTAGAAGAAGGGATCGATTGGTAGGACATGTTCTGAGACATCGAGGGATCACCAATTTAGTATTGGAGGGCAGTGTGGAGGGTAAAAATCGTAGAGGGAGACCAAGAGATGAATACACTAAACAGATTCAGAAGGATGTAGGCTGCAGTAGGTACTGGGAGATGATGAAGCTTGCACAGGATAGAGTAGCATGGAGAGCTGCATCAAACCAGTCTCAGGACTGAAGACCACGACAACAACAACAACAATATTACTGTATTTCATACACCACTGGCAGTCTTCTGTAGTGTTTGGAAAAGAATTAACAGTAAAATATTATATTTTCAAAGGAGACAAGTGCATTTTGCACATATTGTCAAAATGACCAACTACTAGGAGCGGGACAACAATCATCACTACACATAATACAAAGTGTGATTAAAAAAAAGTAATGGGAATTTTTTTATTTCGTGGGCTTCATACATCTGATCTTCAATTTCTTTCCTTTTTTTCTCTTGTTGATACACATGTTCCTGATATATGTTTGGGATTTTCAGCTGTTTTAAATATTTATTTTATTGTTCACAGTCGAAAAGGTTATACTTGTTTTCAGAGTCCCTGGAAAATGTTTTACTTTCGAAAAAGGTGGATCAAAGAATTTACACTAAATTTTAAACAATGGAAACTCTAGGCAGGAATATCCAACATAGGAAAAGATAGACTGCTACTTACTGTTAGTTGCAGACAGGCACAATTAAAAGATGTTTACAAATACGCTTTCAGCAACAGCCTTCTTTGCAAAAGAGACACACACTCCATTCATTCACACAAGCAAGCACACCTCATGAACTACTGACCGCTAACTCCGGCAGCTGGGGTCAGACCTAAGATGCTGGAGTTGGTGGTCATGTGTGCGTGAGGTGTGCTTGCTTGCGTGAATGAATGGTGTGTGTTTCTATTTTTCCAATGAAGGCCATTGCTAAAAGCTTATTTGAGTCTTTTAACTGTGCCTGTCTCCAATTTAGTGTGTTATCTTTACAGTAAGTAGCAATCTATGTCTTCCTCACATTGTTGCACTAAATTTTGCTTGAAAAATTGAATAAAGTGTAGCACAACATTTGAAATACTGACTGTGGCTTTTGGCAACTCTACTATGAGTAAGACAAGAATTTATGAGGAGTATGAACATTCCAAAGAGGGTTGAGAAGACAAAGACAGTAACCGTTCTGGATGCCCTGGCACATCATTACTTATAAAGTGGAAGTAGTAAAGAAAATGGCTCTGGAAAACCACCAAATCACCATCAGAGATGTTGCTGATGATGTCAGCATATCCTTTGGCTCATGCCAAGCTATATTTTTTTTTTTTTTTTTTGTGGGTGTTTTGGGAATTAAACGTGAACCAGCAGCAAAGTTTGCTCCAAAATCGTGGAATTTTGACCAAAAACGTCGCCACCTAGACTTCACTCAGGAATTGCTGAACAAAGTTGACAACAATCCAGAACTTCTAAATAAGAGTAAAACAGGTGACAAAACATGGGTACACGGGTATGACACCAACACCAAGGCCCAATCATCCCAATGGAAACTGCCTGAAGAGCCAGGACTGAAAAAAATTCAACAAATTCGATCACATGCCAAGGTTCTTCTCACTGTTTTCTTCAATGACAATTGGATAGTGCATCAAGAGTTCTTGTCTTATGGTTGCACAGTGAATAAGGAACACTACCTGTAAGTTAAGTGCTGTTTGCATGAAGCAGTCCTAAAAAAACCCTGCCAGAACTGTGGCAAAACTACTCGTGGAAATTGCACCACGATAATGCTCCCGTTCACATCTCAATGCTTGATCATGATTTTTTGGCAAAAGCCAAAAACGTTATGTCGCCTCAGCCACCATACTCACCAAACATGGCCAAATGCAACTTCTTCCTATACCTGAGGTCGATGAGAACAATGAGAGAACGTTGTTATGCCACCACTAATGAGATAAAAACAGAATCACTGAAGGAGCTGAACATCATAACGAAAAGTGAATTTCAGAAGCACTTCCAAGATTGGAAAAAGTGCTGGCGTAAGTCTATCATATCTGAGGGGGATTACTATGAAGTTGAAAAGGCTGACGATTATGAATAAACAAAGATTCTTTTAGGAAAATAAAAATTTCCATTACTTTTAGATCACAAATCATACATAGGGTAATTATCAACAATATTACAATAACACAGTGTCAAGAAGAGATATCTTGTAATAACAGAGACCAATTGAACTCACTGGTGAAATATTTCGGCGAGAAAGTCGTAAAGTATTTCTGTGAACTTGTCCCCTCCGAAGTTTGCTTTATACACATGGCCTTTCACTGTGTACATTCCTGCACAGCACAATACAACTGTAACATCCATTGTAGCTCCCCCCAGGCGATAAACGAGGCACATCCTGCAGGAGGTATGTAATCATTACTCATAAATTATTTATAAATACAAATTATATAATTACAAACAATGTTATACTAAACAATGATTACTCAATTTCTGGATTAAAAAAACACAAAAAATTAAACCCAGTAATTATTTACAAGAACTGACTAACTTATATATGGGAGTATACAGGTTTGATTCCACATCCTACCATCCAAATTAAGGATTACACAAAATAACAAGAAGAATACATAAATTTTCTCACATGACATCTGTCCTCTAGGTTCTTGAAAGATGCTGTCACCATTAAAACAACATATTTCATTATAACACAGTCCAAGCAGAAACAACTGAATAACACATGCACATATTTCTGTATGTGGTTTCTTTATTTTATCAGATAAAAAGGAAGAAATACAAAAGTTTAACATTTAGTCAACCCAGAACATTAGGAACAGATCATTAGCTCATGAGGAGATGTGAAGGAAATGGCACTGGAATCAAATTATTATTGCATTTCTTTGAAGTGAGAAGAGGAAATCACAGAAAACTTAAATTAAAATGGCCAGGTGGAGATTTGAACCTCACTCATCTTGAAAGTGAGTTCAGATTTTGGTTTGTTATATCAACTCAATTTGAAAAAATTTAAGAGAATCATTTGATGATTACATTTCAATTATGTCCCTTTTTGCAGCTCTCTCTCTCTCTCTCTCTCTCTCTCTCAATAAAAGTCTGAAGTATCCACATACCTCACCACCATAAACACACTGAACAATGGATGCCCATACAGGACATGGGGATTTGCACCTAAATTATATTAGTATTTTTTCACACATCTATGTAGGTTTAAGATCATTATCAAGATCTATAACATCTACCACAGTCTCTGCAAACACACTTTGGTTTACATAGATAACATAACCAAATATCTGCATTTTACAGTTCTGAAAATTTACACCCTGTTACTGAATTTTCCTTAGCATAAAATGCAAAAGAGACAGAGCCTCAGAATGTAGAACAGCTGTACAGCCGGTACTAGACTGTCTGCGATTCTAAACTGTTACTTCCGGAGCCAACTAAACCAAACAACCAGAAATGAATGAAGTCATCACCAGCCAATGGCACTGCCCGATAACTATGACCTGCTGCCTTTTCAGGGATTGGGATTCTGTTGTATATGGGTAATTATAAGGAATGGTACTTACAACCAGTGAGGTGCCAGTATTGTAATTTGGCTGGGAATGACTTCCTATGCATGTGAGTGGTGCCAGCTGTGTGCAGCACAAGACGAAGCAATGGCCGCAAAGTGCATCAGTGTTCTGAACAACACTGGGCTATTATCCTTCATAGGGAATAGTGTAGTTTGTTCTTGTAACAGTGTCTGTGTGTATTGTGGTTGATGCTTTCATTAGAGTGGTGTGTTAAGAGTTTGCACAAATGCCAAAAACAGAAACAATGACAATCCAGGAAATGGATGAACTCTTGGCAAGGCAGTTTGCCGAGCTAAAGGAGATAAATGAAGCTTTGCAAAGAGAGGGAGACTTTTAATAGCGAGAATGAGCATAAACAAATGGATGTAGTGGAAGCAAAAGCTTTGGTTAGTTCACCTATCCCTTCTGTGGATCCTGTCACAGCTAATCTAGCAACTCCTTTTTCGGGTAGGGCAACCGAGGATGTCTCAATGTTCAGTGATGACCTGGAAACTGCCGCTAGGTTGGGCAGTTGGTCAGACAAGACATCCTTGGATGTGTCTAAATTACAGTTGGTTGTGATGCAAGCAGCATACATCAGTACCATCAAGTGCTGGATAAAGCACAGACATTTAAGCAGCTTAAGAAGGCCCACTAACCACGTTATCGCAAGCAGAATATCGCAACGTTTTTTCAGAGAACAGCTTAATGGGTTGTCTCAAAAGTGAAGCGAGTTGGTAGAGGCATTCATAGGCAGAATTAGGAAAATCAATGCTAACTTGTACGAGCTTACACAGAAAGTAGAAGCAGACAGAATTACTCCACAAGAAGAGGAGAACAGGAATCAGATGTGTTTTTAAGAGGACTTCCAGCAGACATGTCAAGGAGAGTGACAATGGAAAATCCGAAGGATTTTGCTGCCACCATTATGGCTGCTAAGCAAGTGGAAGAGATCAATATTGTGGCCTGAGGACAAGATAAGGGTTGTGTGTTTCTTTTTCCACACAAAGGTGAAATGCTACAGCTGTGGACATATGGACCATGTTAAAAAGCAATGCAGAAAACTTCAGTGTTACAAATGTGGGTGGGTACTGACCTTCAGATGATGCGTGTTGCAGAGGTACTGGAATGCAATAACAAGATGGACATGTTGCACTATATTGTGCACTGAAGCCTGGTACATGTGAAGGAAATAGATGGGGATTGTATGGTTTTGGAAAGTGTGGAAGATTTTAGCTCTGATAAGATGAGCTTATAGATTGCAAACTTGGAGATCATGGACGAGTATAATCTGGGTAGGTCGTCTGAGGACCTTTGCCACAACCAGACCATCAACACAATTGCATTATGCGAGAAGGTAAAACAATTTGGAGGGAAGAGATAAGTCAACAATGAAAGTCTTGTTAATATGATTTGTCAACCTGTTCAATCCTGATCAATCATTACCTGCAATACTGGTAACTCGCCATACCATACCAACGGTTAACAATGCTCTAGTGTATAAGAAGCCGTACAGGATACCTAGGCACCTATAACCTATACTGGAAGAATTTATTGATCAACTGCTGGCTGAGGGCAATACTGAATCAAGTTACAGTCCATGGGCAGCTACCATTGTAATAGTCCTGAAAAAATCATAGAATGGAACAAAAAAGCATAGATTTTGCTGCATGAGCGGTGACGGACAGACATCCTGTACTAAATATAATGGAGATTAGAGAGAACTTAAGTCAATGTAAATACTTCACAATGTGTATGAGGAGTGGTTATCACTGTTGGAAGTGGTTCTGGAAGAGCGGCCAAAGACCACATTTACTGTCCCTTGGAGTCACTATCAATATTTTAGGCTGCCATTTGGTCTGAAGAATGTGCCAGCTATCTCGGAGGCTATTAGTATCCGACGGAGTGCTCAGAGGATTAAAATCAAGACTGTTTTTTTATCTCAACAACATAATTGCATTTTCTAAGGATATGGAAGAGCACATGCAATGGTCTGAGGAATTCTTTAAGAGGCTAAATCCAGCACAGTTAACACTCTGTAATGAGAGGAAGATGTGAAAATTGACGCACGCCTAACGTCTATAGAATGTGCTTTCTTACCACCACAAACTACATAGCAGTTTCAATCATTTTTATGGTTCTGTAATTACTAATGGGAATTCATTGAAGAGTTTGCCGAAATTGCTAAGCTATTGAATCATTTGTTGAAAAAAGGTGTGGAATTTCCATAGTCAACTTTTAGACAGCATTTGAAAAATTGAAAGGAGCATTGACAACAAACCTGGTACTGATATTCCCAAACTATGAGGGACAATTTATTCTGTCATGTTTCACTAGGCATGGCCTCCACCTCAGAAGGTATGGGAAGGGGAAGCTGGCAAAGCTTATAGACGACAGTGTAGTGGGTGTTGGTAGGATCACTCATGGAAAAATTCCTGTAGTAGTTGATGTTGAAGCTGCACCTACTTTAGAGTGAAGACAGCTGATATGTATACCTGCTAAAAGGAAGTCCCTCTAACTAAAGGCTTATATTCAGAGGAAGTCATGTTTCCAAGAAGAGAAGGAATTAGCATATTTCATCAAAATATAAAAGGTATTAGAGATAAAGTTAGTAAACTGCTTACAGATGTGATTCTGGAATTATTGGTATATTGGAGTACCACATAATAATTTGACAATTCAGGGGCTTCCTTTACCAGGATACAGATTAGCTGGCTGTTTTTCAAGGAGTTCTTTGTGGGGTGGGGAAGTTGCTTCTTGTTGTTGTGGTCTTCAGTCCTGAGACTGGTTTGATGCAGCTCTCCATGCTACTCTATCCTGTGCGAGCTTCATCTCCCAGTACCTTCTGCAACCTACATCCTTGTCAATCTGCTTAGTGTATTCATCTCTTGGTCTCCCTCTACGATTTTTACCCTCCACGCTGCCCTCCAATACTAAACTGGTGATCCCTTGATGCCTAAGAACATGTCCTACCAACCGATCCCTTCTTCTAGTCAAGTTGTGCCACAAACTTCTCTTCTCCCCAATCCTATTCAACACCTCCTCATTAGTTATGTGATCTACCCATCTAATCTTCAGCATTCTTCTGTAGCACCACATTTCAAAAGCTTCTATTCTCTTCTTGTCTAAACTATTTATCGTCCATGTTTCACTTCCATACATGGCTACACTCCACACAAATACTTTCAGAAATGACTTCCTGACACTTAAATCTATACTCGATGTTAACAAATTTCTCTTCTTCAGAAATGCTTTCCTTGCCATTGCCAGTCTACATTTCATATCCTCTCTACTTCGACCATCATCAGTTATTTTGCTCCCCAAATAGCAAAACTCCTTTACTACTTTAAGCGTCTCATTTCCTAAACTAATACCCTCAGCATCACCCAACTTAATTCGACTAAATTCCATTATCCTCATTTTGCTTTTGTTGATATTCATCTTATATCCTCCTTTCAAGACACTATCCATTCCATTCAACTGCTCTTCCAAGTCCTTTGCTGTCTGTGACAGAATTACAATGTCATCGGCGAACCTCAAAGTTTTTATTACTTCTCCATGGATTTTAATACTTACTCCAAATTTTTCTTTTGTTTCCGTCATTGCTTCCTCAATATACAGATTGAATGACATCGGGGAGAGGCTACAACCCTGTCTCACTCCTTTCCCAACCATTGCTTCCCTTTCATGCCCCTCAACTCTTATAACTGCCATCTGGTTTCTGTACAAATTGAGAATAGCCATTCGCTCCCTATATTTTACCCCCGCCACCTTTAGAATTTGAAAGAGAGTATTCCAGTCAACATTGTCAAAAGCTTTCTCTAAGTCTACAAATGCTAGAAACGTAGGTTTGCCTTTCCTTAATCTTTCTTTTAAGATAAGTCGTAGGGTCGGTATTGCCTCACATGTTCCAATATTTCTACGGAATCCAAACTGATCTTCCCCTAGGTCGGCTTCTACTAGTTTTTTTATTTGTCTGTAAAGAATTCGCATTAGTATTTTGCAACCGTGACTTATTAAACCGATAGTTCGGTAATTTTCACATCGGGTATTTCGCCTGTCTCATACATCTTGCTCGCCAGATGGTAGAGTTTTGTCAGGACTGACTCTCCCAAGGTTGTCAGTAGTTCTAATGGAATGTTATCTACTCCCGGGGCCTTGTTTCGACTTGGGTCTTTCAGTGCTCTGTCAAACTCTTTATGCAGTATCATATCTCCCATTTGATCTTCATCTACATCCTCTTCCATCTCCATAATATTATCCTCAAGTACATCGCCCTTGTATAGACCCTCTATATACTCCTTCCACCTTTCTGCTTTCCCTTCTTTGCTTAGAACTGGGTTTCCATCTGAGCTCTCAATATTCATACAAGTAGTTCTCTTTTCTACGAAGGTCTCTTTAATTTTCCTGTAGGCAGTATCTATCTTACCCCTAGTGAGATAAGCCTCTACATCCTTACATTTATCCTCTAGCCATCCCTGCTTAGCCATTTTGCACTTCCTGTCGATCTCATTTTTGAGACGTTTGTATTCCTTTTTGCCTGCTTCATTTACTGCATTTTTATATTTTCGCTTTCATCAATTAAATTCAATATTTCTTCTGTTACCCAAGGATTTCTACTAGCCCTCGTCTTTTTACCTACTTGATCCTTTGCTGCCTTCACCACTTCATCCCTCAAAGCTACCCATTCTTCTTCTACTGTATTTCTTTCCCCCATTCCTACCATTTGTTCACTTACACTCTCCCTGAAACTCTCTACAACCTCTGGTTCTTTCAGTTTATCCAGGTCCCATCTCCTTAAATTCTCACCTTTTTGCAGTTTCTTCAGTTTTAATCTACAGTTCATAACCAATAGATTGTGGTCAGAGCCCACATCTGCCCCTGAAAATGTCTTACAATTTAAAACCTGGTTCCTAAATCTCTGTCTTACCATGATATAATCTACCTGAAATCTGTCAGTTTCTCCAGGCTTCTTCCATGTATACAACCTTCTTTTATGATTCTTGAACCAAGTGTTAGCTATGATTAAGTTGTGCTATGTGCAAAATTCTACCAGGCGGCTTCCTCTTTCATTTCTTAGCACCAATCCATGTTTACCTACTACGTTTCCTTTTCTCCCTTTTCCTACTACCGAATTCCAGTCACCCATGACTATTAAATTTTCATCTCCCTTCACTATCTGAATAATTTCTTTTATTTCGTCATACATTTCTTAAATTTCTTCGTCATCTGCAGAGCTAGCTGGCATATAAACTTGTACTACTGTAGTAGGCATGTATTTTAAATTAACTAAGGCATTTGATTGTGTAGATCACAAAACACTGCTCCAGAAGTTGGACCATTACGGAATACGGGGAGTAGCTCACAATTGGTTCACCTCTTATTTTAGCAACAGACAGCAAGAGGTTATTATTCACAATGTTGAGAATGGCTGTGATGTGGGGGTCTCAGTGGGGTACAGTCAAGTGGGGGCAGTGTTGGTGCCACTCCTGTTCCTTATTTATATAAATTTATTTATATAAATGATATGCCCTCTAGTATTACGGGTAACTAAAATATTTCTGTTTGCCGATGACACTAGCTTGGTAGTAAAGGATGTTGTGTCCAACATTGACTTGGTTTCAAATAGTGCAGTTCATGACCTAAGTTCATGGCTTGTAGAAAATAAACTAAGTCCAAATCACAGTAAGACTCAGTTTCTACAGTTTCTAACACACAATTCAACAAAACCTGACATTTTAATTTCACAGAGTGGGCATATTTAGTGAAACTGAACAGTTAAAATTTCTAGGTGCTCAGATAGATAGTAAACTGTCGTGGGAAGCCCACATTTAAGATCTTGTTCAAAGACTTAATGCTGCCATTATTACTATTGGAACAATATCTGAAGTGAGTGATCATTCGACACAAAAATTAGTCTACTTTGCTTATTTTCATTCGCTTGTATCATATGGTGGTATATTTTGGGGTAAGTTCTTGTTGTATTGTAGATTGCATTTACTTAAATTTATGGATTGACTTTTTTTGGGTTCATATACATTTTATTTTTATCTATTATTACTTTTATGTTGTAATTTCATGTACTGACATGTTCCATGACCTGGGAGATTTTCTCCTCAATTTGGTCCTATGGAACTTGACATGTAAATAAAATAAATAAAATTAATTTGAATGTTGATTTTTGTGCATCATTATCTGACAGGCCATTACTAAATTTGATCACAATGTGCTTCTCAGTTTGAAGACAAGCTATTGAAAACAATACGTATGATCCTGCAACTATTTCCCCACGCTCTAGTTGGAAAGTGTGACATCTTTATCAGATTGGAAGTTTATTAATGTTATTTTTGCTGTAAATTAGTCAAAAATATAATATTGAAATCTTTACCAAATTAATTTGATGTGTATCTTATAAACTGAGATTGACAAAGTCCTAAGTCTGGAAAGTAAAGTCATCTCACCGAACTGAGAGGTGAAGTGAAAACTATACTTAAAAATAACCCATCTTTAATCCAGTTTCTAAAAATATGGATTGTACCTAGTAAGATGTCCTAGGTCTTTGAGGCATGTGGTTTACAATATATCATGTGAGTTTGGTGTGAATTATTACAACAGTGTAATCACATTATTAATGAACAGTGCAAGAAACACTCCAAAATGTATAACTAAGACGTTGTGAGAAACCATTCATTGCAAAGCATGGTGTTACCAACACACACAAATTATTATTTGACAACACTGAAATCCTGGCACACACCTTGTGTTACTGGGATTCATTTATCAAGAAAGCAGTGGAGATCCACAAGTGTCCTAAATTTTTTAATGGAGTTGATGGCGTCACCTGAATCCCAACATGGAGGAAAGGTCTAGAAAACAATATAAACCCCATACTAATGCGAGTGGCTGATCTGTTTCCTTATCATTGTTGTGGTATTATTGGTAAAGTGAGCATAAGCATGAGCATGAGCAGTGCTAAAGAAAGCATGAGAGCTTTAAATCTGACAGATATGTGTTGACTAGAGTTTGTTTACATCTTACAGCTTGTCATACCAAGGTATTAAGGAGACATTTTGGGAACTTGCTTACCTGTTTTACCTGTTTTGGTGAATTTCAGTAGTTGTTTCTGTTCGAGTGAGTGTATGTTCAGTGAATTCTGGAAGTAGTCAAAGTTACAGGTTTTTAGTTATTCCAAGATAGATACCAGAGACTTTATGCTCATTTCATTAATAATGTATCAAGTTACCTCTTCATTTTAATATTTGGTGGCTAAAATCTGCTTCATTTTAAATGATCAAGACTTTTTATTTAAAAAAAAAATTACACCGACTTGATCAAATCTGGTAGAAGTAATATTACTGAATATATTGCTGTGTTAGTCTAGAACAAAATTAGGTAAGTAGAACCCAACAACATACAGATACTAACTTTATATAAATTAATCCATTGAGTAGGAGGAGTTGTCAAACAGAAATTATTTCAGTTGTATTTAAAACTTTTATTATGTGCCTGCACCCTTAATTTGTTGGTGATGTTTTCAAATATTTTTACAGCTGAGTAAGTCAAGTTGTGAATAGTGGAGGCAATTTTTATTCCAAGTGTTAGACTTACAAACAATACTACTATTTTTAAATTGTGCCTGATGCCTCACAACAAACTTCATAAGAGAGGTTGTTAGGATGCCTAAATTTTTAAACAATTGCCTTCATGAAGTTGGAGGATGACCACCAGATATCCTTAAAGAATATTTCTGTATGATGAATATCTTGGTGGTAAAGGATGTTGTGTGCAACATTGGCTCAGATTCAAATAGTGCAGTTCATGACTTAAGTTTGTGGCTTGTAGAAAATAAACTAACGCTAAATCACAGTAAGACTAAGTTTTTAGTTTCTAGCACACAATTCAACAAAACCTGACATTTTAATTGCAAAGAATGGGCATATGATTAGTGAAACTGTAAAGTTCAAATTTCTAGGTGTTCAGATAGATAGTAAACTGTTGTGGAAAAGCCAAGTTCAGGATCTTGTTCAAAGACTTTGTGCTGCCACTTTTACTATTCGAATGATATCTGAAGTGAGTGATCATTCGACACGAAAATTAGCCTACTTTGCTTATTTTCATTCGCTTATATCATATGGTATTATATTTTGGGGTAACTCATCCCACTCTAAAATGATATTTTTGGCTCAGAAAGAGGCAGTTCAGGCAATAAGTGGTGTAGGTTCATGAACCTCTTGTCAAACCCTGTTCACGAGTCTGGGTATTTTGACGTTGGCCTCTCAATATATATATTCCTTAAAGTCATTTCTTGTTAACAATATTAGCTTATTCCCAAGAATAAGTAGCTTTCACTCAGTTAATACTTGCCAGAAATCAAACCTGCATTTGGATCAGACTTCCTTAACTGTTGTGCAGAAGGGTGTGCAGTATACTGCTGCATCCATTTTCAATAAGCTACCACAAAAATTCAAAACTCTTTCAAATCGAAACCGAAGAGTTTCCTCATAACTCACTCCTATTCTGTCAAGGAGTGCCTTGAAAAGTCAAGTTGATACTTTTTGTATGGTTGATTGCATTTACTTAAACTTATGGACTGACTGACTTTCGGGTTCATAAACATTTATTTTTATCTGTTATAACTTTTATGTTTTAATTTCATGTACTGACACGTTCCATGACATTGGAGATTTGCTCCCCAATTTGGTCCTACAGAACCTGACATGTAAATAAATGAATGAATAAATAAATTAAATAAATAGACATGAACAGTCAGGTGATTGAATATATTCCCAGTTAGGATGTAGATGGCAAGGAACACCTGACAGAATATGCATTGATACAGATGAATAAGTAGAACAGAACTATTCAACCACAGAGATGGAAATGTTGGCTGTTATTTATGCTATTATGTATTTCCACTGTTATTCGTACACGAAAAAGTTTAAAGTTGTGACAGACCATGCTGTGTTGAAGTGATTGCTGGGACCACAAGAGGTTCCAAGTATGTTAACGTATTGTGCTCTGAAATCAAGTGAATTTAACTATGAAGGCATATACCAATCAGGAAAGAAAAACAGAATTCTGAGAGCCCAAGAAGGAAGATTTGATTTCAAGTATTTAGGGCACAGCTGCAGTCCACAAAGCACTATGGCCTGTTGTGTAGGAATATGAAATACAGCCCCAGTGTGGTGCCAACTGCGCTTGAAATGATTAATGACTATCATATGACCTTATACATGGTATTTCATTACAAATGGTCTATATTCAGGGATATTACAGGAACGATCATTCGAAGCAAAAAAATCTGGTAAAGATGGACTCCAAAATGCATGTCGTAAGAGCTATGAACACCTCATATTCGATACTGTGAACCAAATCTCTTCTACCATGAGCTCTTTGCTTTCCATATTTTGGTAGGGGGGTAGTATGGACCAAACCAAGAAAAAATTGTGTAGTAAACATAGGCTCTAAAATGCATACCTTAAGAGCTATGAACCCTTGTTCAGTAGAAAAGATGTCTTTCACAGTAGCAAAGCTATTAAAGATATGCATTTTTGAGTCCACGTTTACCTGACAATTTTTTCTTGTTGTGGTCCATTCTACCTCATCCCAAAATATGGAAAGCATGTTTCATAGTATCAAAGATGAAGAAAGCTCATAACTGTTACAGTATGCATTTTAAAGCAAGTACAGTGGCAAAGACAATGGTGAAAAGCTGGTTGCTGAAGTTTAGTGTTCCTGATACAATAATTACAGATCAGGGCACTAATTTTATATCCAGTATGATTAAGCACCTATGTCATTTACTAAGCACTCACAAACTCAGGACTAGCCCTTGGCTCCCTCAGTCTATCAGGAAAACAGAATACATTCACTGTACAGTTGGTAAGATGTTGAGTTGTTGTTGTGAACTTCCATCACAATGATTGGTACATTTACCTTCTGTATGTCATGTCAGCTTACAATTCTGATGTCCAGTGTAGTGTTGGTCCATCACCATATGAGGTAATATATGGTACAAATCTGCCTTCTGTTTTTGTGGTGATTAAGCCTAAAATTGGAAAAACTGGGAATCAGTTACGAAGTTTGCAATGACATTACACGATGTTTGGAAGAAGGTAAAGAAAGCAAACACAGATGCACTAGAGAGTCAATAGCAAATAGGATCACATATAGACCAATTACCACAGTTCAGAATTGGTCAATGGGTCTTAGTGATGAATCCCTGCTCACCTACGAACAAAACAATGAAATTTCTGATGACGCCACAGACCATAGCAGGTCGTAAAAATGAAGTCACTCATTAATGTAAAGTTATAATTACGAACAAAGACTCCCATTGTTCATGATGGACATGTTAAGCCATTTAAGGGAACTGTGATGCTCTACTGCAAGTGCTGACATCACTGCCAGTAGAGAGCACTAAATCTAAGAAAGCAAGGGAAGAAGGATGAGCAAAGTGTGCATTATGTGCCTTACACAATTAGATCACAATGAGGAGTAACAATGATTGTTTTGTTTTGTTTTGTTTTAAGACATTAAAACAACTAAGGTCATATGCGTCCATGTCAGAACAGCAGAACACAAAGCACAAAGATGAGAAAGGAGTTAAAAGCAACTACAAGTTAAGCCCAATCAACGGACAGCCTCTCTTGGAGAAACAGCCATAAAGACAATGGAGGTCCTGAACTAAAGATTAAATGTCTTTCGCCATACTGCTACAACGGATAAAAAGCAAAACACGGTCAACAGCTCTCTCACTATTCACTAAAATGGCCGATAAATTGGACGGCAAACATACAGTACAACTTAAGTGGTTAAAAAAGGGCATCCCATAAGGAAATGCCGAACAGTTAAACGTTGATGACAATGAGCATTAAGAAGGTGGTGGGAAACACCACTTAACAAATGATGGCTAAAAAGACAGTGCCCAACACTCAACCTAGCTAAAATGATCTCCTCATGGCAAGGGGGCCAAGAGAAGGTTGTCCAAGCTACTGGGAGAGGTTTAATTCCCCGCAGCTTATTACTGTGAAGGGAAGACTAGTGGTGATGCCAAAGTGACACCACTTGCTGACAGATGGCGATAAGCAGATCATCGGAAGGAATGGAAGAACTAGCTGGCTGAGGTAGGAGGACTGCAACCTTGGCAGCAGCATCAGCAGCCTCGTTTCGCATTAGACCAATGTGACCAGGAACCCACATAAACATCACTGTGGCCCCATCAAGAGTGAGGAAGTGAAAGCTTTCCTGGACCCACTGCACTAAGGGATGGATGATGTGCATCACACACAGGCTCTGAGGGTATAGAGTCACAGCAAATGACACAATCGAACAGCCTGTGTCGCTGGATGTATAATGTGGCCTGATAAAGTGTCCCGCTCTGCTGTAAATACTGAGCAGTCTTCCAAAAGCTGACACCAAAAATGCTCTGTGGAAATAACGAAAGCACACCCAATACTATGGTCAGTCGGAGAGCCATCAGCATTCAAAAAGGTACTACCGCGAAGTTCCGTACGAAGATCGAAAAATCTTATGGGGATAGAGCGAGTCTGGAGTAGTCTCCTTATGAATCAAATGAAGTACAAGGTGAACGTGAGCCGCTGCATGAAACCAAGGTGGTGAAGGGTTCACACCCAAAGGAAAAGTGGCAGGTAGTTTTAAGGTAATCTGCTGGTGCAATAACCGAAAGCAAACTCCAGGAGATAACAGAGAAGAGTGACATGCACCATACTGACGGTCAAAGGAGGAGGCATAGGATGAGTGGCCAGGCACGGCAGACAAACGGCATGCATACCTGCTGAGGAGAGCATGTATGTACAGTATGTAATGGGTTGTTTGGGTGCACGACAGCAAGGTCTTCAGCGCCCGCTCCCAGTAACAGATTAAGATGGGTGCCAAGAAAATACTCAGAATAGTAAGATAAAACAGAACGTAAAATACAGGTAACAAGCTTGGAAAAATATGTGCCTACCCACACCGAAGTGTGGGACGAAGCATGCTGTCAGCAGTAAAACTTGGACAACACAGGCAGAAAGTGGTAGAGGGACCTAAAACAATAGAGCAGATGGGAGTGGCTAGCTGACCACTAGGAAAAAAGGGAGGAGCCAGCCACTCTGCAAGACACAAAAACCTCCAGCCTAGAAGTTTAGACCAGAGTCCTGACACCTCACAAAACTTTAAAATCCTAGA
This sequence comes from Schistocerca serialis cubense, assembly GCF_023864345.2. Classification (NCBI taxonomy): domain Eukaryota; kingdom Metazoa; phylum Arthropoda; class Insecta; order Orthoptera; family Acrididae; genus Schistocerca; species Schistocerca serialis. The sequence continues at coordinate 833,417,570 of NC_064640.1, forward strand.
CACACACATCTCATCATTAGCTAAAACACAGGGCAGATCCCCATCAACTTGTGCTTCTGCCCTTGCATCACGGTATGAAATGCAGTCTGTTAAAACGTGCCAGACAGAGATGTGCGCACCACAAGCATCATAAAACGGGGGATCCTCCCCCCCGTAATAGAAAGCTATGTGTGAGAGGACAGTGCCCAATCCGAAGACGCATGAGGGTCACTTCTTCCCACCTCAGCAACCGGCAGGAGGAACGCCACAGCCGAGTTGTTGACTTCACCAACAGCAGTTTATTGGCAGTCACCGCCAGCAATTCTTCCTCTCACAACTCCACGCACTTCTTGTGGAGTGCAGAAATGACTGACTGCTCTCTGCAGGCCTCCTTGGCAGCCCGATTGACCCATATTCCTACATGACCAGGCACCCAGCAGGAGGACACCTCCTTACCCTGCCGTTGGAGCAAGTACAGTTGGTCATATATCAGCTGAACCATCTCCTCAGTTGGGTACAGATTCTGCAGTGATTGTAAGGCACTAAGAGAATCAGAGCAGGGGAGAAATCGATTGCCCCGAACATGATCCATCCACTCCATTGCCTTCAGGATCGCATGGAGCTCCACTGCGAAAACAGTATATTCATCAGGGAGGCGAATCTGGGTAACATATCAGGTAACACTACAGAACAGCCAATGAAATTCTCCTGTTTGGAGCCATCAGTGTAAACGACGGTAAAACCGTGACGCACACCTAAAACGTCAAAAAACAGAGATTGGAATGTAAAATCTGGTGTACTATCTTTCTTAAAATCAGTCAAATCTAAAATAAGTCTGGGTCTCCGGAGGAGTCAAGGTGGAAATATGCTCCAACCGTGACGGAAAATGTGAAGACAAGCCATATCCATCGCAGAGAGGCAATCCCATGCATGAATCCCCTAGGGCCGCATCGCTCGTTGCCGGTTATGAAATAGCCGTGCCAGAGGAAGCTGAGCAATGGTATGGTATGTAGGTGTGTATGGTGTGGACAAAGTTTTATACGCCTGGTGCACCGTAAGTAGCCGCCACCGCATATGAAGTGGCGGTTCACCAGCCTCTGCACAGAGGCTTGGTATGGGGCTAGTTCTGAATGCCCCAGTGGTCAACCGAAGCCCTTCATGGTGCACAACGTTCAACATCTTTAAGTAAGAAGGCCTCTAAGACCCATACACCCATAATCGAGCTGAGATAGCACAAACGCCCTGTAAAACTGGAGCAGACAAGTCCTGTCGGCTACCCATGTACTGTAGCTAAGATATTTTAAAATACTTAAAGCCTAAGTGACAGTCGTTTTAGGTCTGTAAGATGAGGTAACCATGTAAACTTCGAGCAAAAAACGGGCCCCACAAATCTCACCGTGTCTTTAAAAGCAAGGACAGTGTCCCTCATCCTCAACTCAGTAAAAGGTTACAAACGAACGAGAACGGTGAAAAAGAATACATGTGGACTTCTCAGTGGAAAACTTAAAACCACTCTTCTGCGCCCAGTCATCCAAATGTCTAAGAGTAAGTTGCAACTGATGCGTTGTTGTTGCAAGGCTTGAAGAAGAGCAAAACAAAGAGAAATCATCCACAAACAAGGAACACTGGACAGGACTTTTCACTATGGAGGTAATGCTATTAGTAGTGATGGCAAAGACAGTCACACTTAAAACACTACCCTGAGAGACACCGTTCTCCTGCTCAAAGCAGTCAAACAGGACGTCACCAATTTGGTATCTAAAATATCGTGGCGAGAGGGAAGACTGAATAAAAAGAGGAAGATAACCACGAAAATCCCATTCATGAAGCTGCTCCAGGATGAGACGCCTCCAAGTGGTATCGTAGGCTTTCTCGATGTCAAAAAATGCACCTAGAAGGTGATGATGGTGGTGGAAAACTTGCTGTATAGCCGCCTCCAGGAGGGCAAGGTTATCAAAGGTGGAACAAACCCTCCTGAACCGACACTGAAAGCGACTAAGGACTTGCCAGGATTCTAACATCCAGACAAGGCGCCGGTTGACCATCCGCTCCCAGGTCTTTCTTGTGCAACTAGTGAGGGCAACACTATGGTAGCTACTTGGGCTCATGCGGTCTTTCCAGGTTTTAAAAAGGGAATTAAAACTGCCTCATGCCACGAGTCAGGAAAGTGACATGACGCCCAAATGGCATTAAAAAGTGCGAGGAGGATTTCTTTGTTGCGCCTTGTGAGGTGCCGTAGCATACTGTAATGGATCCTGTCGTGACCAGGTGATGTATCACGATAATGCAGAATCCAACTCCCACATGGAAAATGGGCAATTGTAAATTTCATTAGAGGTGGACTGGAAGTCCAGAGTATACCTCTCAGCAAACGCTCTATGGCACTGGAAACCCGGATCCTGACTGGCTGTTGCAGTAACCGTGGCAAAATACACTGCCATAGCGTGGGCAATGTCTCGTGGATCCGTGTGGAGAGTGCCATTATTCATTAAAGCAGCCATGGGTCACCTCCCTCCTCTCCCAGAAATTCTCCTGATGGTCTCCCACACAATGGAACTTTTGGTGGAACGATTAATGGCGTTCAGGCACTGTTGCCACGACCTCTTCTTGCTCTCTCTAATAATGCGGCGACATTTTGCCCTCGCCACCTGAAAGGTTGCAAGATTCTCAGCAGTCGGCCGACACTGCAACTGGTGCACAGCCGCACGCCTGGTCCTGATTGCAGAGCAGCATTCGGCACTCCACCAAGGGACAGGTTGCCTCTTCCGGTGGCCTGTGGACTGTGGAATGGATGTTGCAGTGGCATGGTGGACCATTTTTGTAATATGATCCACCCACGCCTCAACATTCGCACAGTGTTCAAACTGGGCCAACTGGCTGTAAAGTGTCCAGTCGGCCCCACTGAGCACCCATCGTGGCGGTCTCCATTCGGGGCCCACGCCATCTGGCAGGTGAATCCAGATTGGGACGTGATCACTGCCGTGCAAGTCAGTGACCACTTCCCATTGAGCACTGGCAGCAAGAGCTGGAGAGCGAAGCGAGAGGTCAATGGCAGAGAATGACCCAGTCACTGTGCAGAAGTGAGTGCTCTGTCCTCCATTGAGCAAGTAGGCACAGGATGACAGGAGAGGCCTCTCAACTGCTCTACCCCTGGGACAGGTAATGGCTGAGCCCCAAAGTTCATTGTGGGCATTAAAATCACCACAAATAATGAACGGCTGAGGGAGCTGTGTAAGAAGGTCAGTGAGGGCTGCTTCATCAAGTGCATCATGTGGAGGCAAGTAAAGAGAACATACGGTCAATGGATGACGCACGTGCACAGACACAGCGACGGCCTGTAAAGTCGTCGTATGAGAGAGAGGCGAGGAGTGGTAGTCCATCCTGACGAAAATACCTACGCCTCCTCCAGCTCTCTCTCCACGAAGGCTGTCCTTTTCGTAGTGTGTATAGCCTCATAGCTCAAGGGAGTATGATGGATGGAAATAGGTCTCCTGGGGACACACACACATAGTGGTCTACCCTGAGAGAGTAGACAACGTTCCTCCACATGCGTCCTGAACCCCTGAAAGTTCCACTGAAGTATGGGAGCTACCTATGACAGTGGTAGCACCTTCATCCTGTCTCTCCGATGGGGTGGGGACACTGCAGCAGGTGCAGCAGCAGGAGTGAGGCGAGATGATTGCCCCACACATACGTTGTACTCCATCAGCTCTGGGGAAGAGACAGAAGAAGAATCACATAAAACGACATCTGCATGGTCGGACGGTCATGATCTGACCCACTGTTGCTGCTGTATAGGAGCTTTCTGCGGTTTGGTGGGCTTTGGGGGAGACGACGTGGGAATGGTAATGGACGTACTGGGCTTCGGAACAGCCTCAGCTGTCGGAGGCGCCAAGGGCTGGCCCAAGTTCGCCAGTGTACCTGTGTCTGCCGTTCGAGTAGGGGCTACAGGCTCAAACACTGGCTGCGTTGCACGTGCACTGACATCTGCAGGTGTTAGTGCTAACACTCACCACCTCTGTCTGCGTAGAGGCATCGGCCATTGGAGTAGACTTCTGAACCATGGATGCAAAAGATGTAGCAAATGTGGCAGGTTGCATTGACTTTTACATCTTCTTGGCCTCACCATAGCAGATACGCTCGGTTGTTATAATTTCCTGGACTTTGCATTCCTCTAAAAATATTCGGCAGTCCCTAATCCAAACAGGGTGGTTCCAGAGCAATTTATACATTTGGTTGGAGACGAGCACCCAACTCCTTCATGAGCAGCCTTACCGCAGTTGCCTATGTCGCTTCGCCTTTACACCCTAAGGTGGTATGCCCAAAACGCTGGCATTTAAAACAGTGCATTGGGGTCGGGAAATAAGGCCTCACACTAAGGCAAAGAAAGCCAGGTTCAACATGGTCAGGAAGTTTCGTGCTACTGAACGTCAGAATAAAGGAGTTGGATTTGCTAAGATTGCCATCAATTCTCTTCATGATATGTTGTACATCAATGATACCTTCCGAAGGCCACTCACGTTGCAGTTCTTCCCTGGGAATGTCGACTAGATCCCGGCATGTCACAACATCTTTGCTATAATTCAAGGCGCTGTGCATTTCAGTGTCTACGGCATACTCCCCAAGGCATTTAGCAGATTAGAGGTTAGTTGCTTGCTGGGAAGTGGAAGTTTCCACTAGCAAGGTCCCATTACGGAAACGCTTCATCGATTTTAAGGAGCCACAGATTCCCTTCAATCTCTTTTGTATATAGAAGGGTGAAACCTTCTCGAAACTACCCTCCTTCTGTTTCACAATGAGAAACACGTTCTGATTACCAGAATGCATTCTGTTACCAAAGACTTTACGTGTCAAAGAAGTGCCAGAGTCAGGGGGACTGCGTGCACGAGCCATCTTAAGAGAGTGGGTGTTAGAACCTTCCAGCAGCCCACCCTTTCTGCTGGGAGGAGGAAAAGAGGATTTCGAAGGATCCATTTCGGTCCCATGAGCAGCTAGGGAACTAGAAGTCCACCTAGACAGAGCCCCGCGTGCCTAGGTAAGCCTTATAGAACCGAGGTGCAGCAGGCTCCCCAGAGGTTGTCCACTAACGAGTGTTCCACCTCAACAGCCATGCATCTTATCAGCGCGCAGCACACCTTGAGACTGAGGGGTTGTTTATAAGAGGTTCATTCCATCCTCACGATCCGGGCGGTCAAGCCAAGATCCCCATTCCCTGAGACACACAACATTCCACTGCCGCACAGCATGGTGGTCGCTGAAATATGCCCACAGCTTACGGTGATGGGACTGGCGACACTTACCAGTTCCCAGCTCAGGAACCCCAGGGTCGCCAAGCCCGTACCAGGCACATGAATGCTGAGCCCCTGGGGGCACTGAGGAGAGCGTCATGTATTGTGAGACAGTCACAGTTTGGCAGCTTCTGCATAGAGACTCTCAACGAGGGTAGTGAGAAAGGCGCCAGTGGCCAAACGGATGCCACCATGATGGATTGTGCTTAGACGGCGTAAGATGGATGGATGTACAGATGCATAAATGAAACATTCATAGTCTACTTTCAAAAGGACAAGGGACCGGTGCAAATGGAGGAGGGTGATCCAATCTGTTCCCCAGGAAGTACCACAGAGAACACACAGAATACTGAGGGACAGAGTACAGTGGGCAGCCCGGTAAGTCACGTGGGGGGGGGGACCAAGAAAGTTTCCAATTGAGCATGAGCCCCAGAATTTCGTAGTTTCAGCAAATGGAAGAGCAACAGCCCCAAGATATGAAGATAGTGGAAGAAACCCATTGTGCCACCAGAAATTCATACAAACAGTTTTGTCAGTGGAAAACTGAAAGCCATTGTCGATACTCCATGATTAAAGAAGATCGAGACAGTGCTGAAGACACTGCGCAAGCAGACAAGTCCATGGAGAATAACAATAGATGGCAAAATTGTCAACGAAAAGGGAGCCGGAAATGTCTGTTGGGAGACACGCCATAACAGGGTTAATGGCGACAGCAATGAGAACAACAGGATGGAATCGTGAGGCACACCGTTTTCCTGGATAAAGTTTTCCGACAAGGCAGAACCCACACATACCTTGAAAACCCTGCCTTTTGACAATTCCTGAAGGAAATGGGGCAAGTGGCCTTGGAAGCCCAACATGTATTGAGTAGAGACAATAACAGTCCTCCAGCAGGTGTCCCAGGCATCGTCCAAATCAAAAAACACGGCCACAGTCTGATATTTCCACAGAAAACCATTATCGTACGAGTTCACTTAGTGATAAGATGGTCAATTGCAGAACGGCGTGCTCAAAATCCACATTGTACAGTGGTTAGTAAATTGCGAGACTCAAGCCACGATACCAGCCTGTCATGACTCATACATTCCGTCACATTGCAAACAAAGCTGGTGAGAGAAATAGGACAATAGAGAGAAGGAAGGCGTCTGTCCTAACTGGGCTTAGGTACGTGTATGACAGTGGCTTCACGTAAGCATCTGGGAAACATGCCCACTGTCCAGTTACGATTGTACATATGAAGGAGAAAGTGGTTGCCCGAAATAGAAAGGTGAACATCGTCCAGCCCTGGGGTGGAGGAGTGGGATGAAATGTGAACATGATTTAGCTCCCTCATAGTAAAAGCAGTGTTGTAACACTCAATTCTGGGAAGAGAAGGGTATCACCTGAGCCTCATCCCCTCGTTTCCGATGGATGAAGGCAGGGTGACAGTGGGTGGAGCTCAACACCTCCGCAAAATAGTGGTGTTGGAAGATAGCAATAGGATCCACTACATCATCATCTGCTATGGTCAGGACGGAAACTGGGGAATGGACCTTGGTCCCAGAGAGCCGCCCGAGTTTGGCCCACACGATGGAAGAGGGAGTGGAACTGTTAAAAGAACTAGTATTCAGCTGTCTTTATTGCCATCCCAAAGAACACGACAACACTGCACATGCAAGTGTTTATAACAATTACAGTTCTGCATCATAGGATGATGGTCAAAAACGAGGAGCCCATGTCTCCGTGTGCGAATTGGATCACAGTATACCTCAGTCAACCATGGGACAGGGACATCGTGTGGTGAAGACAAAGTGCGAGGAATGGAATATTTTGTGGTGGTTAGGATAACTTTGGCAAGGGATTCTACCTGGTCATCACAATTGTGGAAAAGTTGTTTGCCAAAGGTCGCTAGGGACGAGTAAAGCCGCCAGTCGGCTTTAGAAAGCAGCCATTTTGGTTTGCACATTGGGGGAGGGGAGGGGGGGGGGGGAGTGTGTAGGAGTCAGCAAATGGATAGCGCACAGTAGTAAATGGTCACTCAAGTATTTATCACAGAGAATAGACCACTCGAGGCTACGGGCAAACTGGGCAGTGCGGAATAAGAGGTCCAAATGGAAATCAGTGGGTGTCGAGTCCGACAGGAATATGGGTGTTCCAGCATTAAGGCAGATGAGGTTGAGTTAATTGAGGTCAGCCAAGATGGCATGTCAAGGACAGGTTTGCAAAGAGCCCCAAAGGGGATGATGTGCATTAAAGTCATCGAGCAGCAAAAAGGGGTGAGGGAGTTGCCCAATCAGCTGGAGGTAGTCTGCCCTGGTGACACCGAAAGATGGAGGAATGTAAACAGTATGAAGGGAAAAGGTGAAGCAAGGAAGGAAAATGCGGACTGCAACAGCTTGCAGCTAGGTGTTCAGGGAGACGATGTGACTATGAAGGTCATCCCAGATGAGCAGCATGACTCGCCTACGAGATGGAATGCCATCCTCATGGGGGAGGTCAAAGCAGACCAGAAAGAAATGCAAAAGGTCAAAGTGATTGTGAGGACACAATTTTGTTTCCTGGAAGCACAGAATAAGAAGACACTGCTATCCCAAGAGCATCCATAATTCCTACTTGTTGGAGCTAAGGCCGTGAATGTTCCACTGGATGAGAGGTCTTAAAGAGGAAAGGGGAGAGGAGAAAAAGTGAAGGGGTGTCACCTAGGCAGCTGCCAAGTGCCAGCCTTCGAAGATACTCTGCTACAGGGAATGGCGCAGAGGCTGGAGGATCTTGCTCCACGAGATCTACAGAGGCATCGACATTCTCCCACAGTCACTCTGTGGAGTCCAGGGCAGAAAAACATTTGGTGTTGCGCACTGGTGACACGGAGGTCAGCCAGGTGAGGATACCACATGGTGAAACCATTGATGAGGATCTCCATGCAGGCGAAGGAGAAGACCGTTTGCCTCTGTTTTACTTCTTGGAGTCTTTGTGGTTGGCAGATGATGATTCAGGTGTTTGTTGGCTGGAGGGACGTGAAAAGTCTTTGTAGGAGTATTCCTTCTGTTCTTTCCAGCCTGCTGGTTGTGGAACAGGTGATTTCGCCGAGTGAGGTGAAAATTTGGTGGCCGGTTGCACAGTTGGAGCAGAAAGAGATTGGGATGCTACCATGACAGGGCGATTTTACAACATCTTTTATGGAACGAGATGCAGCAGGAATGGTATCGTTAACTGCCGGATGGTAAAATGCAGGGTTTCTGACTAGCCAACAACTTACGACTGACTGGGTAAGGTACTTTTTCCTTCACCCAGATCTCCTGGACAGCCCACTCATCAAGATACGTGGGACAATCAAGGAAGAAGGCTGCGTGGTAGCCATTGGAATGATACAGCGAGGAGGAGGAGGAGGAGGAGGAGGAGGAGGAGGAGGAGGAGGAGGAGGCGGCGGCGGCAGACACTTGTTCTTGTGAGCATCCATACCACAGGTTAAACATTTGGCCAGGTGTCGACAGGACAGTCGAGTGTGGTTGTAACGATGACACAGGCAGCAGCGCATTGGGTTTGGAATGTACAGTCAGACTGTGATAACTTCATAGCCTGCTTTGATCTTTGATAGAACCACAACCCTATCAAATGCGAGGAAAAGAGAGCGGGCGGGCACTAAAGATGCATCTCCCTTTTTCATCACCCAATGGACTTCAATGAAGACATAATCAAAGAGGTAAGTTTGGATTTCTGCCTCAGACAGACCATCAATCAGCCTACTGTAAATAACACCAACGAAGAATTCAGTGTTCCACGGGCCTCGTCACAGTTGTGCTTAACAATCACAAGTAGTCTCCAAAAGTACAGTGCCTCTATGTAAACGAGAGCAGGATTTTACAGGGCCAGTGGTTGCATCAATACCTTTCTGAATAATGACTGAATTAATCGCAGCAAAAGACTGACGTCTTCAGTACACGAAACCACAAGGAACTGCAGTGCAGCTGGGAGGGTCATTGAATCGTTAGATTCTTTCAGTTTATGTTTTGTGTACTGAGATGATGACGTTGGCTCACTGAAGGAAATACCCCACGATTGCCAGCGTCTCTGATGGCACGCTCCTTCCAATTGTGGTGGCCCTCCTCAGAGGGGGGGCACGTCCACCTTAGGTGATTGTTCACATCTCCCAAATGCCTGACAGAGGGACCAATTGGCAATTTGGGATGGTGACAGCTCAGGCTATCAACCCTCCCTGTGCCCGGCCTGTACCAAGGGATAGGTGTGAACCCTACCTGTCGACCCGGGGATGGGAATTACACATTAGCCAGTCATCTGTTATGCATCAGATGCATGGGCCAGCCTTCAGGAGAGCGCATAGAGGAAGAAGAAAAAGAGGATTCTCAAACACTGAAGTGGAGGAAAGATAGGAGAATGGGGAAAAAAACACAGTGGAATGACTGTTCTGATATCAGGCTACTGAAAATGCAGGATACATTCCCAAAAATATCCCGTACATGCTCCGCAAGGGAGGGGAAAAAGAATAGCAAGAGGATAGACGTGCAGCACGAAAGGGAAAAGATGCTGCGAAGGCTGGGGCTTCGTGGTAGCCAAGCATGAACTCGCCAAAGAATGACGACACTCCTGCGGGGTGGGTGGGGGCGCGTTGTGTTTTGGGGCTTCCTTCACAAACATTCAAACGGGTGCAATAACCCTCGTGATTCCACATCCCTTCACGGGAGGTGTAGTGGACGCATTACAAAACTGACAATTCAAAACGAGAGTTTTAACCTCTTGCCACTGAAGTTGAGATGTGATGCACAAGAGATAAGGAACAAAATACAAAGACTGCAGGAAACATTTGTGGAATTGCATTGGGAAGCAGAAAAAGGAGTATTAACAAAAATACAGGGAGAATACCAGCAGTTATGACTTTTGTACGAGAGACAGAGAGAACAGTTATATTAGGTAATGGACTTAGCACTACGAGCATTGGTGAGATTAACAAGGATGGGGTAACAGTTATAATATCAGTGTAGTTCCCACTGTTGAGTGGGGATACACGGTTCATCTGCGCACAGTGAAATGGAGAGCCATAGGACAATTTGTATTGGTAAAGCAGAGGAAGTGTCACTAGTCTTAGACCAGAAGGAAACCTACGTACTGATGTTGGCATACGATCGTGCCGAAGAGGGAACGGTACAGTATGTCTGAAGAGGTGGGTTCAGGCTAGTGTGCTGGCATGTGAAATACAACTACTTTCAGAGGAGCCAGAAGTAGCCAGATGTCAGAAGGGAGCACTAACATTGCACCCATATTTTCCAAAATTAGGTTCACTCTGTATTTTCCCCCACAGGTGGCAATAGTGAACTGCTAAGAGCAAGAAAGGCCGAAGGGAATCACAAGGTTAGAGTTACAGGACGACGGAATGCTAGTCAATGGTATGTAGCAGGGACAATGTTTCGGCTGCCAGCTACTATCACTGGAATAACGATGAGAAATCTGACCCAGCATGTATTGTATTGGCTGGAGATACAGCCAGACATGTTGACTACTAAGAACCTAACCTTTCTGAATGAAACACCCAGGATCTCCTCAATTCATTAGATGAGTTGACAGCATCACAAGGGGGGACAGACAGCCACTGAACACATGGCACAGTATGTATGGGAGCATCGCAATAAGCAACAGCACAGTGTTTTAACTACATCAGTTTCTAGTGTTGTATTGATTCTGACAGCATTTTCTGTTCTCTATATCTACCTTAAATAGAAACCCAAACACCAACCTTGAACTGAGAAGTACATCAAACACCAATCAACTGGATAACTGGTAGCAATTAAGGATTACCCAAGTAAGATAGAAGTACAACCTACTTTTTAAATGACAAGGAATAAGTGTGGTTGTTAATTGTAAAATGTTTGAGAGAATGTGTTAAGATGCGAGAAAGGGATCAAATGATTGTACTAGTTTGTAAATAACTCAGTGGGAAGACATTTTCGTGGGGGCACAAGATTGTCCAGAGGACTGACCTTAGTTAAGATGTTTCACCATTAAGAATATGGTCAATGAACTTGTGATTTAGACCAGACTAAAATAAGGAAGAAACAAAGTGTCCCATATACAAAGGTCATTTTGTGAATATATATCAAGAGTTATAGAAGCACTTTAAACAAAATCCGGGGCATACTTTTTAAAGGAGAGGGGTGTGTGGCACCACAAAATATTGTACTTGGTGTAGCCAGGTAAAAATTAAAACACCTTCCCTGGTATTGCAAGAAGCCATAGAAAGCATGAGTGTTAAGCAATGCCCTAGTCTGACGCCAATTCTGTAAAACGACAACATATGGAGAGACGTGGCAGCACTCTGTTGATCACAAACTATGAAGAAAAAAAAACTTGTTCAGAGTGTAAGAACATTCATTCAGGGATCTGACAAAGCAGAAGATGTTAGCCAGTGCCTCCAAAGAGTGAAGTTGGTTAATATTACCTCTCTGGTTATGTTCCTTCAGGAGATGACAAAACAAGAACGGCAGAACGAATTTATTTATCACCAGTTGAAAGTGGTGTCAGGCTACTACGGTTTGTTGCCTTTTCCAGGCTTGGGGTGCCGCTGTCTGAAGTGACCAGCAGACTCTCGCAGTCCCTTCACCGCCCCTGTATCGGATCCCTATTCTCAGATGTTCCCAGACATGCTAAGTCTACTGACACCCAGCTACGAAGAGCAACCTGTCTACTCATCTAACAGTCTGCAAGCTTCTACAGAATCACAAATCCCATCCTGGGAACTCTACTACTGCTAGTCACAGTGCCACTATTCGTGCCGTGTCTGATGTAACAATATTAGTGCCTTTCTTCCGGCGGGTTTCCTGGTGGCCTACAGTATGAGGGTGGAGACTTGCAGCCAGACTTCCACCATTGCAAAGGTAAGTGGGCTTCCTGTTACCCACTTCTGCTTCTGTTGGCAGACTCCAATGCTGGGGGTTGCACCTCCTGTTTTGGGAGCCGCAACATGGTCTGGTACGCCTCTGCGAACCCTGTGCCGAGATGTTCTGCTACAAATAGGCAGTGCAGCAGACAAACAGGAGAATGACCTGCTGCTTCTGACATCAATCACCATGACAACACTGGCCATGAGCTGACAATAGCATCCCTCGACTGGGCGCGTACTGCTCGACCTACAAGCACTAGTGGCCTGGAGCAAAGTCCCGACTACTGTTGTTCTCTGAATAACAAATGTTAACGTTGTCAATACTGTTTTTGTAACATCCCAAAAGGAATCTGCCAGGTATCCACTCACCTCACAGCTGCTCACCCTGACCTGGGTGACTAATGACCTTCTGACCTTGATCTACCCATCACTGCCAGGGACCTCAACAGTCGACCAATGTGGTCATTACAATATGCACTGGTACTGCCCACTTAAAACTCTACAGATATTTCCCTTGGATGCTGTTGAGCCATTACAATCATCGTTACCATTATTTCAACTCTCAATTTGGGGGGGGGGGGGGGGGTTAAGGCCAGAAAATGCTAGAATTGTATTGGAATCCCAGTAGTGCAGTGACATTTGAATCCTAGTAGTGCAGTGAAGTTCGCTGTGATTAATGTATATTCTACTTGTGTGTGTTCCTTGTGTTAGTTATATTAGTTATTAATTTCTATACTCTATATAGTGTTAAGAATGTAGGTTGCAGTAGGTACTGGGAGATTAAGCTTGCACAGGATAGAATAGCATGGAGAGCTGCATCAAACCAGTCTCTGGACTGAAGACCACAACAACAACAAAAAAACATATAGTGTTAATATAAAATGAACACTCCTTTGGTCCATCTGCATCACCACTAATTCAAAGGGACAATCTGGCAGGAGCAGTATGATTTTGCAAAACAGACTTATGATGTAGCTGTGTACACAGAGTGGGGACTCACTTTGTTACTGTTCAGTTTACAGACACATTATAGCATCAACATTATGCTGAATTTAATTTCACCTTTGCCTGTTATGTGCCACAATCTGCACAAAATCCCAGCTCCTAAAAACATTTCTGCCATATTACAATTTGGTGACTGTTGCACATCACTCTTTTGAAGAGCTTCCATTCAAAAAATTTGAAGTTCAAGAGCAGTGCAGGAAATATTCACTGAATTTAAGAGCTTTAAGAGACTGTGTCAAGAAGTAAAGTCACACAAAAGACCACGCATTGTTTAATACTTGGCTCATCCAGTTTTGCATTGATCCTCCCATATAATATTCTCCACAACTGTGGACTGAGAAAAGTGTGAGCAAATTTAAAGTAACTAACTGTGGCAATATACAACATGACTGTTTGTGCAGTTATCACTTTTAAAGCCACACAGTAAATACAGGCAGTATTGCAAATTTCAACAATACAGCAAAGCCTACCAATTATTTCTGATAATACCTAGCGTAAACAGCAACAATCGAATATGCATTCCCAGGTTATAAGCCCAGGTAAACAAAACCAAATGATTCATTATGAACTGGCTGAGAATGCAGATAATTTTTAGTTCCTTTCTATAGTTCCACTGGACTGACCATTCATTCACAGTAAGATACCTGCTTTCAGGTGTGTTCCAATTTTTTTCCCCCTTAACAGTATTGGATGAGAAAGCAGTACATTTCACGACAATTACAACAAAGCAATAGAAAAACATCTCCAAATTTTAGCACTGTATTACAGTATAAGCAAACTGCACAACCACTTCAAATACTGTAACATGGCAGTAATTACTAAATTTGTCAAACATTTATCAGAGCTGGTTAGAATGAGACATGGGCAGCACTGGGATTTCAAATCCAGCCTCACCATTGGTGAATCAACACTTTCAATATTCTCTCAATGAATAGCAATCTGTAATTTGTTTTATACACTAGTAGTTTCATATGCCCTTTTACCTGAAACTGCTTCTTAGATCAGTATTTGGAAACTGAACTCAGGAATTTATCAACAATATGTTTCAAGGCAGTCCATTCATCCTCATTTACAGACTATCGTAAGACATTGTGTATAATAATAATCTTCTATAGATACACAATTTCACTTCCGTTTTCTAAGGAAAGTATTTATTGATAAACTACAAAGCAAGGGACTGTCTGTAAGTGCTGCTTAAATTGTTTATTGAGATTCTCATGTGCAGTATAAACAGAAACAGTCTATCACATATACCAAACACACAGGAAAAAATAAATGATGTTCCAATAAACTCATCAAATGTACAATATGCTGAAATGTCCGTAAGGGAGGAAAAGTGAAAAGACAATTGTTGGAAACACATTCCATGATCTCATCTATTCATTACATGCAAAATTGTTAATATATTGTAGTTTCCAAAAATCAAGAAATATGCCATCTATTCAAGTGCCACAACCTACAACCACTGCACAATTTTTGACATGAAAAGAGCAAGTAACATTTTTTAATCCCTGTGAAGATACTTAAAAGGACCGAAAATTATGATTTTATGTCCTCTCAAGGGCAAAGTCATCAGAGTAGGAACAAAAGCTTGGATTGGTTAGGGGGGGGAGGAAATCAGCAGTGTCCTTTTCAAAGGAACTATCCTGAGATTTGTCTTAAGAGATTTAGGGAAGCCACAGAAAATAAAACTCTGGATGGCCATATGGGGATTTGAAAAACTGACCTCTTGAATGTCAGACCACCATATTAGCCACTTTTTCCCCCTGCTAGCTCAGATATTTAAAGAAAATTTGTTTAACTTCTTTTTTCTATAAAATACTTATAAAGGTTGGCCCACAGGAAATAGTATATCTTCAATTGGCCACCCTGCAAAGGTGTAGATTATTCACACCATCTACTGCATCTAATCAGGTCCACATCATATGCCATTCAGTTCAGTATGGAACGCTGGCCAGTGCATGTGCATACTGAGGCGATAGGGGAGTTATGTCACGTGCAGAGCATTGCAGCAGTCTATGCTCCATGGTAGAGTCTGCCTTTTCCATGTTCCAGACAGATGAAACAATGCTGTAAGACAGACTGTGGAGCCAGTGTGAAACATAAGGGACCTGAAATGACAATCTGAATGCCAGTAAATATCCAATGATTTCATGCAGCTCTGCAACAAAGCCCACAGTGATCAGTCTGTCACCATTCCAGACCATCACAGATCCTTCACACGTCTTTACTGGGGATTGTGAAATAGGATTTGAAGTTTCCTCCTTATAAGATGCAAGTGGCTCAACAGTTACAGCGGGGAGATAAAAGTGAGTTTGTACAATTTCCACGCAATGTTACTGGATAGAATTGACCAATAAGAGGTATTTCTGATGAATCTCGTGATGTTTGATGAAGCAAACTTTCATATGAATAGGTTTATCAATAAATCAATCTTTCAATATTACTCTAGCTACAAATCTGTAGCTCATTCATCAAAAGTTGCAGGATAGCTCACATGCCATCATCTGGTGTGCTTTTTGACAGTTCACTGGAATCATTGGGCCATATTTTTTTGAAGACAACAACAATGGGAAGTCAGTACGTGTCAGTTCTGAGCAGTATGCGGCCTTTATCAATAATTTCTTCAGTCCACACAGTGCAGGGAAGTTTTCATCTAAACACAATATGGTTTGAGAAAGATGGGGCTTTTAACTCAATTACTAAACTGAGGTGCCACTTTCCACATCGATTACTATTATGATTCAGTGTTATCCCATGGCTAGTGAGAGCACCTGATCTTTCGGCAGCAAATTTTTTTCTGTGGGATCATCTTAAGAAAAAAGCTTTTTTCATGGCTCCACAATACTGATCAATTGAAAGCCATGATACATAAAGACACAGAGAAAATTCTTCAAGAAATAGTTGAGAATTCAACAAGGACCTTCCACAAACCTCTTTAGCAATGTATCACCAATGATGTACATTTTATGAAATAAACTTTTGTTTGGCTTTTCAATAATGGTAATGTGTGTAGAACAGTTACCTATAAGTTATACTGGTCTAAATATAAGCTAAACTTCGTAATAACCAAATGAAAAAGTACTACTTCCTGAGGGCAACCCTGTATTGGAACAATTTATTAAGCACTTCTGTGATGTTCTTGGTATGGTTAAACAAATGTATGATGAATTGTAAACCTCTTATTTGAATCTCATCCATTAACCCAACTTGGTAAGGACACCAAATTGCCAAAGAATTGGTCAAATGAAGGTTTCATAGGTGAGCTCCTTTGTGAATAAATTGCACTTCCTACAAATCCTTTCAACAAATAAAAGCCTGGCAGGCATCTGATTTCCCCAAAGTCAGATTTTTGTGTCTATTCCACCTTATATCACTAAGCACATGAACTCTACATCCTGATTTCTACGAGTGATCACTGATTGGGTACTCAAACATTATTATACTTTTCATTTATCTAGAAGCACAATATTAGATTTATTTATACTGACAGTCAGTAATCAGTCTTTGCACCAAGTACTGATAAATTACAAGTCTTTCTGGAATTTGTAACAATTTTCTAATGTCAGTATTATCTGGCACAACATAACACAATAAAGTGAACTGTAATCCTACTGAAACTTCTTGGTGGATTAAAACTGTGTGCCAAATTAAGATCTGAACTGGTAGCAACCTTTGCCTTTTATGGGTAAATGCTCTACCAAGGGAGTTATCAAGAAACGACTTGCTACACCCCCCCCCCCCCCCCTCGGTTCTAATAATATTCCTACTGCACTTCCGTTCAGTACACAGGATGCTACTTTATTTCTATCTGTGGATCCCTTTACTAACAACATAGTGGACTCTTATTTGCAAGCAAGTCTTCAATCCTGCTTCATGCCTGTTCCGATATTTTAAAAGCATATAGCCTATTTACTATGCAACAGTGTAGGACTGCACAGCACATGTGATCACAAGGTTTTTCTGAAATGAAAATTATTTAATTGTGACAAATCAAAAGTTGAAACTCACGCTTTCAATTTTCTCGTCCTTATAGACAGGAAATCGAATTCGAGCTACTAGGTGCCACCCCCAGACACTCCTACATTGCTGTAGGATAGGCACGGGTAACCTGCGGGCCTAATTCACATAATTACTTAAGCTCACAGACCACTTTTCAAGTGATGCAATAGTAGTGCTTCAGGTGCAGGAAGTGAAAACTGTAGCACCTGTGACAATGTTTAAGGAAGTGACACACCACTATGAATGGCACCCTGCTGCCATTTAAATCAGCACATTTCCTGAGTAGTCAGTAGTTTTCATGTCATTGTCACCTGTTACCAATGTTTACAATCCATCTATGTGTAACACAGATGTAGGCAGTATGCAGTAAGTAACATGTGGGGGGAGTCAGCGGTGGTATAATTGCATTATGCATGTGCAGAGTAAGCAAAACTGACAGTGGTCTGTGTCACGAGTTGCAAACCCGAGGCAAGGTGAGCATCAGCAGAAATATCAAAAAATAGGTCTTGGATGGAGTACAATGTGAGCGCCTCACACTCTCCCCAAAAATTTCTTCTGCAGGTCAAACTGAAACCAATGATGGGCCGAATCCGGCCTGCAGGCAACTGGTTGCCCACCTATCCTATACATCATCACTACTATTGTCAGTTCTCGAACAGCCAATCACATAAAACTGAAGAAAGGAAAAGCATTGCAGCATATGCAACAACCAGTATCACAAGCATAAATTTCAGATCACTCCAACTTCTTCAATAGATACCAGGATTTTAACTCTCAAGAGTAAGAATATCCCATAAGGATGATAGTATTTCAAGCAAAATATTAAAAGCATGTACTTCAGTTACAGCTGATGTTTACATCCATATTTTTAATGCATCACTTTCACAAGGTATCTTTCGAGACCAGCCAAAGCCCAACAATATTAGAACACTTTTTAAGAAAGGTAATAGGACAGACGTTAATAACTAATGACTAATTTCACTATGAACTTCATTCTCTAAAGTTGCTGCAAAAGGTAATGTATTGAAGAATGGTCATGCCTATCTACAAATATACTGTCAGTCAAAATTTGAATGCCAGATGAGTCTCTCCACTAAATATGGCATCTACCGTTTCACTGACCACATACTGAAATATCTGACTGGCGAGTCAATACCTACCAGGACGTTCTTGTGATGTATGTATGACATTTGATTTTGTAAATCACAACATTGTTTTGGATAAACTTAAAAAGTTCAGTTTTCAAGGTACAATGCTTTAAATGGTTGAATTTATACTGCACTGACAGGAAGAAAATGGCCATGTTAGATAGCTCGTGTAGTTATAATGATGAATCTCCCCCTGAGTGTGGACAAATTATTACAGGCATTCCATAGAGTTCAATTCTGGGAAAACTCCTGTTCATGATATGCATAAATGATCTTCCACCTTACAGTAATAAAGCAGAAATGGTGTTCTTTGATGATAATGCAACAATCACAATCAAGACCTTCAGAGGTGTGACAACAGACTGATCAATAAAAGAAATGCTAAAAAATATTTATTCTCGGAATATTACTCAGAAAACATACACTTCACTGAAATCTGTACAAGGCAAGATATACCACAGCAACAATAACAGAGCACTGGGAGATGGGAAACATGTAAAATCAATTGTTCAAAATTCCTAGGTGCACATATAGACCAAAACTTGAATAGAAAATCACATATTACAGATTTCTAAAAATGCTTGAATTCAGCAACATTTTCTCTACATGTAATTGCTGATTTTTTTAATGAAAGCATTAAAAAACTAGCTTACTTTGCACACTGTCATTCATTGATGTGACTGGAAATACTTTTTTGAGGCAATTCTACACACAGACACTAAGTATTCATCATACAGAAATATTCTGTAAGGATATCTGGTGGTCATCCTCAAACTTCATGAAGGCACTTGTTTAAAAATTAGGCATCCTAACAACCTCTCTTATGAAGTTTGTTGTGAGGCATCAGGCACAATTTAAAAATAGTAGTATTGTTTGTAAGTCTAACACTTGGAACAAAAATTGCCTCCACTATTCACAACTTAACTTACTCAGCTGTAAAAATATTTGAAAACATCACCAACAAATTAAGGGTGCAGGCACATAATAAAAGTTTTAAATACAACTGAAATAATTTCTGTTTGACAACTCCTCCTACTCAATGGATTAATTTATATAAAGTTAGTATCTGTATGTTGTTGGGTTCTACTTACCTAATTTTGTTCTAGACTAACACAGCAATATATTCAGTAATATTACTTCTACCAGATTTGATCAAGTCGGTGTAATTTTTTTTTTAAATAAAAAGTCTTGATCATTTAAAATGAAGCAGATTTTAGCCACCAAATATTAAAATGAAGAGGTAACTTGATACATTATTAATGAAATGAGCATAAAGTCTCTGGTATCTATCTTGGAATAACTAAAAACCTGTAACTTTGACTACTTCCAGAATTCACTGAACATACACTCACTCGAACAGAAACAACTACTGAAATTCACCAAAACAGGTAAAACAGGTAAGCAAGTTCCCAAAATGTCTCCTTAATACCTTGGTATGACAAGCTGTAAGATGTAAACAAACTCTAGTCAACACATATCTGTCAGATTTAAAGCTCTCATGCTTTCTTTAGCACTGCTCATGCTCATGCTTATGCTCGCTTTACAAATAATACCACAACAATGATAAGGAAACAGATCAGCCACTCGCATTAGTATGGGGTTTATATTGTTTTCTAGACCTTTCCTCCATGTTGGGATTCAGGTGACGCCATCGACTCCATTAAAAAATTTAGGACACTTGTGGATCTCCACTGCTTTCTTGATAAATGAATCCCAGTAACACAAGGTGTGTGCCAGGATTTCAGTGTTGTCAAATAATAATTTGTGTGTGTTGGTAACACCATGCTTTGCAATGAATGGTTTCTCACAACGTCTTAGTTATACATTTTGGAGTGTTTCTTGCACTGTTCATTAATAATGTGATTACACTGTTGTAATAATTCACACCAAACTCACATGATATATTGTAAACCACATGCCTCAAAGACCTAGGACATCTTACTAGGTACAATCCACATTTTTAGAAACTGGATTAAAGATGAGTTATTTTTAAGTATAGTTTTCACTTCACCTCTCAGTTCGGTGAGATGACTTTACTTTCCAGACTTAGGACTTTGTCAATCTCAGTTTATAAGATACACATCAAATTAATTTGGTAAAGATTTCAATATTATATTTTTGACTAATTTACAGCAAAAATAACATTAATAAACTTCCAATCTGATAAAGATGTCACACTTTCCAACTAGAGCATGGGGAAATAGTTGCAGGATCATACGTATTGTTTTCAATAGCTTGTCTTCAAACTGAGAAGCACATTGTGATCAAATTTAGTAATGGCCTGTCAGATAATGATGCACAAAAATCAACATTCAAATTAATTTTATTTATTTTATTTACATGTCAAGTTCCATAGGACCAAATTGAGGAGAAAATCTCCCAGGTCATGGAACATGTCAGTACATGAAATTACAACATAAAAGTAATAATAGATAAAAATAAAATGTATATGAACCCAAAAAAAGTCAATCCATAAATTTAAGTAAATGCAATCTACAATACAACAAGAACTTACCCCAAAATATACCACCATATGATACAAGCGAATGAAAATAAGCAAAGTAGACTAATTTTTGTGTCGAATGATCACTCACTTCAGATATTGTTCCAATAGTAATAATGGCAGCATTAAGTCTTTGAACAAGATCTTAAATGTGGGCTTCCCACAACAGTTTACTATCTATCTGAGCACCTAGAAATTTTAACTGTTCAGTTTCACTAAATATGCCCACTCTGTGAAATTAAAATGTCAGGTTTTGTTGAATTGTGTGTTAGAAACTGTAGAAACTGAGTCTTACTGTGATTTGGACTTAGTTTATTTTCTACAAGCCATGAACTTAGGTCATGAACTGCACTATTTGAAACCAAGTCAATGTTGGACACAACATCCTTTACTACCAAGCTAGTGTCATCGGCAAACAGAAATATTTTAGTTACCCGTAATACTAGAGGGCATATCATTTATATAAATAAGGAACAGGAGTGGCACCAACACTGAAACAGACTCACATTCCACAACAGCAAATCACAGATTTAGAGATATGGGTCCTATTGCAACATAGGCATTTAAATCTAATACATCAGAGCATATCTGGCAAGAGCTCTACAAAAATACAGGATAAAACAATTCATTGCATCAACACAGTAAGTAGACCTCTAAACAAAATTAAAACTATAACGCAAGTAGTGAAAGAAGTTGGACAGTAGTAGGTGGCTGCTCATCATATTACATCTCATCACGGTTCGTGTTTTGAGACAGCCTTCTTTTCTGTAGCTACCCAACAAAAGCATGAACATTTAATCAGTTATTAAAATAGTGGAAAGACTCATCTGCAAATAAAAAGTATCAATTAGGCTGGAAATGACCTGTACAAATTATGTTAGAGGTACTCTGTCTCAAAGACATGCTGAACAGGGGTCTCAATCACTTTCCAGATAGGTTAAAACATGAATTAGGTAAAAATCACTTTATAACTTATGGAGACAATGTAGACAATATCAAGCCAATTTTCTTTCTATCAGTAATTTTTTTTTTGGTTCTCCAGAGAAGAAAATGTTTATGAAAAAAGGAACATATGGCCAAGGACGGCAATCCATCTCGTGGTGGAGTCGTGCTGCTTATTCGTGATGACATTCGTAGTCAAACCCTCTCACTCAACATCCGGCTGCAAGCTGTTGCAGTCCGCATTCTCCTTCCTCGCTTCACCTTTTCTCTTTGTACCGCCTAAATCCCTGTCATTCGGTTTCAGCAGGGCAGACATCCTCTAGCTCATTGGGAAATTCCCAAATCTTTTTGCTGCTCAGTGACTTTGATGCGCATCACCCCCTTTGCAGCTCTTTGTGAACCTGTCCGTAAAGTGCCCTCTCGGCTGACCTTCTCGATCAACTCAACCTCTTCTGCCTTAACACTGGAGCACCAACGTTCCTTTCAGACTCGACACACTCTTATTCCCATTTGGACCTCTCATTCTGCACTGCCCAGCTTGCCCGTCGTCTCGAGTGGTGTGTTCTCTTTTAGACATACTTGAGCAACCATTTCCCCACATCCTATCTGTTTGCCGACTCCTCCCTCATCTACTTACTAAATTAATTGGCAGCTTTCAAAGGCAGACTGGAGGCTTTACTCCTCCCTGGTGACCTTTGACAAACGACATTTCCCCAGTTGTGATGACCTTACAAACGTTATCCTTACTGCTGCAGAATGTTCCATTCCGCACATTTCCACTTTACCACATCATGTCACAGTCCTTGGTGGACTGACGCGTACCGTGACAATTCATGTGCAGAGACACACTCTCAGCGTTTTTAACACTGGAGAACTGCATTTGATGTAAAAAGTCGCATGCGCAGTGTCATCACCCTCTTTGGGATGCCAAAGGAGCTAGCTGGATTTCATTTACTAATTCTTTTAACAGTTCCGCTCTGTCTTCCATTGTGTGGGCTAAATTCCAACGACTCTCTGGGCCCAAGGTCAATTCACCAATTTCTGGCCTGATCGGAGCAGATGATATTGTGGAACCCATTGCTATATCCACCACCTAGGGCTACTATTTTGCAAATATTTCAAGCTCCACCCATTACCGCCCTACCTTCCTCCATTGGAAACAAATGGAGGAGGCTTGGGTAATACCCTTCTCCTCTTAGAATTTTAAATGCTACAATGCAGCCTTTCCTATGTGGGAGCTGATCACTCTCACTGTATCCCTATCTTTCACCCCACAGCCGGATGATGTTCGCATTCAGATGTTGCAGCACCTTTCTCTTGCGGGCAAACATTTTCTGCTTAATACATACAACCACATCTGGGCAGATGGCATGCTCCCCAGACGCTGGTATGAAGCCTTCATCATACCCATTCCTCAGCCCTGTAAGGACAAAGACCTTCCTTCTAGCTACCACCCCATTTCCCTCACTAGCTATGTCTGCAAGGTTTAGAACATATGATTAATGCCCGGGTGGTATGGTGACTCAAGTCTCGCAAATTACTAACGACTGCACAGTGTGGATTTCAGGCGTGCCATTCCAAAGTTGACCATCTCACCACTTTGGCAACCCATGTCATGAACAGTTTTCTGCAACAATAACTGACTGTGGACGTGCTTTTTGATCTGGAGAAATCCTTCGACACCAGCTGGAGGACCGGTACCCTCTGTACTCTTTACTTGTGGGGCTTTCCAGTCTGCCTGCCACGTTTCCTTCAGGAATTTTTAAAAGACAGACTTCTCAAAGTACGTGTGGAATGTGACTTGTAGGACACTTTTATCCATGAAAATTGGATACCTCAGGGGTCCATCCTGACATTCGTTGTCCTTGCTATTGCCATTGACCCTATTATGGCCTGTCTCCCGCTGGGTATTTCCGGGTTCCTTTTTGTTGACGATTTTGCCACCTATTGCTGTTCCCCATGGACTTGTCTCCTTGAGCGATGTCTTCAGCATTGTCTCATTGTTTTTACTCATGCAGCATCAACAATGGCTTTCGCTTTTCCACTGACAAAACCATTTGTATGAATTTCTGGCTGCACAATGGGTTTCTTCCACCTTCTTTATACCGGGTGATCAAAAAGTCAGTATAAATTTGAAAACTTAATAAACCATGAAATAATGTAGATAGAGAGGCAAAAATTGACACACATGCTTGGAATGACATGGGGTTTTATTAGAACTGAAGAAAAAAAAAAACCATTTGCTAGACGCGTGAAAGATCTCTTGTGCACGTCGTTTGGTGATGATCGTTTGCTCAGCTGCCACTTTCGTCATGCTTGGCCTCCCAGGTCCCCAGACCTCAGTCCATGCAATTATTGGCTTTGGGGTTACCTGAAGTTGCAAGTGTATCGTGATCAACTGACATCTCTAGGGATGCTGAAAGACCACATCCGACGCCAATGCCCCGCCATAACTCCGGACATGCTTTGTAGTGCTGTTCACATTATTCCTCGACTACAGCTATTGTTGAGGAATGATGGTGGACATATTGAGCATTTCCTGTAAAGAACATCATCTATGATTTGTCTTACTTTGTTATGCTAATTATTGCTATTCTGATCAGATGAAGCGCCATCTGTCTGACATTTTTGGAACTTTTGTATTTTTTTGGTTCTGATAAAACCCCATGTCATTCCAAGTATATGTGTCAATTTGTACCTCTCTATCTACATTATTCCGTGATTTATTCAGGTCTCAAATTTATACTGACTTTTTGATCACCCGGTCTTGGGCCTGTTGCTCTACCGTTTGTTGAAACTACGAAATTCCTGCGGCTCATGATTGATAGAAACTTTCTTGGTCCTCCCACATGTCTTACCTGGCTGCCCGCTGTACCCTGTCCGTCAGTGTTCTACGGGTCCTCAGTGGTACTTCCTGGGGAGTGGTTTGGACCACCCTCCTCCGTTTGTACAGATCCCTTGGCCTTTTGAAAGGAGACTATGGATGCTCCGTTTATGCACCTGCACATCCATCCATCTTACACTGTCTAAATACAATCTACCACCATCGAATCCATGTGGCCACTGGCACCTTTTACACCAGCCCAGTTGAAAGTCTCTATGCAGAAGCTGCCTAACTACTGCGGTCATAACGACATGATGTTCTCCTCAGCAGATACACATGCCATTAGTCTGCCATACCTGGCCACTCATCTTATGTCGCCTCCTTCAACAACTCATTTGACCGCCAGTAGGTGTGTCCCTCTTCTCCGTTACCTCCTGGAGTTCGCTTTTGGTTACTGCTCCAGCAGCCTCACTTCATGCTATCTGCCACTTTCCCGATGGATGTGTACCCTTCACCACCCTGACTTTCTGTGGTGGCCCATGTTCACCTTGAACTTGATTCACTTCCTTAGGAAACTTCTCTAGATTCGATCTATCGGTGTAAGTTTCTCAACCTTTGCACGGAACTTAGTGATAGTACCTTTGTGTACACTGTTGGCTCTCTGAATGACCATGGTGTCTGGTATGCCTGATCATTGCCACCGACCATTTTCGATATCTGCTTCCAGAACACTGCTCAGTATTAACAGCAGAGCTCTTTGCTCTGTATGAGGCCACACGGTACATCCAGCAACACAGGCTTTTCAATTTCGTCATCTGCTCAGATTCTCTCAGCGATTTTCAGAGCCTCTGTATGCTGTACACTGTCTATCCCTTAGTGCAACAGGTCAAAGAAAGCTTCCACTTGCTCTGTCTTGATGGATGGTCTGACAGGAAACAAAGCTGCTGACACTGTTGCCAAGGCTGCTGACACTGTTGCCAAGGCTGCAGTCCTCCTACATCATCCAGCTAGTTCTTCCATTCCTTCCGATGATCTCCATGTTGTCATTTATCAGAAGGTGGTGTCACTTTGACATTACAATTGGTCTTCCATTCATGGGAACAAACTCCACGGAATGAAACCTCTCCCAGAAGCTTGGCCGATCTCCTCTCTCAGCCCTTTCACCGCAAGGAGCTGATTTTAGCTAGGTTACGTACTGGGTACTGTCTTTTTAGCCATCGTCATTTGTCAAGTGGTGACCCACCATCACTTTGTGCTAACTGTCATCAACCTTTGACCATTAGCTGTTTCCTGACCAAATGTCTCTCTTTTAACCACTTACGTTCTACTGTATGTTTGCTGTCTGAGTTATCGGTCGTTTTAGCAAACGGCACATTGGATGTTGATTGTGTTTTACTTTTTATCCATCATAGCAATATAGCGAACGACATTTAATATTTAATTCATGGTCTTCCTAGTCTCTATGACATATTTCGTGTACCTCTCTCCAAGAGTAAGTCCTTGTTTCACCTGCCTTTCCTTCCGTTGATTGGGCTTAACGTGCAGCACATTTAACTCCTTTTTCATCTTGGTGTTCAAAGGTTCTGACATGGGCGTGTATGACTTTAGTGTGTTGTTGAAGTTACAGTTTGTATGCGGGACAGGAGTGCCAACAGAAATTATTTCTTTTTTCTCTTTTTGCAAGTAGTTTGTAACAACTGTTCACAGCTTGTGACTGGTGGATTACTATTCTAAATAATCTGTTCTTAATTATGACTACAATAAAAACACCACCATTCTTATTTAATTAATGATGACATTATAACACCTAACAATGGTAAATTCAGGATGGAATAATGTCAATATTATGAAAAAGATAAGATTGCCAATCACCATATAGCAGAGATTTTGAGTCGCAATCTGGTCTCGACAACCAGAGACTGTGTGTGACTGACTCTCTCTCTCTCTCTCTCTCTCTCTCTCTCTCTCTCTCTCTCTCTGTGTGTGTGTGTGTGTGTGTGTGTGTGTGTGTGTGTGTGTGTGTGTGTGTGTGTCAAAACTTACTTGTTTGACAGTCTTTTAATTATGCCTATCTGAAATTCAACATTTCTGCTACATGGAGAGTAGCACTCTATCCCTTTCATAATACTGACATGGTTTTATGTATTTTAGGTATGCTAGATTCACAATTTCTGACTCATGATGATGACCTATTCAATCGGCAGTTTATATTTCAGAATATAACATTCTTAAGAGTTGTTGGTTGGTTGACTGGATGATTAAAGGGACCAAACTACTAGGTCATCAGTCCCTTTTTCCTCAGACAGACAGGTCTACATGCCTGTAGATCAGATAGCCTACCACACAAAACCCAGGGGAGGAAAACCCCAAGGTCTATGAAGGTGAGATAATGGACAAGAAGAAGAAAGAAAGAAAGAAACAAACAAAGACAGAGAGAGAGCACAAGAAAGGTGTTCCCTCTAGGGAGCAGCCAGAAGCCTCCGAAAGCACAGTGCAATGCAATGAGGGACATACATCCCGGTCCCCCCCCCACCCCCCCCCCCCCCTACCAGATGTAGCCAACTCAGAAATCACCTAGGAAAGACTAGCAACATGGACACGACGAGAGAAGTACAGAGAGACAAAAGACGAGCAAGTCTAACAGACCATAGGGGAGGGGGGGGAGTAAAAGAGCAGGTAAGGTGAGGACCAGGCTGCACCATAATACCCAGATAGCCACAGCACGGACTTGGCAGAGGAGGCAAAGAGTGTTCTGCCAACCCATCAATGGGCCAATATGGGTAAGTGGACCTACCTTGAAGAGAGCGGTGAAAGCTCCCTTCAAGAATAAAACGTAAAACTAAGTCAGCCACTGAGGCACTGTCTCCTAACACCAGAGACAGCGAGTGAGGGAGATTAAGAGCCCACTGCATGGTGGCTAAGTTCGGACAGTCCAGCAAAATGTGGACCACCAGCAAATGGGAACCACAATGACGGAGAGGTGGGTCTTTGCGACAGAAGAGATGACCAAGAGTTAGCCAAGTATGGCCAATATGCAGCCAGCAAAAGGACGATCAAGTCTTTGAGAGAGGCCCACATGAAGGACCTCCACAGATTTGTAGTCTCCTTCATCACCCTACTTTGTTTGGCAAAGTCAGAGTGAGCCATTCCAGATTCCCTAACCTTCATGGCATAATACTCATCAGAGGTTCATTACTGGAATACCAACATCACAAATCAGTTTACAGGTAGCCAGTTTGGCCAGGCTACCAGCAAGTTCATTTCCCAGGATCCTGATGTGGCCTGGGGTCCAGACATACAGGGAACCCTGGATAGCAATTACCAAGGGACAGTGAAGGTAACATTGGTCAAGAGATGCAAACTGCACAAGGAGTTGCTGAAGATGAGAGAGGATCCACCGGTGCAGAAACTAATATGTTCAAGAGCACGAGAGATGGCTACCAACTCCGCAGTGAAAACATTACAACCATTTGGCAGGGAGCACAGTTCAGTGTCCCATGCGAGTATAAGCAAAGCCCACGTGACCAGCACCCATTAAGT
Source organism: Schistocerca serialis cubense (assembly GCF_023864345.2). Lineage (NCBI taxonomy): Eukaryota > Metazoa > Arthropoda > Insecta > Orthoptera > Acrididae > Schistocerca > Schistocerca serialis. Next base: position 833,445,669 of record NC_064640.1, read on the forward strand.
CATCAGTACAGACTACTTCTGAACCCCAAGATATGATAAGAATGGCTAAAAATTGGTGGCAGACGGCCTCAGAAGGAACCGAGTCTTTCAGATCTGGTGATAGGTCAAGACAACGCTGTGGCCGAGGGATGCACCATGAATGTGTAGTGAATGGGCCTGGAGGAGAGGTGATAGAGGAAACAACTGGAGTTCAGAGAGGAGAGACAGGATGTGGATTGCGATTGTAATCCTTGATCTGGACTGCTGTTGCGGGGGATGGATTCCGGTGTTTCGACAGGATTGTATCAGGGCTTTGTAAAGCTGTGGAAAGGTAGTACGATCTGCATCCCAGCTGGTGTTACTCAGGCAGTGAAGACTATTAAGGTGCAGCTAACACTTTCGATCAATCTAGCATAGATGGGGAATCCACGTCAACTTAGGATCTAAGACCAGTCCAAAAAACCAAAATGTTCCCACCACATTGAGTAGTTGGCTGTTGAGGTAAAGTTCTGGTTGTGGGTGAACACTACAATGTTGACAGAAGTGCATAACATGAGTTTCGACACTGTAAAGTGAAAGCCATGGGTGGGGTCCCATGACTGCACCTTTCCTATGGCACCTTGCAGTCTATGTTCAGCGACATCCATACTAACAGAGCCCTGTGGTACCCCATTCTCTCGTCGGATTGGGGGAGGATGGGAGGGGGGTGGGGGTGGTACTGTGGGAAGCAGCAAGTTGAACCTGCAAAGTATGGTGGGATAAGAAGATGTGTACAGCAGCTAGGATGTGGTGTCTTAAGCCTTTTTCAGGTCAAAGAAGATGGCTATAAGGTGTTGATATTGGACAAAAGCTGTTTGGATGGCGGACTCCAGGCAATCCAGATTTTCAGTATAGAGTCATCTCAGCAAAAACCGCCCTGGGATGGAGGCAGAAGACCCCGAGACTCAAGGAGCCAACACAGCCGCCAGCTCACCATGCATTCAAACAACTTGTAGAGAACACTGGTGAGATTAACTGGGTAATAACTATTCATATCTAGAGGGTGCTTGCCCTGTTTCAGTACTGGGATGATGATGATTTGTCGCTGTTGCAATGGGAAGTCGCCCTCACTCCTGGATGCAGTTAAAGATGGCAAGGATATGACACTGACAATCCACAGATAGGTGCTTGATCACCTGGTTGAGGATGTGGTCCGATCCTGGGGCAGTGGGCTAGGACACTGACAAATCCCCACTCACTGAATGGAGCATTATACGGATCCAGGTGGTGTGCAGTAAAAGATAACTGCTTTTGCTCTACCCACTTTTTTAGGACACAAAAAAGGGTTGACAGTTCTCAGACTCAGAGGCTCTAGCATAATACAGAGAAAAATGTGGCATCTGTGTTAGTGTAGATGGCACCATTCAACGTAACACCACCAGGTACACCTGCAGGTGTCTGGTATCTGTAGATACATCTGACCTTGGCTCAAACCTATGAAGGGAAGGTTCACGGTCTGATGGTTGAAGCGTACTGTTCCTAGCATTCTTGTTTCCATCGTTTTATTGGATGGCAGACACAGGCATGGAGCCACTGAAAGGCAATAACGTGCTCCATCGATGGGTGCCACTTATGGTGCTGGAGAGCTCGCCTACGATCTCTAATGGCCTCTGCAATTTCTGATGACCATCCAGGTATTGTCTTCTGTCGGGGTGCACAGAAGGAACAGGGAATCGCCAAAATCAGCTGCTCAAATAATGGTTGTAGTTGTATTCTGGACTGCCTCATCAATATCTCCATGCAGTGGGGAGCCAAGGGCAACAAAAGAGGCAAAAGCATCCCAGTCAACACGGCTGAGAGTCCATCTGGGCAGGCGTCCATGGGAGTGACGCTTTCTTTCACATCACTTTCGTATAATGTCACCCTGACCTTTTCAGGTAATGAATCGCCATCAAAGGCCAACATGAAGGCACTGGTAGCGACACTGTTGTCCTTTGGTCCCCAATGTACATGACTAACGAAGTGTGCACCCTGGCACTCCAAGTTGGTGTATAGCTCAGCATCAGATTGTAAGAGCAGGTCTCTGTGAAAATAATGCCCTGAACCATATTTAGACTATTATGGGGAGTGATAGTCACCGGTATGTCACCCACCTTGTTAAAAGCTAGTAGCACCCGTGATTGGGCGGAGGATACTGTTTTGATCAAAATTGACCCAATTTTCATTTTAGAAATGGCTGCCACTTCCCCAAGCTTGACTTCTATGTTCTCCACAAAGAAGAAGGGTTCTGTGGCCAAGAAGGAATCCCCATCAATCCTTGAGCAAACTAATTATTGGGGGGACGGGGGGGGGGGGGGGGGATATTTCTTTGCTTGCCGTTTAGCCCTATGGAAGGAAACATTTTATGGTCATATCTCTCTGCACTTAAATAGTACTTTCCTTCCATAGAGACTGCTGGGATCATACAGCTACCAGCGGAAGATAACTTCATCCGATTCATTTGTGGATCATCCGCCATGGTGCCATCCACTTCGAATGGGGGCTCTTGCCATGTGCGCCACCCAGCCTCAGAAAATGGCTACGTGGCCAGTAATCCGTTGCTCAGAGTCCCCGTGTCCCAGTCACAATGGGCACATGCACATAAACCTTGGCATACATGGGAAGTTTTCAGCTCAGACACCAACAATACGATACCCACGTAGCCAGGGGGCTACCACCGTGCAGCTATTTGATGACCACCATGACAGGATGGCCACCATGCTGGAGCTTACACTGCATTGGGTGACCTTCCCTGCATGGTAAACATTTCTGGAGAATCTGAAAACTGATGGCAGGTCAAACCTAACAACGGGGACTATGTCTTTACTTAACGAAAAGTTGTAGAAAACAAAAAAAAGCGGAAACTCTAATCCCAGTCACAAACGAGATCTGAGCTGGGTCTGCATCAAGAAAACCATACAATGGAGAGGCAGAGGGAGAAACGGACAGTGGAAGTATAAGCTTGCAGGACAGAAACGAAGTAATGCTGCAAAGCATGGGGCCCCATGGTAGCCGAGCAGGTAGGTACTGACACGAGAGTTGTGAGCACTCAGGGGCTAAATGAGTAATATTGTCATTGCACCTTGGTGGGTCCTTCCCCACATCTCACTACATCCCATCACACAAACTCAACCAGCATGTTTCTGACAAGGCTTGTGAATTTCTCCCATTAATCAATATTCTCCTTCCCAGATGTAAATAGTTGCTCAGATAGTTTGTTGTCATTTTATTGACACATTATGCACAACTTTTCATTCAACACCACTGATCAATGATGCTGCTGTAGCTCTGTGTTTGTTGATTCATCCATTTATTTTCACTGAATTGAAAAGTTCACATTTTTTTATTGACAGCATAAATTGTATACTTACATCGTATGTATTCTACTTAGTTGGCTGTCCAAGATAATTTTCAGATAAGATATTTAGTACAATTTCACTAGAACCGCCATCCCTGCCATCTATGTCATGCATGGCTGGCTAACAGGAACCTCTCCTATGTCTAAAACACGATCAGGTAATTTATCAGAAATATTTTTCCACAAATCTTCCGTAGCATTCCATGCCATCTCAACTGATGTAGTGTGTCACCAATAGATAGTTTTAGTAAGAAATTTTGGCCCACCTTTAAGGCTTAACTTTACCCAAATTATCTATTGTTGACTGCATTTATCTCATTACACAAAGAGAGACTTGTCACATATATATTCCAGTCAGAATTTAAGATTTTGTTTCTGTTTGTTTCTAGTTTTACTCAATTTTCTGTTCCACTTGCTACACAAGCAATGCTGTTTAAGCAAGTCACAGTAATTCAGTGATCTTGCCTTGAATACTTGTCCAGTTACGTAATATTCAGTTTTCATTTTCACAGTTGACTTACATGGCTATTTGATCTCCTCAATACGAAATACATGTGAAGTGATCATGGCTCTTTGGTGTTCAACATCTAAAGGTAAACAGGCTTACAAAGTAATTTATCTAAAAAAAAAGGATGCAAACTATACATATTGCGCTATTGAAGGAAATCCTTTCTGCGGGTACTGCATGCCTAACCAATTCAGGGAGGCACTTTAAAATTCTACATCCAATACAGATTAAGTCAAGAAATCTGCACCCAAGATCACCAAAAAATCAATGGAGCCTCTAGTTTAAATCTACCTGGCTCCAAACCAAGGATTCCAATCAATACTGGGCATGAAATAACAAATTGTGAACTGTGATTCCATTAGACGAGTGACAGTAACCCTGTTCACCACCAAAAGGAACTAAGATGATGACAAGCATTACTTACAACCAGCTGTAACCATTGCACTAAACAGATGGCTGCAGAGCTGCTTCTGTATCTCAGACGAGACCTTCCCACAGCAAACATATGGGATATCCAAAGGACTTCCTTTATGATCTGATTGTTACTTCCCTGAGGAGATCCATCATCTGCGTTAAATTGGAACACCTAATAATGAGCAATCTGACCGTAGTCTAGATCATGCAGGATCATTGACCTCAGGGTCAAAAGATAAAGCAACTGATGTGGGCTCATGTAACAACAGTCAACATGTCTTTCTCATATACACTTCACTATAAAATAATATTTTACTGCTATTTATGCAGATTTCCTCAACAAACTGAACCACTGACATCTTAACATAAAGGTCTCATCTGTTAATAAGAAATTAATAATTTATTTGGAGAAATGTAACCCACAAAACACAGCACTGAAACGTATCACTGTGGAATGTTTATCAGCTCTATTGATGAAAACATCAGCCTATGTGCACATGCTATGCAGTTTTTTGGGGCCAAAGCCCTCAGAGTAAAGTCTCAGGAGAAAACATGCATTCCTCCAATCTTATGTAGGCTAGTCAATAGTGGAAACAACAATTTCAATAATGAGCAGCATATTCGCCCTAAAATATATGTTAACAATGTTGAACACCTCATTTAGTAGCTAAAGATCATGCAGATTGTTTCATAACTTATCACCAACACCAAGAATAACATACTGCATTACAGCACTCACCCTCTCTCGTCTGGGGACTCAACACCATAGCCTTGAGCAAGCAAGGCTGCTATAGGTTCACTAATTACTTGCAGAACATCGAATCCTGCATCTTCCGCTGCACGTGCCAGTGCCCGACGACTACACTTCGAAAAATTTAAGGGGACACACAGGACTGTGCGCAGATCTGTATCTGGAGGTACACATGTTGAAGCAAACCCTGAAACAAATAACAAAAAATAAAGAAATGCTTTACATCACTACCAAACCACAAGCTTCATATTTGTATACAAACACTATATTTATTGTTGATTGACAGCTAGCTGGCTGGTCGTCAGTAGAGTCAATGCCTACAGCTTATTCTTTTCCATCAAATAATTTGAAACACTTAAAAAACTCACAGTACAAATATGATGCAGCACTGGAAAACTTGTGAAATTGACATGCGACCCCATTAAAAGCAGGTTCTTGCATTCGCAACATAAGTATTCCTGTAAATTGCTTTGTTCTACCACCAAATTCCTCGAACGTTACAGAATCAGAAAAGCTACCCATAGATTAGCTCGGTACCTGCATCAAAAATTTGTAATTCATTTTTTTTAGGGGCAGGAACATTTTGTGAATGGGCCAAAGAGTTTTGTTACTGCAAAGTATTGATTCCACTGTGAGAGTACTTATTAGTTACATGTTCAAAAGGAAAACTCTAATAGTTTAATCATTTTGTGTAATAGGACAGTGTGAAATAATGAGTGAAAAGTCACCGAGACCAAATCATTCTCTCTATTTCAGCAATCATATTCCCACTTGACAGCTTCTACAAGCAAAACCTGTCAAAGCACTACACCAAAGGAAGTCAGCATTTAGAAGATAGAAGTATATCTGTGATAATACAGGATGGATGTATTTAACCATAGCACTACCTGATAAAATCTGTAGCCACTCTTTGGTGGCTATGTCTTTTTATCCTGCACAAAAAATGTGTATAAAATTTTAAACCCCAAAACTTCTTCAAATTGGCTATCTTGTAAGGATCCAATTCTGTACAGATTGCTCGCAAAGATAGCAACCAAAGTAAGATTGTAATTTTGACATGTTACATATACACTGTCCAGTCACATTAATGTGACCATCAGTCAAAAGCCTGAATAACCACCTTTTGCTGCATAGACCACTGCGAGACATGCAGGAATAGTGATAGTGAAGTTCTGGAGGGTAACGAAACGGATATGGAGGCATGCAGACTCCAGTGCCACGGCCAGAATGTGACAGGTTTCTCTTGAGAATCCACCGCAAGAACAGCTCGATCGAGGTGGTCCCACAGATTATCAACCGGGTTTAAATCCAGAGGGTCTGGTGGCCAGGGGGGTACAGTAAATTCATCCTGGTGCTCTTCATACCACACACAGACACTGTGAGCTCTGTGACACATTACATTGTCCTGCTGGTAAATGCCATTGTGTGAAGGAAAAAACGAACTGCATGTACGAGTGAACATGGTAACCAAGGCTAGATGCATACTTATATCAATCATCTCTGCCTTTCAGAATGACAAAATAACTCGGGTAATGTCTTGAATACATCCCCCAGACCATAAAGCTCCCTCCTCCAGCCTGGACCCCTTTGCTTTCAGATGATTCACACTGTGCACACCAATGGCCAGCTGTCCAATGGAGCATAAAACATGATTCATATGAAAAGGCAACCTGTCACCACTCAGTGGACACCCAGCTGCAGTGCTGGCGAGCTAATTCCAGTCTTTGTTGCCGATGAACACCAGTCAGCAAGAGTGCACAAACCAGGCACCTGCTGCGGAGAACCATACACAGCAATGTTTGCTGAACGGTCATTGAGGAGACATTTTTGGTAGCCATGGGTTTATCTGGGCAGTCTGATGCTCACCCATACATATCTACACAGCTGTTGTTCACCCCGTCATCTCTGGCCTGTAGTGCATTATAGCTACCGTTGTGCTGGTTTTGTATAGCACCTATTTTACCATGCACGGTATACTTTAAACACAGTGGCACACAAACAGTTTCATAACTTAACTGTTTTGGAAATTCTTCCACCCTTGGCCTGAAAGTCAATGATCATGTCATCCTGGAAGTCAGATAAACCGCTCTGTTTCCACGTTATAATGACTGCAATGTTTTCCATGTTCCCCAACACACTTTATATACCCTCCCCTGCTGGCACTGCCACCTGCTGTTTGTGAGTGGTTATTCATGCTAATTCCAAACATAGGCAGTGGTCACAATGTTGTTACTGGATTGTGCGTAACACCTTTGTTAGTCTCTGGATTAATTACAACGGAGATATGTTGCAATTTTTTCCAGCTAGTGTGTTGAACAACAGAATCATTTTAAGTAATTACTACTCACAATCTAACAATGCGGGTATAGTATTAAGAATGGAGTGTCGAATGATACAATTTATACTCTGAGGAATATCTCCTATGATGCCCAAATGGATCATTAAGTAGTTAAGATCCTACTGTCAGTTTATAAACTAGTTGTATTATAAGAAAAACATGAAACAGACAGTATTAATACATAACTGACAAACAAAGAATCATAATAATATGAGTAAAGATACTGCTACAGATTTCTGAAAACAACTATCAGACAACATATATAAGTGCCTGAAGGTCAGTGCTCTTAGTATCTTTTCTTAATAATGTATGTAGCTTCTGTCTGTAGTTTTTATGCATATACTAGCAATTAGTGAATAATGGAAATCCAGCCAACCATGTTTTCAGACAAAGATAAAGAAAAGAAGGAAAAATAATGTCTAAGGTAGGGTGGACAGTGATCAGTGATGTCTGAGTAAGCTGTATTGCCTACTCAAGTTGTGTACACACACACACACACACACACACACACACACACACACACACACACACAAAAGTTACAACTCTTACAACACTAGACAGTATAAAATGTAATTACAATTTTTCTACTTTGGAGCAAAGCAGTTTGATACATTTCTTAGAGTAGCTTAATACATTTAATCAAGAAACAAATTTGCTAACTGAAAACCAAGTTTGCACTACTTTCTAACAAAAGAACAGTCTCTGTGAATTTAGTTTAGTAGCGGCATTGGTGAGCTCTACTGTAAAGAATGGAAAGTTTAAAAAGTCATCACCCCTCTGTGTCATAAAAGGTGAAGTATTAGTTTATTTGGCCAAAGATGGTGTCAACAACCATTCCATGGTACACTTGGATGTATACAACTAAAATGAATTTGGGGGACCACAGGAAACCTAAGTCAGGCTGGCTGGACTGAGATCCAAACAACTTTCCTCCAAAATACAAGTACAGCATTCTTGATCACTAACCACCACATTCCATCAGTGAAGCCTAAAGAAGTCTATACACACTTTTGGTAAAACTCCATCTTATTCTTTACACTCCCTATACAGTTTTTGATGTACAAATCTAAAACCACTCCTGATCATAACTGTTTGTTGAACAGATAAATTATGCTTGAATTCAGTAAGTTCCCAAGGTAATTATTTGATTCATTACTGTACTCATACTTAAAAAGACAGATTCATCTCAGATATTTAACCAGAGTTATGTCAGTAACAAGCATTTCACGGCAAGTCACATGGGGGATAACAACTGCAAAGGAAAGCAGTAATCTGAAGGTCCCATCATGATCATAGTCCATGGTAGGCTTCAGTTTATTAGTAAAATATTGGAAAACTGTGGTATCCTTACAAATTTACTATGGAATATTCCTCAACCATCTGGGGTGAGTGACTGAAGCTCTGATAAAGTCAGAGGCTACACATGTGATCTGGCAGACATTGTGAGAAATATGTCAACAAATTGATGAAAATGAATATCGGAAACTTTAAGTGGTTCATCCCGCAGTTCCCCACATTTCTTCCCATAAATGTGTATTACGTAAATTTAAATAAATTCAACAGAAATAGCACGAGGTACAGAAATTAAACTATTACAGCATGTGAATGAGCAGATAGGTATTCGCAGACAAACTGTGAGAGACACACTGCACACCTGTGGTCATACAGCTCAGGGAGTAGAAGTATTGACTACGAAAGGCATAGGTTCAAGTCTGAGATTCAGTCAAGTGAAAAGTTTTATTCTGAAGGAAAATTTCATTACATGTACACTCCAATGTAAAGTGAAAGATTCATTTTTATTAAACACATGTAATCATATCAGCCATTTCAAATGAAAAAAAAAAAGTAGCAAAAGGCAATTATTACTTCTTGTTCATTCTTACGACACAAACCCAGGCCCGAGGACTGAATGGGTAGCAGAGGCCAGCAGATTGCACAGTTACAACAAGAGTGATGGAAGGTCAGGACAGAGGGACTGGTCCCCCACCTCCACAGGCACACACACTGTGATCCTCTCAACCATCCTCCAGTGAGAAGGGACACGAGGCACAGGTGGCGGTCATCTTAGTTCCAGCCTGAGCATCGGAAGTGACGACAGCGTGCCAAATGCGACTATGGTCACAGCCAGAGCTGTTTCGTGTTGGTGGGTCAGACAGTCATGTCTGGCCTTAACATCAAGCCACTGATGCTCTCTGTCACCAATGATGACCCCTTGGGTCCATCCCAGACACCAACTGCATATGCATGCCCAGACAGACATTCCACCCACAGGCAGGCCTATATGCAGGTTTGGCACACAGCACAGGATGCAGGAGGTCTAATGGTGTACAATACCAACTCAAATGCAGTATTTCAGCCAGATTATGTCTGCAAGGTCTTCAGCAGCTGTTTTTTAAATGTATGGACCATCTGCTCAATCTCCCCATTAGGAGCACGGTGAAACAGGGTGGTGATCGCATTACAGCCACAGAAAGCCTAAGGCTGCATCTACGTAAATGGGGGCTAATTATCCAACACCAGGGAATAAGTGGCACTCCCTCAAGGTAGAATACCATCGTGAGGTCACAAGTGGTAGAAATGGTGGTAATGAACAGCATCCACGCCACGTAAGGGAAGTTTTGAGAGGGTGGCCACCACCAGAAGCCACATAACAACCTGAAATGTCACGGTAAATTCAACGAGGACCTTCTCCGACAAGTTATTAGGATGGGGCCACGACGAGGAACCTTGATCGTGGGACAAGTGATTGAATGCACATACGGCTCGTGTCATGCCTGATCTCTCAATGTCTGCATTGATGTTGGGCCAGTACACGTGCTGTGGGGCTAGTGCCTCCATACATGACCCCCACCAATGACACGCACAAAGGAGCTGGAGGATGCGGGGACAGAGCGAGGATAGAATGATGGTCAGGTTTTCGAGAGTCCTCTGCAGCCATCATTAAAACATCATTTGTAGCATTGAATCAGTAGCATAACATGAAATAATTGTGAAAGGCTAGATCAGTAAGGCTCAAAACATTCTCTGGACACCTCTCCAGTACCTCAGACAAAACTTTCAACAGGACAGGATCGTGAAACAACACAGTGGATACCTCACGTGCAGTCAGAAGCAATTGAACCAGGATTTATTGTGGATGTTGGTCCAGGGGAAACAAACTGTTTCCTTGTGGTTGAACTGCACATTGGCACCAAGAGGAAGTGGGGGTAGGGCGTTCACGTTGGTGAGTTGGGTGAAAGTGGATTTCAATTGATACCCAATCAAAAACAATGCCCAATTCTGCAAACAATGCATCATCTTTTCCAGGAGTTTAGAACAATGCACAAACAACAAAATCAAGGCTTTGAGCTTTGCAGTCGCTCAACAGGTGTAATTTGCTGCCATACAGTCTACATTCCAGAGGTGAAAGCAACTGGCCATTCACTACTACCCGACACCTTATGAGACAAAACAACCGCTATACCATATCGGGCCATATCGGGAAGTGTCTGTCTCGAGTGTCAAGGGCAGGTCCAATGCATATAGTGTCAGTCACAATGCCACCTTGAAACTGTACTTAATGTTCTGATATGCCAATTGGCAGGTGGTCAACCACACAAATTTGACACCCTTCTTGCATAGTCGATCTAGGGGATCTGTGATTTGTGCCACCTAGGGAATAAACTTGGCACAGAACATGATTCTACCCAGAAACAACTAGCTGCTTAAGGTCAGTAGTGGCCAACATATTAGTGATTACGTCAATGTGGTCACACGTGTGCACGATACTATAGCGACCTGGGGTCACTGGGGCCTCTAAGGTACAGTGGCTGTGAAGTGGTGGGTTGTGGAAGGCCAGGATGGACAGGTATAGTGTATTTTATTTTTCTTGAATTACAGCACTGGAGTGTCTGGATAAAGGAGACCATAATTAGGGTGTTTTGGGGTGCAGCAAATGCAGAGCGCATAAGATATCAGCTGTTGTTGGTGCAAAACTTGCAGAAGTGGAATCCCCTGCCTCTGTGAGAAGACTAATCACGGGGCTAGTCCGGAAGGCACCAGTCGCAAGTCGGACCCCACAATGGTGGATGGGATCTAGTATCTGCAATGTCGAAGGTGACACAAAACCATAGACAAGACTCCCATAGTCTAAACGAGACTGGGCCAGTGCTTTGTACAATCGCAGGAGAATAGAGTGGTCTGCACCTCAGGTGGTATTGCACAGACATCTGAGAACATTGAGACGTAACCAGCACATCCTCTTCAGCTGGCGAAGACGAGGGAGCCGTGTCAACCGGACATCGAAGACCAGACCCAAGAAGAGACGGGTGCCCACCACCTCGAGGGATTGGCCATCGAGGAACAGGTCCGGATGAGGATGGACTATATGGCGACGGCAGAAATACGTGACGTACAATTTGGTCACCGAAAACTGAAGGCCACGGGAGAGAGCCCAAGATTGCACCCGGTAGATTGCCCCCCTGTAGACGGCTTTCTGCAGCGCCCACGACAGAGGAAGCGACATACGTACAAAAATCGTCAACATACAAAGACGCAAACACTGTCGGCCCAGCAGCCACTACCAGTCCATTAATGGCGATGAAAAAAAGAGGGACACTCAGCACAGAACTCTGTGGAACCCCATTTTCTTACCGATGGGAAGTGCTGTAGGAGGAACCAACTTGGACCCGGAAAGAGCGACATGAAAGAAAGTTATGGATAAAAATGGGCAGAGCACCACAAAGGCCCCAGTCGTGAAGGGTGGTGAGGATGTGGTGGCACCAGTTGGTGCCGTAGGCTTTATGCAGGTCAAAGAAGACTGCAATGAGGTGTTGCCAATGGGCAAAAGCCGACCGGATAGCAGACTCCAGGTGGACTAAGTTATCCAATGTAGAGCGGCCACGGCAGAAACCACCTTGAGTCGATGACAAAAGGTTGCAGAATTCGAGGATCCAAAACAGCCGCCAACTCACCAGGCGTTCAACGAGCTTGCAGAGGGTGTTGGTATGGCTAATTGGACAGTAGCTATCCAACTGAAGAGGTGGCTGCCCAGGCTTCAACACCGGAATAACAATGCTTTCCTGCCACTGGGTAGGAAATACCCCCTCACTCCACAGATGGTTGAAAAGGGTCTGTACACGACGGTGGCCAGCCACCGATAAGTGATGGAGCATTTGGTTATGTATCCAATCCGGTCCAGGAGACGTGTCAGGACGAAGGGTGAGGGTGCTGGCGAATTCCCACTCGCTAAATGGGGCATTACAAGGCTCCAAGCAGCGAGAAATGAAAGACAAAGGCAGTCGTTACGAGCGCTGTTTGAGGAGGAGGAGGAGGAACAAGGGCGGATACTGAGTCGACACAGAGGCTCGGGCAAAGTGTTGAGCGAAACGCTCCGCGACAAAGTACAGATGGGAAGGACAACACCATGCACAGAAATTCCTGCAACGGGACAATAGCCAAAAATTCGCCTGAGTTTTGCCCAGTCTTGTGAAGAGCAGGTGTGCGGTCCTATGGCAGATACATACCATTACCAGCAAATCCGTTTCTGAAATTTGATTGCAGCTATTTCCAGAGTCCACTATGGGACCATCATACCATTATTTGACAGGGGAGGAGGGAACCCCGAGGAAGAAGGGATGGCTGAAACAGCTGTGGCAAGAATGGCGGCCGTTAAAGTCTGTGTAGACTCATCAATACTACGGTGTGGTAGTATGGGGGGGATGGTAGCAGAGGAGAAGGCACCCCAATCAGCTTTAGAGAAGGCCCACCTGGGAGGGTGACAGAGCAAGACATACTGAAGGAAGGTCAAAACAATCGGGTAATGATCGCTGTCACATAAGTCATCGTGGACACCCCACTGAATGGAGGGAAGAAGGCTGGGACTGCAGATGATGAGGCCAATGGAAGAGAAAGTGCCATGTGCCACACTGAAGTCTGTGGGAGTACCGGTGTTACAGAGGTCAAGCACTGCCAGAACAGATTCAACTGTCCTGCCCAGGGCAATAGTCGGGTGACTACCTCAAAGAGGGTTGTGGGCATTGAAGTCCCCTACAAGCAGGGAGGGAGAAGGGAGTTGTTGAAGAAGGGTGGTTAGGGCAAGGGATGTGGGTGGCCTGTCAGGCAGGAGGTAGAGATTACAGATCGTGATTGGAGTGGTCAGATCGACCCTGACAGCAATTGCTTCCAGAGTGGTATGGAGGGGAACCCATTTACTAAAAATGTCTTTACGCACCAAGGTGCAAACACCACCAGAAGCCTGCACAGGGCCAATCTGGTTTCAACAGAAAGCATGGAACCCATGAAGGGTGGGTGAGTAAGAATTGACAAAATGGGTCTCTTGGAGAACAATACAAGCAGCAGAGTAGGAGGAAAGAAGGGGCTGCAACTCTGGGAGGTGACGCAAATAGCCATTACAATTCCACTGGAGGATTCTCAAGCTGGAGTCCAAATGGCAAGCGAACGGACCGGAGCCGGTCACGCCACCGAGTCGCCATCCGTCACCGATAAGGATGGAGTAATGTCCATATAGGTGGGGTCAGACTGTTGGTTCATTGGCTGGAGGAGGGGAAGGTGGGACATCAGGGGGGTACCTGAGGGGCCTTGCGCTTGTTCCCTTGTTCTTGTGTTTCTGCTGCTACTCTTGTGATGGAACAGAAGGGCAGACTGCAGTGTGGTAGGACAAAGAATTACACCTGGCAATAGCGGCCCCCACCGGCCACAGATCGTGCTGCCTATGTGGAGCTGCAGATCGCCTTTCACGGGGTGCCAGGAAGAGGAGTCCCAGGAGGGAGCTCCAGTATCATCGGCTGCCGAAGAAGGGGAGCAGTTCTCTGGCGGGGGAGGGGGATTAGCACCCAAAGGGGTGAGGGTGAGGGTGAGGGTGAGGGGGAATTTGGGCGCGGCTTGGAAGAGGAGGGGGTACGAAGTGGAGTGGATGTAACTGAAGCACAAGCAGAAGTTAGAGGCACAGGATGGAGCCGGTCATACTTTCGACAAGCCTCGGTGTAGGTAAGTCGATCTAAAGTCTTGTACTCTTGAATCCGTCATTCTTTCACATACACCAGGCATGCTGGCGAGTGCAGAGGATGCTGCGCATCACAACTGATGCACACAGGCGGGGGACCACAGGCACTGCCCTCATGGAGGGGGCGCCCACAGTCACCACAGAGGTGATAACTGGTGGAGCGGGAAGACCTGTGTCCAAACCGTAAGCATTTAAAGCATCTCATCGGTGGTGGAATGTAAGGTTTTACATCACACCGATACACCACCACCTTTACCTTCTCAGGGAGGATATCCCCCTCGAAGGCCAGAAAAAAGGAGTCTCTATCAGTGTGATTGTTTTTAAAGCCTCGCTGTACAATGTGAATAAATCGGACTCCTTGCCGCTCGAGGTTTGCATGGAGCTCCTTGTCAGTTTGGAGAAGAAGATCCCAATAGAAAATGATACCCTGTGCCGAGTTCAAAGATTGGTGGGGTGCGACGGAGACTGTGCTGTGGTCATAAGTCCCCTAGAACTTAGAACTACTTAAACCTTACTAACCTAAGGACATCACACACATCCACGCCCGAGGCAGGATTCGAACCTGCGACCATAGCGGTCGTGCGTTTCCAGACTGTAGCGCTCGGCCACTCCGGCCGGCCTCTGCAGATTCGGCAGGAGAAGATGTCTTTATGAGCAAAGAACCGGACTGCATTTTACTCGTGGATTCCACTTCATGATACTTATCTTCAATCGCCTCAACAAAAAAACAAAGGCTTGGTCGTGGAAAAACTATCACCGCCTGTCCTGACACAAACCAGGTACCGAGGGAAAGGTTTCAACCCAAGTCGGCAAGCTTGACCTCCTTCCCATGGGGTGGCGAGGGAGGGGAAGGTCAAAGGATCAGAAGGACTATCATGTCTACTATCACTCTTAGAAATGGCCAAAGAATGGCCAGGATATTGAAGCCTTTCCCGCTTCATATGCAAGGCGTCTGCCCTAGTACCGCCCACCCTGACCAGGGGCTCGGCCAGTGGGCACCACCCCGCCACAGCGAGGGCCGTCTGGCACGGCAGCCATTGCTGGGAGTTCTGATGCCCCAAAGTGATGAGCATCAACTCCTTGGCATACACGAGCCATTAACAGCTCAGGTACTAGCAGTGTGATCCCTGTGTTGTCAGGGGGCTCAGCCAGTTGGGTACTTTACAGCCCCACCACACGGACTGGCTACCATGCTGGTGACCTAGCATGAAGGGGGCCCAGGGTGCAAGGGGAAAATGGAGGGGTGGGGAGGGGAGGGTGAGATGAGCCTCCAACATGGAAACTAGGTAGGGAGTTCATCCCCAAATGGCTCACACTGACAGAAAATGTTGGAAATGGAGGTCAAACTCCAAGGGGACCAAAACGCTGAAAAGGAGATGGAAACAGCAAACTAAACAACAGCACATACCAAACCAAAGCTGGGAGGAAAGCCAAGTCGACATGAATTCCACCAAGAGGGAAAGGAGGGGGCAGGGGGAAAGGAGCAAGGACAGGAAAAGAAAGGAGAGGAACAGGGACGGTAATGCAGGTCTGGGAAAAGGAAGGAGACTGCAAATAGCTCGGAGCCCCGTGCACGCCACACACGTACCCACAAAGAGACTGTCGGCCCCCTGGATGGACATACGACGGAACTTCCAACATTGAAAGCACCACATTGGGGGAGGGATATGGGGCTTCACATCACAGCAGTAGACCATCACCTTGATCTTCTCAGGTAATGTATCTCCCTCGAAGGCCAAGATGAAGGCACTGGTGGCAACCTGCTTATCTCTCGGACCCTGATGGACACGCCGAACGAAATGTACACTTCGCCGTTCTAACCTGGTGCACAGCTCATCGTCAGAATGCAAAAGAAGGTCCCTGTGAATTATGATACCCTGGACCATATTTAAGCGCTTATGGGGCACGATGATTACAGAAACATCCCCCAGCTTGTCACAAGTGAGTAACACCCGTGACTGGGCAGAGGATGCTGTTTTGATCAAGACTGACCCAGATCTCATCTTGGACAATCCCTCAACCCCCCCCCCCCCCCCCCCCGGCAAACTTCTCCTCTAAATGCTCAACAGAAAACTGAGGCTTCATTATCATGAAAGATTCCCCATCAGCTCTCAAACATATAAAGTAGTGGGGCGAATAAGAGCTGCTGCCATCCTTAACCTGATGTTCCTCCCATGGTGTGGCCAGGGAGGGGAACAATTTGGGGTCTTAATTCTGTGTGTTGAATTGAGCCTGTGAATGCTGAAAGACTACTGGTGTTTGACCACCAGTAAGAGATGATGTACTACGCTTCATCGGGTGTCATCCGCCCTGATGCCACCCACTCCGACCAGGGGGGCTCCCCACGGGTGCCATCCAGCCACAGCATAGGCCACCTGGCAGGATGGCCATTGCCAGGAGTCCCGATACCCCAGGAGGATGGGTATCTACCCCAGGCATATGAGGAGAGTTAATGGCGCAGGGATCAGTAGAGAGATCCCTGTGTGGTCAGGGGGCTACAACCAACAGGGAACATGGTGGCCCCACTGCAATTGACTGGCTATGGTGCTGGACATCAGGTGCAACCAAGCAAACAAGACCATCATCATTGTCAGCATACAAATGATACTACACAGTTGATGGAAAAATACGTACCCAGGAGGGTGACCTCTCCCAACAGTTGGAGAATGAGCAGAAGTGCAAATCCACGTCAACTAAGGATGTGATAGGTATCAGCGCACGATGGACACGATGCACCATGTAAGGGGCACTTCAGGAAAATTTTGAAAAATGGGGGTCAAACCCAACAGGGGACCATCACAAAGGCTGAAACATGTGAGACTCCTTTTAGTCACCTCTTACGGCAGGCAGGAATACCTCAGGCCTATTCTAACCCCCGGACCCGCAGGGGAGTTTTTAGACAGTGTAAGAAGGATGGACATGCAGATGCATAAACGGAACACCCATAGCCTAGTTTTGAATGGACAAGGGATCAGTACAAACGTCCGATCCCCTCCCCAGGAAGTACCACTGAGGACACACAGGACACTGAGGGACCAGGTGCAGCATGCAGCAAGGCAAGACACATGGGAGAACCATGAAAGTTTCCCATCAAGTGTGAGCCCGAGGAATTCCATTGTTACAGTGAACGGATGAGCAACAGGCCCAAGATGTAAAGATGGTGGAAGAAACCCAATGCGCTACTACAAATTCATACAAACGGATTTGTTAGTGGAAAATCAAAAGCCATTGTCAATGTGCCATAAGTAAGATGATTGAAACATCGCTGAAGATGCCTCTGAAGGCAATAAATCAGAAAATCATCACTGAAACAGGAGCCAGAGATGCCTGGCGGGAGACAAGCCATTATAGAGTTAATGGCTATAGCAAAAAGGATGACACACTGGATGGAGCCCTGAGGCACTCCAATTTCCTGGTTAAAAGCGTCCAACAAGGCAGAAACCACAGTTACATTGAGAACTCTGTCTTGTAAAAATTCCTGAAGGAAATGGGGCAAGCAGCCTCTGAAGCTCTTCGTATGGAGAGAATGAAGGATACCAGTCCTCCAGCAGGTGTTATAAGTTTTCTCCAAATCAAAAAACACATCCCACAGTCTGGTACTTCTGCAGAAAACCATTCACGACATGGATTGACAAAGTCATGAGATGGTCAACTGCCGAACGGCAGGCTAGGAATCCACACTGTGCAGTAGTTAGTAAACTGCGAGACTCAAGCCATCATACCAGCCGGGCATTAATCATACATTCCATCAGCTTGCAAACACAGCTGGTGAGAGAAATGGGGCAGTCGCTGGAAATCTGCTCAGATGTCATTGTAAGTATGGAGGAGAAAATGCCTTACCCACAAGAGAAAGGTACTGCAACATCTGAATGTGAACATCGTCCAGCCGGGATGAAGCGAGAGTGTGATCTAGCTCCCTCACAGTAAAGGTGGCAGGATTCAAAATTATGAAAGGAGAAGGGTGTCACCCGAGCCGTCTCCACTCATTTCAGATGGAAGACGGCAGGGCAGTAGTCGGTAAAGCTCAAAATCTCCAGAAAATAGCGACCTAAGGTGTTGGAGACAGCTGTGGGGTCCAAGACTACACCATCTACTACTGTTAGGCCGGAAACTGGGGAATGGACCTAGGTCCAAGAGAGAAAACAAGTAAATGGAATCTAGCTAGTATTTCTGCTGTCCCGAAGAAGCCGATGACACTGTACCCCCGACTGTTTACGGCACCATTTTCACTGACGAGTTTGCCATCAATTGTTATTCTCCATGGACTTGTCCGCTTGAGCAGTGTCTTCAGCACTGTCTCGATCTTATTTACTCATGGAACATCGACAATAGCTTTCAGTTTTCCACTGACAAAACAGTTTGTATGAATTTCTGGTGGCACAACGAGTTTCTTCCACCATCTTTATATCTTGGGCCTGTTGCTCTTCCGTTCGTTGAAACTATGAAATTACTAGGACTCGTGCTCCATTGGAAACTTTCTTGGTCCTCCCATGTGTCTTACCTGACCGCCTGCTGTACCCTGTCCCTCAGTATACTGTGTGTTCTCTGTGGTACTTCCTGGGGAACGGATTGGACCACCCTCCTCTGCTTGTACCGGTCCCTTGTCCATTTCAAACTAGACTATGGGTCTTTTGTTTGCGCATCTGCACGTCCGTCCATCTTATGCTGTCTGAGTACAATCCATCACTGTGGCATCCATTTGGCCACTGGCGCCTTTTACACTATCCTGGTTGAGAGTCTTTATGCTGAAACTGCCAAACTACCACTGTCATTCCGACATCATGTTCTCCTCAGCTGATATGCATGCTGTATGTCTGCCATACCTGGCCACTCATCCTATGCCTCCTCCAATAACTCCTTTGACCACCAGCATGGGGCATGCCCCTCTTCTCTAATACCTCCTGGAGTTTGCTTTCGGCTAATGCACAGCAGCTTAACTTCATGCTACCTGCTACTTTTTCTTTGGGTGTGAACCCTTCACCACCTTGGCTTCGTGCAGTGGTCTGTGTTCACCTTGTACTTCATTGGATTCCTAAGGACTTGCTCTGTCCCCATAAGTTTCTTGATATTCGCACGGAACTTCATGGTAGTACCTTCGTGTACACTGATGGCTCTCTGACTGACCACGATATTGGGTATGCCTTCATCACTGGCACTAAACATTTTTGATATCAGCTTTCAGAACACTACTCAGTATTTACAACAGAGCTGGCTCTATATATATATTAAATATGTCTGCTTGTGTCTGTATATGTGTGGATGGATATGCGTGTGTGTGAGAGTGTATACCCGTCCATTTTTCCCCCTAAGGTAAGACTTTCCACCCCCGTGATTGGAATGACTCCGATGTCTTCTCACTAACACTGATAAACTCAAGGATGCGATAAGGTGAGCGTGCATCATAAGTGAAAGGTGTCTCACCGTCCACAATTGAGAGCAGTGGGGACAAAATGGGGGATGATCGCCACTTAAAAGATGTCAGTGGCTAAAAAGACAGTGCCCAATCTGGAGTCTAGTTAAAATTACCTCCTCCCAACAGCAAGGCTGGGAGGAAGAGGTCCAAGCGCAGGGAATAGGTTTTATGTCCCGTAATTTATTATCCTGAAGTGCAGACCAATGTGTGTGCCATAAAAGAGCAACACGATGACACAAAATGCTCTGTAGATCGGCAAAGGGAACCGTGTGAACAGTGGGCCGAGGAAGAGAGACAGCAGCCTTTGCCACTATATTGGCTGCCTCATTTCCGCAGATACCAACATGCACTGGGATCCAGAGGAATGCCACAGTGAGAGGATGGGGGGTGGACAATCACCCTCATGGGCATCCCTGCCACAGGTAACGCATTTGGCCACATTGGAACACGACTGGGTGGTATGATTAAACCTCTGACACCGATAGCAACATGTAGGGTTGTGGATGTACGGGTGAAGTGAAATTACCTCATATCCCATTTTAATGTTTGATGGAAGTTTAACTCAGTCAGACATCAAGAAGAGAGTGTGGGTTGGTACCAATTCCTTTTCAACTCTTTTCATTACTCGATATACGACCATTACTCCCTGATCAGACAGGTAATTTTGAATGTCCTCATTTGATAATCCGTCAAGTGATCGGGTATAAACCACCCCACGTGATGAGTTTAATGTATGGTGTGCTTCCACCCGGACAGGAAAGGTGTGTAGCAGTGTAGTTCGAAGCAATTTGTGTGCTTGGAGGGCACTGTCTGTTTCTAACCACAAGGTCCCAATTGCATAACTGGGAACAAGACTTTACAGGACACCTTTCTGAATAATGAAAGGGTTTACTGTTGAGAAGTCTTGACCTTCACAAGATCAAGAAACAACTAGGAACTTTCTCAGTGAGGGTAGAGTTTTCTGTGGCTGAGACTCACTAGCTTTCTTTTGTGGAAGTAGAAGAAACCATTGTGAAAGTACCACCCATGATTACTGGCGTCTCTGATGGCGCAGTCCTTCCAAAGTGGGGGCCCTCTCTGAGGGCACTCCCACCTTAGGTTATTGTCCACACCTCAGATCACACCTTCCGAAGAACTGACAGAGGGTCCAATGGGCATGTTCGGAAGGTACCAGATCGGCTAATTGCCCCTCCCTGGGCCTGACCTTTACCAGGGGGTACGTACATGTCCTACTTGTCTACCCGGGATGGGGAATTACGCATTACCCCATCACTGGCTACACGTGAGAACACATTGGTCGGCCTTCAGACACCCGCAGGGAGGAAAGAAACAGGAAGGGAGGAACAAAGAAAAAGGATAGAAGAGAAGAATTCTCAAAAGCCCAAGTGGAGAAGAAGATAAAGAGGAGAATCATGGAAAAGAAAAGGACAAAGTAGGGACAGAGACTTTCCATTATAGAGATGAAAGAAGAGAAACCACGTCATAGAATTACAAGCGTCCGTCTCCAGATGTAAATGCGAAACATACTTCCAAAGAGAGGGAGAAGGGGAAGAGGAAGGGAAGGGGCGGGGTGGGGGGAGGATGCAGAAAGGGAAAGTATGCAGCCCAGAAAGGAAAAAGAGCTACACTAGCTCAGGGTCCCGTGCTTGCCACACACACATCCACAAAACAGTTGTGGACACCCTGGGTGGGTCAGAGCCTCTTGCGTGCTGCACACCATCCATCCCTTAGTGCAGTGGGTCCAGGAACGCTTTCACTTCCTCACTTTTGATGGGGCCACTGTGATGTTTATGCAGGTTTCTGGTCACGTCAGTCTGATGGGAAATGAGGCTGCTGTTACTGCTGCCAAGGCTGCAGTCCTCCTATCTTGACTAGCTAGTTCTTCCATTCCTTCTGATGATCTCCTTACAGCCATCTGTCAGCAAGTCGTGTCACTTTGGTAAGACCATTGGTCTTCCCTTCATGCGAACAAGATCCGGGGAATTAAAACTCTCCCAGCAGCTTGGCCGACCTCCTCTTGGTCATCTCACCATGATAAGATCATTTTAGCTAGGTTGCATGTTGGGCATTGTCTTTTTAACAAACACCATTTGTTAAGTGGAATCCCTCACCACTGTATGCTCATTGTCATCAAACTTTTATGGTTCGCCATTTCCGGATGGACTGTCCCTATTTTTTAACCACCTATGTTCTACTGTATGTTTGCTGTCTGAATTATCGGCCATTTTAGTGAGCAGCGAGAGAGCTGTCAACCGTGTTTTACTTTTTATCCGTTGTAGCAGTATGGCGAAGGACATTTAATCTTTAGTTCAGGACCTCCATATTTTATGGCTGTTTCTCCAAGGGAATGGCTGTCCATCAATTGGGCTTGTAGTCGCATTTAACTCCTTTTTCCTCTTCTGACATGGGCGTGTATGACCTTAGTTGTTTTAGCACCTTAAAACGAAACAAAACAAAACAATCATTATTACTCCTCATTGTGATCTAATTGCGTAAGGCACTTAATGCTCACTTTGCTGATCCTTCCTTCATTGCTTTCTTAGATTTAGTGCCCTCTGTTGGCGGTGACGTCAGCATTTGCAGCGGAGCATCACAGTTCCCTTAAATGGCTTAACATGTCCAACGTGAACAATGAGGGGGTCTTTGTTGGTAATTACAACTTTACATTAATGAGTGAATTCATTTTTATGATCTGCTATGGTCCGTGGTGTTGTCAGGAATTTCTTTGCTTTGTCCTTAGGTGAGCAGGGATTCGTCACTAAGACCCACTGGCCAACTCCAAACTGCAGTAATTGGCCGATATGTCATCCTGCTTGCTCTTGACACTCGAGTTGTTCTGTGTTTGCTTTCTTTAACTTCTTACAAACACCATGTAACGTCTTTGCAAACTTCGTAACTGATTTCCAGTTTTTCCAATTTTAGGCTTAATCTCCTCAAAAAGAGAAGGCAGGTTTGTACCATATATTACCTCACATGGTGATAGACCAACACTACACTGGACATCAGAATTGTAAGCTGACATGACATATGGAAGGTAAATGTACCAATCATTGTGATGGAAGTTCACAACAACTACTCAACATCTTACCAACTATACAGTGAATGTATTCTGTTTTCCTGATAGACTGAGGGAGCCAAGCTTGTGAGTGCTTAGTAAATGACATAGGTGCTTAATCATACTGGATATAAAATTAGTGCCCTGACATCAAAATAAGTGTCCAAGGAATAGAAAAGCAACTGGAATCACATGACAGAGGAAAGTCCACTGGACCTGATGGGATACCAATTCGATTCTACACAGAGTACGCTAAAGAACTTGCCCCCCTTCTAACAGCCATGTACCGCAAGTCTCTAGAGGAATGGAAGATTCCAAATGACTGGAAAAGAGCACAGGTAGTCCCAGACTTCAAGAAGGGTCGTCGAGCAGATGCGCAAAACTATAGACCTATATCTCTGACGTCGATCTGCTGTAGAATTTTAGAACATGTTTTTTGCTCGCGTATCATGTCGTTCTTGGAAACCCAGAATCTACTCTGTAGGAATCAACATGGATTCCGGAAACAGCGATCGTGTGAGACCCAACTCGCTTTATTTGTTCATGAGACCCAGAAAATATTAGATACAGGCTCCCAGGTAGATGCTATTTTCCTTGACTTCCAGAAGGCGTTCGATACAGTTCCGCACTGTTCCCTGATAAACAAAGTAAGAGCCTACGGAATATCAGACCAGCTGTGTGGCTGGATTGAAGAGTTTTTAGCAAACAGAACACAGCATGTTGTTATCAATGGAGAGACGTCTACAGCATTAAAGTAACGTCTGGCGTACCACAGGGGAGTGTTATGGGACCACTGCTTTTCACAATATATATAAATGACCTAGAAGATAGTGTGGGAAGTTCCATGCGGCTTTTCGCAGATGATGCTGTAGTATACAGAGAAGTTGCAGCATTAGAAAACTGTAGCGAAATACAGGAAGATCTGCAGCGGATAGGCACTTGGTGCAGGGAGTGGCAACATAGACAAATGTAATGTATTGCGAATACATAGAAAGAAGGATCCTTTCTTGTATGATTATATGATAGCGGAACAAACACCGCTAGCAGTTACTTCTGTAACATATCTGGGAGTATGCGTGCAGAACGATTTGAAGTGGAATGATCATATAAAATTAATTGTTGGTAAGGCGGGTACCAGGTTGAGATTCATTGGGAGAGTCTTTAGAAAATGTAGCCCATCAACAAAGGAGGTGGCTTACAAAACACTCGTTCAACCTATACTTGAGTATTGCTCATCAGTGTGGGATCTGTACCAGATCGGGTTGACGGAGGAGATAGAGAAGATCCAAAGAAGAGTCGCGCATTTCGTCACAGGGTTATTTGGTAACCGTGATAGTGTTACTCAAATGGCAGACTCTGCAAGAGAGGCGCTCTGCATCGCGCTGTAGCTTGCTCGCCAGGTTTCGAGAGGGTGCATTTCTGGATGAGGTATCGAATATATTGCTTCCCCCTACTTATACCTCCTGAGGAGATCACGAATGTAAAATTAGAGAGATTTGAGTGCGCACAGACGCTTTCAGACAGTCGTTCTTCCCGCGAACCATACGCGACTGGAACAGAAAAGGGAGGTAATGACAGTGGCACGTAAAGTGCCCTCCGCCACACACTGTTGGGTGGCTTGCAGAGTATAAATGTAGATGTAGATCTTTAATTATTGTATCAGGAACACTAAACTTCAGCAACCAGCTTTTCACCATTGTCTTTGCCACTGTATTAGCTCTAAAATGCATACTACAACAGTTATGAGCTTTCTTCATCTTTGATACTATGAAACATGCTTTCCATATTTTGGGATGAGGTAGAATGGACCACAACAAGAAAAAATTGTCAGGTAAACGTGGACTCAAAAATGCATATCTTTAATAGCTTTGCTACTGTGAAAGACATCTTTTCTACTGAACAAGGGTTCATAGCTCGTAAGGTATGCATTTTAGAGCCTATGTTTACTACACAATTTTTTCTTGGTTTGGTCCATACTACCCCCCTACCAAAATATGGAAAGCAAAGAGCTCATGGTAGAAGAGATTTGGTTCACAATATCGAATATGAGGTGTTCATAGCTCTTACGACATGCATTTTGGAGTCCATCTTTACCACATTTTTTCGCTTCGAATGATTGTTCCTGTAATATCACTGAATATAGACCATTCGTAATGAAATACCATGTATAAGGTCATATGATAGTCATTAATCATTTCAAGCGCAGTCGGCACCACACTGGGGCTGTATTTCATATTCCTACACAACAGGCCATAGTGCTTTGTGGACTGCAGCTGTGCCCTAAATACTTTAAATCAAATCTTCCTTCTTGGGATCTCAGAATTCTATTTTTCTTTCCTGATTGGTGTATGACTTCATAGTTGAATTCACTTGATTTCAGAGCACAATACGTTGACATACTTGCGAGCCTCTTGTGGTCCCAGCAATCACTTCACAAATTTAAACTTTTTCGTGTACAAATACCAATGGAAATACGTAATAGCATAAATAACAGCCAACATTTCCATCTCTGTGGTTGAATAGTTCTGTTCTGCTTATTCATCTGTGTCAATGCATATTCTTCCAAGTGTTCGTTGCCATCTACATCGTAACTGGGAATATATTCAATCACCTGACTGCTCATGTCACACGACAGAATAAATTCTCACTCATAGTTTGGGAACACTGGTACCAGGTTCGTTGTCAATGCTCCCTTCAATTTTTAAAATGCTGTCTGAAAGTTGACTACGGAAATTCCACATCGTTTTTCAACAAATGATTCAACAGCTTAGCAATTTTGGCAAACTCCACAACAAATTCCCTATAGTAATTACAGAGTCCTAAAAATGATTTAAACTGCTTTGTTGTTTGTGGTGGTAAGAAAACAATTTCTGCAGAAGTTAACCAGTTTGTCTTTTCTTTGTGGGGTTTTAGGGCACAAAACATCTAAGGTCATGGGCACCCAGTAGAGAACCACAGAATGCTGGGACCGCAAGGGTAAAAAATCGTTGCGAGGTGAAAAAAAAATCTAAAACATCAAGACGTTACAGAAGAGTATCTGAAAGACATCGACAAGACACCGGAGTCACCAGGTCGAAATTAAATCTCTCGTCATATTACTGCTTTTTAAAAAACTTAAAATGCAAGCCACAGCTCGCATGTCATCTGCCAAAATGTCTGGCAAAGCGGTGGTAGCACAACCCTGAGATGTACATGGCTAAAATATGGGCAGAGGACCAGGAAATGTCTGACCATTAATGGCTGGCTTCAGAAAGGACAGCTGGTTGCACGGTCACCACTCAACAAATGGTGGTGACTAAAGCGGCAGTGCCCTGCTCGTAACCAAGCTAACAGTACTTCCTCACGGCGAGACTGCCAGGACGAAGTCGACCAGGCTGGTGGGTGAGCTTTGGCTTCTCTTAGTTTGTTCCCATGAAGGGAGCATCACATGCCAAAGTGAGATGATACGCCAATAGAGGAAAGTACAAATATCTTGCGAGGGAACAGAGTAAGCGGCGGGCTGACCAAGATGGACGGCGGCCCTGGCTGCAGCATCAGCTGCGTCATTCCCAGGCAAACTAACATGACCAGGAACCCACATGAACATCACTTGGGCTCTCCCATCCAGGAACAAATGGAGGCAGTCCTGCATCCGCCGGACGATGGGGTTGACTGGATCGGGATCATCTAGACTCTGAAGGGTACTGAGAGAGTCGGAGCAGATCACACAACGAGTGAGCTGGTGCCTACGGACGCAGTGAACAGCCTGATAGAGGGCACAAAGCTCTGCTGTAAAAATTGTGAACTGGTCAAGAAGCCGGTATTGAAACTTATCGGTCCCGACGACAAAAGCACAACCAACTCCGAATGGTCTATATTCAGGGATATTAAAGGAACGATCATTCGAAGCAAAATAATCTGGTAAAGATGGACTCCAAAATGCATGTCGTAAGAGCTATGAACACCTCATATTCCATACTGTGAACCAAATCTCTTCTACCATGAGCTCTTTGCTTTCCATATTTTGGTAGGGGGTAGCATGGACCAAACCAAAAAAAAATTGTGTAGTAAACATAGGCTCTAAAATTCATACCTTAAGAGCTGTGAACCCTTGTTCAGTAGAAAAGATGTCTTTCACAGTAGCAAAGCTATTAAAGATATGCAATTTAGAGTCCACGTTTACCTGACAATTTTTTTCTTGTTGTGGCCCGTTTTACCATCAGTGTACAAAAATATGCTATCGGCAAGTTGTGAGCGATAGGCCAGCTGGGGAGTCAAATTCTTCGGGAACAAGCTGAGGTCAAAATGGAAACAAACCTGTGTCTGAAGCCAAGGTGGTGAAGGGCTCTCCCCCATTCAGAAAGTGGCAGTAAGTGTGAACTGCAGCTGCTGAATCAGGTGACGAAAGCAGACGCCGGGAGGCCACAGAAAAGAAACATATATCTCGTACTGGCGGTCAAGAAAAGGTCAAAGGTTAGGTGGCCTGGCATGGAAGAAAGCCGATACGCATACCTACCGAGTATGATGTCATGCTGGTATGACAGTGGTAGTTCACCAGCTTCTGCGTAGAGACTTTCAACAGAGCTAGTACAGAAGGCACCGGCGGAGAGACAGATCCCCGAATGGTGTATTCGGACGGCCTAAGATAGAAGGCCGTGCAGAGGAGTAGACAACGCATCCATAATCCAACTTGGAGTGGACAAGAGATTGATAGAGGCGGAGGAGGGCAGTCCGGTCAGCTCCCCAAGAGGTACCACTCAATACATGAAGGACATTGAGGGATCGGTTGGAGCGTGAGGCCAGGTAGGACGTGTGGGGAGACCAACTGAGTTTCCTATCGAACATAAGCCCTAAGAACTTTATTGCATCCACAAACGGGAGAGCATTTTGGCCCAGTCACAAGGACGGTGGAAGAAACGCCTTGTTCCACCAGAAGTTGACGCAAATGGATTTGGTAGTAGAAAAGCGGAAACCATTTATGACACTCCACGAATAGAGATGGTCCAGACAACACTGAAGACAGCATTGCAGGAGACACATCCACTGGGAGCTGCAATAAATAGCAAAGTCTTCAACAAAAAGAGAGCCAAAAATGCCAGCTGGAAGGCAGTCCATAATAGGATTGATGGCTACGGCGAAGAGGACGACACTCAGTAGGAGCCCTGAGGCACCCTGTTACTTGTGAAAAAGTGTGAGATAAGGAGGAACCTACACATACCCGTTAAAAATTCCAAGATGAAAGTGGGAAGACGACCACAGAGGCTCCATGTGTGCATAGTACGTAGAACGTAGAATGCCTGTCTGGCAACACGTATCATAGGCTTTCTCCAAATCAAAGAAAACGGCCACTGTTTATCGCTTCTGCAGAAAATTATTCATGATGAACATCAACAGGGTGACGAGATGATCAACCACTGAGCACCGCTTACGGAACCCACACTGAACATTAGTGAGAAGATGGTGTGACTAGAGCCACCACACTAATCGACCATTTATCATGCGTTCCATCACCTTACAAACGCTGCTGCTAAGGGAAATTGGATGATAGCTGTAAGGAAGATATTTTATCTTTACCAGGCTTAGGTAGGGGAACAATAGTAGCTTCATACCAAAGCGTGGGAAATACACTGTCAGTCAAAATACAGTTGTAGGTATTCAGGAGAAAGCGTTTTCCCATAGGAGGAAGATTCTGCAGCATGAGGACGTGGATTGTATCAGGCCCAGGAGCAGAAGACCAGGATGAGGAGAGAACACGCTTGAGCTCCCTCATAGTAAAAGGAGAATTGTAGCATTCTCGATTCAAAGAGAGAAAAGAGGTTGCACGAGCCTCCTCCGCCTGTTTCCGAGGAAGGCAGGCAGGATGGTAGTGGGTGGAGCTAGAAACCTCCGCAAAGTACCGGCCCAAAGCACTGGAAATATCGACAGGGTCGACTATGACGTTTCCCGCCACAGTCAGACCAGGAATCAGGGAGGGGGTGGTTGTCCCAAAAAGCCAGTGCAGGCCACCCCAAGTAAAGTAAAGTAAATCTGTTGAACGAGCTGGTGAAGGAAACCCAGCATGCCTTCCTGCTTTCCTTAATAGTGCAACGGCACTGTGCACGTAGTTGCTTGTAGCGGATGCATTTCGTTAACATAGGACGACAGTGAAAGACACGAAGCGCATGTCGTCGGACACGAATCGCATTGCCGCACTCCACAATCCACCAAGGGACCCGGACCCAATGGGGAGAAGTAGTAGAATGAGGGCTAGAGGATTTGGCAGCTGAGAGAATAACATCCACGAGGTGCTCGACCTGATCATCACAGCTGGAATTGGCCGTTTGTCAAAGACTGCCAAGGAGAAATATAACATCCAGTCAGCAAGAGAGAATTACCAATGAACGGGCAGCTGTGGTGGGGTATGAGTGTACAGGCGAGTCACACAAGGGAAGTGGTCACTCGATTAAGTATCGGAAAGAGCACACCACTTGAGACGTCGAGCGAACTGGGCACAGCAGATCGAAAGGTCTAAGAGGGAATAAGTGCGTGTGAAATCAGAGAGAAATGTGACTTTGCCAGCGTTAAGGCACACAAGATTATGATGATTAAGAAGATCTGCCAAAAAAAGAACCTCTCGGGCAGGCGACAGGCAAGCCTCAAAGAGGATGATGGGCACTGGTGTCAACGAGGAGTAGAAAGGGTGGAGGAAGCTGAGCAACAAGCTACATCAGGTCTACCCTAGTGACAGCAGAAAACGAAGGGATGTAAATAGTGCAGAGGGAAAAGGTAAATTCGGGAAGGAAAACTCGGACAGCAACTGCTTACAGGTGGGTGTGCAACGGGATAGGATGATGACAAACATCATCTCGTAGAAGCAGCATGACCCCAACTACAAGCGAACATTGCGATCGCAGGAGCAGCTGGAGGTACGCCCTGTTAGACTGAAGGCCACGGATATTTCAGTGTAAAAGGGCCATAAAATTTAGGAACACCGGAGAATGAAGAAGAAACACTCACCTCGACGGCCGCTTAGGGTGAGCCGTTGAGGGAGGATGGCCACTGGAATCCACGGATGGAGGATCTTTGTCCATCAATTCAGCAGGATCAATGGAGCTTCCCCGGTGTCGATCAGTTGAAAAGGGCCGACGAGTCAAAGAGGGGGAAGACTGTTTGCCTTTAGATGATTGTTTTAGCTTTTGGCAATTGGCAGAATGGCCAGACGGCTGCAAACTCGAGGTACGCAAGAAATCTTCCTGTGAATATTCCTTTATGAATTGACGGTTCACTGGCTGCATTGCAACTGTCTTCGTCGGTGAGGGTGAAGAACGGGTAGCAGAATCCGCAGCCAGGGAAGCGGGAGATGGAGTGTCAGCTTGAAAGCCACCATCGAACTGAACTGTAAGTCACAAGTTTGCGTGGCCATGTTTTTCGTGGGATGGGGAGAGGCTAACACGGTGCTGTAGCTTCCAGACGAAGGGACAGTCAATTTACGGCTTGCCGACAGTTTCCGGGCAACAGGAAAAGGTACCTTCTCCTTCACCCTTATCACCTGAACAGCCCGCTTGTCTTGATAGACGGGACAAGACAAGAAGAAGCAGCATGGTCTCAATGACAATTAACGCAGTGGGGGGAAGGAGGTGGACAGGTGCCTTCGTGTGCATCCCTGCTGCTAGTGACACATTTGGCTGCATTTCTACACGACGTTCTGGTATGATTGAACTGGTGGCATTTATAACATCTGAATGGATTGGGAATTTGCAGGCGCACAGGGCCTGCATTTATCTTGGTAGGAAGCGGTAACTGAACGAAAGTCAGGAACAATGTGCGAGGCAGCTTCCTCTTTCATAACTCGATGAACAGCATTAACACCCTGATCCGATAGATAATTAGTTATTTCACACTCTGTCAAACCATCCAACAGCCAGTTGTAGATAACACCACGGGACGAGTTAAGTGTCCTTGTGAGCCTCCACTTTTAAACAATATTTGTGGATGATTTGGGCCTTGAATAGTTTCTGGGCCTGGAGAGCACTATCAATTTCCAAAAGCAGAGTACCACTGCGGAGTCGAGAGCATGACTTCACAGGGCCGGTGATGTCATCAATGCCTTTCTGTATAACAAAGGGGTTTTCAGTAGTAAAAGTCTGGTTTTCGTCTAAACGTGAGACCACTAGATATCGAGGCACAACAGGAAGAGACATTGAGGCAGGAGCCTCATTCCACTTTTGTTTATGGGAAACACTCAGAGAAAGAGAAGGAAAGTCAGTCATTGGGAGAAAGTCGCCCACGATTGCCAGAGTCTCCGATTGTGCGCTCCTTCCAGCCAGGCGCCCTCCAAAGGGGAACTCCCCGCCTCAGGTGATTGTCCTCACCTCAGGTCACACCTCCCGAACGACAGACAGAGGGACCAATCAGCAGAGGAGGAAGATAACAGCTCAAGCAATCACCCCTCCCTGGGCATGGCCTGTACCAGGGGGTACATGAGGGGCCTATATTCCAACTCAGGGCTGGGAATTACCAATTACTCAGTCTCTTGCTATGCGACAAACGCATGGGTGGCCATCAGGCACACACAGGGAGGAGAAAAAAAGATACGAAGGAAAGGAGGAAAGAAAGAATGGCCCCAAACACTGCAGCAGAGGAAAAAGAGAGCGGCACAGGGAAAGAGCGGCACAGGGAAAGAGCGGCACAGGGAAAGAGCGGCACAGGGAAAGAGCGGCACACGGAAAGAGCGGCACACGGAAAGAGCGGCACACGGAAAGAGCGGCACACGGAAAGAGCGGCACACGGAAAGAGCGGCACACGGAAAGAGCGGCACACGGAAAGAGCGGCACACGGAAAGAGCGGCACACGGAAAGAGCGGCACACGGAAAGAGCGGCACACGGAAAGAGCGGCACACGGAAAGAGCGGCACACGGAAAGAGCGGCACACGGAAAGAGCGGCACACGGAAAGAGCGGCACACGGAAAGAGCGGCACACGGAAAGAGCGGCACACGGAAAGAGCGGCACACGGAAAGAGCGGCACACGGAAAGAGCGGCACACGGAAAGAGCGGCACACGGAAAGAGCGGCACACGGAAAGAGCGGCACACGGAAAGAGCGGCACACGGAAAGAGCGGCACACGGAAAGAGCGGCACACGGAAAGAGCGGCACACGGAAAGAGCGGCACACGGAAAGAGCGGCACACGGAAAGAGCGGCACACGGAAAGAGCGGCACACGGAAAGAGCGGCACACGGAAAGAGCGGCACACGGAAAGAGTGGTACACAGAAATAGCTGTCATAACATTCAAGATCCCAGCATAACTGGCAGGCAATCAACCTTTCAACCAGTTTGCAGAGACCATTGGTCCATCTAAACAGATAGTAACTATCAATGGAAATTGGATTTTGATCAGCTTAATGATGGAACAATGACACTAACTTGCCACTGTGAAAGGAAGACACCATTAAGCCAAATACGGCTTAATATCCTGAGAAAAGGCAGCAGTTGAGTAACAGTCAGACTTGTATCAGTGAAAGGTTCATTACATAATTTGGCATGCCAAGATGTGAACAATAAGGGGATGTTTTCATTTCGTCGCTTACGCATCTTGAAAGCAGTCGCATAAGAAGAGGTCACCACCATCGTCATGAAGGGGGAGGGAAAGTTGTAAATCTTTGGCAGTCCAGTCAACTACAGAGCTTGGCCCACACCTGAGGTACAGAGGCATACGTTCCCAGGGAGGAGACTTAGCAGTCCTACAATTTCTTACTATTGTGTTTAATTAGATAGTAAGCCTTAGCATGAAGTCACTTAAAGGTGATACAGATCATCTGCGAAAGATGTTGCTAGAAATGTTACAACATACTTTGGCAATCCTGAACAGCTATTGCAATGTCTTTAGTCCACCATGGCACCAGTCGGTGATGGAAGGGACCCGTAAAATCGGGAACAGCAGCTCCAGCAGCATGGGTGATCGCATCAGCGATCTTGCACATCCTCATCAATGCAGTCTAATAGAGAGGGGGCGAAGGTAACAGTATAGTTATACATCTGCCAGTTGGCTCTTCAAAGCAGCCGCTGTGGTAGTCAATCTATCTGGCAGTGGTCACTGACACAAATATAATCATGTAGTGACCAACACAGAAAAGCCATCAGATTGGGGGAAGATATGGTAGATCGACAGGCGAAAAGATGTCATGGGGGCACAGAAGTGGGTTCACTGTCGACGCACAGTTCACGGTCAATAAGAAGTTGGTCAGTCAGAAGACTCCTACCAGAAGAAGTGGTATTCCCATAAAGGAGGTAGTGTGGATTGAAGTACCCAAGTAGAATAAGAAATTGGGAAAGTTGCTGCAATAAGGTGGTCACACTCACTGAAATATCAGTACACTGGAAATCACCCCTTTTTAATCTGGCTGTTTAACTTGCAGAATAGAGCACAAAGCTATAGCAGAGGACAAACTCGCACATGGGATAGGTAATATCAATTATACTATTAAAGATATATTATTGCATAAATAAATTAATTTATGAGGCATGTCCGGAATGTAAGTATTGTTTTGGGGAAAAAATAAAAAAATAAAAAACCTCATAAAACATTTTTTTCAAACTAAAATTTATTTTTACAAGAAAGAGCATTTCTTAGACTATTTTTCTACATAGTTTCCACCATTGTTCAGACATTTGTCATAGAGGGAAACCAACTTTTCTATGTCCAGTTCATAGAAAGATGTTGCCAGTGAAGACAGCCAATGATGAACAGAGTTTTTCTGAGTATCAACGCTGTCAAAGCACCTTCCTCCAAACTTGAGCTTTACATTCAAGAACAAATGATAGCCAGAAGGTGCAAGGTCAGGGCTGTACAGTAAGGTGATCGAACTGCTCCCAACCGAATTTCTGAACAAGGTTTTGTGTGAAACCAGCAGAATGGGGACATGCATTTAATGAAGCAACACAATGCCTGGACTGAGCCTTCCACGCCTTTTGTTTTGAATTGCGTGTCAAAGTTTCCTCCATGTTCCACAGTACTGTACTGCACTGAGGGTTTCACCTCTGGGAAGGAACTCAACAAGCAGAAAACTATGCAAAAAATGGTTGGTTGTTTGATTGGGGTCGAAGGGACCACACAGCAAGATTATCAGTCCCTTGTTTCAAATGTGGTCCATTGAGACAGACTGACATCTCAGAAAAGTCAAAACAATAAAAGCTAAAAGGCTAAAAAACATAGAAGTGCAATCGTGTTGTCAATGGTGAAAACAAAATGAGGGAAGTCAAGAAGTGAGCAACTCTAAGGCTATGCTAGAGGCAGGAAATATTCAACCTCTGATGTAGTACAGGCAAGACCACCTGCTATTCAAAAGCGTTCAACTGCTAGAATGTAGAAGTGTGTATTGTAAAAGGAGACTAACCAATTCTAAAAAGTGATAAAAACAGAGTAAAAGGGAAAGAAAAGAGGATCTTGGCCAAGGAGGGGAGTCAGGGATCTTCAAACACAGCTTACAGTGGGAGACACCCCAACCCTCATCACCTTGTCCCTACTCAGAGCGAGAGGAGGAGGAGGATATTAGTGTTTAACGTCCCGTCGACAATGAGGTCATTAGAGACGGAGCGCAAGCTCGGGTGAGGGAAGGAAATCGGCCGTGCCCTTTCAAAGGAACCATCCCGGCATTTGCCTGAAGCGATTTAGGGAAATCACAGAAAACCTAAATCAGGATGGCCGGAGACGGGTTTGAACCGTCGTCCTCCTG
Organism: Schistocerca serialis cubense; assembly: GCF_023864345.2. Classification (NCBI taxonomy): domain Eukaryota; kingdom Metazoa; phylum Arthropoda; class Insecta; order Orthoptera; family Acrididae; genus Schistocerca; species Schistocerca serialis. The sequence goes on from NC_064640.1 coordinate 833,480,196, forward strand.
AATGCGAGTCCAGTGTGCTAACCACTGTGCCACCTCGCTCGGTACTCCAGAGCGAGATTAAAAACCTTAAAACTGAGAATAAAAACCACTTTCATGGAGGAAACAGAGAACCAGTTCGACCATCCGCAAATCTTTTGCCAACATTAAAGGTAAAGTGTGGGGAAGTCTGAACTTAGTACGCAGAGCCAAAAGAAGGGGGCATTCCACCAAAAGTGGGCTACTGACTGGAAGGCTCCACCATCACAAAGTGGGGGTGGCTCATTACGCAAAAGAAAACCATGGGTCAGCCTGGTATGGCCAATGTGGAGATGACACAGGGTGGTCTAGTCCTTTTGGGAGAGATGGAAGGAAAAACGCCACAGGACAGGTGTCACCTTAATTGCATGAAGTTTATTAGGCAGGGAGGTAGCCTCCCAAGAATTGGTGCATGACTGTGTGAAGTGGGATTTGACGTGAAGCCGTAAATCTGCCCCATGAGGGGTTACAGAGAAGGGGAGCGTCAGTGACTGCTCACAGAGCTAAACAATCAGCAAGCTCATTACCTGGTATACTCACATGACCAGGGACCCAAAGGAAGTCAACAGAACAACAGAACAGTGAAGATAAGCGAGACAGTTGTGGATGGTCGAGACCAAGGGATGGCAGGAAAAACCCCGGTCAATAGCGAGAAGGCCACTCGAGTCCGTACATAGCAAAACACGGTGGAGTCGGAACTGTTTAATAAAGGTAAGGGCCTGGGAAATTGCCATCAATTCCGCAGTAAATACGGCACATGTAGTTGGCAGGAGATGATTTTCCATGCCAACAGAGGACATGAAGGCATATCCCATACAATCAGCAGATTTAGAGCCATCAGTGTAAAAAACAACAGCATCCCAAAACTCCCATAAAATTTGGTGGAAACCACAATGGAACACCATTAAAATCATGGCGAAGAGACGCAAGGCAGAGCCCAACTGGTAAACCCGCCTGAGGGCGGGAATCATGTGGGCAACGTCCTTGGTCTGGGAACAGAACAGGAAAGGAAGGATGAGTGGGGGAGAAACGGACAGCAATTCCATAAGAAACCAGAAGCTGGGACCACCAAACAGAAAGGGGGGAGATCCCAGCTTCAACCAGGAGACTATCAACAGGGCTAGTAGGGAAGGCACCAGTGGCCAAACGGATACCATGATGGTGGAGGGGATCCAGAAAGCACAGTGTGGAAGGAGCAGCTGAACCATAAACTTGAGAACCATAGTCCAAGCAAGACAGTACCAAGGCTCGATAAAGGCGGAGAAGGATGGAGCGGTCCGCACCCCAAGAGATGTGGGCAAGTAAGCGAAGGCCATTGAGTTTACGAAAACACCCTACCTTCAGAAGTCTAATATGAGGCAGTCAAGTGAGCTTGTTGTCGAAAAGAAGACCCAGGAAACGAAACTGTGGGACCACAGGTAATCATTACACATCGAGGTAGAGCTCCAGACTGGGGTGGACCGTAGTACAGAGACAGAAGTGGACCATCTGCGATTTTAAAGGAGAGAATTGAAACCCGTGTGAGAGGGCCCATGCAGAGGCATGCCGTGTAGCTCCCTAGAGCTGCCACTCTGCAGAGGCCATCGAAGAGGAACTAACCCAAATGCAGAAATCATCCACATACAGAGCAGGGGTGACCAAAGGACCGACAGACACCACAAGTCCATTTATAGCAATGAGGAATAGAAGTACATTCAATACAGAACCCTGTGGGATGTCATTCTCCTGGGTCTGTGGAGAACTGAAAATGGTACCAACCCGAACCCTGAACAACCGATGGAACAGGAACTGGCAGATAAAAATCTGGAGCGGGCCCTGAAGACTCCACTCGGCAGAAGTGTTACAGTGGTTGATAGGCAAACACAAAAGAAAGAAAACTGACTAGCTTTCAAAGTTATCCTTTGATGAGCTAAAGTAACACGCACGCACATGCCTATGCCCCTACATGGTGGCGACAGGACTAACAGTGCAAATGCTATTTTTTGGCAGGTTGACTGGTTGTGGTGGGGCCACTATCAGGAGAGGTAGATGAAAGCGGGGAGAGGCACTGGGGGGTGGGTGGCTAGCAGCTCGCAGGGAGGCAGCCAGTTTGACAGTTAGGAATGCAGTAGGGACAGGCGACAGGTATATAGGTGGCATGATTATATTGGCCAGTGGAAAGCGGCATATGCTGAAGGTGAACTGGGGATATGAACTGGAAGGGGTGACAGGATGGAGGAAAGGGAAACTGGTGGGAGGAGGGTGTAGGGACAGTGAGATATCGGATTGAGTCCAGGATGATTATGGGTGTGGACAATGTGTTGTAAAGGTAACTCCCACCTGCATAGTTTAGAGGAGTTGGTGGTGGAGGGAAGGCACCTGATGGCTCAATTTGTGAAGCAGCCATTGGATTTAAACATGCAGTGCTCAGCTGCATTTTGGCCACGAGGTGGTCAACTTTGTTCTTGACAACAGTATGGCAGTGGCCGTTCATCCTGGTGGACAGCTGATAGACAATCATACCAACATAAAGAGCTGAGCGGTGTTGAAATATGATATGGCTATTTTTGCTGGTGGTCCGGTCTGTGATAGGGTAGGATAAGCCTGTGATAAGACTGGAGGAGGAGGTGCTGGGTGGGTGGATTTGGCAGGTCTTGTATCTTTGTCTGTCACAGGGATATTATCCCCGAGGCACATGGTTAGGACTAGAATGTTGTGTAGGTTTGATGGGCGATGAAACACCACTTTGAGAGGATTGTGGAAAGGGGGGGGGGGGAAGGATCTTGGGTAGGATGAGATATAATTAAAGCCTTGGCAAAGGATATGGTTCAATTGTTCCAGTCTGGGGTATAATAGGTGACATTGGGGGCACTCCTTTGTAGCTGATTCTGGGGTGTGGTGGGAGGACTGGTTGCATGTGTCAAAATGGCACAGAAATCCCTCTGTGGACTAGGTTTGGGGGGTATTGCCTGTCTGTGAAGGCCTTTGTGAGGCCTTCAGCACACTGGACACGGGAATTCTTGTCACTACAGGTATGTCATTCATATATGGCTAGGTTGTACAGCAGGCATTTTTTGCTGTGGAAAGGATGACAGCTGTCAAAATTCAGGCACTGCTGGGGGTCAGTGGGTTTCAAGCAGATAGAGGTGTGGATAGAGCCATCAGAGATGGCTCAAGTGAAGGGGATGGGAGAAAAGGTGTTGAGGTTGTGAAGGAATGATTATGAAGATATCAATGAACCTGAACCAGACTAGGGGTTGAGAGTTTTTGGAGGTAGGAAGGTTTCCTCTAGATAGCCCATAAAGAGGTCGGCATAGGAGGGTGTCATAAAGGTGCCCATGGTTGTGCCACTAAGTTGTTCGTTAACTTTCCCCTCAAAGGAAAAGTAGTTGTAGGTGCGACCCCAACCTGTCATCCCCTTCTAATTCATGTACCGCTTCCCACCAGCAGCTACAATCAGGCCAGCCCATGTACTTGCCACCCCTCCCTCACACACTCCAAGCAGGCAAACTGGCCGCATCCCTCTGAGCCACTAGCCACCCATCACCAATCTCTCTCCTTGCCTCCCTACCCACTCCACCTGATACTACCCTGACAACAGCCAATTCGACTGCCAAAAAAGAGCACTTGCAGTCTTAGTCCGGACAGTACCCTGTAGGAGCATAGATTTGTGTGTGTGTGTGTGTGTGTGTGTGTGTGTGTGTGTGTGTGTGTGTGTGTGTGTGTGTTTTATGGTTCAAATGGCTCTGAGCACTATGGGACTTAAAATCTATGGTCATCAGTATTTAAATTCTACAAGAACTTTCCAATAACAGCTGATAGAATGTTTTGTTTCCTGGTAGCCTGAAGTAATACTAAATTTAAACTAAAACTTATGTAATTTCTTTTGGGGAAAAAAATTCAAACACTTGACATATTACTTTCAAGTTGAGTAATATACAAGCATCCAAAAAGTGTTAATCCAAGATTATAGCAGAGCTTTGTGTTCACCTGCATCAATTCAAAATACCAGGGACTCAATACTCAAGAGAAATTGATAAGGCAGGTAACTGAGAAAGCAGTTCATTGTTCTGTTTTGTTTTGTCTTATTTTAGGATGCAAAAAAAAAATGAGGTCAGATGCACCCAAGTCAAAACTATAGGATGCAAACACAGAGACAAGGGAAACGAGTAGATGTCAGTCCCAATGGAAAGAATAGAAGAAATCTAAACAAGGCACATGGAAAAAGGACTAAAAAAATGCCATACAAAAATGGAGATCCCAAACTAAAAATTAAATGGATTTCGCCATATTGCTTCTGTGGATAAAAAGTAAAATGTGGGCAACAGCCTGCACATCATTTGCTAAAACAGCTGATAAATTAAACGGCAAACCCACGATGGAACGTAAATTAGTAAAAAAAGGGCATTCCAGCAGGTAGTGGCAGACAGTTAAAATTTGGGCACAATGTGTACACAGTGGTGGGGCAGCGCCACTGAACAAATGACGATGGCTAAAAAAGGCAGTGCCCAATGTGCAGCCAAGTTAAAATAATCTCCTCTCAGTTGGAGGGCCAAGAGGAGGTCGTCCAAGGTGCTGGGAGAGGCTTAATATGCAAGCTTATTCCCATGGAGGGAGGACCGTTGGCAATGCCAAAGGGACACCACCTCCTGACAGATGGCAACGCAGAGATCATCGGAGGGAATAGAGGTACTCACGGGCTGACGTAAGAGGACTGCAGCCTCGTTTCCTGGCAGACCAACATGACCAGGGACCCACAGAAACATGACATTGGCTCCACCAAGAGTGAGCAAGTGGCAGTTTTCCTGTACCCACTGCACTAAGGGATGAGCAGTGTACAGAGCAGAGAGACTTTGAAGGGCGCTGAGTGACTCAGAGCAGAGGACACAGTTGGGAAGGCTGTGTTGCCAGATGTACTCTGCAGCCTGATACAAGGAGAGAAGCTCGGCTGTAAATATTGAGGAGTTAGCCAGAACCCGATATCGAAAGACATAGGTGCCAATGACGAATGCACACCCAACCCCATGGTCTGTCCAAGAGCCATCAGTGTATACAAAGGTACTATCACTAGGTTCCATGCAAAGGTCGTGAAACTGAAGGCAATAGACCAAGGCTGGAGTAATGTCCTTAGGAAGCAAATGAAGGCTCAGGTTAACATTGGCTGCTTCACGAATCCCAGGTGGTGAAGGGTTCACACCCAAAGGGAAAGTTGCAGGTAGCGTGAAGTTAAGCCACGGGTAGTAAGTGGCAAAAACGGACTCCAGGAGGTAACAGAGAAGAGGGACGAGCCCCATACTGACGATCAAAGAAGGAAGTATAGGAAGGGTGGCCACGCATGGCAGACGAACGGCATGCATACCTGCTGAGGAGAAAGTCACGGTGGTACAACAGTGGTAGTTCAGCAGCTTCAGCATACAGACTCTCAACCGGGCTGGTGTAAAATATGCCTGTTGCCAAACGGATGCCACGATGATGGATAGTGTAGAGACAGCGTAAAAGGGATGGGCATGCTGGGTGCATAAACAAAGCACCCACAGCTGAGTTTCGAATGGACAAGGGACCGGTACAAATGAAGGAGGGTGGTTCGATCGGCACCGCAAGAAGTACAATTGAGGACACTTAGGTCATTGAGGGACTGTGTACAGCGGGCTGACAGATAAGATCCATGGGAGGATCAAGTGAGTTTTGTATCAAGCATGAGCCCAAGGAATTTCATAGTGCCAACAAACAGAAGGGCAACGGGCCCAAGATGTAGAGATGTGGGGGAAACCATTTTCACTGCCAGAAATTTAGACGGTTTTGTAAGTGGAAAAGCGAAAGCCATCGGCGATGCTCCAGGAGTGAAGACGATCAAGAAAGCACTGAAGATGTCGCTCAATGAGACAGGTCTGTGGAGAACTGCAATAGATGGCAAAATCATCGACAAAAAGAGAGCTGGCTATGCCTGGCGGGAGACAGGCCATGATAGGGTTAATGGTGATAGCAAAGAGGATGATGCTCAAGACGGAACCCTGAGGTACACCATTTGCCTGAATAAAGGTGTCCGACAAAGCAGAACCTCCACGCACCTTGAAAACTCGTCCTGTAAAAATGCCCGAAAAGAACAGGGTAGGTCCCCACAGAAGCCCCACGTGTAAAGAGTATGGAGGATACCAGTTCTCCAGCAGGTATCGCCGGTCTTCTCGAAATCGAAAAACACGGCCACAGCCTGGGACTTCTGCAGAAAACCATTCATGACATGGGTGGACAAAGTAATGAGATGGTCAAGTGCAGAACGCCGCGCTCTAAATCCACACTGTACATTCTTGAGTAAATGGCGAGATTCGAGCCACCACACCAGCCGGGCATGAATCATACGTTCTATCACCTTGGAAACTCAGCTGGTAAGAGAGATGGTGTGGTAGCTAGAAGGAAGGTTTTTGTCCTTACTGGGTATGACAGTAGCTTCACGCCAGGTTGGTTGGTTGGTTGGTTGGTTGTTTGAGGTGTAAGGGACCAAACAGCGAGGTCATCAGTCCCTTGTTTCAAATATACTCCATTCTGCTAACGAGACATCTCAGAAAAGTCAGAACAATAAAACGGAAAAAGGGAAAAACGTAAAAGGGCAGTCACGTTGTCATTGGTAAAAACAAATGAGGGAAGTTGGCAAGAGAAACGAACCCAACACTATGCTGAAGCAGCATAGGCAAGACCACCTGTGACTTAAAAGGTACAACTGCTATAATGCAGAAAGTACGTATGGGAATAGAAAGACTAACCAAGCCTTAAAAAGAAGGGGTAAAAACAGAGTAAAAGGGGAAGAAAAGAGGATTCCAGTCAGGGAGGTGAATCGGGAATCTCTGAACACTGCCTACAGTGGGAGAAACCCAAACACTCACCGCCCTGCCCCAACACCAGAGAGAGATTAAAAACGTTAAAACTGGGAATAAAAACCACTCTCCCGGAGGAAACCGAGAACCAGAGAGACCATCCGCGAATCGTCAGCCAACATCAAAGGTAAAGTGTGGGGGAGTCTGTACTTAACACGCAGAGCTAAAAGAAGGGGGCATTCAACCAAAATGTGGGCCACTGACTGGAAGGCTCCACAACCACAAAGCGGGGGTGGCTCATCACGCAAAAGAAAACCATGGGTCAGCCTGGTATGGCCAATGCGGAGACGCCACAGTGTAGTCGAGTCCTTTCGGGAGAGGCGAAAGGAAGAACGCCATGGGCCGGGGGTCACCTTAATTGCACGAAGTTTATTAGACAGTGGAGTAGCCTCCCAAGAATTGGCCCATGACTGTGCGAAGTGGGATTTGATGTGAAGCCGTAAATCCGCTGCAGGAGGGGTTACGGAAAACGGGGGGTAAGTAACTGCTCCCCCAGCCAAACGATCAGCGAGCTCATTACCCGGGATACCCACATGGCCAGGGACCCAAAGAAAGTCAATGGAACAAGCAGCACGGTGAATATCAGCGAGATGGTCATGGATGGCAGAGACCAATGGATGGCGCGGAAAACACCGGTCAATAGCAAGAAGGCCACTCATCGAGTCCGTACATAACAGAACGCGATTGTGTTGGGATTGTTTAATAAAGGTAAGGGCCCGGGAAATTGCCATCAATTCCGCAGTAAACACCCCACATGTAGGTGGCAGCAGATGATTTTCCGTTCCAACAGAGGACGTGAAGGCATACCCAACATGATCAGCAGATTTAGAGCCATCAGTGTAAAAAACAACAGCATCCTGAAACTCCCATAAAATTTGGCGGAAAAAGGTACGGAACACCACCGGGGGGATGGAATCTTTCGGACCGCGGCGGAGATCCATCCGAAGTCGAGGCCGAGGAACTAACCAAGGAGGGGTGGAGGGGAGGGAGCGAGGAAGACAGGACAAAGAAGGAAGCTGAAAATGACGGTAAAGAGACGCAAGGCGCAGTCCAACCGGTAAACCCGCCCCAGGGCGGGAGTCGGGTGGGCGACGTCCATGGTCTGGGAACAGGATAGAATAGGAAGGGTGAGTGGGAGAAGAACGGATAGTGAGGGCATAAGACACCAGAAGCTGGGACCGCCGAACAGAAATGGGGGGGATCCCAGCTTCAACCAGGAGACTATCAACAGGGCTAGTAGGGAAGGCGCCAGTGGCTAAACGGATACCACGATGGTGGACTGGATCCAGCACGTGCAGTGTGGAAGGAGCAGCTGAACCATAAACTTGACAACCATAGTCCAAACGAGAGCACGATAAAGACGGAGGAGGAGGGAACGGTCCGCACCCCAAGAGGAGTGGGCAAGGAAGCGAAGGACATTGAGTTTACGGAAACATCCTACCTTCAGGAGTCTGATATGGGCAGCCAAGTGAGCTTGTTGTCGAAAAGAAGACCCAGGAAACGAAACTGTGGGACCACAGGCAATCGTTGTGAGTCGAGATAGAGCTCTGGATCAGGGTGGACCGTAGTACGGCGACAGAAGTGGACCACCCACGATTTTAAAGGAGAGAATTGAAACCCATGTGAGTGGGTCCATGCAAAGGCACGCCGTATAGCCACCTGGAGCTGCCGTTCTGCAGATGCCATCGAGGAGGAACTAACCCAAATGCAGAAATCATCCACACACAGGGCAGGAGCGACCAAGGGACCGACAGAGGCCACAAGTCCATCGATAGCAATGAGGAAAAGAAGGACACTCAAGACAGAACCCTGTGGGATGCCCGTCTCCTGGGTCCGTGGAGAACTAAAAGCAGTACCAACTCGAACTCTGAATGACCGATGGAGCAGGAACTGGCGGATAAAAATCGGGAGTGGGCCCCGAAGACCCCACTGATGAAGGGTTAGTAAGATGTGATGGCGCCAGGCCGTGTCATAGGCCTTGCGAAGGTCAAAAAACACTGCAACCAAATGGCGGCGCTGGGAAAAAGCCTGCCGAACTGCGGATTCCAAGCGAAGTAAATGATCGATTGGAGATCGTCCCTCTCAAAAGCCACACTGGTAAGGGGACAATAGATCCCGAGATTCGAGGACCCAAGTGAGCCGACGGGCTACCATCCGTTCAAGTAACTTACAAACAACATTGGTCAAACTAATTGGACGATAGCTGTCAACAGATAGGGGGTTCTTACCAGGCTTAAGGACAGGAACCACAATGCTATCCCTCCACTGAGAAGGGAAGTCACCCTGGAGCCAGATACGGTTAAACACCCGAAGAAGATGTTGCCATTGTGGAGCACTGAGATGTTGAAGCAGTTGGTTATGAATGGAATCTGGGCCAGGGGCCGTATCATGAGAAGAAGATAGAGCAGAAAGAAATTCCCATTCAGTAAAAGGTTCGTTGTAAGATTCTGGCTCACAAGTGGTGAAACATAAGGTGAGAGCTTCAGCCTGCTGTTTTTGATGAAGGAAATCAGCTGGATAGGAGGCTGACGCTGATGCCACTGCAAAATGGGTCGCAAGATGTTCTGCGAGAACTAATGGGTCCGTACAAATGCCATCTGGGAGGTGAAGGCCTGGGAGGGTGGACTGCCGATGGCAACTTTGGAGAGAGCGAAGTGTAGCCCATACCCGTGACAGAGGGACAGTGGAACCAAGGGAAGAAACGAATCGTTCCCAACATATCCGCTTGCTCTGTTTGATTAAATAACGGGCTTTAGCGCGAAGGCGTTTAAAGGTAGTAAGGCTGGCTATGGATGGGTGCCTCTTGAAGTGTTGCAAAGCTCGACGGCGATCACGGATGGCAATGGCAATGGCCGTACTCCACCACGGGACTTGCCGGCGACGAAATGGTCCAGATGAGCGCGGGACAGCAAGGTTAGCAGCGCGAACAATCGCGTCAGACACGTCACATAGGACGTCATCAATACAACCCGACAAAGAGGGAGAAAACTCGACCTGTGCAGTGTATAGAGGCCAATCGGCGCGGTGGAAAGACCAACGAGGTAATCTGTCCATCGGGGAGCGGGAAGGGAGCGTGATAATCAACGGGAAATGGTCACTATCACAAAGGTCGTCGTGTGGCGACCAGTTTAATGAAGGGAGGAGAGAGGGAGAAGAAAGAGAAAGATCAATGGCAGAAAAGGTACCATGACCAGCACTGAAATGAGTAGGAGACCCATCATTAAGAAGGCACAGGTCGTGGTCTGCAATAAATTGGTCTATAAGAAGACCTCGTCGAGATGGAAGAGCACTGCCCCACAAAGGATGATGAGCATTAAAATCCCCAAGGAGGAGGAAGGGAGGAGGAAGCTGCTGAAGAAGGGTGGTTAAGGCAGCAGGTGTAAGTGTCCTGTCAGGAGGGAGATAAAGATTGCAAACAGTGACTGCAGGGTCTAAGTGGACCCTAACAGCAACCGCTTCCAATGTAGTTTGGAGAGGAATCCACGTGCTAGCAATGTCTGTACGGACCAACGTACAAACGCCACCAGAAGCCCGCAAGGGTCCGACCCGATTTCGACAGAAAACACGGAACCCACGGAGGGTCGGTGAGTGAGCATCAGTAAAATGAGATTCCTGGAGAACCACACAAGCTGCAGAGTGGGACGAAAGAAGGGATTTCAATTCCGGAAGGTGACGATAGTAGCCATTACAATTCCATTGGAGAACCACAGAATGATGGGTTAAATGAGGGCAGAACACGCTAAAACCAGTCATACCGCAGGGTCCCCACCCGTCACCGACAAGGAGGGGGCGACATCCATGAACGACAGGTCAGAATCCGGTTGTGAAGTCGGGGAAGGGACCTCCAGTGACACCAGAGGCTCTTTGTCCCGGGACTTATGTTTCTTCTTCTTTTCAGGCTGAGAACGAGGAGGGCTGTGTGGCATAAAGGAGCCAGCTGCAGCAATATCAGGAACAGAAAGAGACCGGGTGACCTGCGGGCCCACAGCCCGCGGCTCTCGCGGTCGCCGCGCGGCAGCAGACCTTTGACCTGGAAGGTGCCGGGAAGGGGCATCTCTGGAGAGGCGCCCTTGACCGGCAGACGCCGAAGGAGTGGGACACTTCTCCGGCTGGGGAGGGGGAGCAGCGCCCAGAGGAGAAGGTGTGGGAGCCGCAGGGGAGGGGGGGAGGAGAGGGGTCCGGGATGGGGGTAAGGAAGGGGGAGGAAGGGGTGAAGATGTAACCAAGGCGTAACTAGATGTCATGGAGACAGGGTGCAGTCGTGCATATTTCTTACGGGCCTCTGTGTAGCTTAAACAATCGAGGGACTTATACTCCTGTATCTTTTTTTCTTTCTTATATACTGGGCAATCTGGTGAACGTGGAGAATGACTACCATGACAATTTACACATACAGGAGGGGGAACACAGGGACTCCCCTCATGGAGTGGACATCCACAGTCACCACAGAGAGGGTCCTGAGAACAGCGAGAAGACATGTGGCCAAAACGCAAGCACTTAAAACACCTCATAGGAGGTGGGATGTACGGCTTCACATCACAACGATACACCATAATCTTAACTTTCTCAGGAAGAGTATCCCCTTCAAAGGCCAGGATAAAGGCACCAGTATCAATACGATTATCTTTAGGACCCTTGTGAACACGCCGAACAAAGTGAACACCCCGCCGTCCGAGATTGTCCCGAAGTTCCTCATCAGTTTGAAGGATGAGGTCCCTGTGAAAAATCACACCTTGTACCATATTTAGAGACTGGTGAGGGGTAATGGACACAGGAATTGTGCCAAGATGGGTACAGGCACAAAGGGCCGCAGATTGGGCAGCTGAAGCGGTTTTTATCAGCAACGAATCCGACCGCATCTTGCTCAGGGAGTCCACTTCGCCGAACTTGTCTTCAATGTGTTCCACAAAGAATAAAGGCTTGACACTGGTGAAAGTATCCCCATCAGTCCTGGTGCAAACTAGATAACGGGGGAAAGGTTTTGCCCCTAGACGACGGGCCTGACCCTCTTCCCAGGGGGTAGCCATGGAAGGGAAGGCCGAAGGGGCAAGAGAAGCAGCACTTGAGGAATCAGTACCACGCAGAGAGACGGCCGCAGAAGAACGGCCAGAGTTTTGGACCCGTATGCGTTTCATCTGCATAGCGTCCGCCCTGATACCACCCACTCCGATCAGGGGCTCTCCTCACGGGCGCCACCCAGCCACAGCAAGGGCCGTCTGGCACGGCGGCCATTGCCGGGAGTTCCGATGCTCCAGGATGACGAGCAACCACTCCAAGGCATGCATGAGGAGGTCACAGCTCAGGTATCAGAAGTGTGATCCCTGTGTGTTCAGGGGGCTCAACCAAAAGGGTACATAGCGACCCCACAACACGGGCTGGCTACCGTGCTGGCTATGCACCCTAGCATCAAACAACGACGTGAAAGAAAAGGTGGAATGTACTAGGAGGGCGCATGTCGGAGACACTAGGTAAGGTGCTCTTCCCCAAATGGCTCACACTACGGAGGAGAAATTTTGTAATGGAGGTCAAACCCCAGAGGGGGACCAAGGAATGCCAAAAGGAGGAGACGATTACGCAACAAAGCCGGAGTGTAAAACCAACAGAACCAAGAGGATAGCGGGGCCAACATAAACAAGGACACCAATATAGGGAGAGGAGAGGGCGAGGGGAAAGGAGCATGGAGGGGAAAGGAGGGGAAGGGAAAGGAAATGCAGCCCGGGAGAGAAAGAAGGCTGCAATGGCTCGGCGCCCCGTGCTCGCCACGCACGTATCCACAAAAGAGTTGTGGACCCCCTGGGGGGAGCTTCACGCCAGCATCCAGAAAATGTGCCCTCAGCCAAGATGTGGTTGTATGTGTTAAGCAAAAAGTGCTTGCCCGCAAGAGAGGTGCTGCAACATCTGAATGTAGATAGTGTCTGGTCCTGGGGTGGAGGACCGGGATGAACTGAGAGCTGGCTTCTGTGCTCAAAATTTTTCCAAGTGACTGGTCAACAAAGTGTTAAGGTTTGAATGAAAGTCACCACCTCATAGTGAAGGCGTCATTGTAGCACTCACGATTCTGAGAAGAGAAGGGTATCGCCCGAGCCTCCTATGGATAAGGGCAGGGTGATAGTGGGAAGAGCTCAAAACTTCCACAAAATGGCGGCCCAAGGTGTTGGAGATAGCAACAGGATCCACGATGACAGCGGCGCCTACTGTCAGGACAGAAATGGGGGAATGGATCTTTGTTCCAGAGAGCCATCAGAGGTTGGCCCAAACAACAGAGAAAGGCGTGGAACTGTTAAAAGAACTAGTGAACAAAATCCAACTAGCTCTCTTGCTATCCCGAAGAACTCGACGACACTTTGCACGCTGGAAATAATGAATGCAATTTTCCAGCACAGGGTTGCAGTTAGAAATGCAGAAAGCACGTCTCCGTGCACAAATTGCGTTGTGACATGCCTCAGTCCACCAAGGGAATGGGACATGACGTGGTACTGAGGAAGTGCAAAGAGTTCTGCAGCAGTAAGGATAACATTTGTGAGATAGTCCACCCGGTCATCACAACTGCCATTGCCTTCCTCTGACCATAATGGGGACGAATGATGATTATGAAGATGACACAACAACACCCAATCATCTTGAGGCAAGGAAAATCCCTGACCCCACCTGGAATTGAAACCGGGACCCCATACTCGGGAAGCGAGAATGCTACCGCAAGACATATCAAACGCAAATGTGCTGGTAAAATTTGAAATAGTGGCATCAATGGCTGGTCTTCTGTGCTCAAAATTTTTCCAAGTGACTGGTCAACAAAGTGTTAAGGTTTGAATGAAAGTCAAACACTCTGTGATTTAAAAAATTCATTGCACAGTCTGACACGTAACATAATTTATCTTGTATAAAAGTATATTTACTTTTAAAGTAAAGTTTTTCAAACTACGTTTCACAAATTTTCCTGCAACCTGTTAGAATTTAAACTGTTGTGATGCCACGCTCATCGAAAGCAGTTTGTTGTTACGGAGTATTGCATAGTCTTTGTCCTAAAGCCTTTGACACATTTTGTTGCTGGCAGACAGTTGTGTGCACCGTGTTTTGTTGCAAGTGGTGCATTTTCTTTGTAACTTAAGTTTTATATTGGTGTTTTTCTCTCATTTATGTTTTATTGGTGCAGTAGTTTGCTGTAGTAGTGGGCTAAAGTAAAATTCTTTGTTAGTGTATCAGTTCTTACCAGTCACAATGACAATAATTTAACTCAAAACTAAAAGCCCAGACTTCTAAAAATTCCAGGGTTTTTGCCAGATTTCCTGGCTGTCCTAGAGCCTATACATTTTGACGCCATAACAGTGAACTCAGAAATGTATTGCATTACCCTCAGAAAATTGAAGAAATGACTTCAGAGTGTTCAGTGTCACAAATATGCAAAAAACTTATCTTTCTTCAAGACACTGCAAGGCCTCACATACGGCTGTGCATCCAAGAGGAGCTCACAAAACTTCATTGGACAGTTCTTCCTCATCCACCCTATAGCCCGGCCCAGGTGGTGCACCTTCCAACTTCCATCTGTTTGGCCTAATGAAGGATGCACTCCACGGGAAGCAGTACATAGATGATGGGGCGGTTATTGATGCAGCAAGATGTTAGGTCTGACATCGACCAGTAGAGTAGTACCATGCGGGCATACAAGCCCTCCCTGAAAGATGGCATAAGGCTGCCACACTGAACTGAAATTACATTGTAAAATAGGGTTTTGTATGCCAAAAGAGTGGGGAATAAAATGATGTATTGCATGGATGGCCAAGAATTCAGCTCATGGGCTTGGCCCACGCACGAGTGCCTAAGTGCTTAGCTTTGCTTCACATTTCCCCCACTACCACACCACGCTGTCTGATCACAAAGAGGGGTAAGAGGGAAAACTGTGAATGTGCTGCATTTAAAATGTCAGTAGAGTCGCACTGCATGCTACTTGGTTTTATATTTTACATTTCTCAACAACATAGAATACACACAAAACAAATTTCCAGTATTTTTTAATTATTTTTGGTGCACTGAAGACATAATATGATTTTTAACTGGTACAAACTGTTGGTGTATAGACAGATCTATACAATTTCACTGAGTTTGACACATAATTTGCCACATATCGCAACTTACTTAATTTCATAATTGAAAAGAGGTCCTTCACACAAATACGCCAATCAAAGTATTGTAGCGTTTTTGCAACCTCATTATGGAGACTTGGAAACTCTACCTGAGGAAAGCAATGCTGACATGCTGGGCAGTTTTAACACAAAAAGATTTCTCATTAAAACTAGAATTACCTTGCGGGTCAATCAGTTACATCTGCACATGCACAGTGGTGCTTTCAACTGAAATGGCAAACGATCTCGAAAACAGATCAGAAACAGATGTAAGATTGACAGTGCCCTCAAGATCTTTATAAAACTATTCTTGTAATTCCTTCAAGGCCACACTGAATTCTTCAAACTTTGCATTCAACAATTTGATTTTCTTTTTAAATGCATCCCCATCAAATCAGAAAAAAGTTACTTTGTAACACCTTGCTGGGGGCAATGTGCAGTGAAATCCATTTAAAACGCGAAGTCTACATTCCTTTCTAATTTTTGTTCTTGCACACCTTTGTCCTTAATAAATTAAACAATAGCAAGTTTTAAATTGATAAATCATTCCAGACATGTTCCTTGACTTAACCAACATACTTTGCAGTAATATATGAAGTATCCATACTATTCATTCAGTTCCACTGAAAACTGTTGATTCTGAATGGAATAATGCGTGCGACTTCAGAAATTTTTATTATTTATATCACCAATTTCTTCACATGCTGTAGGCCAGCAAATTTAGCAGAAAGTGCTTTTTGATGTACAGAACAATGAGTTACATCTGCTGATCATTGTAATTCTTTGCTCTTTCATTGTCAACTAAATCTTTAAATTCTTTCTGCATGGTATTGTAATGTCATTTCATAGCAAATATGTAGTATCTGTCGCTTATGCAAATTGCGAATTCTCATCCCTCTCTCCTGTCATTCCCATTCATTTTAACAGATTGTGAAGACAGGTCGCTAGATTGCCTCTTTTTGAGCAAACAGCCACTGGACCTTCACGCCACGATCAAACAGCGAAGGTTAAACAGCGCTGACAGTACGATTCTGCCAAACTCCGAGTTTCACCAACTGAAAAATACCGCACTGCAATGCTAAATGAAACATAGCACTGTTCCACGTACTTCTAAGGACTGAGCAAAGCAGAGTGGGAGGCTGAGTCTTGGCCTGCCCACAGCCTGCACATGCTGCACACATGAATCTTGGACACTGTGGCCGGCTCTGATGTATTGGAATCCTGAAAAAAACCAACTGGTTTTCAGAACAAAAGTGTTGCATTACACATTGAACACCCCTAGTAATATTCATTAACTAGACCTTCATTAACATACATACTCCACAAGCCATTTCACGGTGCATGGCGGAGGACATCTTGTCCCTCTACTAAAGTGCACGTCATTTACAACGGTGGCCGAGTTTAGGTTCGTTCTGCGCATCTGACGTCACAAAACATAGTCAGCCAATGAACAGAGAATGACGTTGCCAGAGCTCGACTGCAGTGCAGAGCACGGACGAGTGACTTCAGTTTTAGCAATGTTCAGTCATAAATAAAGTAATTGAACAAAAGCAATGTCTTGATAGCAGACTTTCTTTTACAGAAAGTTTGGAAAAAGCATTCTTTATACCAATTGCTTCATATTGTATTTATTAATTAAACCAAACAAGCAATAAGCCCCCAATTCAGGCGATAACAAGGAAAGGTGTCTGTATCATTCTCACTAACCTCTTTTTCGCAATAAAGAAGAGCGGTAATTGTTTATTTCCTATTGTACTTTGACGAACTGTGAGTAATTCATAGTCATACCAGCAGTGTTTGTCGGCATTTTGCGTGCCATTTTAAAGTCCTGCCGGATATTTATTGAAGGATGAGCTGCGTTAGCGTAATGGTTAAATATTTTGGTTGCCAAGTGAAAGGTAGTGAGTTCAAATCTTGTTCGATGCTTAGTATTTTCTTTATTTAAAAACGATATCGAAGTGTCTTATTTTATGAATTTTATTCGTTTGAATGTAATTTTTTAAATTTGTAGTGGCAACTAAAATCGACCATATGGAAAGTATACGCTATGGACTTTTACCTCTGCAAACTCTTCAAAATTTCGTGCAGTGGTTTACTACATCTAATGCTGCACAATAACTGCGTTGAACATCCAAACAAAATTAAGTCAGTTATGTGGGGAAGGTATCAGTCAAGAAGATGCGGAAAAATCAAATTTTAGGGCCAAATAGTTTTTGTGAAATCGAATGAAAGTGTGTCAAAGCAGTCGAAACACCATGTGTCTGCACAGGCGAGCAGTGCAGTGATGACAAAATCGCGCACAGCCCGGAATGCGGGCAGCACGTCTCTGTAGCAGCGAAAGGGTTAATGCGGCCGTGGTGGCTTTACTTCATAAACTGCTCGCTCCCCCCTAAACGTAAGTTTGCGAACTATACTATGGCGCTGTTCTCTTGGCGCGTACAACTGGCAACGCAGCAATCTCCCGCGTCTGGGCGGGCATGCGCGAACCACCAAGATAAAAGAATTGAACTATAGTCACTTCCTTTCCAGTTCCATTCGCAAATAGTGTGAGGGAAAAACTACTATCTACACTCCTGGAAATGGAAAAAAGAACACATTGACACCGGTGTGTCAGACCCACCATACTTGCTCCGGACACTGCGAGAGGGCTGTACAAGCAATGATCACACGCACGGCACAGCGGACACACCAGGAACCGCGGTGTTGGCCGTCAAATGGCGCTAGCTGCGCAGCATTTGTGCACCGCCGCCGTCAGTGTCAGCCAGTTTGCCGTGGCATACGGAGCTCCATCGCAGTCTTTAACACTGGTAGCATGCTGCGACAGCGTGGACGTGAACCGTATGTGCAGTTGACGGACTTTGAGCGAGGGCGTATAGTGGGCATGCGGGAGGCCGGGTGGACGTACCGCCGAATTGCTCAACACGTGGGGCGTGAGGTCTCCACAGTACATCGATGTTGTTGCCAGTGGTCGGCGGAAGGTGCACGTGCCCGTCGACCTGGGACCGGACCGCAGCTACGCACGGATGCACGCCAAGACCGTAGGATCCTACGCAGTGCCGTAGGGGACCGCACCGCCACTTCCCAGCAAATTAGGGACACTGTTGCTCCTGGGGTATCGGCGAGGACCATTCGCAACCGTCTCCATGAAGCTGGGCTACGGTCCCGCACACCGTTAGGCCGTCTTCCGCTCACGCCCCAACATCGTGCAGCCCGCCTCCAGTGGTGTCGCGACAGGCGTGAATGGAGGGACGAATGGAGACGTGTCGTCTTCAGCGATGAGAGTCGCTTCTGCCTTGGTGCCAATGATGGTCGTATGCGTGTTTGGCGCCGTGCAGGTGAGCGCCACAATCAGGACTGCATACGACCGAGGCACACAGGGCCAACACCCGGCATCATGGTGTGGGGAGCGATCTCCTACACTGGCCGTACACCACTGGTGATCGTCAAGGGGACACTGAATAGTGCACGGTACATCCAAACCGTCATCGAACCCATCGTTCTACCATTCCTAGACCGGCAAGGGAACTTGCTGTTCCAACAGGACAATGCACGTCCGCATGTATCCCGTGCCACCCAACGTGCTCTAGAAGGTGTACGTCAACTACCCTGGCCAGCAAGATCTCCGGATCTGTCCCCCATTGAGCATGTTTGGGACTGGATGAAGCGTCGTCTCACGCGGTCTGCACGTCCAGCACGAACGCTGGTCCAACTGAGGCGCCAGGTGGAAATGGCATGGCAAGCCGTTCCACAGGACTACATCCGGCATCTCTACGATCGTCTCCATGGGAGAATAGCAGCCTGCATTGCTGCGAAAGGTGGATATACACTGTACTAGTGCCGACATTGTGCATGCTCTGTTGCCTGTGTCTATGTGCCTGTGGTTCTGTCAGTGTGATCATGTGATGTATCTGACCCCAGGAATGTATCAATAAAGTTTCCCCTTCTTGGGACAATGAATTCACGGTGTTCTTATTTCAATTTCCAGGAGTGTATATGCTTCCATATATATCTTCATGGTTGGTTGGTTGGCTGGTTGGTTGGTTTAAAGGCACGAGAAGGGACCAAACTACAAAGTCATCGGTCCCTTGTTCCTAACAAAACAATGCCACAAGTGTGAGAATAAAACAGACGAAACATATAACACAAAGCAGAAAGGAAGAAAAAGCCACAAGAACGAAGGGAAGGCAATGAACACTAAAAGGAACAAAAGAGGACAAGAAAGCAACAGAGAGACACTAGAAACAGAAGAGAGTAAAACATGTAAGCAAATTACAGTGGCTGGTCAACCACGAGAATAAAAAAGGGAAAGTCAGCCACTCTGCAACACATTAAAATCTCCACCCTAAAAGCGCTAGAGTGGAGGACACACAGAGACAAAGTACATGTGCTAAAACCTACGTAGAAGTATAAAACCCACTCACACAGATAAAACGTAAAACTAAAGCTGCTGTGGAGGCACTGTCGTCCAACACCGAAGGCAGGGTGCTGGGAAAGTTAAGAGTCTGCCGCAGAGCAGCTTAAAAGTGGGCAGTCCAGCATTAGGTGGATGACTGTCATTTGGGAGCCACAGCGACACTGAGGTGGGTCCTTGTGTCGGAGTAGGTAACCATGCGTTAGCCACGTATGGCCAATGCGGAGCTGGCAGAGGACAACTGATTCCCTGCGAGAGGCCTGCGTGGAAGACTTCCACACATTCATAGTCTCCTTAATGACTGTTTGTTGTGCATGCTGTTATGCCATTCCGTCTCCCAAACCCGGAAAACCCTGTGGTGTGAGAAAGAAAGTAAGTCAGCTTCGGAGATGCCTATCTCCAGAAGTGGATTCGGCGTCATCTGTTTGGCCAGCCTGTCGGCAAGTCCGTTGGCGGGAATTCCGACGTGTCCTGGGGTCCACACAAACAAGACGGAACGGCGGGACTGTTCCAGAACATAGATGGACTCCTGAATGGATGCTACCAGAGGGTGGCGAGGGTAGCACTGGTCCATATCTTGCAGGCTGCTCAAAGAGTCAGTACACTCACCAGGGCATGAGTGGATGTACTCAAGAGCACGAGATATGGCAGTGAAAACACTGCAGCCAACTGGCAAGGAGTGCTGCTCAATATGTCCTCCATGAACATATGCAAAGCCTATGTGACCAACATTCATTGAACCGTCAGTGTAAACCACTTCAGAGCTCCGAAACACGTCAAGAATCGAGAGGAAGTGACAGCGGAGAGCGGCGAGATTAATGGGGTCCCTAGGGCCACGCAAAACATCCAGACGAAGCTGCGGCCAAGGCGTACGTGAACGGACCTCAAGTAGAGGTGGTGAAGAGAAGAACTCCGGTTCGGAGAGAAGCGACCGCACACAAACTGCAACCATTAGTCCTGATCTTGGACGCCGATGCGGGAAATGGACTGCGACGGGCAAGAAAAGGAGACGGTAATTTGGATGCTCAGGGGAACTATGAATTTGTGCTGCGTAACTAGCGAGCAGTTGCGTACATCTGATCTGCAGTGGAGGGACACCAGCCTCCACCAGTAAGCTGGTCACCGGACTCATCCTAAAAGCTCCTGTCACTAGTCGAACCCCACAGTGGTGCACAGGGTCGAGTAAATGCAATGCTGAAGGTGCTGCTGAACCATAAACCACACTACCATAGTCAATTCACAATTGGTCCACAGCTCGTGGTCGTGCGGTAGCGATCTCACTTCCCACGCCTGGGTTCCCGGGTTCGATTCCCGGCAGGGTCAGGGATTTTCTCTGCCTCGTGATGACTGGGTGTTGTGTGATGTCCTTAGGTTAGTTACGTTTAAGTAGTTCTAAGTTCTAGGGGACTGATGACCATAGATGTTAAGTCCCATAGTGCTCAGAGCCATTTGAACCGATTCACAATTGGACAAGGGCTCTGTAGAGCTGCAGCAGCGTACAGTGATCTGAACACCAACTGGTGTTGCTCAGGCAACGGAGGGCATTGAGGTGCTGCCAGAAATTCCGCTTAAACTGACGAAAATGAGGCTTAAGCTGACGAAAATGAGGCTTAAGCTGAGGAAAATGAGGGAGCCAAGTCAGTGAGTGGATCATCATTAAGGTAAAGTGTGGGTTCGGGATGAACGGTACGCTGCCGACAGAAGTGCATGACACACGACTTTGCAGCTGAAAACTGGAAGCCATGGGCTAGAGCCCATGACTGCGCCTTGTGGATGGCTCCCTGGAGGCGCCGCTCAGCAACAGCAGTACTGGAGCAGCAGTACGAAATGCAGAAGTTGTCTGCATACAGAGAAGGTGAGATGGAGGGCTAAACAGCTACTGCTAGACCATTAATGGCTACTAAAAATAGAGAGACACTCAATACAGAGCCCTGCGGGACTCCATTCTCCTGGACATGTATGGATCTATGGGAGTCACCAACTTGGGCATGGGAAGTATGGAGCGACAGAAAGTTTAGGATAAAAATCAGGAGTCGTCCCTGGAGACCCCACTCATACAATGTGGCAAGGATACTATGTCGCCAAGTCATGTCGTATGCTTTACGCAAGTCAAAAAAAGATTGCAACCAGGTGTTGCCGTCTCGAAAAGGCTGTTCAGATGGCAGACTCCATGGACACAAGATCATCAGTGGTAGAGCAACCCTGGCAGAAGCCGCTCTGACATGAGCCAGCAAGCCACATGACTCCAGGACCCAACACAACTGCTGACGTACCATACGTTCCAGCAGCTTACAAAGAACACAGGTGAGGCTGATGGGCCAATAGCTATCCACAACAAGCAGGTTTTTACCGGGTTTGAGCACCAGAATGATGGTGCTCTCCCGCCACTGCGATGGATAGATGCCATCGCACCAGATCCAGTTCAAGATGACGAAAAGATGTCGCTTGTAGTCAGATGAGAGATGTTTAATCATCTGGCTGTGGATGCGATCAGGCCCAGGAGCTGTGTCGGGGCAATGTGCAAGGGCACTGAGGAGCTCCCCACTCCGTAAATGGGGCGTTATAGGATTCACTTTCACTGCAGGGTGTAGTCAATGAGAGGATATTCCCTTCCAGCCACCGTTTGAGTGTGCAAAAGGCTAGTGGGTAATTCTCTGATGCAGAGGCATGAGCGAAGTGCTCAGCTAAGTGCTAGACAATCGCGTTTGCGTCAGTACATAACTTGCCATTTATGGTAACACCGGAGACAGGTGTTGGGGCCTATACCTGAAACGACGTTTGATCTTTGCCCAGACTTGGAAAGCTGACACGTGGCATCCAATGGTTGAGACGTATCTCTCCCAACAATTCTTCTTCCCATGTTTGATAAGGTAGTGAATACGGGCCCAGAGCCATTTATAGGCTATGAGGTGCTCCGGGGAAGGGTGCCGCTTATGCCACTGTAGAGCTTGCCGACGCTACTTAATTCCTTCAGCGACTTCTGGCAACCACCAAGTGACTGCCTTACACCTCAGGCACCCTAAAGAGCAAGGAATCGTGTTTCCTGCGGCAGAAACAATTGTGCTAGTCATATCAATGTTACCGTGTGGAGGAGATTCAGCGATGACAGCAGAGGTGAAAGTTCCCCAGTCCACCTCGTTCAAAGCCCATCTGGGCAGGTATCCGTGTGCCTGACGCTGGGGGAGTGACAGGAAGATGGGGAAGTGGTCACTATCACTGGTCACTACCACACAGGTCATCATGTGCTCTCCAGAGGATAGATGGGAGAAGTCATGGACTACAAATTGATAAATCAATGGCCGAGTAACTACCATGAGCCACACTGAAATGTGTGGCGCCCCAGTATTTAAGAGGCAGAGGTCGAACTGAGACAGTAAAGTTTCAACATCTCTGCCTTGACCAGTAAGCATGGTACCACCCCACAAGGGGTTATGGGCATTAAAACCTCCCAGAAGTAGGAAAGGTTTACGGAGTTGATCAATCAGTGCAGCTCATACATTCAGGGGTACTGCACCATCCGCAGGAACATATACATTGCAGACAGTTATTTCCTGTGTCGTCATCATTCTGACAGCCACAGCCTCAAGATGGGTTTGAAGCGGCACATGTTCACTACAAACCAAGTTTAGGACAAAACGCAGACTCCACCTGACACTCGATTATAGTCACTACGGTTCCTGTAATATCCCTTATAGCTGCGGAGTGCAGGGGTCCACATTGCTGGGAACCAGGTTTCCTGGACGGCAATGCAGATAGCAGGTGTAAAACTTAATAGTTGCCGTATCTCAGCCATGCGGTGTAAAAAACAGCCACAATTTCACTGGAGGATGACATCGTGAGACTGTGAAGGCATGGAACATTCAATGAGGCAGTTTACGCCTCACAGTCACCAACTGACACCGATTTATTGCCTGAGCAGTCTATATCCATTGTGTCTGAGGGTCTGGAGAGATGGAGAGACCTAGGTCCTCAATGGATGCCAAAATCTCCACCCTATCCTCAGCTGCAGAGCTTGTAGGTAGCCGTGGTGTGAGTGCCACCGCAATTTCCTTGGTCTTAGGGGTTTTCTTTTTGGATTTCCCTCGCTGCTCCTTGGGTTTCCCTGGCTCAGAGGAGTTCACTGGCTCAATCTCCAGGACTGAGGATGAGTGTGAAGCCGTATGACCAGCTGCTTTTTGGGCTCTTCAGCCACTGGCGGGTGTCATCTTTCCCACTAGAAGAAACCTGGGAAGGGAGGGACCCAAGGGACCCCTTCCTAGCGAGAGAAGCCGAAGAAGACTTATGCTTCTCCGGCTTAGAAATGGGGATGGATGTCCCTGACGATTGGGGGGGTGTTTCTCCCAAAGTAGGTGGTGCTGGAGCAACAGGGAGGGAAATGACCTCCACCATCAAGGGGGCAGCTGTAGTCTTCCAGCTCTTAGAGGTGACCTGTGTTGGTGGAGCTGATGGTGCCAGAACTGTTGTAGCGGTGACGTAAGACGATGTCATATGCACAGGATGCAGGCGTTCAAATATTCTCTTAGCCTCAGTGTAGGTCAGTCTGACCAGGGTCTTTTACTCCCTGATTTTCCTTTCTTTCTGGAGAATCCTGCAGACAGGCGAGCAAGGCAAATGGTGCTCTCCACAGTTGACACAGATGGGAGGCGGGGCATATGGTGTAATGGGATGTGACGGGCGTCCGCAATCTCGGCATGTGATGCTGGAAGTACAGCGGGAAGACATATGGCAGAACTTCCAGCACTTAAAGCACCACATCGGGGGAGGGATATAGGGATTTACATCACACAGGTAGTCCATCATCTTGACCTTCTCAGGCAATGTATCACCCTTGAACGCCAAGACGAAGGCACCGGTGGCAACCTGATTATCCTTTGGAACCCGGTGGACATGCCGAACAAAATGTACACCTCGCCGCTCTAAATTGATGCACAGCTCATCATCGGACTGCAAAAGGTCTCTGTGAAATATGATACCCTGGACCATATTTAAGCTCTTATGGGGTGTGATGGTTACAGAAACATCCCCCCAGCTTGTCACATGCAAGTAACTACCGTGACTGGGCATAGGATGCTGTTTTGATCAAGACTGCCCCAGATCTCATTTTGGACAAGCCCTCTACCTCCCCGAACTTGTCCTCTAAATGCTCAACAAAAAACTGAGGTTTCATCGTCTTGAAAGATTCGCCATCAGCTCTCGAACATACAAGGTACCGGGGCAAATAATATCCGCTGCCATCCTTTGCTTGCTGTCCCTCCCATGGTGTGGCCAGGGAGTGGAACGATTTGGGGTCGTACTCTGTGCGTTGAATTGAGCTCGTCATTGCTTGGAGACTGCTGGTGTTTCACCACCAGCAAGAGATGATGGACTACGCTTCGTCGTGCATCATCCGCCCTGATGCCACCCACTCTGACCAGGGGTCCTCCCCAAATGCACCACCCAGTCACAGCAAAGGCCACCTGGCAGGATGGTCATTGCCGGGAGTCCCGATGCCCCAGGGGATGCACATCTACCCCTTGGTATACGTAGGGAGGTAACGGCGCAGGCATCAGCAGAGCAATCCCTGTGTGGTCAGGGGACTACAATCAACAGGGTACATGATGGCCCCACCACAACCGACTGGCTACCGTGCTGGATATCAGGTGCAAAGAAGTCCATGGTCATCGTCGACACAGAAATCGACACTGCATAGTGCATGGTGGAAAACGCACCCAGGAAGATGTCCTCACCCAAGAGATGGAGAATGGGCAGGACTGCAAAGCGACAGCGAGAAAGTGGGCTAAAGATCTCAATACAAGATGGAGACGACACACCTTGTAAGGCACCCTTCCCCAATAGGCTCGCTCTTCGGGAAAATTTTGGAGAATGGAGGCCAAAATGTGTGAATCTCCCTTTAGTCTCCTCATACGACAGGCAGGAAAACCTCAGGCCTATTCTAACCCCCGGACCTGCAGGGGGTATATCTTCATGGTCATTATGCAAAATGTATGTTGGCAACAGCAGAATCTTTCTGTAGTCAGCTGCAAATGCTGGTTCTTTAAATTTCCTCAACAGTGTTCTGCGAAAACATCTTCTCCCCTCCAGGGATTTCCATTTGAGTTCATGAGGCATCTCCATAATAATTGTGTGCTGATTGAACCTACCAGTAACAAATCTAACAGCCCACCTCTGAATTGCTTTGATGTCCAACCCAACCAGGTGGGG
The DNA here is from genome assembly GCF_023864345.2 of Schistocerca serialis cubense. Classification (NCBI taxonomy): domain Eukaryota; kingdom Metazoa; phylum Arthropoda; class Insecta; order Orthoptera; family Acrididae; genus Schistocerca; species Schistocerca serialis. The sequence continues at coordinate 833,505,791 of NC_064640.1, forward strand.
ATCCCAAGCCCTCTAGCAGTATTCAAGAATGGTTTGCACGGTCTCCTTTACATATGATGTCCACTTTCCAAAGACCAAAGTCACTCATTTGCCCTCTCTACTACCATCCTTATGTGCTTGTTCTATTTCATATCACTTTGAAACATTATGCCAAGCTATTTAATCGACATGACTGTATCAAGCAGCACACTGGTATTGCTCCATTTGGTCATCATGGACTTGTTTTACCTACACATCTACATTAACTTAAATTTTTTCTAGATTTAGAGCAGGCTATCACTCATCACACCAACTACAAATTTTATCTAAGTCATCTTGTATCCTCCTACAGACACTCAATGACATCTTCCCGTACAACTCAGCATTATCAGCAAACAGCCACAGACTGCTGCTCACCCTGTCCATCAGATCATTTATGCATATAGGGAGTAAGATCAGTCCTATTACACTGCCCTAGGGCACTCCTGGTAATAAACACTCATCACACAGTATTCCTGTGGCTCTTGGAGCTATTTAGTAATGCCCTTAATGTCTGCAGAATACCAAATCAGGGAAAAAACATGAGTTACTGTCACTCTAAAACTTGGAAATAATGTAAGTAGCTTCAGAAATGCCATACCTATCTCTTTCTTGAAGTAAATAATTAAGAAATCAATGAAGCACTTCACTGAATAGTATAAGTGCTGAGTCACAGACATGCACACAAAATGAATGAAAACTTTACTAGCTTAGGGACAAATCATTTAACAAACTAGAGTACACATATATATGCGCACACACCCACATACTCTTGCAGTTACATTGGGCCAGCTGAACACATATCACTGGGCCTGCAGTCTAGGAAGTATACTGGGGTTAGGTGTTTTGTGTGTTGTCAGGGAGGGCTAAGAGGGAGGCAGCTGGTATGCAGGATAGGAATGTGACATACAGGCACCAGAGCCAGTGAGTCGTGGTGTATGATGATAATATGGAGAAGTGCACTGGGAGGGGTGACAGAGCAGATGGAGGGGAGACTTGCGTAGAGGGTGTGGGTGCAGTGGGTTAGCAGAAATTTGATGCCAGGAGGAGTGTGGGAATGGAGGACATGTTGCAAGGATAGCTCCCATCCATGTAGTTGAGAAAAGCTGATACCTGGATGAAGAACTCAAATGGCATGGGTTGTGAGGCAGCTGTTGAACTCTTGCATGTTGTGCTCAGCAGAGTGTTCTGCCACTGGGTGGTCGGTCAACTCTGCTCCTGGTTGCTGTTTGGCAGTGGTCATACACGGGTAATACACTGTGCAGGAATTGCAGCAAATGTGGTATATGGCATGGCTGTTTTCACAGGTGGCCCTGCCACTGGTGGGACAGGATAAGCCTGGGGTAGGACTAGAGTAGGGTGTACTGTGTGAGTGAATGGTGCGGGTCTGACACCTGGATCTTGCACAGGGATATGACCCCCGCGACAGTGGTTGGGAGTGGGAGTGGGAGTGTCACAGGGATGGATCAGGATGTTGTGGAGGTTGGGTGAGGAGCAGAATACCACTTTAGGAGGGGTGGGAAGGACGTCTTTAATTTGCAGGCCTGATGATGTATGTAGCGCAGCCACTACTGTTTGTGTGCTACTACGAAAATTGCAGCTTTGCCACAGCATGTGTGAGAAGACTTAGAAGCTGGCGGGAGCCAAAACAACATCATCATGGCAGTTGCAGCAACCGGCCTATTCACACATTATGAGCTGAACTGGCCTGAGCATTTCAATACCAATGACACAGCAAGAGGATATGGCTACTGTGGGGGTGGATGGCCAGTTTCCACACTGAGTGCTGGACTTATTATACTGTACATGGTTAGAAGCACTAGATCGCAGCAACAAAATGAGCACAGAACCACTACAAATACCCAGTAATTCTAGCTAAAGGGAATCCACTCTGGCAGTGACAACCATGAGGAGAGGGCTATGTCAGTTGACAAGGTAATTTGGTCCTGCAAGCAGCCACCCCAAGTTTGAGCCTTCACCACCAGACTCACAGTCCACCTTCTTGGACTTGGTGCCCTCGCACTGGCGAGCTGCCCTGCAACTTGCTCAGGCCACAGCGGACTTCTGCCCTGGAGGACAACAATTCAAGGCCAGGACAATGCAGTCATTCACCATCCTACATTGGTTTGTTGGTTGGTTGGTTGATTTAAAGAGGGGGGCATGGGACCAAACTGCTAGGTCATCGGTCCCTTGTTCCTATTAAAACAATTCCACAAGGGCGATAATAAAACAAATGCGACTTACAACACAAAAATGGGAGAAAGGGAAAAAACCACAAGAAAGACAGAAGAGCAATGAACACTACAATGGACAAAATAGGACAAGAAAACCACAGAGACATGCAAGAAACAGGTAGAAGGGATTAAAACAAGAGAGCAGATGACCATGGCTGGCTGATCATGAGAGGATAAGGCAACCACTCTGCAACACATTAAAATGGTTCAAATGGCTCTGAGCACTATGGGACTTAACAGCTATGGTCATCAGTCCACATTAAAACCTCCAGCATAAAACTACTAGGGTGGAGGATACAGAGGGACAAAAGACATGCGCAAAAACGTACATAGAATGATAAAACCCACCCTCACATATAAAACATAAAACTAAATCAGCCGATGAGGCATTGTCAGCTAAAATGAATGGAAACAAGTCTGGAAACCGAATATTACGTCATATGGCAGCCAAAGTAGGACAGTGCAACAGAATATTGGCCACTGTCAACTGGATGCCGCACCGACACTGAGGTGGGTCTCCATGGCGCAGGAGATAGCCATGGGTCACCCAAGCGTGGCCAATGCGGAGTCGACAGAGAACCACAGAGTCCCTGCAAGAGGCCCACATGGAGGACTTCGACACATTCACAGCCTCCTTAATGACATGCACTTTGTTTTGCGTACCGAGGTTATGCCATTCCTTATCCCAAAGCTGAAAAACTTGCGGTGTAATAATGAATAAACATCAGTTACAGGGATGCCGATCTCCAAAAGCGGGTTCCGTGTACCCTGTTTGGTCAGCCTGTCAGCAAGTTCATTGCCTGGGATTCCGACGTGCCCTGGGATCCAGACAAACAACAATGAATGATGGGACCATTCCAGGGCATAGATGGAATCCTGGATGGTCGCTACCAAAGGATGGCAAGGGTAGCACTGGTCGATAGCTTTGAGGCTGAGGAGTCACTACAGAGAAGAAACAACTCACCAGGACATGAACAGATGCAGTCAAGAGCAAAAGATATGGCCGCCAGCTCTGCAGTGAAACTGCAGCAATCTGGCAAGAAATGCTGTTCAATATGTCCTCTGTGAACACAGGCGAAGCCAACGTGACCATCAAGCCATCGGTGTAAACTACTTCAGAGCCCCGGGACATGTCAAGAATCGAGAGGAAGTGACAGCGGAGAGCCACGGGTTTAACTGGGTCCTTAGGGCCATGTGAAAGATTCAGACAAAGCTACGGCCTAGGTTTACACCGTGGAGGTGTATGTGAATGGACCTTGAGTAGAGGTGGTAAAGGGAAGGACTCCAATTCAGACAGAAGGGATCGGATGCAAACAGCAATCTTAAGCCCTGACCTGGGCCGCCGATGCGGGAGATGAACCACGATGGTTGGGAAAAGGAGACAGTAATTTGGATGCTCAGGAGAACTACGAATGTGTGTGATCTAACTCACGTGCAGTTGTGCACGTCTGATCTGTAATGGAATGACTCCAGCCCCCACCAGTAAACCGGTCACTGGACTTGTCCTAAAAGCTCCCATCACTAGTCGAACTCCACAGTGGTGCACTGGGTCTAGTTACTGCAAGGCTGAGGGTGCTGCCGAACCATACACCAGTCTCCCATAGTCAAGGCAGGACTGAACAAGGGCTCTGTAGAGCTGCAGCAGTGTAGAACGATCTGCACCCCAGTTGGTGTTGCTCAGGCACCGGAGGGCACTGTGGGGCTGCCAGCACTTCCGCTTAAGCTGACGAAGGTGGGGGAGCAAAGTCAATCAAGTGTTGAAAACCAGTCCTCAGAATCATTCTCCTGGATATGGGAGAACTATGGGAGGCACCAACTTGGACATGGAAAGTACAAGGTGACAGGAAATTCTCGGTAAAAATCACGGGTGGACCTCGGAGGCCTCACTTATACAATGTGGCAAGGATATGATGTCGTCATGTAGTGTCATACACTTTTCGCAAATCAAGAAAGACAGCAAGCATCTGGAAAAGGCTGTTCGTATGGCAGACTCTAGGGACACAAGATTATCAGTGGTAGAGTGAGCCTGGCGGAAGTGGCCCTGACATGGAGCCAGTAGGCCACGTGACTCCAGGAGCCAACACAACTGCCGACACAACTGCCAACTTATCATACATTCTAACAGCTTACAAAGAATTATGATGAGGCTGATTGGCTAGTAGCTATCCACATCAAGCAGGTTTTTACCGGGTTTTAGCACTGGAATGATGGTGTTCTCCCACCATTGTGATGGGAATATGCTGTTGCACCAGATCTGGTTGAAGATCATGAGGTGGTCTCGCTGGTAGTCCGATCAGAGATGTTTAATCATCTGACCGTGGATCCGATCTGGCCAAGGAGCTGTGTCAGGACAATGTGCAAGGACGTTGGGGAGCTCCCACTAAGTAAATGGAACATTATAGGGTTCACTGTGATGTTCAGTGAATGAGAAGAATTTCCCTTCCATCCGCCGTTTGAGAGTACGAAAGGCTGCAGAGTAATTCTCCAAAGCAGATGCTCAAGCATAGAGCTCGGCAATTGCGTTTGCGTCGGTAGATAACACTTCATTGATATTAAGGCCAGGGACATCTGTCGGGGTCTGGTACCCAAAGACACATCTGATCTTCGTCCAGACTTGTGAAGGCAACATATGGTACCCAATGTTTGAGATGTACCTATCCTAAAACACCTGTTTTCGTCTTTTTATAAAAAAAAAAAAATGGCTCTGAGCACTATGGGACTCAACTGCTGAGGTCATCAGTCCCCTACAACTTAGAACTACTTAAACCTAACTAACCTAAGGACATCACACACATCCATGACCGTGGCAGGATTCGAACCTGCGACCATAGTGGTCGCGCAGTTCTAGACTGTAGTGCCTAGAACCGCTCGGCCACTCCGGCCGGCTATTTTTATAAGTTTGCAAATGTGGGCACGGCGACGTTTAAAAGCTATTAAGTGCTTCATGGAAGGGTGCCACTCATGTCACTGTAGAGCTCATCGACATTCTTTAATGGCCTCAGCAATTTCCGGCGACCACCAACGTACTGACTTCCACTGGGGGCACCCTATGGAACAAGGGATTACATTTTCTGCTGCAGAAATGATTGTTCTGGTAACCCGCTCAACCACCACATCAATGGTACCATGTGGGGGAGATTCAATGGTAACAGCAGAGGTGAAAGCTTCCCAGTCTGCCCTGTTTAAAGCTCACCTGGGTAGGCGTCTGGGGGAATGACGTCGGGGGAGTGATAGGAAGATGGGGAAGTGGTCACTACCACACAAGTCATTGTGGGCTATCCAGTAGACAGCTGGGAGAAGTCCTGGGCTGCAAAGTAATAAATCAATGGCCGAGTAAGTACTATGAGCCACACTGAAATGTGTGGGGGCCCTAGTATTCAAGAGGTAGAGGTCGAGTTTAGACAGTAAATTTTCGACCTCGACCAGTAAGCGTGGTGCCACCCCACAAGGGGTTATGGGCATAAAAATATGTTGATGAATCAGTGCAGCCAATACATTCAGGGATGCGGCACCACCTGGAGGAAGATGTACATTGCGGACTGTTATTTCCAGACAGCCACAGCTTCAAGAAGAGTTTGAAGGGGCACAGTTTCACTACATACCGAGTCCAGGATACAGATGCAAACAACACCTGACACTATTATATTCGGTATGGTTCTTGTAATATCCCCTATAGCTGCGGAGGGCAGGGGTCCGCTTTGCCGGGAACCAGGTTTCCTGGAGGGCAATGCAAGCTTAACATCTACCATATTGCAGCCAGCTGGTGGGAAAAATCGCAGCAATTCCACTGGAGGATGACATTATCATGAGGCTGGGAAGGCATGAAGCACTCAAGGAGGCAATTTACGCCTCAGGGTCACCTGCTACAACCTACTGAGTACCTGTGCAATCAATATCCATTGTGTCCGAGCGGCCAGCGAGATATAGGTCCTCAGGGGACGACAGAATCTCCACCTCAGACTCAGATTCAGAGCCTGTAGGTAGTGGTAGTGTGGGTGCCACCGCAGTGTCTTGGTTCTTGGGGGTCTTTTTCTTTTTAGGTTTATCTCGCTGCTCCTTAGGTTTCTCTGGCTGGGAGAGCTTCGCTGATCCAGACTAAGGGACACAGGAGGATCATGAAGCCCTATGACCAGCTGCCTGTGGGCGCTTCAGCCACTGGTGGGTGTCCACTTTCCAACTGGTAGGAACCTGGGAAGGGAGCGACCCAAGAGACCCCTTCTTAGTGAGAGGAGCTGAAGAAGACTGATGCTTCTCCAGTTGAGAAGTGGGGACTATGCCCTGATGGTTGAGGGATAATTGCTTCCGAAGTAGGTGCTGCAGGAGCAACAGGGATAGAAGTGCCCCCCACCATCAAGGGGCAGGTGGAGTCTTACAGCTCTGAGAGCCAACTGTAAATGGCAGAACTGATGGGGCTACAACCTTTGTCTTAGTGGTGGCATGAGAGGATGTCATATGCACATGGTGTAGCTGTTCAAATTTTCTCGTAGCCTCAGTGTAGGTCAGTCAGTCCAGTGTCTTGTATTCCATGATTTTCCTTTCGTTCTGTAGAATCCTGCAGTCTGGCGAGGCAAATGGTGCTCTCTGCAGTTGACACATATGGGGCGGGGGGGGGGGGGGGGGCACATAGAGTATTGGGATGTGAAGAACGTCCACAGTCTCGACAGGTGACACTGGAAGTACAATGGGAAGACATATGGCCGAACTTCCAGCACCACATTGAGGGAGGGATATATGGCTTGACATCACAGCAGCAGACCTTGACCTTCTCAGGTAATGTGTCACCCTCGAAGGCCAAGATGAAGGCACTGGTGGCAACCTGATTATCCCTCGGACCCCGATGGAAGCGCCGCACAAAATGAACCCCTCGCCGCTCTAAATTGGAATGCAGCTCATCATCAGATTGCAAAAGAAAGTCCCGGTGAAATAGAATACCCTGGAACATATTTAGATACTCTTATGGGGTGTAATGGAAACAGAAACATCCCCCAGCTTGTCACAGGCGAATAATGCCTGTGACTGGGCAGACTGTGTTGTCAGGGGGCTACAACCAATAGGGTACACTGCAGCCCCACCGCAACGGACTGACTACCATGTTGGATATGAGGTGCAAAGAAGTCCACGGGCACCACCCAGCTTCAGCAAAGGCACCAGGGAGATGGATATCTACTCCTTGGCATATCTGAGGAGTTAACGGCGCAGGCATCAGCACAGTGATCCCTGTGTTGTCAGCGGGCTACAACCAATAGGGTACACTGCAGCCCCACCGCAACGGACTGACTACCATGTTGGATATGAGGTGCAAAGAAGTCCATGATCATCGTCAGCGCATAAAGAGACACCGCACAGTGGATGGAGGAAAAGGCACGCGGGAAGATACCCTCACGAAACATATGGAGAATGAGTGGAACTGCAAAGTCACGGTGATAAAGAACGCTGAAGGTTTCAGTGCACTAGGGACACGATGCACCATGTAAGGCCCCCTTCCCCAATTAGCTCACTTTTCACAAGAATTTTGGAGAATGGAGATCAAACCCTACGGGGGCCTTCACTGAAGGCCAAAACATTTGAGACTCCTTTTAGTTGCCTGTTATGACAGGCAGGAATACCTTGGGCCCATTCTAACCCCTGGAACCGCAGGGGGGTCCTACACTGCTGCAGGTATCCTGGTGCTGAGCACCTTCGTCCACTAGGGCAAGTTCCACTTTTGAGGGCTGATATCCCCTGCTTTAATTACCGAGTTCCCTATGCCACAGCAGACCTTGGCACAAGCAGCCTTGCCGTGCGTAGTTGGTGCATATGCCACTGCACAGATCAGGGCGTCAGCATTCCTCTGGTCACTTGCATCACAGCTGGCCTCAGCTCTCCTATACACACTGTCCTCACCACATGCCACAAGGGGGCGTAGTCGGTACGATGCAGCACTACGAGTGTTGTAGCTCGAGCCTGAATAAAATATTTGACTAATGAGATGCTTTTTTCACATGTTAATGATGGCCAACATCTCGACAACCACCCACCGCTGTTATCATCCAACCCTACCACCATAGAAGCCATCCACGTAGTGTTGGAAAAGTTGACCACCGCTGATGTTTGCAGCTTCATGCATCATCACATCACAGCCGCAACTCTCAGTATCAACATACAGTGGAGTGAGTGAAGAATTTTTGTTTTCCCTACTTTCGCGTGCACGGGAGGTGGGTTCAAGGAAGGACGTCAGCTGGTTTTATGGGTAGCACTTGTGAAGCTGTTAGAACCAGCTGATTCATCAGACTTTTGTGGCAATGGCAATTTATGGTCATCTGCTAGCCAGTGTGCCAAGTCATAGAAGTTAATGAGTAGGCATCAAAGTGTGAATAATACAGTATGGTTACGAATGTGAAAAACATTGTTTTACAGTGATGTTGTTTTGTATAATTGGTTATGTACTGCAGGTAAGGTTTCCGCAATGGTCAAATCTGGAACATAGGTGTTCCAGAGCAGGAGGCGATTCAGTTGTTGGTTAATCAAGTAGTGCAATGACGACAGATAATGAAGAGTTGCCTAGGCAACTTGTCACTAGGAAGGAAACGGAGGTACTGTCCAAGCAAGCTAGTTCTCCAACAGATTCAGCTGCCATTAATTTGATTACTCCCTTCTCAGCTGAGGATGTGATGTCTTTCTTAGATGACCTGGGAACCACAGCAAAGGTCTGGGGTAGGGTGGATAGTCAGCTATTGCAAATGGCAAGCACGATGTTGATACAAGCAAGAGCTATTGTGACCTGTATGAAACGCTTAAAAATTGCACCGACATTTGAGGAGTGGAGGAAGGGCATCCAATAACGCTATAAAAAAATACAATGGTGTTAGATTTTAACATGAGCAGTGAAGTGGAATAGTGAAGGAATACAATGAGACAGTGGGAAGTTATGCTGAGAGAATCTGGAAAGTTAGTGAACACACAGATGAGCTGGCGAGGGGGGAGGGTCGTGGGAGTGGGGTGAGGGGGAGGGGGGGTGAGGAGACACACAGGATTATACTCCAAGAAGCTGGACATAATAGGGCACTAGATGTCTTCCACAGGAGCATGCCACCCAACATATCTATGAGGGTTCAGACAGATAGTCTGACAGACCTGGAAGCTGCCATTACGTTGGTACGCAGTGAGAGGAGATTGATATAGCAATAGGGGTGTGCAATAAACAAAGTGCATTTTCTGCTGACATAAGGTGTCACAGGTGTGGAAGATCAGGGCATGTCCAGAGTCAATGTCATCAGCCTCAGTATGAAAAGCGCATTGGGGTTGGACACCAGTTACAAGATTGTAGAAGCAATGCACATATTAACAAAGGGGAAAATACACAGGTGTTAAACGTGTCAAGGATGTATTATTTATAAATTCAACAAATTGTGTCAGGAGACATCAGATCTTTCAAAGGGGAGAGAGGGAGAGTAATTAGATTCCTTTTCCCAGATTGCTGAGCACCAGAGATGGGGATCAGGGGAATCCTATCATGGCAGTGCTGTATCTCTTCAGCAAGAGTGGAACGGCAGTGCCAGAGGATCATCAGTTGGAAAGTTAAGTTATATTTACCAGCCAAGAGAATGTTATCATCAGTCACTGACTGATGGTGACACTGTCATTTAATGCATGGGAGATGAAGAATAAGGTGAGGAGGTTGGAGGATATGTTATCAATGTTACCTCAAAAAGCAAAGAAAAAGATGTGTTTGGAGAAGTATAGGGGAATACAGCACATTGCATACGTCCTACAAATGATTAAGGGGCAAACACAGCAAGGGAACCAGAGTGTGCTAAAAAGTAATGCCTCTGAATTTTTTATGTAAAAACTTAACACTTTTTAAATAAAACGAAAATTATGAATATTCTACATCTTTATAATTCATGTCTACATGTTTGCAGCCATCTGCCACTAGAGGTCTCCGAGTTGAGCATAAAACAAGTCTGTGCACGAGAAACAGCGTGCTGTAATCGGGTTCTGAAATTGAAGAGCCTGTCCATACACGTATCACCCACTCCTTCAGCATGACAATGCCAAACCCCACATGGGCACTGCGACATCTGCAACAATTCAATGCCTCGAGTTCATTGTTATTGATCATCCTCCACACAGTCCAACTTGGTCCCATCCAATTTTCATCTGTTTCCATAACTTACAGAACACATTTGAGGCCTTCACTTTGATAGTGATGAAGTGTTGCAAGCAGAGGTGAGGTTGTAGCTCCATCAACAAAGTCAAACATTCTACAGTGGCGGTATCAACAAACTTGTCTCTGGAAATAAGGACATTTTGTCTATGGAATGCATGACTGATTATTTTGTAAATTTTTTTTTGTTTATTTGTAGACGCAATCACATATTTATGACACAGTCATTACCAGTTTCATCCATACAATAACAATTTTCAGATTCTAAAGGCGGCATACACTGAACACAGGTTCATGCGTTGTCGAACCCATGAACCTGTGTTCAGTGTATGCCGCCTTTAGAATCTAAAGATGGTCATTGCATGGCTGAAACCGGTTACGACTGTGTCATAAACATGTGATTGTGTCTATAAATAAAAAAAAAATTTTTTTTTTAAATTACAAACTTGTCTCTCATTTGTGGAAATGTGTCCATCACCTGTGTGTATGTTGAGAAACAAATATTTAGACATGAAGACATGGTAATAACATCTGTTTTATATAGCAAGCTTTAAGAGTTTTCACATAAAAAATTCGGGGGCATTACTTTTTGGCATGTCCTCGTAGTACTAAATACCTTGCAACAGCACAAATGTGGTTGGTTGGATGCTGGGGGAGGTGGATTTTAAAAAAGAGTGATGGGGCAGTAGATGATGGGCATATCCAAGAGCTGACTTGGCAAGACTCAGTATCAGGAGTGGTCATAAAGTGGTGATTGGATCCTTCTATCCACTGCCACATTCCCCTCCTGATTTAACTGAAAATTTTAAACCAAACCTCATTTAACTTAAGCCTAAGTTCCCCAATCACACAGTAATCATCCAACAATAAATTGGGAAACTTGCAATTTTCTTAGTAGTGAACATGACCAGACAACATGTACTAAATACCTTTGCTGACAATTACCTAGAACAAATAGTTCAGAACCTCACTCATGATGGAAATATATTGGATCAATAAAGCAACTAAGGGACTTGATCTCTTTGAGAATGTCTACATCAAAACTGGTATTAGTGATCATGACACGAATGTTGCAACAATGATTACCAAAGTACAAAGGTAAACTAACACAAAGGTATATATGTTCAGTAAACTAGGCAAAAAATCAGTAGTGCCATATCTCAATGATGAACTTTAAACTATCAGCACACGGCAGGAGCATGTTGAGAAACTCTGGCTCAAGTTTAAAAGAATAGTTGGCCAGGCACTGGAAAGATATGTACCCAGTAGAACAGTTCATAATGGGAGGAAACCTCCACGATTTACAGTCACTGTAAAGAAACTTCTAAAGAAACCGAGACTACTACATACAGGTGTAAAAGAAAGCATAGGGCTATGGATAAGAGATGCCGAGTGAAACATACTTGGCTGTCAAGAAAGGAATGCATGAAGCCTTCAATGACTACTGCAGCAGAATACTGTCAAATGATCTTACATAAAACTCAAAGAAATTCTGGTTGTATGTAAAGGCTGTTAGTGGCACCAAAGTTAATGTATAGTCACTTGCATATGAGATACAAACTGAAATTAAGGGTAGCAAAGGAAAAGCACAAACGATTAACTGTTTTTCAAATGTTCCTTTACACTGGAAAACCCTGGAGAATTGCCCCAGTTTAATCTTTCTACCACTGAAAAGATGAGCGCAGTAAGTGTTAGTGGAGCTGAGAAACAGCTGAAAGCATGAAAACTGAACAAAGCTAATGGCCTGATGGAATCCCTATCAGAGTCCATCCCGAATTTGGGGCCGAGTTAGCCTCCCTTCTAACTATAACCTATCTAATATCACAAAGAAAAAACTGTGTCCAGTAGTTGGAAGAAAGTACATATCACATATGTTTACAAGGAGGATAGTAGAAATGACCCACAAAACTACCGTCCATTATCCTTGAGATTCATTTCTTGTAGAATCTTAGAACATGGGAAGACACATGGCCGAACTTCCAGCACCACATTGGGGGAGGGATATATGGCTTAACATCACAGCAGTAGACCTTGACCTTCTCAGGTAATGTGTCACCCTCGAAGGCCGAGATGAAGGCACTGATGGCAACCTGATTATCCCTCGGACCCCGATGGAAGCGCCGCACAAAATGAACCCCTCGCCGCTCTAAATTGGAATGCAGCTCAAACATAATGTGGTATTACAAATAGAATGAAAACTTCGAACATATGAAACCTAACTCACACTTCTCTCACATGATTTACTGAAAGGTAGATGCAGTATTTCTTGAATTCTGAAAGGCATCCGAATCACAACCACATCTATGCATATTGTCAAATGTATGTTCATATGGGGTATCAAGTGAAATTTGTGACTGAATTGAAGATTTTTTTGGTAGGGAGGACACAGCATGTTGTTATGGATGGAGATCACCATCAGATGTAGTACATGCAACTTCAGGTGTGCCCCAGGAAAGTGTGTTGGGGTCCTTGCTATTCATGTTTTATATTAATGACCTTGAAGACAGTATTAATAGTAACCTCAGACTTTTTGCAGATCATTCAGTTACCTACAATGAAGTACTGTCTGAAAGAAGCTGTATAAATATTCAGTCAGATCTCGGTAAGATTTCAAAGTGATGCAAAGATTGGCAACTTGATTTAAATGTTCACAAATGTAAAATTGTGTACTTCACAAAATGATAAAAAAGGGTGTTATCCTATGACTGGTATATCAACAAGTCACAGATGGAATTGGCCAACTAATACAAAAAGCCGAGTTTTAACACTTTGTATGGTTATGAACTGGTATGATCACATAGTCTCAGTCACAGGTAAAGCAGGTGGTAGACTTTGGTTTATTGGTAGAATACTGGAGAAATGCAACCAGTTTATGAAGGAGATTGCTTACAAATCACTCATACAACCTATTCTAGAATACCACTCATATGTCTGTGACCCGTACCAAATACGACTAACAGGGGATATTGTACGAGGGTAATCCCAAAAGTAAGGTCTCCTATTTTTTTATAAGTACATAGACCTGTTTATTTCTGCAATAGTTTAAATCAGTTTACAGCTTGAACATTTAGCTATTTTTCGACATAATCACCAATTCTGTCGATGCATTTTTGTACACACTGTGGCAGTTTTTATATGCCCATGTCATACCAGCTCGCCGCCATGCTGTTCAGAAAGTTGTGAACCTCTTCTTTCACCACATTGTTGGAGCTGAATCGCTTTCCAGCCAAATGTCCTTTCAACCAAGGGAACAGGTGATAGTCACTGGGTGCCAAGTCAGGGCTACAGGGTGGGTGGGTGATTGTGTTCCACTGAAACTGTTGCAGGAGGGCAACGGTTTGCCGAGCGACGTGTGGGCGAGCATTGTCATGGAGAATGTGTACGCCCTTGCTCAACATTCCTCTTCTCTGGTTCTGAATTGCTTGTTTGAGTTTTTTCAGTCTCACAGTACCTGTCAGCATTAATTGTGGTCCCAGCGATTTTAGGGGGGGGGCTGACTTTTCTGAGCGAATTTGCATAAAATTTTCTGGCTGAATATGGTTCTTAAAATTCTTTTCATATGGCCACATTTCATTTCTTCCAACAAAATGCTGTCCAAGATATAACAGCTCAAAGTTGCCAGAAATTCACACTCACTCCGACTATATGCCAGCCAGTATTGCTTCAAGGAACGTTAAACTTAACCAGTGTTCATGAGGGGCATGAACAAATGTTTACATAAGGTGATGCCCGAGCAGGAAAACATTCTGAAATTTGGCAGTCTGACATGGAACGACCCAGGAACAATGTGACTTGGATTACATGGCTGTGGATTGCTAATCAGCGAGATAATTTACAAAATAACGGGGCCTACATTTCACCTTACAGCTACTGTTATGGGGACCACCAGTATGAACATAACATAAACACAGTTGTACTAGCCGGACAAACCACTAGTGGTGCTCCCAGCATTAAATCTGACCTAACTCAATGGTACATTAGAATCTGACCTCATCCTCTGCCTGAACCAACTCGTAGCAACCCAGGAGGGAGTATATATCTGTGGAATAAATCCTTCAGCATGTGCAGCAGTAGCAGGAAAAAGTGTCTTACAGTTATGACCATTATGATCATTAGTCTCACAGTATCCAGCACCACAAAACTTCTGACTCTGTTCTGTGCAGCCTTCATCTGCCTTAAATGGAGGGCTGCCCATCCATGTGAACCCCCACTACACCAGCTACCAGCAGACTGGATTATCAATCATGTATAATCCACAAAAAAGTGGGAAATGAAGGGTTAAAAATTGTTGTTATATGTGAGCATTTAATGTACAAAAGCTATGGAATCTGTTTCCTAGCATTTAAAATGGTCTGCAGATTTTTTACTTATGTGACAGAATGCTGATGCACCTAACAGCATGGTACACTTAAGTGGCTTTTATTTCTTTTTTTATGGCAAACGACATTTTGCGTAAGTGCCAACAATGCTAACAGTTGAATTCTGTTGTGCAGTTTTACAAGGAGTCCATGAGATGAATTTACTGTCAAGTAACTGTAAGCAAGAGTGGGCATTTGAGCACACTATCCTGTCAGTTGTAGTGGAGATTTCAGGCACGTTACTACGTTACTAGATACACGTAAACTGGAAACCAGTTAGCTAGAATTGTAGATTGAGTTCACAGCTGCTGAACACTGCGGTTCAAGCTGACAAGCACATAAGGAGCAAATGAATATATTGTACACTGTTTTTCATGTACGTTGAGTCTTTGCAGATCAACCAGAGGCAGAGACCCGGTATACTGAAGAAGGGAGGTATGTAGAGCAGCCACTATTTTTGGGGCACTACTATGAAAATAGTAGCTCTGCCTCAGTAGGTACAAAAAGCCTTCTAAGCTGGCGGGAGCCAAAACACTGTCATGGCAGTTGTGGCAACTGGCCTGTTCATACACTCTGGGCCGATCCAGCCTCAATTGCAATACTGATGACACAGCAAGAGGACAGGATTTCTGCAGGACTGGCTGGGCAGTTTCCACAACTTTGAGTGATGGACTTTTTACACCATACGTGGTTAGAAGCAGTGCATTGGCTCAACAAATGAGCACCTAACGAGTACAAACACCCAGTATTTCTAGCCAAAGGGTTCTAATCTGGCAGCACCAACCATGAAGAGAGGTGATATGGTTCTACAAGCAACCACCATGAGTCTGAGCCTTCACCACAATCAGTCTGACTGCAGGCCCCGAGTCCACCTTCTTAGACTTTACACCTTCCCACCAGTGATCTGCCTTCCAGGGCATTCCGGCCACAGCACAGCAGAGCCCAGGAGGGTACCAATTCAAGACCAGGGCAGTGCAGGTTGCTTAACCTTCACAATTCAGTATTGTATGGCCATTTATTGCAACACATAGGGTTAGGTACATAATGCCTAAGTCGGAGGAACCTTGCCATAATGCAGCATCGGAGAAATGAAAGTTGCAGTTGAGGTGGCAGTCTTCTCAATTGCCCCATTGTTCCTTGATGTCCTTGTTCCACATCCATTATCTCCTGTGATGCCATTCTCATTTTAGTTCTGAGATATCTATGTCAATAATATCATTGCATGTGACCACACCCTTGCTAGAGTTACGTCATAGCCACCCAATTTTTGTGAGTTCTTAAGAAGTTCTGCTCGACCAATAAGGAACCATTTCCTAACCGCTTAGTAGATTTTAAGGCAAGCCCTTCCAAGCCTTTACAAATGCTCAGGCACGCATCGGTAATTCCACAGTTTTCTCCACAAACGAATTTTCTTTTGATACATTTTTTCAGGCAGCAATTTTTCCATGTGTGGAATACTTGTGATTACAGAAATGTAAAACAGTTTTGGCAAAAACCACCTACTGGAAATTGTTGAAATCAGTAACAGTTCATCTTCCAGTAACGTTTATCCTCAAAAACTGAAACCTATTTTCTTTATCACAGATTTCCAGTTTCTGTGCTTATGCACATTTTCTCTGAGCTACTCAAAGTAAAACATCACATGCTTTTGGTGGAAGAATCTGCAGAGCCAACAGGGTTTTACACTTCTGGAATTACCTGTCACAAAGACAGCTCAAGCTAGAGAGTGTTCTTGATTCACTTTGTAGGAAGTACCAGAAATTTGTTATATGTGGTGACTTCAATATAACTTTTGTATATGATGGTGGGGAGAAAGAAAAAAAAGAGGCTGTTTGTAGATCTCCGAAATTAATATGATCTGATGCAGATTGTGTTTTTTCCAACTAGGGTGCAGAGGAACAGTAGCACAGCCATAAACAATATTTTTATTCTTTCTTCGTTACTAGGATGGGCATTCTGTTAGGAAAAGGGTGAACAGCCTCTCAGACCACGATGCACAAATCCTAACACTCAAAGGCTTTAGTACTCAAACAAATGTTACATTTAATTACAAACTATGTAGGAAAGTTAATCCAACAGCATTAGAGAGTGTTTTAAACCTTGTCAAGGAACAAGTGTGGCAGGATGTTTATAGTGCCAATAACAGATGATAAATGTAATGCTTTCCGTAACACATTTCTCGTGCTCTCTGAGAGTGGCTTCCCATTAGAATGTTCTGAACGGGGTTCTACCAGTAATAGGCAGCCTGGGTGCTGACTAGTGGGATAAGGATATCATGTAGAACAAAGCAGGAATTAAATGAAAATGTTAGAAGTAGTCACAACCAAGTGACAGTAGTGAGGTGCTTAAAAATGTTATTAGGAAGGCTAAGAGTATGTGGTATGCAAACAGAAAAGCGAATTCACAAGATAAAATTAAAACCATATGGTCAGTTGCAAAGGAAGCGTCCGGTCAGCAGCACAAGCTCGACAATATTAAGTCAGTTCGCAGTAAAAATATTTCTGTTACTGATAAATCAGATATATGTACGGTATTTAACAATCATTTTCTGAGCATTGCTGGTGAATTAAATAAAAATTTAGTTCCTATAGGGAATCATATAACTTTCTTGGCAAATGCCTTTCTGAGATTGATGTCTGAAATACTCCTCTGTGAAACAGACAAGAGGGAGATTGAGTCAATAATTAAATCACTGAAGACTAACGACTCTCATGGTTATGATGGAGTGCCTAGCAGAATATTAAATACTGTGCTGCACATGTTAGCCTTGTATTTAGCCATATTCGTAATTTTTCCTTTAGGGATGGTCAGTTTCCTGAATGATTAAAGTACTCAGTAGTAAAGCCACTTTATAAGAACGGAGAAAGGGATAATGTAGATAATTTTAGAGCTATTTCTATGCCATCAGTGTTTGCTACAGTTATTGAAAAGGCTGTGTATGTAAGGATAATTGATCATTTTATATCACACGATTTGCTATCAAATGTAGAGTTCGGCTTTAGAAGTTGTTTAACAACTGAAAATGCTATATTCTCTTTCCTCTATGAGGTACTGGATGGGTCAAACAGAAGGTCTCGAATGCCAGGCATATTTTTTTATTTAACTCCGGCATTTGACTGTGTTGATCACAAAATATTGCTCCAGAAGTTGGCCCATTATGGAATACGGTGATTAACTCACAATTGGTTCACCTCTTACTTTAGCAACAGAGAGTAAAAGGTCATTATTCATAATGTTGAGAATGGCTGTGATGTGGGGTCTCAGTGGGGATGCCCCAGGGATCAGTGTTGGGGCCACTCTAGTTCCTTATTCATATAAATGATATGTCCTCTAATATTGTGAGTAACTCTAAAATAATTCTGTTTGCTGATGACACTAGCTTGGTAGTAAAAGATGTTGTGTGCAACATTGGCTTGGTTTCAAATAGAGCAGTTCATGACGTAAGTTCATGGCTTGTAGAAAATAAACTATCTCCAAATCACAGTAAGGCTCACACAATACAACTAAACCTGATGTTTTAATTTCACAGAATGGGCATATGATTAGTGAAACTGAAAAGTTCAAATTTCTAGGTGTTCAGATAGATAGTAAGCTGTCGTGGAAAGCCCACACTCGGGATCTTGCTAAAAGACTTAATGCTGCCATTTTTACTATTCGAATTGTATCTGAAGTGAGTGATCATTCGACACGAAAATTGGTCTACTTTGCTTATTTTCATTCACTCATGCCGTATGATGGTAACTCTTCACATTCTAAAAGGATATTTTTGGCTCAGAAATGGGCAGTTCAGGCAATAAGTGGTGCAAGTTCACGAACCTCTTGTCAACCCCTGTTCACGAGCCTGGGTATTTTGACATTGGCCTCTCAATATATATATTCCTTACTGTCATTTCTTGTTAACAATATTAGCTTATTCCCAAGAATAAGTAGCTTTCACTCAGTTAATACTTGGCAGAAATCAAACCTGCATTTGGATCAGACTTCCATAACTGTTGTGCAGAAGGGTGTGCAGTATATTGCTGCATCCATTTTCAATAAGCTACCACTCGAATTCAAGAATCTTAGCAGCGATCCACGAGTTTTCAAGTCAAAACTGAAGAGTTTCCTTGTGGGTCACTACTCCTATTCTGTCGAGGAGTTCCTTGAAAACTTAAGCTGCTTCTTGTTGTATTGTTGATTGCGTTTACTCAAATTTACGGACTAACTTTTTTCGGGTTCATAAGCATTTATTTTTATCTGTTATTACTTTTATGTTTTAATTTCATGTACTGACATGTTCCATGACCTTGGAGATTTCCTCCTCAATTTGGTCATACGGAGCTTGAGGTGAAAATAAAAAATAAATAAATAAATTCATACACTTCCTATGTCATTCCCCCTTCGTGTACATCTATCTTGGGACTGATTCAAGCTGACTCAAAATTAAGAAACAGTATAGAATATGTGAACAAGTTTGGAAAGTTAGCTTTCTCTTAAGAAAGTGCAGCAAACCGTAATCAACCAAGAATTTGGGACATTAAGAGAGGGAACACATTTTTCTCTCTGTGCAAATAGTAGGATTTAAAGTCTCACAATAAAATGTCATTAGAGATGAAGCACAAGTTTGGAAGAGATGAAGCACAAGCTTGGAAGTAGAAGGGTGGGGAAGGAAGTTGGCTACATCCTTTTTACAGGGACCAACCCAAGCATCTGTCTTTAACAATTTAGGGAAACCCCAGAAGATCTGTATCTGAATGATTGGATGATTGTGTGAACCACAATCTTTTAGAAAGAAAGTTCAACTTCCACTTGGTCCTTCCCAGTAATAAATACTGGACCTGCATTCAGGAGGATGGTGGTTCAAATCACTTGGTCTATCACAGCAAAAGAACACTTGCAAACAGTCTACACACGTATGACTGAATCACCAACAACAGATAATTCAAACTGTACCACTAACAGCTGTATGAATCAGATGAAGTAGTGTCACATAAGTATGCCACTGAAAGGCATGGTCTCCTTATGGCGATATTTGAATAGCAATCACTGTAAAAATGAAGTTGCGGCAACAGTGTGCATACATAGTCAGAGGATGAGCAAACGACTAATTGGCAATTCATGTAGAAGAGGACATTAGCATAGGGAGAACTGACCTTCCCCTCCTCACCACCAACTTAGCTATGCTACTATAGAAGACTTTTCTGGCAGACACTGGAGTGGTAGTGATACATTATCCAGAACACCACATGGTTTTGAATCAGTTGATTAACCATCAAATGTGGGGAAGCTTCAGTTAGTAGTTTTGAGAGATTTGGTTATGATCAAACTTTCTTTGCCAAATCTCCCTTAACTGGCATCACTAGTATAACAAAATTTGCAGTGTCAGGCATTACCCATACCCACCCACCCTCCCTCCCTCCCCCCCTTTCCTGTGCATTAGAATTAAACTGGATCAAAAATTTTCAGGAAACATAACTTACCCCTTCTCTTGCAATTTTTTTTAAATTTCATTTACAATCTACGGGGTGAGGCAAATAGAAGTAGCACTGGGAACATAGTTCCAGTGTACAATGAAACACAGCAGAGAAAAGGAAATACAGTACTAACAGAACACAGCAGATCTTGAAAGTAATCACCATTTATCTCTTGGCACTTTTGGGCCCTTATCAGCAAGTTGCTGAAGATGGATCGAAGCTGATCTGCTGGAATTACTGCAATATCATCTGATATGTTCTGCTGCAGTTCTTGAAGACAACGAGGGTTGTGGCAATACACCTTAGACTTGAGGGCTCCCCACACAAATTAATCACACAATGATAGATCAAGTGACCTGCTTGGCCAGCCAGGGCCACAACAAGACTGACCTCTCCTAACAACTCAGTAAGGCATGTAGACTGTGTAAAGTGCTCTAAAGGTTCAGCCGGCTGTATGGGGAGTTGCTCCATCATGCTGGAAGTAACTGTATGTCTTTTCCCTCTCTGTCAATGCTGCCACAAATGGTCGTCTAATCATATATTCTTGCCCGAGCTACTTTTATTTGCCCCACACTGTACGTACCAGAATACTAGGAGAAGATATGTCTATTACTCAATAAAGGTATTTAGACTTCAGCCGCCAGTTCTAGTTTGCATGACAAGAAAGGTCAAATATGCCAAAGTGCATTAGATATGGTGGAAATGTACACATCAGGCTACACCATATATCAATCTGTTATCAAAATCTTTATGTTTCATACACATTCGTTGACTTTGCCTGCTCACGATCAAATTGCAGCCTTCCAAATTAATGTAAACCTGTCATGAAAATCACTGTTTCGGGATAGGTGGCACTACCATACTCCACCCAGCAGCTGGTGATCTAATTTTAAATAGTGTGAAGCAGCCATACCTAGAAGAAAATTTAGCTCAAGCTGATAATTATATTTCTTATAAATCCTAATGTCAAGATGAGAAAACTAATACATCTCTGTGATCCAAGAGCAGTATGGGTCATTCCTTTAAAATTATATTTTGGTAGCTCCTAAGGCGACCATGACAGGATTTAGTCATATTCAGTACATGGGTTCCTTCATATCTTAATAGAAAACTGCCAAATAGCACTGTTATAACTCTAACCATTTTTGATAAATTCAGGTTTGAAGACACAATGCTGTGTACTGGTCACTAGTAAAGAACCAATTTCTGTATTTTCACACACTTGCTACTCACTAATTAGGTGACCTACAGACCTCAAGTTTTTTAGGCATCTACTACGCCAGTCATTAAGTTGATATATTGCATAAAAAGTAGGATACATCTTCAGTTTTTTATTAAAAATGTTGAGAAACACATTTTCCATGATGTGCTTTACATTTGTGATTTCTTAAAATCATAACATTCCAGAGGGGAACAGTACAGACTTCATCTTATGCACTGTAACTCTTTAGTATCAAGTATAAATGGCAATTGAAACTGGTAGTTCTTACCTTCACTTAAAGATGACTCCATCACAAAAAAAGTCAAATTTGACGAATTTCAAAGTCCTGTGGGGTACATAGACAACTGTATCACAACTTTATTTTTTGCTGACATTTTTACATATCGGGAAACAACATTAGGTGCAAAGAAGAAAATGAAAATGCCACTTACACATGCCATCCACATTCAACACTACAGGGCACCGATAAATAAAAACGTGTATTCTTTGATTTTTTTTTTTCCTAAATATATGTGTGGTTCACCTGTGGATAAGAACTGTAAACACTTCAGAGCTGAAAACAGTTATCAGTCTTTTTCTCAGTACATATGTTGCACAACATGGCACTGATCGAAGTAGTAGGTAGTGATTCAGTTACCGTAAAAAACAGGTTGATCCAAAATGTGTGTAAAATGTAACAGAAATGTAAGAAATGGTGTCTTGGGTGATTTGTGGGATCATTGGAATCACTTCACTTGTGCAAACATTACCACAAATGACTAACCTGAAGAAAGCACAGAGTGGATTTGTCCTAGGTAACATTGTAAAACTTATCTGATGAAGATAAAAATTCTTTGTTATGAATTATTGCTGAGGTACAAGAGTACTTAAAGATACTGAGTGATGAAAACCAAAGACTCCAGCATACCTTGGAAGAGAGTAATCATCAGGTATGTCTCAATATATCTAAACCAGAAGGATTGCCAGAAAGCAAAGTTAGGACTTTAATAACTCACAATAACAGGTCCAGCAGAGCATGGGAAACTATGAAATCAAAGAGGAGTCCTTACAAAACCATCAACATGAGAAGGATTTTGTTCTATCAATTAACAACAAACACAATTCATTGCAAAACATGGATGATATTGAAATTGCATCAGCACACTCATCTGATAAGGCAATGCAAGACACTCAAAACTTAGTAAATAGCAAACTAGTATATAAGAAGAAATGTAAAATCAAGATTAACACAGACAGTTATGCGCGAGGATTATCAGTTATGTTAATGGAAAGTGGACCTTCTGTGCCGGAAGAGTTTAAAATAGAAGGAATTGTTAAATTAGGGGTTGGTTTGCAAGATGTTTCAACATCTATTAAGAAAGACAGCACAGCCCCCCAAGGACAAAGATTTTGTAGTTGTAATGGCTGGAGCGAACAACATCAGCGGAAATGAGAGGAAGACAGCTACATTGACACTGAAGAAGACACTAAGTGTTAACCCACACCAATATGATTATCATCGATGTGCTTCATCAACATGATTTGCCTCAGTAGTCATGTGTGACTAAGGAAGTGGAGCAAACCAAGAAGAAGTACAAAGCTATCTGTAAACACTTTAGGAATGTTTCCTTACCTAACACTAGTAGTTACCGCAGAGTTTGGCATACCAAGCATGGCCAACATCTCAACAAACTAGGTAAATGTGTTTTAAGTGATGCAAGTCTAAGAATATTATTGGATAAACTTAGGTAGGAAGACAGATCAATACTCTGGGTTATGTTTCAACTGAGATGATAAAAAACTTACAGGATTAGACCAGGTTGGATGTTCCAGTGCCACATGAACACAACCTGATCAACTTTTACATAGTAACATTGGCCTACGTCAATTAAGTATATACGAAAAAAGTAATGCCAAAAGTAAAGTTTAGGACAGGCTACCTCAATGTTCAAGGTATGGCAGATACAAATCTAATAGTTAATGATTTTTCAAATGAAAACATGTTGGACATTTTATATTTAAGTGAACATTGGTGTAAAAAGGAAGGGCTTAGGTACAAAGTACTGAATGATTACACATTACCTAGTTGGTATAATAGAGGACTCGTCTTCATCACTTGCATGGGGGAGGGGGGGGGGGGGGGAGGAGGAGGAGGTAGCAATACACATAAAAACATCTCTTGGGCCAAACTGTGGTAGGTCATATCTCAACACTCTTTGTGTTGAAATGCATTAATGCAATTGGAAATATCACATCTAGTAACAGAGTCTTGAGCTAGATGTAGGAGTAGTGTACAGGCCACTGATGACCTCTTAATGTACATCTGTACTATACCAAAATGGGAAACAGACAAATTCTCATCAGTGGGGATGTCAGTTCAAGTTTTGACATACTGCAGCACAAAAAAACTGTGACTGAGCTCAAACATGTGCTTCAACAATTTAACCTTTTGTATGTTAACTGTAAACCTACAAGAGGCCCTACCTGTCTTGGTAATATATTTACAAATATTAAGAGAACTTTTATGTCCTCTAATGTAATTAGTGTCTCTTTCTCAATCATGATGCAGTATTGTAGCTTCCAACACCTCCAAACCAAAATCTAAAACTGTGACTACTAGAGCAATTAGTAAAGAGAAGATTGATAGGTTTAGACATGCCCTCACTTGTTAAAACTGGGACTCCCTTTTCAGTAGGCTTCAACGTTGTTCCTCTGATATTGTTTTCACCGAGTTTTTCTCTGCATTTTTAAATATGTTTGAAAGCAACATTCCTCTGGAAAAATTACAGGAATATTAGTAGCAGCTTTAAAAAAAAAAAAAAAGGATTGCGTATTGTATGCTAAAGGTATATATACGTATAAAGGCATATACAAGTATAAATAAAATAGAAAGAAACATTCCACATTGGAAAAATATATTAAAAACAAAGATTCCATGACTTACCAAGCAGGAAAACGCTGGTAGATAGGCACAATAAAAAAAACACACACACAAACACACACACAAAATTTCGAGCTTTCGCAACCCACGGTTGCTTCGTCAGGAAAGAGGGAAGGAGAGGGAAAGATGAAAGGATGTGGGTTTTAAGGGAGAGAGTAAGGAGTCATTCCAATACCGGGAGCGGAAAGACTTACCTTAGGGGGAAAAAAGGACAGGTATACACTCTCGCGCGCGCGCGCACCCACACACACACACACACACACACACACACACACACACACACACACACACACACACACACACACAGACACAAGCAGACATATTTAAAGGCTGACTGACATCTCTGCCTATACTCTTTGCTTTTAAATATGTCTGCTTGTGTCTGTATATGTGTGGATGGATATGTGTGAGTGTGCGCGAGTGTATACCTGTCCTTTTTTCCCCCTAAGGTAAGTCTTTCCGCTCGCGGGATTGGAATGACTCCTTACCCTCTCCCTTAAAACCCATATCCTTTCATCTTTCCCTCTCCTTCCCTCTTTCCTGACGAAGCAACCGTGGGTTGCGAAAGCTCGAAATTTTGTGTGTGTGTTTGTGTGTGTTTTTCTATTGTGCCTATATACAAGTATAGATAGGTAATCGATGAAGCAAATGAACTACATAATATAGCAAACTGAAAAGTCCCATAACAAACATAAAAAGCCAGGAGTGTAATCAACTCTATTGTACACACCAAACAAAATGATATTGCCATAACCCAAGAAGAATTTAATAAATTTTGCATCCAATCTATTGAAAATATTAGTAGTACCACAAATAAACCTCCATGAAAATGCACTTAGTATAATGGATAACTGGTTCGAAAAGCATCCCCTGGGCATGTTTACTTACACGGAAGAATGTCCAAAAACCATTCCGAAAATAGTGAAAAATTTCAAAAGCTAAGCTAGTGTTGATACCTATAAACTGTCTTGCAATTTGTTGAAAGACGTTATTGACTGTATAATTTATCCCCTAACTTACTGTGAAAATATATGTCTAGGTGATGTTGGAGTTGGCGGTCACGTGTGCTTGCTTGTGTGTGTGAACGATGTTTGTGTGTGTCTCTCTTACTGATGAAGGCTGTCTTTTAACTGTGCCTGTCTGCAACTTAATGTATCTTCCTTATGGTAAGCAGCAATCTGTCCTTTCTTCCAAGTTAGTGTTTACTTGGATAAATTGGATACAATTAGTGACAAATAATTTGGATTTAGAAAAAGTAAATCCACAACTGATGCAATGGATTCTCTAGTAAAATTTGTCCTAGATGTGTTCGAGGCTAAGGGGTATTCCCAAGCTACATTCTGTACCTGAGCAGAGCTTTGACTGCACAGAGCATGATACTTTGTTGAATAAGCTATTCTACTATGGTTTTGATGGCAACAGCTTAAATATGTTTCAATCTTTGCTAGAAAACTGCACACCAAGTTTTTTTTTTGTTTTTTTTTTTTTTTTTTTTTTTTTTTGGTTTTAGGGCGCACAACGTCAATGGTCATTAGCGCCCAGACTACGTTAGGAATGCACTGCGAGGCACCAGTTTAAAACAGCAACTAAAAGGGAAAACACGATAAAAGACAGATTGACAGGCATAGGATTAAAAAAACAGCATAATCAAATGCCCTTAGACAGGTTTGTCAAGTTGATAAAACGAAGAACGCGAGCAGCTGCTCCTGGGTCATCCGCTAAAATGGCATCTAGAGTACATGGCAGGCCAAGATCAAGACGCAGTGTATTAAAATCCGGACAGGACGTTAAAATGTGGCGGACCGTCAGCAATTGCCCACATGGGCAGAACGGCGGCGGCGCAGCCGTCAGCAGATGGCGATGGCTGAACCGGCAGTGTCCAATTCGTAACTGGGCCATAACGACCTCCTCCTGCCGAGAAGGGCGTGAGGAGGACGTCCAAGCTGCGGGAAGAGGTTTCAAGGCCCAAAGCTTTTTCTTTTTAGGGCGCAAAACTGCTACGGTCATTAGCGCCCGGTCCGTGACTTAGGAAACAGTAAAAACCGAAAATGGAAACCAGCAGAAGTGGGAACGAAACTCAAAAAATTGGAGAAACTAAAAGCAGAAGGAAGGCTTAAAAATCCACTACAGAAAGGGGTTGGTTGTCCCCAAAAAAAAGCTTCAAATGACTGACGTCATTTCACTGGCACTAATAAACTCGAGAACGCGATCGGCCAAGCGCGTGTAATCTGCTAAAATTGACGATATATCAGGCGACAGCTGTAGACAGGCGCGTAACGGAGTAAAATGGGGGCACTCAATTAAAAGGTGTCTTACCGTCCAAAGCTGAGAGCAGTGGGGACAGAGTGGGGAAGGATCGCCGCTTAAAAGATGTCACTGGCTAAAAAGACAGTGCCCTATCCGGAGTCTAGTTAAAATTATCTCCTCCTGATGACGCGTTCGGGAGGAAGAGGTCCAAGCACAAGGAAGAGCTTTCACGTCCCGCAATTTATTATGGGGAAGTGTCGACCAATCTGCGTGCCATAAAAGAACAACACGATGACATAAAACGCTCCGTAGATCGGCGACGGGAATCGATTGAATAGCTGGCCGAAGAAGAGAGACTGCAGCCTTGGCCGCAATATCAGCCGCCTCATTTCCACAGATACCAACGTGTCCCGGGAGCCAGAGGAACGCCACCGAGACGCCCCCAGGTGGAGCAAGCGCAGACAGTCCTAAATCCGGTGGACCAGAGGGTGCACAGGGTAAAGAGCTAGGAGACTGAGGAGAGAGCTGAGAGAATCTGAGCAGATAACATACTGTATCCGCTGATGGCGGTGGATGTAGTGGACAGCCTGGAGAACAGCGTAAAGCTCCGCAGTATAAACCGAACACTGGTCAGGAAGCCGAAATTGATTTAGGGTGTCGCCAACAATATAGGCACTCCCTACATCTAATGATGTTTTCGAGCCATCAGTGTAAATAAATGTGGCTTCCTTCATTTGTGCACATAGAGCAGCAAATGCCCGACGATAAACAAGTGAAGGGGTACCATCCTTGGGAAATTGACAAAGGTCACGGAGCAGGCAGATCCGGGGACAGAGCCAAGGCGGTGCTGTACCCCAAGTTTTCAGGAAGGTTTTAGGAAAGCGGAAGGAAAGAGAATGGAGCAGTTGACGAAAGCGGACTCCCGGTGGTAGTAGGGAGGAGGGGCGGCCTGCATACCCTACATCAAAGGAGGTGTCGAGAAAAATGTCATGGGCTGGATTAGCAGGCATGGAAGACAGATGGCTAGCATAACGACTCAGAAGGACTGCTCGCCGATTGGACAGCGGAGGTTCAGCAGTCTCAGCATAAAGGCTTTCCACAGGGCTGGTGTAAAAAGCTCCAGACACTAAACATAATCCTCGGTGGTGGATAGAGTCGAGACGATGAAGAATAGACGGCCGAGCAGAGGAGTAAACTATGCTTCCATAGATTAATTTCGAGCGCACTAAGGCGCAATAGACGCGGAGAAGGACCACTCGGTCTGCTCCCCAGGACGTACCATTCAGGACACGGAGGGTGTTGAGCGATCGCAGACAGCGAGCCGAAACATAGGAAACATGGGAGGATCAGCACAGTTTTCTGTCAAACATAAGACCCAAGAATTTAGCGACGTCCGAAAATGGAAGGTTGACAGGTCCTAGATGTAAGGAGGGTGGAAGAAACTCCTTACGTCGCCAAAAATTAACACAAACGGTCTTACTGGGAGAAAAACGGAAGCCGGTTTCGGTGCTCCAAGAGTAGAGGCGATCGAGACATCCTTGAAGACATCGTTCAAGAAGGCTGGTCCGTTGAGAGCTGTAGAAGATCGCAAAATCGTCCACAAAGAGGGAGCCCGAGACATCAGGAAGGAGACAATCCATAATTGGATTTATGGCAATAGCAAACAGTACAACACTTATCACGGAGCCCTGGGGTACCTCGTTTTCTTGGGAGAAAGTACGAGAGAGAGTAGTGTTCACCCGCACTCTAAATGTGCACGCTGTCATAAATTCGCGAAGAAAAAGGGGCAGCCGACCTCGAAAGCCCCAAGAGAACAGTGTGCGGAGGATGCCTGTCCTCCAACAGGTATCGTATGCTCTCTCCAGATCAAAAAATATTGCTACTGTTTGGCATTCCCGGAGAAAATTGTTCATGATATAAGTGGAGAGAGAAACAAGATGGTCAACTGCAGAACGATGCTTTCGGAAACTGCATTGGGCAGGTGTTAAAAGACTGCGGGACTCCAGCCACCAAGCTAAAGGGCAATTCACCATACGCTCCAAAACCTTACATACACTACTCGTGAGAGAAATGGGGCGATAGCTAGAGGGGAGATGTTTGTCCTTTCCAGGTTTCGGAACAGGAACGACGATAGCTTCCCGCCATCGTCTGGGAAAAGTACTGTCAGTCCAAATTCGATTATAAAGGCGAAGGAGGTAACGCAGACTATGGGTTGATAAATGCAGCAACATTTGGATGTGGATACCATCGTCCTGGGGCGGAGGAGCGAGAAGAGAGTGCATGTTGGAGTTCCCGCATGGAGAAAACAGTATTATAGCTTTCGCGATTTTGAGAGAAGAAAGCAAGAGGTTGCACTTCCGCTGCATGTTTCTTCGGTAGAAACGCTGGCGGGTAATTTGAAGAGCTCGAAATCTCAGCAAAGTGTTTACCCAAGGAGTTAGAAATTGCGACGGGGTCCACTAACGTATCACACGCGACAGTGAGCCCAGAGACCGGGGAGAAACTAGGCGCGCCTGATAACCGTCGAATCCGACTCCAAACTTCCGAGGAGGGAGTGAAGGTGTTGAATGAGCTAATAAAGAATTTCCAGCTTGCCTTCTTGCTATCGCGGATGACGCAACGGCATCGCGCACGGAACTGCTTATAGCGGATACAGTTGGACAAAGTAGGATGGTGGCGGAAAACGCGAAGAGCACGTCGCCGCTCACGTATTGCGTCACGGCATGCCTCGTTCCACCAAGGAACTGGGGGACGCCGGGGCAATTCGGAGGTGCGTGGTATTGAACGATCCGCAGCTGTAAGAATAACATCGGTAATATGTGAGACCTCATCGCCGACGCTAGGAAAGTGACGGTCATCGAATGTCGCTAGAGACTAAAAAAGTGTCCAATCGGCTTGGGCAAACTTCCAGCGTCGCGGGCGCATATAGGGCAGTTGGGGCTGCAGTCTAAGGACACATGGAAAGTGATCACTCGAGTGTGTATCATCAAGGGCGAACCAATCGAAGCGCCGAGCTAGCGGAACAGTACCAACCGAAAGGTCCAAATGAGAGAAATTTGTCGTGGAGGCAGACAAAAATGTAGGCACCCCAGTGTTGGGGCAAACTAGATCCGCTTGGTGGAAGACGTCTAGCAATAGTGAGCCACGTGGACAAGGATGTGGAGATCCCCAAAGCGGGTGGTGGGCATTGAAGTCCCCAACCAGCAAATAGGGGGGGTGGAAGCTGACCAAGAAGATGAAGGAGATCAGCTCGTGCCATTGGTGTGGATGATGGAATGTATACAGTACAAAGAGAAAAGGTATATCCAGAAAGGGAAAGACGGACAGTGACAGCTTGGAAGGAAGTGTTTAAGTGGATTGGGTGATAATGGAGAGTATCATGGAGAAGAATCAGGAGTCCTCCATGGGCTGGAGTGCCTTGAACAGAGGGGAGATCAAATCGGACGGACTGAAAAATGGGGGAGAACAAAGCGGTCATGGGGACGCAGCTTTGTTTCCTGAAGACAGAAGATGACCAGCGAGTAGGATCGTAAGAGGATCGACAATTCATCCCGATTGGCTCGAATACCGCGGATATTCCAGCGGATAATGGACATAGGGTGAACAGAAAATGGAGGAATGTGACCAAGGTCGCTGTCAACTCAACGACTGCTCAGAGCTTGCGACCGACAGCATGGAATGGCATTCAGCCGAAGGCAGAAGATCCTGATCCATAGGTTGTTCAGGAGCAGCTCCTGCCACCAGCGATCGGCCGGTTGATCGGTTGCCAGCAGTGCGCCTCGGCGACACAGAAGACGGCCGAGGGTGATTTCCGCCAGGTGGTGCTGTAGATGAGACACGCCTTGGCGGAGAAGGAGATGAACTGGGTTTCTTATTAGCCTTCTTGGAAATATGATGTTTAGATGACGGAGGAACCGATGGTTGTGAAGTTGGGGTATGTAAAAACTCTTCACGGGTATGCTCTTTTTTCGAAGTCTTGGTGTCTGACTTTTGGGCTCGAGATTTAGCAGAATCCGATGAAGAGTGAGCCGTAGAGTTGGCAGGCGAAAGTGGTGAGGTTGAACGGGCGATCTTTGCGCTGGCTGATCTGACGACCGTGGCACTAAAGGTGAGGTCGCAAGTCTGCGTGGCCGCCTCCTTTGTTGGCCGCGGATAAGCAAGGACAGTGCTGTATTTTCCTGTCTGAGGCATCGTGGGCTGTCGACTGGCGAATAATTTTCGAGCAGCAAAGGTTGACAGCTTTTCCTTCACTCTGATTTCCTGGATGAGCTTTTCGTCTTTAAAAATGGGGCAATCTCGAGAGGAAGCAGCGTGGTCACCCATACAGTTGATGCAGCGAGGGGATGGACGTGGACAAGCACCCTCATGGGCACCCTTGCAACACGTAACACATTTGGCCGGATTGGAACAGGACTGGCTGGTGTGATTGAACCGCTGACATCGATAGCAACACGTAGGGTTTGGGACGTAAGGGCGAACAGAAATTATCTCATAGCCTGCTTTGATTTTGGATGGGAGTTGAACTTTGTCAAATGTCAAGAAGACAGTGCGGGTTGGAATGATGTTCGTGTCAACCCTCTTCATAACTCTATGAACAGCCGTTACACCTTGGTCAGACAGGTAGTGCTGAATTTCGTCGTCAGACAATCCATCGAGGGAGCGTGTATAAACGACTCCACGCGTGGAATTTAAAGTACGGTGCGGTTCCATGCGGACAGGGAAGGTGTGGAGAAGTGAAGTACGCAGCAATTTTTGTGCCTGGAGGGCACTGACTGTTTCTAACAACAAGGTGCCATTCCGTAATCTGGAACAAGACTTTACAGGACCTGCAATTGCGTCGACACCTTTCTGAATAATGAAAGGGTTGACCATGGAGAAGTCGTGACCTTCATCAGACCGAGAAACAACAAGGAACTGTGGCAACGATGGAAGAACTGTCTGTGGCTGAGACTCAGTGAACTTACGCTTGTGAGCAGACATAGTGGAAGGTGAGGAAACCATTGCAGAAGAATCCCCCATGATTACCGGCGTCTCCGATGGCGCGCTCCTCCCTTGTGGGGGCCCTCTCTGAGGGCACTCCCGCCTTAGGTGATTGTTCACACCTCCCGACAAATGGACGAAGAGACCAATCGGCACTTTCGGAAGGTATCAGCTCGGGTAATCACCCCTGCCTGGGCCTGGCTGTTACCAGGGGGTACGTACGTGTCCTACCTGTCTAACCGGGGCGGGGAATTACGCATTACCCCGTCACCGGCTACACACGAAAATGCGTGGGTCGGCCTTCAGACACGCACAAGGAGGAAGAAAGAGAAAGGGAAAAACAAAGAAAGGGAAAGGAAAGAAGAGAGGTCTCAAACGCCGCAGCGGAGAAAAGGGTAAAGAGAAGAGGTAAGGAAAAGAGAAGGACAAAGGAAGGATGAAGACATACAAGCAGAGAAGGCGAAGAATGCATTACATTTACGAGCGTCCGTCTCCTGACGTAGGCACAAACCATATTCCCAGAGGGGGAGAAAGGGAAGGAAAGAGCCAGAGGTGAGGGGAAGGGGGCGAAGACGGGGGATAGGGAAGGATGCGGAAAAGGAAGGTATGCAGCCCAGAAAGGAAGGAGGGCCATATTAGCTCGGGGTCCCGTGCTCGCTATGCACGTATCCACAAAAGAGTTGGGGACCCCCTGGGGGGCCGAAGCTTGTTGTTCGTAAGTGCAGCTCAATCGGCATGCCACAGCAATAAAATGCGCCGACAAATGACCCTGCTACAATCTGATGAAGGGACACAACAAGAAGCTGTCCGAGGCTGGAGGACCGCAGCTTTGGCTGCGGCATCTGCAGCTTCGTTCCCAGGGATACCGACATGGCCAGGAACCCACATAAAGCTAACCGGAGAACCGTCGTCCACCAGCTGCTGAAGAGAGCGTTGGATCCGGTGCACGAAAGTGTGAACTGGATACGGATCACTTAGGCTCTGGATGGCGCTCAGGGAATCGGAACAGATGACATAAGCAGAATGTCGGTGGCGGCAGATGTAAAGAACAGCCTGGTAGAGGGCAAAGAGCTCAGCTGTGAAGACCGAACAATGGCCATGGAGCCGGTATTTGAAACTTTGTGCCCTGACAATAAAAGAACACCCGACCCCGTCATTGGTCTTAGAGCCACCTGTATAAATGAAGGTCATATTAATGAACTTCGAACGAAGTTCGACAAAACGGGAGTGGTATACCGAACCGGGGGTAACCTCCTTTGGGAGTGAGCTGAGGTCAAGGTGAACGCGAACCTGAGCCTGGAGCCAAGGTGGCATGTGGCTATCGCCCACTCTAAAGGTTGCAGGGAGTGAAAAATCAAGGTGTTGAAGGAGGCGATGAAAGCAAACTCCAGGGGGTAGCAGGGCAGAGACATACAACCCGTATTGACGGTCGAGAGAGTCGTCAAAAAAGGAACGATAAGACAGGTGGTCGGGCATTGACAGTCGCTGACAGGCATACCGACAAAGCAGTATATCGCACCAGTAGGTGAGTGGCAATTCACCGGTTTCAGCATGAAGACTCTTGACAAGACTAGTATAAAACGCTCCGATCGCAAGACGTAAACCCCGATGTTGTATGGAGTTGAGGCGGCGTAAGATGGACGGCCGTGCAGAGGAGTATACGAAGCTCCCATAATCCAGCTTGGAGCGGACGATCGAGCGATATAGGCGAAGTAGGACGGTTCGATCCGCTCCCCATGACATACCACTGAGAACACGGAGGACATGTAGAGAACAGGTACAACGGGCAGCCAAATATGACACATGTGGAGACCAGCTAAGTTTCCTGTCAAATGTAAGACCTAAAAATTTTGTTGTCTCCACGAATGGGAGAGCAACAGGACCGAGTCGTAAGGACGGTGGGAGAAATTCTTTGTAGCGCCAGAAGTTAATACAGACCGTCTTCTCGGCAGAAAAACACAAGCCATTGGCGACACTCCAGGAGTAAAGACGGTCAAGAGAACACTGAAGACAGCGCTCCAGGAAACATGTACGCTGCGCTTTGCAATAGATGGTAAAATCGTCCACGAAAAGGGAGCCTGATACATCAGCTGGGAGGCAATCCATTATTGGATTGATCGCTATGGCGAAGAGAGCGACGCTCAAAACTGAGCCTTGTGGCACCCCATTCTCCTGGCGAAAGGTGTCTGACAGGACAGAACCCACACATACCCTGAACTGTCGATCCATTAAAAAGGAACGAATAAAAAGTGGGAGGCGACCGCGAAGGCCACATGTATGAATGGTGCGAAGAATGCCCACCCTCCAACAGGTGTCGTAAGCCTTCTCCAAATCAAAGAACACAGCTGCGGTCGGGCGCTACCGCAAGAAGTTATTCATAATGAAAGTCGACAAGGTAACCAGATGGTCAACAGCAGAGCGGCGCCTACGAAATCCAAATTGTACATTGGTAAGTAGGCGTCGAGATTCGAGCATCCAAACCAAACGAGAGTTAACCATTCGCTCCATCACCTTACAGACACAGCTGGTAAGCGAGATGGGTCGATAACTGGAAGGCAAGTGCTTGTCCTTCCCCAGCTTAGGAATCGGCACAACAATAGACTCGCGCCAGCATGCGGGAACATGTTCTCAATCCAGACGCGATTATAAGTATGAAGAAGGAAACCTTTACCCGCAGGAGAAAGGTTCTTCAGCATCTGAATATGAATAGAATAACGCCCTGGAGTGGAGGACCGTGACCGGGCAAGTGCATTTACGAGTTCCCGCATGGTGAATGGGGCATTATAACTTACACGATTCGAGAAGCGGAAGTTAGGTGGCCTAGCCTCCTCTGCCTGTTTTCGGGGGAGGAAGGCAGGGTGGTAATGAGCGGAGCTCGAAACCTCTGCGAAAAAGCAGCCAAAGGCATTGGAGACATCCTCAGGAGCCACAAGGACGTCATTCGCGACCGTCAAGCCAGAAACTGGTGAGTGGACCTTAGTGCCAGATAGCCAGCGCAGGCTACCCCAGACAACAGAAGAAGGAGTAAAACTGTTGAAGGTGCTTGTGGAAGCAGCCCAGCTGGCTTTCTTGCTTTCTTTAATAATACGACGACACTGCGCATGTAATCATTTATAATTGATACAATTCGCCACTGTAGGGTGGTGTTTAAAGGTGCATAAAGCACGTCGACAAGCACGTAAAGCGTCTCTACATGCTGTGGTCCACCAGGGGACCGGTACGCGACGTGGAGAAGAAGTAGTGTGAGGGATGGAATATTCAGCATCAGTGAGAATGACTTCCATGAGGTGTGCGACCTGACTATCGCAACTTGTGAAGGTTTGATCCTGAAAGGTCGCCCTGGAAGAGAAGAGCCCCCAGTCTGCTTTGGAGATGTTCCAACTAGTTGAGCACGAAGAGGGGGTATGATGCAGGAGATGGATAACACACGGGAAGTGGTCGCTCGAATATGTATCAGAAAGTGCATACCACTCAAACCGGCGTGCAAGTTGGGTAGTACATATAGAGAGGTCTAAATGGGAATAGGTGTGATATGTGTCCGAAAGAAAAGTAGGGGCGCCAGTATTGAGGCAGACAAGATTGAGCTGGTTGAAAAGGTCTGCTAACAGGGAGCCCCTCGGGCAGGATGCTGGAGAGCCCCAAAGGGGATGGTGGGCATTGAAGTCTCCAGTTAACAAAAATGGTGCAGGTAGCTGAGTGTAAACGGTACAAATGGAAAATGTAAAAGTGGGAAGAGTAATTCGGATGGCAACTGCCTGCAGGCCGGTGTGCAATGTGATGGGATCGTAGTAAATATCATCCCGGACCAGAAACATAACCCCTCCATGAGCCGGAATACCTACCACAGGGTGTAGATCAAAACACACAGAGGTGTAGTGTGCCAAGGCAATTTATCGCATGGGTGTAGCTTCGTTTCCTGGAGGGCTACGACGAGCGGACAGTGCAAGCGGAGCAGCAACTTTAAGTCCTCTTGGTTCGAGCGAATGCTGCGAATATTCCAGTGAATAAGTGCCATCGTGAGAAGAAAAGGAAGATGAAAGAAGGGGTCACCTCGAAGGCTGCTGAGGGCCTGGCTTCGAGCGAGCTCTGCCGCCGCTATCAGTAGGTGGACAGTCATCGTCCATTGGTTCTATAGGTTCATCGGCCATCTTGTTAAGATGGCCGGGAGGGGGAGCTTCCTCTGCAGGTGAACAGCCAGATGTTCGGCTACCAGCGGTGCGGCCAGGCGAAAGGGATGACGGCCTGGGACGGCAACCACTGGGTGGCGCAGGAGAAGAAATGTGCCGTGGCGGAGAAGGAGAACTGTGCTTCCTATGAGCCTTCTTGGAAGGTCGTTTAGTTGAAGTACTGGTCGATGGCTGGGAGTTCGAGGTATGTAGGAAGTCTGCACGGGACGGTTCCTTCTTGAAGGGCCGTGCATCTGACTTCTGGATCTTCTTCTTGGCAGAAGCTGATGAAGGTGCTTGTGTCTGAGGGGTGACGGGAGGAAGAGGAGACATCGACCGCGCGATCTTAGCACTGGCCGAACGGACAACCGTGGTGCTGAAGGTCAGATCGCATGTCTGTGTCGCCACCTCCCTGGTAGTCTGAGGAGAGGCAAGGACAGTACTGTATCTCCCCGCTGGGAGCAGCGTGGGCTTCCTACTAGCAAATAGCTTGCGAGCAGCCGAGGTGGACACTTTCTCTTTGACCCGAATTTCTTGGATACAGCGTTCTTCCTTGTAGATGGGACAGTTGCGGGAGGACACTGCACGGTCACCATGACAGTTCACACAACGAGGAGACGGAGGTGGACAGTCACCCTCATGGACATCCCTGCCACAAGTGACACATTTAGCCGCATTGGAACAAGACTGGCGAGTGTGATTAAAACGCTGACACTGGTAGCAGCGCGTAGGTGTCAGGACATAGGGGCGAACAGAAATAGCCTCGTAGCCCGCTTTGATGCGCGACAGCAGCTGAACACTATCAAAGGTCAAGAAAAGTGTCCGGGTCGGTACAAGGTCACTGTTGACCTTTTTCATGACCCTACAGACAGCCGTCACGCCCTGCTCAGCGAGGAAAGACTGAATCTCCTCGTCAGTCAATCCATCGAGTGATCTAGTATATAAAACACCATGAGACGAATTCAAAGTGCAGTGAGCCTCTACCCGGAAAGGGAACGTGTACAGGAGTGTGGCCCGAAGCAGTTTTTGTGCCTGAAAGGCGCTCTCAGTTTCTAGTAACAAGGTACCGTTACGCAACCTGGTGCAACACTTGACCGATCCGGCTATGGCATCTACGCCCTTCTGGA
Organism: Schistocerca serialis cubense; assembly: GCF_023864345.2. Classification (NCBI taxonomy): domain Eukaryota; kingdom Metazoa; phylum Arthropoda; class Insecta; order Orthoptera; family Acrididae; genus Schistocerca; species Schistocerca serialis. The sequence continues at coordinate 833,542,662 of NC_064640.1, forward strand.
TAACGAAAGGGTTGACAGAGGAAAAATCCTTTCCGTCCTCAGATCGAGAAACTACCATGAACTGTGGGGCAGGCGGTAGTACTTTTGTCACTGGCGGCTGGTCAAGTTTCCGTTTGTGGGCAGAAGTCGAGAGAGAAGAAGAAGAGAAATCCATTGCGGAGGAATCCCCCATGATTGCCAGCGTCTCCGATGGCACGCTCCTTCCTTGGGGGGACCCTCTCAGAGGGCACTCCCGCCTTAGGTGAATATTTACACCTCAGGTCACACCTCCCGAGAAACAGATGGAGGGACCAATCGGCATGGTCAGAAGGTATCAGCTCAGGCAATCACCCCTCCCTGGGCCTGGCCTTTACCAGGGGGTACGTGCGTGCCTTACTTGTCTACCCAGGGTGGGGAATTACGCGTTACCCCGTCACCGGCTATGCGTGCGAACGCGTGGGTCGGCCTTCAGGCGCGCACAGGGAGGAAGGAAGAAGAGGAAAAAGAAGAGAGAGAGGGAGAGAGAGGACAGACTGTCTCAAACCCCGAGACGGAGACCGAAGAAGGCAAGGAGGAGGAGGCAAGGAGAAGGAGGCAAGGAGAAGGAGGCAAGGAGAAGGAGGCAAGGAGAAGGAGGCAAGGAGAAGGAGGCAAGGAGAAGGAGGCAAGGAGAAGGAGGCAAGGAGAAGGAGGCAAGGAGAAGGAGGCAAGGAGAAGGAGGCAAGGAGAAGGAGGCAAGGAGAAGGAGGCAAGGAGAAGGAGGCAAGGAGAAGAAGGCAAGGGAAAGAGTAAGGAAGACAGTGAGATGGAGAAGAACAAAGAAAGGAACCAACAATGGAAGGAAGAAACTAGAAGAAGTGAAAAACCAAAATGACACCAAATATAGGTCGTGGAACCGTCCGTCTCAGGACGCAGGTGCTAGCTACCCCCTTGAGGGGGAGGGACTCCTTTTAGTCGCCTCTTACAACAGGCAGGAATACCTCGGGCCTATTCTAACCCCCGGACCCGCAGGGGGGCACACACCAAGTTGTGTGCATTGATAGCGAGAAGTCAAATTTGGTTTATGTTAGGCCTGGAGTGCTACAAAGATCGGTGTTCAGACCTTTATTGTTTTTATTACTAATCTGTGTTTATTTATAAATTCTCACATGACAACATCAGCAACATTGACTGGATATGCCAGTTGCTATTATAGCCGACCAACAGGCTACAACAGGGAAGCTGACAAGCTCGCACACTAACGCACAAAGAAACACCAACACCGCCCTACACTGTTAATCCAATATACAACCTATCAAGACACTAAAAGTGATGATGAACCTAACTGTTACTGGTATGCTGACACTGACCGAGAAGCTGCAGCCGCCGAGAAACACCACTGCACAACATCAAAGGCATCTGCCTGCAAGATACCCACTAGAATCAAAATCTAGCCTTGCGTGACCTGTTGCAGACAGCAAGAAAACTGCTACTGCTCGTAAAATCTGACCCAACTATCACACAGGTTTCTTTCCCTTGGCTCTTGCCTTGGCACTTTTTTCCCTTTTGCCCTTCAAATCGCTACCTTTCGATCAACTTTCGACTCAATCTATCTCCAGATGAGCGGATATGATTGGTTAATCATAACCAGACATATGCAAACATCGCAGTACCTACAAGGCCAACACAAAACATCTTTGCATATTGGTTAGTTTTCACTGAGTGAGGCCTCGCAGGATGTGGGTACTGCGATGTTTTCTTACTAAATGAAAGTAAAACACAGGTACTTAATTTTAGCCTCTAAGAGATTCCTAACCATCATGAATTAAAAACTACTAAACTTTTAGGTGTTCTTACTGACAATAAATTGGCCTGGAAACCACACATTAAAAATATATTTTCTAGACTTTTCAAGCGTTATTTATTTAACTACAAATTTATATCTAAAAACACAGATGATGTGACTTACCGAACGAAAGTGCTGGCAGGTCGATAGACACACAAACAAACACAAACATACACATGAAATTCAAGCTTTCGCAACAAACTGTTGCCTCATCAGGAAAGAGGGAAGGAGAGGGAAAGACGAAAGGATGTGGGTTTTAAGGGAGAGGGTAAGGAGTCATTCCAATCCTGGGAGCGGAAAGACTTACCTTAGGGGGAAAAAGGATGGGTATACACTCGCGCGCGCGCGCGCCCACACACACACACACACACACACACACACACACACACACACACACACACACACACACACATCCATCCGCACATAAACAGACACAGCAGACATGTCTGTGTATGTGCGGATGGATATGTGTGTGTGTGTGTGTGTGCGCGAGTGCGAGTGTATACCCCTTTTTTCCCCCTAAGGTAAGTCTTTCCGCTCCCGGGATTGGAATGACTCCTTACCCTCTCCCTTAAAACCCACATCCTTTCGTCTTTCCCTCTCCTTCCCTCTTTCCTGATGAGGCAACAGTTTGTTGTGAAAGCTTGAATTTCATGTGTATGTTTGTGTTTGTTTGTGTGTCTATCGACCTGCCAGCACTTTCGTTCGGAAAGTCACATCATCTGTGTTTTTAGATATATTTTTCCCACGTGGAATGTTTCCCTCTATTATATTCATAACCACAAATTTAAAAAGATATGTTCCAAATAACTATGCAAGATCACGAAATTTTGCTTTCTTCCAATGTATCATATCATACGGAATTTTTTCATGGGGTAGCAGTTGTTAAGCAAATGACATTTTATTGTTGCAGAAGAAAGTAATAAGAATAATAACAGATTCTGATGAAAAAGAACATTGTAAACTTCTGTTCATTAAACTGGAATGTGTGACAACAGTAAACTTATTATCTATAATGTTTTATTGTATGTTAGAAACAGCGTTTCTAATTTCACACTGAGAACTGATGTACACAGTTTTGACACTAGAAACAGCACACATGTAGACATACCATACCACACACCATCTAAATCACTTAACTCCTACCTAGCCTTTGGATTAAGGATGTTTAATAGGCCAAGGGTAGATTTTACAGAATTGCCTATAAATATTTTTAAAGCTAAATTGTATAAGCGGGTCGACGGAAGCGTTCGATCCCACCCGTCGGCTTTGACTCGTGACGTAAGGCTGTTGTGGTGTGTGATGTCACCACGGCGCGGAGTTTAGTTTGTGAGAGTGGCGTGTTTGTAGGTGTTGTTTTGATGTGATCGGTGGTGGTCTCCAGTGGTGTATTTGTATGTTAGGTGATGTTTTTGGTTTAGTGTGCGTGTGTGGCATGTTTATAGGTGGCGTATTGTTGCGGTCGGTGGTTCTCTCTGGTGGTGTGTTTACGGGTAGCGTGTTATGTGGCATATGGGGTTCACTTGTGTGGTAGCATTGCATGTGTGTAGTATCAGTGATGACTGTGCCTTCAGTGGAACATTTTTCAATGAATTAATGATTTTGGTTTTGTTATGTTGACGTTACTGTAGTTTCTTTTCTGTTCATGTGTAAATTTTGGTAAATTTCTTTGCTTATGTCTTTGGTAGGTATGGATATGACTGACAAGGTCAACAGTTTTTGGTTGTCTGCGATGATGGGGGACAGTGCGTTGTCTCTAATAGAATTTCTTCAGCAATGCAGGCTGTTGGCTGAAGTCGTGAAGTGTTCAGTGTGTCGTGAAGCAATGAGACTTACTAAAGTTTTGGCGTCTCTGACCAGGGATGGCTATATGTGGATATGTCGTAAGGATAACAGGTCAAGGGAAGTGTTTGATTGCAATTTTGATTTCCTAGTGTGTGTGTGTGTGTGTGTGTGTGTGTGTGTGTGTGTGTGTGTGTGTGTGTGTGTGTGTGTTTTTTTTGTGTGGTAGGATAAGTGTGGTGGTGGTGAAATTTCTGAGATTTATAGTGTGGTAGCAGTTGTTTCTGTCGACCAAGGGAAGTGATCGATTCCAGTGGATTTTGTGTGTAGTGGAAGTTGTGGGGTCTTGTCATTTGAGTGTTTTTTGTCGTTTGGGTTAGTGGCGTGTGTTTATATTTAATTGTCCCCACCCAAAAACCCCCAATTTCCTACACTTGTCTCATTAGTTTGATTAAGTTTTTTGTGGAAGGTGTGTGTAGGTGTGTGTGTGTGTGTGTTTTTCGATGTATTTTCATGTTTGTTATGTTTACGTAATGAAGTCATAGGCACCATATTGGAGTCATAGTGGACAGTCGTTTCCGCCATATTTGTGACGTCATGGGTCAAAGCAGACGGGTGAAATCAGACGCTTCTGTATAAGCTACTAGTAAACAACCTCTTTACCCAGTTGACAAATGTTTTGGAAATGAAAATGCTGCTCTCTAACATATAATTTCTAGTTTTACGTATTTCATGTAAGCTAAATTACATTGATATAGTAGTTCATATAACAATGTACGCTTATGACTGTCTATTGCTGTAAGAGCTGAATAATAATAAATTATTATTATTATTATTATTGTTATTATTTCTTTCTTTCTTTTCTCAGACGTTATGTCTGGTCAAAAATGAAAAGTGACGCGGACCTTCATCAAGCGTGACTTCCTTTTAACTGTGCGGTATATGTTATATTGCATTTAGGAACTTTCGGGTAATTGAACATGTATCAATAATTACGGATTTCTGTAGTTGTATATACAAGTCTGGATGTAGCTGTATTGCATTGATGTACTGGCGGATATTGTGTGGTATGACTCCTGTAGTTGATAGTATAATTGGTATAATGTCAACTTTATCCTGATGCCACATGTCCTTGACTTCCTCAGCCAGTTAGATGTATTTTTCAATTTTTTCTCCGGTTTTCTTTTGTATATTTGTTGTATTGGGTATGGATATTTCAATTAGTTGTGTTAATTTCCTCTTTTAGTGGTGAGTATGATGTCAGGTTTGTTATGTGTTGTTGTTTTGTCTGTTATAATGGTTCTGTTCCAGTATAATTTGTATTCATCATTCTCCAGTACATTTTGTGGTACATACTTGTATGTGGGAACGTGTTGTTTTATAAGTTTATGTTGTAAGGCAAGCTGTTGATGTATTATTTTTGCTACATTGTCATGTCTTCTGGGGTATTCTGTATTTGCTAGTATTTTACATCCGCTTGTGATGTGATCTACTGTTTCTATTTGTTGTTTGCAAAGTCTGCATTTATTTGTTGTGGTATTGGGATCTTTAATAATATGCTTGCTGTAATATCTGGTGTTTATTATTTGATCCTGTATTGCAATCATGAATCCTTCTGTCTCGCTGTATATATTGCCTTTTCTTAGCCATGTGTTGGATGTGTCTTGATCGATGTGTGGCTGTGTTAGATGATACGGGTGCTTGCCATGTAGTGTTTTCTTTTTCCAATTTACTTTCTTCGTACCTGTTGATGTTATGTGATCTAAAGGGTTGTAGAAGTGGTTATGAAATTGCAGTGGTGTAGCCGATGTATTTATATGAGTGATCGCTTTGTGTATTTTGCTAGTTTCTGCTCGTTCTAGAAAGAATTTTCTTAAATTGTCTACCTGTCCATAATGTAGGTTTTTTATATCGATAAATCCCCTTCCTCCTTCCTTTCTGCTTAATGTGAATCTTTCAGTTGCTGAATGTATGTGATGTATTCTATATTTGTGGCATTGTGATCGTATAAGTGTATTGAGTGCTTCGAGGTCTGTGTTACTCCATTTCACTACTCCAAATAAGTAGGTCAATATTGGTATAGCATAAGTATTTATAGCTTTTGTCTTGTTTCTTGCTGTCAATTCTGTTTTCAGTATTTTTGTTAGTCTTTGTCTATATTTTTCTTTTAGTTCTTCTTTAATATTTGTATTATCTATTCCTATTTTTTGTCTGTATCCTAGATATTTATAGGCATCTGTTTTTTCCATCGCTTCTATGCAGTCACTGTGGTTATCCAATATGTAATCTTCTTGTTTAGTGTGTTTTCCCTTGACAATGCTATTTTTCTTACATTTGTCTGTTCCAAAAGCCATATTTATATCATTGCTGAATACTTCTGTTATCTTTAGTAATTGGTTGAGTTGTTGATTTGTTGCTGCCAGTAGTTTTAGATCATCCATGTATAGCAAATGTGTGACTTTGTGTGGGTATGTTCCAGTAATACTGTATCCATAATTTGTATTATTTAGCATGTTGGATAGTGGGTTCAGAGCAAGGCAGAACCAGAAAGGACTTAATGAGTCTCCTTGGTATATTCCACGCTTAATCTGTATTGGCTGTGATGTGATATTATTTGAATTTGTTTGGATATTAAGTGTGGTTTTCCAATTTTTCATTACTATGTTTAGGAACTGTATCAATTTAGGATCTACTTTGTATATTTCCAATATTTGTAGTAACCATGAGTGGGGTACACTATCAAAAGCTTTTTGGTAATCAATGTATGCGGAGTGTAGCGACCTTTGTTTAGTTTTAGCTTGATATGTCACCTCTGCATCTATTATCAGTTGCTCTTTACATCCTCGTGCTCCTTTGCAACAGCCTTTTTGTTCTTCATTTATAATTTTGTTCTGTGTTGTATGTGTCATTAATTTCTGTGTAATGACTGAAATTAATATTTTGTATATTGTTGGTAGGCATGTTATGGGGCGATATTTACCTGGGTTTGCTGTGTCTGCTTGATCTTTAGGTTTCAGATAAGTTATTCCATGTGCAAGTGTATCAGGGAATGTGTATGGGTCTGCAATGTAACTGTTAAATAATTTAGTTAGATGTGAATGCGTTGAAGTGATCTTCTTTAGCCAGAAATTTGCTATTTTATTTTTTCCAGGGGCTTTCCAATTGTGAGTAGAATTAATTGCTTGGGTGACTTCATGTTGCAAAATTATCACTTCAGGCATTTGTGGTATCATCTTGTATGTGTCTGTTTCTGCTTGTATCCACCGTGCATGCCTGTTATGTTGTACCGGGTTTGACCATATGTTGCTCCAGAAGAGTTCCATGTCTGTTATGTTTGGTGGATTGTCTGTTTTAATGTGTGTGTAAAAAATTTCTTTTGGTTTGTGTTGAATGTTTGGTTTTGTTTCCTTCGATTTTCACTTTTTTTGTATCTTCTAAGTCGTTTGGCCAATGCTTGTAATTTCTGCTTCTTTTCATCTAATTGCTCTATCGCTTCTTGTTGTGAGATTTTACCTAACCTTTTTCGTTTTTTTTCCTGACATTTCATTTCTTATAAATTGTGTTAGCTGTCCGATGTCTTTTCTCAGTTTTTCTATTCTGATCTGTAGCCTGTGTTGCCATGCTGGTTTTGTGGGTTTCTTCTGCGTGTTGGTTGGTTCTGATCTCTGCCTAGTGTGTATATTTAGTGTAGTGAGTGCTCCTATATAAACCAGTAGTTGTAACTCTTCCATAGTTGTGTTTTCATTTATTTTGTTGTGTATGATTGTGTTGATAGTTTTTATTGTTGTTTCGACTTGTGGGTTATTTGGTGGTCTATGCAAGAATGGTCTAATGTCTGTATTTGTGTCTTTGTATTCTATATATGTCAGCTGAATCTTTTCTTCTATATCTAACATGTGTGTCACTTCGTGTTCTATTTGTGCTTGTTCTGGTGGCTGTCTTAAGATTTAGTTTTCCTCTGATTGTTTAATTGATGCGTGTTGTCCTTTGTTTGTTTGCTCTGGGATGTTTGAGTCCATTACTGTATTTTCTTCTTCTTCTTCTTCTGATTGCACATTATTTTGTTCCAGTATTTGTTGTACTTGTTGTTTGATGTTTTCTAATTCTGACTGGGGTATCCTGTTATTTTTTATTATTACACGGATCTGATCAGCTAGTCGTCGTTCTGTTAAAAATTTTAATTCTGGGTATCTGATAATAAATGTTGTGTATACTTGTGATCTGTATCCAGTTGTGTTGGTTCCTAGGTTTGTTGCTTGGTAATAACAGAACATGAGGTGTCGATTAACTTCATCTGACCATCTCATCCTCTGTTTTTGTTTTCCTTCTAGGGTGGTTGCAGGAAGCATATCCTGCAAAACACCTCTATTTGGATTTGAATCATTTTCCAGTAGGCTAGCAGTGTCGTTACCATTGTGGGCGGGCATAGGGTTCAAGCGTCATCCCCGACCATGACAGTGCTTGTCCGAGGCTTCTTTAGTTCTGTCCTGAACCAACTATTCACACTAAAAGGGGGGTTAGCCCTATTAGTGGTTTGTTCTTTTTCGTCGCCTTTTACGACTGGCAGAACATACCAGAGGCCTATTCTTTTCCCGGGCCTCCACGGGATTTTTTATTATTATTTCACTGTTAGTTGTCTTTTCAGTGTAAAGAATTACAATAGATAACTTTGGTGCACAAATGAGGTTATATATTCTTATTCTGTTACTGTAAATTAAAAACAAACTTCAGTGAAAAGTAAGAAAAGCAGCAAGCAATAATGAGAGACGTTAAGAACTTTGAATATATACCAGTATATACTGATATAAAACCTCCACAAAGAAAAATTTCATTAAAAAAAATAAAAAAAATCAAATACAAAGATGGAAAGTGCATTTTTAAAACACACACACCTTGCATATAACTGTTTTCCTTGATATCTTGATGCAAAAACAAAATGAGTTCACTTAAAGGTGAGAGATATGATTTTTCTCCAAAGCACTTATTGTCATGTTTATAAAACTGTGCACCATGTCTTTGTAATGATAGGACATCTGCCTTAGACATCACAATGGCAAAGGGTAGCCAAACAGCATCATTCCAACTGGACCATGAAAGGAATTGTGAATCTGTAGGGGGCATATAGTTAATCTCAACATCTTTAAATTCACGGGATTGGTGGAAAATGTGTCTTGTGTACCAGATTTTGTAGAATTTGAAAGCCACATTCTGCTCAACTTGCAATTGTTCCCAAAAAGCATTTTCACGAGTTTCCATAGCAACAGTGCTCCCATTTGCAGTCATTGGAAGTCTCTTCATTAGAAAGGTGATAGTAGCAATGACTAGAAATGCTTGTTTCAATTGGGTTTCTGAAACTGTCATTGTGCTGTACCTGTATTTCAAGAAACCTTCATGCAATTTTATGTGAATCATCTTGTTATGAACCATAGTGGAAGGAGTCTTTAATTCCTTGCACAAAGTCTTGAAATATTATCATTTTCGTAAGATATCACTACTTCTTCTCTGACAATTCCAGGTAACATCTTTTGACCACTCCTGCATTCTGGAGCAGCAATTACACCATGACTCTCTTTAATTGTTCTTTCTCCAAGTCCGATGTGCTCTAGGACACCAATAGTAGTTACTCTGACAATACTCAATAAAGGTGGAGCAGATAATAAAAACTTGAAACTGTCCATTACGAGCTGAATTCTACATTTCTGAGTGAGGAGCTCCTTATATCGGAAAATTGGTTGCATTGTTCACAGGGCACTCCAGACAATACAGGGTGCTAATATGCTCTGCTTCTTCACAGATCAAATAACATTAAGGTTTCTCAGAACACAGGTACAGTATAGCAATGACATTTCCAGTAATATGATTGCACCACACATTACTACTCACTGCAATTAACAGCTTTATAATAAAGAGACTTCCAACATATAAAAAAGGAGCAGTGTCGCAATGGGAGCTCATGAAATGGTTTGCAGAAAAGGTTGCAAGTCAGGCAGAACGTGGCTTTCAAATACAACAAAATCTGGCACACAGGACCCGTTTCCCAGGCATCACATGAGTTTAAAGATGTTGAGATTAACTGCATGCCTACTGCTAATTCACAATTCCCTTCATGGCTAGCTTGGAATGATGCTGTTTGGGTCCCCTTCTCCAATGCTACATGTCAGGCAGATTCCCATCATTACAAAGACACAGTGAGGAGTTGTATTACTGTGTCTCATTACTGCTTACACCATTTCTTATGTTTCATTTAACTTGTCTTTTTAAGTTGCAGTGACAGAATATGGATGTATCACCTCATTTGTGCACCCACATTGTCCCTTAATTCTTTACACAGGAAAGACACTTAACAGAGAAATACAACATACACACTGAGAAAAATGATTCGTAACTGTTTTCAGCTCTAAATTGTTTACAGTTCTGACCTACAGGTCAATTTTTCAAGGAATACACGTTTTTATTATTAATGCCCTGTATTCTTTGCAGATAAGATTGCTGACAGATATATAAACATTTCAGCAAAAAATCATATTGTGATTCAATTGTCTATGTACCCCACAGGACTTTGAAATTCGTCAAATTTGCCCTTTTTTTGTGATGGAGTCATCTTTAAGTGAAGGTATGAACTACTAATTTCAATGCCAAAAGCTTGTCATTGTTATTTATACTTAATGCTAGCACTAAAGAGTTATAGTGCGTAAGATGAAGTCTGCATTTTTTCCCTCTGTGAAGTTATAATTTTTTAAAAAATCACACATGTAAAGCACATTACGGAGAAAGAGCAATTCTCAATGTTTTTCATAAAAAACCGAGATGTATCCTACTTTTTATGCAATATATCAACTTAATGACTCACACAGTACATGACTAAAATACTTGATGTCTGTAGGTCACCTCATTACTGAATAGCAAGTGTCTGAGAATATGGAAACCGGTTCCTGACTAATGACTGGGTACCCACCCATGAATCTTCAAACCTGAATTTATCAAAAATGGTAAGAGTTAGAACAGTGCTATTTGGCAGTTTTACTACTGACACATGTGGGCATCCATGTTCCAAATATGACTAAATTCTGAAATAGCCACATTTTCACCCCCTGTGAGATTACACGGAATGAACCATACTAGCTACTCGTAGGAATATGAGATCGGGGCGTTACGCATAAAAACATTTCTACATACCAAACAGCTGTTTGTATATGCACGTCATGACTCCTTCTGGGGTATACACAGCAATCTTGTCTTCATCTCGGATTTCATATTTCAGACCTCCTTCAGTCACTATTTTACATTTCACTGACTTTATATGATGCTCAAGTTCGTCGTCAGGAATACTGTCATTTAAGAGTTTCTTATTGTGAACGATTGTACATGTGGCATTTCTGACAAGAGCTGCCTTCGCTGGGAGTCCAACAGCCTGAAACACATTCGATCTCTTAAATTTTGATCACGAAGCGGAATTACGGAACAGTGGTAAACCAACCAAATTAAGAAGTAACAGGCAATTTCAGCTTAGAGGGCACTATTCAAATAAACTGCTGCTTAGTACAAAATTTCCTTACCTCTTCACCGTCAACTAACGCGACTATTGCAGGCATTATTCTGTTGCCACTGTCGTCGGCTATAATATCAACTTTCCCATCCTGAGAAACAAAACGTAAAATAATGTCAAAGTTACATTGATATGATCTTATTAGAACGTTTCTCACGAATACATTCGAGCTAGAAGAATAATCGTTCATGACTTCACTTCTGGCACATTAGAAGTTCTCAGTGAACAACAAATATGAAAAACATTACCAACCTTACAATACGCCAAGCAGGCTGAAGAATTCCCCACGTGAATGCCAAAAACACCAGCCATTTTGCTAGTCTTCGACGACAACAAACTGTACACGATGCGCGAACAACACACTACTGCCGCCAAAATACAAATATTCACGCGTGTTTGTTTTCCTGTGCATAGCGTTCAAAGAAGTATTCTGCTGTCAAAGACGTAATCAAGGATGTTAGAAGGGGAGATATGTCAGTCATAAAAATAAGAAATACGAAAATATTTAGTAATTAGTACGAATTTCATTTTTCCAGATGCCACTAGCGAAATAGCGCATTATTAAAGAAATAAAAATATCAATACTGAATTGTTAATTGAAAACATTTTCATAAAAAAAAATGAAATTGTGATCCATATTATCTTTCGCGTTTCATGGTGTTTTTTCTGTGTAGCTTAAAAATGTGATATTTGTTAATTGCAATGAGCGCAATTTTCCATCAACTCGTTTAGTGTAATTAATTCTGTAAAGGAATGTCTGTCGGTAATAACGCGGATAAGTCAAGGCTGTGCATAAATAAGCCAAAATCGTTTTGCCTATTTCTTTGTTATCATCTGACCAAAATTAAAGAACAAAAGAGTGGGATCATGTAGAAATGTGTAATGAAAGAAGTCGGATATTTCCATATATGACAGACTTAATTAGTATTTGCATTTGTAATGGATGAATTTTTCCCTGTGAACTGTTGTGATACCTGCGTATTACGAACGCGAGATCATTTTACTTTGCGATCGTCTTTAGTATCCGTAAGATTTGCAGCTCCTGCTGGGTGATAAATTAGTGTTGTAGAAGCTGTTTAAAGTTGTAGCAAACACAGCAGTACCTTGATCTCTGTTGTTAAACACTATTTGTATGTATTTTCGTCAGTGTCATTCCAACCCATACTATCGTGCTTTAATAATTGAGACATGGATGTAAGAACATACTAGCAGTGCGGGATTGCATGAAACAAATACTGCATTGTATGACCATAACGAATGTACCTGATGCGTTGCTACATTCTCTTTCCACCTTTAAAACTCTGCAGCTAAAGTTAAAAGTGTGTGAATCACATACACAGAAAGCTTATGTGGCACTGGCAACAATAAAATAATTTGGCTTCTACAGAACTTCAGCCTAAATTTGTATTGTCTCATGCATACGTATCTTTCACCTAGACAATGGTACCATATTCTTTAAGGTCTTCCTTTTTTTTCTAGTTGTGTTACAAAAAATGCCGCAACACTCCGGTCACAATTTTCAGTTTTTACGTTTTCTCGCAAGGAGTCAATTTCTTCCTAGGCTATTCGCCTAAATAATTCACTGAAAATACTTCACAACCCACGTTATCGCACTAACTACAGAAACTCAAAACTACTTTAGCACGATGACAACCCAAACACAAATGAACACAATGTTACCCGTTAAACTCAGCACGTCTACATTTACCAGCAGAGGGCACCAGCAAATATAACAACATGGCACCTAGAAAGTAGAAACACAACCAACTCAAAAACTCCACATCGTAGTGACGTCACACACCACAATACCATTACGTCACGGGTCAAAGCAGACGGGTGGAATCGGACGCTTCCGTTGATCCAGCCAGAAGGTATAAACAAAACAAAAAAACAAAATTCTTTAGGTTGGCCATTGCCACTGCTTGTTCTGTCATTGCGCATTCAAGAACGTAATTGTTGTTGTTGTGGTCTTCAGTCCTGAGACTGGTTTGATGCAGCTCTCCATGCTACTCTATCCTGTGCAAGCTTCTTCATCTCCCAGTACCTACTGCATCCTACATCCTTCTGAATCTGCTTAGTGTATTCATCTCTTGGTCTCCCTCTACGATTTTTACCCTCCACGCTGCCCTCCAATGCTAAATTTGTGATCCCTTGATGCCTCAAAACATGTCCTACCAACCGATCCCTTCTTCTAGTCAAGTTGTGCCACAAATTTCTCTTCTCCCCAATCCTATTCAATACCTCCTCATTAGTTATGTGATCTACCCATCTAATCTTCAGCATTCTTCTGTAGCACCACATTTCGAAAGCTTCTATTCTCTTCTTGTCCAAACTGGTTATCGTCCATGTTTCACTTCCATACATGGCTACACTCCATACAAATACTTTCAGAAACGACTTCCTCACACTTAAATCTATACTCGATGTTAACAAATTTCTCTTCTTCAGAAACGATTTCCTTGCCATTGCCAGTCTACATTTTATATCCTCTCTACTTCGACCATCATCAGTTATTTTACTCCCTAAATAGCAAAACTCTTTTACTACTTTAACTGTCTCATTTCCTAATCTAATCCTCCTAGCATCACCCGATTTAATTTGACTACATTCCATTATCCTCGTTTTGCTTTTGTTGATGTTCATCTTATATCCTCCTTTCAAGACACTGTCCATTCCGTTCAACTGCTCTTCCAAGTCCTTTGCTGTCTCTGACAGAATTACAATGTCATCGGAAAACCTCAAAGTTTTTACTTCTTCTCCATGAATTTTAATACCTACTCCAAATTTTTCTTTTGTTTCCTTTACTGCTTGCTCAATATACAGATTGAATAACATCGGGGAGAGGCTACAACCCAGTCTCACTCCTTTCCCAACCACTGCTTCTCTTTCATGCCCCTCGACTCTTATAAGTTCCATCTGGTTTCTGTACAAATTGTAAATAGCCTTTCGCTCCCTGTATTTTACCCCTGCCACCTTCAGAATTTGAAAGAGAGTATTCCAGTTAACGTTGTCAAAAGCTTTCTCTAAGTCTACAAATGCTAGAAACGTAGCTTTGCCTTTTCTTAATCTTTCTTCTAAGATAAGTCGTAAGGTCAGTATTGCCTCACGTGTACCAACATTTCTACGGAATCCAAACTGATCTTCCCCGAGGTCCTCTTCTACCAGTTTTCCATTCGTCTGTAAAGAATTCGCGTTAGTATTTTGCAACTGTGACTTATTAAACTGATAGTTCGGTAATTTTCACATCTGTCAACACCTGCTTTCTTTGAGATTGGAATTATTATATTCTTCTTGAAGTCTGTGGGTATTTCGCCTGTCTCATACATCTTGCTCACCAGATGGTAGAGTTTTGCCATGACTGGCTCTCCCAAGGCCATCAGTAGTTCTAATGGAATGTTGTCTACTCCCGGGGCCTTGTTTCGACTCAGGTCTTTCAGTGCTCTGTCAAACTCTTCACGCAGTATCTTATCTCCCATTTCATCTTCATCTACATCCTCTTCCATTTCCATAATATTGTCCTCAAGTACATCGCCCTTGTATAAACCCTCTATATACTCCTTCCACCTTTCTGCCTTCCCTTCTTTGCTTAGAACTGGGTTACCATCTGAGCTCTTGATATTCATACAAGTGGTTCTCTTCTCTCCAAAGGTCTCTTTAATTTTCCTGTAGGCAGTATCTATCTTACCCCTAGTGAGACAAGCCTCTACATCCTTACATTTGTCCTCTAGCCATTCCTGCTTAGCCATTTTGCACTTCCTGTCGATCTCATTTTTGAGACGTTTGTATTCCTTTTTGCCTGCTTCATTTACTGCATTTTTATATTTTCTCCTTTCATCAATTAAATTCAATATTTCTTCTGTTACCCAAGGATTTCTATTAGCCCTCGTCTTTTTACCTACTTGATCCTCTGCTGCCTTCACTACTTCATCCCTCAGAGCTACCCATTCTTCTTCTACTGTATTTCTTTCCCCCATTCCTGTCAATTGTTCCCTTATGCTCTCCCTGAAACTCTCTACAACCTCTGGTTCTTTCAGTTTATCCAGGTCCCATCTCCTTAAATTCCCGCCTTTTTTCAGTTTCAATCTGCAGTTCATAACCAATAGATTGTGGTTAGAATCCACATCTGCCCCTGGAAATGTCTTACAATTTAAAACCTAGTTCCTAAATCTCTGTCTTACCATTATGTAATCTATCTGATACCTTTTAGTATCTCCAGGATTCTTCCAGGTATACAACCTTCTTTCATGATTCTTGAACCAAGTGTTAGCTATGATTAAGTTATGCTCTGTGCAAAATTCTACAAGGCGGCTTCCTCTTTCATTTCTTCCCCCCAATCCATATCCACCTACTATGTTTCCTTCTCTCCCTTTTCCTACTGACGAATTCCAGTCACCCATGACTGTTAAATTTTCGTCTCCCTTCACTACCTGAATAATTTCTTTTATCTCGTCATACATTTCATCAATTTCTTCATGATCTGCAGAGCTAGTTGGCATATAAACTTGTACTACTGTAGTAGGCATGGGCTTTGTGTCTATCTTGGCCACAATAATGCGTTCACTATGCTGTTTGTAGTAGCTAACCCGCACTCCTATTTTTTTATTCATTATTAAACCTACTCCTGCATTACCCCTATTTGATTTTGTATTTATAACCCTGTAATCACCTGACCAAAAGTCTTGTTCCTCCTGCCACCGAACTTCACTAATTCCCACTATATCTAACTTTAACCTATCCATTTCCCTTTTTAAATTTTCTAACCTACCTGCCCGATTAAGGGATCTGACATTCCACGCTCCGATCCGTAGAATGCCAGTTTTCTTTCTCCTCATGACGATGTCCTCTTGAGTAGTCCCCGCCCGGGGATCCGAATGGGGGACTATTTTACCTCCGGAATATTTTACCCATGAGGACGCCATCATCATTTAATCATATAGTAAAGCTGCATGTCCTCGGGAAAAATTACGGCTGTAGTTTCCCCTTGCTTTCAGCCATTTGCAGTACCAGCACAGCAAGGCCGTTTTGGTTAATTTTACAAGGCCAGATCAGTCAATCATCCAGACTGTTGCCCCTGCAACTACTGAAAAGGCTGCTGCCCCTCTTCAGGAACCACATGTTTGTCTGGCCTCTCAACAGATACCCCTCCGTTGTGGTTGCACCTACGGTACGGCCCTCTGTATCGCTGAGGCACGCAAGCCTCCCCACCAACGGCAAGGTCCATGGTTCATTGGGGGAGGAGAACGTAATTATGAAATTAATTTCACTGACGAAAGTGCCAATGATAATGTGTGAGGTGGTGATGGTTGGTACAATTTTAATTAAAATCTATAATACAAGCGTAAATTTCCTATCCAATCCTCATAAAAGTATATTTATATATTCTGTGTGTGGTATATTTTGAGTTATTTAGTTTCAATGTCAAGTAGTAAGGGGTACCCTTTACTACTTGAAATTAGTACAGTTACTAAGCACACTTCCTTCCGCATGGAAAGAAACCTGATAGTTTCATTATATTGCACTGATAAATGAAAATGGAAGTGGCACATATACACACTTTCATGTTATTCTATGGAAGTCTCTAGGAGACAACACATTTAAGTTAAGAAAGGTTCCCCTACACCCGGGGTCACCTTGACTGCTGGCTGGTGACAGTCTGGGATAGGAAGGGAAAAGATTAATTGGAGGATGTGAAGTCATACTGCATATTAATGCAAGGGCCTACTAAATTAATTTTCTGGTGGTAAGTCCATTGCTCTATATAGATTAGAATCACAATTCTAGTAAATTTTAGTTTCATTTTGCAGGCCTGTAATTTCCAAAGGGTTCTCATATACATCTACATCTACATCCATACTCCGCAAGCCATCTGACAGTGTATGGCAGAGCTCGGTAGCTGTTCATCTCTTACCAAGATGATTGAACATAGAAAATGTGGCAGAAATCAGAGATGTTTAACTTGAAAGGATTGCTTTGTGTTGTTTACATAGAATGATCCACTAATGTCCTTTTTCATTACATTCCTCACAGAATCAAGCAAATACTTCCCGCCTTCCTCCCCTCATCTGATCTAATCCTCTGGAAACTGATTTAGTTGAATGTCAAACATTGCTCACATTGAAGCTACCACTTTGGAAACAGCTGCTGACATTTCAGGTAATGTAATGTAATGTATTAAGTGCTCTAGGTTGCTGTATGTGTACCCATCCATGCAAAAGTAGATACATCCAAAAATAATTTAGTCTTCCTCTGATAACTAAATTATAACTGGGAATTCACACACAATGTTCTACAGAGAACTTTAAAGCGTGGCTAACAAGCTATATCTTTGGCCTGGTTTTTATATATATATATTTTCCAAGTTCTTATTTTTGTATGTGCTGGCAGTTTATTGTGACAACAGAAATACCACCCTGTAATTTGTGTATGGTTAGGAAATCGGTGTATTTACACATTGTAATGTGCTGTGATTGTATATCTCACATTGTACCTGAATTTTATTGTAAATGACTAATACATTTTTTAAATGCATGACATGGAGCTATCTATCTTTCATTGCACTACAAGTTTCAGCATTATTTACTCACCAGTTAAATGTCATAGGAATAAAAACAATCTACATGAAGATTACCTACCAGCTGTCCACCTGGATGAATGGCCACTACCAAACTATAGCCAAGAGGAAAGTAGACCACCCTATGGCACAACATGCAGCTGAACATAACATGCCTGATTTCAATGGCTGCTTCACCAACCAAGCCATCCACCACCAGCTTTTCTAAACTGCACAGATGGGAGTTACCCTTACAACACATTCTGTGATCCTGTAATTATCCCGGACTCAACCTATGGTAACATACTGTCCCCACACCCTCCACCCAACATTTCCCACCCTCTCTGTCCTATTACCTCCTCCCCATTCTCATCGCCTACACTCTTTCTTTGTCATCCTCTGCTAATGCACCTGCCCATCTTTCTCTGCTCCTCTCCTTTTTCATTCCATTTTCCCCACCTCCCTGCTCCACAACCTCCTGACACTGTGCCTGATAGCGTTCTAGTACCTGCACACCTCGCAAGATGACACTCCTTTCTTCCCTAACCTATACACTGCTAGCACTTCCCCTTCCCTCACCCCATTCAAATTACTGCTTCTATCTCACAGTATAGTTGCACTCCAGCCTGTGCTGCCAGAGTTGGCAGTCAGGAAATGATGGAGAGGCTTCATCCTGCCATAGCCCTAACAGTTCACAACCCCACAACAGACCACAGCAGACCACCCACCCCACTGCCGCCCCACACCAAACCCAGGTTTATTGTGCAGTTCAGCCCCCATTTGACCCCCCCCCCCAGGGGAACATCTTATACCAGACAAGTGTAACCCCCAAATGTTTGCGTGGTGGAGTAATTATGGTTTACGTGTACATGGAGACAGAATTTGACATAGTGTGACTGAGGTGGAATAAGGGGAACCAGCCCTCAATCGCTGAGACTTCCCACTTGGGAAACAGCGCATTAGACTGCACGGATATCTGGGCGGGCTATGTGTGAGGTGTGCTTGCTTGTAGTAATGAATGGTGTGTGTTTCTCTTTTTCCAATTGACTGTGGCCGAAGACTTATGTGCAAGTGTCTTTTAATTGGTCCTATCTGCAACTTAGCAGGTTATCTGTATGGCAAGTAGTAATCTATCTTTTCTGCTCTGTTAAAAGTACCAAATACATAATGTAAAAAGGAAAAGATGGAAAAGGTTTCACACAAAGATGAAAGTTCCAGGTATTGAAAATGAGATCTTTTTATCAAAACAAAGTTATTTATCAAAATGCAAGTATAGCTACAGGTCTCTGATTGTTAACAAAAATTCAGTCTTTGAAGCAATCAAACTATGTATGTATCTGAAGTACAAAACATAAAAGGTGCTACTGAAGTAATTTCATTCTTCTATAATACTGTTAAAAAAATACAGATTATTGGCACTACTGATATATCTAATAGATTAATGTGCACATCGCAACAAGCAAAGTTTGATTACTGCACTATGCTTTAAAGAGAACAAAATGTGTGTGCACTATTTATCAAAATATTTAAAGATCTGTTGTATAAATTACGAAACACATGTAACATTACTGTTGACCTAACTTTCAGCTTATAAGTGCACTTGCCAATGACTGAAAAATGCTGTCACTCAGTTCAAACTACATGACACCTCAATGAAACAACATTGATATACCTTCATACAGGTTGGAAATGAGGGTTGATATGCTTTGAACTATCCATTTTCAGCTATTTTAGAAAGTCACCCGGGCATTATAGTGCATCCATGCTAAGTTATTAACTTTATCTTGTATTACAAAATGTTCTTGATCTTCTGCTGACATTGCTAACTTATGCTATTACATAGTGGAGACTACAAGAATCTTTGATGAAATAACATGCTGAACAGTAGACTGTGACTGCCACAACCTTAATTATGGTGACTGCCATGGTTGATACTACTGAGCGTAATGATGGTCATTTGACATGGTGACTACCATTAACTTGAATGTATGATGGGTACTGTTAGGGTATGAGGCTACTTGACACTTTGCCCCTATACAGGGTGTTACAAAAAGGTACGGTCAAACTTTCAGGAAACATTCCTCACACACAAATAAAGAAAAGATTTTATGTGGACATGTGTCCGGAAACGCTTAATTTCCATGTTAGAGCTCATTTTAGTTTCTTCCACCTACGCTCAATGGAGCATGTTATCATGATTTCATACAGGATACTCTACCTGTGCTGCTAGAACATGCGCCTTTACAAGTACAACACAACATGTGGTTCATGCACAATGGAGCTCCTGCACATTTCAGATGAAGTATAAGTACGCTTCTCAGCAACAGATTCGGTGACCGATGGATTGGTAGAGGCAGACCAATTACATGGCCTCCATGCTGTCCTGATCTCAACCCTCTTGACATTTATTTATGGGGGCATTTGAAAGCTCTTGTCTACACAACCCCGGTACCAAATGTAGAGACTCTTCGTGCTCGTATTGTGGACGGCTGTGATACAATACGCCATTCTCCAGGGCTGCATCGGTGCATCAGGGATTCCATGCGACGGAGGGTGGATGCATGTATCCATGCTAACGGAGGACATTTTGAACATTTCCTGTAACAAAGTGTTTGAAGTCACGCTGGTACGTTCTGTTGCTGTGTGTTTCCATTCCATGATTAATGTGATTTGAAGAGAAGTAATAAAATGAGCTCTAACATAGAAAGTAAGCGTTTCCAGACACATGTCCACATAACATATTTTCTTTCTTTGTGTGTGAGGAATGTTTCCTGAAAGTTTGGCCGTATCTTTTTGTAATACCCTGTATGTCACCATGATACAGCAAAATTGTAACCAGTTCTCCCATTTTACATACAGTTATAGATAAAAAACGAGCTCCTGGCCAGGCCGTGAATGCCAAAGGGCTGTCCACTGGCCACCGTTTCATCCTGTGCATTGCAGTGTCAAGCAGATGTGTTATTGAGGGACATGTGATCAGCACACTGCTATCTTGGCCTTTTGGCAGATTTTCTGGACAGTGGAGCCACTACTAGTCAGTCAAGTAACTCGTCAGTTGCAATCACAAGGCTGAGTACATCCCATACCAGTCCTCCACGAAGGAAAAATCCTTGGCAGTATGGAGGACTTGAACCCAGGTCCTCCGTGTGCCAACCATTTATGCTGACCAGTCACTTATGTAGGCAGACAGTTATAGATTAGGCAAAAATGTAATTGTACAAATTGCCCCATACATTGTCATTGGTACACGAAATTATAACAAATTGCCCCAATACACCTCGTGTTTCACAAAACTCACAAATTGTATCGTACGTCCGCCGGCCGAAGTGGCCGTGCGGTTAAAGGTGCTGCAGTCTGGAACCGCAAGACCGCTACGGTCGCAGGTTCGAATCCTGCCTCGGGCATGGATGTTTGTGATGTCCTTAGGTTAGTTAGGTTTAACTAGTTCTAAGTTCTAGGGGACTAATGACCTCAGCAGTTGAGTCCCATAGTGCTCAGAGCCATTTGAACCATTTTTGTATCGTACGTCATCATTGTGACATGAAATTGTAACAAATTGCACCATATGTTGCCAACTAAGAATATGTATAAATGACATCAGCATAAGTGACAATGTATGAAACAATTTCTTGGCAGTTCGTGTAACAATGACAATGAAAAGGGCTGTCTACTACAGTTTTGTGCAAGAATGTTGATGTATGTGGCTATTTTTGATAATTTTGTGTAAGGGTTGTGATATCTTGCACTTTCGTGCAACAACGTAGATGTATGGGGCAATTTGTTACAATTTTGCAAAGTAGTGCTGATGAATGGGCCCATTTTTTTGAATTTTGTTTGGTGTTTGGGATACTATTTAAGATCCAGATCCAATAGCTGATACTCACTGTTGGGTTATAGCCACATGTGTCAACTTCTGCTGTTAGAATACTATTTGAGACCCAGTAGCTGACACTCACTGTCAGGTTATGCCACATACACTACAAGCTTTTGATATTAGAATACAGTTTTGAGATCCAGTAGCTGAGACAAACTGACAGGGCATTATTTTTTTAATTGTTGAGTAAAATCATACATTACAAGTAATGGTAGTTGTACTGATCAGGATAATCGCAATCATCATGTAAACTTACTATCATGACACCAGTAGTATCCAACATGCGTTTCAGCTCATGGTAGACACCTTAATTGGGATAATGGCAGCTGCCAGTGTTAAGAATACTATTTGGGATTCAGTAGCTGACACCCACTCTCTGGTTATATCACATACACACACTGTCACCATTGATTTGGGGTATGGGGGAATTTGTTACAATTTTATGTAACATGGTGATGTATTGTGGCAATCAGCTACAAATGTGCTGTAACATAACGATGCATAGGGCAATTTGTTGCCATTTTGCTGTAACAGGCCTGTGTATGGGGTAGATTTGGAAATTTGTGTCAAGTTCTATGGGACTAAACGGCAGAGGTCATCGGTCCCTAGCCTTGTTGTTGTTGTGGTCTTCAGTCCTGAGACCGGTTTGATGCAGCTCTCCATGCTACTCTATCCTATGCAAGCTTCTTCACCTCCCGATACGTACTGCAGCCTACACCCTTCTGAATCTGCTTAGTGTATTCATCTCTTGGTCTCCCTCTATGATTTTTACCCTCCACACTGCCCTCCTGTACTAAATTGGTGATCCCTTGATGTCTCAGAACATGTCCTGCCAACCGATCCCTTCTTCTTGTCAAGTTGTGCCACAAACTGCTCTTCTCCCCAATTCTATTCAATACCACCTCATTAGTTATGTGATCTACCCATCTAATCTTCAGCATTCTTCTGTAGCACCACATTTCAAAAGCTTCCATTCTCTTCTTGTCCAAACTATTTATCGTCCATGTTTCACTTCCATACATGGCTACACTCCATACAAATACTTTCAGAAACGACTTCCTGACACTTAAATCTATACTCGATGTTAACAAATTTCTCTTCTTCAGAAACGCTTTCCTTGCCATTGCCAGTCTAAATATTATATCCTCTCTACTTCGACCATCATCAGTTACTTTGCTCCCCAAATAGCAAAACTCGTTTACTACTTTAAGTGTCTCATTTCCTAATCTAATTCCCTCAGCATCGCCTGACTTAATTCGACTACATTCCATTATCCTCATTTTGCTTTTGTTGATGTTCATCTTATATCCTTTCAAGACACTGTCCATTGCGTTCAACTGCTCTTCCAAGTCCTTTGCTGTCTCTGACAGAACTACAATGTCATCGGTGAACCTTAAAGTATTTATTACTTCTCCATGGATTTTAATACCTACTCCGAATTTTTCTTTTGTTTCCTTTACTGCTTGCTCAATATACAGATTGAATAACATTGGGGAGAGGCTACAACCCTGTCTCACTCCCTTCCCAACCACTGCTTCCCTTTCATGGCCCTCGACTCTTATAAGTTCCATCTGGTTTCTGTACAAATTGTACATAGCCTTTCGCTCCCTGTATTTTACCCCTGCCACCTTCAGAATTTGAAAGAGAGTATTCCAGTCAACATTGTCAAAAGCTTTCTCCAAGTCTACAAATGCTACAAACGTAGGTTTGCCTTTCCTCAATCTTTCTTCTAAGATAAGTCGTAGGGTCAGTATTGCCTCACGTGTTCCCATATTTCTACGAAATCCAAACTGATCTTCCCCGAGGTCAGCTTCTACCAGTTTTTCCATTCGTCTGTACAGAATTCGCGTTAGTATTTTGCATCCGTGACTTATTAAACTGACAGTTCGGTAATTTTCACATCTGTCAACGCGTGCTTTCTTTGGGATTGGAATTATTATATTCTTCTTGAAGTCTGAGGGTATTTCGCCTGTCTCATACATTTTGCTCAGCAGATGGTAGAGTTTTGTCAGGACTGGCTCTCCCAAGGCTGTCAGTAGTTCTAATGGAATGTTGTCTACTCCCGGGGCCTTGTTTCGACTTAGGTCTTTCAGAGCTCTATCAAATTCTTCACGCAGTATCATATCTCCCATTTCATCTTCATCTACATCCTCTTCCATTTCCTTAATTTTTTTTTTGTTTTGTTTTTTTTTTTGTTTGGGGTTTAAGGGCGCTCAACTACTGAGGTCATTAGCGCCCAGTCACAAGTGTTAGAGCACATAGAATCTAGTAAAACTCAAGGGGGGGGGGACCCCAGAAAGTTCTTACAAAGATGCAGATAAAATAAGTGAAGGAGTTAGATGTCTTAGTACAAGACAGTCAAAGCAATGAAATGAAGAACACGAGCAGCTGCTCGAGCGTCATCAGCTAAAATATCCTGTAAAGTAGATGGCAGAGACAGGACAACACGAGACTGACTAAAACGGGGACACGACAATAAAACATGGCACACTGTTAATGCATGACCACAAGGGCACTGCGGGGCTGGGTCACCGGAGAGCAGGTAGGCTAAACCGGCAATGCCCAATCCGCAACCTGGTCAGAAGGACCTCTTCTCACCGAGATGGTCGGGAGTAGGTTGTCCAAGCAGTTGGGAACGGTTTTACTGCCCGGAGCTTGTTTCCTTGAAGTGATGACCAAGTATCCCACCACAAAGACACAAGCCTCTTACAAACAACGCCACTAATGTCAGATGACGGGACACAATGGGAGGCTGGCCGAGGCAGGAGGACTGCAGCCTTGGCTGCAGTATCAGCAGCCTCATTCCCAGGCACTCCTACATGGCCGGGAACCCACAGAAAGCTGACAGGAGAGCCATCAGCAGCAGAAGAATGGAGGGACTGCTGGATCCGTTGCACCAAGGGATGGACCGGATATGGAGCTCCAAGGCTCTGAAGAGCACTGAGTGAATCAGAGCAGAGTACATACGATGAATGGCAGTGGCGGTGGGCATACTGAACGGCCTGATGGAGAGCAAAAAGCTCGGCCGTAAAGCTGGAACAGTGGTCGAGGAGCCGGTATTTAAAGGTGCCGGCCCCAACGACAAAGGCACAGCCGACACCATCGTCAGTTTTGGAGCCATCAGTGTAAATAAAGGTGTGACTGGCAAGTCGCGCACAAAGTTCGACAAACCGTGAGCAATACACTGCAGCCAGAGTACCCTCCTTCGGGAGTGAGCTGAGGTCGAGATAAATATGAAACAGAGCATGGAGCCACGGTGGTGTCGGGCTCTCACCCTCTCTGAAGGTGGTAGGGAGGGCAAAATCCAATTGTCGAAGCAGGCGACGAAAGTGGACTCCAGGGGGCAGCAGGGAAGACACATACAACCCATACTGACGGTCGAGAGAATTGGCGAAGAAGGACTGATAAGAGGGGTGGTCGGGCATTGACAACAGCCGGCAGGCATACCGACAAAGCAGTACGTCGCGCTGGTAGGTCAATGGTAATTTGGCAGCTTCAGCATAAATACTCTCAATGGGACTAGTGTAGAATGCTCCGGTCGCAAGACGTAACCCCCAAAGGTGGATGGAGTTGAGACAGCATAAGAGGGATGGCCGAGCAGACAAGTAGACGAGGCTCCCATAATCCAGCTTTGATTGGACTATGGACCGATACAAGCGAAGCAGGACAGTGCGATCCGCTCCCCAAGATGAACCAATAAGAACTCTAAGGACATTAAGGGCACGTGTACAAAGGGCAGCCAAATAAGAGATGTGCAGAGACCAACAAAGTTTCCTGTCCAGTGTGAGCCCTAGAAACTTAGTTGTGTCCACGAATGGGAGAACAACGGGACCGAGATGTAAGGATGGTGGAAGGAACGCTTTATATTGCCAAAAGTTGATGCAAACCGTCTTCCCTTCAGAGAACCGGAAGCCATTTGCCACACTCCATGAGTATAGGCTGTCTAGACAACGCTGAAGGCAGCGCTCCAGGAGGCATGTTCTCTGGGCACTGCAGTAGATCGCGAAGTCATCGACAAAAAGAGAGCCTGAGACATTAGGTGGAATGCAATTCATAATTGGATTGATCGCTATGTCAAAAAGGGCCACGCACAAGATGGAGCCCTGAGGCACTCTGTTCTCCTGGAGGAAGACGTCGGACAATACGGAACCCACACGTACCCTAAACTTTCGATCTGTTAAAAAGGAATCAATAAAAAGAGGCAGGCGACCGTGTAGACCCCACCTGTGCATAGTGCGGAGGATACCTCCCCTCCAACAGGTATCATAAGCCTTCTCCAAATCGAAGAACACGGCTACCGTTTGGCGCTTTCGCAAAAAGTTGTTCATGATGAATGTCGACAAGGTCACAAGGTGGTCAACAGCGGAGCGGCGGCGACGAAAGCCGCATTGAACATCGGTAAGTAGCCATCGAGATTCAATAATCCAAACTAACCGAGCGTTAACCATGCGCTCCATCACCTTACAGACACAGCTTGTAAGAGAAATGGGGCGGTAACTAGAAGGAAGGTGTCTATCCTTCCCGGGTTTGGGTATAGGAACAACGACGGCGTCACGCCAATGCATGGGGACTTGACCTTCGGTCCAGACGCGATTGTAGGTACGAAGAAGGAAGCTTTTGCCTGCCGGAGAAAGGTGGGCCAGCATCTGAACGTGAATGGCATCTGGCCCCAGAGCAGAGGACTGGGACAGTGCAAGTGCACGTTCGAGTTCCCGCATAGTAAAGGGGGCATTATAATTTTCCAGATTCAGCGAGTGGAAGGATGGTCGCCGAGCCTCTTCTGCCTCTTTCCTGGGAAGGAAGGCAGGGTGGTAATGGGCGGAGCTTGAAACCTCCGCGAAAAAGCGGCCGAAGGCGTTGGAGACATCCACAGGATCAACAAGGACCTCATTACCTGAAGTCGGGCCAGGTACCGAGGAGTGGGCCTTAATGCCCGACAGCCGGCGCAGGCCACCCCAGACGACAGAAGAGGGAGTAAAACTGTTAAAGGAGCTGGTGAAAGAGGCCCAACAAGCTTTTTTGCTGTCTTTGATGACTCTACGGCATTGCGCTCGGAGTCGTTTGTATCCAATACAATTCGCCAATGTAGGATGGCGGCGAAAGGTGCGTAAAGCACGTCGTCGAGCACGGATAGCATCTTTACAAGCCTCATTCCACCAGGGGACGGGAACGCGACGTGAAGAAGAGGTAGTACGAGGAATGGAACGTTCGGCAGCATGGATGATAACAGCCGTGAGGTATTCGACCTGACTGTCACAACGGAGAAGGTCGTGGTCCAGAAAGGTCGCCAGGGAGGAGTAAAGTCCCCAGTCAGCTTTCGGTATGTTCCAGCTCGAAGGACGTGGGGATGGGGTGTGATGCAGGAGAAGAACGACGCAGGGGAAGTGGTCGCTCGAATAGGTGTCAGAAAGGACATACCACTCGAACCGACGGGCAAGAGTGGTAGAACAAATCGAGAGGTCAAAGTGGGAGTAGGTATGAGTAGAGTCCGAGAGGAAAGTCGGGGCGCCAGTATTGAAGCAGACAAGATTGAGATGGTTGAAGACATCCGCCAAGAGGGAGCCTCTCTGACAGGATGCAGGAGAGCCCCAAAGGGGATGATGGGCATTGAAGTCGCCAAACAATAAAAACGGCAGAGGAAGCTGAACAATCAGGTGCATCATGTCAGCCCGACTAACTGCGGATGACGATGGAGTGTAGACGGTACAAACGGAAAAAGTAAAGGCAGAAAGAGTAATATGGACAGCTATTGCTTGGAGTGTGGTGGTCAATGGGATGGAATGGTAATAGACATCGTCCCGAACGAGCGACATGACCCCACTATGAGCTGGAATACCGTCCACAGGGGTGAGGTCAGACCACTCCGAGGTATAGTGGGGAAAAGCAATACGGTCAGTTGGGCGCAACTTGGTTTCCTGGAGACCAAGGACGAGCGGACAGTGCAGGCGGAGGAGCAGTTGTAATTCCTCCCGATTAGATCGAATACCTCTTATGTTCCAATGTAACAAAGCCATCACTAGTCAGAAAAAAGGGGGAATGAAACGGGTGAAGAGCTGGTCACCTCGACGGCCACGGAGGGCCAGGTTTCGAGGGAACAACGCTACAACCGGCGGGAGGTGGATCCTGTTCCATCGAGTCGTCACCAGCTGCGGCCGCTTTCCCTGGTTGCGTAGGAGGGGCAGGATTTGGAAGGGAGGGATTTGGGAGGCGGAGGCATAAACCCCGGATGGGGTGAGGAGGTGGAGGGGGGACAGGATAGGAGTGAGGATTCTGTGGAAGGAGTGGACGCGACTGAGGCAAACGAAGTTGTCAACGTCATGGGATGGAGGCAGTCATACTTCTTCCTGACCTCAGAATAAGAGAGGCGATCCAAACTTTTTAATTCTTGAATCTTCTTCTCCATCTGATACGCAGGGCAGTCTAAAGATCAAGGCGAGTGGATGCCAGGACAATTGATGCACTGAGGTGTTTGGGTGCATGTATGTTCCTCAAGAAGAGGACATCCACAATCGCCACAAAGGGGCTCAGCCTCACACTGTGACGACATGTGCCCAAAGCGCAAACACCGAAAGCAGCGCATAGGAGGCGGAACGTAAGGTCGCACGTCGCACCGGTAACACATCACCTTTACCTTCTCCGGGAGAACGTCCCCCTCGAAGGCGAGGATAAAGGCCCCGGTGTCGATGCGATGGTCTTTGGGGCCGCCCTGGACTCGCCGGAAGAAATGCACGCCTCGGCCCTCCAGGTTGGCCCTGAGCTCCTCATCAGATTGCAGCAGGAGGTCCCAATGAAAAATAACCCCCTGCGTCCTATTCAGTGCCAGATGCGGATCAATGGACACTGGGATGTCCCCTAGTCGGTCGCATGCCTGGAGCGCCGCCGACTGAGTGGCGGAGGTGGTCTTTATAAGAACGGACCCCGAACGCATTTTACTGAGAGCCTCGATTTCCCCGAAGATGTTCTCGATGTGCTGGACAAAGAACATGGGCTTGGAGGTGGCGAACGTCCCCCCATTGGTCCGAGAACAGACTAAATAGCGGGGGAAGTACTTCGCCCCAAGCCGGCGGGCCTGTCCTTCCTCCCAGGGAGTGGCCAAGGGGGAAAGGGCAGGAGAACCAGAACCCGAGACAGTACCTTTCTTTTTAAAAGACTCAGCCGCAGAGCAACCTGATACATGTTGACGTTTCATCTGCGAAACGTCCACCCCAATACCACCCACTCTGACCCGGGGCTCTCCCCATGGGCGCCACCCAGCCTCAGCAAGGGCCACCTGGCAGGATGACCGTTGCCGGGAGTCCTGATGCCCCAAGGGGATGGGCAGCTACTCCTTGGCCGACGTGGGGAGGGTGCAGCTCAGGTATCGACAGTACGATCCCTGTGTTGTCAGGGGGCTACAACCTAGAGGGTACATGACGACCCCACCACAACGGGCTGGCTACCGTGCTAGATTTCGGGTGCCATGGAAAGTCCATCATGATCGTAGGTGCAGATGGGGACGCACTATGGGCGTAACTTGTGCAACCCATCAGGCGTTTAGGCCCAATTTGAGGAATAGTGGGTGTGGTTACAACGCCGTTACAATGCTGAGTGCCAAGGTCTTAGTGCACTGAGGACCAGTGAGACACCATGTAAGGCGTCCTTCCCCAAAAGGCTCGTACTTCCGTAGAATTTTGAAAAATGGAGGTCAAACCCCAAGGGGGACCATCGCATGAAAGGCCGAAACGGTTGAAACTCCTTTTAGTAGCCTCTTACGACAGGCAGGAATACCTCGGGCCTATTCTTACCCCGGACCCGCAGGGGGATTTCCATAATACTGTCCTCAAGAACATCACCCTTGTATAGTCCCTCTATATACTCCTTCCACCTTTCTGCTTTCCCTTCTTTGCTTAGAACTGGGTTTCCATCTGAGCCCTTGATATTCATACAAGTGGTTCTCTTTTCTCCAAAAGTCTCTTTAATTTTCCTGTAGGCAGTATCTATCTTACCCCTAGTGAGGTAAGCCTCTACATCCTTACATTTGTCATCTAGCCATGCCTGCTTAGCCATTTTGCACTTCCTGTCAATCTCATTTTTGAGACGTTTGTATTCCTTTTTTCCTGCTTCATTTACTGCATTTTTATATTTTCTCCTTTCATCAATTAAATTCAGTATTTCTTCTGTCACCCAAGGATTTCTACTAGCCCTCGTCTTTTTACCGACTTGATCCTCTGCTGCCTTCATCACTTCATCCCTCAAAGCTATCCATTCTTCGTCTACTGTATTTCTTTCCCCCATTCTTGTCAATTGTTCCTTTATGCTCTTCCTGAAACTCTCTACAACCTCTGGTTCTTTCAGTTTATCCAGATCCCATCTCCTCAAATTCCCACCTTTTTGCAGTTTCTTCAGTTTTAATCTACAGTTCATAACCAATAGATTGTGGTCAGAGTCCACATCTGCCCCTGGAAATGTCTTACAATTTAAAACCTGTTTCCTAAATCTCTGTCTTACCATTATATAATCTATCTGATATCTTCTAGTATCTCCAGGGTTCTTCCATGTATAAAACCTTCTTTCATGATTCTTGAACCAAGTGTTAGCTATGATTAAGTTATGCTCTGCGCAAAATTCTACCAGCCGGCTTCCTCTTTCATTTCTTAGCCTAATTCCATATTCACCTACTATGTTTCCTTCTCTCCCTTTTCCTACTCTCGATTTCCAATCACCTATGACTATTAAATTTTCATCTTCCTTCACTACCTGAATAATTTCTTTTATCTCATCATACATTTCATAAATTTCTTCGTCATCTGCAGAGCTAGTTGGCATATAGACTTGTACTACTGTTGTAGGTGTGGGCTTCGTGTCTATCTTGGCCACAATAATGCATTCACTATGCTGTTTGTAGTAGCTTACCCGAACTCCTATTTTTTTATTCATTATTAAACCTACTCCTGCATTACCCCTATTTGATTTTTTATTTATAACCCTGTATTCACCTGACCAAAAATCTTGTTCCTCCTGCCATCGAACTTTGCTAATTCCCACTATATCTAACTTTAACCTATCCATTTCCCTTTTTAAATTTTCTAACCTACCTGCCCGATTAAGGGATCTGACATTCGACGCTCTGATCCATAGAACGCCAGTTTTCTTTCTCCTGATAACGACATCTTCCTGAGTAGTCCCCGCCCGGAGATCCGAATGGGGGACTATTTTACCGCCGGAATATTTTACCCAAGAGGACGCCATCATCATTTATCCATACAGTAGAGCCGCATGCCCTCGGGAAAAATTACGGCCGTAGTTTCCCCTTGCTTTCAGCCGTTCGCAGTACCAGCACAGCAAGGCCGTTTTGGTTAATGTTACAAGGCCAGATCAGTCAATCATCCAGACTGCTGCCCCTGCAACTACTGAAAAGGCTGTTGCCTCTCTTCAGGAACCATATGTTTGTCTGGCTTCTCAACAGGTACCCTTCCGTTGTGGTTGCACCTACGGTACGGCTATCTGTGTCGCTGAGGCACACAAGCGTCCCCACCAACGGCAAGGGAGCCTTACACACTACTTACTCTAACTTATGCTAAGGACAACACATGCACCCATGCCCGAGGGAGGACTCAAACCTGCAATGGAGGGAGCAGTGCAAACCATGGCAAGACGCCCTCTACTGCGCAGCAGTTTAGGGGGTCAATTTGTTACTATTTTACTGTAAAATGGCGACGTATGGTGCAAATTGTCATGTACTCTCCATTGTGCAGTAACATAAGTTAGCATTATCAGCAGAAGGTGCCAAACATTTTGTACTGCAAAATGAAGTTGATACACTAACTTGGAGTGACTATAATATTTGGATGACTCAAGAGTTGTTGAAAGTGGGTAGTCAACAGCTTAACAACCCTCATTTTTTTACCTATATGAATGTCTATTATTACAGTTCAATGTGCTAGTTCATCAAAGTGTCATGTATTTTCCACTGTGAGACAGCAGTTTTCAACAAGTACACACTTTAAGCTATAAGTTAGATCAGCAACAGTGACAGTGTGTTTTGTAATATTATGGAACAAACCCTAATATTTTTTGGTAAATAATATAGACAATTTTTAGTGTTTTTAAAGTGTGGTACAACAATCGATTTAGACTCATTGCCAAGCACAGTTTTGCCTATAACTTATGTCAGTAGTCCAAATAAGTGAACCATGTGATTTTTTAAAATGTTATAGAACAATTAAAGTATGACAGTACTGACATGTATGTTTGGTAAGTGAAACCTTTACATATTTTGATAAATAAAACAGACGATTTTATTTTGATCCAAAGACTGAATTTTCGACCATGCTCAGTGACCTGCACTTATACTTGCATATTATGATATACAGTCCATGTGTGTTTTGTACAAAAAATCTTTACATATTTTCATAAGTCATTTTATTTTGGTGCAATAATCGAATTTTTGTGGTATCGAAATTTCCGCTCTGTATGGAACCTTATCCAGTTTTCATAGTTATACTTGTGTGTTGCAGTTTAAGCTATACAACGCATTAAAGAGCTCATTAAACTGTGCCATTTTTGATACAGTATGGTATGTTCAAGGGTCAGAAAACATAATGGTGGCTAAACATGCTACCAAAGATAGATCCCAGATCAAAAGTAATTGAAAAGCTAAAGTAATTGAAAAAGCTATAGCAGCCAGGTAATAACATTAATTATATTTTTCTTGGTGCATTATTTTCTTTTCTCCTAAACTGATGCTTGCTCAGTTTATACTTGCAACACAGCCTCAATTAGGTGTAGGATGAAGCGTCAACGGCTACTGCAGCATTTTACTTTCAGCCACATGTGTTTTGTACTATTATCGAAAAATTTAGACATTGAAATAGCATTGCAAACTTAATTTTAGAGCCAACAGTCGTGTTTTATGCGTCAGGTCCAAGTTACACAGTAACTGCGCTCTTGCAGTAGCTGACACATTATAATAGCTAGCACGTGTTTTGTAGACTAATAATATAGACAATTTAGACTTGGAAATAGCACTGTGACACTTAATTTGAGAGACCATAATCATTTTTTAAGTGTCAAGTGTAAGTTGTACAATAACTGCACTCTTTCAGTAACTGACACATCATTTTAACTAACACGTGTTTATAGATCAACAATACAGATGATATAAACGTGGAAACAATATTGACATTATCACTGTTTGTGCTTAGAAATTATTGATAAATACTACAAGACATGGAAGTACTGCAAGTTACACACTTTATGTATTTTTGACAGAAATTTTGGATATGGAAATAACATTATCATAAACATTATGTTGCTAATGAAGCTTATGTATTTTTGAGATATATTTTAGACTTGAAATTAACATTATGACCTTTGATAGGCATATTATTTTAGCTAACATGTGCTTTGTACAGCTACAGAATAATAATACTGACAATTTAGATTGGTTGTTTGATTTGGTGAGAAGGGACTAAAGAACGAGGTCATCAGTCCCATCAAATTAGGGAAGAATGGGGAAGGAAGTTGGCTGTGCCCTTTCAAAGGAACAATTCCGGCATTTTCCTGAAGCGATTTAGGGAAATCATGAAGAACCTATATCAGTATGGCCTTAAACAGGTTTGAACCATCGTCCTCCCGAATGTGAATCCAGTGTGCTAACCACTGCGCTACCTCATTTGGTGACAATTTAGATGTGTAAATATTTAATTTGGGGGTCCATTGTGCACTACACCAAGTGAGGTGCAGTGATCGAAATATGGTCTTTGAGAAGTGTAGGTTAATCTGCAAGTTTGATCAGTGGTAGTGTCAGAAGCATTTTGATATATTATAAATATATTTTAGATGTGAGAATATTTAACTTAGCATTCAGTATACCCTGCACCAAGAGTAGTATAAAGATCGAACTATGCTCACTGACCACTGTGAGGTACAGGGAATAAAGATAAGGACTAGCTATTTCGTTACAATGGTTGGTAAAATACTAGGATATCATTGGCTGTTCCATTTTAATATCCAGTATAATACTGGGCAGTGGTTGGAGGAGAAGGATAGGGATTGGAGGGGGGAGGGAGCTGGACATGGTTTAGGAAGAGGACGTGGCTTACCATTTTCTTGGACCGTGATGTAACATACAAAGAAAAATGTTGTCCCAGAAATTGCTTTGCTCTACAATTTAAGACCACCAATAACATTTAGGTAGAATACCATTACCGAGACTCTAATCTATCATTTGAGAAACAATCCTGATAGGTTAGAGATAAGGAGACATTCGTAACGATTCGTTAAATACCAGAAACATGGGTAATAGAGGAAAAATTAAAATTTTTAAAAATACTATCACCTAATACTGAACAAGGGCCTCCCAGGCATTGGCATAAGTTTTGGTGAGATTGGTCATCTTCCATTGTAACTAAGTACGCATGAACTAGTTTCGAGTTTTCCTGCCCCTGCCAAAATTTTATCCACAGTTGCTAATTTGGTCTATAGGATTATTTTGAACTTCCTACCAAGAGGGTGTGAGATGCCTCTTTACATACAGCAGTTGCCTTGTTCGGAATCCCTGTCCTTGTCAAAATTTGCATTCCCACTATGGGGAGCAGGAATGTGGATGCAATGACCTACTTCCACTTTTGATGTCCCTAGCACTATTAGCTCAATACAGTGTCAGTGTTCAACAATCGCTGTCTTGTATTAGAGAATTTCACCTGTCAATTTTGTAGGAAGGTAGTGAGACCTGGACAACTTAGTCTGGAAACGAATGTTTTGTTGATAAACTACAAAAATATGTACGGAGTCAGTCACATTGATGAAAGACCAATATTTCGAATAGAAATCATTTACTCATAAAT
This sequence comes from Schistocerca serialis cubense, assembly GCF_023864345.2. Taxonomy (NCBI): domain Eukaryota; kingdom Metazoa; phylum Arthropoda; class Insecta; order Orthoptera; family Acrididae; genus Schistocerca; species Schistocerca serialis. Next base: position 833,577,045 of record NC_064640.1, read on the forward strand.
GCTATGATCTTTATCATATGTTAGTAATTTGAAAATTCTTACTTGTAGTGATACTTCGTGATGAGTGTGTCTCACCCATCTCTGGTTTGAGAATATTTTTTTACACAAGTGATTCATGATTTGGTGCCCCACCTCACTTCCCCTTTTCTCTCATCCTCATGTGACCATGTTAGTTTTCGTTACTAACCCGTTCTCTGCTGAGGACGTGTATACACATCCTGCTATGCCGATCTCGAGGTGCTGTGGACGTGTATAAGCTCGCCGTTTGGGCTTTCCTATTGCGCTGTGGACTTCTCCGTCCTGACCTGTTGAGTTCCCGCTGCTGTGGACGAGTTATTTACACGTCTTGCTGAATAAAAATGTTTGGTGTATTTATTATACAACGTATGTGCCTTAGTGCGTGTTATCATTCGCAAAAAACGTCGTTTCGATATCTTGTATCGTTTATGAGGTATGACTATTGTTATGACCACGTGATTCCCGATGTGCAAGGATGTGAATGAGTTCATTGCGCCCGACCGTCCGTCGGATATAAAACCCAATAAATGGTGAACGAAATGAGATATTGTTCTCCTCTCAATTTTAAATAAAATTTCGATATCCTACATACATTTCATTCTCAGCAATTTTAGGGCTAAAATTAACCACATACAACGTTGACGCAATGCACTTTTACCTCTGCAGACTCTTCAAAACTTTGTGCAATGTTTTACTTAATTTGACGTCGCGCAGTAAGTATGATGGATAGCGAAAAGAAATTCAGATCCTTATTGAGTGAAGATATCCGACTATAAGATGTGCAAACATCAAACATACTTGAAGACAGTAATTATAGTGACTGAATATGGCGCCTTGCTAGGTCGTAGCAAATGACGTAACTGAAGGCTGTGCTAAACTGTCGTCTCTGCAAATGAGAGCGTATGTAGTCAGTGTACCGTCGCTAGCAAAGTCAGCTGTACAACTGGGGCGAGTGCTAAGGAGTCTCTCTAGACTAGACCTGCCGTGTGGCAGCGCTAGGTCTTCAATCACTGATAGTGGCGACGCGCGAGTCCGACGTATACTAACGGACCGCGGCCGATTTAAAGGCTACCACCTAGCAACTGTGGCGTCTGGCGGTGACACCAGAGTAACTATTTCGTATCGGCCAGAACGCTACCTCTCAGCACTGGCATTCCAACATTTAGTGAGTAGTAGAGCCATAAAAAAAGCCACCCTCGCCATATAATGGAGAGAGCATGTCTGCAACATCAAAAGGACTAATTGTGATATTTTGTGTATAGAAATATTTGGTTGTGACGCCTCTGATGCCCCTTCCACATTGGCACCTCTCTCATGATGGTGCCCCAAGTGGTGATTTGTGTTGTTTGGACTTTAAACAGGGTGGGCCCAGGCTCACTTATAATTTTCTTGGCCCACCTTCTGATGTACACAAAAAAGATGGTCAAATTTCAGAATAAAAGACTAAAGCTAAAATTAAAATAAACTGTATATACTTATAGGCATCAGGTAAAGCACTCCATCAATTTGTCAAACAGATTTGTATTGTCCCGTATTATAGCTGTAAACCGAAACAAATATATTTGAAGTGAATTTTATGAAAAAAGCTAACGTCAACCTATATATTGATGCCTACATGCTGAGCTACAAGTGAACAAACCAGTCGATCGATCTATCGAACCAACAGTTCTTCCCCAGTTTTTGTTTTCTATTGGCACGTAAGTTTTATAGTTTGCATTAATGGTGAACAATATAATCATATTTAGTATCATCATGGTGTGTGATTTGTTTATTGTAGTGAATTGTATGTGATCATAGTAACATGACAGAACAGCTTAGCATATCAGTTTTCTTGAGTCGCCAAAGAAAAGTTACTAAACCAAATTAGGACATTACAATCTCTTTGTCTGTAACTGAAGAGTTTAAATTTCCCGATCCAGGAAATGAAGTATATAAAAACCTTTTTATGATCATGAAACAGTAGCAGAAGAATTAAAACAGTTGTAAAATGAAAATCTGAATGAAAATAAAATTAACGATTTATTTTCTATTCCTAGCAATAGCCCAAGCATCTGCTTGAGTTTGTGATACATCCACAAAACCTACTGATGAATCAAAACAACCTCTATTATGGCATTTTCCTTTTCACTTGTACTGAGACAAATGAAAATTCCAGCCAGGTTGGTACGAAATTCGCCCATGGCTGGAATATAGTATCATACGTGATGCTGCATTTTGTTGTATGTATCGATTATTGCATGCCCAAACTGAAGACAGAAAAACAGAATTGGTTAGTTTTATGAGTGAGTGTTTCAGTAATTGCAAAAGAGCAACTGGGTCTAATTCTCCCTATAAGTAGCATGAGAACGCCTGCGCAGCCACTGACCGAGCGCGGTGTCGCATTCCCCGGACTGCGCGCATCAGCATGTCTCCACCATGACACGAGCGGTGGGGTTGAGCTATCGGAAAATGTATTGAGAGAACCAACAATAAAGAGGAAGATAGCTAATAACAGCCACATTCTTCTACCCAGCCACGCCTTACAACACCAACCACGACACTCGCTCTGGTCATCCTATTACAAAATGAAATTCTTAGCACCATAATCATGATCGTGCTAGAACATATCCCAGATGAAGCAAAACAAGCCCAGTATTCTGCCCTAATTGTTGATGAGTCAAAAGACTGTTCAAAAACTGAGTAACTATCAACTGTAATTGAATAATGTTTGCCAGCCACGGTGGCTGAGCGGTTCTAGGTGCTTCAGTGCAGAACCGCGCAACTGCTACGGTCGCAGGTTCGAATCCTGCCTCGGGCATGGATGTGTGTGATGTCCTTAGGTTAGTCAGGTGTAAGGAGTTCTAAGTTCTAGGGGACTTATGACCTCAGATGTTAAGTCCCATAGCGCTCAGAGCCATTTGAACCATTTTTGAATACTATTTACATGGTAACACGCTCGAAGGTATCTAGGCTTTGAACCATCAAAATAACTACACGCGTCTCCTTTGATAGTCTGCATATAAAAAAAAGTAGCACACTTGAAGATAATTTAAATTACTGTGTTGCACAAACTACAGTTCTGAGTGGATCTTGTGTAGTTGTTCAAGCTCTTTTAAGCAGGGAAGTCACACAAGCCATATATACATGCTGTATGAACCATAAGTTGAATTTCATCATAGTAGCAACATGAGGAGGGGTCAAGACACAGCAGATTTTTTTTTGTATGACACTGCAGGAACGTTTATGAGTAGGGGAGCAGTGCAGAAAATGTTTATTGATGCACAAGAAAACTGAAGAGGGGAGAAATGAAATTAAAAAGTTTGTGACACTAGATGGACTTGTTACTATGGCTTATGTTTGGCTACGAATAAGACAGTTGAAGGTACCATTGTAACCCTAATATACATTCTGGCAGAAAATTCAGAACGAGATTTAGAAGCATTAGGGTTTTGTGCAAAGTTCAATTTTTATTTTCTTTTTCTTTTATGTCTGTTCTCAAGTTTGCTAGAAAAGTGCATCAGTTTATGATTTCCTTCAGGGCAAAGATTGTGATATTGTTGCTGCAATCAACTTAGTAGAAGCTACAAGTGATCATTTCAACCAAATGCATAGATCAGGCTTAGGTTTCACTTGTGAATGGAAAGAGAGTGTAGATATGGCAACAAAACTAGGTGCTGATATTCCCAAACACTCTGCTTTTATTGGTAGAATTCGAAAGCTGCCAAAACATCGTGATTAATAGGTTTGTGATTTGCTGAATAAAGACAGTCTGGAACCTGTATAACCAACTGGTTTCAAATATTTAGTATATGATAAAGTTTTATATATAATAGACAATGAACTTGAGAGATATTTTATCTCAAACTCCAGAATAATTAAATAAATCACTTGGAAATTAGTTGACAACATACTCAGGCAAGATGGCGTCTAGTGTGGGTGTTCATAGGTATCAAGCAAAACAAGTTACAGTTTTGTCGTAAAAAATGCAAATTGTGGGAAGTGTGACAGTGAAATAGTGAAATATTGAGATCCTTTTGTAGCAGTAATGGTACAGGTACGAATGTTATGATGTTACATAGCAGCACATTAAAAGTGTTTCAGTTGAAGTGAATCTGTATTATTTCTCTTTCCCATGTACTTGACATTAATGCTGCCAAGATTGATAGTTAGTTCCGTGTTATAACGTTTTAAGTAGGGAAAGTTTAATTATAACCACCCGGTACGTCAACAATACATGGTGTAGCCGGTATGCTCCCTAACCTGTGTCCTTTATTGCACAAAACTCGTTATTTAACGTATGGTATAGCCACGTATCTGCGGTAAGAAAACGTTGCGGCATTTTTCCTAAAACTGCTACAGTGAAAAACGCCCATATAGCCTTACCCTTAGCCTTAAGCTAAACAGCAGTCAGTTTAAAAACAATGAAGAGAAAAGAACCTCAAAGGAAAGAAATCAGCCCTCCACAATCGAGTGCCTTGTTTCGACTCTCTCATTACCGGTATTTTCTCACAGAGAAGATGGTATTCTTCGCTTCTAAACTGAAACGTCTATTAATTGAACTCGTCCCCCCTTACATTCATACTTAGGTAAATTTCTACGGACGCCCATGCATCGATGAAACTCTTCCTTTAAATACCAGTCTTGCATCTTTCTTCCCAAGGCTCGAGTTTATATGGTCGTTAACCCTTAAGTCAGTACTAACAGATACTCATATACAGGATGGTCCATTGATCGTGACCGGGCCAAATATCTCACGAAATAAGCGTCAAACGAAGAAAACTACAAAGAACGAAACTTGTCTAGCTTGAAGGGGAAAACCAGATGGCACTATGGTTGGCCCACTAGATGGCGCTGCCATAGGTCAAAAGGATCGCAACTGCGTTTTTTAAAATAGGAACACTTCAAACTGTCGGTGCTTTGAACCTTCCCTTTGAGTACAATAGTAGATTCCGTTGCATTGAATGGAAAAGGCACAATGCCAAGTTCTGTCCTGAAGAGTAACTCTTCTAACAGTCTGTGCTTTGAACCTTTTCCGTGAGTTCAGAATTAGATTCTGATAAACTTCTGCAGCATTTCTGTATCAATTGGACCTTCACATTGACGATGAAACACACAAACTGCATCCATATTGAATACAAAAGGGACAATGCCAACTTTTGTCCAGGGGGAGTAACGCTTTAAACAGTGTGTGCTTTGAATCTTATCTGGGAGTTTGGTAGTAGATTCCGATATACCACTGTAAGGTTTACAGTAGTCCTTAGATCGTCATATTGACGATGAAACACATAAATTGCATCGGGATTGAATACAAAAGGCCCAATGCTGGCTTCTGTCAATGGGGAGGAACGCTTCAAACAGTTCATGATTAGAACATTTATTGGGAGTCCAGTAGTATATTCCGATACACCACTGCAGGCTTACTGTAACCCTTGGACCTTCACATTGACGATGAAACACAGAAATTATATCAGGATTGAATATCAAAGGCACAATGCCATCTTCCGTCCAGAGTGAGTAACCCTTCAAACGATCTGTGGTTTGAACCTTTCCTGAGAATCCAGTATCAGATTTTGACACACCTCTGCAGATTTTCTGTAACCCTTGGACCTTCACATTGACGATGAAACACAGAAATTGCATTAGGATTGAATACAAAAGGCACAATACACACCTGTGTCAAGGGGGAGTAACCCTTCAAACACTCTGTGTTAAAATCTTTACTGGGATATCAGTATTATATTTTGATTAACCACGACATGTTTACAGCAATGATTGGGCCTTCTCATTGACGATGTAACAAAGAAATTGCACCGCGATTGAATGAAAAAGGCACACCAAGCCAACTTCTGTCCAGGGGGAGTAACACTTCAAACTGTCGGTGCTTTGAACCTTCCCTTTGAGTACAATAGTAGATTCTGTTGCACCACTGCAGCTTTACTGTTACCCTTAAGCCTTCACATTGACAATGAAACACACCAACTGCATGTGGATTGAATACAAAATACACAATGCCAACTTTTGTGCAGGGGGAGTAACGCTTCAAACAGGCTGTGCTTTGAACCTTTTCTGGGAGTCCAGTATTAGATTCCGATGCACCACTGCAGAATTACTGTAACCCTTCAAACTTCATATAGACGACAAACACAGAAATTGTATCGTGATTGAAAACAAAAGCCACAATGTCGAGTTCTGTCCAGGGGGAGTAACGCCTCAAACTGTTTGTGATTAGAACCTTTCATTGGAATCCAGTAGTAGATTCCGACGCACCACTGCATGTCTACCGAAACCCTTGGACCTTCACATTGAGGATAAATCAAGGAGATTGCATCGTGATTGTATACGAAAAGCACAATGCCGACTTCTGTCCACGGGGAGAGACGCTTCATACACTCTGAGCTTTGAACCTTTCCTGGGAGCCCAGTATTAGACTCTGATACACTTCTGCAGTATTTCTGTACCAATTGGACCTTCACATTGACGATGAAGCACGGAAATTGCATCTCTAGTGAATACAAAATGCCGACTTCTGACCTGGAGGAGTAACGCTTCAAACAGTGTGTAATTTGAAACTTTCCTGGGAGTCCAGTATTAGATTCCGATGCACCACTGCAGGGTAACTGTGTACCTTCTACATTCATAGTGACAATTAAACACACAAATTCCATCTGGATTGAATAAAAAATATCACAAAGCCGACTTATATCCGGTGGGTGTAACGCATCAATCAGCCGGTGCTTTTTCCTGGGTGTACAATAGTGGATTCCGAGGCACAACGGCAGCTTTACTGTTACCCCAGGACCTTCACATTGATGATGAAACACACAAATTGCATCCAGATTGAATACAAAAGGGGCAATGCCCACTTCTGTCTAGTGGTAGTAACGCTTTAAACAGTCTCTGCATTGAACTTTTTCTGGGAGTCCAGTAGTAGATTCTGATATACCACTGCAGGTTTACTGTAGTCTTTGGACTTTTGTCCAGGGGGAGTAACGCATCAAACTGTCTGTGTTTGAACCTTTCCTGGGAGTCCAGTAGTAGACTCCGATGCACCACTGTAGTTTACTGTAACCCTTGGACCTTCGTATTGACGATAAATCACAGACATTTCATCGGGATTGAATACAAAAGGCACAATGCCGACTTCCGTCCAGAGTGAGTAACGCTTCAAACAATCTGTGGTTTTAACCTTTCCTGGGAGTGCAGTATTAGATTCCGATGCACCATTGCAACATCAATGTAACCCTTGGACCTTCACATAGTCGATCAAACACAGAAATTGCATCGGGATTGAATACAAAAGGCACAATGATGACTTCTGTCCAGGGGAAGTAACGCATCAAACTGCTTGTGCTTTGAAGCTTTCCTGGGAGTCCAGAAGTAGATTCCGACGCACCATTGCACGTTTACAGTAACCCTTATACCTTCGTATTGACGATAAATCACAGAGATTGCATCGTGATTGTATACAAAAGGCACAATGCCGACTTCCGTCCAGAGTGAGTAACCATTGAAACAATCTGTGGTTTGAACCTTTCCTGGGCGTCCAGTATTAGATTGCGATGCACCATTGCAGCATTAATGTAACCGTTGGACCTTCACATTGACGATGAAAAACAGAAACTCCATCGGGATTGGATACAAAATGCACAATGACGACTTGGGTCCAGGAAGAATAACGTTTCATATAGTTTGTGATATGACAGTTTCCTGGGAGACCAGTATTAGATTCCGTTGCACCACTGCAGGTTCACTGTGTACCTTCGACCTTTACATTGACGATGAAACACACAAACTGCATCCGGATTGAATACAAGTGGCACAATGCCAACTTTTGTCCAGGGGGAGTAACGCTTCAAACAGTTTGTGCATTGAGCGTTACCTAGGAGTCCAGTAGTAGATTTCGATGCACCACTACATGTTTACAGTAATCCTTGTAACTTCACATTGACGATGAAACACAGAATTTGCATCTGGATTAAATACAAAAGTCAAAATGTCGATTTCTCTCCAGGTGGAGTAACTTTTCAAACTGTCTGTGCGTGGAACACTTATTGGGAATCCAGTAGTATATTCTTATGCACCACTGCAGACTTACTGTAGCCCTTGGACCTTCACACTGACGATGTAACACAGAAATTGTTTCGGATTTGAATGCAAAAAGCACAATGCCAACTTCTGTCCAGAGGGAGTAACTCTTCAAATAGTCTGTGCTTTGAGACTTTCCTGGGAGTCCAGTATTAGATTCCGATGGATCACTGCACGTTTATTGTAACCCTTCGACCTTCATGAAGACGATGAAACACAGAAATTACTTCGGAATTGAAAACAAGATATCACTATTCCTACTTCTGTCCAGGGGGGTTACGCGTCAACCATTCTTTGCTTTGAACCTCTCCTGTAAGTGAGTACAAAAGTAGATTCCGATGCACCACTGCAGCTTTACTCTTACCCTTGGAAGTTCACTTTGACTATGAAACACGCCAATTACATGCAGATTGAATACAAAATACACAATTCCAACTCTTGTCCAGGGAGAGCAATGCTTCGAACTGTATGTGCTTAGAACCTTTTCTGGGAGACCAGTTGTAGATCCCAATGCACCACTGCAGGTCCATCGTACCCTTTGGACCTTCACAGTGACGATGAATCTCAGTAATTAAATCGGGATTGAATATAAAAGCACAATGCCGACTTCTGTCCAGGGAGAGCAACGCATCAAACTGTCTGTGCTTTGAACCTTTCCTGGGAGTCCAGTAGTACTTTCCGATGCTCCACTGCAGGTTTACTGTAACCCTTAGACTTTCTTATTGACGATAAATTACAGAGATTGCATCGTGATTGTATACATAAGGCACAATTCCGTCTTCTGTCCAGGGGGGTAACGCTTGAAACAGTCTGTGTTTTGAACCTTACCTGGGAGTCGAGTATTAGATTCTGGTGCACCTCTGTAGCTTTACTGTAACCCCTTGTCCTTCACAATGACGATGAAGCAGAGAATTTGCATTAAGATTGAATACAAAAGGCACAATTCACACTTGTGTCCAATAGGAGTAACGCTTCAAAGTGTCTGTGTTAAAAACTTTCCTGGGAGACTAGTATTACATTATGATTAACCACGACATATTTACTGTAATCCTTGGGCCTTCACATTGACGATGAAACATAGAAATTGCATCGGGATTGATTACACAATGCACAATGACGACTTCTGTCCAGGAGGAGTGACTCTTCATACAGTGTGTAATTTGAAAGTTTCCTGGGAGTCCAGTATTAGATTCCGATGCACTACTGCAGTTTCGCTGTATACCTTCTACCTTCAAATTGACGATGAAACCGAGAAATTGCATCGGGATCGAATGCAAAAGGCACAATGACGACTTCTGTCCAGAGGGGGTAACTCTTCAAATAGTCTATGATTTGAAACTTTCCTGGGTGTCCAGTATTAGATTCTGATGCACCACTACAGCTTTACTGTTACTCTTGGATCTTCACATTGACGATGAAACACTCAAACCGCACCCGGATTGAATACAAAAGGTACAATGCCAACATATGTCCAGAAGGAGTAACACTTCAAACAGTCTGTGCTTTTATCCTTTACAGGGAGTCAAGTAGTATATTCCGATGCGCCAATGCTGGTTTACTGTAGTTCTTGGACCTTCACATTGACGATGAAACACAAAAATTGCATCGGGATTGAATACAAAAGACACAATGCCGGCTTCTGTCCATGCGGAGTAATGCTTCAAACAGTCTCTGCTTCGAACATTTATCGGGAGTCCAGTAGTACATTGCGATGCACCACTGCAGGCTTATTGTAATCCTTGGACGTTCACATTATGACGAAACACAGAAACTGTATCAGGAATGAATATAAAAGGAACAATGGAAACTCTTGTCCAGGAGGAGTAACGCTTCAAATAATCTGTGATTTGAACATTTCCTGGGAGTACAGTAGTAGATTTCAATGCACCACTGCAGGTTTACTGTAATTATGGTCCTTCACATTGGCGATGAAACATAGATTTTCCATAGGGATTGAATACAAAAGGCACAATGCCGACTTCCGTCCAGAGTGAGTAACGCTTCAAACAGTCTGTGCTTAGAACCTTTTCTGGGAGTCCAGTAGTAAATTCCAATGCACCACTGCAAATTTACTGTAGCCTTTGGACCTTCACAGTGACGATGGAATACAGAAATTGCATCTGGATTGAATGCAAAAGGCACAATGCCGACTTCTGTCCAGAGGGAGTAACGCTTCATACAGAGTGTAATTCGAAACTTTCCTGGGAGTCCAGTATTATATTCCGATTCACCACTGCAACTGAACTGTAATCCTTCGAATTTCATTCTGACGATTATACACAGAAATTCCATCGGAATTGTCGATGAAACACACAAACCGAATCCCCATTGAATACAAAAGGCACAATGCTGACTTCCGTCCATGAGTAACTCTTCAAACACTCTGTACTTTGAACCTTTCCTGAGAATCCAGTAGTAGATTCCGATGCACCACTTGCAGCCTTACTGTGACCCTTGGACTATCACATTTATGACGAAACACAGAAACTGGATCGTGATTAAATAAGCAAGGCACAATGCAAACTTTTGTCCAGGAGGAATAACGCTTCAAACAATCTGGGCTTTTGAACATTTATTTTGAGTCCAGTAGTACATTCTGATGCACCACTGCAGTCTTACTGTAACCCTTGGACCTTCCCATTGAAGATGAAAGACAGAAATTGCAATGGGCATGAATACAAAAGGGACAGTGCAAACTTTTGCTCAGGAGGAGTAACGCATCAAACTGTCTGCGCTTTGAAAGTTTCCTGGGAGTCCCGTAGTAGATTCCGATGCACCACTGCAGGCTTACTGAATCTTGGGACGTTCACATAGACCATGAAACATATTAATTGGATCGGGATTAAATACAAAAGGCACAATGCCGACTTCCGTCCAGATTAAGTCACGCTTCAAAGTCTGTGCTTTGAACCTTACCTGGAAGTCCAGTAGTAGATTCCGGTGCACCACTCCAGCTTTACTGCAAACCTTCGACGTACATACTGCCGATGAAACACAAAAATTCCATCGGAATTAAAAACATGATATCACAATGCCGACTTTTGGCCAGGGGGAGTAACGTTTCAAACAGTCTGTGCTTTTTCCTGGCAGTACAATAGACGATTTCTATGCCCCACTGCAGCGTCTCTGTTATCCTTGGACCTTCACATTAACGATGAAACACAGAATTTGCATCAGGATTGAATACAAATGGCCCAATGCCGGCATCTGTCAAGGGGGAGTAATGCTTCAAACAGTCTGTGTTTGAACATTTATTGGGAGTCCAGTAGTACAATCCGATGCACCACTGCGGCCTTACTGTAACCCTTGGACCTTCAAACTGACGATGAAGCACAGAAAATGCATCGTGATTGAATACAAAAGGCACAATGCCGGCTTCTGTCCAGGAGGAGTAACGCTTCAAACAGTCTGTGTTTTGAACATTTATTGGGAGTCCAGTACTAGCCTACATTGCGCTGCAAAACTGCAAGCTTACTGCAACCCTTGAAATTTCACATTTATGATGAACCACAGAAACTGCATCGAGAATATATACAAAAGGCACAATGAAAACTTTTGTCCAGGAGGAGTAACGCTTCAAATAGTGAGGGATTTGAACATTTCCTGGGAGTCCAGTAGTAGATTACGATGCATCACTGCAAGATTACTGTAACCCTTGTACCTTCACATTGACGATCAAACACAGAAATGACATCGGGATTGAATACAAAATTCACAATGCTGTCTACCATTCAGGGGGATTAACGCTTCAACCAGTGTGTACTTTGAAACATTTCTGGGAGTTCAGTATTAGATTCCAATGCACCACTGCAGGTTTACTGTAAACCTTCGACCTTCATACTGATGATGAAACAAAGACACTGCATTAGGATTGAATACAATACACACTTGTGTCCAGCGGGAGTAACGCCTCAAGCAATCTGTGTTAAAAATTTTCCTGGGAGCCCAGTATTAGATTATGATTCACCACGGCATGTTTATTGTAAGCCTTGCGCCTTCACATTGACAATGAAACACAGAAATTGTTAGTAACGCTTCATACAGCCTGTGATATGAAACTTTCCTTGCAGACCAGTAGTATATTCCGATGCACCACTGCAGGCTTACTGTAACCCTTGGGCCTTCACATTGACGATCAAACACAGAATTACATCGGGATTGGATACAAAATGCACGATGACGACTTCTGTCCAGGGCGAGTAACGCTTCATACAGTCTGTGATACGAAAATTTCCTGGGAGACCAGTATTAGATTCAGAAGCACGACAGTAGGCTTACTGTATCCCTTGGATGTTCACAGTGACGATGAAACACAGAAATTCCATCTGGATTATATAAAAAATGTCACAATGCCGACTTCAGTACAAGGGGAGTAACGCTTCAAACAGACTGTGCTTTTCCCTGGGTGCACAACAGTAGATTCCGATGCACCAAAGCAGTTTTACTGTTACCCTTGGACCTTCACATTGACGATGAAACGCACAAACTGCGTAAGGATTAAATACAAAAGGCACATGCGGACTTCCGCATAGAGTGAGAAACGCTTCAAACAGTCTGTGCCATGAACCTTACCTGAGAGTCCAGGAGTAGATTCAGATGCACCACTGCAGGCTTACTGACTGTGCTTTGAACCTTTATTGGGAGTCCAGTAGTATATTCTGATGCACCACTGCAGGGTTACTGTAACCCTTGGACTTTCACATTCACCTTGAAACACAGAAATTGCATCAGAATAGAATATTAAATATCACAATGCCGACTTCTGTCCATGGGGAGTAACACATCTAACAGTGTGTGATTTGAACTTTTCCACGGAGTACAGTAGTAGTATCCGATGCACCATTGCAGCTTTAGTCTCACCCTTGGATCTTCACGTTGACAATGAAACACTCAAATTGCATCCGGATTGAATACAAAAAGCACAATGCCTACTTTTGTCCAGGGGGAGTAACTTTTCAAAGAGTCTGTACTTTGAACCTTTTCTGGGAGTCCAGTAGTAGAGTCTGATGCACTACTGAAGGTTTACTGTAGTCCTTGGACACTCACATTGACGATGAAATACATAAATTGCATCAGGTTTGAATACATAAAGCCCAATGCCGACTTCTGTCAAGGGTAGTAACGCTTCAACAGTCTGTGCTTTGAACCTAACGTGGGAGTCCAGTAGTAAATTCCCATGCACTACGGCAGGTTTACTGTAACCCTTGGACCTTCACATTGACGATGAAACACAGAAATTGCATCCGGATGGAACACAACCTTCACAATGCCGACTTCTGTCCAGGGGGAGTAACACTTCAAACGGTCTCTGCTTTGAACCTTTTCTGGGAGTCCAGTAGTCGATTCCGATGAACCACTGCAGGCTTACTGTAATCTTTTGACGTTCACATTGACGGTAAAACACAGAAATTGCTTCGGGATTGAATACAAAAGGCACAATGCTGACTTCTGTCCAGGTAGAGTAACGCTTCAAACAGTCTGTGCGTTGAACCTTTATTGGGAGTCCGTTAGTATATTCCGATGTATCACTGCAGGCTTACTGTAACCCTTGGAGTTTCACATTGACCTTGAAACAGAGAAATTGCATCAGGATGGAATACTAAAGGCACAATGCGCCTTTCATAACCCGCCTTCCAGCGGAAACGTCCAAGCCATGAGATGCCGATACCTTTTCCTCGACATGATATTCTGAAGCCACTACAAACAGAATCTCCATTAAATTTTCAAGAAGACACATTTGGACGTTCCGCCAATCAGAGGCGTTATTGACTCCTGGAATTCTGGTACATAGGCTAATTTAATTTTAAAAATTTAAAAATTAAAAAAAAGTAAGTAAGTGAAAGTAAATAAAAATACATATACAGGGTGTTCCACTGATCGTGACCGGTCCAGATATCTCACAAAATAACCGTCAAATGTTTTAGTTGGACCACTTTTTTCGCTTTGTGATAGATGGTGCTGTAATAGTCACAAGTTGATAACAGGAAGTTACGGTATATTGGTAATTTTTACTTATGGACCGTCTGACAGCAACTGAATAAAACACAATTTTAGTGCCATACGCATTTCGCCTTTATTTTCTGCAAGGCATCATCAGTGGCCTGGAATATGTACATATGTTAGCTATTTAATTTACATTTTTGTCACTGTGCCTATAGGTTATAAACAGTTCTGGTGGTTGGTATTTCCTATTAAGTAGTAATGTTTTGAACTGTACTTACAGGTTGCGTGGACAATTTCTTACATATTACACTCCTGTTGCATTTTGTGTGTTGTTCTTCTTCTTATGAACGCCAATTTGCGGTTTTTTCCCCACATTCCACAGCACTGTGAACTAAACGCTTGTTTTAATGCAATGTTTTAGTTTCTGTTGCCGACTGTCAAATGTTTTTGCCGAAGATCGAATGTTATTGCCAACCCTATGAGTGTAACTACTGAAGTATCTGTGGTCTGTTCGTGTATGCATATGTGTGTGCGTTTCTGTGTGTGTGTGTTTTTTTGTGATCTATATTTTTTGTGCTGTGTGTGTGTGTGTGTGTGTGTGTGTGTGTGTCTGTATAATGGTGTGGTATAATTTATTTTATTTATTTTTTGTTGGCTGTGTGTGTGCGTGTGTGTGTGTGTGTGTGTGTGTGTGTGTGTGTGTGTGTGTCCAGATGGTGTGGGGAAGAGCTTTTTTGTTTTATGTTGTCATTTCCTTTACTAAGTGTAGTAGGCAGCCTGTGCTGATGTGAGTTTGTTCATTTATCACATGTTTGTTTTCTGCTATGGCTTTCTGGATGTGGAAGTTTTCTTGCATTTGTATAAGATGTTTGTCATGGTTGCTTATTCTCATTATTTTCATTTCTTGTTCCATGTTTGTAGGATTATGGTTATAATGTTTTAAATGCTCTGCAAAAGTGGAATGGTTTGTTTCATACTTCCAGCATCTGATATGTTCTTTGTATCTTGTTTCAAAATTCCTGCATGTCATGCCTATGTATACTGCATCACAACTTTGACAGTCAAGTTTATATATTCCTGATTGTTGGAATTTGTCCCTCTTGGCAGCTGGCTGGCTTAGGTGTGATTGAAGGGTTTGCCCAGGCTTATATGGTATTTTGAAACCCTGTCTCTTTAGGATGTTTGCAACTCTGTGTGTTAGTTTATGTGTGTAGGTCATGGTGTATCATCTGGTTCTTTTCCGTGTGGTGTTGTCATTGTGTGTGTTTGTTAAGTGTGTTCGTAAGTTTTCAGCTTGTGAGTTCATTTGTATTCTGGAAATGTTGTGTTTGTTTTGTATTTGTGTTTTTATTTTTTGATTGATCCTGTGTACCACATGTGTGTCATACCCATTGTTCCTAGCTATTTGTATGATTGTACTCATAACTTGTTCATAGTTTCTCTTGCTGAGTAGGATTCTGTGTAATCTATGTAACATGTGTCTTAGTGCTGCAAGTTTTTGGCTGTGGGGGTGGTCGGATGTGGAATGTATTATTGGGTCTGTGGCTGTTGGTTTTCTAAAGATGTTAGATGTATGTTTGCCATTTTCTTTTTTAATTGTAATGTCAAGAAAATTTATTTGATTTTCTTTTTCTTTTTCAAGTGTGAATTTTATGTTCTGATGAGCTTTGTTTATTTCTGAATGGAGTTCATCTATTTTTTTCACTTGGCTCATCTACCAGACAAATAATGTCATCCACATATCTGTACCAATATGTGATTTTGAAACTTTCATTTGTGGTTATCTTTTCAAATATCTGATTTTCTAGGTGACTGATGAAAATGTTTGCTAGTGTTCCTGATATTGGGGATCCCATGGGCAGTCCATCAGTTCTTAGATAATATTCTTTCTCAAACTGAGAGTAGTTTTGTTCAGTTGTCAGTCTGAGCATTTCTGTTATTTTCTTTATTGCGTCTGTGGTGAGGTTGCTGTGGGATGAGAGATTTTGTTCTATGATTTCTTTGTTTCTGTGATAGGGATGGAGGTATACATATTTTCTATATCGAATGAAATCAGTGATGCTGTATGTGGTACCTGTATGTTCTGTATGTTTTCTATTAGGTTTCCTGTGTTTATCACTGTTCTGTTGTTTTCTACTTTATAGTGTTTTGTAACTAACTTTTGGAGGTGTTTGGCTATGCGGTATGTTGGGGCTTTCTTGAAGTTGAAAACAGCTCTCATTGGCATTCTGTCATTATGTACTTTCAGTTGACTGCGGAGTGTTGGTGCTTGTGGGTTTTTCTGTGTTAAGTAGTATTTCTGTTTGTCTGTGAGTGTGTGTTCAATGTTTTTCAGTGTTCGTTTCACATTTGCCTGGAATCGTTCAGTTGGATCTGACTTCAGTTTTTGTATGGCATTGGTATTTATGTATTCCTTGGTTTTTGTGATGTATTGCTCTTTATCCATGAGTACTGTTACATTTCCCTTGTCTGCTTTTGTTATTAATATGTTATCGTTTGTTAACTTTTGTTTTAACCTTTTCATAGTGGCTGCTTCTGTTTGGTTGTTCTTATTGTGTGTCTGCTGTGTTTGTTTTATTACGCATTTTATTTCTTCTTTTACTAGTTCTCTTGTCAGTCCTATGTTTATTTCATAATTATTTTGTTGTTCTTCACGTGTAAGGATGTGTTCAGTTTCTACTATGAGATTTTCTATGTAATGATTGTTCACTTTGCTATTGGTGCAGTGTTTCAAACCTTTTTCCAAGAGCATTTTTTTCATTTTCGTGTAATTCTGTCTCTGTTAGGTTAACTAAGCGTGGATGGAATGTGTGTTGGTGTTCATGTGGTTTCACATTAAGAATATTAATGTATTTTTGCGTCTTTTTTACTGTTAGTTTCATTATCTTCTGTTTATGTTTGTTTTGTAAATGTTTCATTGCTGTGTATGTGTTGTGTTCAGTTTTTTCTACTAGTGACATGAAAACTGCGGCGTTAGCTACGTTTTTTGCCAATTCTAGATGAGTCTCATAGAGCATCATGTTTAGGTGCTGTTTTTTCGAATAGAGCATCTTAATTTCATGTAGTAACCAATATCGTCCTGCAAATGATTTCGACTTTTGTGCCACTGTAGAACTGTTTTTAACCTTTACATTAATGTAACTTGGAATTAAATCGTTCTTTTTGCATGTTTTGTTGAATTTTACGTGCTGTATCGTCTTATGGAGTTTCAGATGTATTTTCTTGAACCTGTTGTACACGTTGACAGGGAATGCTTGACATAGCTGTCAGACGGTCCATAAGTAAAAATTACCGATATACCGTAATATTACATGCAACTGAGGAAGACAGGACTACAAAAGCTGAAGATGATAACAGGAAGATTTTTTAAATTAAAATACAGAACGTAGGTACGTTTGAACATTTTATTTCGATTGTTCCAATGTGATCCATGTACCTTTGTGAACTTATCATTTCTGAGAATGCATGCTGTTGCAGCGTGATTACCTGTAAATACCAGATTAATGCAATAAATGCTCAAAATGGTGTCCATCAACCTCAATGCACTTGGCAATACGTGTAACGACATTCCTCTCAACAGCGAGTAGTTCGCCTTCCGTAATTTTCGCACATGCATTGACAATGCGCTGACGCATGTTGTCAGGCGTTGTCGGTAGTTCACGATAGTAAATATCCTTCAACTTTCCCCACAGAAAGAAATCCGGGGCCGTCAGAACCGTTGAACGTGCGGGCCATGGTATGGTGCTTCGACGACCAATTCACCTGTCATGAAATATGCTACGGAATACCGCTTCAACCGCACGCAAGCTATCTGCCGGACATCCATCATGTTGGAAGTACATCGTCATTCTGTCATTCAGTGAAACATCTTGTAGTAACATCGGTAGAACATTATGTAGGAAATCAGCATACATTGCACCAGTTAGATTGCCATCGATAAAATAGGGGCCAAGTGACCTTCCTCCCATAATGCTGCACCATACATAAACCCGCCAAGGTCACTGATGTTCCACTTGTCGCAGCCAATGTGGATTTTCCGTTGCCCAATAGTGTATATTATGGCGATTTACGTTACCGCTGTTGGTGAATGACGCTTCGTTGCTAAATAGAACGAGTGCAAAAAATCTGTCATCGTCCTGGAATTTCTCTTCTGCCCAGTGGCAAAACTGTACACGAAGTTCAAAGTCGTCACCATGCAATTCCTGGTGCGTAGAAATATGGTACGGGTGCAATCGATGTTGATGTAGCATTCTCAACACCGACGTTTTTGAGATTCCCGATTCTGGCGCAATTTGTCTGCTGCTGATGTGCGGATTGGCAAAATGGCTCTGAGCACTATGGGACTTAACTTCTGAGGTCATCAGTCTCCTGGAACTTAGAACTACTTAAACCTAACTAACCTAAGGACACCACACATATCCATGCCTGAAGCAGGATTCGAAGCTGCAACCGTAGCGGTTGCGCGGCTCCAGACTGTAGCGCCCAGAACCTCTCGGCCACTCCGGCCGGTGCAGATTAGCCACAACAGCAGTTAAAACACCTACTTGGGCATCATCATTTATTGCAGGTCGTGACTGACGTTTCACATGTGGCTGAACATTTCCCGTTTCCTTAAATAACGTTACTATCCGGCGAACGCTCCGGACACTTGGATGAAGTTGTCCAGGATACTGAGCAGTATACATAGCACACGCCCGTTGGGCATTTTGTTCATAATAGCCATACACCAACACGATATCGACCTTTGCTGCAATTGGTAAACGGTCCATTTCAACGCGGGTAATGTATGACGAAGCAAATAGCGTTCACACTGGCGGATTGTTATGTTATACCATGTACTTATACGTTTGTGACTATTCTTGTTTCATGAATTACAGCTACAGTGCTATATGTGACATTTGATTCATATTCATGTGGGACAATTGTGCATGAACTCGAGCTGAATAGCCATGGAAGCAAGCTGTATGGGCAAAAGAGCTGCTTCAGGAAGATGGCTACAATTACTATGTTACCGGTACATCAAAAGTTTGCACTAATAAACGTCTGCACTAATAAAACAATTAGTTGTTCCATGTTCGGAAGATGTGCTGAATCCGCAACCCTCTTCCTTTTTTAATGAATATCGCTCAAGATGGCATTGAGTACTTTATTGCATCCACTACCGGTTTCGTATTTTGCATCAGGCCATTTTTTAGTTCTTCGGAAAAATTTTGTGCAGAGGGACAACGTGGATGCAGTAGTTTCCAACAGCAACTGGAGTGGTTTTCAGTAAATGAATAAGAAAACAGTATTTTCTTTCGAGTCCAACGATCGCGCTAAATGTTTTTACTTCTCTGATCCTTTACTATCGCAGACTGCTGTCAACTGTTTCAAAATTCCAACCGACATTCACCACTCCAGTGGTAGGCCTAAGGTACTCGTGCTGGGACAGGTGCTACTTACGTAACGTAGAATGATGTTTATGGAAATAACTATGTACGCAATGGCTTTGTTTGTCACTGCTTGGGGAGTTTTCTTTTCGTGCAGAAGATTTAAAATCATTCTCCAATATTTCTTGGGTCAGCCAAGGGACCAAAAGCCTCAAGAAGACACACATCCAAATGAAGAAAAAAAAAGGGAATGAGTTTTTCTTTTACTACTATGCTATGCAAGGTATGTAGGTCTATAAAAAAACCGCACAATTCACACAGTCCTGTCAGTAAAGCATTCTCTGCTGTACTTCTCACCGACATTCAAGTACTCTTCCTATTTGAAATAGGGCCAGGTACGTTCACCTAGATGCGTAAGCGCCAAGGATATATATTTATGGGATTTCTGTTTACTGCAGATATTTAAGTGTAGTTTCATCATGTATTCATCGTGATCTTGGAAGCAGTTTATAACTAACATCTCTGAGTCACAGATGGAATCAGTCAATTCATACAAATACTTGGGTGTAACTCTTTGTAGGGACATGAAATTAAACGATCACATAAGCTCAATCATGGGCAAAGAGGGTGGCAGACTTTTGGTTATTGGTAGAATACTAGGGAAATGCAATCAGTCTACTAAGGAGACACTAATAGCTTATAAATCATTTGTGTAACCCATCATAGAATATTACTCATGTGTATGGAGCCTGTATACCAAATGGGACTAACAGGCAGTAATGAATGTAAACAGGTGATGGCAGCAGGAATGGTCACAGATTTGATTTATATCTGGATGAATGTCACAGAGATGTTGAAAGAACTGAACTGGCAGATCCTTGAGGAGAGACATCAACTGGCCCACAGAAGTCTGCTTACAAAGTTTTGAGAAGAGGCTTTAAATGATGGCCTGAAGAATATACTACAATCTCTTGCTTATCACTCATACAGTGATCGTGAGGACAAACTTATCGATTAAGTACGGTACACACAGTGGAATTTCAAGAGTCATTCTTCCCACATTACATGTGTGAGTGGAACAGTCAAAAGCTCTAGTAACTGGTGTTGGTATGATGGGACATACCCTCTGCCATGCAGTTAGCAGTGGTTTACAGAGTATGAATATATATTTCAGTACCATATAATTCCGCTGCCCATATATAGGCGCAAATTTTAATCTAACTACAGATATTAAATACTATGCAACACCAGGCTCACAGCCAGTAAGCTGCAGTGCATCAAAAGCAGGAGAGAACATCATGCAGATGTTTTTACACTTATTTGTTTAATTGTTCAGTAATATAAAAAAATTCTTTCCATTATTGTCTCTGACATGGAAGTTAATACTATTTGATCATGTCAATGGCCACTTCTTGTCATAATAGTACTGATACCAACAAACCAGGATTCTGATGCCATTATTATTTAAAGTTATGATTTACTTTAACTGCCTTGAAAAGTATTAATTTATTATTGGTGTCCAATATCTGTTATGATATTTCGTCACTTATTTACTCTCCAAGCAGTGTGTGAGCTTTACAGAGGTAGCCAATGGAGTTAGAGCAAATATGGATCATCCAGATCAATTTATGAGATACTTTGATATCATGAGAATCTACCTTCAGTGAGGGGATAAATGGCATATAAAGTTTTCTCTCACCACATACTACCACCATTCACCCAGTCCCAGCTGGCTGCTACGGCCGAGTGGTTCTAAGCGCTTCCACCCGGAACCACGATGCTGCTACGGTCACAGGTTCGAATCCGGTCTCAGGCATGGATGTGTGTAATGTCCTTAGGTTAGTTAGATTTAAGTAGTTCTAAGTTTAGTGGATTGATGGCCTCATATGTTAAGTCCCATAGTGCTCAAAACCATTTGAACTATTTTTGAACAATCCAGTCCCACACACTTGCAAACAAACACACTTATTCATTTCTGTTTAAGAAATACACTTTTACGTGATAACTCCCTGGCAGACACCATCTCTAATATGCAGCACCATACCTTGCAGACTCGTAACTCTCCATTTTAATAATCTGATATTTGTCATTTACTTCAAAACATTGCTAAAATCATCTTCAACAGCGTTTCAGCTAACACTGAGAAGCTAATTTAGCATCCCACTGTCATCGAGTTCATTAGAAAAGGAGTCAGCTTAGTTGTAAAAGCGTGGAGAAAGAGATCAACTATAGCTTGGATGAAGGATTTCTCAGTGTGAGATACTGACATAGAAGTTTCCCACTAAGTTTTGCCACAGTTACATGTTCAGTCCTATTTTAACCTATGGATGTGGGAAAATGAATGCTAGAAATACCATTTTATGCCACTCAAAGCTGATGGAAAATCAGATGCTGTCTAATTTGTGTCTTCATAATTGATTTTATTGGCCTAATGTTAATGATAAAGGCTACTTTCAACACTAATAGGAGTGGGAGTGAGAGAATGCTAACCAATTTCAGCTGTAAGTAGCTTGTAACCAAACCCCATTCTTATCTACTATTGAACAAGTGCACTTCTGACCTAGTGTAGGTGCTGCTCAAGCAAGTAATGCAATGTGTTCATGACATTGCCCAAGGAAATGTTCAGAATCTTTGTCAGTTTATTTAATTATCAACAGTTTTAACTTATTTATTTTTGATGAGACAGATTAATTAAACCCTGTAAATGGAGATTTCACTGCAGTTATGTTACATTCATGCTGATACATGTTCCTTAAGTGGTCCTTTCTAAATAAACTATTGCTGTGACACAGTTATGTGCCGTTTACATATGGGTGTGGCATTGTTCTTTTATTGGTGTGGATTTCAACACTTCACTGTATGAATTATGACATCTGAATATCTTCCTAACGATAAATGTCCTTCTTTATCCAGCCTAGGCAGATGATGAAAGAAATGAATGATAATACGCATCAGTTCAAAGTTTAATTGAAATAATTTTATGTTCGCATCCCCCACTGATGTGTAATGTGAGGAACTTTAGTATGTTCTTGGCATATTGATTGAAAATTAATTTTTAAATTTACTAAAACAGATTTATTATAGACAGATAATTGGTCACATTTTCATGCATCTACTACTAGACATGATTTTTTTTTTGCAGGGAGACAAAAGCATCACCACTAAAACCACCTTGTTTCCCATTTCATCTATCCATTATCAGCCTCATCTGGATACAATGTACACAGTGCATTAATCTGGTAGAGGCTTTATTATCATTTTCTTAGCAATTTTTCTAATGAAAGATGTTAAAGTAAATGAAAACTGCTTTACATTTTTTATTACGAACATGACTACTTTGAGAGTGTAGAAATTGCTGTAGATTCTTGCAAACTTTCACAAGTGCATAGGTTTTAATCATTTCTTTTAACTGTGACTGAACTTAGAAAACCAACTTTATGTGTCAACTTTCAGTAAGTTATTTCGTTTTTATTGGTACTCCAAATTGAGAGTCACTTTTATGAAGTGTTCAGTTGAAGTGCGCCCTATGATGGAAGTTACTTTTACAGCGGTGAATTTTGTTAGGCACCGATTTTGGAAGTAAATTGACATTACTGACATATACTGATCAGTCAGAACACTATGACCACCAACCTAAAAGCCTGTATGTCCACCTTTGGCATTGATAACAACAATGATGCGTTATGGTATGGAATCAGCGGGGCCTTGCTAGATCGCTGGAGGGAGCTGGCACCACATCTGCACACGCAAGTCACCTAATTCCCGTAAATTACTGGGATGGGGTGGGGTGATGTCCTCCGACGCCACGTTCAATCACATCCTGGATGTGTTTGTTCGGGCTCACATCTGGCAAGTTGGGGGGGCCAACGTGCTAACTGGAAATTGCCACTGTGTTCTTCAGACAACTCTGTCACACTTCTGGCATTGTGACATGGTACATTATCTTGCTGGAAAATGCCACTGTTGTCTGGAAACATTATCCTCATCAAGCAGTGTGCACGGTCCTTGGCCATCTTGATGGTTTGCACCAGCTCAACTGGACCCATGGATGCCCACGTGAATGTTCCCCAGAGCATAATGGAGCTGTCACCGCCCTGTCTTAATTCTGCGGTACAGCTGTCAAGAAGCTGTTCTCCTGGAAGATGACTGATTTGCGCCCTCCCATTGGCATAATCAAGAAGGTATCAGGATTCATCAGCATCAGACCTTGTGCCACTCTGACACTGCCCCACCTTCCAGTACCAATGATCACGTATCTATTTCAGTTTCAGTTGTCGACATCATGATGTTAACATTAGCACATGTATGTGTCGTCGGGTGCAGACTCCCATCATAAGGAGCGTCCAGTGCACTGTGTGTTCAGTCACACTTGTATTCTGCCCAGTATTAAAGTCTGATGTTAGTTCTGCCACAGTCCACCATGTGTCCTATTTTACCAGTATGCCCAGCCTATGACATCTGACACCTGTAATGAGGGGTGGTCGCACAACTACGCAGTGTCTGGATGTGGTTTTACCTTGGTTTTGCAACATGTTGAAGACTCTCACCACAGCACTCCTCAAACACCTGAAAGTTATGCAGTTTCTGAAATGCTCATGCTGAGCTTCCAGGCTATCACAATCTACCCTTGGTCAAACTCAGACAGGTGGTGTGCCTTACTCATTCTGCACATGGACAGCACACTCACTGACACTACATGCACCATGTATATGACTGACTAGTAGTCATTCCACACACGTCACTCTGCTGTAACCTGGAAGGGTTTATATCGATGGTGGGTTATTGGTCATAATGTTCTGGCTAATCAGTGTTAAGGTTATGTAAACGTTACTCTGGTGCGCCATTTGCACTCAATACTTGCTAAAAATTTAGATTTTTAGCTGCAGCAATATAATGAAAGTATTTTATGAATAGGCTTTCCCCTGTGGCCTTCAACATGTTCGCATTTTTCACATATATTGCATACATTTCCTCCACCCCCCTTCCCATCTCTAACTTTTCTTCCTCCTGTCTTTGTGTCCACCTCATTCTCCCTTCCTGCTCTCTCTGTCCTTACCTATTCTCTCCTGCTATCTATCTCTGTCCATCTCCTCCTCTATTCATTTCGACATTGCCGTATGTGGTCCCATCCGCATGTATGGCTGCTGTATAACAGGTCAAAAGAGCAGGTCAATACTACTCCCACAACACACGTATCATGTGTGAGTGAGGCAGCCTACATATCTGAGGCTTGGGAAACCTTTTCTTGCCTCTTACTTATAGCCTGCCATGAAAATTATCTTCATTACACAGGCCAAAATTACCCCTACACAACATGCCTGTCTTGCAGGGCAGCATGTAAGGCACAGTCTAAAAAATAGTGGTTTAGACTGAAAAACATTCCTGGAGAATAGCTGTTATTCATCTTCTGGTTTGGTTGGACCAGATCAGTAGCATTATCAGTCTCTTGAGAGAGCTGACAAGAATAGTCAAAGGTGTCACATAAGGAGCAAGCATGAGGGAGAACCACAGTAGAAGTATCACTTATCTCCTAGTTCATATGGAATTCTTCAAATTTATCCTTATTTTCATGGAATTGGAAATCAAATTATATGATGGTAATAATAGTAGCTTATGCACCACTCCCTCTTCCCTACTATAAAAAAAAATATGTAAACATTATCTTTTCTTACGGCATTGTATTACATTCTTGAGTAACACTTAATTTAACAACATTTCAGAACTCTATATTCCGTTAAATTATAAATCTTTTCAGGCCAAATTTTTGAAACATACCCACCGTACATTATGGCATCGACCTACACACAAAACCTGTGATTTCCAGTGTCTATCAGGCTACTCTGCACACTGCAATATTTCTCATGATGGCACACCTGGAGCTCTGTAGTGATTCTGGAATGAACTTTGGATACCCCTCAAACAAGTAGATCAAGAACTGAGAGAAAAATTTAGGAATACCATTAATGTACAAAAGTTTTTATGTGAAATTTTTGTAAGAGATATTAATTTTTGCTGCTTGAATTTAACACAAAAAAAAGTGAGACTAACTTTTAATTAATGCTCCAGGGTGGAAATCTTTCTACTGCTCACGCTGAAAAATTCTGCAGCTGCAAATTCACATAATCATACTTATTTCATCTTATTAACTGACAGGGAGTTTCTCTTTGACATTGCCATAATAACATTAAAATTAATGAAATATGAGCAGTAAGAACATCATGTAAAAAATACAATGTAGCTGTACATTCATATCACAACATCTGAGCATACCGTGGGTAGTAGATAACAGTTTGTGTTAGATCAGTGAATATATTGTGTTGTAGATAACAGTTTGTGTTAGATCAGTGAATATATTGTGTTGTACATTGAGGTGACTAAAGTCATGGGATAGTAATATATGAAAATGTAAAGATGGCAGTAGAATTGTGTACACAAGGTATAAAAGGGCAGTGTATTGATGGAGCTGTCATATGTAATTCAAATGAAAAGGTTCCGACATGATTATGGCTGAATGACTGGATTTAAGAGACTGAACATAGAACAGTAGTTGGAGCTGGACTCATGGGATATTCCATTTCAGAAATCATTGTGGACTCCAATATTCCAAGATCCACAGTGTCAAGCGTTTTCTGGCAATACCAAATTTCAGGCATCACCTATCATGACAGACAATACAGTTTCCAATGGCCTTCACTTAATGATGGAGAGCAGTGGCATTTGTGTAGAGTGTCAGTGCTAATCAGACAAGCAAAACTGCATTAAGAAAAAACAAAAAAAAAAACGCAGAAATCAATGTGGAATATATGACGAACGTATCTGGTAGGACAGTGTGATGAAATTTGCTATTATTGGGCTGTGGGAGAGATGACAAATGCGAATACCTTTGCTGACAGCACTAAATCACCTGCAGTGCCTCTTCTTGGACACTAGATGGCTGGAATACCAAGGCCTGGTCAGATGAGTCCCAGTTTCACTTTGTAAGAGCTGATGGTAGGGATCGAGTGTGTCACAGATCCCTCGAAGCCATGGACCATGTTGTCAACAAGCCACTGTGCAAGCTGTTGACAGCCCCATAATGGTGTGGGCTTGGCATACATGGAACGAACTGGGTCCTCTGCTACAACTGAACGAATTATTGAATGTAAATGGTTTTGTTTGGCTATTTGGAGACCATTTGCAGCCATTCATGGAGTTCATGTTCCCAAAAAATGATAAAATTTTTATGGATGAAAATGCACCATGTCACTGGGCCACAGTAGTTTGTATTTCAAGAACATTCTGGATGATATGACTAAATGATTTGGCCACTCAGACTGCCTGACATGAATCCTGTCAAACATTTATGGGATGTAATTGAGAGGTCAGTTCACGTTCAAAAATCCTGCATCAGCAACTCTTTTACAATTAAGAATGGGTATAGAGGCAGGATGGCTCAGTATTTCTGCATGTGACTTCCAATGACTTTTGGAATTCATACCCTCTGTGCTGGCAATTTTCTGTAGGGAAGATTATGTTCTTGTCATGAAACACCTATTGAAAAAAATTAGAGAATAAGCCTCTGTGACAGACCACAGAACAACTTTACTGCACACAATAAAGATCATGAAGAGAAGAAAAAAGAAATTAGTGCTCATATTTAAGAAGACAGACAGTCATTTCTCCCTTGTTAGATTTGTGAGTGGGATACAAAAGGGAATTATTAGTTGTGGTACAAGGTACCTTCCACCGTAGTGGATTGTGAAATAAAAGTAGATGTAGAAGGTTAGAAATTAAAGGCAGGTCACTATGACCTCATGATGAGGATCTCCTACAGGTGAATTAATCTGATGTTGGGGCCTGGGTGAACTCGCTTCATTTTTTAACCTTCAGCTCTCAAATCTCTCTCTCTTCCTGGAGTTTGCTATAACATAGGTTTTATTTTGGTTTTGAATTCCAGAAGACAAAATAATGTATTTATGACAACTTATACACTAGAGTAAAATTTTAGAGAATAATGAGACAAAATATATTTAGGAATTGTGTTTGTGTTTAATTTCGTGATTCATAAAACTGTGTTATTTCAGAAACTAATTTCTTTATTAACTCTATATTTTGTTGAAGATAAATACACAAACATGTAAATGTTGGATGTTAATGTCCCTTTTAACTCACTTAAATATATCAAAGACAACAACCTCAACAACCTTAGGATCCAACAAATATGATCAAAGTGCAAGTTAATACTTATTCTGTCTAATATTATGAGGTTGGGGTTGTTTTGGCGAAGACCAGCCAATGAAGTCATCAGTCTCATCGGACTATGGAAGGACAGGGAAGGAAGTCATCCGTGCCCTTTGAAAGGAACCATCCCAGCATTTGCCTGGAGTGATTTAGGGAAATCACGGAAAACCTAAATCAGGATGGCCGGACGTGGGATTGAACCGTCGTCCTCCCATAGTATTATGGGATACCCAAAAAGAAAAACTTAAATTATTTTTTAGAAGCTATATATTTTCAAATTGTGTACAAAATAACCTGATCCCCTTCAAAATACTTTCCATTATAACTAATACTTTTCTCCCACTGGCGCTTCCACTGTTCAAAATATTTTTTTGTAGTCGTCTTTAGAAATGGCTGACAGCTCCTACCTCCTTTTTTAAATTCTTTAATGTTGTCAGATTGGTGTCCTTTCATGCATCTTTTCATGCATTGAAATAAGAAAAAGTCGAAGAGACTCAAGTCAGGTGAGTAAGGTGCATGCCATTTTTACCCAAAAACTGTCTAACAGTGATGGCTGTGTGCAGGTGCATTGTCGTGTTGGAAGAACCATTTCCTGTCTTCCACAAATCATGTACAAAAATGGTTCAAATGGCTCTGAGCACCATGGGACTTAACTTCTGAGGTCATCAGCCCCTAGAATGTAGAATTACTTAAACCTTAACTAACCTAAGGACATCACACAAATCCATGCCCGAGGCAGGATTTGAACCTGCGACCGTAGTGGTCGCGCGGTTCCAGATTGTAGCGCCTAGAACCGCTCGGTCACCCAGGCCGGCACAAATCATGTCTTTTTTGACAAACACTGTTCTGTTTAAAACTTCAAAGTAAAGGTTTAGTTAATGTTGTGACCCGATGATACAAACTATCATTGATTTGGACAGTTGACTGATGTCCAGAAAAAGGTTTAACATCAATTGACATGTCGCCAGTTTTAAATTGAGCAAACTAATCGTACGCTTGAGTTTTTCCCATAGCTTCATCCTGGTAAGCTGCTTTCAACATTAAAACAGTTTCAGCAACACATTTACCAAGTATAAAATAAAATTTCGCAGCTACGTGCTGTTCACTTAAACTTGTCATCATAAAAGTAAAACAAGAACAAAACAGTACCAGCAAAAACAATCACTGCAGATGAACAGAACAAGCCAAATGACAACACAGGTGCACTGTACTAGCAATAAGTTGCACTATACGTGCCTAGTGGCAGAAATACATACAACACAAGATCCGTCCACAGTATTGTTTTTCTGGTATTTAAGGGACACCCTCGTATACCCATGAGTGTGAGCACTCATTTGCATGACTTGATGTGAAACTCCAACTGTGCAAGAATGATAGCTGTGGTACTGCAACACAGAATTTTCTCTAGTTAAATGTTCACTACCAAATCCTAATTCTTGCCAAAATTTATAAAGGAAAGCTACTTGATTACTATTTCTCCTTGAACTCTCTTAAAATTTCACAAATTATTAGAAATATAGGTTTTTTGTTGTGTAGCCCTTACTGTATGATACCAGAAATGCCCATACCCTTTCCTAGAATGTGGTTAATCTGTTATTGAACACATGAACAAATCTCATTTCCAGTTGCCATCCATACTGTCAGTGTGGTTGTTTCATTTAGTGAGTGTTTTCTCTTGGTATTAATCATATAATTCTGATCCATTGTGTATTGTATACATAATTCAGGTTTGCATCTGCAGTTATTTGATTAGCTCAGAGTAAACTTTCTCAGACAGGTTAACGTACACCATTGTTGGGCATATTTTATAAGAAAGCTGACTTCACAGATGTTATTAAATATTGACAACTCTCACCTCTTTCATAACATTCTTAATTGTTGTCATCCACCTGAATAGTAATTGGATACTTACAAAATCACAGTTGGGATCTCAAAAGCATCACTCTACTGATAAAGCTGATAATATCTTCACTTAACAGATAGTAAAATTTTTAAATGGTAAAGGATCATCACTTGGAATTGTCTCTGACTTATTAAAGACATTTTATTGTTCAATCACAATGTACTGTAAGAGAAATTAAGTTTTTATGTGATAGCTTGTTCAGCACATGCCAGATTTAGTTCCTATTTGTGAATCAGGATGAAAAATGTTACACTAGGCTTGTGGGTAATACAAAGAGGGACACAGGTTTCCAGCATGCTGGGTTGTTGAAGGGCCAGCTACTTGTGATACCATTTCCATATGACAAACAGCTAAAGTTGCAAAATGCTCTTTTTATTACTTGATGATTACCAGTTTCAGGCTTGTATTCATAGCTCATTCTCAGATCATCCAACCAAGCAGAACAAATATTATTACACGCAGCAAAAAATCATGACAATTATTAGCAAAATGGAATACAGTGAAAATGATCATGAAACATGTATCCAGTTTTGTGATCACTTTCATTGTACTCCTGTGAAAACTTACTGTTATGAATTTTTGGTGTCTGGAGTAACATTTGTTCTGATTGGATGGATGATTTGAGGTTATGAATAAAAACCCAAAACTAGACACGATCAAGTAATAGAGATATTTTGCAATTTTGGTTATTTGTTATATTGAAATTGCAAACAGGGACACCATATTACCTTCATGGGGAGAAATTACACTGATTAATCCAAAGAGTTCTATTATGGGTCCATTGCTGTTCATTTCCAGTGTTAGTGATTAATCAGTTTATCCCAGGATAACTATCCACTTAGGCAACAAGTATTCTCTACACAAAAGGAAGTAATTAGAATTGAATGTGATGACAACACATATAAATTTTCGAGGAATCTGTTAAGCAATAGGGAATTTTAAACACATCTTTGCAGCACATTTATTCACTCATTGTATTCGTTCTCAACTGCTGTAGTTTGAAAGGAGCAGAGATATTCGCCAATACAATGCTAGAATAAAAAGTGATGTGCACTTCCCTTTGGTGAATCTAACTGTGGCACAGGAAGGAATGCAATTCTCAGCCATAAAACTCTTTGATATTCTATTCAAAGATATAAAATGTCTGACATATAGTGTAAGAGTTCTTAGATATATATTACAGTTGTTTATCCATAAAAACCCATTGTATACCACAGAGGAATTCCCACTACATTGATTTTCTTCTAAATGTGTAGGAATTCTTTTGTCCTGGCACCAGACATGTTCTAAATAGGAATGGCTCTAGTGACATAACATGAGGGTTCACTCAGAGTATCTTTTAGATGGTTCTTGAAGAAGTATTTTGTAGTTATTTGCATGTTCTGGGAGTATATTGGTGACCATTTCCAATGATGTAGAAAGAGAAGTAGGTTTGTATAATCAAAATATTGCTATATGCTCATCATTTACATAAGTCAATCTTTACTTCAATCTCAGTTATGTGTGGTATAGGAGAAGATTCCAAGTGAAAAATGAGTTTAATGTCTATTTCAGTCTTTCATTAAAGTTATGAAAACACTTTCTTATGTCTCACTACATAGTTTACTCCTATCACTATCTGAAATCAAATTAGTAACAAAATTTTAAGATTTAATTTAATTTATAGAATACTGACAATACTTTAGACATTGTCTATTAATTCAGGGTCCTTAACTATTTACAATAATGCAGTAGTTGTGCCAAATTTGTTGTAAGTAATAATTGCCACTTTAAGAATAATACCATAATAATATGTTCAAATAGAATAAAACTGTTTTTTTCTGGTTCTTCTGATACAGAATAATAAAGTGCATGTGGCAAGTGTATTGTATCGTCTTCATGATAAAATTCTACAACATTTTGACACTACTGTTTGCAATGTTTTCAAATGCAGTTTTCTATTTTGTGTAAAGTTTCTTCTGATTACTGATTAATGGACAGTCTAAGTATGAACCAGTATGCAACAGAGCCCAGGCAAAACAAATTATTAAATGTAATGAGAAGAAAACTTTTAGTTGAGTTCAGCTGCATAGTGTATAAATTGTCACAACTTGCTATGTGAAAATTATATATTTTTCCAACTGTAAGGGCTTCACATTGTGCACATGTTCCCACTGAACAAATCACTACTCTACTCTTAAGTTGCTGATACTGAGGATCCATTAGTGCTTTATGTGGAGTGATACGTAAAATGTCAGAGTCTCTTCTTGTTAGCACTACAGCACCACAAACTATACAGCTGCTACATCTGTTGAGCAAGGAAGCCATTGGGAAATGAAACATTGATAAAGAAAAGTATGTACATAAAGGAGTCACTTAGTGACACACAAGCATAATGGAAAAGACTGCTAAACTATTAAGCTTTCAGACAGAGTCCATCTTCTGAAATAAAAAACAGGCACACTACCACAACTCACAAACCCATGGCCAGTGCCTCCAGGTGCAGGGACATGACTGCAACTGTGTCTGATGTGCGTGGATGGTGAGGATTAGGGGAAGGCACAACCTGGGGAGGAGGAGGGATTGCAAAGAAAGGTTGGGGAAAGACACTTTGCTACCTGTAGGAGAGTGCAGGGATGTGGTGGGGACAGGATAGGGTTGCTAGGTGTAGAGTTTTGTGGCTGTGCTTCATCAGGAGTGGGGGAGAGTGAGGGGAAGGGTATGGAGGGAAATAGGGAAGGGGAAAAGACTGGAAGCTGCTCTGGTGGATTAGGAAGCATGTGCAGTATTGGAGTGGAAGCGGAGAAGTTAATGGTAAAGTTTAGGACAGGGTCTACTGGAGACTGAGGCCAGGGAGTTTACATGGAAAAGGGATATGTTTTAGGGGGATATTATGCTGCACAGTTCGTAAAAGCTGAAGTAGGTGGAAATAATTCAGAAGGTGCCAACGGTGAATTTGTCATTAAAGTAAAGCACATCATACTGAGCAGAATACTCAGAAAATAAGTGATCCAGCTGCACCTTAGCCACAGATTGGCGGTCGCCATTCATTCAGACAACTTGGCAGTTTCACGCCCATGCAGATAGCCGCAGAGTGGTTGCAGCGTAGTTTGTAGATGACATGGCTGGTTTTACAAGTAGTCCTTACTTTTATGATGCAGAAGATGCCTGTGACAGGACTGGAGTAGGTTGTAGTGGGAGGATTTATGGGACAGGTTTTGCATTTAGGTCTATTGCAGGGATATGATCCTTGATGCAAGGGTTTGGGACAAGGAACGGAGTAGGGATGGGAAGAGATATTGCGTAGGGTTGGCAGGCAGCAGGATACCACTGAGGAATGGGTGGTGAGTATAGTGAGTAGGATATTTCTAGTTTCCAGTCATGGCTAGAGGTATTCAGAACACTGGCGGAGAATGTTATTGACTTGCTCCAGCCCTTAGTGGTATTGAGCCTCGAGGCTAGCTCTCCATTATGGTCAGACAGTGGATATATTTTTCTTCATAATTACAGTCTATTGCCTGAAAAACTAAAACAGGGCACACAAATCACATTTTCTTCAATAGCAATATATTTATTAACTATGTATTTCTAGTACTTAATTCTTTTAGTACCGCAACTATGTCTGCTAATAAAAAAACTACAAAAAATTCTCTAATGAGTTACCCAACAACTAATACTACTTTAAACCCTACTGAATCTGTTGTCTGTTAGTTAATTTATTTTGATGTGCTTAAGTTGTAGATGGTTATTTCCACTATGGGATCCATCCTCATACACAATGCATGTGTGAGATACATTAGGTAAGTGGAGAGACGATGTATGGGAGATCTGTTTCTGGGTGAGGTTAAGAGATTAATTTTGGTCTGTGAATGCCTCAGTGAGATTCTTGTCATACTTGGAGAGGGACTGTATGACACTAAAGATGTAATGACCATTGGTATTGAAGCTGTATAAAAGGGACTTCTTGGTATGAAATGGATGTCAGCTGTCAGAATGGAGGTATTGTTTGTGGTTGACACATCTGATGGAGACCGAGGTACTGATTTATCCTTGAGGTGAAGGTCAACATCAAGGAAGTTGGCATGTTGCATTGAGGAGGACGAGGTGAAATGATAGAAGAGGTGGTGTTGAGATTCTGGAAGCATGTGAACAGAGTTTCTTCACCCTTGGTCCAGCTCACAAAAATGTCATCAGTTAATCTGAACCAGGTGACTGTTTTTAGATTCTGGGTGGTTAGGATGCACTCCCCTTGATAGCCTGTGAATAGGTTGGCATAGGATGCTTACTTGTGATTGCTCATTGTTGTACAATAGGTTCATTTGTAGTTGATCTCTTCAAAGTAGTAATAATTGTGGGTGAGAATAAAATTGATCACGGTGACTGGAAAGGAGATTGCAGGTTTGGAGTTGGTTTGGCATTGGTAAAGTTAATGTTCAATGGTAGCAGGGCCATTGTCATTGGGGACGTTAGTGTAGAGGGAGGTGGCATTGATGTAGATGAGTAGGGCTCTGAGTGGTAAAGGAAAAGGAACTGTGCAGAGTTGGCAGTGGATGTGGTTGGTGTCTTTTATATTAGAGGGTAGGTTACAGGTTATAGGCTGCATGTAGTGCTGCACAAGAAGAGAGGTGTGTCAGTAGGGCATCCTGAGTGGTTGGGTTTATGGGCTTCAGAAAGCATGTAGAAGGTAACAGTGTGGGGAGTGGTGGTGTTGAGGAGAGAGACATACTCATGGGAGAGCCTCTGGGATGGACATAAGGACATGAGGAGGGACTAGTGAACATGCTGGATTTCTGGAATAGACTCTTTGTGACAAGGTTTTTAGGTGGGTATATCAGACAGCTGGTGGAAAGCCTCTGCTAGGTAATCCCTGCAGTTCATAACCAGAGTGGTGGAGATTTTATTGGCTGGTAGGATCATAAGCTCGGGATCAGATTTTAAGTGATGGAGTGAGGTTCTTGCTGTGAATCTAATGTTAGTTTCCTTGATGAGGGGTATGGCGAATGTCACCTCACCATGCTCGTACTGATAAAGACTTGATGTACTACACTACTGGCCATTAAAATTGTTACACCACGAAGATGACGTGCTACAGGCGGGAAATTTATCCGACAGGAAGAAGATGCTGTGATATCCAAATGATTAGCTTCTCAGAGCATTCGCACAAGGTTGGCGCCAGTGGCAACACCTACAATATGTTGACATGAGGAAAGTTTCCAACCGATTTCTCATACACAAACAGCAGTTGATCGGCGTTGCCTGGTGAAACATTGTTGTGATGCCTCGTGTAAGGAGGAGAAATGCGTACCATCACGTTTCCACATTTCCAACTTTGATAAAGGTCAGATTGTAGCATGTTGCGATTGCAGTTTATCATATCGTGACATTGCTGCTCACGTTGGTCGAGATCCAAGAACTGTTAGCAGAATATGAAATCGGTGGGTTCATGAGGGTGGTACGAAATGCCATGCTGGATCTCAATGGTCTAGTATCACTAGCAGTGAAGATGACAGGCATCTTATCCACGTGGCTGTAACGGATCGTGCAGCCACGTCTTGATCCCAGAGTCAATAGATGGGGACGTTTGCAAGACAACAACCATCTGTGCGAACAGTTTGACGATGTTTTGTAGCAGCATGGATTATCAGCTTGGAGACTGTGGCTGCGGTTACCCTTGATGCTGCATCACAGACAGGAGTGCCTTTGATGGTGTACTCAATGATGAACCTGGGTGCACGAATGGCAAAACGTCATTTTTTCGGATGAATCCAGGTTCTGTTTGCAGCATCATGATTTTCGCATCCATGTTTGGTGACATCTCAGTGAGCACACATTGGAAGTGTGTATTCATCATAGCTCTACTGGCGTATCACTCGGCATGATGCTATGGGGTGCCATTGGTTACACGTCTCAGTCACCTCTTGTTCGCATTGACGCCACTTTGAACAGTGGACGTTACATTTCAGATGTGTTACGACCCGTGGCTCTATCCTTCATTTGATCCCTGCGAAACCCTACATTTCAGCAGGATAATGCACGACCGCATGTTGCAGGTCCTGTATGGGCATTTCTGGATACAGAAAATGTTTGACTGCTGCCCTGGTCAGCAAAATCTCCAGATCTCTCAGCAATTGAAAACGTCTGGTCAATGGTGGTCGAGCAACTGGCTCGTCACAATACGCCAGTCACTTCTCTTGATGAATTGTGGTATCGTGTTGAAACTGCAAGGGCAGCTGTACCTGTACACGCCATCCAAGCTCTGTTTGACTCAATGCCCAGGTGTATCAAGTCCGTTATTACGGCCAGAGTTGATTGTTCTGGGTACTGATTTCTCAGGATCTATGCACCCACATTGCATGAAAATGTAATCCCATGTCAGTTCTAGTATAATATATTTTTCCAATGAATACCCATTTATCATCTGCATTTCTTCTTGGTGTAGCAATTTTAATGGCCAGTAGTGTAGATATTTCAGTCTCAGAGTGAGTGTGGGCCCTGTATGTTCCTTGGATGCTTGTCATGCCAAAGTTAACATTAAAATAATAAGGTACAGCAAGATATGCAGTCATGTTAGTCATATTTTAGAAGCATTTCAGCATTGTGGTTTGACATTTTCTTCAGTTTTATAATTTGAAAAATGTAATAAGATTATTCTTGGTGTGCAGTCATAAACAATGAATGAATGAGAAAGCACTGGTGCAGCAGAGACTACAGTGTTCAATAGTTCTTCAGTTGCACCTGTTTACTTGGAGCCTCAGATATAATTTACACATGATCATAGCGAATGATAACTGAGCCTTGCGGTAGCATTCTAGTTTCTCGGGCACGGGGTCCCGGGTCCCGGCGGGTTCAGGGATTTTCCCTGCCTCGAGATGAGTGGATATTGTTGTGTCGTCTTCATCATCATCATTCACGCCCTTTATGGTTGGAGGAAGCCAATGGCAAACCATCTCCACTAGGACCTTGCCTAGTATGGCGGTGCGGGTCTCCTGCATCGTTCCCCTACGCTCTGTCACGGAGTATGGGACATCGTGATCATCATCATCAACTGGAGACTATTATTCTCATAAAAATGTTAAGTGTTAATGAGGTAAACTGCTGTGTACAAGTAAAAAAGGTGATTGTGGAAAACAAAATAACTGCCAAATATTAAAACCAGCCTGCTGAAAAAACAATGTTGTTTACCATACTTAACATATTCCTACAGGATAGTGTATCATGATAAATGCAGAGAGTAAGGGCACCGTGAGATATACTTCACAAGGAACTCCTGTTAGTAAAGGTTAAGGTACATCTACTTCTGTTTATGTTTCAACAGCCCAACAGGACCATTATACAACTGTAGGATCCACATTTGAGGATATGTCAAAGGGCTGTCATCTGGAATACAGAACTGTTCCAAAATAATGTAATAAGAAGGATGTAGCACTACACCCTAAATGACTTCATCATGTTACAAAATATGAGAAGAATCTGAAATGGTGTTTTGGTATGTCTGGTAAAAAAATGAGAAAAAAATGTTTGTTTCATAAACAACTCACTTTACTTCTGGATTTAGTCTCCTTTGATGGATATACACTTGGTCCAGTGATGCTCCAGCTTTTTTATTCCATAATAAAAATATGTTTTGTCAAAATCCACGAATTACTCATTGACGACAACTATCACTTCATCAGTTGGTGACAATTTCTTCCTAGCAAGCCAGAGTTGCAAGTTAGGGAATAGGAAGAAGTCACTTGTGGCTAAGTCTGGTGAACAGGGTGGATGAGGAACTATGTCAAAGCCCAATTCATGCACTTGCGCCGCTGTTACCACTGATGTGTTGGATGGTGCATTATCCTGCTGAAACACCACTAACGTGCATGCCAATCTTGTTTTTTTTTTCAGTCTCAACAAGACTCAAATGGTCCAACAATGAATCATAATAGGGTCTAGTTATGGTAATGTCTTTCTCCAACTAATCTATAAGGATTATTCCTTGGGAATCCCATAAAACAGTGCGATCATCATACAAGATTTCAAAATTGTCCTTGCCTTTTGTAATCCACTTTCACAAGCCTTCATTCATTGTTTTGACTCTGGTGTGTAAATTGGGATCCAGGTTACATAAACAGTCACACATCAACACAAAAAGTCTTGCAGACATCACCAGACATTGTGTTGAGATGTTGTGCCAAATGCAATTTTGCTCAACTGTGAACAATTGCGGAGTCCACTTTGCACACAGCTTCTTCATAGCCAATTCTCTGTACAGAACAATATTCACTTGCTCGGTTGAGATGCCTAAAAGCTCAGAAAGCTTACAAATTTTTAGTTGATGGTCTTGCATTACCATATCATTGATTTTATCAGTGTATTCCTTTGTTGCGACCTCCATTAGACAGCAGGAGTGTACTTCATATTCAGTGCTTATTTGACCACATTTAAGATCATTAATCCAAAATTAAATTGTCTCCTATGATGGTGTAGAGACTACATGACTTCATCCTATCCCATTTTGATTTGTGTGGCAGCCCATCTCATCAAATGGAAGTGTTTAATAGCAGCACCAAACTCAGTGTTCTCTATTTTTAATTATAATCGACACACTGACCAATTTAGACACATTTCAACAGTACTGTACACTATACATTGTTGAATTTCTTTATACAATCATTGGAATAATCAGGCTTATCAGTTATGAAAGCTCAACAAAAATGTTCGATTCTTTCATGGAGATTTACCTGTCTTATCAAAAGACCCTCGTACTTAGTAGTTGTCCGTCACATATATGACCAGAATGAGAAGGAACTATTTACAGTGTTACTGAATCTGGTTTATATAACACCTACTGTGATGGTGTTAGGGATGGTGACTTTCATTTAGTAAGCTTTTTTCTGAAATTAGTTATTTTCAACATTAAGTGTATAATTTAATTTAAATTGCTAGTTACTTTTCAGATCTACGTTTGATGTCTCCTCAGGCAATGACGTGATGTTAATTTTTTTATTTATTTCGATCATAAATACTCCTTCACTTTTTAGTCTCTTGTATAAGGCAAGACTTCGACTTACCAACTTCATATATCCTGGAGTACCAGACTCTGAGGAATGAGAAACATGTCCTTAACTCTTGTACCTCCTACTTTCTCTTCTAGTGCATGTTATGATTAATTTTAATGCCATGAAGAAGGAAATTTCATAAAGTGCTTCAAGTGTGCATTTCAGTAAGCTGTACAATCATTTGATCCAATACTCAGCTGAGTTGATAATGTCAGAAATTTCCAGAGAACCTAAGATAATCTTAGGCCAGTTCAAAAATCTGAAACTTATAACAAGGCCGTATTCAGCAATATTTTGTTCATTGTATTTCCATTTCAGACTTGTCACTTAGTAAAATTTTGTGTATGTATGGCATGTTTAAGTGAACAACATCAAGGTATTGCAATACCAAATTCATATTTCTCTTCTCTTCTAAGGTGGTTCTAGTTTGTAAATAGGTATTCATTTCTAGTATAGAAGGAGAAGAAACAATTTAAGTTTATATTGACACTTGATATACCTGTTGTTATGGAGTAAATGGTGAAATAGTTTTATGGCAGCATATTTCAAATGTTTCTGAGCTGTTGAAAGCTTTAAGTGTCAGTAATAAAGTTATACTGTTTCTTGTGGTGATAAAGATGTCAGTTTTAATATTCATTTCAAACAGTGATGGATTACTCAAGACAGATGCCATTAGCGAATATATGTTAGAAGAGATACCAACAAAATGATAGTTTGTGATCATGTCATATTATATTCACCATTTGCATTAGAGTAATAAACACTTTTATTCTTAAGATATAACTCTGTGTGGCATGAGTGCAAAAAATGAAAGTTTGTTTATTAAAACACGTGGCCCATGTGCTTTGTTAACTTGGAAATAGTATACACTACCTGGCAAAAAGTGTAAAGCACCAAGAATGGGAGAAAGAAACAAAATGAAACTTCATGGATTGATACAGTATGTGACATTATTTCAGATATTACAATATGAGTACAAATTGATATAGAACTTGGCAGTATGAGCTCACTAATCAGTATGAAGTTATATCTCTTTTGGCATACATGTATGCATTGGCTATGTTTAGAATAGCACATAAAACCTATTATATCTTCTCCTGGGGAGGGCTGGACAACAGTTGTAACTAGCCCTTGGTATTGTTGATACTGGAACTGGTATGGAACTGATGTCCGAGCTGATCCCACACTTGTTCATTGGGGAGAGATCTGGAATCTTGCTGGCCAAAAGAGTAGCCTACCTCAACATCATGCAGACAGTTCATAGATACACGCTCCATGTGTGAGTGATGAGTGTCCTGTTGAAAATTGGCACCACAAGAGTGTTGCCTGAGAAGTAACACATGAAGAGGCAGGAAGTTCTTGATGAAATATTGTGACATCAGAATTCCCTCACTGACTACCAGCTGTAACCAGAAGTCATACCTAATGGCTCTCCAGACTGTGATGCCAGGAATAACACTGCTGTGACTCTATAAAACATCGAATTCATTGTTGAACACAATGCAATGCCATTCATCAGTACTCCAGTCTTCCTGTGCACAGCATCTTTCCAAATGCAGTTGTTTGTGTTGTGATGTTTACTGATAGCCTAAAAATGGGACAGCAATTGCCTAATCCAACTGCTACTAGTCTCTCATCAATGGTGCAGGATAACACAGGATGTTGTAGGTAGGCCCTTGTTTGTTCTCAAATGGCAGGTGAAATGTGACAGGGTTATGAAGTGCTTCACGTACAATATGGAGATACTCCCTTGTGGTGGTTACATGTGGTTGACAGGAACTGCAATGACGAGTATGTTTCCCTTACACTGTTTGAAAATGGAAGAGCACATATTGGATTAGCTTTTGTAAGTGGATTTAAATTAAAAGGAAGATAAAAGTTTAGAATTGGAAAATTTAAGAGGTAGTTATTGAGACAGACAGAACATTTGTACCATTTCCATTCAGTATTCACTGCATCACAAAATTTGTGATTCCAGTTGAAACACAAAGAGCACATAAGTCACTGTTCTCCAGTGAAATTGTCAGAAAACTTCTTAAGACATAATGTACAGATAGCATCCACAGAATCGCAATCAAGTTCCAGATTGATATCACCTTTTTTGTCTACTTTTGAAGGTTTGTGAGCAAAATCATTGTTAGAACTTGAGCTTTTATACTTTCTTTTAACTTTCATCTTAGTGTTGGCAGAATTACTCTTTCATGTTGCTCCACACCTTGAAGCCTCATTTGAAGTGTTTGTGCCTTTAGAAGCATAAAAGATTTCCAGCTTTTTCTTACAAGAAGAACTAGTCAACACCATATTCTCGGGACCCTTCAGTTTTGAGACACTGGTTGAAATTTTGGAACATCTTTTACATCCTTGGGCAAGTTTATAGGATAGAGTGATGGCATCAGATGTGGAATGCAACGTGGGTTGAGGTTGATCCTCACCAATAGACTGAATCTGACTGTCAGTGCTATGTGATATAATCTTAAGTGCTAGATCAAATGTGTTTGTATTTGCAAGTATTTAAGGCCCACATTGAGCTTCAGAAATAGGCTTTAATTGGTTATCATTCAGTTCATGAATACAGTCAGCTTCCGTAAATACTGAGTCATTATAAGGACAGATACCAGTGACATGAAAACCACTCAGTGCATTAATCACGATTGCTGCTCTAACGTATGCTTTGTCCATGAGTTCAGCTACTTCACACTGTGTCACAATTCTACCCTAGTTACTGTAAATCCACCTCTCAATTTCTTGAATATAAAGTTTTAAA
Organism: Schistocerca serialis cubense; assembly: GCF_023864345.2. Lineage (NCBI taxonomy): Eukaryota > Metazoa > Arthropoda > Insecta > Orthoptera > Acrididae > Schistocerca > Schistocerca serialis. Next base: position 833,618,343 of record NC_064640.1, read on the forward strand.
TGGCTCCATGAAAGCAATATCTAGAGGCTACATCCTATGCATGGCACGAGGTGTAATACAGACATGGACAAAATCTTGGAATAGCTCCAGGAGGAACCCCCTTCATTAGCTTCAAGTCCTGCTTTTTTCTCGGGAAAGCTATATTGGAGTGACATACTATCTGGCACCTGACATGGTGTTCAGATATCTCCTTTCTGCCTATGACATTGTAAACTGCCAAGTTTCCTTTCACACAAATAAGTTTCACATTTCTGCTTTGGACAGTTGTGATTCCAGTTTTATGTATGTTAATGTTCTGGTAGGGTTGACCTTGAATTTAGCAGCTCTGCTTTTAAAATACAGAAAAATGGCTTCACATTGTTTTGAATAATGTGTACATTTCCAGCTCTTGTCAATGATTGTGGTGTTCCTGTTGTTAACTGGGAAAAATTTCTTTTCAAAAATAAGTCAATCCACTTTTAATCTGCAATATTTTCTGGTTTAGAAGAGAGGTGAGGCAGATTGTTCTTTAAGGCAAGCTCATACACCATCTGCTTTAACTCCTTATGTGTCAAACCAAAAATAATCTTTTCCCCTTCTGTATAGTACTAGATCAATTCGTTCTCTACTTCACATGTCATCATGTTTCCTTCCAAGTGTCCACCCCCGTAAGCTGAGTGGTCAGTGCGGTGGAATGCCATGCCAAGGGGCCCGGGTTTGATACCCTTCTGGGGCAGGACATTTTTCTCTTCATCATCATTTCATCCCCATCTCTGATGCACAAGTTGCCCAATGTGGCATCAAATGCAATAAGTACTTGCCCTCTGCTGCCGAACTTTCCCAAATGGGGGACTCCTGGCCCTCACTGCTTTATGCTCATTTCCATTTTTGCTTCCAAGTTTCTGTCTTACAACTGTAGTTTCCTTTTCAGTTTGTCGTTTTGCACATCTTTCAATGCACTCTCAAATTCTTGATCTGGGTACTTCATACATCTTAAACACTCTCATCATTCCCATTTCTTTTTCTCTGGACAGACGGACAGAAGTAACTATGACATTTATTGGTTAACAAATTAAAACAATTGATCCTAATATCGCCTGGCGGTAATATCAGTATTCATTTGATGGGTGATATTGGGAACACAGTTCATTCAACACCAATATACACATGACAGCTCTTCAAAACACCTTTCCTGATTTTTAATATTATGACTGGTATCCTTATTTAATATAATTTCCAATGGTTTAAATGAAATGTAAACATTTACTTAGTAGTTTCCTTGATTTATTGCAGTCAATAAAATTGTTGGACACAGCCTCAAACATTATAGATGCCATACTGTTTCCTCCATCACTCTTAGGAAGCTTGCAACTAACACTGGCCATTGCAAAATTGCAGAAATTCAAGGTTATCACAGAAACCCACAGATGACGTGGGTAGCAGCTTCAAAATACAAGTAGGTGATAGTGGTGTAGGGGCAATATCATTTAACACCAGACTGTTACAGGCATCTTATTCATAACATTAATTAAACACTGTTGTCAGTATATCATGAAATGATAATATAAATTGTATGAGATAATTATTTATCCATGATATGTGTGTGTTGCAGACTAACTAAGTACTTCTAAACAGTTACAGGCTATACATTGTACAGTACTTCATCCTATACTTGAAACTCCATACTCATCCTTAACACATAACATAACTTCTCATTTGACAAACATAGAAATAAAACTGAAAGAAATGGCCTCCACTGATGTAAATTTAAATTTTCAAAATGGCTACAGTATATCCATGTATCATTGTTACTTATAGCACTATGTATCATTGACTGTTACATAAAAATTTGTGAAAATTACATCATCATAAATGGACAATATGCTATAGATTATGTAAACCACCATAAATCAGCAGTTATGCCTACATGATCATACATTCTGTTTCACCTATAGAATTCATATACTGTGAAGCCTTCACTTATTGCAGTCAAGAACTTTAAATATTGTAGTACAAATGAAAGAGGACTTTGATATAGTCCCTCCAGAGTTTGGCACATAATTGTATTCAAAACAATATTCAATCAAAGATAATAACAGATGATTCACTTTTTTACACAGCTTAATAATTCTATGTCTAATATAGCTTATTAATATTACCAAAAAGATTTCCCACAACCCAGGTGGTGTGCTAATTATTATTTTCTTATAAAATAAATGTGGAGCTGTTGATGCAAATAATTGTTGTTCTTTAAACAGTAGAATATCCAGGATGGAATGTAATAATGTTATCAAAAAGATAGTCGGTACTCACCCTATAGTGGAGATGCTTAGCCGCAGATAGGCACAGCAAAAAGCCTGTCAGAAAGTGAGCGTTCGGCCAATTAGGCCTTCAATGGAATCAGACAACATGCACACAAACTCATGCAACACATTAAGATGACCCATCGAGTTTCAGACAGGCACAACAGAAAGTCTGTTACACATTACAGCTGTTGGCCAAAGAGTTCTTCAGCAATGTAAACACATACAACCACACTCGCACAACCAAGCACACCACATACACACATGGCCACTACCACCAGCAGCAGCTCAGACAAGATACACATCTATGGTGTACATATACATACTGAAGTGACAAATGAAAATTTGTACTGAGGTCGGGATTCGAACCTGGGTCTCCTCCTCACTATGCAGATGCATTTACCGCTATGCCACACTGGTAAAGTGCCTTTGCACAGCTGCTCACACAACCCTGGCATGCCTCGCTCCTCAGTCCCAGTTCCGTATCATGCCTCAGCCCATTTAGTATTCCCCCTAAACTAGGAACACCAAGGTGGTTGAGGAGTGAACGGGAATTAGGATTTAGGAGGGAGGCTTGCAGATTTGCCCACGCAGTTGGGTAAACTCACTGTGCCGAGGTGGTGAAGAGGTAGCATGTCTGCCTAGCGAGCAGGTGACCTGTGTTCGAATCCCAGCCTTGGTACAAGTGAATTACAATATTTGTAAAGTAGGAAAGGAAATTATAGTTAGGTGACTGATTTTTAAATGAACCAGTATGTGCAGTGTGGCTCTTAATTGTCATTTTATTCTGTGCAACCTGCTTAGCCTGAAAAAGCAAATTTCTGGCGGGATATGAAGGGCGGGAGGGGGGAGGGGGGCAGGGGGCAAGGAAAGAGGAGGAGGGATAAGAAATGCAAAAGCATAGTATCCTAAAACAACAAATTCAATGAGTCACAACTGAAATCACTCACATATATAAGGGAATGCTGATTGTTTACAGAGAACGATGGCATTAATTGTGCCAGGTATTTTTGACTTACAAGAGAGAATCACAAAAAGTTCTTAAAATTAAACTTAAAACAGTTTTGGTCAGAATGGAACATTTATTAAAAGACTGCAACTGATTTCAGTTAAAAAGTGACTGAAAGAAAGACAGTCTGAAGACCATATACACTGATTCATAAGTACAATTCAAGTATAGAAGGAAATATACCTTGTACCTATTTTATTGTATCTGAAGCTGATTGCTATTTGATTGAAACTGGTTGAAATTTGTTAGAAAATGTTCAGTTATGGTCAAAACTGTTTTAATGTGCTCCATGTAGATCACTGTTCTATTCTCCATTAAAATGTTTTTTAAAGTTACATAATGGAAATGCTGTAAAACCTGACCTGACAGATGCCTGAAGATAGACATCAACTATCCTATAAAAGCCTACTTATCATGTTTCAGGCAACAGCATTAAGAGAAAAATGTAGAGAGATAGTTCAGGGACTGTGCATTGTTCCTGTGGGGCTCTATAGCCTAAATCAGACTATTACAGAGCACACAGAGACGTAAGTGAAAGGAATGGCAGGAGAACCTGATACGGGGCGTAATGGGAGTACCCTCTGTTATGTACTTCACATCATTTTGGGGAGTGAGATTACAGATGTATACATAGATCTCTTGATTTTAAAAACAGTTGTGCACATTTAGTCTCATGCTTTCAGGTGCATTGTGTTCCAAAAAGATATTCCTGAGCCCATACTGTGAGAAGCTAATTATTCTGAGGTGACAAAAGTCAAAGTATACCTCCTAATACTATGTTGGACCTCCTTTTGCCCTGCGTAGTGGAGCAACTCAACATAACATAGAACTCAAGAACTCATAGGAAGTCCCCTGCAGAAATACTGAGCCATGCTGCCTCTATAGCCATCCATAATTATGAGAATGTTGCCTGTGCAGGACTTTATACATGGTCTGACCTCTCAATGATGTCCCATAAATCTTTGATGGGATTAATGTTGAGTCATTGTAGTGGCCAAATCATTTGCTCAAATTGTCCAGAATGTTCTTCAAACCATTTGTGAACAATTGTATCCCAATGATATGGTGCATTGTTACCCATAAAAATTCGTCCACAAATGGTAGCAAATGACCTCCAAGTAGCCAAACATAACCATTTCCAGTGAATGATCGGTTCAGTTGTACCAGAGGACCCAATTCATTCCATGTAAACACAACCCACAGAATTATCGAGTCACGTCCAGCTTGCACAGTGCCTTATTGACAACTTGGATCCATGGTTTCTGTGGGATCTATGCCACACTCGAACACTACCATCAGCCCTTACCAACTGAAACTGGGACTCATCTGATCAGATCATAGTTTTACAATAATCTCATGTGGTCATGAGCCAAGGAGAGGCACTGCAGGTGATGTCATGCTGTTAGCAAAGGCACTCGCGTTGGTTGGCTGTCGCCATAACCCATTAACACCAAATTTTGCTGCACTGTACATCCCACAAACATTTCTGCAGTTATTTCACACAGTGTTGCCTGTCTGTCAGCACTGACAACTATAATCAAACAATGCTGCTCTCGATCGTTAAGTAAATGCCTTGTCATCTTCAAGAAGGGCTTGTACTTTGCTGAATTTTGTTTTGTTTCATGTGTAAACATCAACACAACACATGCCAGATGGACATTGGAGGCACGTTGAGCTGTTGAGGTACAAGGTGTACTGATTTCTATGAACTTCTTGTGAAACTATGTCGGATGTGTTCAAGATCTGTCTCAGACACTTGGGGATGTCCAGTGATTTACGTTTACATAAATAGTTTGTTCCTTGGAATTGTTCATGCCATCATCAAATGCTCTGTACTGTAGGAGGATCCACATCATACATAATACGAAAGTCATGTTGAACCGTTATTATTGACCGGCACTGCGCAAATCATAGAACAGAAAACCCTTTCTGTTGTCCTGACACCATTTTTAGAAGAATTTGGGGGGGGGGGGGGGGGAGTAGGAGGGCACCCTGTTGCTACCTAGCAGTAACCATGTAATACTTGAGAATTTGCTCCTTTAAATGGTAATTTGCTCATGCATACATATCAAATAACACAACAGTCATCATGTTGTCTTGCTTTTTTTTTTTTTTTTTTATCGGATTATTCTTTTTGACTCACCCTGTATAATTTAAAACATAGGTAGGCCAAAGTTTGCTTGCAGACCTGAAAAAGAAGCTTGCATTACATTGCTTCCTGGAGAAGATATATGTCTTTCACATGACAGAAGCAAAGCAATGTGAATTATAATATGATATGCACATTATACTACATTTCACATTGACAGGGTACTGATAGTCAAGTATTTTATCTCAGAGGATGGTGCTTTAATTATTGAAACTAGTCATATGTTAATATAAATGCTTTGTATTTCAGGTGGTATCTTTTTAATTAAAATCAATATTGCTGTCACTTAATGCCACTGATGATACAGTTTCAAAATCTCACAACTTTAACAGTGTGATATTTTATGTAATATCGAACTATAGCCTGTACCCACCATTAACAGTATTTCACTTAGCATCTTGACTTTGAACAAAACTCTGGAGACTATAGCTATACAGGCATGTAAATTATTGGAATGCTGCTTCTTTCATTTGTTTCAATGTGTTTCTCTCTCTCTCTCTCTCCCTCTCTATCTCTCTCTCTCTCTCTCTCTCTCTCTCTCTCTCTCTCTCTCTCTCACACACACACACACACACACACACACACACACACACACACACACACACACACACACACACACACTCAAGAGGAGCACCTTTCCCTTTCTGTCTTGCCTTCCTTACTTTCCTGCACCGAGCGAGGTGGCGCAGTGGTTAGACACTGGACTCGCTTTCGGGAGGACGACGGTTCAAACCCGCGTCCGGCCATCCTGATTTAGGTTTTCCGTGATTTCCCTCAATCACTCCAGGCAAATGCCGGGATGGTTCCTCTGAAAGGGTACGGCCGACTTCCTTCCACATCCTTCCCTAAACCAATGAGACCGATGACCACGCAGTCTGGTCTCCTTGCCCAAACAACCAACCAACCAACTTTCCTGCAGTTTGCTGGCTCTACTCGTATGCTAACAAACCATGTCGGGTTTGATGTTGCCACCAGGTAAAGTCAGTTTGTGAACGGGCCTGTTTATCCAGCTGGAATGTTCTCTGCTTCTGGTTAAACCCCCATCCCATCTCTATTGGCTAGCAACAAAAGAGCAGTCTGTGTTAAATGCAGCTTGTCATTCCCTAGCCTTATTTGTCATTTTCAAGGTGCTTGGTTGTCATTCTAATTTATTCCCTGAAAGTTTTCCAAGAAATTTAAAAATAAGTAAATATAAATGTATTTACTAAACTATTTTTTGTTGGGGGTGGGTTTGTGACCTTATGATATTGTCTCACTTGGATCTGCAGCAACTAGACTATAGGAGAACGTTTGCCAAAGGTTTGCTACAAAAACTGAAAATCCATTGTTTGTATACTGTGACTTGATTACAGACAAGGAAAATCTCTAAAGATATAAAGCAGCTAATTCTCAAAATTCATTATTGTGGATAGATTAAAATCTGCATGGTACAGTGACACTACATACCAACAGTAGTTTAAATTTAATGTGTGGGTTGGAAATTTTCCAAATTTCTAACTGGCACGTATTACAGGTACTGTGTACAGTATTGTAGAAACTTCAAGAAAGAACTAAAGGGCACAACATAAAGCATACACATGACATAGTTGCTATAACAAGACACATGTATTTTATTATATGACACCAACCAAAGACATAGTACACAGAAGAGAAATTAATATAAACCTTTCGCTTCAACACGTCCCTTAAATGTTTTTCTTGCTAAATGCAGTACTTAACACATTCCAAATAATGATCTTAAATTTGGTGGGAATATCTGCAGCTTGCAGATTGCCTGGTTCATGCTCAATGGCTAGCTGGTCTTCTAGAATTTTCTGATGGATGTAGTGCATGTGAACATCAATATGCTTTGACCTCTTGTGAAATTCAGAATTTTTGGCCAGTTTAATAGTTCTTGCATTATCAACAAGAAGAAAACACTCTCCAGTGGTGAAATTTCTTCATAGAGCTTAGATAGCTATATTCCTTCTCTTGCCCCTTCCATATTCCTTCTCTTGCCCCTTCATTGGCAGCCACATACTCTGACTATGTTGTTGGCATTGATATGCAATGTTGCCACCTACTAGCCCAGGTAACTGCTCCTTTACAAAATCTTGCAACCACTCCACTAACTGAGCGTCAGTTTGCTGGATCACTGGCATAATCAGCATCAGTATATATCTCCAGCCTCCTGTTTGCATGGCTAGCATCATACTTTATACCCAATGACACTGAAACTTTTATATACTTTAAGATTCTTTTTACCACAGACCAGTGATTTTCTTGATTCTCTAAAAATTTTGACACGTAGCTCATTGCAAATGCTATATTGGCTCTTGTACCAACAGATAAATACGTAAGACAGCCAACTACTTCTCGATATGGAGCATTAGTCAGACTAACACTGGTTAACTCATTTGGCTGCAGATACTGCTTAATTGGAGTTGTCATAGGATTTCCCTCTGTCATGTTAAACCATCGAAGAATATCTTTAGCATAACTTTCTTGATTAATCTCTATTAATCCATTATCATGACATACAACATTAATATTTAAGAAATACCCTACTGGCTCAACAGTAATTTTAAACTCATCTTGAATTTCCTTTAGGAAAACTTCAATATACTTCTTCTTACTTGCAGATATTAATCCATCATCAACATATAGAACTACCATCAACTTGTCATTCCAGTTTTCTCAATAGAACAAACACAGGTCTGCCTTACTTTCCACAAGCCCAAGATTTATTAGGAAGTCCTATAACTGTTGGTTCCAGCACCTTGGAGATTGTTTTAGTCCATATAATATTTTATGAAGTTTGCATACCCGATTTGGTCCATCACTAAATCCCTCAGACTGCTCCATATATATCTCTTCCTCTAAGAAGTCATTCAAAAAAGCAGATTTTACGTCAAATTGTGCCAACTGAAGTTGCTCACTAGCAGAAACACTCAAAATTGCTCTAATTGTATTGTATCTAGCAACAGGAATCAACATTTCATTATAGTCAATTTTATCAACTGTTTTATGCTTAATTCTATAAACCGAATGGTTTGTAATAGGCTTATGGTCTGGTGGCAGAGGTTCAAAGGCCATGTAGCATTTTCTTTCAATGAAGTCATTTCTTCCTCCATTGCTTTTCTCCAGTGTTCATGGTCTACAGAATTAATAGCCTCTGTATAATTCTTTGGCTCATGTATTTCAGCCAGCCTAATATCAATAAGGTGCTCTGGTTTCTTCAATTGTTGCCTATTTCTCTTTCACTAGAACTTTATTTTGTAGGTTCCTTAAACACATTTGCATCTTATAATTCTTCAATTTTTGATTGCCTGCTTCACTTGGGAGTAACACCATTGTCGTATCAGTTTTCTTAGGTTCAGAAACAACATCCTTACCCCAAAAATGGTTCAAATGGCTCTGAGCACTATGGGACTCAACAACTGAGGTCATCAGTCCCGTAGTGTTCACTCGGTTCCAGACTGAAGCGCCTAGAACCACTCGGCCACACCAGCCGGCATCCTTACTCCGAATAATCCATTTTTCTCATTCAATCCACACTCAAAAGCCATCAATGCCATCAGAATAATCAACTAACATTTCTGGTTTTCCCTTTGGATACCATTTCTTTAGCTTTTCCTTCAGAATATGAACTAAACAGTTCATTCTACAAATATGAAGTTTATTTAGCTGTATCATCTTTCCAGTGAATACCTCGTAAGGTGTTTTGCCATCCACATGACTTTTACCACTTTTGTTTAACACATAAACAGCTGCTTTTACTACTTCTACCCACAAAAACTAAGGCAGGCCCCGAGCTTGCAACACGGTTCGAGTCAGTTTCACAGCTGTTCTGTTAGTGCGCTCAGCACATCCATTCTGCTCTGAAGTATAAAGATTTGTAAAGATGAGTTGAATGCCTTTTAATTTCATCAAATCTTTAACTTCAGTATTATCAAATTCTCGTCCACCATCACATTGAAATGCTTTTGGTAGTTGACCACAAAAATTCTTCACAATACTCACCATTTCTGCAATCTTCTCTGCAGTCTCAGACTTCTGCTTGAGAAAATATATCAAGTGTAGTCTTGAAAAGTCGCAAGTGAAGCAAAGAAAATATTCTGCTCCTACCAGTGATTTACACTCCATAGGTCCACACAGATCAGCATGAATCACTTCTCCAGGTTGTGTGGCACGCTGCTGTCATAACTGAAAATTGCTGTGATGCTGCTTCCCCTTAACACATGCCTCACATAATTCTTCACCAACATCTTCAACTTCAACACCATGCTGCTTCAAGAATTGTTGGACATGACATTTGTTTCGATGACCCAAGTGTTCATGCCAAATTTGCAGAGAGTCCTTTGATGCAAGACTTACCTCAGGATCACAAGGCTGAATTTGTTTTGTCACTTGAATCAACATCTTCAATAGGTTGCCACTACATATGCCACATGCATTTACAATGCCATTGTTTCGGAACTCACACTTGTCTTTCAATGAATAAAAGTCCAATTCCTTGTCCATAGCAGATGATACAGAAGAGAGATTTCTTCACCCTTCTGGAGTATACAAAACATTATCCATATAGCATAACTTCCATTTTCCATTGACAAAAGCTTCAAAATAAATAGTCCCTTTTCCTAGTGTGTTCACAGTCGAATATTTGCCCATGTATATCTGCAGTGGTGTTGCAAACTTAGTGAATGATGTATACCACTCAATTTTCTTAGCATGTGATTCGTCACTCCACAATCAGCGATCCATGTGACCTCGCCCTATTCTGCACTTATTACTTCACCAATCAAAGCCTGGTTAGGCAATTACTTTTATTTTGGTTGTGGATGATTTTTTTTGCTTGTATTTCCCATTTGGACATATTTTTTTAGTATGGCGAAATCCACCACAACTGAAATATTGAGCTTCATTTTGTTTGTAGACTTTTTGTATTTGTTTGATAAAGTAACATTCCTCATAATGGTGCAGTCAGCATTTTTAATGTTTGCTTTGGTAACAAAAAGTGCAACTACCTTGTCTCATTTCTCCCTCCAACAAGCATGACGACTGTCATCAGAAGTTAACATGTCCATCAAATGCTTTAGTGTTTGTTGATCTTCAGATCATGTTCACCATGAATGTCACAGACTCTCATAACTGTCAGGCAGTGTGTCAAGTAGTCCAACCATTAACAATGATTCATCAGGTTTCACATTGTGTTGTTACATTCGAAGAACTAAGTTTTCAAAGCAAGTAAGATGTGTCACCATGTCATCGCCTGAACTCTTGTAAAAATTTAGGAATTCTGACTGAACAGAATATGCAGCTTGCTTTGTTTTCCATTCAAACATGGGATGTAACTTGTCCCGTGCAGTCTCACATGCAACCAACAATGCCATGACTTTTGTTTCCACAGTTCTAACAATAATCTGATTCGCTGCACTATCAGCTTTGTCCCATGTTTTTAGCGGAGCATTAGACACATCTATCTGTGCTGATGTTGCATCCACTGACAAAGCAAATACACACTTTGTATGTGCTGTCTGATGCACATAAAAAAATTTGAACTGCAAACCTCCAAATAGTCCAATTTTCAGCCCCACACAGCCTCTCTATACCATGAAAATCCATTGCAGTCCCTTAAAACGTTCAGATTTACAACCAAAAAAATTCCAGCACTTGTTCTCGTATATACAATATGAACTATGTATAGCACACAACACACGCTAACACATTTCTCACGTCACGAAATGTAAAATTGTAATACCCAATTCCTTTCTTGAATCGTGTACTGGGGCCATAACCTGTTGCAGAAACTTCAGTAAAGAACTAAAGTACACTACATAAAGCATACACACAACGTAGTTGCTATAATAAGACTCATGTACTTTATTTTATGACACCAACCAAAGACATAGATATAGTACACAGCCGAGAGATTAATATAAACAATTCACTTCAACAAAAGAAAGTTGTAGTGAAGGAGAATTGAGAAATAGGCAACAACTGAAAAAACCAGAGCACCTTACTGAAATTATGCTGGCTGAAGTATATGAGCCAAAGAATTATACAGAGGCTCTTAATTCTGTAGACCATGAACATTGGAGAAGAGCAATGAAGTCATTTCTCCTCCATTGCTCTTCTCCAGTGTTCATGGTCTACAGAATTAATAGCCTCTGTATAATACTTTGACTCATTTATTTTAGCCAGTATAATTTCAGTAAGGCACTCTGGTTTCTTCAGTTGTTGCCTATTTCCTAATTCTTGTGTTTTTAAAAATGAAATATAGAACAAGTGCTTTGTGTATGAGAAAGCTCCAATATTGTTTCATGTTTTAGGTACACAGGAATCTATCTACTTACTGATGGATTAGTACGGATCAATCAGTTCAATGGCAAAGAGATTTCCCTTGATGTCAATTCTTTGTAATGTGTGTTGAAAGGTGGTTTAATGTTACGTAAAGAAAATGTAATAAATAAATAAATGAGTTTGTCATAAGGACAATGTCAAATCATTGAATAATGATTATTATATCACTGTGTGGAATATCAGTGGTTTGTTACAATCAGAACATTCAACATTTCAAATTGTAACTTTTAAGTATAATTATGTGATGTATAGTTGTTCATCCTATGCTTATGGATTTTCTCCATGGCTTCTTTGTCAGGAAGCTGATTGAGGTTTACATTGCAATCAGAATAACATTCCTTCAGCTATTCATATCTTCATCACTTATTGATACCTCTTATTCCATTGTAAAATTTAAAAGAGAATTGTGTATAATATCCATTTTCTTCACAGGGTCTGATAAGAAGTGGTAAACACATCTATTTGTGCCGATGTTGCATCTGCTGGCAAAAGCGCCGGATTTTCTACGTTGCCATAAACGCTTCATATGCACCGGCCGATGCATGTAATAAATTTTGTACTGTAAACTTCCATATAGTCCAATTTTTAGCCCCACATGGCTTCTCTATACCGTGAGAATCCATTGCAGTCATGTAAAGCTCTTAAATATAATTGGGTGATATATAGTTGTTCATCCTGTGTTTATGAAATTTCTCTATGGCTTCTTTGTCAGGAAGCTGATTAAGGTTTACATTTCAATCAAAATAACATTCCTTCAGCTATTCATATGTCCATCACTTGTTGTTACCCGTCATTCCCTCATAAAATTTAAAAGAGAACTGTGTATAATATACACTTTCTTCACAGGGTCTGATAAGAAATGGTAAAAGAAAGGTGAGTTCATGACACTGTTAAGATTGCTTACTCTTTTCTATGAGAGGATATCATAATAAACTATGAACAGCCCCCCACCCCTTTACACACACACACACACACACACACACACACACACATACATAATCCGTAATCTATAAAAAATGCTACACAGAATTTACCAACATTAGTGTACCCTTGTAAAGATACAAGGAACAACTGCTAAATCTGTGTCTGTGCATAATTATACATATGAGTGCCAGAAGAGAATTATAATGATACTGTGTACCATATCCCACATTCGTACTGTACCTTGCAGAGTGCTGAGTAGAAAACCATGTTACCATAAACTGTGAAGACTGGTCTTAGATTTTGATCCCTCTACTGAATATGAGTTCGGTATTGTGTTATACTCAATGAATAATATGTCAGCTGTTTTCAAATGACCATTTTTCAGATATAGTGATGAATGCAGCTTTGATTAGTTGAAATTCTGATGCTGTGAGACTTTCCTCAACATCCTTTGCTGTGCATAGCTGAGGGCTCCACAAAGTCAACCTTAGTTTATAGTCTTTCAGACATCAGGAATCCTGCAAAGTGATTAAAAAAATAATACAGAGTGATTTTGAGCATCTTCCTTAGTAATTTAAAAACTTGATCATTATGCACGTAATTAGTTACTTTATATCAATGTATTAGTGTCACTATGTGCTTTCCCAGTCTGAGAGAAGCAACAGTTTGTATGTGAACTATAATGTTTTATATATATCTGTGGAGTAAAAGGAACTGTTTACAATTCCATACTACTCAATTAGTCACAGCTTTATCATCAGTAACTTATCCATCTCTGTTGTACATCTTACTGCAGAATTGGTACAATTCACTCTCTGCATGGCACTGTGATTCACTGTTATGTGTGCACTGGATGAAATGAAATGAAGTCATTCTGCATTTAGTGAAGATGCTCGTTGTTATGGCATAAATTCAGTGCCAGCATGCCGGTCTGAAACGACAAAGAACGGAAGGCTCTGAGAAGAGGTCAGCCAATCTCATGTTGAGTGACCTCCCTCCAGGACGACAATGCAACAGCAGCGGCTACTAGGTGAAGACAACATAAGCACCGCACCTGACTGGTGGCAACTACTTTGATAGTAGCTTCAACAATAGCCACTTTGTTAGCCATCACACTGTAGCCTTTTTATTAGCAAACTCGGTGTCGCACAGTTAGAGATCAGCAGTCACTACAAGAATTCTGAGATCAAAGTTAAGTATTTTTACTTGTCTTGTTGCGAATAAAACTCATTAATATGAGTTGTTTGACTGTTTGTCTAGTGAACCAAATATGCAGGATTACTAGACACAACACTCGTAACATGTAACTCTGTCACTGTGCATGCCAGAGTAAGATTTATCTGAAGTACTCTTGCTGCTCATCTTTCAAAAGGAACATCTGGACGAACTATACTTCTGCCAAACTCTACTTAATCAAATTTTATTCCCTCGATATTCTTCTCTCTAAACATATGGGTGCAGTATGAGAAGAAGAGCAGGTTCCTACGGGTTTCCAACTGAATTTAGTGAATGAAAACTTACAGTATGTTCTGTTATATGCCCTTTTTGTTACTCTCAAAACATTTAAGAGGACAGTAATGTGATAACTGATACTTTTTTTCAACTATTCAGATTTCAGGGTAGTCATTTGGAATAACTACGGTTTCATCTAAATGCTTGAAATATTAATTCTTTTTAATACAAAATTTTATGTAAATAGTTTGATGTGGTTATGTTCTATTGGGCATTTCTTAGAATCCTTCTGACGAATAGAATGGGGTTTCTAATGAGAGACTGTGCAGCATTTTCTTTAACAGTTTTATTGCCATTCTTTGAATTTAGCAAAGTGTTTTATGCACTATTTCAGTTGCCGTATAAACTCTGCTGTTGTTAGGTCTTGTGAATATTTTCTGTGGTAAGAGTAGAGATGTACATTATCTGCCACTGTACTCATGTCTTTTAATTGTTACAGTTATGTTAGGTAGTTCAAGACATATGTAATTAACACTCCCAAAATGTATAAATTGATCACTATTAAGATTTTATATTAACGAACAAAATCATACACTTTATAATTTTATCAGCCCTTGTCATTACTCTGACTGTCTTATTCCGAATTGCAAGAATAACAACTACTTTTTTTCTGTATGCCAAGAGCATGATAAAAAAAATCAGCTCCTCAGCCAGGCCCAGGATTCCAAAGGACATTGACCAGCTTCTGTAACTGTCTCTGTAATGCAGTGTCATGTGGATGCAGTGCAGACAGGCATGCAATCAGCAATACTGCTCTCCCTGCCAGTTTGCTGACTTTTCTACATCTACATCTACATTTATACTCTGCAAGCCACCCAACGGTGTGTGGCGGAGGGCACTTTACGTGCCACTGTCATTACCTCCCTTTCCTGTTCCAGTTGCGTATGGTTCACGGGAAGAACGACTGCCAGAAAGCCTCTGTGCGTGCTCGAATCTCTCTAATTAATTGGGGGAAGCAATATATTCGATATCTTATCCAGAAACGCACCCTCTCGAAACCTGGACAGCAAGCTACACCGCAATGCAGAGCGTCTCTCTTGCAGAGCCTGCCACTTGAGTTTGCTAAACATCTCCATAATGCTATCATGCTTACCAAATAACCCTGTGACAAAATGCACCACTCTTCTTTGGATCTTCTCTATCTCCTCCTTCAATCCCACCTGGTACGGATCCCACACTGATGAGCAATACTCAAGTATAGGTCGAACGAGTGTTTTGTAAGCCACCTTCTTTGTTGATGGACTACATTTTCTAAGGACTCTCCCAATGAATATCATGCAATTGATACCACCCTTCTGGAATGTTCCATGAAGCCTGTTACATTGGTGACCATCATTAGGTTAACGCATCACTTCTTGCTGCTCGCACGTAATTTTGCTCAATATCACCTGTAAGTGCTCCACTTGTGCTGGTGCCTGTGCCATCCAAGTGTCAGGCGGCTGTGTTTGCTACAAACTTTGTGATGCTCCAGGGTCCGGTCCTTGTTAGCAGAACAAGCTTTGCATAGCGGCTTCCTGTGTGTCAGACAAATATTTCACAGGCCTCTCACTCAGCAGCGGTTTACAAACTTTCATTCTGGCTAAATCTGAATACTCCCCAATTAGTTATTTTACAATTCTTAGGACTTAATATTTTACCATATACGACACCTCCCATCTCCCAGGATAAATTTTGTAAGCTTGGACCTCAGAGGTTGCAAAATTTCCGTCAACTGATACCGTGTGCAAGTGAACATTGTCAGCTTTTATTGTCAACTTTGTCTTTGCACATCCTAAATGTTAAAGGTTCTTTATTGTGTGACATATTCTGTGAGGGTACGTGGTTCATTAAGAGAATTTGCATTTTCAGTTGTCACATAAGTTACAATTTCACAAAAATCCGTTATTTGAGCTCACATACCTCCAGTCTTTCTGTCTTTTTGGAATGGTTATAACACTCTCATTTTGATGCCATTGTGTCAAAAATTTAATATACTTTCCATCACATGAGTTTCCAAGACTTGGACAAGCTAACATATATTTTCCCTACATTGTTTATATCAAAGGGCTTGAGTTAGCTTATCTTTTGTAAGCACACAGAACTGGCGACTCCCACATAGGCGTGTTTACGGCCATCTTTCTGCTGTGTTGCAGTGTCTGACCACGTTCTCTCCATAACACTCTGGCAGCATGAGGGGTACGTTGTACAGCCCTCATTCATACTCTACTATCTCTTCCTCCTCTCCACACTGTACAGTCTAGTGAGAGGAAGTATAACTTGCCATACTTCTAGGATTGCTATCTGTTACAACTGTATTTGTTACTTCAACATTTTCCTCCTACTTCACAAACCGTCTTCCACACTTTCTACAACATTTAAATAAATACACATACAACAGGTATAAAGCAGCACTGAACTCCCGTATCCCCACGAGGAATACATACTGCTTGAACAAACTTTAAATGGCTTTCTCTGCTGGTACTATATTTCATCTTGTAAGTCGTCCATTTTGCGACCTGCTATCTTTAAATCGTCAAGTTGTCTAACTATATGCTATAATGGTAGTAGTATGAGGATTTGCGTCATGTTTTGCACTTTCTCATCTATCATAAAAAATGGTTCAAATGGCTCTGAATACAATGGGACTTAACATCTGAGGTCATCAGTCCCCTAGAACTTAGAACTACTTAAAACTAACTAACCTAAGGACATCACAAACATCCATGCCTGAGGCAAGATTCGAACGTGCGACCATAGCGGTCTCGTGGCTCCAGACTGAAGCGCCTAGAACAGCTTGGCCACTCCCCTGGCCATCTATTATACAACAATCTATATCCGTGTTTAGCTTAGGAACTATGTTTGCTTTATCTATGTTGATGCGAATGACATGGTCAGCTTGCAACCTTATATGTGCACCATAACCCTTACACTTACTTAAGAAATTTAATCTACCAGTCCATCGCACAATGATGTTGCTGAATGATGAATCATTACATAGTCTGGATACTTTTGTTTAAAATGATGAATTTAAGATTGCATTCTTGAACTGGTTGTAACGTAGGAGCTTCACATCGCTCGTGAACGTTAAGTGGTCATTAGGGGGAATTTTTGTTTACAGATCTGTTTTCTCATCATGACTGTTTTAGAAAGTAACTTATCACTAGACAGTTGCGCATACTGTTGCTTCATTTAATCTACTATAAGGAATTCCTTCTGCCGGCCGCGGTGGCCGAGCGGTTCTAGAAGCTTCATTCCCGAACCGATCGACGGCTACGGTCGTAGGTTCGAATCCTGCCTCGGGCATGGATGTGTGTGATATCCTTAGGTTAGTTAGGTTTAAGTAGTTCTAGGTTCTAAGGGACTGATGACCTCAGATTTTAAGTGCCATAGTGCTCAGAGCCATTTGAATTTCTTCTCTGGTGCTATATAAGAGAATAATGTCTTCACCAGATCGTACTCAGTCGATAATGGCCATACTTGATACAGTGTATATACATAACTATCAACTAAAAGTATATTTAATACATAACTTAAGGTGTCATCTGCTAAAAATATGTCTAATCTATTATTCACAATAACAGGTATCCTTCACCTTAGTGAGTTCAACGGGACACATTTTGTCCTAACTTGCACTAACTGTTCAGTGATGGTTATCATAATCAAGGCCGGTTGTACCTTCCTGTTCGTTTCGCTATTCCATCTCCAATAATTTGAGCTTTCTTAATTGTCTGTTTAGTGTCTGATTAATCGTTATCAATGATGCCCTGACTATCGTCAGTTACTCCTTGGACAATCGCAAGAGCTCTCTCTGTTGCTCCTCTAATACATCTATTTTTGCCTTGAAAATGCCGCATCGTCTTCGTTTAGTGTGCCAACTAGTACCTTACTAGTCTCCCCAATAAAGTTTAATATAACCCACTTAGTTCTAGGTGTCTCATGCCGGGCTAACTACTCAGTTAACCCCCTTGCCTCTGGAATTTTTGCCACATGCCATCCTGTTGTCTTTTGAACGTTCTCACACTCCTCAACGTTAACTTTTGCCTGGTGCAACCTATGGAGACAATGCGCTACTTCTCTATCAGGCAACTCTTGCGTCCACTCGAAATTTTCGTGTAGTTCCTTCAATTGAAAATAACGTACAATTCTTGCCACTGACCGTCCAGCTTCTTACTGTGTCCTCTTTGCACGCATTCATCATACAACATTATCCAGTGACGCCTTCTAAATTCTTTTGTGTTCTGCGTCCGGTCATAATTAACCTTATTCCTCTCCTTGCTTTCCTGGGTCATCTCGTGGGCAGCTTGATGCAGCAGTTGCATCCGTTGTCGAACCTGTCACGTAATCCTCGTAGTTATAAACTACGTTTGCCGGTTTTCTCAGTAACCAACCCAAAAAAAAAAAAAAATCGAAAAGTGTGTACCCAGTTGTACAGTGTGGAGTTGTGTGTTACACAAATGTCACAAAAGAAATCCAGTGGTCCCATTCGTCCTGATCTCGGATAATGTAGTGCCGTAACATTTCAGTTAGCGCATGATGTGAATGCTCCAGTGAACCATTTGTCTGTAGATGGTAAGCTGTCGTCTGTATTTTATCTATTGTCAATAGTTTACATAAACGCTTCATAGTATAGCTTATAAAATCACTCCCCAAGTCACTAAGTAATGCTGCAGGCATCCGAAACTTCAGAATTATGTTATCTACCTACTTACGTGCGACTGTGTCAACGGCTTGGCGTGCAATTCGCTCAGCTATAACGAACTTCATGATTACCGGACTAGGTTAGTTGTGAGGGAACTACGATGTCAATATCGCATCTTTCAAAAATAAACTCTGGGGTTGGTGTTAATTCCATTGGCTGCTTCGTCTTTATCTGTGTTGTTTAGTTTTTCTGGCAATTCTAACACTTCTTTATGAAATTCTCTATGTCTGCTTTCATCACAGGCCAAGTACTGTTTTACCCGCTCATATGTCCTCCCCATCCCCTGAAGTCCGCCGATAGGGGATATGTGCATTTTCCTTAGCACTGCCAGCTTTTCTTCGTTACTCGCTTGTTTCCAGTGTTTCTTCTCTTACGTCAGTGTTTTGTTCTTCAGTGTTCTGTGTCGGAGCTGTTATCTCTGCTCCAGCTGACTCAGCTTGCGTCTCCACGGACGTGGCCTCGGCCGGCTTATCTTTACTCTTGTCACTGTCCCTGGCTGGCTCCACAGTATCTGTTTCTGTTGTGCGTCCCCACCTAACACGCTACGGTTATAGGAAAGCGCATTCGCTACTCGATTCTGTTTACCTTCTTTGAACAGTATCTGGTAGCCATACTACTCTAGCGCTAGTCGGAGTTTTAACAATCTAGACGACGGATCAAATATACTACCCAACCACCCCAGTGGTTTATGCTCCATGATTATCTTAAATTTTCGTCTGAATAAGTATGGGCACAAATATTTGACAGCCCATACAATTATCAGAAACTCACGCTCTACTGTACTGAACTGTACTGTAATAACCAAGAGGTCGGTTCGTGCACAAGATCCTGCACAGATATCACTTCCGCGTTTATGGACGGCTATAAAGGCAACGTGGATCAATATTTCTGCAGAGGGCTTCCAACGACTTGTTGAGTCCACGTTATGTCGAGTGGCTGCACTATGCTGGGAGAAAGGAGGTCGGACGCAATATTCAGAAATATCCCATGACGTTTGTCACTCAGTGTAGCCAGTGCCGCTAGGAAATAAACACCAGTCTACAGGGGATAGGCGAAATAACGTGAACACCTGTACCTACTTGGGAATGGTTTATTAACAAGGGATTGTGCCCCATGTGCCCATGATAGAGCTGTGATCTTCTTGTAACACTGAGATATAATGATTAATCTCCAGTGGAATGTTATCCCACTCTTTGATCAGAACCTCTTCCAACTCTCTGCGCTCCAATACCGCCCACAAGTGTTCAATAATGTTCAAGTTCGGGATCTGTGTTGGCCAGAGAAGACTGCAGTTCAGTTGCATGCTCCTCATAACACTATTTTACTGTCCTGGCTGTGTGAATGGGTGCATTATAGTCCTGAAAAATGGCATCATTGTTGGGGAACAACATCTGAATTGTGGGGTGCACCTAATCACCTAAAATGTTCATATAATCGTTGGCTGTAACAGGGCCTTTGAGAATAATGATAGGACAAATAGAACACCATGATATTGCTGCCCACACCATCACACTTCCACCTCCATGCTTAACCGTTGGAATCAAGCAATCAGGATTGTAGGCTTCTTTAGGCGTTCTGTAGACATAAACCCATTCCGATATTGGAAACAAAGGAAATGCTGACTCGTCAGACCATACGATGTGTTTCTACTGATCAGCCATTCAGGATTTATGCTCCTGACGCCATACTTTACACTTCTTTGCGTTGATTGTCGTCACTAATGGTTTCGGTATAACAGCTCGTCCATGAATATTCGCTTCATGGAGTTCTCGGCGGACAGTGTCCATAGATATGGCGTCTCGAAGATGGCTATTGAGCTCTGCAGTCACTTTAGCCGCCATAGTTTTGTGTTGTTTTGGCACAACTCGTGTTAGAGTACAATAATCTCTGTCGTTTAGTTGTGATTTGTGCCTACTATTGCGTCTACGCGATGATGTCTTCCCAGGTTTTGTGTAGGCTGTCATGACTGTTGAAACAGTTGCCCTTGAAACACTCAATAATTTCGCTACCTTGCCCCAGCTAATCAGGCCCCCACAATCTACCCTCTTTGGAACTCTATTAGGTCTCTCATTGCATGTCGAACTCGCCCTTTGAATGCACATACGAAGTGTGCATTATTCGTAAACAACCTACACTGATGCCTAGCCCGTACTGAACGCACACAGTCCAATGTGACACGTGCCTTACCTGTGTTGTTGACCGTCAAACAAAACCATCTAATTACTACCACTGTTCACATTATTTTGCCTATACCCTGTAGTCCCCTCGCACACTTTCAGCGGCAAAGACGACTACCAGTATTGTGATTAGCCAGCAGCTACGAGGAAAACTGTCCATAGTTGGGAACTTCTTTCTCATCGCCAGCGAAGCCTCTTAAAATGCGTTACCTGACCATGACCCTCCGTGAGCTGGCCAGGCTAGTCGAAGAAATCTCTGAACAACGATAGGTGAGCGTAACAATTATTGATATGCGCACTCGCATGGATCATTATCCGTCGTGTTATATTGTTGCTTATATTACATACTGATAGTATCAATATCGCATTAGAGTAATTTGGAACCTTTCTATCAATGAGCATGAAAAATTTCGCTTTAAAAATCATTTTATTTGCAATGGGAAATAAACCGACGTTATCCGTCGTCGCTCGGCATCACATGGAAGATGTGATGAGCAGAATTTTTTAGTGCTGATGCCAGCTACACATTGCCAAAATGAAATAGCAAATATCTCCCAAAGCACCATAGAAAATGTGTCTGACAACTATTAGGAGGGACATATAATACCCATTAATGCTAATAAAGATGTTTAGGTAGCTGTCTGCTATAGACATTATTATGTCATATTAACGAACTCAACTATTTAACAAAACAGGGAAACATAGTACCACAGAAAAATGTAGCTTGACAACACCTACACTATCACATAAATAGCCCTACTCTAAATACGACCTAATCCTTACTATGTAATTAGCTTCTTCTGCAAATTGTATGAGCTCTAAAATATTGAGGTACCGAAAAACTTGAGAAGTTCATTGATATGTTGTAGATATTATGTAAATTGAAGGTGGATGGGGAAGAAAGGAAAGAAAAGGAGAGGATCCACTGATGTCACCTGCATCAGGACTTCATGCAGAACCAGTAATAACGAGTGAAGACATGTGCCAGATCAGGATTTGAACCTGTGCTCTCTTGCTTATTAGGTAGTTGTATTAACCACTGCACCAACCAGACACACTGTTTACCACAATTGCATGGACTGTCTCGCCATGCCTCCCATCTGACCAAAAGCCCCGCCCATGTCTGAAAGAACAGACATCATGCGGAATATGCCGCTATGATACATACTATGTGAACTGAAGTTAGAGGGAGAGGAAAGGAAAGGAAAGGGATGGAATTATTGATGTCAGCTGCATCGGGAGTTCATGTAGAGTCAGCAGTGACAAGTGAAAATGTGTGTCCCACCGAGATTCGATCAGGGATCTACTGTTTACTAGGAAGTTGCATTAACCACTGCACCACCTGTACACAGTTTTTCTGGCAACTGGGCGAACAATCTTGCGCCTCTCCCCCTCCACCACAGCTGACCCACACTCGCACCAGAACAAGCCTGTCAGGAGTCACTGTTCGTGTCCTCCACACTCTCTATCTCTACTTTGAGATTTCTGCAGGACAAATGTACTTGTGCATCCACACTGAAGGCGTGGATTCATTGTCCATTGAGGTAAATAAGTTAAATGAATGTAGGGTGTCTGTTCTTTTGACATCTGTATAATTGATTCACCTTCATGAGCAACCAGTTCACCACATTCAGGGCAGATGCACAATTATGTTCAAGCTTCTGCAGGAATCTCAAGGTAATGAGCATGGAGGAAATGATGGGGACTGAGGATAGGTGGCACTAGATGGGTGTGTTGGTTGAATATGAGATATTGTGAGATAGTCATGCAACTGCAATAAACACTGTGATAAACACTTTATCCAGGTGTTTAGCGGCAACCAACAGTAGACGTCTCCTCCAAATGATGAGGACTAGACTTGTGGAGCACTGGTTTAGATCCCTCGACATTGTACAGCATGGGCAGTACGTAAATGTTTACCATGCCTCATGCATCCCCCATGTGGCACAAGTGTTCCTGGTCCCAATTACCCACACACGTCATAAGTTGATGGCGATGGGATCCTTTGTCTGTATCAGGATGTTATTTAAAGTTCAGTATTCCTCCTCGACCTCCCACAGGAGCATCGTGGAGTGGGCTTATTCCATGTGTCAGACAGAGTTATGGCACTTTTTGTTAACTCCCGACTGAAAGTCTGGCATCGTTGCCTGACGAGCCTGACGTTACTACTTTTGCATGTATGCACACTGGTCTCCATGTCAGCCCCAGTCATGTTATCAGACATTCCACCCACCTTTTATCACTTTCGGCACTTCTTTCTTGAATTAAGTTACGTCCTGCACTCCTTACCCCTTTACATATACCCTGGACAAAGACTGTAGACGACACATTACAAATGTGTCAAACCCCCAACTCCATTAAACACGTTTCCTCAGGTCATATGGCGTCATGTGTGGAAAGTGTAACATGCCGGTTATCTTGACATCAGCGTCTTGTCCACCTGGTATATCACCGTCAATGGCAAACAGGTCAACCAGTTTCATTTGCACCACATCTGCCTCACTGCACACCCACCTGCATTCACTGTGGTGTGGAGGACATAGACGCTCATCAGTTCTCATGTGGTCCATTGTCTGATGACTGGAGTCACGTGCAGCATATCTTAACTTTCCTTACCCAACAAACATCTGCTCAGATCATTTTCCTGATGCTTTTATTCCTGGATGTGATGAACTATCCTGCACCAAAAGCTATTGCTGTGAATTGGATAAGCTGCCATACGGTCCGCTACCTTTTTGGTCCTGACGAGAATTCAGAACAAGGTTATTGAATGTACCTTAACGATTGACGCTATACACTTGTTCACAACCCCAGATACAAGCAGTTCTTTTCCAGTTTTCTACGGAGCGCCTTTCATGACCTGCCTTCCAGCTGAAACGTCCAAGCCATGAGATGCTGATACCTTTTTCCCGAAGTGATGATCTGAAGCCACTACAAACAGAATCTCCATTAGATTTTCTAGAAGACACATTTGGACGTTCCGCCAATCAGAAGGCATTAGTGACTCATGGAATTCTGGTACATAGACTAATTTAATTTAAAAAATTTACAAATTAAAAAAATAAGTAAAAGAAAATAAAAATATATATACAGGGTGTTCCATTGATCGTGATCGGTCCAAATATCTCACAAAATAAGCGTCAGACGAAAAAACTGCAAAGAACAAAGCTTGTCTAGCTTGAAGGGGGAAACCAGATGGTACTATGGTTGGCCCGCTAGTTGGCGCTGCCATAGGTCAAACGGATATCAACTGCGTTTGTTTAAATAGGAACCCCCATTTTTTTTATCACATATTCGTGTAGTATGTAAAGAAATATGAGTGTTTTAGTTCGACCACATTTTTTACTTTGTGATAGATGGTGCTGTAATAGTCACAAACATATAGCTCACAATTTTAGGCGAACAGTTGATAACAGGTAGGTTTTTTAAATTAAAATACATAACGTAGGTACGTTTGAACATTTTATCTCGGTTGTTCCAATGTGTTACATGTACCTTTGTGAACTTATCATTACTGAGAATGCATGCTCTTACAGCGTGATTACCTGTAAATACCACATCAGTGCAATAAATGCTCAAAATGATGTCCATCAACCTCAATGCATTTGGCAATATGTGTAACGACATTCCTCTCAAGAGCGAGTAGTTCGCCTTCCGTAATTTTCGCACATGCATTGACAATGCGCTGGCGCATGTTGTCAAGCATTGTCGGTGGATCACAATAGCAAATATCCTTCAACTTTTCCCACAGAAGGAAATCCTGGGACGTCAGATCCGGTGAAGGCGCGGGCCATGGTATGGTGCTTCGACGACCGATTCACCTGTCATGAAATATGCTATTCAATACCGCTTCAACCACACGCGAGCTATGTGCCGGACATCCATCATGTTGGAAGTACATCATCATTGTGTCATGCAGTGAAACATCTTGTAGTAACATCGGTAGAACATTATGTAGGAAATCAGCACACATTGCACCATTTAGATTGCCATCGATAAAATAGGGGCCAATTATCCTTCCTCCCATAATGCCACACCACACAGTAACCCACCAAGGTCACTAATGTTCCACTTGTCACAGCCATCATGTATTTTCCGTTTCCCAATAGTGTACATTATGCCAATTTACGTTACCGCTGTTGGTGAACGACGCTTCGTCGCTAAATAGAACGCGTGCAAAAAATCTGTCATCGTCCCGTAATTTCTCTTGTGCCCAGTGGCAGAACTGTACACGGCGTTCAAAGTCGTCACCATGCAATTCCTGGTGCATAGAAATATGGTACGGGTGCAATCGATGTTGATGTAGCATTCTCAACGCCGACGATTTTGAGATTCCCGATTCTGGCGCAATTTGTCTGCTGCTGATATGCGGATTAGCAAAATCACTCTGAGCACTATGGGACTTAACTTCTGAGGTCATCAGTCTCCTGGAACTTAGAACTACTTAAACCTAACTAACCTAAGGACACCACACATATCCATGCCTGAAGCAGGATTCGACTTGCGACCGTATCGGTTGCGCGGCTCCAGACTATAGCGCCTAGAACCGCTCGGCCACTCTGTCCGGCGCGGATTAGCCACAACAGCAGCTAAAACGCCTACTTGGGCATCATCATTTATTGCAGGTCGTGATTGACGTTTCACATGTGGCTGAACACTTCCTGTTTCCTTTAATAACGTAACCATCCAGCGAACGATCCGGACACTTGGATGAAGACGTCCAGGATACTGAGCAGTATACATAGCACACACCCTTTGGGCATTTTGTTCACAATAGATAGACATCAACACGATATCGACCTTTTCCGCAATTGGTAAACGGTCCATTTCAACGAGGGTAATGTATGACGAAGCAAATACCGTCCACACTGGCGGAATGTTATGTGATACCACATACTTATACGTTTGTGACTATTACAGTGCCATCTATCACAAAGCGAAATAAGTGGTCCAACTAAAACATTCATAATTCCTTATGTACTACACGAATATGTAATAAAAATGGGGGTTCCTATTTAAAAAAAAACACAGTTCATATCCGTTTGACCTAGGGCAGCGCCATCTAGTGGGCCAACCATAGCGCAATCCGGTTTCCCCCTACAAACTAGACGAGTTTCGTTCCATGCAGTTTTTCGTTTGATACTTATTTCGTGAGATATTTGGCCCAGTCACTATCAATGGACCACCCTGTATATAAACGCAAAGAAAACCAAAATTAAGGTAAAAAAGCAATAAAATAAACTAAACAAAAACAAGCCCATACACAACTACTTTCATTTTCATCATTACTCTCTATGTTCTTCCCCCTTACTTTCTTCTTTTCCTACACTTTCCTACACCCTTGTAGGTTAGTTGTTTTGGGATAGGCCTAGATAGGTGCCAACGCCTGAAGAGTTGCATTTTTTTTTTGTTAGGGCACAAGTGGTGATGGGAAGCAAATTTTTTTGTAGTTTTCCCTTTATTGTCCAGGGGCGAAAAAGAAAACAAAAAAAGAAGGTGGCCCAGTTGTTACCACAACTGCCTAGTAAGCAGGAGGTCCCTTGTCGAATCCGAGTCTGGCACACACTTTCGCTCATTGCCACTGATTCCACATAAAGTCCCAATTCATCTGACATCAATAGTTCCTACATCTACATCTACATGATTACTCTGCAATTCACATTTAAGTGCTTGGCAGAGGGTTCATCGAACCACAATCATACTACCTCTCTACCATTCCACTCCCGAACAGTGCGCTGGAAAAATGAACACCTAAACCTTTCTGTTCGAGCTCTGATTTCTCGTATTTTACTACGATGAACATTCCTACCTATGTAGGTTGGGCTCAACAAAATATTTTCGCATTCGGAAGAGAAAGTTGGTGACTGAAATTTCGTAAATAGATCTCGCCGCGACAAAAAACGTCTTTGCTTTAATGACTTCCATCCCAACTCGCGTATCATATCTGCCACACTCTCTCCCCTATTACGTGATAATACAAAATGAGCTGCCCTTTTTTGCACCCTTTCGATGTCCTCCGTCAATCCCACCTGGTAAGGATCCCACACCGCCCAGCAATATTCTAACAGAGGACGAACGAGTGTAGTGTAAGCTGTCTCTTTAGTGGACTTGTTGCATCTTCTAAGTGTCCTGCCAATGAAACGCAACCTTTGGCTCGCCTTCCCCACAATATTATCTATGTGGTCTTTCCAAATGAAGTTGTTCGTAATTTTAACACACAGGTACTTGGTTGAATGACAACCTTGAGTATTTTACTATTTATCGAGTAATCGAATTCCAATGGATTTATTTTGGAACTCATGTGGATCACCTCACACTTTTCGTTATTTAACGTCAACTGCCACCTGCCACACCATACAGCAATCTTTTCTAAATCGCTTTGCAACTGATACTGGTCATCGGATGACCTTGCTAGACACTAAATTACAGCATCATCTGCGAACAACCTAAGAGAACAGCTCAGATTGTCACCCAGGTCGTTTATATAGATCAGGAACAGCAGAGGTCCCAGGCCGCTTCCCTGGGGAACACCTGATATCACTTCAGTTTTACTCGATGGTTTGCCATCTATTACTACGAACTGCGACCTTCCAGACAGGAAATCACGAATCCAGTCGCACAACTGAGACGATACCCCATAGGCCCGCAGCTTGATTAGAAGCCGCTTGTGAGGAACGTTGTCAAAAGCTTTCCGGAAATCTAGAAATACGGAATCAACTTGAGATCCCCTGTCGATAGCAGCCATTACTTCATGCGAATAAAGAGCCAGCTGCGTTGCACAATAATGATGCTTTCTGAAGCCATGCTGATTACGTATCAATAGATCGTTCCCTTCGAGGTGATTCATAATGTTTGAATACAGTATATGCTCCAAAACCCTACTGCAAACTGACGTCAATGATCTAGTTCTGTAGTTCGATGGATTATTCCTACTACCCTTCTTAAAAACTGGTGTGACCTGCACAATTTTCCAATCTGTAGGTACAGATCTATCGGTGAGCGAGCAGTTGTATATGATTGATAAGTCGGGAGCTATTGTATCAGCGTAATCTGAAAAGAACCTAATTGGTATACAATCTTGCCCGTATCAAGCGATTTGAGTTTTTCTTTTCTTTATTTCTACCCCCTCCACCTTCAGTTTACATAATATTTGTCACAGCTGCCGATTCCACTTAGTGTCTGTCATCTTGGTCATTTCTGAAAGAACAGTCACCATGCGTTCATATAACTGACTCCTATCCATCGCCTTCAGTGCAGATGCACAATTACGCTCAACCTTCTGCAGATATCTCAAAATAGCGAGCATGGAGGACATGGACAGGGACTGCATATAGGTGGCACTTGGTGGGAGTGTGGTTAGGCCAGAAGGTGTGCTGAGATAGTCTGTGCAGCTGTGATAAACACTGTGTGCGTAGGGTGCAATTGTTAATGCAACTGCCTAGTAAGCAGGACATTCCATGTTGAATTTTTCAGCACATATTTTCGCTCATAAATTCCCAATGCAGCTGACATCAATAGTTCCTCCTTTTCCTTTTTGTTCTCCTCCCTTTACCTTCAATTTACATAATGTGTTTTACAGCTGCAGATCCCGCGTGGTGTCTGTCGTTTTCAATGTGTTCGAAAGAATGGACACTATGCATTCATATAACTGATTCACTTGATGGGTAATGAGTCTTCTACCTTCAGTGTGGATGCACAATTACGTTCAACCTTCTGCAGAAATCTAAGAGTAGCGAGCATGCATGACATGGAGGGGGACTGCAGTTAGGTGGCACTCCATGGCAGTGTGGGTCAGCCGGTATGTGTGCTGAGACAGCCACGCAATCACGATGAACAATGCGTCTGGGTGGCGCAATTTCTAAAGCAAGAGCCTAGTAAGCAATAGAGTCTTGGTTTGGCACACATTTTCTTTCATCACTGCTGATTCCGCATAAAGCCCTAATGCAGTTAACAATAATAGTTCCCTTTCCTTTCTTTTTACGTAATGTGTATCACAGCTATGAATTCTGTGTTCTTTCAGACATGTCCTAAGGAACAGACACCACTAATTCATATTAACGTTGTACATATCCGTAACGATAAATTGTGACTCTAACTGACAGATTGTGTACCGATAATTCTAATTTTTGGTTGCGGGATAAAATTTGCGCCGTATCATTACTGGATGGTGAATTGTGTCTTGTTCCATGAATTACGGTTACAGTGCTATATGTGACATTTGATTCATATTCATGTGGGACAATTGTGCATGAACTCAAGTTGACTGGCCATGGAAGCGAGCTGTATAGACAAAACAGCTGCTTCAGGAAGATGGCTACAATTACTATGTTACCGATACATCAAAAGAGAGATGGGTCTGTGCTAATAAAACAATTAGTTGCTCCATGTGCGCAAGATGTGCTGAATACGCAACCCTCTTTCTTTTTTAATGAAGATCGCTCAAGTTGGCATTGAGAACTTTATTGCGTCCACTACCGGTTTCGTATTTTGCATCAGGCCGCTTTTAAGTTCTTCGGAAAAATTTTGTGCAGTGCGGCAACATGGACGCAATAGTTTCCAACAGCAACTTGAGTGGTTTTCTTTAAATGAATAAGAAAACTGTATTTTTTTTCGAGTCCAACTATCGCGCAAAATGTTTTTACTTCTCTGACCCTTCACTATCGCAGACTGCTGTCAACTGTTTCAAAATTCCAACCAACATTCACCACTCCAGTGGTAGGCCTAAGGTACTTGTGCTGGGACAGGTGCTACTTACGTAACGTAGAATGATGTTTATGGAAATAACTATGTACGCAATGGCTTTGTTTGTCACTGCTTGGGGAGTTTTCTTCTCGCGCAGAAGATTTAAAATCGTTCTCCAATATTTCTTGGGTCAGCCAAGGGACCAAAAGCCTCAAGAAGACACACATCCAAATGAAGAAAAAAAAGGGAATGAGTTTTTCTTTTACTACTATGCTATGCAAGGTACGTAGGTCTATAAAAGAACCGCACAATTCACACAGTCCTATCAGTAAAGCATTCTCTGCTGTACTTCTCACCGACATTCAAGTACTCTTCCTATTTGTAATAGGGCCAGGTAAGTTCACCTAGTTGCAGAAGCGTGAAGGATATGTATTTATGGGATTTCTGTTTACTGCAGATGTTTATGTGTAGTCTCATCATGTATTCGTCATGATCTTGGAAACTGTTTATGACACTAACATTCATGAGTCAAAGTTGGAATCCGTGAAATCATACAAATAGTTGGGTGTAACTCTTTGTAGGTACATTAAATTAAACGATCACATAAGCTCAGTCAGGGGTAAAGCGGGTGGCAGACTTTCGGTTATTGGTAGAATACTAGGGAAATGCAGTAAGTCTATAAAGGAAACACTAGTAGCTTATAAAGTACTCGTGCAACCCATCATAGAATATTACTCATGTGTATGGAACCTGTATACCAAACAGGACCAACAGGCGGTAATGAACGTATACAGATGATGGCAGCAGGAATGATCACAGATTTGCTTTATCTCTGGAAGAATGTCTCAGAGATGTTGAAAGAACTGAACTGGCAGATCCTTGAGGATAGACATCAAGTAGCCCACAGAAGTCTGCTTACAAAGTTTTGAGAAGAGGCTTTAAATGAGGGCCTGAAGAATATACTACAATCCATTGCTTATCACTCGTATAGTGCTCGTGAGGACAAACTTATTGATTAAGTACGGCACACACAGTGGAATTTCAAGAGTCATTCTTCCCACATTACATGTGTCAGTGGAACAGTCAAAAGCCCTAGTAACTGGTGTTGGTATGATGGGACATACCCTCTGCCATGCAGTTAGCAGTGGTTTACAGAGCATGAATATAGATTTTAGTACCATGCAATTCCCCTGCCCATATATAGGTGTAAATTTTAATCTAAATACAGATGCCACACCAGGCTCACAGCCAGTTAGATGTAGTGCATCAAAAGCAGAAGAGAACACTGTGCAGATGTTTTCACACTTATTTGTTTAATTGCTTAGTAATATAAAAAATTATTTTCATTACTGTCTCTGACATGGAGCTTATTACTCTTTGATCGTGTCAATAGCCACTTCTTGTCATAACAGTACTGCTTCCAACACATTAGGATCCTGCTGCCAGTATTATTTAAAGTTATGATTTTCTTTAACTACCTTGAAAAGTATTAATTTATTATTGGTATCCAATATCTGTTATGATATTTCGTCCCTTATTTACTCTCCAAGTAGTGCGTGAGCTTTACAGAGGTAGCCAATGGAGTTTGAGCAAATATGGATCATCCAGATCAATATATGAGGTATTGTATGATCATGAGAATCTACCTTCAGTGAGGGGATAAATGGCATATAAAGTTTTCTCTCACCACATACTACCACCACTCATCCTGTCCCAGCTGGTCACTGCGGCCGAGCGGTTCTAAGCACTTCAGTCCGGAACCGTGCTGCTGCTAAGCTCACAGGTTCGAATCCTGCCTCAGTCATGGATATGCGTGATGTCCTTATGTTAGTTAGGTATAAGTAGTTCTAAGATTAGGGGACTGATGGCCTCATATGTTAAGTCCCATTGCGCTCAGAACCATTTGAACTATTTTTGAACCATCCAGTCCCACACACTTACAAACAAACACACATATTCATTTCTGTTTAAGAAATACACTTTTACGTGATAACTCCCTGGCAGACACCATCTCTAATATGCACCACCATACCATGCAGAAGTCTAACTCTCCATTTTAGGAATCTGATATGTGTCATTTACTTCAAAACGTTGCTAAAATCATCTTCAAGAGTGTTTCAGCTACAACTCAGAAGTTAATTTAGCATCCCACTGTCATTGAGTTCTTTAGAAATGGAGTCAGTTTAGTTGTAGAAGCGTGGAGAAAGGGAACAACTATAGCTTAGATGAAGGATTTCTCAGTGTGAGATACTGACATAGATGTTTCCCCCTAAGTTTAGCAACAGTTACGTGTTCTGCCACGTATTAACCACTGGTTGTGGGGAAATGAATGCTAGAAATGCAATTTTATGCCACTCAAAGCTGATGGAAAACCAGATGCTGTCTAATTTGTGTCTTCATAATTGATTTTATAGGCCTAATGGTAATGATAAAGTCTACTTTCAACACTAATAGTAGTGGGAATGAGAGAATTCTAACCAATTTTAGCTATAAGTAGCCTGTAATAAAACCCCATTCTTATCTACTATTGAACAAGTACACTTCTGACCTAGTGCAGCTGCTGTTCAAGCAAGTAATGCTATGTGTTGATGACACTACCCAAGGAAATATTCAGAATCTCTGTCAGTTTGTTTAGTGATCAACAGTTTTAACTTATTTATTTTTGATGAGACAGATTGATTAAACCCTGTAAATGGAGTTTTCACTGCAGTTGTGTTACATTCATGCTGCTACACGTTCCTTAAGTAGTCCTTTCTAAATAAACTATTGCTGTGACACAGTTATGTGCCTTTTACATATGGGTGTGACATTGTTCTTTTATTGGTGTAGACTTCAACACTTCACTGTATGATTTATGACGTCTGAATATCTTCCTAACAATAAATGCACTTTATCCAGCCTAGGGCAGATTATGAAAGAAATGAATGAGTATATGCATCAGTTCAAAGTTTAATCGAAATAATTTTATGTTCACGTCCCCCACTGATGTGTAATGCAAGGAACTTTAGAATGTTGTTGGCATATTCAGCGCAAATTAGTTTTAGAATTTACTGAAACAGATTTATTATAGACAGATAATTGGTCACATTTCCATGCATCTACTACTTGACATGATTTTTTTTTTCTGCAGGGAAACAAAAGTATCACCACTAAAACAACCTTTTTTCCCATTTCATCTATCCATTGTCAGCCTCATCTGGATACAGTGTACACTGTGCATTAATCTGGTAGAGGCTTCATTATAATTTTCTTAGCACATTTTCTAATGAAGGATGTTAAAGTAAATAAAAACT
Organism: Schistocerca serialis cubense; assembly: GCF_023864345.2. Taxonomy (NCBI): domain Eukaryota; kingdom Metazoa; phylum Arthropoda; class Insecta; order Orthoptera; family Acrididae; genus Schistocerca; species Schistocerca serialis. The sequence goes on from NC_064640.1 coordinate 833,651,391, forward strand.
GCTTTACATCTTATAATATGAACATGACTAATTTGAGAGTGGAGAAATTTGCTGCAGATTCTTGCAAACTTTCACAAGTACATAGGTTTTCATCATTTCTTTTAACTGTGACTGACCTTAGAAAATCAACTTTATGTGTCAACTTTCAGTAAGTTATTTCGTTTTTATTGGTACTCCAAATCGAGAGTCATTTTTATGAAGTGTTCAGTTGAAGTGTGTCCTATGATGGAAGTTACTTTTACAGTAGTGGATTTCGTTAGGCACCCATTTTGGAAGTAAATTGACATTACTGACATGTACTGATCAGTCAGAACATTATGATCACCTACCTAAAAGCTGGTATGTCCACCTTTGCCGCTCAGGACAACAATGATGCATTGTGGTACGGAATCAACGAGGCCTTGCTAGATCGTTGGAGGGAGCTGACACCATGTCTGCCCACACAAGTCACCTAATTGCCATAAATTACTGGGATGGGGCGATGTCCTCCGACACCACGTTCAATCCTATCCTGGATGTGTTTGTTCGGGCTCAGAGCTGGCAAGTTGGTGGGCCAGCATGCTAACTGGAAATCGATACTGTGTTCCTCAGACAACTCTGTCACACTCCTAGCATTGTGACATGGCACATTATCTTGCTGGAAGATGCCACTGCCGTCAGGAAACATTGTCCTCATCAAGCAGTGTGCATGGTCTGCAACCAGTGTACGTTAATCCTTGGCCATCATTTTGCCTTGCACCAGCTCAACTGGACCCATGGATGCCTATGTGAATGTTCCCTGGAGCATAATGAAGCCATCACTACCCAGTCTTGATCCTGCAATACAGCTGTCAAGAAGCTGTTGCCCTGGAAGATGACTGCTTTGCACCCTCCCATTGGCATGGTGAAGAAGGTATCAGGATTCATCAGCATCAGACCTTGTGGCACTCTGCCACCGCCCCACCATCCAGTACCGGTGATCACGTATCTATTTCAGTTTCAGTTGTCGACATCATGATGTTAACATTGGCACATGTATACGTCGTTGGCTGCAGACTCCTATCATTAGGAATGCCCAGTCCACTGTGTGTTCAGACACACTTGTATTCTGCCCAGTATTAAAGTCTGATGTTAGTTCCGCCACAGTCCACCATGTGTCCCATTTAACCAGCATGCCCAGCCTATGATGTATGGCACCTGTAAAGAGGGGTGGTCGCCCAACTGCACAGTGTCTGGACGTGAATTTACCTTGGTTTTGCCACATGTTAAAGAGACTCACCACAGCACTCCTCAAACACCTGGCAAGTTATGCAGTTTCTGAAATGCTCATGCTGAGCTTCAAGGCTATCACAATCTGCCCTTGGTCAAACTCAGAGAAGTGATGTGCCTTATTGATTCTGCACATAGTCAGCACACTCATTGATACTACAAGCACTGTGTGTGTGTCTGACTACTAGTCATTCCTCGCAGGTCTCTCTGCTGTCACCTGTGGTTCATTTGGTCATTGGTCATAATGTTCTGGCTAATCAATGTTTCGGAATTATGTAAACGTTACTCTGGCACACTATTTGCACTCAATACTTGATTTTTAAAAATTAGGTTTAAGAGCTGCAGCAGTTTAATGAAAGTATTTTATGACTAGACTTTCCCCTGTGGCCTTGACCCTGTATGCAATCTACACATATATTGCATACATTTCCTCCACCTCCCTTCCCATCCCTAACTCTTCCTCCTCCTGTCTTTCTGGCCATCTCATTCTCACTTCCTGCTGCCTCTGTCCTTACCTATCCTCTCCTGCTATCTCTCCCTGTCCATCTCCTCCTCTATTCATTTCGACATTCCCCTGACTGTGCCCATCCGCATGTATGGCTCCTGTATAACAGGTCAAAAAAGCAGGCCAATACTACTCCCACAACACACGTATCATATGTGAGTGAGGCAGCCTACATATCTGAGGCTTGGGAAAGCTTTTCTTGCCTCTTACTTATAGCCTGCCATGAAAATTATGTTGATAACACAGGCCAAAATTACCCCTACACAACATGCCTGTCTTGCATGGCAGCCTGTAAGGCACACCCTAAAAAATAGTAGTTTAGACTGAAAAACATTCCTGGAGAATCACTGTTATTCATCTTCTGGTCTGGTTGGACCAGATCTGTAGCATTATCAGTCTCTTGAGCGAGCTGACAAGTATCGTCAAAGGTGTTACATAAGGAGGAAGCTTGAGGGAGAACCACAGTAGAAGTATCATTTATCTCCTAACTCATATGGAATTTTTCAAATTATCCCTTATTTTCATGGTATTGGAAATCAGATTATTTGATGGTAATAATAGCAGCTTATGCACCACTCCCTCTCCTCCCCAATAGAAAAAAGATGTAAACATTTTCTTTTCTTACAGCATTGTGATACATTCTTGAGTAAGACATAATTTAATAACATCTGAAAACTCTATGTTTCGTTAAATTATAAATCTTGTCAGGCCAAATTTCCAAAACATACCCACCATACATTATGACATAGACCTACCCCCAAACCCTGTGATTTCCAGTGCCTATCAGGCTATTCTGGACACTGAAATATTTCTCATGATGGCACGTTTGGAGCTCTGTTGTGGTTCTGGTATGAACCTTGGATAGCCCTCAAACAAGTAGATCAAGAACTGAGAGAAAAATTTAGGAATACCATTAATGTACAAAAGTTTTTATGTGAAATTTTCATGTTGTGTGAATACTGTAAATCGAACTCAAAACTGGAAAGGGAAGTAGTATATTCATGAGCAAGCAAATTGAACGGATATTAGTAAGAGATATTACTTTTTCTGCTAGAATTTAACACAAAGAGAAAGTGAGACTAACTTTTAATTAATGCTCCAGGGTGGAAATCTTTCTACTACAGCTGCTTTCTACTGCAGCTGCAAATTCACAGAATCATACTTATTTCATCTTATTAACTGACAGGGAGTTTCTCTTTGACATTGCTGTAATAACATTAAAATTAATGAAATATGAGCAGTAAGAACATCATGTAAAAAATATGATGTAGCTGCACATTCATATCACAACATCTGAGCATATTATGGGTAGTAGATACCAGTATGTGTTAGATCAGTGAATATTGTGTTGTACATTGACGAGACTAAAATGATGGGATAGCGATATGGAAATATAAAGATGGCAGTATAATCATGTACACAGGGTATAAAAGGTGGAGCTGTCATATGTACTCAGGTAAGTCAAATGAAAAGGTTTCTGACATGGTTATGGCTGAATGACTGGACTTATCAGACTGAACATAGAACAGTAGTTGGAGCTGGACTCATAGGATATTCCATTTCAGAAATCATTATGGACTTCAGTATTCCGAGATTCACAGTGTCAAGCGTTTGCTGACAATACCAAATTTCAGGCATCACCTTTCACGACAGACAATGCAATTTCAAATGGCCTTCACTTAATGACCAAGAGCAGCGGCATTGGGGTAGAGTGCCAGTGGTAATCAGGCAAGCAACACTGCATAAAAAAACCACAGAAATCAATGTGGAACATATGACGAATGTATCTGTTAGGACAGTGTGGCGAAATTTGCTATTATTGGGCTGTGGGAGAGATGACCCATGGGAATGCCTTTCGTGACAGCACTAAATCACCTGCAGTGCCTATTCTGGGCTTGTAATCATATCGTTTGGACACTAGATGGCTGGAAAACCAAGGCCTGGTCAGATGAGTCCCAATTTCAGTTTGTAAGAGCTGATGGTATGGATCGAGTGTGTCACAACCCCTTGAACCCGTGGACTAAAGTTGTCAACAAGGCATTGTGCAAGCTGTTGGTGGCTCCATAATGGTGTAGGCTGGGTGTACATGGAACAGACTGGGTCCTCTGATACAACTGAACCAGTTATTGAATGTAAATGGTTTTGTTTGGCTATTTGGAGACCATTTGCAGCCATTTATGGACTTCATGTTCCCAAACAATGATACAATTTTTATGGATGAAAGTGCACCATGTCACTGGGCCCCAGTTGTTTGTGATTCATTTGAAGAACATTCTGGATAATTTGACCAAATGATTTGGCCACCCAGACTGCCTGACATGAATTCTGACAAACATTTATGGGACGCAATTGAGAGGTCAGTTGATGTACAAAAATCCTGCATCAGCAACTCTTTCACAGTTAAGAATGGGTATAGAGGCAGGATGGCTCAGTATTTCTGCATGTGACTTCCAATGACTTGTTGAATACCTATCCTCAGTGCTGGCAATTTTCTGGAGAGAAGATCATGTTCTTGTCATGAAACACCTATTGAAAAAATTTAGAGAATAAGCCCTGTGACAAACCACAGAACAACTTTACTGCCACAGTAAAGATCATGAAGAGAAGAAAAAAGAAATTAGCACTCATATTTAAGTAAACAGACAGTCATTTCTCCCTTGCTCGATTCGTGAGTGGGATACGAGAGGGAATTATTAGTTGTGGTTCAAGGTACCTTCCACCATAGTGGATTATGAAATAAAACAAGTTCTAGAAGTATAGAAATTAAAGGCAGGTCACTATGACCCGATGATGAGGATCTCCTACAGGTGAATTCCTCTGATGTTGGGGCCTGGGTGAACTGCCTTCCTTTTTTAACATTTAGCACTCAAATCTGTCTCTCTTCCTAGAATTTGCTGTAAAATATGGTTTTATTTTGGTTTTGAATGCCAGAAGAAAAAGTAATTTATTTCGGACAACTTATACACTAGAGTAAAATGTTAGAGAAGAATGACACAAAATATATTTGGAAATTGTGTTTGTGTTTAATTTCATGATTCATATAACTGTGTTATTTCAGAAACTAATTTATTTATTAACTATATATTTTGTTGAAGATAAATGCACAAACACCTAAATGTTGGATGTTAATGTCTCTTTTAACTCACTTAAATGTATCAAAGACAACAACTTCAACAACCTTAGGATCGAACAAATATGTTCAAAGTGCAAGTTAATACTTATTCCATCTAATATTAGGTGATACCCCAAAAAAAACTGGAATTATTTTTTAGAAGCTACATATTTTCAAATTGTGTACAAAATAACCTGGTCCCCTTCAAAATACTTTCCATTACAACTAATACATTTGTCCCACTCACGGTTCCACTGTTGGAAACATTTCCTGTAGTTATCTTTAAAAATGGCTTACAGCTCCTACCTCCTTTTTTGACTTCTTTAATGTTGCCAGATCGATGTCCTTTCATGCACCTTTTCATGCATGGAAATAAGAAAAAGTCAAACAGAGCCAAATCAGGTGAGGAAGGTGCATGCCATTTTTACCCAAAAACTGTCTAACACAGATGGCTGTGTGTGCAGGTGCATTTTTGTGTTGGAAGAACCATTTCCTGTCTTCCACAAATCAAGTCTTTTTGACAAACACTGTTGTGTTTAAAACTTCCAAGTAAAGGCGTAATTGATGGTCTGACCCGATGGCGCAAACTATCGTTGATTTGGGCAGTTGATTGATGTCCAGAAAAAGGTTTAACATCAATCGACATGTCACCATTTTTAAATTGAGCGAACTTCTCATACGATGAGTTTTTTCCATAGCATCAACTTAGTAAGCTGTTTTCAACATTAAAACAGTTTCAGCAACATATTTGCCATGTAGAAAATAAAATTTCACCTCTATACGGCGTTCACTTAAACTTGCCATTATAAAAAATGAAACAAGAACAAAACAGTACTAGAAAAAACAATCACTGCAAATGAACAGAACAAGCCAAATGACAACAACGCCTAGTGGCAGAAATACATACTACACAAGGTCCTCCCACAACAACGTTGTTCTGGTATTTAAGGGACCCCCTCGTATACCCATCAGTGTGAGCACACATTTGCATGACATGATGTGAAGCTCCAACTGTGCAAGAATGATAGCTGTAGTACTGTAACACAGAATTTTCTCTAGTCAAATGTTCACTACCAAATCCCAATTCTTGCCAAAATTCATAAAGGAAAGCTACTTGATTACTTTTCTCCTTGAACTGTCTTAAAATTTCATAAATTATTAGAAATATAGGTTTTCTGTTGTGTAGCCCTTGCTGTCTGATACCAGAAATGCCTATACCCTTTCCTAGAATGTGATTAATCTCTTATCAACACATGAACAAATCTTGAGCAGTTTAACAGAGAACCGACTCATGGTGATAACACATTAGACCTCCTGGTGAAAAACAGATCCGAACTAATCGAAACAGTTAACGCAGAACAGGGAATCAGTGATCATAAAGCAGTTACTGCATCGACGATTTAAGGCATAAACAGAAATATTAAAAAAGGTAGGAAGATTTTTCTGTTTAGCAAAAGTGACAAAAAGCAGATTTCAGAGTACTTGACGCCTCAACACAAAAGTTTTGTCTCAAGTGTAGATAGTGTTGAGGATCAGTGGACAAAGTTCAAGTTAGAAAACTGCTGCGGAAGCAAAGAGAACTTCACAGCAAACTCAAATGTAGCCAAAGCCTTGCAAACAAACAAAAATTACACAAAGCGAAATGTAGTGTGAGGAGGGCTGTGCGAGAGGCATTCGATGAATTCGACAGTAAAGTTCTATGTACTGACTTGGCAGAAAATCCTAAGAAAGTCTGGTCTTATGTCAAAGTGGTAGGGGGATCAAAACAAAATGTCCAGACACTCCGTGACCAAAATGGTACTGAAACGGAGGATGACAGACTAATTACCAAAATACTAAATGAATTTTTCCAAAGCTGTTTCACAGATGAAGACTGTACTGTAGTTCCTTCTCTAGATTGTCGCACAAATGACAAAATAGTAAATATCAAAATGGATGACAGAGGAATAGAAAAACAATTAAAATCACTCAAAAGAGGAAAGGCCGCTGGACCTGATGGGAAACCAGTTCGATTTTACACAGAGTACGCGAAGGAACTTGCTCCCCTTCTTGTAGCAGTGTACCGTAGGTCTCCAGAAGAGCATAGCGTTCCAAAGGATTGGAAAAGCACACAGGTTATCCCCATTTTCAAGAAGGGACATCAAACAGATGCACAGAACTATAGACCTATATCTCTAACGTCGATCAGTTGTAGAATTTTGGAACACGTATTATGTTAGAGTATAATGACTTTTTTTGGAGACTAGAAATCTACTCTGTAGGAATCAGCATGGGTTTCGAAAAAGACGATCGTGTGAAACCCAGCTCGCGCTATTGGTCCATGAGACCCAGAGGGCCATATACATGGGTTCCCAGGTAGATGCCATGTTTCTTGACTTCCGCAAGGTGTTTGATACAGTTCCCCACAGTCGTTTAATGAACAGAGTAACAGCATATGGACTATCAGACCAATTGTGTGATTGGATTGAAGAGTTCCTAGATAACAAACGCAGCATGTCATTCTCAGTGGAGAGAAGTCTTCCAAAGTACGTGATTTCAGGTGTGCTGCAGGGGAGTGTCATAGGACCATTACTATTCACAATATACATAAATGACCTTGTGGATAACATCGGAAGTTCACTGAGGCTTTTTGCGGATGACGCTGTGGTATATCGAGAGGTTGTAACAATGGAAAATTGTACTGAAATGGAGGAGGATCTGCAACAATTTGATGCATGTTGCAGGGAATGGCAATTGAATCTCAATGTAGGCAAGTGTAATGTGCTGCGAATTCATAGAAAGAAAGATCCTTTATCATTTAGCTACAATATAGCAGGTCAGCAACTGAAAGCAGTTAATTCCATAAATTATCTGGGAGTAGGCATTAGGAGTGATTTAAAATGGAATGATCATATAAAAATGATCGTCAGTAAAGCAGATGCCAGACTAAGATTCATTGGAAGAATCCTAAGGAAATGCAATCTGAAAACAAAGGAAGTAGGTTACAGTACACTTGTTCATTCACTGCTTGAATATTGCTCACCAGTGTTGGATCAGTACCAGATAGGGTTGATTGAGGAGGTAGAGAAGATCCAACAGAGATCAGCTCGCTTTGTTACAGGATCATTTAGTAATCGTGAAAGCGTTAGAGAGATGATAGATAAACTCCAGTGGAAGACTCTGCAGGAGAGATGCTCAGTAGCTTGGTATGGGCTTTTGTTGAAGTTTCGAGAACATACCTTCACCAAGGAGTCAAGCAGTATGTTGCTCCCTCCTACATATATCTCCGGAAGAGACCATGAGGATAAAATCAGAGAGATTAGAGCCCACACAGAGGCATAGCGACAATATTTCTTTCCACGAACAATACGAGACTGGAATAGAAGGGAGAACAAATAGAGGTACTCAAAGTACCCTCCGCCACACACCGTCAGGTGGCTTGTAGAGTATGGATTTAGATGTAGATTAGATCTCATTTTCCATTGCCATCCATACCGTCAGTGTGGTTGTTTCATTTGGTGAATATTTTCTCTTTGTTTTAATCATATCGTGTTATTGATCCATTGTGTATTGTATACATAACTCAGGTTTGTGGCTGCAGTTATTTCATTAGTTCAGAGCAAACTTTCTCAGACAGGTTAATGTACATCATTGTTGGGCATATTTTATAGGAAAGCTGACTTCACAGATGTTACTAAATATTGACAACTCACACCTCTTACATAACTTTTGAGAAGGTAACATTCTTAATTGTTGTCATCCACATGAATAGTAATGGGATACTTACACAATCACAGTTGGGATCTCAAAAGAATCACTCTACTGACAAAGCTGATAATATCTTCACTTAACAGATAGTAAAATTTTTAAATGGTAAAGGATCATCAGTTGGAATTGTCTCTGACTTATTAAAGACATTTTATTGTTCAATCAAAATGTACTGTAAGAGAAATTAAGTTTTTATGGGATAGCTTGTTCAGCACATGTCAGATTTAGTTCCTATTTATGAATCAGGATGAAAAATGTTACACTAGGGTGTGCGGGTAATACAAAGGGGGACACAGGTTTCCAGCATGCTGGTTTGTTGAAGGGCCAACAACTTGTGATACCATTTCCATATGACAAACAGCTTAAGTTGCAAAATGCTCTTTTTATTACTTGATGATTACCAGTTTTAGGTTTTTATTCATAACTCATTCTCAGATCGCCCATCCAAGCAGAACAAATATTATTCCACACAGCAAAAAATCATGACAAGTATTAGCAAAATGGAATACAGTGCAAATGATCATGAAACATGTATCCAGTTTTGTGATCACTTTCACTGTACTCCTGTGCAAACTGACTGTAATGAACTTTGGTGTTTGGAGTAATATTTATTCTGATTGGATGGATGATTTGAGGATGGGTTATGAATAAAAACCCAAAACTAGACATGATCAAGTAATAGAAACAGATATTTTGCAACTTTGGTTATTTGTTGTATTGAAATTGCAAAGAGGGACACCATATCACCTTCATGGGGAGAAATTACACTGATTAATCCAAAGAGTTCTATTATGGGCCCATTGCTGTTCATGTCCAATGTTAGTGATTAATCAGTTTATCCTAGGATAACTCTCCACTTATGCAAAAAGTATTCTCTACACAAAAGGAAGTAATTAGAATTAAATGTGATGACAACACATATAAATTTTCGAGGAATCTGTTGAGCAATAAAGAATTTTAAACACATCCTTGCAGCACATTTATTCACTCATTAAATTCATTCTCAACTCATTGTAGTTTGAAAGTAACAGAGATATTCGCCAATACAATGCTAGAATAAAAAGTGATCTGCACTTCCCTTTGGTGAATCTAACTGTGACACAGGAAGGAATGCAATTCTCAGCCATAAAAGACTTTGATATTCTATCCAAAGGTATAAAATGTCTGACAGATAGCTAAAGTGTTCTCAGATATATATTAAAGTTGTTTATCAGTAAAAAGCCATTGTATACCATAGAGGAATTCCCACTACATTGATTTTCTTCTAAATGTGTAGGATTTTTTTTGTACATCATATGACGTCCTGCCACCAGACATGTTCTGTTTAGGAATGGCGCCAGTGACATAACATGAGGGTTCACTCAGAGTATCTAGTAGATGTTTCTTGAAGAAGTATTTTGTAGTTATTTGCATGATCTGGGAGTATGTTGGTGACAATTTCCAATGATGTAGAAAGAGAAGTAGGTTTGTATAGTCGAAAAATTGCTATATGCTTGTCATTTACATAAGTCAATCCTTACTTCAATCACAATTATATGTGGTATAGGAGAAGATTCCAAGTGAAAAATGAGTTTAATGTCTATTTCAGTCTTTCATTACCTGCCAGCACATATAACTCACCAAGGACATTCTCAGATATTTTTAGGGCTGTGGATTTCCCTCCTTCTGTCCTACAGTAGGCAAATTTGCTTATAGTAAGTGCTACTTTTGTTCGTACACTTATATTTAAGAATGCCATCATTTTTTCCCCCAAAAGTGTTACTGGTTCCTCATACCAAACTTCACATGAGAGAGTAAATGTGTTGAGAGGCTGCTGTTAGTCTGCCCTATCTTCTTAAATGGTTTTATATACAAGTGAAAGTATGGAAACTGGCTAAAAATCATAGCCAGAATAGCCCATAAACCCCATTATTAATCCATGAGGTGGATTTGACATTTAGGTGATGTGCCTTCCTGTGTACTGGAAGTGAGTGCTTTAACATGCTCATTTATCTCGACAGGTTACAGTGCTCTGAAATGTATTTTAAATGAGCTGTTTGAAGATATGAAAACACTTTCTTATGTCTCACAATGTAGTTTACTCCTATCACTATCTGAAATCAAATTAGTAACAAAATTTTAAGCTTACGTTTAATTTATAGAATACTGACAACACTTTAGGTATTGTCTATTAATTCGGGGTCCTTAACTATTTGCAATAGTGTAGCAGTTGTGCCAAATTTGTTGTCAGCAATAATGGCCACTTTAAGGTTAATATCATAATAATGTGTTAAAATAGAGGAAAACTGTTTTTTTCTGGTTCTTATGATACAGAATAATAAAGTTCACATTGCAAGTTTATTGTATTATCTTCATGATAAATTTCTACAGCATTTTGACATTGCTGGCTGCAATGTTTTCAAATGCAGTTTTCTTCTGTCTTGTGTAAAGTTTCTTATGTTTACTGATTAATGGACAGTCTAAGAATGAACCTGTATGCAACAGAGCCCAGGTAAAATAAATTATTAAATGTAATGAGAAGAAAATTTTTAGTTGACTTCAGCTGCATAGTGTATAAATTGTCACAACTTGCTATGTGACTATCATATATTTTTCCAACAGTAAGGGTTTTACATTGCCCACATGTTCCCACTGAACAAATCACTACTCTACTCTTGAGTGCTGAGACTGAGGATCCATCAGTGATACGTAAGATGTCAGAGTCTCTTCTTGTTAGTACTACAGCACCATAAACTATACAGCTGCTAGATCTGTTGTGCAAGAAAACCATTGGGAAAGGAAAGTGTCATAAGCGGGTGACTGCGTGTGAGATTGGTCTCTAAGTTTTCATATATATGTAGGTTTCAGATACATATTTTAATGGTTTTTGTGATAATATTTACTATATAAGTGACTTATTAGTGATCTCTTCATTTACCTCTGCCTTTCTTGTGTTGTGATCTGATATTTGTCAGTGTTTCGTATCGAGCAACTTAACTTCTTACCTGTGTTTACATTCTGCACTGACCAGTTGCAGCTGTAGCAGTGCATCAAAAGCTAAGTACTAATTAATTGTTTGTGTATAGTGGTTTATTTAGGAACTTTAGTAGTCTTCAACAGGTGTTGTTGGTGTTTTCTGGTGAAATAATTTCAGAAGAAATTTTTGGGAACTGTTTTCAGTTTCGTTACTGTGTCATTAGACGTTTGATTTTCTTTCTGTGTTAGTCTTTTGTTATATTCTCATTTGCTGTTGATTGATACTGTTAATAATAGTAGTTAATTCCCTTGTAGAGTAAGTTTGTGATTATTGTAGTCAGTTTTTTAACATCTTCTTATTGTAGTAGTGGAACTTAGATATAGTCGTTTTCGTGTTTCAATAAGTGTAAAATTTTACCATGAGTGAGAAGTGTCGGCTTTGCCTTAGGTTCATGAGTAGTGGATTGCAGTGTGAGACTTGTTCCGAGCATTTTCATTGGGGGGAATGCTGTGGGGAAGCCAGTGGGCATTCTGGCGAGATCCTCTCCTGGAACTGCAGGTCATGTAGCAAGAGTAAGTTGATAGAGGAGCAGGAGCGTAAGATCTGTGCCCTTCAGGTGCAGTTGAAAAATGCACAGGAGGAACTAGATAGGATGAGGAGGGAGAAGGGGGTTGGGGAATGGGAACAGGCTGTTGGCAAGAGATCTGCTAGGAGAAGGAGATTTTCAGATAGTTTTACTATTGGTGTTTGCAATAGATATGACCAACTGTCAGAGTCTAGTGGAGAGGAATCTTTAGTAGCTGTAGATGTAGGAAATATGCAGCAGACCTCAGCAGTTACGGTGGCTAGGACAGTTGCAAAGTCTAACAAGGGGAGGCTGCCAATTGTGAAATTCAGATTCGATTCATACTGCGCATAATAAAAGCTCATGGCCAGAGGTGTAATGTGGCAAAGCATCAAGATGCACTTCTCAGCCGTTGTTGAGAAAATCGACAGTTAAAAGAAACCGTTGCCATGAAATGTTCTCTATGATTAATAATTTGCCACAGCGTCATGGCGCAGCGGTACGCGCTTGGGTTCGTAATCCGAAGGTCGCCGGATCGAATGTCGCACCATGTAACATTTTTTTTTATTATTAGTGTATTGTAATTAAAATATAACATGCATAAGCAATTCATATATATATATGTATATATAAACTATTAATGAATTGCTTATGCATGTTGGTGAAGGCGGATCGCTCTCCAATTGTACTGCTTCCATTTTTCCGTTTGTTTAACAGGGTGTACCAAAGCTCTCACGTCCGCACTGATTTTCGACGATGTTATAAGTTGCGCTAGGGACCGCATCTACCTTCTTTCGAAGTCAGCAGGCAACTACGCTGTAATGCGGCGGCTCGTTTCGGCCCATTCAACATCTGTCCTTCAAGTGTAACGAGCGAGTAACCGAGTTTATATTTCATACCTGCCATAGCAAATTTGTGTTCGTGGGGTTTCTATTCTAATTCGAACGTTTGACTTACGCTATACGTATTCGTTTCGGAATATCGTTTCTACGTCTTCTGTTAACTATACGTGGTTAACATTATGAAGACAATTAATAACATTTGTGAAATACAACTTTGTTTGGGGAAAACATAATGATGTTCGAAGTCGCCAGTTTTTCCACGACAAACGACTTTCAACAACTTATTATATGCATAATTGTTGCAACTGATTGCCGGGGACTATATATGTGTGTGTGTGTGTGCATATACATACACACATTTGAGCTACAAAAAACAAATACTAAAAAAAAAAAAAAAAAAAAAAAAAAAAAGTTTGCATGGCACGAGATTCGATCCGGCGACCTTCGGATTATGAACCCGAGCGCTTACTGCTGCGCCATGACGCTGTAGAAAATTCTTAGTCGTAGAGAGTATTTCACAGCAATGGTTTATTTTTAACTGTCGATTTTCTTGACAACGGCTGAGAAGTACATCTTCGTGCTTTGCCACATTACACCTCCGGCCATGAGCTTTTATTATGCGCAGTATGAATTGAATCTGAATTTCACAATTGGCAGCCTCCCCTTGTAAGAGAAAGAAGAAGGTTCTGCTGTTTGGTAGTTCTCATGGTAGAGGTGTAGGCCTACAGTTGCAAGAAGTGTTGGGGAGTGAGTACCAGGTCACCAGCATTGTGAAGCAGGTGACTGTTAACATAGGGGGGTTATGTAGGGATTTCACTAAAGAGGATCAGGTAGTGATTGTGTGTGGGGCTGGTAATAGTATTGATAGGGATGGGGAGTATGACATAGATGGTGACCTGGTAAAGATAGCCACTCAGACTGGCAACACGAATGTGCATTTCATGGAACTGTTTCAGCGTCACAATCAGCCTCATCTTAATACAGCCATCAAGCATAATAACATGAGACTTGGGGGTGTGCTGATGACAGAAGGCATAAGTCACATTTCAGTGGTGTTGGTTGAGTCTATCAGCGGGACGGGTTTTACTAGACATGGCGTGCACCTCAACAGGTATGGAAAGGGGAGGCTGGCAAAGCTTATAGGTGACAGCATAGGCGTGGGTGGTGGGACCACTCATCAGAAAATTCCTGTACTAGTGGGTGTTAGAGCTGCACCTTTTTTAGATTGAAGTCAGCTGATAGGTATTCCTGCTTAAGGGAAGTCTCTCTAACAAAGAAACCACTTTCGACAAAGCTTAGGTATCCGAGTAATGAGGGAATTAGTATATTTCATCAAAATATACAAGGTATTAGAGATAAAGTTAGTGAACTGCTTATAGATGTTGACTCTGAAATTATTGGTATATCTGAACACTTCTTAAGTAAGGAGATAATTCAGAGGCTTCCTTCACCAGGATACAGGTTGGTTGGCAGCTTTTCTAGGAGCTCCTTGCGGTGTGGGGGAGTAGCCATGTATGTGAAAAACGGTATGCCATTTGAGTCAGTTGATGTTTCAAAGTACTGCACTGAAAGGGTGTTCGCATGTTGTGCTGGTGTGGTTAAATTTAGTGGAGTTAAACATCTAACTGTTGTTATTTATAGATCCCCAGACTCCGATTTCACAACATTTTTGCTAATGCTAGAGGAGATTCTTGGTTCACTTTATAGGAAATACAAAAATTTAGTTATATGTGGTGATTTCAATATTAATTGTATAAGTGATTGTGCAAGGAAAAGTATGCTGGTAGACCTCCTTAATTCATATAATCTTATGCAAACCGTATTCTTTCCAACAAGAGTGCAAGGGAAAAGTAGAACAACCATAGACAACATTTTTGTTCATTCCTCTTTACTAGAAGGGCATTCTGTTAGCAAAAAGATGAATGGCCTTTCAGATCATGATGCACAAGTTTTAACTCTAAAAGATTTTTGTGCTGCAACACATGTTAAATATAGCTATCAACTTTTTAGGAAAGCTGATCCAGTTGCTGTAGAGACCCATTTATAACCTTATCAAGGAACAAGACTGGCAAGATGTTTATAGTGCTGATACAGTAGATGATAAATATAATGCTTTCCTCAAGACTTTTCTTGTGCTCTTTGAAAGTTGCTTTCCATTAGAACGTTCAAAACAGGGTACTAGCACAAACAGGCAGCCTGGGTGGCTGACTAGAGGGATAAGAATATCCTGTAGAACAAAGTAGCAATTATATCAAAACATTAGAAACAGTCAAAATCTAAATGCAGCAGCCCATTACGAACAGTATTGTAAGGTGCTTAAAAAAGTTATTAGGAATGCAAAAAGTATGTGGTATGCAGATAGAATAGCTAAGTCTCAGGATAAAATTAAAACCATATGGTCAGTCGTAAAGGAAGTGGATGGTCTGAAGAGACAGGTCGAGGATATAGAATCAGTGTGTAGTGGGTATGTCCATGTTACTGATAAGTCACATATATGTACAGTATTTAATAATCACTTTCTGAATGTAGCAGGTGAACTAAATAGAAACCTAGTCCCAACAGGGAATCATATAGCGCTTGTACAAAAAAGTGTTCCAAGACTGTTACCTGAAATGCTCCTCCTTGATACTGACAAGAGGGAGATAGAGTTAATAATTGAATCACTAAAGACCAAGAACTCTCATGGATATGATGGGGTATCTAGCAGAATACTGAAGTATTGTTCTATGTATGTTATCCCAGTACTTAGCCATATCTGTAACTTTTCCTTTAGGAGTGGTTGGTTTCCTGACCAATTAAATTACAGTGAAGCCACTTAATAAAAAGGGAGACAGGGATAATGTTGACAATTAAGGACCTATTTCTATGCCATTGGTGTTTGCTAAAGTTATCGAGAAGGTTGTATATACAAGGTTACTGGAGCATTCAAATTCACATAATTTGCTGTTAAATGTACAGTTTGGTTTTAGAAATGGCTTAACAACTGAAAATGCTATATTCTCTTTTCTCTGTGAGGTTTTGGACAGATTAAATAAAAGGTTGCGAATGCTAGGTGTTTTCTTTGATTTAACGAAGGCTTTTGACTGTGTTGACCAGAAAATATTACTGCAGGAATTGGACCATTATGGTGTAAGGAGAGTAGCTTACTTTAAGAACAGAAAGCAGAAGGTAATTCTCCACACTATTGAGAGTGGTAGTGATGTTCAGTCCCAATGGGGCACTGTTAAGTGGGACGTTTCCCAAGGGTCAGTGCTGGGGCCACTGCTGTTTCTTATTTATATAAATGATATGCCTTCTTGTATTATAGGTGATTCAAAAATATTTCTGTTTGCTGATGACACCAGTTTGGTAGTGAAGGATCTTGTGTGTAATATTGAAACATTATCAGATAAGTTCGTGGCTTGTGGAAAATAATTTGATGCTAAACCACAGTAAGACTCAGTTTTTATAGTTTCTAACTCATAAATTTAACAAGAACCGATATTTTGATCAGACAGAATGGGCTTATTGTAAGTGAGACGGAACAGTTCAAGTTCCTAGGCGTTCAGATAGATAGTAAGCTGTTGTGGAAAGTCCATTTTCAGGATCTTGTTCAGAAACTAAATGCTGCTTTATTTACCATTAGAACAGTATCTGAAATAAGCGACAGTTCAACACAAAAGTAGTCTACTTTGTGTATTTTCATATGCTTATGTCATATGGTATTATTTTTTGGGGTAATTCTTCTGATTCAAGCAGGGTATTTTTTTCTCAAAAACGGGCTGTTAGAGCTATATGTGGTGTAAGTTCGAGGACCTCTTGTCAACCCCTATTCAATAGTCTGGAAATTCTGACATTGCCCTCACAGTATATATTTTCTTTAATGTCATTTGTTGTTAGCAATATTAGCTTATTCCCAACAGTTAGCAGCTTTCACTCAGTTAATACTAGGCTTAAATCAAATATGCATGTGGAATGCACTTCCTTGACTCTTGTGCAGAAAGGAGTGCACTATTCTGCTGCATCCACTTTCAATAAGCTACCACAAGAACCCAAAAATCTTAGCAGTAGCCCAAACACTTTTAAGTCCAAACTGAAGAGTTTCCTCATGGCTCACTCCTTCTATTCTGTTGAGGAGCTCCTGGAAGAACTGAAAATTAACCAAATTCCAGTGTTACATTGTTGATTTTCTTTATTTAAACTTACTAATTGTTGCCTGAATACATTTCTTATATTTCATTTTATCTGTTTCTACTATTGTGTTACAATTTCTTGTATTGACTCATTCCATGACCATGGAGACTTCTCCTTAATTTGGTCCCACAGAACAATAAATAAATAAAATAAATAAATAAATAAATAAAAATAAATTTAAATATTGGTAACATAAAGTTTGTACATAGAGGAGTCACTTAGTGACACACAAGCACAATGGAAAAGACTGCTAAAGTACCAAGCTTTCAGACTGAGTCCTTCTTCTGAAATAAAAAACAGGCACACTACCACAACTCACAAACCCATGGCCACTGCCTCCAGGTGCAGGGACATGACTGCAACTGTGTCTGATGTGTGTGAATGGTGAGGATTAGGGGAAGGGACAGACTGGGGAGGAGGAGGGATTGCAAGGAAAGGTTGGGAAAAGACACTTTTCAGCCTGTAGGATAGTGCAGGGATGTGGTGGGGACAGGATAGGGCTGCTAGGTGTAGTGTTTTGTGGCTGTGCTTTGTCAGGGGTGGGGGAGAGTGAGAGATTGTAGAGAGAGATAGTGAAGGAGAAAAGACAGAAAGCTGCATTGGTGGATTAGGAAGCATGTGCAGTATCGGAGTGGAAGCGAAGAAGTTAATGGCTAGGTTTAGGACAGGGACTACTGGAGACTGAGGCCAGGGAGGTTACGTGGGGAAGGGATATGTTTTAGGGGGAGGTTATGCTGCACATTTACAAAAAGCTGGAGTAGGTGGAAATAATTCAGATGGTGCCAGCTGTGAAGTAGTCATTAAAGTAAAGCACATCATACAGAGCAGAATATTCTGCAACTAAGTGATCCAGCTGCACCTTAGCCACAGATTGGCGGTGGCCATTCGTGCAGACAGACAACTTGGTAGTTTCATGCCCATGCAGATAGCTGCTGAATTATTGCAGCATAGTTGGTAGATGATATGCTTTTACAAGTAGTTCTGACTTTTATAATGCAGAAGATGCCTGTGACAGAACTGGAGTAGGTGGTAGTGGGAGGATGTATGGGATAGGTCTGGCATTTAGGTCTAATGAAGGGATATGATCCTTGATGCAAGGGTTTGGGACAAGGGACGGAGTAGGGATGGGAAGAGGTAATGTGTAGGGTTGGTGGGCAGCAGGATACCACTGTGGTATGGGTGGTGAGTATAGTAGGTAGGATATTCCTCCTTTCCAGTCATGACTAGCGGGTATTCAGAACACTGGCAGAGAATGTGATTGACTTGCTCCTGCCCTTAGTGGTATTAAGCCTCGAGGATAGCTCTCTTTTATGGCCAGACAGTGGATATTTTTTCTTCATAATTACAGTCTATTACCTGAAAAACTAAAATAGGGCACACAAATCACATTTCCTTCAGCGGCAATACATTTATTACCTATGTATTTCTAGTTCTTAATTTTTTTAGTGCCACAACTACGTCTGCTAATGAAAAGCTACCAAAAAATCTCTTAATGAGTTACCCAACAACTAATACTACTTTAAACCCTACAGAATCTGTTGTCTGTTGGTTAATTTATTTTGATGTTTTTAAGTTGTAGATGGTTATTTCCACTATGGGATCCATCCTCGTATACAGTGGATATGTGAGAGATATTAGGTAAGTGGAGAGACGACGTATGGGAGATCTGTTTCTGGATGAGGTTGAGAGATTAATTTTGGTGTGTGAAGGCCTCAGTGACATTCTCGGCTTATTTGGAGAGGGACTGTGTATGACACTAATGATGTAATGACATTGGTACTGAAGCTTTATGGAAGGGACTTCTTGGTATGAAATGGATGTAAGCTGTCAGAATGGAGGTATTGTTTGTGGTTGACTCATTTGATGGAGACAGAGGTACTGATGTATCCTTGAGGTGAAGGTCGAAATCAAGGAAAATGGCATGTTGCATTGAGGAGGACCAGGTGAACTGAATGGAGAGGTGGTGTTGAGATTCTGGAAGCATGTGAACAGGGTTTTTTCACCCTTGGTCAGGATCACAAAAATGTCATCAGTTAATCTGAACCAGGTTGTTATTTTGAGATTCTGGGTGGTTAGGAAGCACTCCCCTTGATAGCCTGTGAATAGGTTGGCATAGGATGCTTACTTGTGGTTCCCCATTGCTGTACAATAGGTTCATTTGTAGTTGATCCCTTCAAAGGAGTAATAATTGTGGGTGAGAATAAAATTGATCATGATGACTGGAAAGGAGATTGTGGGTTTGGAGTTGGTTTGGCATTGGTAAAGTCAATGTTCAATGGTAGCAGGGCCATTGTCATTTGGGATGTTAGTGTAGAGGGAGGTGACATTGATGGAGGTGAGCAGGGCTCTGAGTGGTAAAGGAAAAGGAACTGTGCAGAGTTGGCAGTGGATGTGGTTAGTGTCTTTTATATTAGAGGGTAGGTTACAGGCTATAGGCTGCATGTACTGCTGCACAAGAGGAGAGGTGCACTCTGTGTGGCAGTAGGGCACCCTGAGTGGTTGGGTTTATGGACATCAGAAAGAATGTAGAAGGTAGCAGTGTGGGGAGCGGTGGTGTTGAGGAGAGAGACAGACTCATGGGAGAGCCTCTGGGATGGACTTAAGGACATGAGGAGGGACTAGTGATCATGCTGTATTTCTGGAATAGACTCTTTGTGACAGGGTTTTTAGGTGGGTATATCAGACAGCTGGTGGAACCCCTCTGCTAGGTAATACCTGCAGTTCATAACCAGAGTGGTGGAGCTTTTGTTGGCTGGTAGGATCATAAGCTTGGGATCAGATTTTAAGTGATGGAGTGAGGTCCTTACTGTGGATATAATGTTGGTTTCCTTGATGAGGAATATGGTGAATGTTACCTCACCATGCTCATACTGACAAAGACTTTATGTACTACACTACCGGCCATTAACATTGCTACACCACGAAGATGACGTGCTACATACACGAAATTTAACTGACAGGAAGAAGATGCTGTGATATGCAAATGATTAGCTTTTCAGAGCATTCACACAAGGTTGGCTCCGGTGGCAACACTACAATATGTTGACATGAGGAACGTTTCCAGCCAATTTCTCATACACAAACAGCAGTTGACCGGCATTACCTGATGAAACATTGTTGTGATGCCTCATGTAAGGAGGAAGCCTATCGTGATTGCAGTTTATCATATTGTGACATTGCTGCTCGTGTTGGTCAAGATACAATGACTGTTAGCAGAACATGGAATCGGTGGGTTCAGGAGGGTAATACAAAATGCCACGCTGGATCTCAATGGCCTTGTATCACTAGTAGTTGAGACGACAGGCATCTTATCTGCATGGCTGTAACAGATTGTGCAGCCACATCGAGATCCCAGTGTCAATATATGGGGATGTTTGCAAGACAACAACCATCTGCACAAACAGTTTGACGACATTTACAGCAGCATGGACTATCAGCTTGGAGACTGTGGCTGTGGTTACCCTTAACGCTGCATCACAGACAGGAGTGCCTGCGATGGTGTACTCAACGAAGAACCTGGGTGCACGAATGGCAAGACGTCATTTTTTCAGATGAATCCAGGTTCTGTTTACAGCATCATGATTTTCGCATAAATGTTTGGTGACATCGCAGTGAACGCACATTGGAAGTATGTATTCGTCATAGCCCTACTGGCGTATCACCCGGCGTGATGGTATGGGGTGCCATTGGTTACACATCTCAGTCACCTCTTGTTTGCATTGACGGCACTTTGAACAGTGGACGTTACATTTCAGATGTGTTACGACCTGTGGGTCTACCCTTTATTCGATCCCTGCGAAACCCTACATTTCAGCAGGATAATGCACGACCGCATGTTGCAGGTCCTGTACGGGCCTTTCTGGGTACAGAAAATGTTCGACTGCGGCCCTGGCCAGCACATTCTCCAGATCTCTCACCAATTGAAAACGTCTGGTCAATGGTGGCCGAGCAACTGGCTTGTCACAATAAGCCATCCAGTACTCTTGATGAACTGTTGTATCGTGTTGAAACTGCATGGGCACCTGTACCTGTACAAGCCATCCAACCTCTTTTTGACTGAATGCCCAGGCATATCATGGCCGTTATTACGGCCAGAGGTGGTTGTTCTGGGTACTGATTTCTCAGGATCTATGCACCCAAACTGCGTGGAAATGTAATCACATGTCAGTTCTAGTATAATATATTTGTCCAATGAATACCCATTTATCATCTGCATTTCTTCTTCGTGTAGCAATTTTAATGGCCAGTAGTGTAGATATTTCAGTCTCACAGTGAGTGTGCCCTATACGTTCCTTGGATGCTTGTCATGCCAAAGTTAACATTAAAATAATAAGGCACAGCAAGATATGCAGTCAAGTTAGTCATATTTTAGAAGCATTTCAGCATTGTGGTTTGACATTTTCTTCAGTTTTATAATTTAAAAAATGTAATAAGATTATTCTTGGTGTGCAGTCATAAACAATGAACGATTCAGAAAGCACTGCTGCAGCAGAGACTACAATGTTCAATAGTTCTTCGGTTGCACCTGTTTACTTGGAACCTCAGATATAATTTACACATGATCATTACAAGTGATAACTGAGTCTTGTGGTAGCATTCTAGCTTCCCGAGCACGGGGTCCCGGGTCCCGGCGGGTTCAGGGATTTTCCCTGCTTCGAGATGACTGGGTGTTGTTGTGTCATCTTCATCATCATCATTCATCCTCATTATGGTTGGAGGAATGCAATGGCAAACCGCCTCCACTAGGACCTTGCCTAGTACGGTGGTCTCCCGCATCGTTCCCCTACACACAAAACTTCGACTTACCAACTTCATATATCCTGGAGCACCACACTCTGAGAAATGAGAAACATGTTCTTAACTCTTGTACCTCCTACTTTCTCCTCTAGTGCATGTTATGATTAATTTTATAGCTATGAAGAAGGAAATTTCATAAAGTGCTCCAAGTGTGCATTTCAGTAAGCTGTACAATCATTTGATCCAATACTCAGCTGAGTTGATAATGTCAGAGATTTCCAGAAAACCGTAGATAATCTTAGGCCAGTTTAAAAATCTGAAACTTATAACAAGGCTTTATTCAGCAATATTTGGTTCATTGTATCTCCATTTCAGCCTTGTCACTTAGTAAAAATTTATATGTCTGTATGGCATGTTTAAGTGAACAACAGATAGGTATTGCAACACCAAATTCATATTTCTCTTCTCTTCTAAGGTGGTTCTAGTTTGTAAATAGGTATTCATTTCTAGAATAGAAGTAGAGGAAACAATTTCAGTTTATATTGACACTTGATATACCTGTTGTTCTGGTGTAAGTGGTGAAATAGTTTTATGGCAGCATATTTCAAACATTTCTGAAATGTTGAAAGCTTTAGCTGTCAGTAATAAAGTTGTACTGTTTCTAGTGGTGATGAAGATCTGAGTATTAATATCCTTCCAAACAGTGATGTTTTACGAAGACAGATGTCATTAGTGAATATATGTTATGAAGAGATACCAACAAAATGACAGTTTGTGAACATGATGTATTATATTCACCATTTGCATTAAAGTAATAAACACTTTTATTCTTAAGATATAACTCCGTGTGACATGAGTGCAAAAAATGAAAGATTGTTTATTAAAACACATGCCCCATGTGCTTTGTTAATTTGGAAACAGTATACACTACCTGACAGAAGGTGTAAAGCACCCAGAATGGGAGAAAGAAACAAAATAAAACTTCAAAAAACCTGTTATATCCTCTCCTGGGGATGACTGGACAACAGTTGTAACTAGCCTTTGGTATCATTGATACTGGAACTGGTATGGAACTGATGTCCAAGCTGATTCCACACTTGTTCATTGGGGAGAGATCTGGAATCTTGCTGGCCAAAAGAGTAGCCTACCTCAACATCATGCAGACAGTTCATTGAGACATGTTCCATGTGTGAGTGGTGAATGTCCTGTTGAAAATGGGCACCACAATAGTGTTGCCTGAGAAATAACACATGAAGAGGCAGGAAGTTCTTGATGAAATATTGTGACATAAGAATTCCCTCACTGACTACCAGCTGTAACCAGAAGTCATACCTAACGGCCCTCCAGACCGTGATGCAAGGAATAACACTGCTGTGGCTCTATAAAACATCATAAGATAATGACCTCTCTTTGGGTTGCCACCATACTCAGTAACAGTGATAATCTAGGTTAGTGCAATGCCATTCATCAGTACTCCAGTCTTCCTGTGCACAGCATCATTCCAAATGCAGCTGTTTGTGTTGTTATGTTTATTGATAGCCTAAAAATGGGACAGTAATTACCTAATCCAGCTGCTACTAGTCTCTGATCAATGGTGCAGGATAACACAGGATGTTGTAGGTAGGCACTTGTTTTGTTCTCAAATGGCAGGTGCAAATGTGACAGGGTTATGAAGTGCTTCATGTACAATATGGTGATATTCCCTTGTGGTGGTCACATGTGGTTGACAGGAACCTTGATGATGAGTATGCTTTCCCTTACACTCCCATGCAGTGCAACAATGGCCCATTACCACATCCAAATGCCCCACAAATCTGGATTCTGCTTAGTTCACTGAGCTGGCTGGATGAGAACCCACAATGAGATCACTTTCTAACTCTGTCAGGTGCTGACAATTCTGTCTCATGTAAGTGGCATCTCCATGTCCTTCACAGGAATAACTAAACATCTGATGCTGTTCACTCCCACGTATATACCCTACCAGTCAAAGTAACAATGCTGAACGTGACAAAAACTAATGCGCTCTAATGGCCTTTCTGCCTATTACAGAGAACTTCAACTCTAATCACTTACATACCTGCCAATGGTGTCTGCGCATATGAAATTACATTTACATCTGACCATTTCCTCTGGGTGCTTCACTTTTGTTTTGTCAGACTGGGTATTTGGTCCACTGTTGCTTTATTCATTTCAAGGTGAATTAAGATCTGTATCACTGTGGTCACATCACTGGATTCATATTTAGTAGAAGTGCCATTCATATGCCAGTCAATCTAACCTAGTTTAGGTTTATCTAATTTACTTTTCAGGATTGTCAAGATATTCCTTTCAGTGAGGCAATTGCTGATTCCTCCTTTCTTTTTGTCCTGTCTAGCATGCGTATCCAGTGACTCTTATGTTGTTAGGCATTAACCTAGACTGATATTTTTTTGTTGTTGCTGTTTTTTTTGTGTTATTAGAATCTGCAAAATAAATCATCTTGCTTGGAACTGCGAGGTTACCATTCACAACCCAGTTTATAAATTTAATTTCTGGAAACAATGTTATTGTGGTCTTACAATAAAATATTCATAATGCAATTCAATAGCAATTCTCCGGCAAATTATTTCTACGTAGTTTGTCAGGAAAGAAGTGACAGTTAACTAAACATAATTCAAATAGTTGTCTGACTGGTAATATTCACTATGATTCACAGTAAAATCAAGAAGAAAGATGATTTAAAATTAATTGGGCATCAAATATTGTCTATCATAATTATTTCTCTGTTTATCAGCCTCCTGCTTTTTTGAAATACAGCTCAAAACCTAATGCATATTTCTATAAACTAGCTTCCTTTGGCTTTCATTTGCCAAATTGCTTCTTAAGCTATGCTAGTCTGAGTAAACTAGGAAACCTTAATATGCGAAATGTTTTCAAGAGTGGGTTCCAACTATTGTGAACCCCCATTCCTACTTTTGCTCACCAGGCAATAGGACCACCTGTTTGAAAATGGAAGAGCACATATTGGATTAGCTTTTGTAAGTGGATTTAAGTTAAAAGTAAGATATAAGTTTGGAATTTATTGGAAAATTGTTACACATTTCCATAAATAGAGGATCTTAATTATGTCAGTATTATGTAAAACAAATTTAAGAGCTTGTTATTCAGACAGAAAGTACATGTGTAGCACTTCCATTCACTATTCACTGCATCACAAAATTTGTGATTCCAGTTGAAACACAAAGAGCACATAAGTCATTGTTCTCCAGTGAAACTGTCAGAAAACTGCTTATGACAAAATGCTCAAATAGCATCCACAGAATCGTTATCAAGAAACAGATTGATATCATCTTTGGTGTCTACTTGTGAAGGTTCATGAGCAAAATCATTGTTATAACTTGAGCTTTTACACATTCTTTTAACTTTCATCTTAGTGTTGGCAGAATTACTCTTTCATGTTGCTCCACTTCTTGAAGCCTCATTTGAATTTTTTGTGCCTTTAGAAGCGTAAAAGTTTTCCAGCTTTTTCTTACAAGAAGAATTATTCAACAACATATTCTCGGGACCCTTCAGTTTTGAGACACTGGTTGAAATTTTGGCACAGCTTTTACATCCTTGGGCAAGTTTATAGGATAGAGCAATGGCATCAGATGTGGAATGCAACATGGGTTGAGGTTGATACTCACCAATAGACTGAATCTGGCTGTCGGTGCTATGTGATATAATCCTAAGTGCTAGATCAACTGTGTCTGTATTTGCAAGTATTTAAGGCCCACATTGAGCTTCAGAAATAGGCAAATAGGCTTTGGTTGGTTATCATTCAGTTCATGAACATAGTCAGTTTCAGTAAATACTGAGTCATTATAAGGACAGATACCAGTGTCCTGCTAACCATTCAGTGCATTTCTCACAATTGCTGCTCTAATGTATGCTTTGCCCATGAGTTCAGCTACTTCACACTGTGTCACAACTCTACCCTAATTACTGTAATTCCACCTCTCAATTTCTTGAATATAAAGTTGTAAATGGCTTCATGAAAGCAATATCTAGATGCTACCTCCTATGCATGCTATGAGTTGTAATACAGATATGGACAAAATTTTGGAATAGCTCGAGGAGGAACTCCCTTCGTTAGCTTCAAGTCCTGCTTTTTTCTGGAGAAAGCTATATTGGAGTGACATACTAGCTGGCACCTGACATGACAGTGTTCAGATGTCCCCTTTCTGCCAATGAAAGATTGTAAATAGCCCATTTTCCTTTCACACAAATAAGTTTCACATTTTTGCTTTGGACAGTTGTGATTCCAGTTTTGTGTATGTTAAATGTTCTAGTAAGGTTGAACTTGATTTTAGCAGCTCTGCTTTTAGAATACAGAAAAATGACTTCACATTATCTTGAATAAAGCCTACTTCACAGTTCTTGTCAATGATTGTGATGTTCCTATTGTTAACTGGGAACAATTTCTTTTCAAAAATAAGTTAATCCACTTTTAATGTGCCATATTTTCTGGTTCAGAAGAGGGGTGAGGCAGATTGTTCTTGAAGGCAATCTCAAACACCATCTGCTTTAACTCCTGATGTGCCAAACAAAAAATAATCTTTTCCCCTACTGTATAGTACTAGATCAGTCCTTTCTCTACCTCACATGTTGGCACATGTTTCCTTCCAAGTGTCCACCCCCATTAGCTGAGTGGTCAGTGCGGTGGAATGCCATGCCAAGGAGCCCGGTTTCCATTCCTGGCTGCGGCTGGAGATTTTTCTCCACTCAGGGACTGGGCGCTGTGTTTTCTTCATCATCATTTCATCCCCATCTCTGTCGCACGAGTTGCCCAGTGTGGCATCAAATGCAATGAGTACTTGCCCTCTGCAGCTGAACTTCCCCGAATGGAGGACTCCCGGACCACAATGCTGTGTGCTCATTTCCATTTTTCCTTCCAAGTTTCTGTCTTACAACTGTAGTATCCTTTTCAGTTTCTCCTTTTGCACATCTTTCAATGTACTCTCAACTTGTTGATCTGTGTACTTCATACATCTTCAATTCTCTCATCATTCCCATTTCTTTTTTTCTGGACAGCCAGACAGAAGTAACTATGTCATTTATTGGTTAACAAATTAAAACAATTGATCCTAATATCGCCTGGTGGTAATATCAGTATCCATTTGATGGCTGATATTGGGAACACAGTTCATTAACACCAATATACACATGACAGCTCTTCAAAACACCTTCCCTGATTTTTAATAATATGACTGGAATCCTTATTTAATATACTTTCCAATGGTTTAAATGAAATGTAAATATTTACCTAGTAGTTTCCTTTTTTTATTGCAGTCAATAAAAGTGTTGGACACAGCCTCAAACACTAAAGATGCCATACTGTTTCCTCAATCACTCTGTGGAAGCTTGCAACTAGCACTGGCCATTGCAAAATTGCAGAAATTCAAGGTTATCACAGAAACTCACAGATGACATGTGTAGGAGCTTCAAAATACAAGTAGGTGATAGTGGTGTAGGGGCTATATCATTTAACACTAGACTGTTACAGGTATCTTATTCATAACATTAATTGAACACTACTGTCAGTATTTCATGAAATGATAACATAAATTATGTAAGGTAATTATTTATCCATGATACGTGTGTATTGCAGACTAACTAAGTACTTCTAAACAGTGACAGGCTACACATTGTACAGTACTTCATCCAATACTTGAAACTCCATACTCACCCTTAACACATAAATGGTTCTAGGCGCTTCAGTCCAGAATCGCGTGACTGCTATGGTCACCAGTTCGAATCCTGCTTCGGGCATGGATGTGTGTGTCATCTTTAGGTTAGTTAGGTTTAAGTAGTTCCAAGTTCTAGGGGACTGATGACCTCAGATGTTAAGTCCCATAGTGCTCAGAGCCATTTTGAACCCTTAACACATAACATACCTTCTCATTTGACAAACATAGAAATAAAACTGCAAGAAATGCCCTACGCCAATGTAAATTTAAATTTTCAAAATGGCTACAGAATATTCACATATCATTGTTACTTATAGCGCTATGTATCATTGACTCTTACATAAAAATTTCTGAAAATTGCATCATCATAAAGGATGGAGACGCTGAAATGGACGTTATGCTATAGATTATCAAAACACCATAAATCAGCAGTTATGGGTACATGATTATACATTCTGTTTCACTTATAGAATTCATATACTGAGAAGCCTTCACTTATTGCAGTCAAGACCTTTAAATATTGTAGTACAAATGAAAGAGGACTTTGATATGGTCCTAGCATAGAGAATCTCCCTCCAGAGTTTGGTACATAATTGTATTCAAAACAATATTCATTCAAAGATAATAGCAGATGTTTCACTTTCTTTACGTAGCTTCATAATTCTATGAGTAATAGAGCTTATTGATATCATGGAAAACATTCCCCACAACTCAGGTGGTGTGCAAATTTTTATTTTCTTTTAAAATATATGTGAAACTGTTGATGCAAAGAATTGTTGATCTTTAAACAGTGGAATATCCAGGATGGAGTGTAACAATATTATGAAAAGGATAGTCGGTACTCACCTTATAGTGGAGATGCTGAGTCACAGATAGGCACAGCAAAGAGACTGCCTGAAAGTGAGCTTGCAGCAGATAAGGCCTTCAATGGAAACAGACAACATGAACACACAGACCCTAACCTCTGCCAGAGTCTGGCTTCAGTAGTCAGAGACTGCAGTAATGTATGTGTGAGTTGGAATTGTGTATGTGTGTGTGTGTGTGTGTGTGTGTGTGTGTGTGTGTGTGTGTGTGTGTGTGTGTGTGTGTGTATGTTTTCTATATCCAACAAAGGGCCAGTTGGCCAAAAGCTCACTTCCTGACAGTCTTCTTTTCATGCCTATCTGCGACTTGGCATCTCAGCTGAATGGGGTGTAGCAACTAACCTTTTCAGTTACTAATCTTTCTTACACAGTCACTAAAAATGAAGAGTTTACAGAAATGCATTGCCTTGATTCGGAGCAGTTGTTATG
This sequence comes from Schistocerca serialis cubense, assembly GCF_023864345.2. Lineage (NCBI taxonomy): Eukaryota > Metazoa > Arthropoda > Insecta > Orthoptera > Acrididae > Schistocerca > Schistocerca serialis. Next base: position 833,680,276 of record NC_064640.1, read on the forward strand.
TGTAGTAAGAGAAGTAATAGTTTTGATCTAATGAAACTATGTGGTTCCAGAGACCATTTCAATTCTCAATCATCTATCAAATAATGAAACTCCAGGTTGGAACATCAACAATTTTAGGAAAAGTACAGATTGCTACTTGCTGTTAAGATGACCCATTCAGTTCCAGACAGGCACAACAACACACCACTGCTTTTGGCCAATGCCTTCTTCATCAAAGTAAACACATACAACCACACTCACACAAGCAAGCACACCACATATGCACATGACCACTACCATCACCAGCAGCTCACATCAGAATCACATCTATGATGTACATATACATACTGAAGTGACAAATGAAAATTTGTACTGAGGCCAGGATTCAAACCTGGGTCTCCTCCTCACTATGCAGATGTACTTACCGCTACACCACACTGGTACAGTGCCTTTGCACAGCTGCTCACCCAACCCTTGTGTGCCTCCCTCCTCAATCCCAAATCTCTTTCATGCCTCAGCCCACTTAGTGTTCCCCCGAAACTAGGAAAACCAAGTTAGCTGAGGAGTGAACGGGAATTTGGATTGAGGAGGGAGGCTTGCAGGGTTGTCCACACAGTTGGGTGAGCTCACTGTGCCAGGGTGGTGAAGTGGTAGCATGTTTGCCTAGTGAGCAGGTGATCTGGGTTCGAATCTGCGCCTTGGTACAAATGAATTAATATATTTTTAGAGTAAGAAAGAAAATTATAATTAGGTGACTTATCTTTCAAATGAACCAGTATGTGCAGTGTGGCACTTAATAGTCATATTCTTCTGTGCAGTCTGCTTACCCTAAGACAGCAGATTTCTAGAGGGAGGGGGGGAAGGGGGGGGGGGGGAGGAAAGAGAAAGAGAGATAAGAAATGCAAAAGCATAGTATTCTATAACAACAAATTCAATGAGTAACAACTGAAACCACTCACATATATGAGGGAATACAGACTGTATACAGAGAAGGACAGCATGAATTGGGACAGGTATTTTTGACTTACATGAGAGAATCATAAAAAGTTCTTAAAATTAAACTTAAACAGTTTTGATCCCAATAGAACATTTATTAAAAGACTGCAACTGATTTCAGCCAAAAAAATGAGCATCTTCAGACCACATACACTGATACGTAAGTACAATTCAGACATAGAAGGAAATATACAATGTGCTTATCTTATTGTATCTGTAGGTGATTGCTATTTGACCGAAACTGGCTGAAATTTGTTAGTAAATGTTCAGTTATGATCGAAACTGTTTTAATTTTAATTTTAAAGTGCTCCATGAAGATCACTGTTCTATTCTCCATTAAGATGCTTTCTAAAATTACATAATAGAAATGCTGTAAAACCTGACCTGACAGATGCCTGAAGATAGACATCAACTATCCTATAAAAGCCTACTTATCATGTTTCAGGCAACAGTATTAAATGAAAAATGTAGAGATATATTTCAGGGCCTTTGTATTGTTCCTGTGGGGCTCAATAGCCCAAATGAGACTTATTACAGAGCAGACAGAGACATAAGTGAATGGAATCCTAGGAGAATCTAGTACGGGGAATATAGGAGTACCTTCTGGTATGCTCTTCACAGTGTTTTGGGGAGTGAGATTATAGATGTAGACATAGATCTTTTTATTTTAAAAATAGTTGTGCACGTTTAGTCTCATGCTTAGGGGGAAAAAGGGCAGGTATACGCTCACACACACACACACACACACACACACACACACACACACACACACACACACACACACACACACACACATATCCATCTGCACATATACAGACACAAGCATACATATGTAAAGGCAAAGGCAAACTCTTTGCCTTTGCCTTTACGTATGTCGGCTTGTGCCTGTATATGTGCCTTTGCCTTTACATATGTATGCTTATGTCTGTATATGTGCAGATGGATATGTGAGTGTGTGTGAGTCTATACCTGTCCCTTTTTCCCCCTAATGTAAGTTATTCCACTCCCAGGATTGGAATGACTCCTTACCCTCTCCCTTAAAACCCACATCCTTTCATCTTTCCCTCTCCTTCCCTCTTTCCTGATGAAGCAACCATGGGTTGTGAAGGCTTGAAATTTGTGTGTGTGTTTGTGTGTTTTTTATTGTGTGTATCTGCCAGCGCTTTCTCGTTTGGTAAGTCACAGCATCTTTTTATATATATATATATATATATATATATATATATATATAGTTATAATAGAGGGAAACATTCCACGTAGGAAATATATATCTAAAAACAAAGATGATGTGACTTACCAAATGAAAGTGCTGGCAGGTCGACAGACACACAAACAAACACAAACATACACACAAAATTCAAGCTTTCGCAACAAACTGTTGCCTCATCAGGAAAGAGGGAAGGAGAGGGAAAGACGAAAGGATGTGGGTTTTAAGGGAGAGGGTAAGGAGTCATTCCAATCCCGGGAGTGGAAAGACTTACCTTAGGGGGAAAAAAGGACGGGTATACACTCGCACAAACACACATATCCATCCACACATATACAGACACAAGCAGACATATTTAAAGACAAAGAGTTTGGGCAGAGATGTCAGTCGAGGCAGAAGTGCAGAGGCAAAGATGTTGTTGAATGACAGGTGAGGTATGAGTGGCGGCAACTTGAAATTAGCGGAGATTGAGGCCTGGTGGATAACGGGAAGAGAGGATATATTGAAGAGCAAGTTCCCATCTCCGGAGTTCGGATAGGTTGGTGTTAGTGGGAAGTATCCAGATAACCCGGACGGTGTAACACTGTGCCAAGATGTGCTGGCCGTGCACCAAGGCATGTTTAGCCACAGGGTGATCCTCATTACCAACAAACACTGTCTGCCTGTGTCCATTCATGCGAATGGACAGTTTGTTGCTGGTCATTCCCACATAGAATGCGTCACAGTGTAGGCAGGTCAGTTGGTAGATCACGTGGGTGCTTTCACACGTGGCTCTGCCTTTGATCGTGTACACCTTCCAGGTTACAGGACTGGAGTAGGTGGTGGTGGGAGGGTGCATGGGACAGGTTTTACACCGGGGGCGGTTACAAGGGTAGGAGCCAGAGGGTAGGGAAGGTGGTTTGGGGATTTCATAGGGATGAACTAAGAGGTTACGAAGGTTAGGTGGACGGCGGAAATCCTCCGAAATCCTCCCCACTCCACCAAGAGTGTCTTTCCGCCGTCCACCTAACCTTCGTAACCTCTTAGTTCATCCCTATGAAATCCCCAAACCACCTTCCCTACCCTCTGGCTCCTACCCTTGTAACCGCCCCCGGTGTAAAACCTGTCCCATGCACCCTCCCACCACCACCTACTCCAGTCCTGTAACCCGGAAGGTGTACACGATCAAAGGCAGAGCCACGTGTGAAAGCACCCACGTGATCTACCAACTGACCTGCCTACACTGTGACGCATTCTATGTGGGAATGACCAGCAACAAACTGTCCATTCGCATGAATGGACACAGGCAGACAGTGTTTGTTGGTAATGAGGATCACCCTGTGGCTAAACATGCCTTGGTGCACGGCCAGCACATCTTGGCACAGTGTTACACCGTCCGGGTTATCTGGATACTTCCCACTAACACCAACCTATCCGAACTCCGGAGATGGGAACTTGCTCTTCAATATATCCTCTCTTCCCGTTATCCACCAGGCCTCAATCTCCGCTAATTTCAAGTTGCCGCCACTCATACCTCACCTGTCATTCAACAACATCTTTGCCTCTGCACTTCTGCCTCGACTGACATCTCTGCCCAAACTCTTTGTCTTTAAATATGTCTGCTTGTGTCTGTATATGTGTGGATGGATATGTGTGTTTGTGCGAGTGTATACCCGTCCTTTTTTCCCCCTAAGGTAAGTCTTTCCGCTCCCGGGATTGGAATGACTCCTTACCCTCTCCCTTAAAACCCACATCCTTTCGTCTTTCCCTCTCCTTCCCTCTTTCCTGATGAGGCAACAGTTTGTTGCGAAAGCTTGAATTTTGTGTGTATGTTTGTGTTTGTTTGTGTGTCTATCGACCTGCCAGCACTTTCATTTGGTAAGTCACATCATCTTTGTTTTTAGATATATATATATATATATATATATATATATATATATATATATATATATATATATATATATATATATATATATATATATATATATATATATATATATATATATCACTCAGAGGGCACCTTTCTCTTTCTGTCTTACCTTCCTATCTTTCCTGCAGTGCTGGCTCTGCTTGTGTTCTGACAAACCATGTTGGGTTTGACGTTGGCACCAGGTAAAGTCAGTTTGTGAGCTGGCCTGTTTATCCAGCTGGAATGTTCTCTGCTTCTGGTCAAACCCCCATCCCATCTCTATAGGCTAGCAACAAAAGAGCAGTCTGTGTTAAATGCAGCTTGTCATTCCCTAGGCTTATTTGTCATTTTAAAGGTGCTTGGTTGTCATTCTAATTTATTCTCTGAAAGTTTCCTGAGAAATTTAGAAAATGGTATATCTAAAAATATAAACGTTTTTACCAAACTATTTTTTGTTGGGGGGTGGGTTTCATGACTTTATGATATTGTCTCACTTGGATCTGCAGCAACTAGACAATAGGAGACCTTTTGGCAAAGGTTTGCTACACAAACTGAAAATCCATTGTTTGTATACTCTGACTTGATTACAGAAAAGGAAAATTTCTAAAGATATTTCTTGCTAAATGCAGTACTTAACACATTCTAATTAATGGTCTTAAATATTTAAGCTGAACATGTGGCAATGGTTTGGTGAGAATATCTGCAGCTTGCTGATTGCTGGTCATGCTCAATGGCTAGCTGGCCTAGAATTTTCTCACAGATGTAGTGCATGTGAACATCAGTATGCTTTGACCTCTTGTGAAATTTAGAATTTTTGGCCAGTTTAAGAGCTCTTGGAACAGGAACACTCTCCAGTGGTGAAATTTCTTCATAGAGCTTAGATAGCCATATTCTTTCTCTTGCCCCTTCATTGGCAGCCACATACTCTGACTACGTTGTTGACAGTGATATGCAATGATGCCACCTACTAGCCCAGGTAACTGATCCTTCACAAAATCTTGCAACCACTCCACTAACTGAGTGTCAGGTTGCTGGATCACTGGCATAATCAGCATCAGTATATATCTCCAGCCTTCTGTTTGCATGGCTAGCATCATATTTTATTTCCAATGACACTGAACCTATTATATACTTTAGGATTCTTTTTACCACAGACCAGTGATTTTCTCAAGGATTCTCTAAAAATTTTGACACATAGCTCACTGCAAATACTATATCAGGCCTTGTACCAACAGATAATTATATAAGACAGCCAACTGCTTCTCGATATGGAGCATTAGATGGTTTATCACTGGTTAACTCATTTGGCTGCAGATACTGCTCAATTAAAGTTGTCACAGGATTTCCCTATGTCATGTTAAACCGTCAATGAATATCTTTAGCATAACTTTCTTGATTAATCTCTATTGATCTATTATCATGACATACAACATTAATATTTAAGAAATAACCTACTGGCTCAACAATAATTTTAAACTCATATTGAATTTCCATGGGAAAACTTCAATATTCTTCTTCTTCCTTGTGGATATTAATCCATCATCAACATACAGAACTGCCATCAACTTGTCATTCCAGTTTTCTCAATAGAACAAACACAGGTCTGCCTTACTTTCCACAAGCCCAAGATTTATTAGGAAGTCCTCGAACTGTTGGTTCCAGCACCTTGGAGATTGTTTTAGTCCATATAAACTTTTATGAAGTTTGCATACCCAATTTGGTCCATCACTAAATCCCTCTGGCTGCTCCATATATATCTCTTCTTTTAAGAAGTCATTCAAAAAAGCAGGTTTTAAATCATGTTGTGCCAAATGAAGTTGCTCACTAGCAGAAACACTCAAAATTGCTCTAATTGTATTGTATCTAGCAACAGGACTGAATGTTTCATTATACTCAATTTGACCATCAGCCTTATGATTACTTCTACAAACTGAACGGTTTGTAATGGGCTTATGGTCTTGTGCCAGAGGTTCCAAAGTCTATGTACCATTTTCTTTCAATGAAGTCATTTTTTCCTCCATAGCTTTTCTCCATTGTTCATGGTCTATAGAATTAATAGCCTCTGTATGATTCCTTGGCTCTATCTGTGCCGATGTTGCATCTGCTGGCAAAGCCACTACACACTTTGTATGCACCATCTGACGCACGTAACAAATTTCGTACTGCGAACTTCCAAATAGTCCAATTTTCAGCCCCACACAGCTTCTCAATACCATGAAAATCCATTGCAGTCCAGTAAAACAGTTCAGATTTACAACCACAAAAATTCCACAAGAGAAAAGTGCAGCAATTGTTCTCGTATATACAATACGAACCATGCGTAGCACACAACACACACTAACACATTTCTCATGTCACGAAATTTTAAATTGAATCATGTACTGGACCCATAACCTATTACAGAAACTTCAGAAAAGAACTAAAGTACACTACATAAAGCATACACATGACATAGTTGCTATGAAAAGACACATGTATTTTATTTTATGACACCAACCAAAGACATAGATATAGTACGCAGCCGAGAGATTAATATTAGTACTTCACTTCAACAAAAGGAAGTTCTACTGAAAGAGAATTGAGAAATAGACAACAACTGAAGAAACCAGTGCACCTTACTGAAATTACGCTGGCTGAAGTAAATTAGCCAAAGAATTATACAGATGCTATTAATTCTGTAGACCATGAGCACTGGAGAAGAGCAATGTGGTCATTTCTTCCTCCATTACTCTTCCCCAGCGTTCATGGTCTGCAGAATTAATAGCCTCTGTATCATACTTTGACTCATTTATTTTAGGCAGCATAATTTCAATAAGGTGCTCTGGTTTCTTCAGTTGTTGCCTTTTCTCAATTTTTGTGTTTCTAAAAATGAAATATAGAACAAGTGCTTTGTGTATGAGAAAGTTCCAATATTGTTTCATGTTTCAGGTACACAGGAAGCTATCTACTTACTGGTGGATTAGTACAGGTCAACAGTTCAATGGCAAAGAGATTCCCCTTGATGTCATTGTGTTGAAAGGTGGTTTAATGTTATGTAAAGAAAATGTATTAATTAAATAAATGAGTTTGTCATAAGGACAATGTCAATTCATTGAATGATGATTTCACTGTGTGGAGTATCAGTGGTTAGTTATAATCAGAACATTCAACATTTCAAATTGTTACACTTAAATATAATTATGTGACATATAGTTGTTCATCCTATGCTTATGAAATTTCTCTATGGCTTCTTTGTCAGGAAGCTGATTAAGGTTTACATTGCAAACAAAATAATTTCCTTCAGCTATTCATATGTTCATCACTTGTTGTTACCCATCATTCCTTTATAAAATTTAAAAGAGAACTGTGTATAATATACATTTTCTTCACAGGGTCTGATAAGAAATGTTAAAAGAAAGCTGAATTCCTGATACTGTTAAGACTGCTAATTCTTTTCTATGGGAGGATATCACAATATATTATGAACAGCCCCTCACCCCTTTACACACACACACACACACACACACACACACACACACACACACACACACACACACAGACACGCGCGCGTGATCCATAATGTATAAGAAATGCTACATGGAATTTACAAACATTAGGGATTCCTTGTAAAGATACAAGGAACAACTGCTAATTCTCTGTATAATTAACACACATGAGTTCCAGATGAGAATTGTAATGATACTGTGTACCATATCCCACATTTGATACTGTACCTTGCAGAGTGCTGAGTAGAAAACCTTGTTACCATAAACTGTGAAGACTCGTCTTAGATTTTGAACCCGCTACTGAATACGACTTTGGTATTGTGTTATGAGTAATATGACAGCTGGTTTCGAATGACCATTTTTAGAGGTAGTGATGAATGCAGCTTTTATTACTAGAAATTCTGATGCTGTGAGACTTTCCTCATCATCCACTGCTGTGCATAGCTGAGTGCCCCACAAAGTCCACTTTATAGTTTTTCAGACATTAGTAATCATGCAAAGTGATTAAAAAAATAATACAGAGTGATTTTGAGCATATTTCTTAGTAATTGTAAATTTAATCATTATACAAGTAATTAGTTACATTATATCAATGTGTTTGTGTCACTATGTGCTTTCCCAGTATAAGAGAAGCAACAGTTTGTATGTGAACTATAATGTTTTGTATATATCTGTTGAGTAAAAGGAACTGTTTACAGTTCCATACTACTCAATTAGTCACAGCATTATCATCAGTAATGTAACCAACTCTGTTGTACATCTCACTGCTGAATTGGTACAATTCACTGTCTGCATGGCACTGTGATTCACTGTTACGTGTGCACTGGATGAGATGAAAAGAAGTGATTCTGCATTTAGTGAAGATGCTCGTTGTTATAGCATAAATTCAGTGCCAGCGCATCAGTCTGAAATGACAGAGAAGAGAAGGCTCTGGGAAGAGGTCATCCAATCGCATGCTGACTGACCTCACTCTAGGAAGACAACGCAACAGCTGCAGCTCCTAGGTGAAGAAAACATAAGCGCCGCGTCTGACTGGTGTCAACTACTTTGATAGCAGCTTCAACATTAGCCACTTCGGAGGCCATCGCAATGTAGCCTCTTTATTAGCAAACTTCGTGTAGCACAGTTAGAGATCAGCAGTCACTACAAGCATTCTCAGATCAAAGTTAAGTATTTGTACTTGTCTTGTTGCAAATAAAATTCATTAATATGAGTTGTTTGATTGTTTGTCTAGTGAACCGAATATGCAGGATCACTAGACACAACACTCGTAACATGTAACTCTGTCACTGTGCATGCCAGAGTTAGATTTAATTGAAGTACTCTTGCTGCTTGTCTTACAAAAGGAACATCTGGATGAACTATACTTCTGCCCAAACTCTACTTAATCAAATTTTATTCCCTCAATATTCTCTCTGAACATGTGGATGCAGTATGAGAAGAAGAGCAGGTTCCTTCTGGTTTCCAACTGCATTTAGTGAAGGAAAACTTACAGTATGTTCTGTTGTATGCCCTTGTTGTTACTGTCAAAACATTTTAAGAGGACAGTAATGTGATAACTGATACATGCAATTAGCAATACTGCGTTCCCTGCCCGTTTGCTGACTTTCCAGACTGTTGTAACTGACAATTACAAAGTTTTTACGTGAGTCTACATGGAAATGACTGAATAACAATGAAAAGTCACAATCACAAAGGCAGTAAGTATTTCCTATTAGACGCAACAAAAGATATCTTCTAAGTATTCTACAAGAGTCCGCGGTTACAAACATACAGTTAGTTCCAAGTCCTGTTCCAATGGAGAAGACGTAGTCTTCCATGGAGATGTTCTTGAGGTCAGTATTCAGTGCGAACTGATGCCTGGTGCTCTTTCTAGCCTTTAAATAGTATTGACCAGCCAATCAGATGTTAGTGTAGTAATACTTGCTGCAGGCCATCTTGAACTCCCTCTGCAGGATGTAGTATGCGGAATGTCTGTTTCCAAAACAGCCAATGTTTACCACTGCTTACGCCTTGGGCATAGACAACCTCAGTCCTGTGTGGTGTTAGATGTGTTGCCAGCCTGCACAGGCTACCTTGGCGACGGCGTAACGCCCCTCCCCCCTTGGAAGGTCTGGAGTGGCACGGGCGACTATTGGGGAGAGAGCAACAATGTAGCCTGGTGCCGTAGGCTGATTGGCAGCTAAGTTGTCCTGAAGGAGGTGGTGAAAACCGGCCACTGGTCAGTAGGGCGCCGCCTTCCACATGATGTGGAGAGAACGTCAAAGCAATGGTGGTCGCGAGGCGTCAGTGGGCTGGGCAAGTGGCATGGGAACGTCTGTGTTATCCAACCAGGACGGTGCCGAAGAGGGGCTGGGAAGTGGATCCCAGGGATGGTGAGAGCATGGGGCTAACATTCGGTGGCTGTTGGCCATTTCCTCAAAGATCGTCCATTAACTGAGGAGAGGGCAGCAACATAGGTCTCACAGAAGGGGCCGGCAATGGGAGAGAGAGAGAAGCGGACAATTGGGGCTGCGGCTGGTCAAGGAAACGAGGATGGAATTGGTTGGGGTGACGCAAAACCACCCTGTCATCCAGACAGACATCAAACAGTTGTCGACTACAATGCCAGAGAATGACCCCCGGCAGCCAGCGGGGCTGGGACCCGAAACCGCCCTCCCACGCCTTGGAGCCGGATGAATATCTGGAAGCGCCAGGTCTGGTGCGAGGCAGGAGGAGATGGAGTAGGGTCCGTGGCTGGTGACAATGGAACAGTTCAGCTGGACTGTCATCACCCACCGGCGTGGTCCTGTAGGAACTGAGAAATAACGTATGAGCGTCTTCCGGAGAACGGTCCTCCATGTTCTTCTGCATCTGAGTTTTAAAGGTGCGAAAAAGGTGCTCTGCCCGCCTTTGGTTTGTGGATTAAAAGGCGAGGTAAAGACGTGGTGGGTACCATTATTGTAGCAGAATCTGTCGAATTCTTGATTGCGAAATTGCGGGCCGTTATCAGTGACCAAGGTGACTGGTAGGCCTCCAATGGTAAATAATTTGGACAGGGCCATGATAGTTTGCTCCGTGGTGATAGAGGAGCATTGGACAGTGAAAGGTAAGTGGGAGTAGACATCCGTGACGAGCACCAAGTAAACACCGAGGAAGGGTCATGCAAAATCGACATGGATGCATTCCCATGGGAGGGAAGCTGCAGGTCAGGATTGGAAGGACTAGTGCGGAGCGGGAAGGACCTTGGTACACTGCTGACAACCCCGAACCATGCGCTCCACGTCCGCTGTCATGCCGACCCAGAAGACACTGTGGGGTGTTAGGGTTTTCGTTTCGGCAATACCCCATTGACCTTGATGTAAGACACTGAGAATCTGGGACTGCAGGGATGTTGATACGATGACTCATGGATTGGTGTCATGTTCCACATGGAGGAGCACCCCATCGATGGCTACCAATTGATGGTGGTTGGATTAAAAGAACTGGAGGTCAGCCTGGGCGCAAGTCGCAGGAAGTGTCGGCCGGCCGCAGAAAATATAGCGGTGCACCAGTTGCAGGAATGAATTTGCGGCCATCGCTGCGGCCACCTGTGCAGCTGTGACGGGGAATGCCACCAACACTGACTGTATGTCTTCATCAACCTGCAAAATTAGAATGTCCAATGAATAGAATGCCGAATCCTGGCCGGAGGGGCGCCGAGGCAAGGCTTTGATGGTGGCATGCTGGGCAGGGGGCCAGAAATGGATGGTGTACCTAAAATGTCTTCCCCATGAACCATGGACCTTGCCGTTGGTGTGGAGGCTTGCATGCCTCAACGATACAGATCGCCGTACCATAGGTGCAACCACAACGGAGTGGTATCTGTTGAGAGGCCAGACAAACATGTGGTTCCTGAAGAGGGGCAGCAGCCTTTTCAGTAGTTGCAGGGACAACAGTCTGGATGATTGACGGATCTGGCCTTGTAACATTAACCAAAACGGCCTTGCTGTGCTGGTACTGTGAACGGCTGAAAGCAAGGGGAAACTATAGCGGTATTTTTTCCCGAGGACATGCAGCTTTACTGTATGATTAATGATGATGGCGTCCTCTTGCGTAAAATATTCCGGAGGTAAAATAGTCCCCCATTCGGATCTCCGGGCGGAGACTACTCAGGAGGACGTCGTTATCAGGAGAAAGAAAACTGGCATTCTACGGATCGGATCGTGGAATGTCAGATCCCTTAATCGGGCAGGTACGTTAGAAAATTTAAAAAGGAAAATGGATAGGTTAAAGTTAGATATAGTGGGAATTAGTGAAGTTCGGTGGCAGGAGGGACAAGACTTTTGGTCTGGTGATTACAGGGTTATAAACACAAAATCAAATAGGGGTAATGCAGGAGTAGGTTTAATAATGAATAAAAAAATAGGAGTCCGGGTTAGCTACTACAAACAGCATAGTGAACGCATTATTGTGGCCAAGTTGGACATGAAGCCCACGCCCACTACAGTAGTACAAGTTTATATGCCAACTAGCTCTGCAGATGATGAAGAAATAGATGAAATGTATGACGAGATAAAAGAAATTATTCAGGTAGTGAAGGGAGACCAAAATTTAATAGTCATGGGTGACCGGAATTCGTCAGTAGGAAAAGGGAAAGAAGGAAACATAGTAGGTGAATATGGATTGGGGGGAAGAAATGAAAGAGGAAGCCTTTGGAGAGAAGAGAACCACTTGTGTGAATATCAAAAGCTCAGATGGCAATCCAGTTCTAAGCAAAGAAGGGAAGGCAGAAAGGTGGAAGGAGTATATAGAGGGTTTATACATGGGCAATATACTTGAGGACAATATTATGGAAATGGAAGAGGATGTAGATGAAGACGAAATGGGAGATATGATACTGCGTGAAGAGTTTGACAGAGCACTGAAAGATCTGAGTCGAAACAAGGCCCCAGGAGTAGACAACATTCCATTAAAATTACTGATGGCCTTGGGAGAGCCAGTCACGGCAAAACTCTACCATCTGATGAGCAAGATGTATGAGACAGGCGAAATACCCTCAGACTTCAAGAAGAATATAATAATTCCAATCCCAAAGAAAGCAGGTGTTGACAGATGTGAAAATTACCGAACTATCAGTTTAATAAGTCACAGCTGCAAAATACTAATGCGAATTCTTTACAGACGAATGGAAAAACTGGTAGAAGCGGACCTCGGGGAAGATCAGTTTGGATTCCGTAGAAATATTGGAACACGTGAGGCAATACTAACCTTACGACTTATCTTAGAAGAAAGATTAAGAAAAGGCAAACCTACGTTTCTAGCATTTGTAGACTTGGAGAAAGCTTTTGACAATGTTAACTGGAATACTCTCTTTCAAATTCTGAAGGTGGCAGGGGTAAAATACAGGGAGCAAAAGGTTATTTACAATTTGTACAGGAACCAGATGGCACTTATAAGAGTCGAGGGGCATGAAAGGGAAGAAGTGGTTGGGAAAGGAGTGAGACAGGGTTGAAGCCTCTCTCCGATGTTATTCAATCTGTATATTGAGCAAGCAGTAAAGGAAACAAAAGAAAAATTCGTAGTAGGTATTTAAATTCATGGAGAAGAAGTAAAAACTTTGAGGTTCGCCGATGACATTGTAATTCTGTCAGAGACAGCAAAGGACTTGGAAGAGCAGTTGAACAGAATGGACAGTGTCTTGAAAGGAGGATATAAGATGAACATCAACAAAAGCAAAACGAGGATAATGGAATGTAGTCAAATTAAATCGGGTGATGCTGAGGGAATTAGATTAGGAAATGAGACACTTAAAGTAGTAAAGGAGTTTTGCTATTTAGGGAGTAAAATAATTGATGATGGTCAAAGTAGAGAGGATATAAAATGTAGACTGGCAATGGCAAGGAAATTGTTTCTGAAGAAGAAAAATTTGTTAACATCGAGTATAGATTTAAGTGTCAGGAAGTCATTTCTGAAAGTATTTGTATGGAGTGTAGCCATGTATGGAAGTGAAACCTGGACGATAAATAGTTAGGACAGGAGGAGAATAGAAGCTTTCGAAATGTGGTGCTACAGAAGAATGCTGAAGATTAGATGGGTAGATCACATAACTAATGAGGAGGTATTGAATAGAATTGGGGAGAATAGGAGTTTGTGGCACAACTTGACGAGAAGAAGGGACCGGTTGGTAGGACATGTTCTGAGGCATCAAGGGATCACAAATTTAGCATTGAAGGGCAGCGTGGAGGGTAAAAATCGTAGAGGGAGACCAAGAGGTGAATACACTAAGCAGATTCAGAAGGATGTAGGTTGCAGTAGGTACTGGGAGATGAAGAAGCTTGCACAGGTTAGAGTAGCATGGAGAGCTGCATCAAACCAGTCTCAGGACTGAAGATCACAACAACAACAACAACCTAAAATGTGAAAGGAATAGGGCCCATCGCTGCAGGTGGTGGGAACTCTTCGTGGGTAACGGGGCTGCTGGTGAAAATAAGGCCAGGAGGGGTTTATGGTCAGTGATTAAACGAAAAGACGTACCCTGAAGGTACAGGAGGAATTTGGTACTGGCAAACAGGATAATGAGGGCCTCCTCCTCAATTTGGGAATATTTGCTTTGGGCCTTGGTGAGGGATTTAGATATGTACCCAAATGGGTGTTCCAATCCATCTGGTAGATGGGGCGAAAGGACAGCCTAACACCATAGTTTGAGCTGTCCATAGCCAAGAGAAGAGGAAGAGAGGGGGTATACGGTATGAGACACACCACTGAGTGCAATGCCTGCTTTAAGGTTCGCAAAGCTGACACAAGCCGGGGACCAATGAAAAGGCGCTGTCTTTTGGCATAGGCGATAGAGAGGCACTGCTATGTGAGCAGTGGAGGGAATGAACTCTCGATAGTACACAATTTTACCTAGGAAAGACCACAATTGGTGGACGTTGCTCAGACAAGGAAGGGCCTCTATAGTGGCGACATGGGAGGAGGTAGGCGATATTCCATTTCGGAAAATGGTGTGAGCCAGGTAGGAGATACCAGGTTGAAAAAAGGAGCATTTAACAATGTTGCATTTTATGCCCGCAGTCCACAGGCGCAGGAACAATTGTCACAAATGACTGTCATGCTCATCCGCAGTACAGCCGGTGACGATGATGTCGATGTTTTTGGTACATCTGGCCACATCTCGCAAGAGCTGTTCCAAGTAAAGCTGAAAGATGGCCGTTGCACTAGTGATGCCATACTTGAGGCAGTTCAACCGGAACAGTCCAAATGGTGTGTTGACGATGGCCAAGTGAGTAGAAGGCTCATAAAAAGCTATTTGGAGGTAGGCCTTGGCAAGATTGATCTTCGAAAAACGTTGTCCCCCAGCGAGCTTGGAGAACAGGTCTTTGGGACGAGTAAGGGGATAATCTTCAACCTCTAGCTGAGGGTTTAGCGTAGCCTTGAAGTCGCAACAAACCCGAACATGCCCAACTAGTTTCTTGAGGACGACCAAGAGCGTCGCCCAGGAACTGCAACGGACTGGAGTGACTACTCCCTCCATGATGAGACGGTCCAGTTCCTGTTTAAGAGGATGCTGGAGAGCGAGGGAAAATTGCCGAGCCTGGAAGTACTTTTGGTGGGCAGATGGTTTCAGCTGGAGTGACACCTGAAAATCTTGAGCACAGCCGACTCCCGGTGAGAAGAGGTCCAGGAATTCTGTGCACAAGGTATCGAGTGCCGGAAACGGAAACTGAAAAGACACCAGATGATCACTGTCGTCGATTGCGAAGCCAAAGGCACTGAAGGCTTCCAACCCAAAGAGGTCTGCAGTGGCTGCATTGTTGACCACAAGGAAGGTAACTTCCTGGCGAACCAATTTATATAGGACGGAAGCCGTGAACTGACCCAAGAGAGCGATCACTTGCTTATTATAAGTAAGGAGGCATCGAAGTATGGGCGCCAGGGGGAATGCCCAGTCTTTGCATAAGAGGAATAGTTGATCAATGAGACCACTGCTCCGGTATCCACCTGCATGTGCAACAGCCGACCGTTGACCTGAACGTTGATCATCAGCTTGGAAGAACCAAAGAATACATCTGGTTATGTCCATGGGTAGTGACCCCGCAGTCATTGGCCGGAGGAGGAGGAGGATGCTGGCAAGAGTGGCAGACCGTACCCACATGTCTGTTATGGGTACACAACTGTACAATATGCCCACCTAGCAGGGCAGTCCTCCCGTGTATGGTCCTGAAAGCATGCTGGGCATGACGGAATCCAGAGGGGCTGGTGGTACTGGCGAGGGCACGGGGGCCTCTGTGTACCAACGGTCCGCACTGGACCTGCGGAGCCAGCCGAGGGTGCGAAGTCCTGGACGGGCGGCTGCCCTGCCGACGCTGTGCTGAACCTGGAGGCCAGCGCCAGTCATTGGAACGGACGTCAGCAACGTCTTCGAACTCCGCCAGCTGTGCGACGAGCTCCGATGCGTTGTGGTCTCAGAGGGACGCCACTTCCGCCCAGGTTTCCAAACGCTTGTCGGCTACCGTAGGGACTTCGCACTTGAATACCAAATCAATGATATGGTCCAGAGTAGGATCGTCGAGACTGAGGGCATTGCATCGGAAAGTAGCGTCAGGGGTGGCCTTGATGAGGTGGTAGGACTCTTTGGAGACCCGTGTGGTGAATTGACACTTCCAGCTGAGACCTTGCAGTTCGGGTGTCCACTGGCGATAAGATAGTCCTGCCTTCTTGCGACACTGGTAGAATTCGACCTGGGCAGCCAACAAGTGGAACCCTCATCGGTAGTAAGCCACAAGAACCTCACAAACGTGTGAGGAAGTCAAAGAATCCGGAGGTCGAGGTTGTAGTTTCGTCAAGAGAACATACACTTTTGACTGGTTCCAGGACAAAAAGTAGGAACGACGAGCAGCCTCTTGGACAACCTGATGGATGTGAAAATGCTGCAGGAGCCGCTTCTTGTATGTTTGCAGTCTTCAGTATCATCGTTGAAAGCGGGAAACGGAGGGGGAGGCGGAACCGGTTGGTTTTTCAAGAGATTCTTAAAGCAACATTCCTGTGTATCCTGAGATTTCTGGCAAAACTATTGAAAACCTTGTAGTAAGTCGTGCACACTTTGAATTAGCTGCTGAAGCACTATTTCCGCCATGATGAAGACACACACTGGCACAAACTCGTCGCCACTTGTGTTGTAACTGACAATTCGAAAGTTCTTACAAAACAGCTTTTATTAATGTGAGTCTGCATGGAAATGGCTGAATAACAACGAAAAGTCACAATCACAAAGCCAGTAAGAATTTCCTACTAAAGGCAATAAAAGATAACTTCTAAGTTTCCCACAAGAGTCCGCGGTTACAAACATACAATTAATTCCAAGTCCTATTCCGATTGCGAAGACACAGTCTTCCGTGGAGACGTTCTTGAGGTCGGTATTCGGCGTGAACTGACGTTCAGTGCTGTTTCTATCCTTTAAATAATATTGACCAGCCAGTCAGATGTTGGTGTAGCAATACTTGCTGCAGGCCATCTCGAACTCCCTCTGCAGGACGTAGGACGCGGAATGTCTGTTTTCAAAACAGCTGTGGTTTACCATTGCTCACGTCTTGGGCATAGACAACCTCGGTCCTGTGTGGTGTTAGATGTGTTGCCGGTCTGCAGGTGCTACCTTGGCGACGGCATAACACAGACCTTATAGTCGTAACTATCCATTGAAGTAGCTCCGGAATTGGCATCACATACAATGTGTACCCCATACCAGTTCCTGTACAGAGGAATTGAACCTGGGTCCACAACAAGGCAGACATATAATGCACATTGATGTGGCTACTTTCCTTCATACTTGTCGAGCAGAGCCGAAAAATGAGTTCCTGAAATCATCAGTGCCAAGGGGTATCCTGCGATCAGGTGCACAGCTGTTCTGTGCTGTGAGATGACACCCCTCCACCCCCATCCCCCCCCCCCCCCCATGACCACCAAAACAGTAATACAGAGAAAAGGATTAACGAAAACTGGGGGAAAGATACTGTAGTAGAAAGCTATGCATCGAAGAAAATTGACATCCAAAACATTTAACAAATATTTGTGAACGTGTCTCAGTATATACCTTTAGGAATTTATGGTCAATTTTGACTCTTTCACCACAGATTCTGAAAACCCACCCAGTGTCAGGTACACTTGACGAAAAAGATCCAAAAATTCATCAGAAAACACGATTTTGTCAAATGTCAGATTTTAGTAACAAAAAAGTGAAATCAACATGAACGAAAAATAATCGTCGTTGTTTTAAAGCATTTTAACCGTTTTTTGAACATTTTCACTGTTTTCTAATGCATTTTCATTTCTTTTTCGAGTATTTATTGTATGTGTTGGTGAAAAAAATATTTCTGCATATTATTATAAGAATAATTTAAAACAAAATTAAAGTAATGAACATTCGAAGATATATTCGAAAATATTGTTGTTGATGAACTATAATGACAATGTGGAGAAAACACACTGGTTGTAAAATGTATTAATTGCAAAGAAATTAAAAATTGAAATTATTTTCATCAAAATGTTGTGCAAAGAGAAACATTGAGGAAAATGTAAAAAATTTACAGAATAATATGTCAGAAATAAAAATTTTGGTGATAAAAAGAGCTGCTTAAGCCTAACTAAAAATGTATCTTTATCTTGAACTCAGTTCATTTTCTTAACTTCAAATAAACTGTATTTATCTTGAACACATTTAAATTTATCTTCAATTTCAACTCTCTAAATTTATCATATTTTCATTTCAGTTTCAATAATTTTTTAATTCTTTGTTTTTTATTTTTTTAATTTTCTAACTTTGCACTTATTTATACATTATTACCTTAATTTTCTATCATAATTACTTTTCATTTACTTTATTAAAGTTGTTTTTCTTATAGATGGAGACAAAATTGTGAAGCCTGACTACCATTAATGTTCATGATTATTGTGAATTAATTCTATTTACTGGGTAGAGAAATTTTGGAAAAGAATTTTTAATTGCTTTATTAAACATCTTAATATGAAGTTCATTATTTCGAAACAGTAACCTTATTTCGAACTTGAAAATGACGATAATTTGTTAAAAATAATGAAAATAAGCATATTGAAGAAATGTTTCTATTTTCTACTAATTTATTACAGAAACAGAAAATACAGAAACAGTTAATTAATATCTAGTTAACAAAGCATTTGAAAACAGATTATATATTACAAATTTAGAGAACAATCCAAACTTGCTTGGTCCAAATTTTTGTTAATGTTTCGAAACAAGAAATTATGGAAGCAGTAAAGAAAAATTTAAAATTACATAAGGGGTTGTTAGTAAATTTTCTAATTTTTGTGGTTATATGAGGAAATAATCTGTTTCTGAAGAGACAATGGGTACTAAATTTCAACACATAATTATAGAACAATGAATGATAGAGATTTGATTAAACGTTATGAAGCTGGAAAAAAGAATTTACATAATGAATGTCTGAATTTCAAACTCAATGATCTGGTTGGAGTCTGGATCACATTTTTGGATTACAGATAGCAATTAACAAGGTTTATCTTACATCAAATTACCAAAAAAATAAAAAATAAGTGTTTGTGTTAATGTTCAAAATGATTATCAAAACTATTTTTTATTGCCAATAAAATTAGTATTATATCCTGTAGATAAAAATGTAGAGGTTGTAAAAAATATAAAAATGTAGAAGCCATTATTGATGAGAAATTTGACAAATTTACATTTCCAATTGCAGCTGAAGGTATTTATAATACTGGGAGTAAAATTAATGTATCTATTAAAGTTAACTCGTCTGATGAAAAGTATTAGATGTCTCCATTAAAAGTTGCTAGTCGTCAGAAAGAAAAACATATTACTCTATCAGATTTTAAAGATAAAAGTAACTGAAACCGGCTGGGAACTATGTTCACATAATAGTTAGATTAAAGATTCATCTTGGCTCAGTTCAGTTGAGATCTCAAAACATAAAGAAATGAAATATATTTGTGATATGTGTTCATTAGATTTTAACTATAAAGAAAAATTAGATATCCACATTCCAAACTGCTTGGCAAATATGCCTCTAAAAGTGGAATTACCAGAGAAAAATTGATATATAAGTTTTAAAAGCTATCAACAGACAATGAAAGTTTCTTCTGTTCTTATGTTGATTTTGGAAGGTTACTTATTAAAAACTGATAACTATGAGCCTGATCCACAGAAGTCATATAAAGTCAAAAATCAGAAAACATGAACGAAGAAGTTTCTGTTATTAAATTAATCATATGAATTGATATAATAGAAATGTATAGAGAGGACCAAATTGTCTTAAAAATTTATCGAATGTAAGTAAAAAGAAGTTGAAGAAATTGGTAGTTTATATACTGAAGCAGAAGAAATGATATCATAACATTTGAAGAACAATCAAGACATAAAAAATAAGTTCATTATGTAGAAGTCATTATTCACAATAAAACCAAAAGTTCATCCTCATCATCATTTAACTGGAAAGTATATAAATCTGTTATCTAATAATCGTAATTAACAACTGAAACTTCCATGTGCACCAGCTTATTTACATAACCTCTCGGGATATGATACTCATTTGGTCATAAAAGAACTCAGTTCTGAGGAAAAAGAAATAGATTTGATATGTAACAATGAAGATAGATATATTAGTTTTGGTAAAAAGAGAGCAAAATTGAAAATGAGGTTATGATATATTTAAATTAAGGCTTCTTCACATGATAATTTATCATCAAAAGTAAGAAAGAGTCATACAAAAAAAGTTAGAAAACTTTTACAAAAGACCTACTAAATTTCGTAATTAAAATGATGTTTATGCTCATGACTGTATGGATAGTTCAAAAAATTTAAAGAAAGATTTCTTCCAGGAAAACAAACATTTTATTATAAGTTAAATGAATGTGCTATTACTGATGAAGATTACAAATGTACTGAATTAGTTTGGGAAAAATTTAATACAAAAAAATCTTGCTGAATATCGTGATATATATATTAAAACTAGTGTTTTGTTTCTGTCTGACATTTTTGAAAATTTTATGAAAATTTGTATAAAACTTATGATTTGAATCCATCTTGATGTTTTACAGCGTTAGTTTTAAATTGGAATTCGATTTTAATGTGACAAAAATTATTTACCGTTCCTAGCTGATTACGACATGATACTAATGTTTTGAAAAGGTATCAGAGGCGGTATACCTGAATACAGGAGTGAGAAATAAAGCGACAAATGATACTAAAAATGAAACCGATATGTTAAACCTTATGAATAACTCAGTATTTGGAAAACGAATTGAAAATATTAGAAACAGCATACATATAAAATTAATTACTGATGCAAATAGAGTGTGAAAAACTTTTAACAAAACAGAATTTCACAGAAAGAGCAATATTTTGTTGTGTGTTGAGAGGGAGTAAGAGTGACATTCGCTGCATGAGACAGAGGAACTTATCTCAGTCGGCGATTCTGATGATACATTCGTTGTGAGCTGCGTACTGTAGCCGCAACCTTGGCTGAAAACTAAACTATTCACTAGTGTAGAGTGTGGAACTGGGTAGGAATTTGGTCAGTTAGCGGTTACAAGTCATCTACTCGTAGACAAGTAGTTATTTCCCAGGAAGTACCTCAAAAATGGTTCGAATGGCTCTGAGCACTATGGGACTTAACATGTATGGTCATCAGTCCCCTAGAACTTAGAACTACTTAAACCTAACTAACCTAAGGACATCACACTCATCCATGCCCGAGGTAAGATTTGAACGTGCTACCGTAGCGGTCTCGCGGTTCCAGACTGAAGCACCTAGAACAGCTCGGCCCTCACCCGGCCATCTATTATACAATGACATGGTCAGCTTGCAACCTTATATGTGCACCATAACCCATACACTTACTTAAGAGATTAAATCTACAAGTCCCTCCCACAATGATGTTGCTGAGTGGTGTATCATTACATAGTCTGAATACTTTTGTTTAATATGATGTATTTAAGATTGCATTCTTGAACTGGTTGTAACGTAAGAGCTCCACATTGCTCGTGATCGTTAAGTGGT
Organism: Schistocerca serialis cubense; assembly: GCF_023864345.2. Lineage (NCBI taxonomy): Eukaryota > Metazoa > Arthropoda > Insecta > Orthoptera > Acrididae > Schistocerca > Schistocerca serialis. Next base: position 833,701,857 of record NC_064640.1, read on the forward strand.
CAATAGGGGGAAATATTGTTTACAGATCTGTTTTCTCATCATGACTCTTTTACAAGGTAACTAATCACTAGACAGTTGCGCATACTGTCGCTTCATTTAATCTATTATGAGGAATTCCTTCTACCGGCATTGGTGGCCGAGCGGTTCTATGAGCTTCAGTCTGGAACCGCTCGATTGCTACGGTCATAGGTTCGAATCCTGTCTCGGGCATGGATGTGTGTGATGTCGTTAGGTTAGTTAGGTTTGAATAGTTCTAGATGCTAATGGACAGATGACTCAGATGTTAAGTCCCATACTGCTCAGAGCCATTTGAACCATTTGAATTCCTTCTCTGGTACTATATAAGAGAATAATGTCTTCACCAGACCGTACTCAGTCGGTAGTGGCCATACCTTATACAGTGTATATACATAACTATCAACAGAAAGTGTATTTAATAGATAATTTAAGGTGTCACCTGCTAAAAATACGTCTAAATCTATTATTCCTAACAACAGGTATCCTTGACCTTCGTGAGTTCCACAGGACACCTTTTGTTTTTTAGTTCTCCTTTGATTAGTTCCAAATACTTAACTACCTGCACATAATTTATCAACTGTGGTTCTAGGAGACCCTTCTGCCCATTCATTATGGCGGAAATCAAGAAGTCATACTCCTGCTCTAATATATTAAACGTGGCCCTAAGTTGCTCTAACTCTTCCGCGATGGTTATCACAATCAAGGCCTGTTGTGCCTTTCTGTTCGTTTCGCTATTCTATCTGCAATAAATTGAGCTTTCTTAATTACCCTGTTTAGTGTCTGATTAATCCCTGTCAATGATGCCCTGACTATCGTCAATTACTCCTTGGACAATCGCAACAGCCCTCTCTGTTAATCCTCTAATGCATCTATTTTTGCATTGAAAATGTCGCATCATCTTCGTCTAGTGTGCCAAATAGTATCTTTTTAGTCTCCACATTAAAGTATAATATAACCCATTTAGGTCTGGATGTTTCATGCCAGGCTAACTGCTCAAATAAACCTCTTGTCTCTGTAATTTTTCCAACATGCCATGGTGTTGTCTTTTGAACGTTATCACACTCCTCAACGTTCACCTTTGTCTGGTGCAACCTATGGAGGCTAGGCGCTACTTCTCTATCAGATAATGCTTGTGTCTGCCCGAAATTTTCGTGTAGTTCCTTCAATTGAAAACAACTAACAATTCTTGCCACTGACTGTCCAGCTTCTGACTGCGTCCTCTTTGCGTGCTTCTATCATACAACAACATCCAGTCATGCCTTCTAAATTCTTTTGGGTTCTCCATCCGGTCATAGTTAACCTTATTCTTCTCCTTGCTTTCGTGGGTCACCTCGCGGGCAGCTTGATGCAGCAGTTGCATCCGTCGTCGAACCTCAGTCACATAATCCTCGTACTTATAAACTACGTTTGCTGATTTCCTCAGTAACCACCCCAAAAAAATTCGAAAAGTGTGTATGCAGACGTACAGTGCGGAGTTGTGTATTACACAAATGTCACAAAAGAAATCCATTGGTCCCAATCGTCCTGAACTCGGCTAATGTAGTGCCATAACATTTCGGTTAGCGCACGATGTGAACGCTCCAGTGAACCATTTGTTTGTAAATGGTAAGCTGTCGTCTGTATTTTATATATTCTCAATAGTTTACATAAACGCTTCGTAGTATAGTTTATAAAATTACTTCCCATTTCACTAGGTAAACTGCAGGGATCCGAAACTTCAGAATTATGTTATCTACCAACTTACGAGCGACAGTGTCAGTGGCTTGGTGGTCAATTGGCTTGGCTATAACAAACTTTGTGATTACTGAACTGGATTAATGGTGAGGGACCTATGATGTCAGTAACGCATCTTTCAAAAATAAACTCTGGGATTGGTGTTAATTCCATTGGCTGCTTCGTCTTTATCTGCGGTATTTTGTTTTTATGACACTTCCTTATGAAATTCTCTATGTCTAACTTCATCCGAGGCCAAGTACAGTACTGTTTTACTACTCATATATCCTCCCCATCCCCTGATTTCCGCCGAAAGTGGATATGTGCATTTGCCTTAGCACTGCCAGCTTTTCTTGGGTACTCGCTTGTTTCCTGTGTTTCTTCTCCTACGTCACTGGTTTGTTCTTCAGCGCTCTGTGTCAGAGCCGTTATCTCTGTTCCAGCTAGCTCAGCTTGCATCTCCACGGACGTGGCCTCGGCCGGCTTATCTTTACTCTTGTCACTGTTCCTGGCTGGCTCCTCAGTAGTCTCTGTTGTGCGTCCCCACCTAACATGCTACGGATACAGGAAAGCACATTGGCTACTCGATTCTGTTTACCTTCTTTGTACAGTATCTGGTAGTCATACTCCTCTAGCTTTAGGCGGAGTTTTAACAACCTAGACGACGGATCAGATATACTGCCCAACAACACCAGTGGTTTATGCCCCATGATTATCTTAAATTTTCGTCCAAATAAGTATGGCCAAAAATATGTGACAGCCCATACTACTGTCAGAAACTCACACTCTACTGTACTGAACTGTATTGCAATAATCAAGAGGTCGGTTCATGCACAAGATCCTGCACAGGTATCACTTCCGCGTTTATGGACGGCTATAAAGGCAATGTGGATCAATATTTCTGCAGGGGGCTTCCAACACCTTGTTGAGTTCACGTTATTTAGAGTGGCTGCTCTACGCTGGGCGAAAGGAGGTCTCACACAATTTCTGGAAATATCCCACGGCCTTTGTCACTCAGTGTAGCCAGTGCCGCTAGGAAATAAACTCCAGTGTACAGGGGATAGGCAAAATAATGTGAACACCTGTACCTACTTGGGAATGGTTTATTAACAAGGTATTGTACCCCATTTGCCTATAATACAGCTGTGATCCTTCTTGTATTACTGGGATATAATGATTAATCTCCAGTGGAATGTTATGCCACTCTTTGATCAGAACCTCTTCTAACTCTCTGCGCTCCAATGCCGCCCACAAGGGTTCGATAATGTTCAAATTCGGGAACTGTGCTGGCCCAGGAAGACTCTGCATTTCAGTTGCATGCTCCTCGTACCACGATTGTACTGCCCTGGCTGTGTGAATGGGTGCATTATAGTCCTGAAATATGGCGTCACTGTTGGGGAACAACATCTGCATCATGAGGAGCACCTAATCACCTAAAATGTTCATATAATCATTGGCTGTAACAGGGCCTTTGAGAATAGTGACAGGACCAGTAGAATACCATAATATAGCTGCCCACACTATCACACTTCCACCTCCATGCTAAACCGCTGGAATCAAGCAATCAGGACTGTAGGCTTCTTTTGGCGTTCTGCACACATAAACCCATTCCGATGTTGGAAATAACGAATGCTGACTCGTCAGACCATACAATTTGTTTCTACTGATCAGCCATCCAGGATTTATGCTCCTGACGCCATGCTTTACGCTTCTTTGCGTTGTTTGTAGTCTCTGATGGTTTCGTTATTACAGCTCGTCCGTGAATATTCACTTTATCAAGTTCTCAGCAGAAAGTGTCGATAGTATGGGGTCCCGAGGAAGGCTATTGAGCTCTGCAGTCACTTAGCCACCGCAGTTTTATGTTGTTTTGACACAATTCGTGTTAGAGTACAATGATCTCTGTCGTTTGGTTTTAATTTGCGCCCACTATTACGTTTACACAATGATGTCTTTCCATGTTTCGTGTAGGCTGATATGACTGTTGGCACAGTTACCCTTGAAACATTCAATAAGTTCGCTGTCTTGGCTGCAGATGCCCCAGCTAATCAGGCCCCCACAGTCTACCTTCCTTTGAAATCTGTTAGGTTTTTTACTGCACGTCGAACTCGGCCTCTGAATGCAAATACGAAGTGTGCATTATTCGTAAACAACCTGCACTGATGCCTAGCCCGTACTGAACAAGCACAGTCCAGTGTGACACGTGCCTTACATGTGTTGTTGACCGTCAAACAAAACCATCTAATTACTACCACTGTTCACATTATTTTGCCTATACCCTGTAGCCCCATTGCACACTTTGACCGCCAAAGACGACTACCAGTATTGTGATTAGCTAGCAGCTATGAGGAAAACTGTCCATAGTCGGGAACTTCTTTCTCATCGCCAGCAGTGGCCAGGCTAGTCGAAGAAATCTCTGAGCAAAGATAGGTGAGCGTCATAACTATTGATATGTGCACTCGCATGGATCATTATTCGTTGTCTTATAATGCTGCTAGTATTACATACTGAAAGTATCAATATCGCATTATAGTAATTTGGAACCTTTCTATCAATGAGCATGAAAAATTTCGCTTTAAAAATAATTTTTTTTTTTTTTTTTTGCAATGGGAAATAAACCGACGCTATCCGTCGACGCTTGGCATCACTTGGAAGATGTGATGAGCAGAATTTTTTGTGCTGAGTCCAGCTACACATTGCCAAAATGAAATAGCAAATATCCCCCAAAGCGCCGTAGACAATGTGTCTGACAACTATTAGGAGGGACACATAGTACCCATTAGTGCTAACAAAGATATTTAGGTAGCTGTTTGCTATAGACATTGTTATGTCGTATTAACGAACTCAACTATTTCCCAAAACAGGGAAACATAGCACCACAGAGAAATATAACTTGGCAACACCAACACTTTCACATAAATAGCCCTACTCTAAATACAACCTAATCCTTACTATGTAACTAGCTTCTTCAGCAAATTCTATGAACTCTAAAATATTGAGGCACCCAAAAACGTCATAATTTCATTGATATGTCATAGATATTATGTAAATTGAAGGTGGACGGGGAAGAGCGGAAAGAAAAGGTGAGGAGCCACTGATGTCACCTGCATCAGGACTTCATACAGAATCAGTAGCAACGAATGAAGACATGTGCCAGATCAGGATTTGAACCTGTGCTCTCTTGATTATGAGGTAGTTGCATTAACCACTGCACCAACCAGACACACTGTTTACCACAATTGCACGGACTGTCTCGCCATGCCTCCCGTCTGACCAAAACTCCCGTCCATGTCTGAAAGAACAGACACCATGCGGAATATGCCGCTATGATACATATTATGTAAACTGAAGGTAGAGGGAGAGGAAGGGGAAGGAAAGGGAAGGAACCATTGATTTCAGCTGCACCGGGAGTTCATGCAGAATCGGCAGCGACAAGTGAAAATGTGTGTCACACTGAGATTCGATCAGGGATCTACTGTTTACTAGGAAATTGCATTAACCACTGCACCACCTGTACACAGTGTTTCTGGCAACTGGGCGAACTATCTTGCCCCCCTCCCCCTCCACCGCGGCTGACCCACACTTGCACCAGAACAAGCCTATCAGCAGTCACTGTTCGTGTCCTCCACACTCTCTATCTATACTTTGAGATTTCTGCAGGACAAATGTAATTGTGCATCCACACTGAAGATGTGGATTCATTCTCCATTGAGGTAAATAAGTTAAACGAATGTATGGTGTCTATTCTTTTGGCATCTGTATAATTGATTCACCATGATGGGCAACCAATTCACCACATTCAGAGCAGATGCACAATTATGTTCAAGCTTCTGCAGGAATCTCAAGGTAATGAGCATGGAGGATATGATGGAGACTGTGGATAGATGTGTGTGTGGGTTAGCTATGAGATATTGTGAGATAGTCATGCAGCTGCAATAAACACTGTGATAAACACTTTGTCCAGGTGTTCAGCGGCAACCAACAGTAGACGTCTCCTCCAAATGATCAGGGCTATCCTCGTGGACCACTGGTTTAGATCCCTCGACATTGTACAGCATGGGAAGTATGTAAATGTTTACCATGCCTCACGCATTCCCCATGTGGCACAAGTGTTCCTGGTCCTGATTACCCTCACACGTCATAAGTTGATGGTGATGGTATCCTTTGTCTGTATCAGGATGTTATTTAAAGTGCAGTATCCCTCCTTGACCTCCCACAGGAGCATGGTGGAGTGGGCTTATTCCATGGGCCAGACAGAGTTATGGCACTTTTTGTTAACTCCCGACTGAAAGTCTGGCATCGCTGCCTGATGAGCCTGACGTTACTACTTTTGCATGTATGCACACTGGTCTCCATGTCAGCCCCAGTCATGTTATCAGACATTCCACCCCCTTTTATCACTTTCGCCACTTCATTCTTGAATTAAGTTACACCCTACACTCCTTACCCCTTTTACGTATACTCCGGACAAAGACTGTAGACGACACATTACAAATTTGTCGATCCCCCAATTTCATTGAACACGTTTCCCCAGATCACATGGCGTCGTGTGTGGTAAGCACAACATGCTGATTATCTTGATATCAGCGTCCAGTCCACGTGGTATATCACCATCAATGGCAAACAGGTCAATCAGTTTCATTTGCACCACATCCGCCTCACTGCACACCCACCTGCGTTCACTGTGGTGTGGAGGACATAGACGCTCATCAGTTCTCATGTGGTCCATTGTCTGATGTCTGGAGGCTCGTGCAGCATATCTTAGCTTTCCTTACCCAACAGACACCTGCTCAGATCATTTTCCTGATGCTTTTATTCCTGGATGTGATTCACTACCCTGCACCAAACTCCAAAAACTATTGCTGTGAATTGGATACACAGCCATTCGGTCCGCTACCTTTCTGGCCCCGCCGAGGAAACAGAACTAGGTTACTGGACGTACCTTAACTATCGACACTGTACACTTGTTTACAACCCCAGATACAAGCAGTTCTTTTCCAGTTTTGTAGAGAGCACTTTTCATGACCCGCCTTCCAGCTGAAACGTCCAAGCCATGAGATGCTGATACCTTTTTCCCGACATGATGTTCTGAAACCACTACAAACAGAATCTCCATTAAATTTTCAAGAAGACACATGTGGACGTTCTGCCAATCAGAAGGTGTTAGTGACTTCTGGAATGCGGGTACATACCAATTTAAGATATAAAATTTAAAAATAAAAAAAATAGTAAATAAGTAAAAGAACATAAAAATATATATACAGGGTTTTCCATTGATTGTGATCGGTCCAAATATCTCACGAAATAAGTGTCAAGCGAAACAACTACTCAGAACGAAACTTGTCTAGCTTGAAGGGAGGAACCAGATGCACTATGGTTGGCCCACTAGATGACGCTGCCATAGGTCAAACGGATATCAACTGTGTTTGTTTAAATTGGAACCCCCATTATTTTATTACATATTCGTGTAGTATGTAAAGAGATATGAAAGTTTTAGTTGGGCGACTTTTTTGCTTTGTGATAGATGGTGCTGTAATAGTCACAAACATATGGCTCACAATTTTAGGCGAACAGTTGATAACAGGTAGGTTTTTTAAATTAAAATACATAACGTAGGTACGTTTGAACATTTTATTTCGGTTGTTCCAATGTGATACATGTACCTTTGTAAACTTATCATTTCTGAGAATGCATGCTGTTACAGCGTAATTACATATAAATATCACATTGATACAATAAATCTTCAAAATGATATCCATCAACCTCAATGCATTTGGCAATACATGTAACGACATTCCTCTCAACAGCGAGTAGTTTGCCTTCTGTAATTTTCACACATGCATTGACAATGCGCTGACGCATGTTGTTAGGCGATAACGGTGGACAACGATAGCAAATACCCTTCAACTTTCCCCACAGAAAGAAATCCGGGGACGTCAGATCTGGTGAACGTGCTTCGACGACCAATTGACCTGTCATGAAATATGTTATTCAATAACACTTCAATCGCACGCGAGCTATGTGCCGGACATCCATCATGTTGGAAGTACATCATCATTCTGTCATGCAGTGAAACATCTTGTAGTAACATCGGTAGAACATTATATAGGAAATCAGCATAAATTGCACCATTTAGATTGCCATCGATAAAATAGGGGCCAATTATCCTTCCTCCCATAATGCCACACCATACATTAACCCGCCAAGGTCACTAATGTTCCACTTGTCACAGCCATCGTGGATTTTCCGTTGCCCAGTAGTGTATATTATGCCGATTTACGTTACCTCTGTTGGTGAATGACGCTTCGTCGCTAAATAGAACGCGTGCAAAAAATCTGTCATCGTCCCGTAATTTCTCTTGTACCCAGTTGCTGAACTGTACACAACTTTCAAAGTCGTCACCAGGCAATTCCTGGTGCACAGAAATATGGTACGGGTGCAATCGATGTTGATGTAGCATTCTCAACACCGACGTTTTTGATATTCCCAATTCTCGCGCAATTTGTCTGCTACTCATGTGCAGATTAGCAAAATGGCTCTGAGCACTATGGGACTTAACTTCTGAGGTCATCAGTCCCCTAGAACTTAGAACTACTTAAACCTAACTAACCTAAGGACACCACACACATCCATGCCTGAAGCAGGATTCGAACCTGCGACCGTAGCGGTTGCGCGGCTCCAGACTGTAGCGCCTAGAACTACTCGGCCACCTCGGCCAGTGCGGATTAGCCACAACAGCAGCTAAAACACCTACTTGGGCATCATAATTTATTGCAGGTCGTGATTGACGTTTCACATGTGGCTGAACACTTCCTGTTTCAAAAAATGATTCAAATGGCTCTGAATACTATGAGGCTTAATTTCTGAGGTCATCAGTCCCCTAGAACTTAGAACTACTTAAACCTAACTAACCTAAGGACATCACACACATCCATGCCCGGGGCAGGATTCGAACCTGCGACCGTAGCGGTTGCGCGGTTCCGGACTGAAGCGCCTAGAACCGCTCGGCACTTCCTGTTTCCTTAAATAACGTAACTATCCGGTGAACGGTCCGGACACTTGGATAAAGTCGTCCAGGATACTGAGCAGTATACATAACACACGCCCGTTGGGCATTTTGTTCACAAAAGCTATACATCAACACGATATCGACCTTTTCTGCAATTGGTAAACGGTCCATTTCAATGCGGGTAATGTATCATGAAGCACATACCGTACACACTGGCAGAATGTTATGTGATACCACATACTTATACGTTTGTGACTATTACAATGCCATCTATCACAAAGCGAAATAAGTGGTCCAACTAAAACATTCGTAATTCCTTATGTACTACACGAATATGTAATAAAAATAAGGGTTCCTATTTAAAAAAAAATAAACGCAGTTCATATCCGTTTGACCTAGGCAGCACCATCTAGCGGGCCAACCATAGCGCCACCTGGTTTCCCCCTTCAAGCTAGACGAGTTTCGTTCTTTGTAGTTTTTTCGTTTGACGCTTATTTCGTGAGATATTTGGACCAGTCACTATCGATGGACCACCTTGTATATAAACGCAAACAAAAACAAGCCCATACACAACTACTTTCATTTTCATCGCTACTCTCTATGTTCATCCCCCTTACTTTCTTCTTTTCCTACACCCTTCTAGTAATAGGTGAGCTGTTTTGGGATAGGCCTAGATAGGCGCCAACGCCTGAAGAGGTGCATTTTTTTTTTTTTTTTTTTTTTTTTCCGGACACAAGTGGCGATGGCAAGTAGATTTTTTTTGTAGTTTTCCCATTCTTGTCTGGGGCGAAAAAGAAAGTAAAAAAGCAGGTGGCCCAGTTGTTACCACAACAGCATAGTAAGCAGGAGATCCTTTGTCGAATCCCAGTCTGGCACACATTTTTGCTCATTGCCGCTGATACCACATAAAGTCCCAATTCAGCTGACATCAATAGCTCCTTTTCTTTTCTTTCTTTCTACCCCCTCCACCTTCAGTTTACATAATATTTGTCACAGTTGCGGATTCCACTTAGTGTCTGTCATCTTTGTCATTTCTGAATGAACAGACACCATGCGTTCATATAACTGATTCGTATCCATCACCTTCAGTGCACATACACAATTACGCTCAACCTTCTGCAGGAATCTCAAAATAGCGAGCGTGGAGGACATGGACGGGGACTGCATATAGGTGGCACTGGGTGGGAGTGTGATTTGGCCAGAAGGTGTGCCGAGATAGTCTGTGCAGCTGTGATAAACACAGTGTGTGTGGGGTGCAGTTGTTAACGCACTTGCCTAGTAAACAGGACATTCCATGTTGAACTTTTCAGCACACATTTTCGCTCATCGCCTCTGATTCCACATAAATTCCCAATGCAGCTGACATCAATAGTTCCTCATTTTCCTTTTTGTTCTCCTCCCTTTACCTTCAATTTACATAATGAGTTTTACAGCTGCAGATTCCGCTTGGTGTCTGTTGTTTTCAATGTGACCGACAGAATGGACACTATGCATTCGTCATTCATATAACTGACTCACTTGATGCGTAATGAATCTTCTACCTTCAGTGTGGGTGCACAATTACGTTCAACCTTCTGCGGAAATCTAAGAGTAGTGAGCATGGATGACATGGAGGAGGACTGCAGTTAGGTAGCACTCCATGGCAGTGTGGGTCAGCCGGTATATGTGCTGAGACAGCCAGGCAATCGCGATGAACAATTTGTCTGGGTGGCGCAATTTCTAAAGCAAGAGCCTAGTAAGCAATAGATCCTGTGTTTGAGTCTTGGATTGGCACACATTTTCTTTCATCACTGCTAATTCCGCATAAAGCCCTAATGCAGCTGACACCAATAGTTCCTTTCCTTTCTCTTCTACATAATGTGTATCACAGCGGCGAATCCTGTGTGGTGTCTGTTCTTTCAGACATGTCCAAAGGAACAGACACCACTCATTCATATTAACGTCGTACATATCCGTAGTAAAAAATGTGACACTAAATGACAGATTGTGTACCGATAATTCTAATTTTCGGTTGCGGGATAAAATTTGCGCCGTATCATTACTGCATGATGATTTGAGTCTTGTTTCATGAATTACGGCTACAGTGCTGTATGTGACATTTCATTGACATTCATGTGGGACAATTGTGCATGAATTAAAGCTGAATGGCCATGGAAGCAAGCTGTATAGACAAAACAGCTGCTTCAGGAAGATGGCTACAATTACTATGTTACCGGTACATCAAAAGAGAGGTGGGTCTGCACTAATAAAACAATTAATTGCTCCATGTTCGGAAGATGTGCTGAATCCGCAACCCTCTTCCTTTTTTAATGAAGATCGCTCAAGTTGGCATTGAGAACTTTATTGCGTCCACTACCGGTTTCGTATTTTGCATCAGGCCGTTTTTAAGTTCTTAGGAAAAATTTTGTGCAGTGCGGCAACGTGGACGCAATAGTTTAAAATAGCAACTGGAGTGGTTTTCATTAAATGAATAAGAAAACTGTATTTTCTTTCGAGTACAACCATCGCGCAAAATGTTTTTACTTCTCTGACCCTTCACTATCGCAGACTGCTGTCAACTGTTTCAAAATTCCAACCGACATTCACCACTCCAGCGGTAGGCCTTAGGTACTCGTGCTGGGACAGGTGCTACTTACGTAATGTAGAATGATGTTTATGGAAATAACTATGTACGCAATGGCTTTGTTTGTCACTGCTTGGGGAGTTTTCTTCTCGCGCAGAAGATTTAAAATAGTTCTCCAATATTTCATGGGTCAGCCAAGGGACCAAAAGCCTCAAGAAGACACACATCCAAATGAAGAAGAAAAAAGGGAATGAGTTTTTCCTTTACTACTATGCTATGCAAGGTACGTAGGTCTATAAGAAACTGCACAATTCACACAGTCCTGTCAGTAAAGCATTCTCTGCTGTAATTCTCACCCACATTCAAGTACTCTTCCTATTTGAAATAGGGCCAGGTAAGTTCACCTAGTTGCAGAAGCATCAAGGATATGTATTTATGGGATTTCTGTTTACTGCAGTTGTTTATGTGTAGTCTCATCATGTATTCGTCATGATCTTGGAAGCAGTTTATGACACTAACATTCTTGAGTAAAAGTTGGAATCCGTGAATTCATACAAATACTTGGGTATAACTCTTTGTAGGTACATGAAATTAAACGATCACATAAGCTCAGTCATGGGTAAAGCGGGTGGCAGACTTTTGGTTATTGGTAGAATACTAGGGAAATGCAGTCAGTCTACAAAGGAAACACTAATAGCTTGTAAAGTACTCGTGCAACCCATCAAAGAATATTACTCATGTGTATGGAACCTGTATACCAAACAGGACTAACAGGCGATAATGTATGTATACAGATATTGGCAGCAGGAATGGTCACAGATTTTCTTTATCTCTGGACGAATGTCACAGAGATGTTGAAAGAACTGAACTGGCAGATCCTTGAGGATAGACATCAAGTAGCCCACAGAAGTCTGCTTACAAAGTTTTGAGAAGAGGCTTTAAATGATGGCCTGAAGAATATACTAAAATCCCTTGCTTATCACTCGTATAGTGATCGTGAGGACAAACTTATCGATTAAGCACGGCACACACAGTTGCATTTCAAGAGTCATTCTTCCCACATTACATGTGTGAGTGGAACAGTCAAAAGCCCTAGTAGCTGGTGTTGGTATGATGGGACATACCCTCTACCATGCAGTTAATAGTGGCTTACAGAGTATGAATATAGATTTTACTACCATACAATTCCACTGCCCATACATAGGTGCAAATTTTAATCTAACTACAGATATTAAATACTATGCCACACTTGGCTCACAGCCAGTTAGATGCAGTGCATCAAAAGCAGATGAGAACATCATGCAGGTGTTTTTACACTTATTTGTTTAATTGTTCAGTAATATAAAAAAATTATTTTCATTACTGTCTCTGACATGGAACTTAATACTATTTGATCGTGCCAATGGCCACTGCTTGTCATAACAGTACTGCTTCCAACACACCAGGATCGTGCTGCCATTATTATTTAAAGTTATGATTTACTTTAACTGCCTTGAAATGTTTTAATTTATTATTGGTATCCAATATCTGTTATGATATTTCGTCCCTTATTTACTCTCCAAGCAGTGTGTGAGCTTTACAGAGGTAACCAAAATGGATCATCCAGATCAACATACAGGGTATTTTTAGATCATGAGACTCTACCTTCAGTGAGGGGATAAATGTTATATAAAGTTTTCTCTCACCATACACTACCACCACGCATCCTGTCCCAGCTGGCCAATGCGGCCGAGCAGTTCTAAGCGCTTCAGTGCGGAACCGCGCTGCTGCTAATGTCACAGGTCCGAATCCTGCCTCGGGCATGGATGTGTGTGATGTCCTTAGGTTAGTTAGGTTTAAGTAGTTCTGACTGATGGCCTCATATGTTAAGTCCCATAGTGCTCAGAACCATTTGAACTATTTTTGAACCATCCAGTCCCATACACTTACAAACAAAGACATATATTCATTTCTGTTTAAGAAATACACTTTTACGTGATAACTCCCTGGCAGGCACCATCTCTAATATGCACCACCATACCATCCAGAATTGTAACACTCCATTTTAGGAATCTGATATGTGTCATTTACTTCAAAACATTGCTAAAATCATCTTCAAGAGTGTTTCAGCTAACACTGAGAAGCTAATTTAGCATCCCACTGTCATTGAGTTTATTAGAAAAGGAGTCATGGCTTAGTTGTAGAAGCGTGGAGAAAGGGAACAACTATAGCTTAGATGAAGGATTTCTTAGTGTGAGATACTGACATAGATGTTTCCCCCTAAGTTTAGCAACAGTTACGTGTTCTGTCATGTTTTAACCACTCGTTGTGGGGAAATGAATGCTAGAAATGCGATTTTATGCCACTCAAAGCTGACAGAAAACCAGATGCTCTCTAATTTGTGTCTTCATAATTGATTTTATAGGCCTAATGGTAATGATAAAGGCTACTTTCAACACTAATAGTAGTGGGAATGAGAGAATTCTAACCAATTTTAGCTATAAGTAGCCTCTAATAAAACTCCATTATTATTTACTATTGAACAAGTGCGCTTCTGACCTAAAGTAGGTGCTGCTCAAGCAAGTAATGCAATGTGTTGATGACGCTGCCCAAGGAAATATTCAGAATCTCTGTCAGTTTATTTACTGATCAACAGTTTTAACTTATATATTTTTGATGAGACAGATTAATTAAACCCTGTAAATGGAGTTTTCACTGCAGTTGTGTTACATTCATGCTGCTACACACTCCTTAAGTAGTCCTTCCTAAATAAACTATTGCTGTGACACAGTTATGTGCCTTTTATGTTTGGGTATGGCATTATACTTTAATAGGTGTAGACTTCAACACTTCACTGTAGGAATTATGACGTCTGAATATCTTCCTAATGATAAATGTCCTTCTTTATCCAGCAAAGGGCAGATTATGAAAGAAATGAATGAGTATATGCGTCAGTTCAAAGTTTAATTGAAATAATTTTATGTTCACATCCCCCACTGATGTGTATTGTGAGGAACTTACGGATGTTATTGGCATATTCAGCAAAAATTAGTTTTAGAATTTACTGAGACAGATTTTTTTTATAGAGAGATAATTGGTCACCTTTTCATGCATCTAGTACTTGATATGTTTTTTTTCTGCAGGGAAACAAAAGTATCACCACTAAAACAACCTTTTTTCCCATTTCATCTATCCATTGTCAGCCTCATCTGGATACATTGGACACTCTGCATTAACCTGGTAGAGGCTTCATTATAATTTTCTGAGCAACTTTTCTAATGAAGGATGTTAAAGTAAATAAAAACTGCTTTACAACTTTTAATATGAACATGACTAATTTGGGAGTGTAGAAAATGCTGCAGATTCTTCAAAACTTTCACAAGTACATAGGTTTTCATCATTTCTTTTAACTGTGACTGACCTTAGAAAACCAACTTTATGTGTCAACTTAAAGTAAGTTATTTCGTTTTTATTGGTACTCCAAATTGAGAGTCATTTTTATGAAGTGTTCAGTTGAAGTGCGTCCTATGATGGAAGTTACTTTTACATTAGTGGATTTTGTTAGGCACCCATTTTGTAAGTAAATTGACATTACTGACATATACTGATCAGTCAGAACATTATGACCACCTACCTAAAAGCCGGTATGTCCACTTTTGGCACTGATAACAACAATGATGCATTGTGGTACGGAATCAACGAGGCCTTGCTAGATCGTTGGAGGGAGCTGACACCATGTCTGCACACACAAGTCACCTAATTCCCATAAATTAGTGGGAGGGGGTGTGGTGATGTCCTCCGATGCCACGTTCAATCATATCCTGGATGTCTTTGTTCCTTCTCAGATCTGGCAAGTTGGGGGCCGGCATGCTAACTGGAAATCGCTATGTGTTCCTCAGACAACTCTGTCACACTCCTAGCTTTGTGACATGGCACATTATCATGCTGCAAGATGCCACTGCTGTCAGGAAACATGATCCTTATCAATCAGTGTGCATGGTCTGCAACCAGTGTACGTTAATCTTTGGCCATCATGGACCCATGGATGCCCACGTGAATGTTCCCCGGAGCACCGCCCTGTCTTGATTCTGCAATACAGCTGTCAAGAAGCTGTTCCCCTGGAAGATGACTGATTTGCACCCTCCTTTGGCATGATGAAGAAGGTATCAGGATTCATCAGCATCAGACCTTGTGGCACCCTGCCACTGCCCCACCATCCAGTACCAATAATCCCTTATCTATTTCAGTTTCAGTTGTCGACATCATGATGTTAACATTGGCACATATATGTGTCGTTGGCTGCAGACTCCCATCGTTAGGAGTGTCCAGTCCACTGTGTGTTCAGACACACTTGTATTCTGCCCAGTATTAAAGTCTGATGTTAGTTCCGCCACAGTCCACCATGTGTCCTATTTTCCCAGTATGCCCAGCCTATGAAGTCTGACACCTGTAATGAGTGGTGGTCGCACAACCACACAGTGTCTGGATGTGAATTTACCTTGATTTTGCCACATTTTGAAGCACTCCTCAAACACCTGGCAAGTTATGCAGTTTCTGAAAGTCTCATGCGGAGCTTCCAGGCTATCACAATCTGCCCTTAGTCAAACTCAGACAGGTGGTGTGCCTTACTCATTCTGAACATCGTCAGCACACTCACTAATACTACATGCACTGTGTGTATGTCTGACTAGTAGTCTTTCCTTGCACATCACTCTGCTGTCACCTGGAAGGGTTTATATAGATAGTGGGTTATTGGTCATAATGTTCTGGCTAATCAGTGTTAAGGAATTATGTAAACGTTATTCTGGTGCACCATTTGCACTCAATACTTGATAAAAAAAATAGAATTTTAACTGCAGAAGAATAATGAAAGTATTTTATGACTAGCGTTTCCCCTGTGGCCTTGACCATATATGCATTTTACACATACAGGGTGTTACAAAAAGGTACGGCCAAACTTTCAGGAAACATTCCTCACACACAAATAAGGGAAAGATGTTATGTGGACATGTGTCCGGAATCGCTTAATTTCCATGTTAGAGCTCATTTTAGTTTCGTCCACCTACGCTCAATGGAGCACGTTATCATGATTTCAGATGGGATACTCTACCTATGCTGCTAGAAAATGTGCCTTTACAAGTACGACACAACATGTGGTTCATGCACGATGGAGCTCTTGCACATTTCAGTCGAAGTGTTCGTACGCTTCTCAACAACACATTCGGTGACTGATGGATTGGTAGAGGTGGACCAATCCCGTGGACTCCATGCTCTTCTGACCTCAACCCTCACGACTTTCATTTATGGGGGAAATTTAAAAGCTCTTGTCTACGCAACCCCGGTACCAAATGTAAAGACTCTTCGTGCTCGTATTGTGGACGGCTGTGATACAATCCGCCATTCTCCAGGGCTGTATCAGCGCATCAGGGATTCCATGCGACGGAGGGTGGATGCTTGTATCATCGCTAACGGAGGACATTTTCTGTAACAGAGTGTTTGAAGTCACGCTGGTACATTTTGTTGCTGTGTGTTTCCATTCCATGATTAATGTGATTTGAAGAGAAGTAATAAATTGAGCTCTAACATGGAAAGTAAGCATTTCCGGACACATGTCAACATAACATATTTTCTTTCTTTGTGTGTGAGGAATGTTTCCTGAAAGTTTGGCTGTACCTTTTTGTAACACCCTGTATATTGCATACATTTCTTCCACCTCCCTTCCCATCTCTAACTCTTCATCCTGCTGTCCTTGTGTCCACCTCATTCTCCCTTCCTGCTCACTCTGTTCTTACCTATTCTCTCCTGCTATCTATCTCTGTCCATCTCCTGCTCTATTCATTTCAACATTCCCCCAGGTGTGCCCATACGCAAGTATGGCTCCTGTACAACAGGTCAAAAAAGCAGGTCAATACTACTCCCACAAAACACCTCTCACGTGTGAGTGAGACAGCCTACATATCTGGAACTTGGGAAACCTTTTCTTGCCTCTGACTTATAGGCTGTCATGAAAATTATGTTGATAACACAGTCCAAAATTACCCCTACACAACATGCTTGTCTTGCAGGGTAGCCTGTAAGGCATAGTCTAAAAAATAGTAGATTAGACTGAAAAACATTCCTGGAGAATCACTGTTATTCATCTTCTGGTCTGGTTGGACCAGATCTGTAGCATTATCAGTCTCTTGAGTGAGCTGACAAGAATAGTCGAAGGTGTTACATAAGGAGCAAGCATGAGGGAGAACCACAGCAGAAGTATCACTTATCTCCTAGCTCATATGGAATTCTTCAAATTTACCCTTATTTTCATGGAATTGGAAATCAAATTATTTGATGGTAATAATAGTAGCTTATGCACCACTCCCTCTTCTCCACTATATATATAAAATGATAATTAAATAGACACCCTAGCTGCAAGCAGGCGTTGATGCACTTCATTGCAGCTAGGGTGTCTATTTAATTATCATTTCATTTCTAGCAAAGCTGCATGGTCATCCACGGTAACTGTTCTTTCGGGAACAGATACTACTGTCATATATATAGTTATATATATAAAAAAAAGATGTAAACATTTTCTTTTCTTACAGCATTGTATTACATTCTCGAGTAACACTTAATTTAACAACATCTGAGAACTCTATGTTCCGTTAGATTATAAATCTTGTCAGGCCAAATTTCCAAAACATACCCACCGTACATTATGGCATAGACCTACACACAAAACCTGTGATTTCCAGTGCCTATCAGGCTACTCTGGACACTGCAATATTTCTCATGATGGCACACCTGGAGCTCTAATGTGGTTCTGGGATGAACCTTGGATACCCTCAACCAAGTAGATCAAGAACTGAGAGAAAAACTTAGGAATTCCATTAATGTACAAAAGTTTTTATGTGAAATTTTCATGTTGTATGAATACTGTAAATCGAATTCAAAACTGGAAAGGGAAGTAGTATATTCATTAGCAAGAAAATTGAATGGATATTTGCAAGAGTTATTACTTTTTGCTGCTTATATTTAACACAAAGAAAAAGTGAGACTAACCTTTAATTAATGCTCCAGGGTGGAAATCTTTCTACTACTCACGCTGAAAAATTCTGCAGCTGCAAATTCACAGAATCATACTTATTTCATCTTATTAACTGACAGTGAGTTTCTCTTCAACATTGCTGTAATAACAATAAAATTAATGAAATATGAGCAGTAAGCACATCATGTAAAAAATATGATGTAACTGTACATTCATATCACAACATCTGAGCATATCGTGGGTAGTAGATAACAGTATGTGTTAGATCAGTGTATATTGTGTTATACATAGAGGTGACTAAAGTCATGGGATAGTGATATGGAAATGTAAAGATGGCAGTAGAATCGTGTACACAAGGTATAAAAGGGCAGTATATTGGTGGAGCTGTCATATGTACTCAGGTAATTCGAATGAAAAGGTTTCCGACATGATTATGGCTGAATGACTGGATTTAAGAGACTGAACATACAACAGTAGTTAGAGCTAGACTCATAGGATATTCCATTTCAGAAATCATTATGGACTTCAATATTCCAAGATCCACAGTGTCAAGCGTTTGCTGGCAATACCAAATTTCAGGCATCACCTTTCACAACAGACAATGCAATTTCCAATGGCCTTCACTTAATTACGGAGAGCAGTGGCATTTGGGTAGAGTGTCAGTGCTAACCTGACAAGCAACACTGCACTAAAAAAAAAAGAAAAAAAATGCAGAAATCAATGTGGAGTATATGACGAACATATCTGTTAGGTCAGTGTGATGAAATTTGCTATTATTGGGCTGTGGGAGAGATGACAAATGCGAATACCTTTGCTGACAGCACTAAATCACCTGCAGTGCCTCTTCTGAGCTCTTAATCATATCGTTTGGACACTAGATGACTGGAAAACCAAGGCTTGGTCAGATGAGTCCCAATTTCACTTTTTAAGAGCTGATGGTAGGGATCGAGTGTGTCACAGACTCCACAAAGCCATGGACCAAAGTTGTCAACATGGCACTGTGCAAGCTGTTGGCAGCTCCATAAAGGTGTGGGCTGGGTTTACATGGAACGGACTGGGTCCTCTGATACAACTGAACCAGTTATTGAATGTAAATGGTTTTGCTTGGCTATTTGGAGACCATTTGCAGCCATTTATGGACTTCATGTTCCCAAACAATGATAAAATTTTTATGGATGAAAATGCACCATGTCACTGGGCCCCAGTTGTTTGTGATTCATTTGTAGATCATTCTTGATGATTTGACCAAATCATTTAGCCACCCAGACTGCCTGACATGAAACCTGTCAAACATTTATGGGACATAATTGAGAGGTCAGTTCATGTACAAAAATCCTGCATCAGCAACTCTTTCACAATTAAGAATGGATATAGAGGCAGGATGGCTCAGTATTTCTGCATGCGACTTCCAATGACTTGTTGAATACCTATCCTCAGTGCTGACAATTTTCTGGAGGGAAGATTATGTTCTTGTCATGAAACAATTATTGAAAAAAAATTAGAGAATAAGCCCCTGTGACAGACCACAGAACAATTTTACTGCCACAGTAAAGATCATAAAGAGAAGAAAAAAGAAATTAGTGCTCATATTTAAGCAAACAGACAGTCATTTCTCCCTTCTTTGTTTTGTGAGTGGGATAGGAAAGGGAATTATTAGTTGTGGTACAAGGTACCTTCCACCATAGTGGACTGTGAAATAAAAGTAGATGTAGAAGGTTAGAAAGTAAACACAGGTCACTATGACCTGATGATCAGGATCTCCTACAGGTGAATTAATCTGATGTTGGGGCCTGGGTGAACTGCCTTCCTTTTTTACCTTCAGTGCCCAAATCTGTCTCTCTTCCTGGAGTTTGCTATAACATATGGTTTTATTTTGGGTTTGAATGCCAGAAGACAAAATAATGTATTTCTGACAACTTATACACTAGAGTAAAATGTTAGAGAAGAATCAGACAAAATATATTTGGAAATTGTGTTTGTGTTTAATTTCATGATTCATAAAACTGTGTTTTTTCAGAAACTAATTTCTTTATTAACTCTATATTTTGTTGAAGATAAATGCACAAACACCTAAATGTTGGATGTTAATGTCTCTTTTAACTCACTTAAATGTATCAAAGGCAACAACCTCATCAACCTTAGGATCCAACAAATATGATTAAAGTGCAAGCAAATACTTATTCTGTCTAATATTATGGGATACCCAAAAAGAAAAACTGGAATTACTTTTTAGAAACTATACATTTTCAAATTGGGTACAAAATAACCTGATCCCCTATAAAATACTTTCCATTATAACTAATACTTTTCTCCCACTGTCGTTTCCAATGTTTGAAACATTTTTTGTAGTCATCTTTAGAAATGGCTGACAGCTCCTACCCCCTTCTTTGACTTCTTTAATGTTGTCAGATTGGTGTTTTTCATGCACCTTTTCATGCATGGAAATAGGAAAAAAAGTTGAAGAGAACCAAGTCAGGTGAGTAAGGTGCATGCTGTTTTTACCCAAAAACTGTCTAACAGAGATGGCTGTGTATGCAGGTGCATTGTCGTGTTGGAAGAACCATTTCCTGTCTTCCACAAATCAAGTCTTTTTTGACAAACACTGTTGTGTTTAAAACTTAGAAGTAAAGGTTTAATTGATGGTCTGACCTGATGGCATAAACTATCATTGATTTGGACAGTTGACTGATGTCCAGAAAAAGGTTTAACATCAATTGACATGTAACCAGTTTTAAATTGAGCAAACTACTTGTATGCTTGAGTTTTTCCCATAGCTTCATCTTGGTAAACTGTTTTCAACATTAAAATACTTTCAGCAACATATTTACCAAGTAGAAAATAAAATTTCATATTTATTTATTTAGTCCTTCAAATCCTATATGTATAGAATATATACAAGGATATTGGACATGGTTAGGTATTTACAAGATAAAATACAGTTTGTATTGTAATCCTATGGACTAGATATTGAAGTAATGTAGCACAGATTCATAAATACAACAAACATTACAGGCAACATACAAAGTAGAATATTAATAATGCATCTTTATTTTTGTTGTTTGGCTTTTATATATTCTGTCAGACTGTAAAAGCAATGATCAATTAAATATGCCTTTACTTCAGCCTTAAAACTACAGAGTTTACCTATTGATTTAATATGTTAAGGTAGATTATTGAAAATCTTTATCTCAGTATGTAGTGTGCCTTTTTGGCACAATGATGTTCTCACCTGTTTCACATGAAGGTCAGATTTTTACCTTGTATTGTGTGCATGTATATCTTCATTTTTTAATAAGATATCTGGGTGTATATCGATATATTGTTTGATGGAAACTGATGTTTCGTAGATAAAAATGCGAGGAAGAGGAAGAACTGACAGTTTTTTGAATATGGGACTGCACGATTTCGTATTGTTTACCCCTTCAATAATTCTTAGTATTCTCTTTTTCATCCTGAAAAGTTTAATATTTGTTGTAGTATTGCCCCAGAAGATTATGCCATATTTAATTACAGAATTCACATAGAAGTAGTATACATTTAACAGGCTGGCTTTGCTGCAACAAGTTTCTAAGATCCGTATCATGTAACATGTTTTGCTTAGTTTTCTTTGCAAATATTCAATATGTACCTCCCATTTTGTGTTGTTCTGGAGCCAGAGTTCCAGAAATTCAGTGCTGTCAACAGTGTCAAGAACTCTGTCCCTAAGTTCTATATCTATGTTTGGGTGGTGTCTGCATTTTACATTATAGAAGTTCAGTGCTACTGTCTTTTCTTTGTTTATAATTAGCTTGTTGTAGCTGAACCACTGTTCTACACTGTTCATTGTTTGGATAGTGGAGTCTTCTAGTTTTTCTTCTGTTTTACCACTAATAAGGAATCTTGTATCGTCTGCAAACTGGAGGGTAGTTTGGCAATATTTGTTGTACATAAGATCATTGACATACAGGAGAAACAGAATGGGTCCTAATATTGAACCTTGAGGGATACCATATTTCACATTTTCATATACCGAATAGTAGTAGCTGATTTTGTTATGGTCAGTATATTGCCCTTCAACCACCTGTTTGCGACCACATAGGTATGTCTTGAGCCACTCATTGGATATACCTCTAATTCCTAACTGGTCAAGCTTCTGCAGTAGGGCATTATGTTCAATGACGTCAAAAGCTTTAGATAAATCAAGACATATGCCTGTCACATACTCACTTGCATCCAGTTTAGTATAGATTTCATTAAGAAATTCAAATATTGCACTTTCAGTTGAATAGCCTTTCCTGAACCTATGCTGTGAAGGAGAGAGAATTTTATTTTTATTTAGGAAATCAGACAATCTCTTATAAAAAAACTTTTTCTAAAATTTTAGAAAATACAGGCAGTAGGGCTATTGGTCTATAATTTGAAACACATTCTGGATTTCCTTTTTTGAACAGTGCTTTCAGCTTTGCTGTTTTTAAGCATGAAGGGAAGGTTCCTGATGCCAGTGAGCTGTTGCACAAATGTGTCAAGGGTTCAGCTAAGGCAAGACAGCATTTTTTAATAATTGCATCTGGTATTCAATCAATTCCACATGAGTACCCTGTTTTCAAGGTTTTTATAACTGATAAAATTTCTTCAGAATTTGTGGGTGAAAGGAACAAAGATGTAGACACATTTCTCACACTATTGCACGGTGGAGGTGATATTTTGTTGTGTTCTTCCAGTGCACTTACCAACTGTTCACTTACATTTGCAAAATATTTGTTGAAGGTCCCTGCAATTTCTGTTGGGCAAGAAATCATTTGTCCTTCATAACATAAGTTCATATTTTTATATTCTTTAATTTCACTTGTTGTTTGATTTTTTATAACTTCACATATAGCTTTAGATTTGTTTTTTGAATTTTCAATGTATTTGTCATTTGCCATTGTTTTAGCTTTCCTTACAACATTTTTGAGGATCCTCTTGTAATTCTTCAGGTACAAATGAAATTCATGAGGCATGTTCTGTGTCTTTGCTATATCATGTAATCTTCTTTTCTCTGCACAAGATATTCTAATACCTGTTGTAATCCATTTGTTCTTTTTGAACTTGTTGTTGTTGTTGTGGTCTTCAGTCCTGAGACTGGTTTGATGCAGCTCTCCATGCTACTCTATCCTGTGCAAGCTTTTTCATCTCCCAGTACCTACTGCAACCTACATCCTTCTGAATCTGCTTAGTGTATTCATCTCTTGGTCTCCCCCTACGATTTTTACCCTCCACGCTGCCCTCCAATGCTAAATTTGTGATCCCTTGATGCCTCAGGACATGTCCTACCAACCGATCCCTTCTTCTAGTCAAGTTGTGCCACAAACTTCTCTTCTCCCCAATCCCATTCAGTACCTCCTCATTAGTTACATGATCTACCCACCTAATCTTCAGCATTCTTCTGTAGCACCACATTTCGAAAGCTTCTATTCTCTTCTTGTCCAAACTATTTATCATCCATGTTTCACTTCCATACATGGCTACACTCCATACAAATACTTTCAGAAATGACTTCCTGACACTTAAATCTATACTCGATGTTAACAAATTTCTCTTCTTCAGAAACGATTTCCTTGCCATTGCCAGCCTACATTTTATATCCTCTCTACTTCGACCATCATCAGTTATTTTGCTCCCCAAATAGCAAAACTCCTTTACTACTTTAAGTGTCTCATTTCCTAATCTAATTCCCTCAGCATCACCCGACTTACTTAGACTACATTCCATTATCCTTGTTTTGCTTTTGTTGATGTTCATCTTATATCCTCCTTTCAAGACACTGTCCATTCCATTCAACTGCTCTTCCAAGTCCTTTGCTGTCTCTGACAGAATTCCAATGTCATCGGCGAACCTCAAAGTTTTTATTTCTTCTCCATGAATTTTAATACCTACTCCGAATTTTTCTTTTGTTTCCTTTACTGCTTGCTCAATATACAGATTGAACAACATCGGGGAGAGGCTACAACCCTGTCTTACTCCCTTCCCAACCAATGCTTCCCTTTCATGTCCCTCGACTCTTATAACTGCCATCTGGTTTCTGTACAAATTGTAAATAGCCTTTCGCTCCCTGTATTTTTCCCCTGCCACCTTTAGAATTTGAAAGAGAGTATTCCAGTCAACATTGTCAAAAGCTTTTTCTAAGTCTACAAATTCTAGAAACGTAGGTTTGCCTTTCCTTAATCTTTCTTCTAAGATAAGTCGTAAGGTCAGTATTGCCTCACGTGTTCCAGTGTTTCTACGGAATCCAAACTGATCTTCCCCGAGGTTGGCTTCTACTAGTTTTTCCATTCGTCTGTAAAGAATTCGTGTTAGTATTTTGCAG
Organism: Schistocerca serialis cubense; assembly: GCF_023864345.2. Taxonomy (NCBI): domain Eukaryota; kingdom Metazoa; phylum Arthropoda; class Insecta; order Orthoptera; family Acrididae; genus Schistocerca; species Schistocerca serialis. The sequence goes on from NC_064640.1 coordinate 833,726,488, forward strand.
CTGTGACTTATTAAACTGATAGTTCGGTAATTTTCACATCTGTCAACACCTGCTTTCTTTGGGATTGGAATTATTATATTCTTCTTGAAGTCTGAGGGTATTTCGCCTGTTTCATACATCTTGCTCACCAGATGGTAGAGTTTTGTCAGGACTGGCTCTCCCACGGCCGTCAGTAGTTCCAATGGAATATTGTCTACTCCGGGGGCCTTGTTTCGACTCAGGTCTTTCAGTTCTCTGTCAAACTCTTCACGCAGTATCGTATCTCCCATTTCATCTTCATCTACATCCTCTTCCATTTCCATAATATTGTCCTCAAGTACATCGCCCTTGTATAGACCCTCTATATACTCCTTCCACCTTTCTGCTTTCCCTTCTTTGCTTAGAACTGGGTTTCCATCTGAGCTCTTGATATTCATACAAGTCGTTCTCTTATCTCCAAAGGTCTCTTTAATTTTCCTGTAGGCGGTATCTATCTTACCCCTAGTGAGATAGGCCTCTACATCCTTACATTTGTCCTCTAGCCATCCCTGCTTAGCCATTTTGCACTTCCTGTCAATCTCATTTTTGAGACGTTTGTATTCCTTTTTGCCTGTTTCACTTACTGCATTTTTATATTTTCTCCTTTCATCAATTAAATTCAATATTTCTTCTGTTACCCAAGGATTTCTACTAGCCCTCGTCTTTTTACCTACTTGATCCTCTGCTGCCTTCACTACTTCATCCTTCAAAGCTACCCATTCTTCTTCTACTGTATTTATTTCCCCCATTCCTGTCAATTGCTCTCTTATGCTCTCCCTGAATCTCTGTACAACCTCTGGTTCTTTTAGTTTATCCAGGTCCCATCTCCTTAAATTCCCACCTTTTTGCAGTTTCTTCAGTTTTAATCTACAGGTCATAACCAATAGATTGTGGTCAGAGTCCACATCTGCCCCTGGAAATGTTTTACAATTTAAAACCTGGTTCCTAAATCTCTGTCTTACCATTATATAATCTATCTGATACCTTTTAGTATCTCCAGGGTTCTTCCATGTATACAACCTTCTTTCATGATTCTTAAACCAAGTGTTAGTTATGATTATGTTGTGCTCTGTGCAAAATTCTACCAGGCGGCTTCCTCTTTCATTTCTGTCCCCCAATCCATATTCACCTACTATGTTTCCTTCTCTCCCTTTTCCTACACTCGAATTCCAGTCACCCATGACTATTAAATTTTCATCTCCCTTCACAATCTGAATCATTTCTTTTATTTCATCATACATTTCTTCAATTTCTTCGTCATCTGCAGAGCTAGTTGGCATATAAACTTGTACTACTGTAGTAGGTGTGGGCTTCGTATCTATCTTGGCCACAATAATGCGTTCACTATGCTGTTTGTAGTAGCTTACCCGCATTCCTATTTTCCTATTCAGTATTAAACCTACTCCTGCATTACCCCTATTTGATTTTGTGTTTATAACCCTGTAGTCACCTGATCAGAAGTCTTGTTCCTCCTGCCACCGAACTTCACTAATTCCCACTATATCTAACTTCAACCTATCCATTTCCCTTTTTAAATTTTCTAACCTACCTGCCCGATTAAGGGATCTGACATTCCACGCTCCGATCCGTAGAACGCCAGTTTTCTTTCTCCTGATAATGACATCCTCCTGAGTAGTCCCCGCCCGGAGATCCGAATGGGGGACTATTTTACCTCCGGAATATTTTACCCAAGAGGACGCCATCATCATGTAATCATACAGTAAAGCTGCATGCCCTCGGGAAAAATTACGGCTGTAGTTTCCCCTTGCTTTCAGCCGTTCGCAGTACCAGCACAGCAAGGCCGTTTTGGTTATTGTTACAAGGCCAGATCAGTCAATCATCCAGACTGTTGCCCTTGCAACTACTGAAAAGGCTGCTGCCCCTCTTCAGGAACCACACGTTTGTCTGGCCTCTCAACAGATACCCCTCCGTTGTGGTTGCACCTACGGTACGGCTATCTGTATCGCTGAGGCACGCAAGCCTCCCCACCAACGGCAAGGTCCATGGTTCATTGGGGGGAACTTAGGTTGAACTTAGGTTGACATTTTTGCTTTTTTAATGTAAATGCAGCTTCAAAGTATGACATGAAGATTTCCATGAATTTTTCAAACTTTTTGATAGTATTTTCACAAGTATACACTTCATACCAAGTCTCTTCACTTAGTCTCTGTACAAAAAGGTTTATTTGTTTGGTAGTGAATTTCCTTGCTTCTTTTACAAGTTCCTCTTTCTCAGTTGTTTCACTTGGGGGGTGCAAAGCAATAAACTGTGCATAGTGATCATTGAAGCCAGAATTAAGATTTCTAGCACAGAAATTGTGATTTACATTTGTGTTTATTAATATCTGATCAATTGTTGAGCTAGTTGTTGGTGTAACTCTTGTAGGAGAGTCTATGGTGGCTTTTATGTTATATGTTTCCAGTAGGGTCATCAAGCTTTGCTGGTCTTTTGAGATTTCTTGAAAATCAATATTCAAATCTCCACATACGATCACTGTTTTGTTGAAGTTTTTTATAGTATTTAAAGCTGCTTCTAGTTGGTGACAGAAATCATTTAAGTTCTCATCAGGGCTCCTATATACACAGATGATTATTAATTTTAATGCAGAGAGTTCAACTGCGTATACTTCAAAAATTTTCTCTTCTGCTAACAGTTCAATGGATTTTATGTTACAATAATCAATGCCACTTTTAACAAACGTACATGACCCTCAATGACTGAATGTAATTCTAGAAAATGGTGAAGAAAGATTGAAGTCTGCAAGTTTTATGACTGACATTGCATCTTTAGGCAGCCAGTGTTCAGTTATACACACTACAGAAACGTTCTTTAGCTCATCAGCACATAACATTTCAACTTCACTTAATTTGTTTAGCAATGATTGGACATTTTGATGAATCAGCATGAAATTAAAGGGTTTGTTAGGCTTTGGCATATTGTTAGACTTTGGCATATTTAATTGATCACTTACCTTTACCTTGTCAATAAAAAAATCATTCAGGAGTGCTGGAAGTACTGCTTTCCTTTTCCCGACTGCACCTATTCTTCTATTATCATCTGCAGCATAATTTTCTTCTGTGTCTGGCTCCCCTGGTAGTGGTTCAGCTGCTGCTCCTACTGTTGATAATATTGCTGCTGGTGTTAGAGCTGGGTCTGCAATTGGTAGAGCTGTTGCTGCATTCATTGTGCCTGAATATTGGAGGCACCTAGTTCCTTCTTTTGTTGTTGATGTTGGTGAGTGAGGTCTTGCTGGCATTGTTTCCTTCGAATATTTGGGGGGCCAATCCAGGATGATTTTGCTTTTTAGTGTTTGATGCCTCTTGGTGATAATTTCTTCAATTTTTCCGATGAGCGGTTTTTTCCCCATGTTGTTAACGTGCAATCCATGTAATGTGTGGAATCTACGCCCAATATTATTAACATTTATGAGTTCTATATTTCTGAAATGATTGCAAAGTGTTGTTCACTTAAACTTGTCATCATAAAAGTAAAACAAGAACAAAACAGTACCAGCAAAAACAATCACTGCAGATGAACAGAACAAGCCAAATGACAACACAGGTAGTACTGAACTGGCAATAAGCTCCACTATACATGCCTATTGGCAGAAATACATACTACACAAGGTCCACCCACAGCAACGTTATTCTGATATTTAAGGGATCCCCTCGTATACCCATGAGTGTGAGCACTCATTTGCATGACATGGTGTAAAACTCCAACTGTGCAAGAATGATAGCTGTAGTACTGTAACACAGAATTTTCTCTAGTCAAATGTTCACTATCCCAATTCTTGCTAAAATTTATAAAGGAAAGCTACTTGATCACTTTTTCTCCTTGAACTCTCTTAAAATTTCACAAATTAATAGAAATATAGGTTTTTTGTTGTGTAGCCCATAATGTCTGATACCAGAAATGCCATATCCTTTCCTAGAATGTGGATAATCTGTTCTTGAACACATGAACAAATCTCATTTACAGTTGCCATCCCTACCGTCAGTGTGGCTGTTTCATTTGGTGCGTGTTTTCTCTCTGTATTAATCATATGTTTTTTATCCATTGTGTATTGTATACGTAATTCGGGTTTGTGGCTGCAGTTATTTGATTAGCTCAGAGTGAACTTACTCACACAGGTTAATGTACATCATTGTTGGGCATATTTTATAAGAAAGCTGACTTCACAGATGTTACTAAATATTGACAACTCTCACCTCTTACATAACTCTCTTAATTGTTGTCATCCACCCGAATAGAATGGGATACTTACAAAATCACAGTTGCGATCTCAAAAGAATCACTCTACTGATAAAGTTGATAATATCTTCACTTAAAATTTTTAAATGGTAAAGGATCATCAGTTGAAAATGTCTCTGAGTTATTAAAGACATTTTATTGTTCAATCACAATGAACCGTAAGAGAAATTAAGTTTTTATGGGATAGCTTGTTCAGCACATGCCTGATTTAGTTCCTATTTATGAATCAGGATGAAAAATTTTACACTAGGCTTGTGGGTAATACAAAGAGGGACATAAGTTTCCAGCATGCTGGGTTGTTGAAGGGCCAGCTACTTGTGATACCATTTCCATATGACAAACAGCTAAAGTTGTAAAATGCTCTTTTTATTACTTGATGATTACCAGTTTTAGGTTTTTATTCATAACTCATTCTCAGATCATCCATCCAAGCAGAATGAATACCACTCCACACAGCAACAAATCATGACAGTTATTAGCAAAATGGAGTACAGTGCAAATGATCATGAAACATGTATCCAGTTTTCATTGTACTCCTGTGCAAACTGACTGTAATGAATTTTTGGTGTCTTGAGTAACATTTATTCTGATTGGATGGATGATTTGAGGATGGCTTATGCATAAAAACCCAAAAGTAGCCATGATCAAGTAATAGAGATATTTTGCAATTTTGGTTATTTGTTGTATTGAAATTGCAAAGAGGGACAGCATATCACCTTCATGGGGAGAAATTACACTGATTAATCCAAAGACTTCTATTATGGGCCCATTGCTCTTCATGTTCAATGTTAGTGATTAATCAGTTTATCCCAGGATAACTCTCCACTTAGGCAAAAAGTATTCTCTACACAAAAGGAAGTAATTAGAATTAAATGTGAGGACAACACATTCAATTTTTGAGGAATCTGTTAAGTAATAGGGAATTTTAAACACACCCTTCCAGCACATTTATTCACTCATTATATTTGCTCTCAACTCACTGTAGTTTGGAAGTAACAGACATATTCGCCAATACAATCCTAGAATAAAAAGTGAGCTGCACTTCCCTTTGGTGAATCTAACTGTGTCACAGGAAGGAATGCAATTCTCAGCCATAAAACTCTTTGATATTGTATCCAAACATATAAAATGTCTGGCAGATAGCATAAGTGTTCTTAGATATATATTACAGTTGTTTATCCATAAAAACCCATTGTATACCACATTGATTTTCTTCTAAATGTGTACGACTTTTTTTGTACATCGTATAACATCCTAGCACCAGACATGTTCTGATTAGGAATGGCTCCAGTGACATAACGTGAGGGCTCACTCAGAGTATCTTTTAGATGGGAATTGAAGAAGTATTTTGTAGTTATTTGCATGTTCTGGGAGTATATTGGTGACCATTTCCAATTATGTAGAAAGAGAAGTAGGTTTGTATAGTCGAAATATTGCTATATGCTCATCATTTACATAAGTCAATATTTACTTCAGGCTCAGTTATATGTGGTATAGGAGAAGATTCCAAGTGAAAAATGAGTTTAATGTCTATTTCAGTCATTCATTAGCTGCCAGCACATTTCATTCAAAAAGGACTCTCTCATATATTTTTAGGGCTGTGCATTTCCCTCCTTCTGTCCTAGAGTAGGCAAATTTGCGTATAATAGGTGCTACAGGTACTTTTGATCCTACATTTATATTTAAGAATGCTGCCAATTTTTTTCCCAAAAGTGTTACTGGTTCCTCATACCAAACTTCATATGAGAGAGTAAATGTGTTGAGAGGCTGCTGTTAGTCTGCCCTATCTTCTTAAATGGTTTTATATACAAGGTAAAGTATGGAAACTGGCTAAAAATCATAGCCAGAATAGCCCATAAACCCCATTATTAATCTATGAGGTGGATTTGACATTTAGGTGATGTGCCTTCCTGTGTCCTGGAAGTGAGTGCTTTAACATTCTCATTTATGTGGACAGGTTACAGTGCTCTGACATGTATTTTAAATGAGCTGTTGGAAGTTATAAAAACACTTTCTTATGTCTCACAACATAGTTTACCACTATCACTATCTGAAATCAAATTACTAACAAAATTTTAAGATTTCATTTAATTTATAGAATACTGACAATGCTTCAGACATTGTCTATTAATTCAGGATCCTTAACTATTTACAATAATGCAGTAGTTGTGCCAAATTTGTTGTAAGTAATAATTCCCACTTTAAGATTAATATCATAATAATATGTTAAGATAGAAGAAAACTGATACAGAATAATAAACTGCATGTGGCAAGTATATTTTATCGTCTTCATGATAAAATTCTACAGCATTTTGACACTACTGTTTGCATTCTTTTCAGATGCAGTTTTCCTCTATTTTGTGTAAAGTTTCTTCTGTTTACTGATTAATGGACAGTCTAAGTACGAACCACTATGCAACAGAGGCCAGGCAAAACAAATTATTAAATGTAATGAGAAGAAAATTTTTAGTTGACTTCAGCTGCATAGTGTATAAATTGTCACAACTTGCTATGTGAACATTGGATATTTTTCCAACTGTAAGGGCTTCACATTGCCCACATATTCCCACTGAACAAATCACTACTCTACTCTTTAAGTGCTGAGACTGAGGATCCATTAGTGCTTTACATGGAGTGATACGTAAAATGTCAGAGTTTCTTATTGTTAGCACTACAGCACCACAAACTATACAGCTGCTAGATCTGTTGAGCAAGGAAGCCATTGGGAAAGGAAACATTGATAAAGAAAAGTATGTACATAGAGGAGTCACTAAGTGACACACAAGCACAATGGGAAAGACTGCTAAAATATTAAGCTTTCGGACAGAGTCCATCTTCTGAAATAAAAACCAGGCACACTACCACAAGAGTAGCGGAAGGCACAGACTGGGGAGGAGGAGGGATTGCAAGGAAAGGTGGGAGAAAGACACTTTGCTACCTGTAGGAGAGTGCAGGGATGTGGTGGGGACAGGATAGGGCTGCTAGCGTTTTGTGGCTGTGCTTTGTCAGGGGTGGGGGAGAGTGAGATGGAAGAGTATGGCGAGAAATAGGGAAGGGGAAAAGACTGGAAGCTGCATTGGTGGATTAGGAAGCATGTGCAGTATTGGATTGGAAGTGGAGAAGTTAATTGCTAGGTTTAGGACAGGGACTACTGGAGACGGAGGCCAAGGAGTGTACGTGGAAAAGGGATATGTTTTAGGAGGAGGTTATGCTGCACAGTTCCAAAAAGCTGGAGTAGGTGGAAATAATTCAAATGGTGCCAGCTGTGAAGTAGTCATTAAAGAAAAGAACATCATACTGAGTAGAACACTCAGCAGCTAAGTGATCCAGCTGCACCTTAGCCACAGATTGGCAGGGCCATTCATGCAGACAACTTGGTAGTTTCACGCCCATGCAGATAGCCGCAGAGTGGTTGCAGCATGGTTTGTAGATGACATGGGTACTTTTACAAGTAGTCCTTACTTTTATGATGCAGAAGATGCTTGTGACCTGATTGGAGTAGGTTGTAGTGGGAGGATTTATGGGATAGGTTTTGCATTTAGGTCTATTGCAGGGATATGATCCTTGATGCAAGGGTTTGTGACAAGGGACGGAGTAGTGAGGGGCAGAGATATTGCGTAGGGTTGCCAGGCAGCAGGATACCACTGTGGAAGGTGTGATGAGTATAGTAGGTAGGATATTTCTCCTTTTCAGTCAAGGCTAGAGGTATTCAGAACACTGGCGGAGAATGTGATTTACTCCAGCCTTTAGTGGTATTCAGCTTCGAGAATAGCTCTCCATTGTGGTCAGACAGTGGATATTTTTTTCTTCATAATTACAGTCTATTATCTGAAAAACTAAAACAGGGCACACAAATCACATAGCAAAATATTGATTAACTATGTATTTCTAGTACTTAATTCTTTTAGTATAACAACTACGTCTGCTAATAAAAAAACTACAAAAAAATCTCTTAATGAGTTACCCAACAACTAATACTACTTTAAACCCTACTGAATCTGTTGTCTGTTAATTAATTTATTTTGATGTGCTTAAGTTCTAGATGGTTATTTCCACTATGGGATCCATCCTCTTATACAGTAGATATGTGTGAGATGTTATGTAAGTGGAGAGACGACATATGGGAGATCTGTTTCTGGGCGAGGTTGAGAGATTAATTTCAGTCTGTGAAGACGTCAGTGAGATTCTTGGCATATTTGGAGAGGGACTGTATGACACAAAAATTGTGATGACCATTGGTACTGAAGCTGTATGGAAGGGACTTCTTGGTATGAAATGGATGTCAGCTGTCAGAATGGAGGTATTGTTTATCTGATGGAGACAGAAGTACTGATGTATCCTTGAGGTGAAGGTCAACATCAAGGAAGTTGGCATGTTGCGTTGAGGAGGACCAGGTGAATGGACTGGAGAAGTGGTGTTGAGATTCTTGAAGCATGTGAACAGAGTTTTTTCACCCTTGGTCCAGATCACAAAAATGTCATCAGTTAAGCTGAACCAGGTGATTGTTTTTAGATTCTGGGTGGTTAGGAAGCACTCCCCTTGATAGCTGGTGAATAGGTTGGCATAGGATGCTTACTTGTGGTTCCCCATTGCTGTACAATAGGTTCATTTGTAGTTGATATCTTCAAAGGAGTAATAATTGTGGATGAGGATAAAATTGATCACATTGACCGGAAAGGAGATTGTAGGTTTGGAGTTGGTTTGGCATTGGCAAAGTCAATGTTCAGTGGTAGCAGGACCATTGTCATTGGGGATGTTGGTGTAGAGTGAGGTGGCATTGATGGAGATGAGCAGGGCTCTGAGTGGTAAAGGAAAAGGAACTGTGCAGAGTTAGCAGTGGATGTGGTTGGTTTCTTTTATATTAGAGGGTAGGTTACAGGTTATAGGCTGCATGTAGTGCTGCACAAGAGGAGAGGTGCACTCTGTGTGGCAGTAGGGCATCCTGAGTGGTGGGGTTTATGGGCTTCAGAAAGCATGTAGAAGGTAGCAGTGTGGGGAGTGGTGGTGTTGAGGAGAGAGACATACTCATGGGAGAGCCTCTGGGATGGACATAAGGACATGAGGAGGGACTAGTGATCATGCTGTATTTCTGGAATAGACTCTTTGTGACAGGGTTCTTATGTGGGGATATCAGACAGCTGGTGGAACCCCTCTGCTAGGTATGCCCTGCAGTTTGTAACCAGAGTGGTGGAGCTTTTGTTGGTTGGTAGGATCATAAGTTTGGGATCAGATTTTAAGTGATGGAGTGAGGTTCTTGCTGTGGATATAATATTGGTTTCCTTGATGAGGGATATGGCAAATGTTGCCTCACCATACTCGTACTAATAAAGACTTGATGTACTAGATATTTCAGTCTCATAGTGAGTGTGGGTCCTATATGTTCCTTGGATGCTTGTCATGCCAAAGTTACCGTAAAAATAGTAAGGTACAGCAAGATATGCAGTCAAGTTCGTCATTTTTTAGAAGGATTTCAGCAGTGTAGTTTGACATTTTCTTCAGTTTTATAATTTAAAAAATGTAATAAGATTATTCTTGGTGTGCAGTCACAAACAATGAATGACTGAGAGAGCACTGGAGCAGCAGAGGCTACAGTGTTCAATAGTTCTTCAGTTGCACCTGTTTACTTGGAGCCTCAGATATAATTTACACATCATCACGGCAAATGATAACTGGAGACTATTATTCTCATAAAAATGCTAAGTGTTAATGAGGTAAACTGCTGTGCACAAAGAAAAAAGGTAATTGTTGAAAGCAAAATAACTGATGAAAGATTAAAACAAGCCTGTTGCAAAAAAATGTGGTTTACCATACTTAACATATTCATACAGGATAGTGTATCATGTGAAATGCACAGAGTAAGGGCACTGTGAGATATACTTCACAAGGAACTCCTGTTAGTAAAGGTTAAGGTACATCTACTTCTGTTTATATTTTAACAAACCAACAGGACAAGTGTAGGATCCACATTTGAGGATATGTCAAAGGGCTGTCATCTGAACTATAGAACTATTCAAAAATATGTGATAAGAAGGATGTAGCACTACACCATAAATGACGCCATCATGTTACAAAATATGAAAAGAATCTGAGATGGTGTTTTGGTATGTCTGGTAAAAAAATGAGAAAAAAATGTTTGTTTCACACACAACGCACCTTACTTCTGGACTTAGTCTCCTTTGACAGATATATGCTTGGTCCAATGATCCTCCAGCATTTTCATTCCATAATAAAAATATGTTTTGTCAAAATCTACAAATTACTCATTGACAGCAACTATCACTTCTTCAGCTGATGACAATTTCTTCCTAGCAAGCCAAAGTGACAAATCAGGGATTAGGAAGAAGTCACTTGTGGCCAAGTCTGGTGAACAGGGGGGATGAGGAACCAATTCAAAGCCCAATTCATGCACTTGCACCATTGTTACCACTGATGTGTTGGATGGTGCATTAGACTGGTTAAACACAACTAATGTGCATGCCACCTTGTTTTTTTTTTTTTTTTTTTTTTTTTCAGCCTCTACAAGACGCAAATGGTCCAACAATGAATCATAATAGGGTCTAGTTATGGTAACGCTTTTTTCCAGTTAATCTATAAGACTTATTCCTTGGAAATCCCATAAAACAGTGGCGATCATCATACAAGCTGTCAAAATTGTCTCTGCCTTTTTTGATGCACTTTCACCAGCCTTCATTCATTGTTTTGATTCTGGTGTGTCATGTGGGATCCAGGATACATAAAAAGTCACAAATTAACACAAAAAGTCTTGCAGACATCACCAGACATTGCAATGAGATGTTGTGCCAAATGCAATTTTGCTCAACTGTGAACAATTGCGGAGTCCACTTCGCACACAGCATCTTCGTAGCCGATTCTCTGTACAGATTATTATGCACTTGCTCAGTTGAGAAGCCTAAAAGCTCAGAAAGCTTACGAATTTTTAGTTGTTGGTCTTGCATTACCATATCATGTATTTTATCAATGTCTTCCTTTGTTGCGACCTCCATTAGACAGCAGGAGCGTACTTCATATTCAGTGCTTATTCGACCGCATTTAAGATCATTAATGCAAAATTAAATTGTCTCCTATGATGGTGCAGAGACTACATGACTTCATCCAATTCCGTTTTGATTTGTGTGACAGTCCATCTCATCAAATGGAAGTGTTTAATTGCAGCACAGTGTTCTCAATTTTTCATTATAGTCGGCACACTGACCAATTTAGGCAGCTGTCAACAATGTACTGTACACTATACATTGTTGAATTTCTTTATACAATCCTTGGAATAATCAGACTTATCAGTCATGAAAGCTCAACAAAAATGTTCCATTCTTTAATGGAGATTTACCTGTCTTATCAAAAGACCCTCGTACTTAGTAGTTATCCGTCATATATATGACCAGAATGAAAAGGAACAATTTACAGTGTTACTGAATCTGGTTTACATAACACCTGATGTGATGGTGTTAGGGATGGTGACTTTCATGTAGTAAGCTTTTTTCTGAAAATAGTTATTTAATTTAAATTGCTAGTTACTTTTCAGATCTATGTTTGATGTCTCCTCAGGCAATGACAGGCTGTTAATTTTTTTATTTATTTCAATCACAAATGCTCCTTCAGTTTTTAGTCTCTTGTATATGGCAAGACTCTGAGAAATGAGAAACATGTTCTTAACTCTTGTACCTCCTACTTTCTCTTCTACTGCATGTTACGATTAATTTTAATGCTATCAAGAAGGAAATTTCATAAAGTGCTTCAAGTGTGCATTTCAGTAAGCTGTACAATCATTTGATCCAATACTCAGCTGAGTTGATAATGTCAGAAATTTCCAGAAAACCTAAGATAATCTTAGGCCAGTTTCAAAATCTGAAACTTATAACAAGGCCTTATTCAGCAGTATTTGGTTCATTGTATCTCCATTTCAGCCTTGTCACTTAGTAAAAATTTATATGTCTGTGTGACATGTTTAAGTGAACAACAGCAAGGTATTGCAACACCAAATTCATGTTTCTCTTGTTTTCTATGGTGGTTCTAGTTTGTAAATAGGTATTCATTTCTAGAATAGAAGGAGAAGAAACAACTTAAGTTTATATTGACACTTGATATACCTGTTGTTATGGAGTAATTGGTGAAATAGTTTTATGGCAGCATATTTCAAACGTTTCTGAGCTGTTGAAAGCTTTAACTGTCAGTAATAAAGTTATACAGTTTCTTGCAGTGATAAAGATGTCAGTTTTAATATTCATTTCAAACAGTGATGGATTACTTAAGACAGATGCCATTAGTGAATATATGTTAGAAGAGATACCAACAAAATGACAGTTTGTGATCATGTCATATTATATTCACCATTTGCATTAGAGTAATAAACACTTTTATTCTTAAGATATCACTCTGTGTGTCATGAGTGCAAAAAATGAAAGATTGTTTATTAAAACACATGGCCCATGCGCTTTGTTAATTTGGAAACAGTATACAATACCTGACAAAAAGTGTAAAGCACCCAGAATGGGAGAAAGAAACAAAGTGAAACTTCATGGATTGATACAGTATGTGACGTTATTTCAGATATTACAATATGAGTTCAAATTGATATTGAACTTGGCAGCATCAGCTCACTAATCAATATGATCTTATATCTCTTCTGGCCTGCATGTATGACTATGTTTAGAATAGTGCATAAAACCTGTTATATCCTCTCCTGAGGAGTGCTGGAAAACAGTTGTAACTAGCCTTTGGTATCGTTGATACTGGAATTGGTATGGGGCTGATGTCCAAGCTGATCCCACACTTGTTCATTGGGGAGAGATCTGGAATCTTGCTGGCCAAAAGAGTAGCCTACCTCAACATCATGCAGACAGTTCATAGAGACATGTTCCATGTGTGAGTGATGAGTGTCCTTTGGAAAATTGGCACCACAATAGTGTTGCCTGAGAAGTAACATATGAAGAGGCAATAAGTTCTTGATGAAATATTGTGACATCAGAAGTCCCTCACTGACTACCAGCTGTAACCAGAAGTCATACCTGGTGGCTCTCCAGACTGTGATGGTAGGAATAACACTGCTGTGGCTCTATAAAACATCGAAAGAATGTGACCTCTCTCCAGGTTGCCACCATACTCAGTAACAGTGATTGTTTAGGTTAGTGCAGAACCACAATTCATTGTTGAACACAATGCAATGCCATTCATCAGTACTCCAGTCTTCCTGTGCACAGCATCATTCAAAATGTAGCTGTTTGTGTTGTGATGTTAAGTGATAGCCTAAAAAGGGACAGCAATTGCCTAACCAACTGCTACTAGACTCTGATCAATGGTGCAGGATAACACAGGATGTTGTAGGTAGGCCCTTGTTTGTTCTTAAATGGCAGGTGCAAATGTGACAGGGTTATGAAGTGCTTCATGTACAATATGGTGATACTCCCTTGTGGTGGTTACATGTGGTTGACAGGAACTCTGATGCTGAGTATGCTTTCCCTTACATTCCCATGCAGTGCAACAATGGCCTATTGCAACATCCAAATCCCCCACAAATCTGGATACTGCTCAGCTCACTGAGCTGGCTGGATGAGAACCCACAATGAGATTACTTTCTAACTCTATCAGGTGCTGACAATTCTGTCTGTTGTAAGTGGCATCTCCATGTCCTTCACAGGAATAACTAAACATCAGATACAGTTCACTCCCCTTATATACCCTACTAGTCCTGGTAACAACACTAAATGTGACAAAAAGTAATGCACTCTAATGGCCTTTCTGCCTGTTACAGAAAACTGCAACTCTAATCACTTACGTACCTGCCAATGGTGTCTGCACATATGAAATTACATTTACATTTGACCATACCCTCTGAGTGCTTCACTTTTGTTTTGTCAGATTGAGTATTTGGTCCACTGCCAATTTATTCATTTCAAGCTGAATTGAGATATGTGTCACTGTGGTCACATCACTGGATTCATATTTAGTAGAAGTGCAGTTCATATGCCAGTCATTCTAACCTAGTTTAGGTTTATGTAATTTACTTTCAGGAATTGTCAAGACATTCCTTTCAGTGAGGCAATTGCTGATTCCTCCTTTCTTTTTGTCCTGTCTAGCATGCATATCCAGTGACTTTTATGTTGTTAGACATTAACCTATAATGACCTTTTTTTAGTTGTTGCTGTTTATTGTTGTATTATTAGAACCCGCAAAATAAATCATCTTGCTTGGAACTGCAATGTTAGCATTCAAAACCCAGTTTATAAATTTAATTTCTGGAAACAATGTTATTGTGGTCTTACAATAAAATATTCATAATGCAATTCAAAAGCAATTCTCCGGCAAATTATTTCTACATAGTTTGTCAGGGAAGAAGTGACAGTAAACTAAACATCATTCAAATAGTTGTCTGACTGGTAATATTCACTATGATTCACAGTAAAATCAAGAAGAAAGATGATTTAAAAATGTATTGGGCCTCAAATATTGTCTATCATAATTATTTCTCTGTTTATCAGCCTCCTTGTTTGTGAAATAGACCTCGAAACCTAATGCATATTTCTATAAACTATGCTCCTTTGGCTTGCATTTGCCAAATTGATTCTTAAGCTATGCTAGTTTGAGTAAACTAGGAAACCTTAAACAGCGAAAATTTTTCAAGAGTGGGTTCAAAATATTGTGAATCCCCATTCCTACTTTTGCTCACCAGGCAATAGGACCACCTGTTTGAAAATGGAAGAGCACATATTGGATTAGCTTTTGTAAGTGGATTTTAATTAAAAGGAAGATAAAAGTTTAGAATTTATTGGAAAATTGTTACACGTTTCCATAATTAGATGAGCATATTTGTCAGAATTATGTAAGACAAATTTAAGAGCTAGTTATTCAGACAGAAAGAACTTCTTATGGCAAAATGTACAGACAGCATCCACGGAATAGTAATCAAGATCCAAACTGATATCACCTTTGGTGTCTACTTGTCAAGGTTCGTGAGCAAAATCATTGTTAGAACTTGAGCTTTTATGCTTTCTTTTAACATTCCTCTTAGTGTTGGCTGAATTACTCTTTCATGTTGCTCCACGTCTTGAAGCCTCATTTGAAGTGTTTGTGCCTTTAGAAGCATAAAAGGTTTTCAGGTTTTTCTTACAAGAAGTGCTAGTCAACACCATTTTCTCGGGACTCCTCAGTTTTGAGACACTGGTTGAAATTTTGGCACATCTTTTACATCCATGGGCAAGTTTATAGGATATAGTGATGGCATCAGATGTAGAATGTGACATGATTTGAGGTT
Organism: Schistocerca serialis cubense; assembly: GCF_023864345.2. Classification (NCBI taxonomy): domain Eukaryota; kingdom Metazoa; phylum Arthropoda; class Insecta; order Orthoptera; family Acrididae; genus Schistocerca; species Schistocerca serialis. The sequence goes on from NC_064640.1 coordinate 833,742,026, forward strand.
GATCTTCACCAATAGACTGAACCTGGATGTCAGTGCAATGTGATACAGGCCTAAGTGCTAGATCAGCTGTGACTATATTTGCATGTAGTTAAGGCCCACAATGATCTTCAGAAATAGGCTTTGGTTGGTTATCATTCAGTTCATGAATACAGTCAACTTCAGTAAATTCTGAGTCATTATAAGGACAGTTACCAGTGCCATGAGAACCATTCAGTGCATTTCTCACGATTGCTGCTCCATCGTATGCTTTGTCCATGAGTTCAGCTACTTCACACTGTGTCCCAACTCTACCCTAGTTACTGTAAATCCACCTCTCAATTTCTTGAATATAAAGTTTTAAATGGCTTCATGAAAGCAATATCCAGAGGGAGCATCCTATGCATGCTATGAGTTGTAATACAGACATGGACAAAATCTTGGAATAGCTCCAGGAGGAACTCCCGTCATTAGCTTCAAGTCCTGCTTTTTTCTGGGGTAAGCTATATTGGAGTGACATACTAGCTGGCACCTGACATGGTGTTCACATATCCCCTCTCGGCCAATGACACTGTAAATTGCCAATTTTCCTTTCACACAAATAAGCTTCACATTTTTGCTTTGGACAGTTGTGATTCCAGTTTTGTGTATGTTAAATGTTCTGGTAGGGTTGAACTTGATTTTAGCTGATCTGCTTTTAGAATACAGAAAAATGACTTCACATTGTCTTGAATAAAGCCTAAGTTTCCAGCTCTTGTCAATGATTGTGGTGATCCTGTTGTTAACTGGGAACAATTTCTTTTCAAAAATAAGATAATCCACTTTTAATGTGCCATATTTTCTGGTATAGAAGAGGGGTGAGGCAGATTGTTCTTTAAGGCAAGCTCAAACACTATCTGCTTTAACTCCTTATGCATCAAATCAAAAATAATCTTTTCCCCTTCTGTATAGTACTAGATCAGTTCTTTCTCTACTTCACATGTCATCATGTGTTTCCTTCCAAGTGTCCACCCCTGTTAGCTGAGTGGTCAGTGTGGTGGAATGCCATGCCAAGGGGCCCGGATTTGATTCCCAGCTGGGGCAGGAGATTTTTCTCTGCTCAGGGTCTGGGTGTTGTGTTGTCTTCATCATCATTTCATTCCCATCTCTGACGCACAAGTTGCTCAGTGTGGCATCAAATGCAATAAGTACTTACCCTCTTTGCCGAACTTCCCCAAGTGAGCGACTCCTGGCCCACAATGCTGTATGCTCATTTCCGTATTTCCTACCAAGTTTCTGTCTTACAACTGAGTTTCCTTTTCAGTTTGTCCTTTTGCATGTCTTACAATGTACTCTCAAATTGTTGATCTGGGTACTTCATACATCTTCAATGCTCTCATCATTCCCATTTCTTTTTTTCTGGACAGCCAGACAGAAATAACTATGTCATTTATTGGTTAACAAATTAAAACAATTGATCCTAATATCGCCTGGTGGTAATATCAGTATCCATTTGATGGATGATATTGGGAATGCAATTCATTCAACTCCAATATACACATGACAGATTTTAAAACACCTTTCCTGATTTTTAATAATATGACTGGAATCCTTATTTACTATAATTTCCAAAGGTTTAAATGAAATGTAAACATGTACCTAGTAGTTTCCTTGATTTATTGCACTCAGTAAAAGTGCTGGACACAGCCTCAAACACTATAGATGCCATACTGTTTCCTCCATCACTCTTATAAAGCTTGCAACTAACATTGGCCATTGCAAAATTGCAGAAATTCAAGGTAATCAAAAACTCACAGATGACATGAGTATCAGCTTCAAAATACAAGTAGGTGATAGTGGTGTAGGGGCAATACCATTTATCACCAGACTGTTACAGGTATCTTATTCATAACATTAATTAAACACTATTGTCAGTATTTCATGAAATGATAATATAAATTGTATGAGATAATTATTTATCCATGATATGTATGTGTTGCAGTCTGATTAAGTACTTCTAAACAGTTACAGGCTACACATTGTACAGTACTCCATCCTATACTTGAAACTCCATACTTACCCATAACACATAACATAACTTCTAATTTGACAAACATAGAAATAAAACTGCAAGAAATTTTCAAAATGGCTGCAGTATATTCACATATCATTGTTCCTTATAGCACTATGTATCATTGACTGTTACATAAAAATTTGTGGAAATTACATCATCATAAAGGATGGAAGGGCTGAAATGGACATTATGCTATAGATTAAGTAAACCACCATAAATCAGCAGTTCTGGCTACATGATTATACATTCTGTTTCACTTATAGAATTCATACACTGTGAAGCCTTCACTTATTGCAGTCAAGACTTTAAATATTGTAGTACAAATGAAAGAGGACTTTGAAATAGTCCTACTGTAGAGAATCTCCCTCCAGAGTTTGGCGCATAATTGTATTCAAAACAATATCCATTCAAAGATAATAACAAATGTTTCAATTTCTTTACATAGCTTACTAATTCTATGAGTAACATAGCTTCTTGATATTATGAAAAACATTCCCCACAACACAGCTGGTGTGCAAATTTTTATTTTCTTTTAAATATATGTGGAACTGTTGATACAAATAATTGTTGATCTTTAAACAGTGGAATGTCCAGGATGGAATGTAACAATATTAGGAAAAGGGTATTCGGTACTCACCTTATAGTTGAGATGCTGAATCGCAGATAGGCACAGCAAAGAGACTGTCTGAAAGTGAGCTTTCAGCTGATTAGGCCTTCAATGGAAACAGACAACATGCACACACAGACCCTAACCTCTGCCAGCGTCTGGCTTCAGTAGCCAGAGACTGTGGTCATGTGTGTGTGTGAGTTGCTATTTCATAAGTGTGTGTGTGTGTGTATGTTTTCTATTTCCAACAAAGGGCTAGTTGTCCGAAAGCTCACTTCCTGACAGTCTTCTTCTTGTGCCTATCTGCGACTCGGCATCTCAGCTGAATGGGGTGCAACAAATAACCTTTTCAGTTATTAATCTTTCTTATACAGTCAGTAAAAATGAAGAGTTTACAGAAATGCATTGCCTTGATTAGGGGCAGTTATTATGTGTAGTAAGAGAAGTAACAGTTTTGATCTAATGAAACTATGTGGTTCCAGAGACCATTTCAATTCTCAAACAACTATCAAACAATGAAACTCCAGGTTGGAATATCAACAATTGTAGGGAAAGTACCGATTGCTACTTGCTGTTAAGATGACCCATTGAGTTGCAGACAGGCACAACAACACATTACAGCTTTTGGCCACAGCCTTCTTCATCAAAGTAAACACACACAACCACACTCCCACAAGCAAGCACACCATATACACAATTGACCACTACCACCACCAGCACCTCACACCAGAATCACATCTATGATATTCATATACATACCGAAGTAACAAATGAAAACTTCTCCTGAGGAAAGGTTTCGAACCTGGATCTCCTCCTCACTATGCAGATGTACTAAACACTATGCCACACTAGTACAGTGACTTTGCACAACTACTCACCCAACCCTGGCATGCCTCCCTCCTCAATCCCAATTCTCTTTCATGCCTCAGCCCACTTAGTATTCCCCCTAAACTAGGAATGCCAAGTTAGCTGAGGAGTGAACAGGAATTTGGATCGAGAAGGGAGGCTTGCAGGTTTGTCCACGCAGTTGGGTAATCTCACCGTGCCAAGATGGTGAAGTGGTAGCATGTCTGCCTAGTGAGCACTTGATCTGGGTTCGAATCTGCACCTTGGTACAAATGAATTAATATATTTTTAGAGTAAGAAAGAAAATTATAATTAGGTGACTTATTTTTCAAATGAACCAGTATGTGCAGTGTGGCCCTTAATTGTCATTTTCTTCTGTGCAGTCTGCTTACCTTGAGACAGCAGCTTTCTAGAAGGAGAGGGGGTGGGGGGAGGAAAGAGAAAGAGAGATAAGAAATGCAAAAGCATAGTATCCTATAACAACAAATTCAGTGAGTAACAATTGAGATCACTCACATATATGGGGGAATGCAGACTGTATACAGAGAAGGACAGCATGAATTGGGACAGGTATTTTTGACTTACAAGAGGAAATCATAAAAAGTTCTTAAAATTAAAGTTAAAACAGTTTTGATCCCAATAGAACATTGATTAAAAGACTGCAAGTGATTTCAGCCAAAAAATGACCATCTTCAGACCATATACACTGATAGGTAAGTACAATTCCAATATGGAAGGAAATATACCTTGTACTTATCTTATTGTATCTGAAGGTGATTGCTATTTGTCTGAAACTGGTTGAAATTTGTTATAAAATGTTCAGTTATGACCAAACTGTTTTAATTTTAATTTTTAAGTGCTCCATGAAGATTACTGTTCTATTCTCCTAATAATGCTTTCTAAAATTACATAATGAAATGCTGTAAAACCTGACCTATCAGATGCCTGAAGGTGGACATGAACTATCCTATAAAAGCCCACTTCTCATGGTTCAGGCAACAGTATTAAATGAAAAATGTAGAGATATAGTTCAGGGCCTGTGTATTGTTCCTGTGGGGCTCTATAGCCCAAATGAGACTTATTACAGAGTAGACAGACACATATGTGAAAGGAATGGTAGGAGAACCTAATATGGGGCATAATGGGAGTACCCTCTAGTATGTACTTCACAGTATTTTGGGGAGTGAGATTATAGATGTAGAAATAGATCTCTTTATTTTAAAAACAATTGTTCGCCTTTAGTCTCATGCTTTCGGCTGCATTGTGTTTCAAAAAGATATTCCTGAGCCCATACCATGAGAAGCTAACTACACTAAGGTGACAAAAGTCATGGGATACCCCCTAATATTGTGTTGGACCTCCATTTTCCCTGTTTAGTGCTGAACTCAACACAACATTGAACTCAACAACTCGTAGGAAGTCCCCTGTAGAAATATTGAGCCATGCTGCCTCTATAGCCATCCATATTATGATAATGTTGCCAGTGGAGGGCCTTATGCATGGTCTGCCCTCTCGATGATGTCCCATAAATATTTGATGGGATATGTTGAGGCATTGGAGTCGCAAAACCATTTGCTCAAATTGTCCAGAATGTTCTTCCAACCAGTTGTGAGCAACTGTGGCCCAATTACATGGTGCATTATTACCCATAAAAATTCGGCCACAAATGGCAGAAAATGACCTCCAAATAGTCAAACATAACCATTTACAGTGAATGATCAGTTCAGCTGTCCCAGAGGACACTGTCCATTCCATGTAAACACAGCATACATAATTGTGGAGTCGCCTCCAGCTTGCACAGTGCTTCATTGAGAACTTGGATCCATGGCTTCCATGGGATCTGTGCCACACTCAAACCCTACCATCAGCTCTTACCAACTTAAACCAGGACTCATCTGACCAGGTCATAGTTTTTATATTATCTGATGTGGTCACGAGCCAAGGAGAGGCACTGCAAGGGATGTCATGCTGTTAGCAAAGGCACTCGCTTTGGTCGTCTGTTGCCATAACCCATTAATGCCAAAATTCACTGCACTGTCCTAACAGATAAGTTTGTTGTACATGCTACAAACATTTCTGCAGTTATTTCACAGAGTGTTGCCTGTCTGTTAGCACTGACAACTGTAAGCAAACACTGTTGTTCTTGATTATTAAGTAAAGGCCGTGTTACCTTCAAGAAGAGCTTTCAGTTGCTGAATTTTGTATGGTTTCATGTGTAAACATCAACACAACACACGCTAGATGGACATTGGGGGCTGAAACTATGGGGGATGTGTTCGACATCTGTCTCAAACAATTGTGGATGGCCCAGCGATTTACCTTTACATAAACAAACTGTTCCTTGGAATTGTTCATGCCATCATCTAATGCTGTGTACTGTAGGAGGATTCACACCATCCCAGTACAAAAGTCATGCTGAACCATTATTATTGAACTGCACTGCATAAAACATAGAACAGGAAACCCTTTCTGTTGTTCTGACACCATTTCTGCAAGAACTAGACAGGGAGCACCCTGCTGGTACCTAGCAGAAATCATGTAAAACTCGAGAATTTTCTCCTTTCAACAGTACATTGTTCATGCATACATCTCAAATAACATAAATCGGATGATTCTTTTTGACACATCCTGTATAATTTAAAACATTGGTAGACCATAGTCTGCTTGTAGATCTGAAAAGGAAAGTTGCATTACATTGCTTCCTGGAGAAGATATATGTCTTTCAAATGACAGCAGCAAAGCAGTGTGAATTATGGTACGATATGCTTATGATATTACATTTCATGTCAACAGAGTCCTGATAGTCAAGTATTTTATGTTAGAGGATGGTGCTTTAATTATTGAAACTAGTCATTTGTACCTTTTTAATTAATGTCAATATTGCAGTCACTACATGCCAGTGATGATACAATTTCAAAATCTCACACCTTTGACAGTGTGATAGCTTATGTTATATGGAACTATAGCCTGCACCCACCATTAACATTATTTCACTTTTTACCTTGACTTTGAACAAAACTCTGGAGACAATAGCTACACAGGCATGTAAATAATTGGAATGCTGCTTCTTTCATTTGTTACCGGTGTGTTCTCTCTCTCTCTCTTTCTCTCTCTCTCTTTCTCTCCCCTCTCCCCTCTCTCCCCTCTCATCTATCACACAGAGGAGCACCTTTCCCTTTCTGTCTTGCCTTCCTTACTTTCCTCCACAATTTGCTCGCTCTGCTTGTGTGCTAACGAACCATGTCAGGTTTGATGTTGGCACAATTTACAGTCACTTAGTGAATGGGCCTCTTTATCCAGCTGGACCTCTCCCCATGAACCATAGACCTTGCCATTGGTGGGGAGCCTTGCGTACCCCAGCGATACAGATAGCCGCACCGTAGGTGCAACCACAACGGAGGGGTATCTGTTGAGAGGCTAGACAAACATATGGTTCCTGAAGAGGGGCAGCAGCCTTTTCAGTAGTTGCAGGTGCAACAGTCTGGATGATTGACTGATCTGGCCTTGTGACACTAACCAAAACGGCCTTGCTGTGCTGGTACTGCGAACGGCTGAAAGCAAGGGGAAACTACGGTCATAATTTTTTCTCGAGGACATGCAGCTTTACTGTATGGATAAATGATGATGGCATCCTCTTGGGTAAAATATTCCGGAGGTAAAATAGTCCCCCATTCGGATCTCCAGGCGGGAACTACTCAGGAGGACATCGTTATCAGGAGAAAGAAAACTGGTGTACTACGGATCGGAACGTGGAATGTCAGATCCCTTAATCGGCAGGTAGGTTAGAAAATTTAAAAAGGGAAATGAATAGATTAAAGTTGGATATAGTGGAAATTAATGAAGTTCGGTGGCAGGAGGAACAAGACTTTTGGTCAGGTGAATACAGGGTTATAAATACAAAATCAAATAGGGGTAATGCAGGAGTAGGTTTAATATTGAATAAAGCAATAGGAATGCGAGTAAGCTACTACAAACAGCACAGCAAACGTATTTTTGTGGCCAAGATAGACACAAAGCCCACGCCTACGACAGTAGTACAAATCTATATGCCTATTAGCTCTGCAGATGCCGAAGAAATTGAAGAAACGTATGATGAGACAAAAGAAATTATGCAGATAGTGAAGGGAGACGAAAGTTTAATAGTCATGGGTGACTGGAATTCGAGAGTAGGAAAAGGAAGAGAAGGAAACATAGTAGGTGAATATGGATTGGGGTTAAGAAATGAAAGAGTAAGCCGCCTGGTGGAATTTCGCACATAGCACAACTTAATCATAGCTAACACTTGGTTCAAGAATCATAAAAGAAGGTTGTATACATGGAAGAAGCCTGGAGATACTGACAGGTTTCAGATAGATTATGTAATGGTAAGACAGAGATTTAGGAACCAGGTTTTCAATTGTGAGGTATTTCCAGGGGCAGATGTGGACTCTGACCACAATCTATTGGTTATAAACTGTAGATTAAAACTGAAGAAACTGCAAAAAGGTGGGAATCTAAGGAGATGGGACCTGGATAAACTGACTAAATCAGACGTTGCACAGAGTTTCAGGGAGAGCATAAGGGAACAATTGACAAGAATGGGGGAAAGAAATACAGTAGAATAAGAATGGGTAGCTTTGAAGGAGGAAGTAGTGAAGGCAGCAGAGGATCAAGTAGGTAAAAAGACGAGGGCTAGTAGAAATCCTTGGGTGACAGAAGAAATATTGAATTTAATTGATGAAAAGAGAAAATAAAAAATGCAGTAAATGAAACAGACACAAAGGAATACAAACGGCTCAAAAATGAGATCGACAGGAAGTGCAAAATGGCTAAGCAGGGATGGCTAGAGGGCAAATGTAAGGATGTAGAAGCTTATCTCACTAGGGGTAAGATAGATACTGCCTACAGGAAAATTAAAGAGACCTTTAGAGAGAAGAGAACCACTTGTATGAAAATCAAGAGCTCAGATGGAAACCCAGTTCTAAGCAAAGAAGGGAAAGCAGAAAGGTGGAAGGAGTATATAGAGGGTCTATACAAAGGCAATGTACTTGAGGGCAATGTTATAGAAATGGAAGAGGATGTAGATGAGGATGAAATGGGAGATATCACACTGCGTGAAGCATTTGATAGAGCACTGAAAGACCTGAGTCGAAACAAGGCCCCCGGAGTAGACAACATTCCATTGGAACTACTGACGGCCGTGGGAGAGCCAGTCCTGACAAAACTCTACCATCTGGTGAGCAAGATGTATGAAACAGGCGAAATACCCTCAGACTTCAAGAAGAATATAATAATTCCAATCCCAAAGAAAGCAGGTGTTGACAGATGTGAAAATTACCGAACTATCAGCTTAATAAGTCACAGCTGCAAAATACTAACACGAATTCTTTACAGACGAATGGAAAAACTAGTAGAAGCCAACCTCGGGGAAGATCAGTTTGGATTCCGTAGAAACACTGGAACACGTGAGGCAATACTGACCTTACGACTTATCTTAGAAGAAAGATTAAGGAAAGGCAAACCTACGTTTCTAGCATTTGTAGACTTAGAGAAAGCTTTTGACAATGTTGACTGGAATACTCTCTTTCAAATTCTAAAGGTGGCTGGGGTAAAATACAGGGAGCGAAAGGCTATTTACAGTTTGTACAGAAACCAGAGTCGAGGGACATGAAAGGGAAGCAGTGGTTGGGAAGGGAGTAAGACAGGGTTGTAGCCTCTCCCCGATGTTGTTCAATCTGTATATTGAGCAAGCAGTAAAGGAAACAAAAGAAAAATTCGGAGTAGGTATTAAAATTCATGGAGAAGAAATAAAAACTTTGAGGTTCGCCGATGACATTGGAATTCTGTCAGAGACAGCAAAGGACTTGGAAGAGCAGTTGAATGGAATGGACAGTGTCTTGAAAGGAGGATATAAGATGAACATCAACAAAAGCAAAACAAGGATAATGGAATGTAGTCTAATTAAGTTGGGTGATGCTGAGGGAATTAGATTAGGAAATAGGGCACTTAAAGTAGTAAAGGAGTTTTGCTATTTGGGGAGCAAAATAACTGATGATGGTCGAAGTAGAGAGGATATAAAATGTAGGCTGGCAATGGCAAGGAAATCGTTTCTGAAGAAGAGAAATTTGTTAACATCGAGTATAGATTTAAGTGTCAGGAAGTCATTTCTGAAAGTATTTGTATGGAGTGTAGCCATGTATGGAAGTGAAACATGGACGATAAATAGTTTGGACAAGAAGAGAATAGAAGCTTTCGAAATGTGGTGCTACAGAAGAATGCTGAAGATTAGATGGGTAGATCACATTACTAATGAGGAAGTACTGAATAGGATTGGGGAGAAGAGAAGTTTGTGGCACAACTTGACCAGAAGAAGGGATCGGTTGGTAGGACATGTTCTGAGGCATCAAGGGATCACCAGTTTAGTATTGGAGGGCAGCGTGGAGGGTAAAAATCGTAGAGGGAGACCAAGAGATGAATACACTAAGCAGATTCAGAGGGATGTAGGTTGCAGTAGGTACTGGGAGATGAAAAAACTTGCACAGGATAGAGCAGCATGGAGAGCTGCATCAAACCAGTCTCAGGACTGAAGACCACAACAACAACAACAGTGAATCCTTGTAAAGCTACAAGGAACAACTGGTAACTCTGTGTATAATTAACACACATAAGTGCAGAAGAGAATTGTAATGTTACTGTGTACCATATCTCACATTCCATACTGTAGCCTGCAGAGTGCTGAGTGGAAAACCATGTTACCATGAACTGTGAAGGCTGGTCTTAGATTTTGTCCCCTCTGCTGAATATGAGTTCAGTATTGTGTTATACTCAATGAATAATATGTTAGCTCTTTTCAAATGACCATTTTTTTCAGAGGTAGTGATGAATGCAGCTTTGATTACTAGAAATTCTGATGCTGTGAGACTTTCCTCATCATGCTTTGCTGTGGGTAGCTGAGGGCTCCGCAAAGTTAGTTTAGTTTATTGTCTTTCAGACATTAGTAATCCTGCAAAGTGATTAATAAGATAATACAGAGCAATTTTGAGCATCTATCTTAGTGATTGTTAATTTGATCATTATGCAAGTAATTAGTTATATTATGACAATGTGTCTGTGTCACTATATGCTTTCCCAGTCAAAGAGAAGTAACAGTTTGTATGTGTGCTAGAATGTCTTGTATATTTCTGTGGAGTAAGAGGAACTGTTTACAATTCCATACTACTCAATTAGTCACAGCATTGTCACCAGTAACGTATCCAGCTCTGTTGTGCATCTCTCTGCATAATTGGTACAATTCATTATCTGCATGACACTGTGATTCACTGTTATAACTGTGATTCACTGTTATATGTGCACTAGATGAGATGAAAATAAGCCATTCTACATTTAAAGAAGATGATCATTGTTATGAGATAAAGACAGTGATAGCATGCCAGTCGGAAACGACAGAGAAGAGAAGGCTGTGAGGAGAGGTCAGCCAATCGCATGCTGACTGACCTCCATCCAGGATGACAATGTGACAGCAGCGGCCCCTAGGTGAAGACAACATAAGCGCTGCACCCGACTGATGGCAACTACATTGATAGCAGCTTCAACATTAGCCACTTTGTTAGCCATCGCATGGTAGCCTCTTCATCAGCAAACCCTGTGTAGCTCAGTTAGAGATCAGCAGTTACTACAAGAATTCTCAGATCAAAGTTAAGTATTTGTAGTTGTCTTGTTGTAAATAACACTCATTGATATGAGTTGTTTGATTGTTTGTCTACTGAACCGAGTATGCAGGATTTCTAGACACAACACTCGTAACATGTAACCCTGTCACTGTGCATGCCAGAGTAAGATTTAAATGAAGTACTCTTGCTGCTTGTCTTACAAAAGGAACACCTAGATGAACTATACCTCTGCCCAAACTCTACTTAATCAAATTTTGTTCCCTCTGTATTATTCTCTCTGAACATATAGGCGCAGTACGAGAAGAACAGTAGGTTCCTTCGGGTTTCCAACTCAATTTAGTGAATGGAAACTTACAGTATGTTCTGTTATATGCCTTTGTTGTTACTCTCAGAACATTTAAGAAGACAGTAATGTGATAACTGATACTTTTTTCCAACTATTCAGATTACAGATTAGTCATTTGGAATAAATATGATTTCATCTAAATGCTTGAAATATTAATTCTTTTTAATGCAGAATTTTATGTAAATAGTTTGATGTGGTTATGTTCTATTGGGCATTTCTTGGAATTCTTCTAATGAATAGAGTGGGGTTCCTAATGAGAAACTGCGCAACATTTTCTTTAACAGTTGTATTGTCATACTTTGTATTAAGAAAATGTGTTTTATGCACTATTTCAGTTGTCATATGAACCGTGCTGTTGTTAGGTCTTGCTAATATTTTCTGTGGTGAGAGTAGAGATGTACATGATCTGCCAATGTACTCTTGTATTTGAATTACTAAAATTATGTTAGGTAATTCAGGACATATGTAGTGAACACTGCCAAAATGTATAGATTGATTTCATATTAATAAACAAAATCATTCACTTTATAATATTATCAGCCCTTGTTGTTACTCTTACTCTCTTATTCTGAATTAGTAAACTATCAAATACTTTTTTGCTCGATGCCAAGAGCATGATAAAAAACAGCTCATCATCCAAGCCCTGGGAGCCAATGGAAATTGACCAGCTTCTGTAACAGTCTCTGTAATGCTGTGTCATGTGGATGCAGTACAGACAATCATGCATTCAGCAGAACTGCTCTCCCTGCTGGTTTTCTGACTTTCCAGACCTTATAGTCCTAAATTCCCATTGAGGAATTGGCATCACAAGGCAGAGTATACCCCATAACAGTTCCCCTACTGAGGAGAAATTCTTGCTAGTACAAGGAATTGAACCTGCGTCCACAACATGGCAGATATTTATGCACATTGATGTGGCTACTTTCCTTCATACTTGTCGAGCAGTGCTGGAAAAGGAGCTTCCTGAAATCATAACTGCCAAGGTGTATCCTGCCACCAGGTGCACAGCAGTTCTGTGCTGTGAGATGACCCCCCCCCCCCCCCTCCAAACCCTCCGTGCCACAAAGAAGACAGTATTAGTACAGGGAAAAGGATTAATGAAATCTGGGGGAAAGATGCTGTAGTAGAAAGCTATGTTTATAAGAAAAATGACTTCCAAAACATTTAGTAAACACTTGTGAACATTTATCAGTAGATACGTTTGGGGTTTCTGGTCTATTTTGGCTCTTTCATCACAAATTTTGAAAACCCCACCAAATTTCAGGTACATTTCACAAAAAAGATCTAAAAATTCATAAAAAAAAATGAAATTGACTAATGTCAGATTTTGGAAACAAAAAACGTGAAATCGGCATGAACGAATAACAATTGCCATTGTTTTAGTGCATTTTAAGCATTTTTCTGAATGTATTTACTCTTTTATAGTGCATTTTCATCTCATTTTCAAGTATTTATTGTTTTTGTATGAGAAAAAAACATTTCTACATATTTTTATAAGAATAATTTAAAACGAAATTAAAGTGATGAACATTCGAAGATATATTTGAAAATATTACTGTTGTTGAAATACAATGACAATGATGAAAACAAACTGGATGTAAAATGTATTAATTGTAAAATAATTAAAGATTGAAGTTGTTTTTATCAAATTGTCATCCAAAGATAAAAATTGAGGTAAATGTAAAAAATGTACAGAATAATTTGTCGGAATCAAAAATTCTGTCGATAAAAAAAAAAATCTTCTTAAACCTGACTAAAAATCTGTCTTTATCTTGAACTCAGTTCATTTTCTTAACTTTAAATAAACTGCAACTATCTTCAACACAGTTAAATTTATCTTCAATTTGAACTCTCTAAATTTATCATATATTCATTTAAGTTTTAATAATTTCTTAATTCTTTTTACTTTGTATTTTTTAAATTTTTCTAACTTTGCCCTAATTTATACATTTTAACTTAATTTTCTGTCATAATTAATTTTCATGTACTTTATTAAACTTATTTTTCTTATAAACGGAGACAAAATTGTGACAGATGAATATAATTAATGTTCATGATTATTGTAAAATTGTTAATTTACTAGGTACAGTAATTTCAGCAAAAAAATTTCAATTGCATTTATTATTGAACATGTTAATATGAAGTTAATTATGTCAAAACATTTGCCTGAGTTTGAACTTGAAATGATGATAATTTGTTAAGAATGATGAAAATAAACATTTGAAAGAAATATTTCCATTTTCTGCTAATTTATTAGAGAAACAAAAAATAAAGAAACAGTTAATTAACATCTAGTTAATAAAGCATTTGGAATCAGGTTATATATTATAAATTTAGAGAACAATCCAAACATGCTTGGTCCAAATTTTTTTAATGTATCAAAATAGAAATTATGGAAACAGTGATGGAAAATTTAAAATTACATAATGGTTCGAAAGTCAATTTTGTAATTTTTGTGATTATATGATGAAATAATCAGATTCTGAAGAGACAATAGATATTAAATTGCTACACATAATTATAGAACAATGAATGAAAGAGATTTGATTAAATGTTTGAAATTGGAAAAAAGAATTTACATGATGAATGTCTGAATTTCAAACTCAAGGATCTGGTTGGAGTCTGGATCATGTTATTGAATTACAGTTAGCGATTATTAAATATATTGAATTAAGAGGTTCAACTTACATTGAATTACCAGAAAAATATAAAAAGGCTTCTGTTAATGTTCAAAATTATGATCAAAAATATTTTTTGTTGTCAATAAAACCAGTATTATATCCTGTAGATAAAAATGTACAGGCAGTTACAAAATATATAAATGTCGAACTCATTATTGATCATATCTCAAAACATAAATAAATGAAATTTATTTGTGATATGTGTTCTTTACATTTTAACAATAAACAAAATTTAGATAGTCATATTTCAAACTGTTTAGTAAATATACCTCTAAAAGTGGAATTACCAGAGAAAAAGTCATATATAAGTTTTAAAAATTATCAATATACAATGAAAGTTTCTGATTTTGGAAGTTTACTTTTTAAAAATGGATAACTGTGAGCCTGATCTAGAAAAGTCATATACGGCAAATATCAAAAACGTGAACCAATAGGTTTCTGTTATTACATTAAACATATGAATTGATATAATATGAGTACATAGAGAGGGCCAAATTGTCATAAAAATTTATCGAATGTAAGTAAAAGAAGTTGAAGAAATTGGATGTTCATATTCTGAAATTGAAGAAATGAAATCATTAGCATTTCAAGAACAGTCAAGACATAAAAAATTAAAAAAATATGTTCAATATGTAGAAGTCACTATTCACAATAAAGCAAAAAGTACATCCTCATCATCATTTAATTGGAAAGTACATAAAGCTGGTATCTAATAACTGTAATTAACAACTGAAACATCCATGTTTTGCACTAGCTTATTTACATAACCTCTTGGGATATGATACTGATTTGTCCACAAAGGAACTCAGTTGTGAGGAAAAAGAAGTAGATTTGGTACATAACAATGAGGATAGATACATTAGTTTTGATAAAAAAAAGAGCAAATTTGAAAATGAGATTGTTCATATATTCAAATTTAAGGCTACTTCAACTGATATATTATCATCAAATTTAAGAAAGGATCAGGCCACAGAAGTTACAAAACCTTTGCTAAAGATCTACTAAATTTTGTAATTAAAATGGCGTTTGTACTCATGACTGTATGGATAGTTCAAAAACTTTAAAGAAAGACTTCTTCCATGAAAACAAACATTCCATTATAAGTTAAATGAATGTGTTATTACTGATGAAGATTACGAATTTGCAGAATTAATTTGGGAAAAATTTAATACAAAAAATCTTGCTGAATATCATGATATATATAATAAAACTATTGTATTGTTTTTGTCTATAGAGTTTTGAAAATTTTATGGAACTTTTTATAAAACTTATGATTTAAACCCATCTTGATGTTTTACAGCGTTAGGTTTAGGTTGGAATTCGAGTTTAAAATGACAAAAGTTATATACAATTGTTAGCTGATTATGACATGATACTAATGGTTTGAAAAAGGTATCAGAGGCGGTATACCTCAATACAGAAATGAGAAATAAAGCAATAAATGATACTAAAAAGATAACAATTTTTTCGTCTTCATGAATAAGTCAGTATCTGGAAAATCATTGAAAATATTAGAAACAGGATGGATGTAAAATTAATTACTGATGCAAAAGTGTGAAGAACTTTTAAGAAAACTGAATTTCACAGGGAGAACAATATTTTGTCATGTAACAAGAGGGAGTAAGACCGACACTCACTGCGCAAGACAGAGTAACTTACCTCATTTGGCGATTCCGGTTACTTTCAATCAGGTACTGGAAGGTTTCTTGGGGAATGGCAGCCCATTCTTCATAGAGTGCTGCACTAAGGAGAGGTACTGATGTCGGTCAGTGAGACCTGGAAAGAAGTTGGTGCCAAAACATCCAAAAGGTGTTCTATTGGATTCAGGTCAGGCCTCTGTTTAGGCCAGGCCTCTACAGGGTTATTATTGTCATGTAACCACTCCACAGGCTGTGCATTATAAACAAATGCTCGATCATGCTGAAAGATGCAATCACCATCCTCGAATTGCTCCTCAACAGTGGGAAGCAAGAATTGGGTAAGGTTCTTTTGTTTTTTAATAACTTAGTGGTCTGATCCAGGCCTTTTTCATATGCTTAATACAACCATTATCTCTGACAGTATTCTTTGTCATATTCAAAGTGGCATGATGTACAGCGGTGTAATTCCATTTCAAAAGTTGTATCTGAGCAAACTGGACAAACTGATTCACAGGTCAGAAATGTCAGAGACATTTCGCATCCAGTAGACCCCACATCTAAAGAATTACTGTTCATTTCAAACCAAACTTCTGATTAAAAGTTGCATACCAATGCCGTATGTTGCACTGGCCAACGCCAGTGGGAGGGGTTAGCGACTGACCCCACAACCATCACACATTCTCTATCTAGTATAAATCACATTACTTATGTATTTCCACAATTTTGGCAGATTAGAAGATTAAAATGTTGATTATTATTACTGGGAAAGAGTTTCTGGTACATTTTTAGTAAAAATTAAATAGCTTTTTTACATTTATTTGTACTAATTTCACAATTACAAGGATTACTCAGATTCACATTCAGAACACTTTACAATATGAACTACTACTTCTTTCTTGGTGTATGCAGGGCAGATATACTTCCTGCAAAAAGTGCAAGCCTTCATGTACTTACTGTCTTTGCTTCTGGAGCATAAGTAACAGCGTCCTTTCTTTGACAGATTATGCACAGCTGCACGTGTTACTTTCTGTCGCGGCTCTGTAACGTTGTTTCCTCTGCTCACAGCACCTTGATTTTGATTACACTCAGACCCAAAAGTTGATAACACTGTAGTGTATGTTGAGTGTATGCCTACAGCATTTTGAGCGTGTCTTTTCATGTTGATGTCACAAAGTTCACGAGCAAGATACTTCAGGTACTTCTTTCGTCCAGAACTCTTTGTTGGGTAATTCTTTGTCCATTCCTTATGTGTATCTTGAAATACACACATGAATTGTATGCTGTAATGTCAATCAAGTTGAAAAACACCACCATTGGCCATCGATGCAGCTGTACATTCTTACATGCTTATCGAATGTATCCACTCCTGACTTTGTACAATTGTAGAGTAGGATGATGTCTGGCTTCTCTTCCGTCACAGTCATATCATGATGTTGGGTTGACAAGACTGTAACAACCTTTCCTTTCTTAGGCACATATCTGGCTAAAGTGTCATCATCACTAAAGGCAAATCAGATTGTTCCCGGTGTAGCTTTTTTAGAGAAACAGGACGGAGTTTCTCACTTTGAATTGTACCAACTGTAGTTATTTTCTCTTTCAAAAGATCAGATGCGAGTGGAACAGTAGTGAACTTCCTGTCCATGGTAACATTTCTTCCAGATTGATTCAAGTTAGACATTTCAATTAATCTTCTAACTATTTCAGGGCCACTGTTATGGTTCTTTTCATTAACGTGCTTCCCAGCATAGGGATATGGAGCAAAGCAGTATTTCATATTTGAATCACATAACAGGTTCACCTCTATTCCACATTTTCCTGGTTTTGTTGGAATATATATCCTTGTGGTTATTCCTGATATGCGGAGCGGCAGCAATCATTAAATAACAAACCAACATACATTAATACAACTTTATTATGCGAGAATATTTACATCTTATACAGTCGGCAGCACACAACAGAATGGAAAGCAATATGGCGGCGCACAATAAGTCCACATGGGTCAGAGAGCCTGCTATGGCAGAAATTTATCACTCGTAGAGTCGATAGTCACCACAGAGCCCCTCCCCCCCCCCCCCCCCCCCTCCCTTGCAGTGCGGAGGACAGTGGTGCGTCAAGTCCTGTGTCAGCCCGGTGGGGGTGGGACACTTGATGGTCACAAAAGCACTTGTCCATGGTGAAATCACATGCACAACACTTGGGAGTAGGTGTAGAAAGCTCGATTGAAGCTAGGACATAATAACTCTGGCAACGGGGTGGGACCACGGGTCGTCCGGCCCGTGATGTAGGCTGTAAGGGGGGAGAAAGGGGGGGAGGGGTGGTGGGCCCTTCCAAATCATGATGGGATTCTTGGGAAGGAGGGTAGGTGTCGTGTACATCGGGGTCACTTGCAGTGTGCTCCTGCTAGGTCCACGCAGGTGTCACCTGGTGGAGTGAAACAGTTACTGGTTTGCCGTTGTTAAATATCGACAATGTGGAAGGGCCTCGGGACAAGACTTTAAATGGACCAGTGTAGGGAGGCTGCAGGGTTGTTCATACTGTGTCGTCACGTAACATGATAAATTCACATGTGGCCAGTTCCTTATGCATGAACACACGAGGCCTACAGTGGGCCCATAAGTGCGGCTTTAAGCGTGCGATGCCAATGCTCTACAATTCCATTGGCCTGGGGGTGATAAGCGATTGTGTGAAACCTTGCGACGCCACAGTACGAACAGAGGGAGGCGAACAGCTGTGATTCAAACTGCCTACCTTGGTCAGTGATCAGTGAGGTAGGGCTTCCGAATCGGGAAATCCAAGTGGCAACAAAGGCCCGAGCCACAGACTCAGACGAAATATCTTCCAAAGGAACTGCCTCGACCCATCTAGTGACCCTATCAATAACGGACAGCATATATCGAAAGCCCTTGGAGGGAGGGAGGGGACCTACAATATCAATATGTGCATGTCGTAGACGTCCTTTAGGTATGTCGAAAGTGCCTAGCGGAGGAAGTGCATGGCGGCCCACTTTAGCTCTCTGACACGGTATGCAGGCGCGAGCCCACATCCTACAATCATGTTTAACACCGGACCAGACGTACCTTTCTGTGACCAATCTGGTGGAGGCTTTGATGCCTGGGTGAGCTAGGTTGTGGAGTGCATCAAAAACAGAGTGGCGGAGAGCTGCGGGTACAAGAGGGCGGGGGCTATCAGTGGAAACATCGCACCAGACCGGTTCTGTGGTGCCGGGGAATGCACGTTGGTCCAGTTTTAGGGAAGAGGTTGTGTCTTGTTGCAAGGCACAAATATCGGGGTCTTCGGTTTGCCGGCGGGGCAGGTCAGTAAGGTCAAGTGGGGTAGTGATGATGTTGACGCGAGACAGGTAGTAAGCAACTATATTGTCAGCGCCTCGTATATATTGTGCATCAGTGGAATATTGGGATATGAAATCCTTAAGGTGGAAGCGTCGTGTACGGATTGCATCTGCCAAGGGTCTGTGGTCTGTATAAATTGTGAACAGGCGACCCTCGACATCGGCTCTGAAATATTTGACCGCCTCGTACAAGGTGAGGAGTGCATGGTCAAAAGCGGACCATTTGGACTGGGATTTGGTTAATTTCTTGGAGAAGAAATGGAGGGGATGGGAGGTATCCAATACATGTTGCCGAAGGACCACACCAATTGCAGTGTCGCTCGCATCAGCTGTAATAGAAATGGGTGCATCAGGAGTGGGGTGAGCGAGTGTGACAGCTTTAGAGAGGGCGGTTTTGAGATTTTTGAATGAATCGGCCATCTCCAGTGTCCAAACGAGTTTGCATTTGCCTTTAGTATCCTTACCCGCCAGAGCGTTGATCAGAGGGATCTGGATAGATGCAGCATGGGGCAGGTGGCGCCTGTGGAAGTTCACCAAGCCTAGAAAACGGCGAAGTTCAGCGAAGTCCTCTGGGGAAGGGAGGCTAAGTATGAGTTCAACCCGAGAGGAGGTAGGGCGGACGCCCTCGGCTGTGACTGTGTGACCTAAGAAGGCGACCTCACGACTGCTAAGCTGAGACTTCTCGTGGTTGATCTCCACTGCATTAGCAGCGAGCAGTGCAAGGACTCTGGAAAGATGAAGAGTGTGTTCCTCAGGTGAGGGAGAGAAAATCAGTATATTGTCTAAGTAGACATAGGCGAAAGGGAGGTCAAACAACAGTGCGTCGATGAAGTGTTGCCATGTCTGTGCGGCGTTTTTGAGACCATATGGCATGGAACAGTACTCGAAGAGGCCAAATGGAGTGATTATGGCTGTCTTGGGATGTCATCGGGGAACATGGGAATCTGATGACATGCTTTGCTACAATCAAGAATGGAGAAGATTTAGGAACCATTCAACATCTGGGTGAAATATTATCGATGGTAGTGCGTGCGTTAAGAGCACGGTAGTCACCACAGAGGCGGAAAGCACCGTCCTTCTTTGGCTCCAGATGGACTGGTGACGACCAGTTACTATCAGATTGACGGAGAATGTTGGAATCCAAAAGATCTTTAACAATGTCTTTAGCACGGCGAAGTTTCTGCGTGTTTAGGTGGCGCGCCTTATGCCGCACAGGGAGTCCTTCAGTTGTGTTTATTCTGTGGCACGTGCCATTGGCAATTGCACGCAAAAACGTGGGAGAAGCAGAGAGGGTAGGGGCAGGGGGGGTAATGGCAGGAGGGGATAGGGGCAGGGGGGGTTGAGGAAGGGGGTGTAGTGGCAGGGTGGGTAGGGGCAAGAGTGGTATGGGCAGAGGCTGGCCGAACCGTTAATGGGATCACAGCTGCAGAACAATGACCAGGCTGAGGAGGCGTGTCCACGATTGCAAGAGTGGGTGTGCAGAGTTCTAGAAGCTGCTGTTGTGTCTGCAACAGTTGTGCATAGACTTCGTCAATGGGAACACGCAGGTCGACATTCTGAGTGCGCAACGCATCGACGTCTAAACGCTCGCGCAAGAAAGCTGAGAGAGCAGAAGAAAGGTTTCCAGCAAGTGACATACACTCTGAAAGGGCAGAGTGTGAACAGTCAGTAGAAACTTCGAGCTGAGGGGCGGAATGTTGTGACGCACCAGGAACACTCGAACCGGAGACGTGAGTCAGATAGCCGACTTGCAGATTAGGGGAGAGGGCATAGTGATGAAGAAAATTGAGGCCCAGTACAGGTGCATCAACTTCCGCGACGTAAAATGTCCAGGGGAAAACCTGATCTGGGACAAATTTAAGCAGGAGATGTGAGGAACCTAGCGCTGGATTCAGGGAATTGTTAGCAGCTATCAGTGGCGGTGCAGATAAGGGATCTATGTTAGGGGCGAGGAAGGGCGGGATAACACTAATGTCGACTCCAGTGTCCACTAGAAAACGAAGTTCGGTGTTGGTGTCATTGACAAAGAGGTGCGAAGCAGATGACAGTGCAGCAGGTGTCGGACGAGATGCCAGTAGGCGCTGTGAGGCAGTGCGGCGGGACGTGGCGCCTAGACGTGCCCACCATAAGTGTTTGGGAAAGCGCACGGGGTTTGCAGTTGTGAGCCACTTCGCCAAAGTTAGCGTGGAACCAGCAATAAGGAGAGCCAGCTTGTGGTGCAGAAGCGGTGGGGTGGGCAACTGCGCGGTCGGAGTGTACTCAGGTGCTGGCTTGGCCGTCTCTGGTGACCTTGGGGGTGGCAACGTAAAAGTAGGTAGTGCAGTCGGGCGACCACGGGGTGGCTGGGCCATTGCTTGTGCTGACAGCGAGGTGCGTGTCTTGACGCGGCCGAATGTAGGCTTGGCTTCTGTTGCTGCATAATGCGTGGGGGCGGCACATGCCGGACTCAAATGCTGGAGGTACCGGTGTTGAATGATGCTATAGGCACGGTCGGCGATGCGCAGGCGTGCTTTAAGGGGCTCAGAGACATGGGAAAATAGCTGCAGGTGTAGCTCAGAAGGAAGTTTAAGCAACCAAATTGTCCAACGTGCGACGTCTGGTAGAAAGTCTGTGTCCACAAGGGCACGTAAGTGGCGGCGCAGCTGTGATGGCGTACAGTCATCGATGAGTTCCTCATGGATAATGTGTTGGATCGACTCAACAGGAGGACGGGATAAGCGTTCAACGATACAAGCTTTAGCAAATTCGTACTTATTCTACACGGGAGGCGAAAGCAGCAGGTCACTAATAAGATCTGTGTGATCGTGCAGGTGACTAAGAAGGCACACAAATCAGGCTCTATCGTCTAGGACGCCGTGAATGTCCAACATTTTATCCACTAATGCAAACCATGTCTTAGGGTTCTCCGTTTGTAGGTCTGGCAGTTTTGGGAATCTGCTAGGCACGAGGTACTGAGGAACGGTCGGTGCAGCGCGCACACTACTTGGAGGTGCAGACGGTGTAGTAGTGTAGAGTGGTGCCAAATCGGGATTGTAGGCACCAGGAGACTGGCACACAGTAGCTGTACTAATCTGGTTATTAGCAACAAAACCACACGATTTACAAGCAGCAGGAGTGCAAGAAGAGAATTCAGTCTTGACATGTGAGTTCAGTTGCATAGTGTAGGCAGATACAGTTGCTGGGGCCCCGGATGGTGGGGGCACGGTTGGGTGCGGAAGACTCTCCAGTACCGTGGAAACAGGTGCAGTTCGGACTGGTGAGCGCGCGACTGGTGTTTGCCAGCGAAAGAACCCGGCGCGTAAGTCGATGAAACATTGTGGACCGGCGCGGGTGGGGCGGCTGGTGCTGCCGTGGGCGCGGGCGGTAGGCTTGCGGGAGCTGTTAACTGCGGATTCGTGAGTGTAGCGGGCGCTATTGAAACCGACACGGCAGAGACGTACGAAACCGTTGGGAAAACGTGTGGAAGACAAACATGAGCCGGGATGGCGCGCGGGAGATGCAGCTGCATCATGCATCTACATCTACATCTACATCTACATTTATACTCCGCAAGCCACCCAACGGTGTGTGGCGGAGGGCACTTTACGTGCCACTGTCATTACCTCCATTTTCTGTTCCAGTCGCGTATGGTTCGTGGGAAGAACAACTGTCTGAAAGCCTCCGTGCGTGCTCGAATCTCTCTAATTTTACATTCGTGATCTCCTCGGGAGGTATAAGTAGGGGGAAGAAATATATTCAATACCTCATCCAGAAATGCACCCTGTCGAAACCTAGTGAGCAAGCTACACCGCGATGCAGAGCGCCTCTCTTGCAGAGTCTGCCACTTGAGTTTGCTAAACATCTCCATAACGCTGTCACAGTTACCAAATAACCCTGTGATGAAACGCAC
The DNA here is from genome assembly GCF_023864345.2 of Schistocerca serialis cubense. Taxonomy (NCBI): domain Eukaryota; kingdom Metazoa; phylum Arthropoda; class Insecta; order Orthoptera; family Acrididae; genus Schistocerca; species Schistocerca serialis. The sequence continues at coordinate 833,765,062 of NC_064640.1, forward strand.
TGCTCTTCTTTGGATCTTCTCTATCTCCTCTGGCAACCTGATCTGGTACGGATCCCACACTGATGAGCAATACTGAAGTATAGGTCGAACAAGTGTTTTGTAAGCCACCTCCTTTGTTGATGGACTACATTTTCTAAGGATTCTCCCAATGAATCTCAACCTGGTACCGGCCTTACCAACAATTAATTTTATGTGATTATTCCACTTCAAATCGTTCCGCACGTGTGCTCCCAGATATTTTACAGAAGTAACTGCTACCATTGTTTGTTCCGCTATCATATAAACATACAATAAAGGATCCTTCTTTCTATGTATTCACAATACATTACATTTATCTATGTTAAGGGTCAGTTGCCACTCCCTGCACCAAGTGGCTATCCTCTGCAGATCTTCCTGCATTTTGCTACAATTTTCTAATGCTGCAACTTCTCTCTATACTACAGCATCATCCGCGAAAAGCCGCATGGAACTTCCGACACTATCTGCTAGGTCATTTATATATATTGTGAAAAGCAATGGTCCCATAACACTCACCTGTGGCACGCCAGAGGTTACCTTAACGTCTGTAGACGTCTCTCCATTGATAAAAACATGCTGTGTTCTGTTTGCTAAAAACTCTTCAATCCAGCCACACAGCTGGTCTGATATTCCATAGGCTCTTACTTTGTTTATCAGGCAACAGTGCGGAACTGTATCGAATGCCTTCCGGAAGTCAAGGAAAATAGCATCTACCTGGGAGCCTGTATCTAATATTTTCTGGGTCTCATGAACAAATAAAGTGAGTTGGGTCTCACACGATCGCTGTTTCCGGAATCCATGTTGATTCCTACATAGTAGATTCTGGGTTTCCAAAAACGAAATGATACGCAAGCAAAAAATATGTTCTAAAATTCTACAACAGAGATATAGGTCGATATAGGTTTGCGCACGTGCTTGATGACCCTTCTTGAAGACTGGGACTACCTGTGCTCTTTTCCAATCATTTGGAACCTTCCGTTCCTCTAGAGACTTGCAGTACACGGCTGTTAGAAGGGGGGGCAAGTTCTTTCGCATACTCTGTGTAGAATCGAATTGGTATCCCGTCAGGTCCAGTGGACTTTCCTCTGTTGAGTGATTCCAGTTGCTTTTCTATTCCTTGGACACTTATTTTGATGTCAGCCATTTTTTCATTTGTGCGAGGATTTAGAGAAGGAACTGAGCGGTTGTAAGATGTCCGTGGAGAGTTACGTAGTCTGTGGCTGTAGAGCAGGCATCATGTATTGGTGCAGCAGATGAGCGGGAACGGCAGGCGCTGGCAGTGCTGGGGTGTCAATAAGCAGAATGCAGTCCGACGGTCACGAGGCAGCCGTAGGCGTGGAAACATGCTGCGGCAGCCAACCAGGAACCGTTGAGTTTATCTTGGGGCCACGTAGGTTAAAATCCGGTTGACAGTGGAGTTCGCTTTGGCACTGAAACTGCGGCGTTATTTCCGGAATGGATTCGTTTTCCACTTTGAAAAACTGCTTCTGAGAAGTCGCATCACAGGGACTGAACGATTGTTGAAACATTGATCGTAGAACAATACAAATCACTGTTAGTAGCACTTGTGAATTGAACTAAAACAGATCGGGGTCACCAATGTGGTTATTTCTGATATGCGGAGCGGTGGCGATCATTAAATAACACACCAACTTACATTAATACAACTTTATTATGCGAAAATATTTACAACATCTTATACAGTCGGCATCACTTAACAGAATGGAAAGCAATATGGCGGCGCACAATAAGTCCGCATGGGTCAGAGAGCCTGCTGTGGCAGAGATGTATCACTCATAGAGTTGATAGTTGCCACAGCCTGAATGGGCATCCCCCATGGAAGGTCAAAAGTTCTTCATCCACTGTGACTGACTCACTAGGATTAAAAACGCAGGAAATTTACTAACTATCATGTTCCATACATCCCTGATACGAGAAAATTTGTCAGTCTGTTTTCTAGCTGCTCGAGGTAGAGTATCATCAAATGCAAGCACTTCAGTAAGCGCCTCAGTCTATGCTCCAAAAATGAAGCTCGATACATCGGATAGTTTTCTTTACTAAATATATCACATAACTGTCCTTGTTCTGTCTATGGACTCCACAGTTCAATATAATTCCAATTGCTGACACAGTTTCTTCCCTTTCAAATCCTTTCGAATTTTTTATGAAAATATCTTCAGATTATTCCCTAAGATTTCGAAGCTTTTGATTGGTACACATCAAAATGTTATCCAGGATGTTATCATCGAAGTATATGAGAAAAGTTTTAGTGGTGTATCACGTTTTATCCCTTGCTTAGTTCCTTTTGGGGTTCTCATTACATCAGTAACAGGCCTCCTCCTTTGATTTATGTAAGGGCTTCTCTTCCATATCAAATTTGACGGGTCCACCATGTCTTTTTCAAGTTGATCAATTTGTGCTTTCGGCCTGGGTTGTCTTCTTGTTGGTTGAATATCTATAAAAATATGAAAACATAACCGAACACTAGCAAACTAAGCACTCTACCGAGACACACATCCTAATATACTCCAAAATATCTGCAAAAAGTAATAAAAATCAATACTTACGCAGTTCACTTTCATCCGATTCGCTACTTGATCTGGAATTTCCATGACTACATCTTCAGTTTCGCTGCTTGAGCTTTCAGATAGTTCACCACTAAACTCATTGTCTGACCTCTCAAGCAAATTTCTAATTTTGTCATCTGTCAATTTCATCTTCTTGTACATTCTGTCAAATGCCACAAAGATATTACCTTCCACTCACCACACTGTTTACCGGTTGACTGTGAGTGGTGATTGTTAATCTGCTACACCTTCAGTTATAACAATCACTATAACTCAACAATGAGTGTAGTTCAAAAGCTGTTCCTATTGTCGATTGTAGCAATTATAATTACGATAAATGTCATGTATTTATTAAATAAACTACTGAACACCACAGGGAGTTTTAGCCTAAAAACTTCGTTGGTGTCAGTTACAGACACTCCCCCCCCTCACAATTGGTATGCAACTTTTAATGATCGCTTATTTAGTGATTCTATGGTGTGCAGGATATATCCAGGTTTTGATTATATTACTACATTCTAACACAGCTGCATCTAAAATTATACTTGCCATTTCCTAGTACAGGTGTCTAACTAAAAGAGATTTACAAGGATTTTTTATATTTTGCCAAATGCTCTTGCTTTACAATTAGAGTTGCACTCTACAAAAGCTACAGTTTTGTAGTTTTGGTATAGTACATACATGACGTAATAAAGGGTAGGATTACTGACAGTATTGGTAGCATTGGTAGGGAAAGAAACATAAATGAATTTGTGGAAGAGAAACTGGGAGTTGATGACTTCTCTTTGTTTTGCACATAATCAGAACTGCATATCATTCAGTGTTAGTCCACTGAGTATTTTAAATCCGCAGAAAATATAAATTGTGCTTTATAGGTAATAAAAATTAGTTGATCATGTAACTTCTTTGCTTTTATGTAACCAAAGCAATCACTTTTGATGTAAGTACAGTTTACATGTATAAACATAAAGGAATGATATAATTATTGTAGTTACATTGTACTCAATAGAATGTTCTTCACCATGATCAAAGGCAAGAGTTTTCTGTTATTACTGAGATGTGTGAATGTCATTGATGAATATCAACTTGATCAAGTGTTGGAAAAATGTTTAATATGGTTCTCTTTTGTGTTTCTTTTTCTAAGTTTATATTTTTTCAGAAATTGCATTTCCTATCATTATATGATAAATCTGTATTTTTTTAAATTTTTACAATGACATCTCTCTGTTTCTCACTACATATCAACAATTTTTGGATAAAACCAGAATTAAACATTGACAGTTTCAGTTTTGCTACAAATACTGTTTGTTTGTAAGTAGACAGGAGGATAACTATGGATAACAAAAATGTTGCATTGGTTATGTGGCCCTTTATGTGTCCTCACTCAGTTTCTAGAGGTTCACTGCTTTCAGTTCCTAGGGGAAACTAGCAATGGATTGATCACATATGCAAACAAAGTGATCAAAATCAAATGATGCCCAATGCATATACAACATATCTAACATGCAGTGTAAATGTTTATTGCATTAAGTGACCAAAGCTACTAGGAAAACTACCATAGTCTATATTTACTTATGATAGTCCAAGGTAGCTTATGACAGTTTTATAACTCTATGTACCATATGTTTCCTGCATTCCCTTTACAAGAGGCCGTTATAGTTTAAAATAATTTTACAGTTTAATCATCACTGACAAAAACAAAAAAGATGGATCAAGTCAATATCAGTTTGAAGAAGCTCGGAATGTGTACTGTGTGCTGACTAGTAACAAGTTTAACCCAAGCCATTTTTAATAATATCTGAAAACTGTTATGCCATTAATTATATGTACAACGTACGTTTCTCTATCCCAGGACTCAGGTCCTGGGTATGCCCTTTGGCAAAACCTACCTCCCATTAACCTGGAATTGATTGTGTCCATCCCACACATCAAATAAACAAGTTTATCGTAACAAATTTGTATGCCCATTCCATCTGCTTGTACTGTGAAATGTTCACCCCTTTGAATGCACACATTTTCCAACTAATTATACTCTATTCCCATAAAATATTTCATATTAATACTCCCACTTTGTATTACAAAAGCAAGTTAAATTTCCTTTCTTCACTTGAAGGTGCTCTTGTCTAATCTCATTATCAATCAACTCTGCACTGCAGACCTATTCCTCTGCAAAAGATTGGTGACTAACCTAGGGGGTAAAGGTTCCTTAACTAAAGAATCCAAATGAGATAATACACCAGAAATATTGTCTGCCAATTACCTGTATGTTTATTATCATTTAATCTGCAACTCTTGTCTCTGATGTTAGGAATATGTGCTGTGTATATGATTTTTTGTTAAGAGAATTCTCAAATCTAGTACAATTTTTCAGAGGAATACTGAACGGATTTGACAAAAGAAGAAAATATGCAGACAGTTCATTGAAGAATCAAGACTCCTGATTAAATAATAAATAGAGCCTATACTCAAGATGGTGAACAGAAGAACCTGCGTAGATGTTAAAGAAAGTATAATGTGAATTTCCTTAAATCTATAAAATATTAGAAACAAAATATTCATTGTGAAATAGTTTAAAGAGATATTTCCTTTCACATCACAATACTTAATGTTTCGTGCTATGTAAAAATCTTAAAAATATTATCCACTTTTTTGAATAACATATGAGGAAATGGGTTGACAAACCATTCAAACAAACACTTTCATATTCTAGCATACTCCCATGCATATTTTGTATGCATGTTTTTTCTTGGTGGGGAGGAGGGAGACGTATTGAAGTATATATGGGATGAGGGATACGATCTTACATATGTATGACTCAATACATGCGATCACACAAAAAGAATCTTTTCAATCAATACATTTTACAACAAATAAAAGTACTTTACAGTTTATTTCTAGTGTAGTGAATATACTTAAAGTGTAGGCTACCAGTAAAAGGTTTGTCATCTCATCATTATTTTATTTTTGAAAAAAGATGGTACTTTGAAGTAAAAGAAAGAACTACTTATTTATTGCACACAGCAGCTTTCTGTTACACAATCTATGTAATATGTAAGGAAAGAAACAAAAATTTCCAAAATGGTGAAGATTTTATTTAAATTCTTTTATTTCAATTTAGTTCTTAATATCCTGAATGCAGCAGTGTACTTAGTTTCATTGAAAATATGTTATTTAAAGAGAGATCATGAAATTGTGATCCAGACAAAGTAGACATTATGTCAGATTGATTAATTTTTACATACCTCAGTTTATCATTCTGTTATCAACTTGCAAAAGAAAAAAATATATTGACTAAAAAGCTATGAAGGAAAGAAAGTTTCAAATTCTAGTGCCTTTGATAATAAATTTGAAAATAATTTAAATAACAATTTCTTCTTAGATTTTTTAAAAATTACTAATACTGGATGGCTCTGTTTGGTGAAAAAGGAACATTATTTTTGCTTCCAGTCACAACCCAACCCCTACCACACATGCAGTGAGAAACTGAAGCACAATGAAGACTGAGATAAGATTTGAGTACAATATTTATTGCAGACTCACATGCTAACACACAGTATGCTGTACTTTATTTATGAATAATATTTTATAAAATTAGTTTATCTGTAGCACACAGTTTAATTTCCTTGTGCAGAATACTGTAATAAATGATGTTTTGAATTACATGACTGTATTACAAGAACATATAATGGCATAAGGGAATAAGTGCTTCACTGTAAATTGAAAGTCTGGTGATCTACACTCCTGGAAATGGAAAAAAGAACACATTGACACCGGTGTGTCAGACCCACCATACTTGCTCCGGACACTGCGAGAGGGCTGTACAAGCAATGATCACACGCACGGCACAGCGGACACACCAGGAACCGCGGTGTTGGCCGTCGAATGGCGCTAGCTGCGCAGCATTTGTGCACCGCCGCCGTCAGTGTCAGCCAGTTTGCTGTGGCATACGGAGCTCCATCGCAGTCTTTAACACTGGTAGCATGCCGCGACAGCATGGACGTGAACCGTATGTGCAGTTGACGGACTTTGAGCGAGGGCGTATAGTGGGCATGCAGGAGGCCGGGTGGACGTACCGCCAAATTGCTCAACACGTGGGGCGTGAGGTCTCCACAGTACATCGATGTTGTCGCCAGTGGTCGGCGGAAGGTGCACGTGCCCGTCGACCTGGGACCGGACCGCAGCGACGCACGGATGCACGCCAAGACCGTAGGATCCTACGCAGTGCCATAGGGGACCGCACGGCCACTTCCCAGCAAATTAGGGACACTGTTGCTCCTGGGGTATCGGCGAGGACCATTCGCAACCGTCTCCATGAAGCTGGGCTACAGTCCCGCACACCGTTAGGCCGTCTTCCACTCACGCCCCAACATCGTGCAGCCCGCCTCCAGTGGTGTCGCGACAGGCGTGAATGGAGGGACGAATGGAGACGTGTCGTCTTCAGCGATGAGAGTCGCTTCTGCCTTGGTGCCAATGATGGTCGTATGCGTGTTTGGCGCCGTGCAGGTGAGCGCCACAATCAGGACTGCATACGACCGAGGCACACAGGGCCAACACCCGGCATCATGGTGTGGGGAGCGATCTCCTACACTGGCCGTACACCACTGGTGATCGTCGAGGGGACACTGAATAGTGCACAGTACATCCAAACCGTCATCGAACCCATCGTTCTACCATTCCTAGACCGGCAAGGGAACTTGCTGTTCCAACAGGACAATGTTCGTCTGCATGTATCCCGTGCCACCCAACGTGCTATAGAAGGTGTAAGTCAACTACCCTGGCCAGCAAGATCTCCGGATCTGTCCCCCATTGGGCATGTTTGGGACTGGATGAAGCGTCGTCTCACGCGGTCTGCACGTCCAGCACGAACGCTGGTCCAACTGAGGTGCCAGGTGGAAATGGCATGGCAAGCCGTTCCACGGGACTACATCCAGCATCTCTACGATCGTATCCATGGGAGAATAGCAGCCTGCATTGCTGCGAAAGGTGGATACACACTGTACTAGTGCTGACATTGTGCATGCTCTGTTGCCTGTGTCTATGTGCCTGTGGTTCTGTCAGTGTGATCATGTGATGTATCTGACCCCAGGAATGTGTCAATAAAGTTTCCCCTTCCTGGGACAATGAATTCATGGTGTTCTTATTTCAATTTCCAGGAGTGTATATCCAGTCAGTCCTATAATTTTTTGTCACTTATAATTTGTTTCACCTAGGCAATGATTTGATAAAAGCAACTTGCATAATGGTTTCAAGGCTATTTTAAATTGTAGGGCCCCTTATAGATGAGTAGTAAACTTATTTCAACAATCATGACTAGTGAAACAGTGCAATCTTCTAGCTGAGCTAGCTTTAAAATCTTAATGGCATTGTATCTCCACTCACTCTCACATAATATAGTTTATCCAATAACAACAAAGAATTGGCAAATCAAGAACGTGATGACATATACATAAAAATCAAAAACGCTATTACACATCATACATAATTTTAACAACATAGCTTCATATGGCTTTCCTTTAAGCCATACCAAAACACACTATTGATAACGGCTCTTAAACCTTAAGATATCTATAACTGTATAACTGTGAACTGTAAAATAATACAGCCCAGACAGTGACGTATATCACATTCAGTTTCTGATTATATTACTTCACTCTAACATAATTACTCAGAGGAATAACAAAATTAACTGCCAGTGGGCATTGATGTAAAGCAATGTGCAAAGTTGAAAATTTGTGCCAGACTGGAATTCAAACCTGAATTTTTCAGTTTCCTGCAAACAGTCTCCTTGAAACCCTCTGCCATCCAGACAATGTCACTGACAGATCCAAATTTCAATGTAGCCACTGATGTAGTGTCCCTGCCTATTTGCCTCACTGCTCACAGTGATCACTGATTTCCATAGCAATTCAGGCTTGTTTGTGGAACTGCTCTGAAAAGATCATTGGGCCATCTCATCCTAGATTTGTATCTGGTGTCTGTTCTTTCGGACATGTGTAAAAGAACAGATACCACATATCTTTATCCAGGGCAATACAGCCCAATGATCCTTTCAGTGTGGGTACACAAACAAGATTGGATTTTTGATGTGTCCAAAAGAGAAGACACCTCATATTCAAGGTGTTTAAAAAGTGATAGTCAATATTCAGAGATATGACAGGAATGATCATTCGAAACAAAAAAGTCAAGTAAACATGGGCCCAAACGCATTCCTTAAGAGCTATCTATGAGCAATTCTTGATCTTCGACACTGTGAAACAAATCTCTTCTACTGCAAGCTCTTTGCTTTCTGTGGTAGTATGGATCAAAAAAAGAAAAAAAGTCCAGTAAATATGTGCCCTAAAATACTTACCTTAAGAGCTATGAGCATTTGTTCATTTTCACTCTTTGCAACACAACTCTTCTAATGAACAAGAACTCATGACTTTTAAGGTACGCATTTTAGAACACATATGCATTTTTTTTCTTGTTTTGGTCCGTACTACCACTTCCCAATACAAGGAAAGCAAAGAGCTAGCAGTAATAGATTTGTTTCACAGTGTCGAAGATGAAGAATTGCTCGTAGCTCTCAAGGTATGCATTTTAGACACTATGTTTTGTTGACTTTTTTGTTTCGAATAATCATTCTTGTCATATTCCTGAATATTGACCAACAGTTTTGAAACACCCTGTATACAACTAGCATAAGACAGATCGATGATACTTTCAGTGCAAATGCACAGGCAACTCTGAACAACTATGAGAATCAGTGATCACTGTGAGTAGTGAAGGTAATGGGCAGGGGCACTACATCAGCAGTGTGTGGCTAAGTTGGAAATCTGGGTCAGTTAAGGATTGTGTCCAGATGGTTGAGATGATCAGAGCAATTGTTCACACGAACCAGAGAAATCTGGGCTCAAGTCCCAGTCCTGCTCAAATTTTCAATTTTCTCCATTGATTTATATCAATGCCTACCAACAGTTAATGTTGTTACTCCTTTTATTGATTGTCATATAAGGCTTCTGCATGAAATACGGCATCTGTTTTTTCACACATGTCCAAAAGAGCAGACATGACATATATAAATTCTAACAAAGTTGCATCTAAAATTATGCTTGTCATTTACTGGTACAGCTGTCTAACTTAAAGAAATTTATCAGGTGTTTCTTGAATTTTGACATGTGATATTGCTTTACAATATGTTTCCTTCATTCCCTTTACAAGAAATCATTGTGGTTTTGAATAATTTTACAGCCTAATCAGTGCCAGATGCACAAATGTATTAACACAATATTAGTTTGAAGAAGTCCAGAATGTAACAAATGTAACCCAAGCCATTTTAATGATATATGAAAACTAGTGGGTCGTTCATCATATGTACAACATGTGTTTCCCCACCCGAGAGTTCAGAAGATCTTGGGTATGCTCTGTAACTCCCACTACTCTGGAACTGACCATGTCAGTCCCACCCATCAATAAACCAATTTAAAAATGGCTTGAGTTACAATTGTTACTAGTCAGTACACATTACACCTTCTGGCATTATTCAAACTGATACTTAGTTGATACATTTGTATGTTTGGCATGGCAGGATGTGAATTCATTTTGTGAAGGCCTTTTTTCTGGCAGAGGGCAAAGGCAGCTGCCCTTCTATGTTCCTCACTGAATAAACCCTTAGTTTTCCCTAAAACTTGTAGAAGTAATTGGGTGCGGATCATTTGTGTGTGTTAATGAAGTGTTGACGACTGCAATTTGGGACATTTTTAAAGCACTTTTTTTTCTTACTTGCTGTAAGGAAAGGGGGAATGGTTCCTTGAATTTTTGGCTTAAATTTTCATTACATACAAGGCTCTATAAGGTACAGTACATTTGTACTCGGATTTGGAAAGGCTGAACTTTGTACCGGTATCTGGAATGAGAAATCATGATGTCATTGGTGATATGATGATAACTGGGTGATGAAGATACTAAGAAAATGTGGACAACAAATGTGGTACATGGTTCTTAGGGCTGCATACAGCTTTTGCCATATATGTGTTAGGGGTGGATTCTAGGTCCTCTTTAGGTTCATCTGCTGTGATATCTGCATCAACCTGCTTAATGTATGTGGTGAGGATTAGTAGGATTTGATGTTTGTGCTTGTTAGGGATGTGGAGAATTAAGAGACAGGACAAAATGTTTTTGCACATAATTTATGATAGGAGAAAGTGGAAATAAGGACTTAAGGAAGTTCTGGATTACAGAATCTTTTAGGAGCATAGGGTTGGATGTGTTTAGGTTGGGGGCATATTTTCTTATTTCAGAATATGGGAGTTTGGGGTTTTGGAATATAGTATCAGGTCAGAATCATATAAAAGTGTGGTTTTTGATGTACTACAATGAAATTTCATGTATTCATATGCATGCATTTTACACGGCAGCTTAGAGCAATGTCATTCTTGGGGTTATATTTGGGATTAGGTTGTGTGGTTGTTGATTGGGCTGTTGTGTGGGTTTTGCTGCAGTGGGATGTCTCATGTGAAGTGTGGTCAGTGCCATAAGATGATGATGATGTTAGTTCAGTTAAGTTTGATACTGATAAGACTAGTACTACCGCATGTGACTTTTTATGCTGTGCCCTGGTGCAGTTTTATTGTTGCAGTTGGTGAATACCAGGCAGGAGTCCAGTTAATACAAACAAAATGTTTGGGTGTTACAATTGAAGAAGTCACTGTAAGAAGGGAGTCAGAAGAAAAACTGTGAAAAAAAGACAGGTATAATGTGTATGGGATGAGGGATATATGGAGTGCAACATGGGAACATATAGATGACTATTGTTGTTGTGATAGTCACTTAGCAGAGACACTGCTGATAGTGATAATGAAAATTATGCAGCTGAAATTCACCATTTAAGTGTCTGGGTGAGTTTGTTAAGGCTGAAGCCATGCCATTTAGGATAGCAGATGTTATGCAATTGACTGTACTAGAGCATGCTAAAATTAATGCCTCCAGATTTTTTATGTGAAAACTCCTAAAGATTTTTAAATAAAACAAATGTTATTAACATTGTACATCATTATTCTACATGGCTACATATTTGCAGCCCTCTGCCAGTGGTAGGCTCTGAATTGTAGCACGTAACATCATGGTGTGTAACGTAACTATGTCAGTACATGGTAACAGCATGCTGTAATTGAGTTTAGAATTTGAAGACTTTTTCCACACTTGGAGCACCCTGTCCTTCAGCAGGACAATGCCACACTATACATGAGCACTGCGATATCTCCAACAGCCTGACATCTTGGGTTCACTGTCATCAATCATTCTCCATAGAGTTCTGACTTCGCCCCATCAAATTTTCATGTTGTTGTTGTTGTGGTCCTCAGTCAAAAGACTGGTTTGATGCAGCTGTCCATGCTACTCCATGCTGTACAAGCCTCATCATCTCCAATGTCCCCAATGTCTCTAAATCTGATTACTGTAGTCATGCTTCCAAAACTGAAAAGAACACTTTCAAGGACTTCACTTTGATAGTAACAAACTGGTACAAGCAGAGGACAGGTTGTGGCTCTGTCAACAGAGTGAAACATTCTACAGTGATGGTATCAACAAACTGGTCTCTTGTAGGGAGAAATGGGTTCATTTCCAGGGTAACTATGTTTGGAAAGAAGTACCTATACAGATGTTATGAATAATGGTGTAGAATGTAAAAACATTTCTTTTATTTAAACAAACTTTAAGAGTTTTTACATAATAAATTCAGGGCAATACAAATCAGCACACCCTTGAAATAAAAACAATGGCATTGAAGGTAATTAAGATAACTGTAGTAACACTGGTGATATCACAATAGAGAGCTCAGATCTTTATTTGTGTTAAAAGAAAAAAGAAACAGTTATGTATGTGGAACCTAACTGAATCGTGAACAGAAATTTAGAGTAGCTCAAAATTTAGTATTGCATTATTAGATGACAGGGCTGTACTGAGAGAATTTAGTGTGGAGTAGAAGGCAAGGGTTGCCACAGTCCCACCATCATACCATGAATTGAGGCCAGATCATGATTCTGAATGGGAAAGAAAAGGAATGATGGGGAGACCTGATGCAAGGAAAGTTAGAAAAGACAAGGAATGATATATTTCAGGGTGGAGTTCATTGTCTGGGAAAGGAAGACTGTTGAATATGTCTTGGGAGAGAATACAGAGAGTATTTAGTTGTAGAGTTAAAGAGAAGTGATGCTGTATATTCAGCATGAATGGTTAATAGAGGTGAAATGATGGCATTACCATTCATGATAAGTATGCTGAGGTTCAAATCATGGGCATACAGAAGGGGGCAGGATGGGTTTAGTGTTCAGACTACCTCTGAAATATTCTAAGCATATGGCACAGGCATCTACACATACATCTACATTTATACTCCGCAAGTCACCCAAAGATGTGTGGCGGATGGCTCCTTACATGCCAGTCATTACTTCCCTTTCCTGTTCCAGTTGCGTATGGGAAGAACGACTGCCAGAAAGCCACAGTGTGTGCTCGAATCTCTCTAATTTTACATTCATGATCCCCTCTGGATGTATAAGTAGGGGGAAGAAATATATTCGATACCTCATCCAGAAACGCACCCTCACGAAACCTGGACAGGAAGCTACACCGCGATGCAGAGCGCTCCTCTTGCAGAGTCTGCCACTTGAGTTTGCTAAACATATCCATAATGCTATCACTCTTTCCAAATAACCCTGTGATGAAACGCGCCACTATTCTTTGAATATTCTCTATCTCCTCTGTCAACACGACCTGGTATGGATCCCACTATGATGAGCAATACTCAAGTATAGGTCGAACAAGTGTTTTGTAAGCCACCTCCTTTGTTGGTGGACTACATTTTCTAAGGACTATCCCAATGAATATCAACCTGCCACCCGCCTTACAAACAATTAATTTTATACGATCATTCCACTTCAAATCGTTCCATACGCATACTCCCAGATATTTTACAGAAGTGACTGCTACCAGTGTTTGTTCCGATATCATATAATCATACAATAAAGGATCCTTCTTTCTATGTATTTGCAATACATTACATTTGTCTATGTTAAGGGTCAGTTCCCACTCCCTGCACCAAGTGCCTATCTACTGCAGATTCTATGCATTTTGCTGCAATTTTCTAACTTCTCTGTATACTACAGCATCATCCACAAAAAGCCACATGGAACTTCTGATACTATCTACTAGGTCATTTATATATATTGTGAAAAGCAATAGTCCCATAGCACTCCCCTGCAGCACACCAAAGGGTACTTTGACATCTGCAGATGTCTCTCCATTGAGAACAACGTGCTGTGTTCTATTTGCTAAAAACTCTTCAATCCAGCCACACAGCCGGTCTGATATTCCGTACTTTGTTTATCAGGTGACAGTGCGGAACTATATCGAACACTTTCTAGAAGTCAAGGAAAATGACATCTACCTGGGAACCTGTATCTAATATTTTCTGCGTCTCATGAACAAAGTAAGCCAGTTGGGTCTCACACGATCACTGTTTTCGGAATCCATGTTCATTCCTACAGAGTAGATTCTGGGTTTCCAGAAATGACATGATACGCGAGCAGAAAACATATTCTAAAATTCTACAACAGATCTATATCAGAGATATAGGCCTATAGTTTTGCGCGTCTGCTTGATGACCCTTCTTGAAAACTGGAACTCCCTGTGCTCTTTTCCAATCATCTACATTGGCCTATGTGCAGATTGGCACGTTGAATCCCTGGATCCCTTGTGTTCCCATACTTACTGTATTTTGCACAGCTTCTAATACATTCCTTACACAGTTAGTTCCTTATAGCCATGATATTCCCTGAACTGATGCATAGGGTGGCTCATTCTGGAGAAGCTGTTTAAAGGAAACATTGGTAAAAAAAGGGTTCATTCTGTCAGGTCTGAGTGAAGCTATTAAATAAAAGAAGTTCTTGTTAAAATGCTTCTGATGTGGTGTTACTTTAGTAATATGCATTCTACTACGATGTCTGCCCTAACACATAGTTCCTGATGTGAAAGTGTATACTTGCTCATATTTTTTACTATTCTGTTGATTCTCTCTCTAGTGTAGAACTGGTGACCTGCTGTCCAAAGTATCATAAATATTGTGAGTCAGTAAACAGTAAGAAACTTGACACTATGCCCATCAGTTTACTATTCTCACACAATAATGAACAGTTACCCAATACTCAGTAATCTGAAGTTTCTGAAATGTGACTACATATCACGCATGCTATGTGGAATTCTGAGGCCCATCGGAAGAAAGTCACAGTTTTTGCAAAAATCGAGAAACTTCAGAAACATAATTTACAACAGACCTTATCAGTTTCCAAACCACTAATTATATGAGCAAGAGCAAATTACAACATTTTTACGAAATTAATTGTGCACAGAACAACAGGTCATCACAATACTAAACCTCAGTCATGACTATTTGAGATGAGCGAACGCAAATTTCTCCTGCTTCCAAAGAAGACTGGTTTCCTCTCTGAAAGGTTGTAATAAATTAGTGGCAGTCAAATGAAAGCAAGACAATTGGTAAACAGTAAGTAAACTGTTTATTGTCATATTTCAAATGTAATTGCAATAACTGTTAATACATTTACCACAGTGGGAGGTGAGATGGTCAACGCCTTCCTGGTAAAATATTTTTCGAAGTCTATAGAACTGTGATTGTACCCAGGTGTGCACCTCTTCAAACAATTGGCTCTGAGCACTATGGGACTTAACTTCTGAGGTCATCAGTCCCCCAGAACTTAGAACTACATAAACCTACCTAACCTAAGGACATCACACACATCCATGCCCAAGGCAGGATTCGAACCTGCGACCATAGCGGTTCCAGACTGAAGCGCCTAGAACCGCTCGGCCACTCCGGTCAGCGCACTTATTCATCTGAAGCAAATCGACAGCCATGAATGTCTTTCTTCAGTGCTACAAAAATACAGAAATCCCATGGGGAGAGATTGGGACTGAATGGGGGATGGGCAGTCCACAAGTTACCAAAGTTGTTTTGACTACACTACAGGAGTTTCACTGGGATGCTCTTACACATCCTCCATTCAGTCCCTATCTCTCCCGATGTGGTTTTCATATTTTTGGAGGCCTGAAGAAACACATTTCTGCCCTTCAATTTTCTTTGGATGAAGACGTGCGTGGACGGATACTGTCATGGTTCTGTCGGCAACCAAAAACATTTCTCCATAAGAGCACTTACCATCTTGTCTCATGGTGAGATAAATGTATTAACAGCTACTTCTGAAATAACAAACAGTTTCCTTATTTTTATTCCATCTGTTCCGTTTTCATTTGATTGCTTTTCTAGATAGCACAATTATTTTTTTGCTTAACGAATTTGCAACTCTGAATTTCATCTACTGGTATGTATTTCCCCAACTTTATGTTTTCCAAAAAGGAAATAAACTGGAAACAACCCCAGCTTTACCTGTCTTGAGGATAGAAGTAAAGATGTAGTTCCCAGACTTCTTAAAATGGTTATTTTCCAATAAGTATTCCATCTATGTAGTCTATATGACACATCGTAAGATTACACTACTGGTATGTTTTTCACACGCTCATCCATCTATTTTTAACAAGAGTCATACTGTCACATAAGAGGTGTGTGAGAAAAGTAATGAGACTGATAATGCAGTGAGCGATCTGACAATGCTGTGTTGTTCTGCTTCTGTAGATCGGTGTATACGTCCCTTCCAGATGCTCAGTCTCGGGTTCAGCTCCATACAGCCTTCATGTGATTTTTGAGAGCGCTATTAGTGAAACTGCGTTTTTATTTTGTGTTACAAAAATGGAACAGCAGACTTTGGAGCAACGTTATACGATGAAGTTTTGTGTTAAACTTGGGAAATCCTTGAGTGTGAGCTTTGGAAAGTTGAAACAGCCCTATGGAGAACATTCCTTATAAAGAGCACATGTTTTTCGCTAGCACAAATCATTCTGGAAGGCTGAGAATGCATTGAGAATGAACTTCACTCAGGGAGATCTTCAACTCCAAAAACCGACAAAAACGTCAAACTTGTGGGTGCTCTTATGACATCAGACCGACTTTTAACAATAAGGATGATAGGTGACCTGTTAAATTCAAATAATTTCACCATACATAAATTTTTGACCAAAGTTGGGCACGTGAGACAGGTTTGTGCCAAAATGGTCCTGAAAAACCTCACAACTGAGCAGAAGGACTGCCGAAGAAATGTGTTCGTTGATCTTCTTGAAAGGACTGCCAATGACAACGAATGCTACAGTCTTGTGATACACAATTACACTCCGATGCACCACTGCAGGCTTACTGTAACCCTTGGACCTTCACATTGACGATGAAATACAGAAATTGAAACGGGATTGAATATACAAAAATTACAATGCCAGCTTATGTCTACGGGGTGTAATGCTTCAAACAGTCTCTGCTTGAACCTTACCTGGGAGTCCAGAAGTAGTTTCCGATGCACCACTGCAGGTTTACTGTAACCCTTGGACCTTCACATTGACAATGAAACACAGAAGTATCACCAGGATTGAGTGCAAAAAGGCACAATGCCGACTTCTGTCCAGGGGGAGTAACCCTTCAAACAGAGTGTCCTTTGAAACTTTCCTGGGAATCCAGTATTAGATTCTGATGCATCACTACTGCTTTACTGTAAACCTTCTACCTTCATACTGACGATGGAACACAGAAATTCCATCAGAACTGAATACAAAATATCACACTGCAGACTTCTGTCCAGGGGGAGTAATGCTTCGAACAGAATGTGCTTTTTCCTGGGAGTACAATAGTAGATTTCGATGCACCACTGCATGATTACTGTTACCCTAGGACCTTAACATTGATGATGAAACACAGAAATTGCATTGGCATTGAATACAAAAAGCACAATGTTGGCTTCTGGCAAGGGGGAGTAACGCTTCAAACAGCTGTGCTTTGAACATTTATCGGGAGTCCAGTAGTACATTCTGATGCACCACAGCAGGCTTACTGTAACCCTTCGGCATTCACATTGACGATGAAACACAGAAATTGCATCGGGATTGAATACAAAAAGAACAATACCGAATTCCATCCAGAATGAGTAACGCTTCAAACAGTATATGCTTTGGACCTTTCCTGGGAGTCCAGTATTAGATTACGATGCACCATTGCTCCACTAATGTAACCCTTGTCCCTTCACATTGACGATGAATCATAGATATTGCATCAGGATTGAATACAAAATGCGCACTGCTGACTTCCGTCCAGAGTGAGTAATGCTTTAAATAGTCTGTGCTTTGAACCTTTCCTGGGAGTCCAGTAGTACAAAATGGTTCAAATGGCTCTGAGCACTATGCGACTTAACTTCTGAGGTCATCAGTCGCCTAGAACTTTGAACAAATTAAACCTAACTAACCTAAGGACATCACACACATCCATACCCGAGGCAGGATTCGAACCTGCGACTGTAGCGGTCGCTCGGCTCCAGACTGTAGCACCTAGAACCGCACTGCCACTCCGGCCGGCTCCAGTAGTACATTCTGATGCACCACTGCAGGCTTACTGTAAACCTTGGACCTTCACATTGACGATGAAACACAGAAATTGCATCGGGAATGAATATAAAAGACACAATGAAAACTTTATTCCTGGCGGAGTCACATTTCAAACAGTCCGTGATTTGAACCATTCCTGGGAGCCCAGTAGTAGATTCCGATGCATCACTGTAGGCTTACTGTAACCCTTGGACCTTAACATTGACGATGAAATACAGAAATTGTATCGAGATTGAATACAAAAGGCACAGTGCCGACTTCCGCCCAGAGTGAGTAACGCTACAAACAGTATGTGCTTGAAACTTTCCTGGTAGTCCAGTAATAGATTCCAATGCACCATTGCAACATTACTGTAACTCTTGGACCTTCACATTGACGATGAAACACAGAAATTGTATCGTGATTGAATACAAAATGCACAAAACACACTTGTTTCCAGGGGGGGGGGGGGGGGGACACTTCAAACGGTCTGTGTTAAAGACAATCCTGGAAGACCAGTATTAGATTGTGATTCACCACGACATGTTTATTGTAATCCTTGGGCCTTCACATGGACAATGAAACACAGAAATTGCATTGGGATTGAATACAAAATGCACAATGACGACTTTTCTCCAGGGGAAGTAACGCTTCATACGGTCTGTGATATGGAATTCTCCTGGGAGACCAGTATTAGATTCCGATGCACCAGAGCAGTCTTACTGTGTCCCTTGGACGCTCACACTGACGATGTTACACAGAAGTCACATCGAGATTCAATGCTAAAGGCACAATGCCGACTTGTGTCCAGGGGGAGTAACGCATCAAACTGTTTGTGCTTTGAACCTTTCTTGGGAGTCTAGTAGTAGAGTCCGATTCACCACTGCAGGTTTACTGAAACCCATGGACTTTCTTATTGACGATAAATCACAGAGATTACATCGTGATTGTATACAAAAGGGACATTGCCGACTTCTGTCCAGGGGGATTGACGCTTCAAACAGTCTGTGTTAAAAACATTCCTGGGAGACCAGTATTAGATTATGATCAACCAAGTAATGTTTGCTGTAACCCTTGGGATTTTGCGTTGACTTTGAAGCACCGAAATTGCAACGGGACTGAATACAAAATGCACCATGACGACTTCTGTCCAGTTGGAGTAACGCTTCATACAGTCAGTGACATGAAACTTTCCTGGGAGACCAGTGTTAGATTCCGTGCATCATAGCAGGCTTATTGTGTCCCTTGGACGTTCACTCTGACGATGTAACACAGAAATTACATCAGGATTGAATGCAAAAGGCACAATGCCGACTTCTGTCCAGAGGGAGTGACAATTCAAACAGTCTGTGCATTGAACCTTTCCTGGGAGTCGAGTATTAGATTCTGATGCACCTCTGCAGCTTTACTGTAACCCTTGGACCTTCACATTGACGATGAAACACAGAAATAACATTAGGACTGAATACAAAAGTCACAAAACACACTTGTGTCCAGGGGGGGAAAACGCATCAAACAGTCTGTGTTAAAAACTATCCTGCAAGACCAGTATTAGATTATGATTCACCACATGTTTATTGTAACCCTTAAGCCTTCACATTGATAATGAAACACAGAAATGGCATCGGGATTGAATATAAAATGGACAAGACTACTTCTGTCCAGGGGAAATAACAATTCATACAGTCTGTGATATGAAACTTTCCTGGGGGCCAGCATTACATTCCGATGCACCACTGCAGGCTTACTGCATCCCTTGGACGCTCACACTGACGATGGAACGCAGAAATTGCATCCGGATTGAATGCAAAAGGCTCAATGCCGACTTCTGTCCAGGAGGAGTAACGTTTCAAACAGTCTGTGCTTTTTCCTGGGAGTACAATACTTGATTTCTATGTGCCACTGCTGGTTAACTCTTGCCCTTTGACCTTCACATTGACGATGAAACACACAAATTGCATCGTGATTGAATACAAAAGGCACAATGCCGGCTTCTGTAAACGGGGAGTGACGCTTCAAGCAGTCTGTGTTTGAACCTTTCCTGGGAGTCCAGTAGTAGATTCCGATGCACGACTGCAGGTTTACTGTAACCCACGGACCTTTTTACTGACGATAAATCACAGAGATTGCATCGTGAATGTATAGAAAAAGCACAATGCCGACTTCTGTCCAGGGGGATAGATGCTTCAAATAGTCGGTGCTTTCAACCTTTCCTGTGAGTCCTGTGAGTGTAATAGATTCTGATGCATCTCTGCAGCTTTACTGTAACCCTTGGAATTTCACATTGACGATGAAACACAAAAATTGCATTAGGGTTGAGTACTAAAGGCACAATACACACTTGTGTCCAGGGGGAGTAACGCTTCAAACAGCCTGTGTTAAAAACTTCCCTGGTAGACCAGTATTAGATTATGATTAACCACGACATGCTTACTGTAACCCTTGGGCCTTCATATTGACTTTGAAAAACGGAAATTGCATCGGGATTGAATACAAAATGCACAATGACGACTTCTGTCCAGGTGGAGTAACGCTTCATACAGTCTGTGGTATGAAAATTTCCTGGTAGACCAGTATTAGATTCCGATGCACCACAGCAGGTTTACTGTGTCCCTTGGACTTTCACACTGATGATGTAACACATAAATTTCATCAAAAATTGAATGCAAAAGGCACAATCCCGGCTTCTGTCCAGGAGGAGTAATTTTCAGTGTGTAATTTGAAACTTTCCTGGGAATCCAATATTAGATTCCGATGCACCACTGCAGGTTTACTGTAAACCTTCGACATTCATACTCACGATGATACACAGAAACTGCATCGTGATTGAGTACAAAAGGCGCAATGCAAACCTTTGTCCAGGAGGAGTAGGCCTAACGCTTCAAACAACCTGTGCTTTGAAACTTTACTGGGAGTCCAGTAGTAGATTCCATTGCACCACCGCAAGTTTACTTTAACCCTTGGACGTTCACATTGATGATGAAATACAGATATTGCACCGGGATTGAATACAAAAGGCACAATACAAACTTGTGTGCTGGGGGAGTAACGCTTCAAACAGTCTGTGTTAAAAACTTACCTGGGAGACCAGTATTAGATTGTAATTAACCACAACATGTTTACTGTAACCCTTGGGCCTTCACATTGAGTTTGAAACACCGAAAATGCATCGGGATTGAATACAAAATGCACAATGCCGACTTCTGTCCAGGGGGAGAAACGCTTCAAAAAGTCTGTGCTTTTTCCTGGGAGTACAATAGTGGATTCCTGGGCACCATCACAGGTTTACTGTAACCCTTGGACGTTCAGACTGACGATGAAACACAGATATTGGATCTGAATTGATTACAAAAGGCTCAACACACACATGTGTCCAGAGGGAGTATTGTTTCAAACAGACTTTGCCTTTTCCTCGGAGTACAATAGTAGATTTCGATGCACCACTGCAGCTTTACTGTTACCCTTGGACACTCACATTGACGATGAAAGACACAAACTGCATCCGGATTGAATACAAAAGGCACAATGGCAACTTTTGTCCAGGGGGAGTAACGCTTCAAACAGTCTGTGCTTTGAGCCTTACCTGGGAGTCCAGTAGTAGATTCCGATGCACCACTACTGGGTTACTGTAACGCTTAAATGCTCAAATTGACGATGAAACACAGAAACTGTATCATGATTGAATACAAAATTAACAATGTCAACTTATGTCCAGGAGGAGTAACGCTTCTAACAGTCTGTGCTTTGAACTTTACCTGGGAGTCCAGTAGTAGATTCCAATGCACCACTGCAGGCTTACTGTAACCGTTGGACCTTCACATTGACGATGAAACACAGAAATTGCATCGGGATTGCATACTAAAGGCACAATGGTGCCTTCTGTCCAGGGGGAGTAACGCCTCAAACAGTCTGTGTTTTGAACCTTACCAGGGAGTCCAGTAGTAGATTCCGATGCACCACTTCAGGTTTACCATAACTCTTGTACCTTCGTAATGATGATTAAAGACGTTTTATTGTTCAATCACAATGAACTGTAAGAGAAATTAAGTTTTCATGGGATAGCTTTTTCAGCACATGCCAGGTTTAGTTCCTACTTATGAATAAGGATGAAGAATGTTACACTAGCCTGTGTGGGACACAGGTTTCCAGCATGCTGGGTTGTTGAAGGGCCAGGAACTTGTGATACCATTTCAATATGACAAACAGCTAAAGTTGCAAAATGCTCTTTTTGTTACTCGATGGTGACAAGTTTCAGGTTTTTATTGATAACCCATTCTTAGATCATCCATCCAAGCACAACAAATATTATTCCTCACACCAAGAAATCATGACAGTTATTAGCAAAGTTGAGTATAGTGCAAATGATCATGAAACATATCCAGTTTTGTGATCACTTTCATTGTACTCCTGTGCATACTGATTGTAATGGATTTTTGGAGTGTGGAGTAACATTTATTCTGATAGGATGGATGATGTGAGGATGGGATATAAATAAAAACTCAAAACTAGACACAATCAAGTAATAGAAAGGGATATTTTCCAACTTTTGTTACTTGTCATTTTGAAATTGGAAAGAGGGACCTTCATGGGGTGAAATTACACTGATTAATCCAAAGAGTTCTATTATGGGCCCATTGCTGTTCATGTCTAATGTTAGTGATCGATCAGTTTCTCCTGGGATAACTCTCCACTTAGGCAAAAACTATTCACTACACAAAACGAAGTAATTAGAATTAATTATGGTGTCAACACATATAAATCTTCCAGAAATCTGTTAAGCAATATGGAATATTAAACACATCCTTGCAGCACATTTATTCACTCATTAAATTCATTTTCAACACATTGTAGTTTGAAAGTAACAGAGATATTCGCCAATACAACACTAGAATAAAAAGTGATCTGCACTTAAATTTGGTGAATCTAACTGTGCCACAGAAAGGAATGCAATTCTCAGCTATAAAACTCTTTGATATTCTATCCAAAGATATAAAATATCTGACAGATAGCATAAGTGTTCTCAGATATACAGGGTGGCCCATTGATTGTGACCAGGCCAAATATCGCACGAAATAAGCATCAAATGAAAAAACTACAAAGAACTAAACTCATCTAGCTTGAAGGGGGAAACCAGATGGAGCTATGGTTGGCCCGCTAGATGGCGCCACCATAGGTCAAATGGATATCAACTGCATTTTTAAAAATAGGAACCCCCATTTTTCATTACATATGCATGCAGTACGTAAAGAAGTATGAATGTTTTAGTGGTATTCATTTCTAGATTAGAAGTAGAGGAAACAATTTCAGTTTATATTGACACTTGATATACCTGTTGTTCTGAAGTAAGTGGTGAAATAGTTTTATGGCAGCATATTTCAAATGTTTCTGAGCTGTTGTAAGCTTTAGCTGTCAGTAATAAAGTTGTACTGTTTCTTTTGGTGATGCAGATCTGAGTATTAATATTCATTTCAAACAGTGATGGATTACTTAAGACAGATGCCATTAGTGAATATATGTTAGAAAAGATACCAAGTAAATGACAATTTGTTATGATGGCATATTATATTCACCATTTGCATTTGCGTAATAAACACTTTTATTCTTAAAATATAGCTCTGTGTGTCACGAGTGCAAAAAATCAAAGGTTGTTTATTAAAATACATGGTCAATGCACTTTGTTAATTTGGAAACAGTATACACTACCTGACAAAATGTGTAAAGCACCCAGAATGCTAGAAAAAAACAAAATGAAACTTCATGGATTGATACAGTATGTATTTTAACTATTACAATATCAATTCAAATTGGTATAGAACTTGGCACTATGAGCCCACTAATCAGTATGATGTCATATCTCTTCTGGCCTGCATGCATGCACTGACTATGTTTGGAATAATGCCATGAAAACTGTCATATCCTCTCCTGAGGCAAGCTGGACAACAGTCGTAACTAGCCTTTGGTATCTTTGATACTGGAACTGGGATGGAACTGATGTCCACACTGTTCCCACACTTGTTCTGGTGGGGGAGATCTGGAATCTTGCTGGCCAAAAGAGCAGCCTACCTCAGCATCATGCAGGCAGTTCATAGAGACATGTACCATGTCTGAGTGATGAGTGTCCTGTTGAAAATTGGCACCACAAAAGTGTTGCCTGAGAAGTAACATATGAAGAGGCACTAAGTTCTTGATGAAATATTGTGACATCAGAATTCCTTCACTGACTACCAGCTGTAATCAAGAGTCATACCTAATGGCTCCCCAGACAGTGATGCCAGGAATTACACTGCTGTGGCTCTATAAAACATTGAGAGAATGTGACCTCTCTCCAGGTTGCCACCATATTCACTAACAGTGATCATCTAGGTTAGTGGAGAACCACAATTCATTGTTGAACACAATGCAATGCCATTCATCAGTGCTCCAGTCTTCCTGCACACAGCATCATTCCAAATGCATATGTTTGTGTTGTGATGTTTACTGACAGCCTAAAAATGGGACAGTAATAGCCTAATCCAGCTGCTACTAGTCTCTGATCAATGGTGCAGGATAACACACGATGGTGCAGGTAGGCCCTTGCTTGTTCTCAAATGGCAGGTGCAAATGTGACAGGGTTATAAAGTTCTTCACGTACAATATGGTGATACACCCTTGTGGTGGTTAAATGTGGTTGACAGGAACCTTGATGATGAGTATGCACTCCCTTACACTCCTATGCAGTCCAACAATGGCCCATTGCCACATCCAAATGCCCCACAAATCTGGATAATGTTCAGCTTATTGTGCTGGCTGAAAGAGAACCCACAATGAGATCACGTTCTAACTCCGTCAGGTGCTAATAATTCTGTCTTATGTAAGTGGCATCTCCATGTCCTTCACAGTAATAACTAAACATCTGATGCTGTTCACTCCCCATATATATCCTAGCAGCCTAGGTAACAACACTGAATCTGACAAAACTAATGCACTCTGTTGGCCTTTCTGCCTGTTACAGAGAACTACAACTCTAATCACTTACATAACTGCCAATGGTGTTTGCGCATATGAAATTACATTTATATTTGACCATATCCTCTGGGTGCTGCAGTTTTGTTCCATCAGACTGGGCATTTGGTCGACTGCCACTTTATTTATTTAAAGCTGAATTGAGATCTGTGTTACCGTGGTCACATCACTGGATTCATATTTAGTAGAGGTGCAGTTCATATGCCAGCCATTCTAAGCTAGTTTAGGTTTATCTAACTTACTTTCAGGGTTTGTCAAGATATTCCTTTCAGTGAGGCAAATCCTCATTCCTCCTTTCTTTTTGTCCTGCCTAGCATGCATGTCCAGTGACTTTTATGTTGTTAGACATTAACCTATAGTGATCTTTTTTATTTGTTGCTGTTTTTTGTTGTATTATTAGAACCTGCAAAATAAATCATCTTGCTTGGAACTTCAATGTTACCATTCACAGCCCAGTTTATAAATTTAATTTGTGGAAACAATGTTACTGTGGTCTTTCAATAAAATATTCATAATGCAATTCAGTAGCAATTCTCTGGCAAATTATTTCTACATAGTTTGTCAGGGAAGAAGTGACAGTAAATTAAACATCGTTCAGGTAGTTGTCTGACTGGAAATAGTCACTATGATTCACAGTAAAATCAAGAAGAAAGATGATTTAGAAGTGTATTGAGCCTCAAATGTTGTCTACCATAATTATTACACTGCTTATCAGCCTCCTGTTTTGTGAAATAGAGCTTAACAACTTAATGCATATTTCTATAAATTTTCCTCCTTTGGATTGCATTAGCCAAATTCCTTCTTAAGCTATGCTAGTTTGAATAAACTAGGAAACCTTAATAACCAAATATTTTTGAAGATTTGGTTCTAAATATTGTGAACACCCATTCCTACATTTGCTCACCAGGCAATAGGAGCACTTGTTTGAAAATGGAAGAGCACATATTCAGTTAGCTTTTGTAAGTGGATTTAAATAAAAAATAAGACAAAACCTTAGAATTTATTGGAAAATTAATACACGGTTCCATAATCACAAGAGCTTATTTATGTCAGAATTATGTAAAACAGATTTAAGAGCTAGTTATTCAGACAGAAATAACATGTGTACCATCTCCATTCACTATTCACTGCATCACAAAATTTTTGATTCCAGTTGAAACACAAATAACACATAAGCCATTGTTCTCCACTGAAATTGACAGAAAACTTGTTATGGCAAAGTGCACAGATAGCATCCACAGAATCGTCATCAAGGTCCAGATTGATATCATCTTTAGTGTCTACTTGTGAAGGTTTGCTAGCCACATTATTGTCAGAACTAGAGATTTAATACTTGCTTTTAAATTTTCTCTTAGTCTTGGTCGTCTGGGACCGAGTGCCATGGGTTTATTATCCACACCAAATGGCATTTAACTCAATGCCCACTAGAGGTCTCTGCAGCAGTCGCACCGTAAGCCATATCTGTGCGTGTTCCTGGCCCGAATCTAATGTGAGTGCACCACCGTGGAGCCCGTGGTCCCAGCGGCCAATATCAACATAATGTGTTGTGTATTTAGGTGGCTTCCTTTCACTTAGTGAGGCAGCCTGGTATATGCCTTGAGTCAGTTGATATCTCGCTTACAGACAGCGTGTTAATGTTACGTGTGCTTACTTCCCATTTACGAGTGGGCACTGCTTTGATTTTGTGAGTTTATCTCTTGTGACCCCATTGATTACTACTTTGTTCTTGATCTTGGTGTCTTGCTCGGTTGTCTGTCATCGTGTTTGTCCTTCCATTCCCGTTCGTACATCTTCTTTGTTCGTGGACCACTCCCGTTCTGTCTGCTGCGTTTTTGTTAGCTGCAACCCTGCAACCGTTCCTGTCACAGTACAACAGGTGGCATTACTCTTTGATGTTGCTCCATATCTTGAAGCATCATTTGAACTGTTTGTGCCTTTAGAAGCATAAAAGAATTCCAACTTTTTGTTATAAGAAAAACTAGTCAACACCATACTCTCAGGACCTTTTATTTTTGAGACACTGGTTGAAATTTTGATACAGCTTTTACATCTTTGGGAAAGTTTATAGGACATAGTGATGGCATCAGATGTGGAATGTGACATGATTTGAGGCTGATCTTCACAAATAGACTGAAACTGGCTCTCAGTGCAATGTGATACAGGCCTAAGTCCTAGATCAACTGTGACAGTATTTGCAAGTAGTTAAGGCCCACATTGATCTTCAGAAATAGGCTTTGCTTGGTTATCATTCAGTTCATGAATACAGTCAGCTTCAGTAAATACTGAGTCATTATAAGGACAGATACCAGTGACATGAAAACCACTCAGTGCATTAATGACGATTGCTGCTCTAACACACGCTTTGCCCATGAGTTCAGCTACTTCACACTTTGTCACAACTCTACCCTAATTACAGTAAGTCCAACTCTCAATTTGTTGAATATAAAGTTTTAAATGGCTTCATGAAAGCAATATCTAGAGGCTGCATCCTATCCATACCATGAGGTGTATTGCAGACGTGGGCAAAATGTTGGAATGAAAACCATATTGGAGTGACATACTAGCAGGCTCCTGACATACCAGTGTTCAGATATCCCCTCTCTGCCAATGACTGTTTGTAAATTGCCAATATTCCTTTCACACAAATAAATTTCACACTTTCGCTTTAGACGGTTGTGATTACAGTTTTGTGTACGTTAAATGTTCTGGTAGGGTTGAACTTGATTTTAGCAGCTCTGCTTTTAGACTACAGAAAAATGGCTTCACAATGTCTTGAGTAAAGCCCAAGTTTCTAGCTCTTGTCAATGATTGTGGTGTTCCTGCTTTTAATTGGGAATAACTTCTCCTAAAAAATAAGTTCATCCATTTTTAATCTGCCATATTTGCTGGTTTAGAAGAGAGGTGAGGCAGATTGTTCTTTAAGGCAAGCTCAAACACAATCTGCTTTAAGTCCTTACGTGTCAAACCAAAAACATCCTTTTCTGCTTCTGTATAGTACTGGATCAGATCTTTCTCTGCCTCACATGTCAGCACAGGTTTCCCTCAAAGTGTCCGCCCCCATTAGCTGAGTGGTCAACACAGCAAAATGACATTAAAAAGGGGCCTTGGTTTGATTCCCAGCTGTGGCTGGAGATTTTTCTCCACTCAAGGACTGGGTGTTATGTTGTCCTCATCATCATTTCATCCCCATCCCCAACGCACAAGTCGCCCAATGTGGTGTTGAATGAAATAAATACTTGCCCTCGGTGGCTGAACTACCCCGAATGGTGGACTCCTCTCCCACAATGCTATATACTCATTTCCCTTTTTCCTTCCATGTTTCCATGTTAAAACTGTAGTTTCCTTTTCAGTTTGTCCTTTTGCACATCTTTCAACATACTCTCATATTGTTGATTTGGGTATTTCATACATCTTCAATGCTCTCAACATTCCCATTTCTATTTTTCTGT
This sequence comes from Schistocerca serialis cubense, assembly GCF_023864345.2. Classification (NCBI taxonomy): domain Eukaryota; kingdom Metazoa; phylum Arthropoda; class Insecta; order Orthoptera; family Acrididae; genus Schistocerca; species Schistocerca serialis. Next base: position 833,793,605 of record NC_064640.1, read on the forward strand.
ACAGCCAGACAGAAGTAACTGTGAGATTGATTGGTCAAAAAATTAAAACAATTCCTTCTCATATCGCCTAGTGGTAGTATCAGTAGCCATTTGATGGGTGATTTTGGGAACACAGTTCATTCAACACAAATATACTCATGACATCTCTTCAAAACACCTTTCCTGATTTTTAATAATATGACTGGAATCCTTATGTAATATACTTTCCAGTGGTTTAAACAAAATATAAACACTTACCTAGTAGTTTCCTTGATTTATTGCAGTCAGTAAAAGTGTTGGACACAGCCTCAAACATTATAGACGCCATACTGTTTCCTCCATCACTCTTAGGAAGCTTGCAACTAGCACTGGCTATTGCAAGATTGCAGAAAGTCAAAGTTATCACAGAAACCCACAGTTGACATGAGTAGGAGCTTCAAAATAAAAGTAAGTGATAGTGGTGTAGGGGCAATATCATTTAACACCAGACTGTTACAGGTATCTTATTCATACTGTAAATGAAACACAACTGCCAGTATTTCATGAAATGATATAAATTGTATGAGATAATTATTAATCCATTATATATGTGCATCGCAGACTAATTAAGTACTCCTAAACAGTGAAAGGCTACACATTGTACAGTAATTCATCCTATACTTGAAACTCAATACTCATCCTTAACACATAACATAACTTCTCTTTTGACAGACATAGAAATAAAACTGAAGTAATGGCCTCCATAGACGTAAATGTAAATTTTCAAAATGGCTACAGTATATTCACATATCACTGTTACTTGTAGAGCTATGTATCATTGACTGTTAAATAAAAATTTGTGAAAATTGCATTATCATAATGGATGGAAGGGACTGAAATGAACATTATGCTATAGATTATGTAAACCACCATAAATCAGCAGTTATGGCTACATGATTATACACCCTGTTTCACTTATAGCATTCATACACTGTGAAGCCTTCACATATTGCAATCAAGACCTTTAAATATTGTAGTACAAATGAAAGACAACTTTGATATAGTCCTACTGAAGAGAATCTCCCTCCACAGTTTGGTACATAACTGTATTCAAAACAATGTTCAATCAAAATAATAACAGATGTTTCACTTTTTTTACATAGCTTAATAATTCTATGCCTAATATAGTTTATTAGTATTACCAAAAAAATTTCCCACAACCCAGGTGGTGTGCTAATTTTTATTTTCTTATAAAATATATGTGGAACTTTTGATGCAAATAGTTGTTGTTCTTTAAACAGTGGAGTATCCATGATGGAATGTAATAATATTCTGAAAAAGATAGTCAGTACTCACCTTACAGTGGAGATGCTTAGCCGCAGATAGGCACAGCAAAAAGACTGTCAGAGTGTGAGCGTTTGGCCGATTAGGCCTTCAATGGAATCAGACAACATGCACACACAAACTCATGCACCACATTAAGATGACCCATGAAGCTTCAAACAGGCACAACAGAAAGTCTGTTACACATTACAGTTGTTGGCCAGAGCGTTCTTCAGCAAGGTAATCACATACAACCACACTCACACAAGCAGGCACACCACATACACACATGGCCATTACCACCAGGAGCTCAGACCAGATTCACATCTATGGTGTACATATACATACTGAAGTGACAAATGAATATTTGTACTGAGGTCGGGATTCGAACCTGGGTCTCCCCCTCACTATGCAGATGTACTTACCGCTATGCCACACTGGTACAGTGCCTTTGCACAGCTGCTCACCCAACCATTGTGTGCCTCCCTCCTCAATCCCAAATCTCTTTCATGCCTCAGCCCACTTAGTGTTCCCCCGAAACTAGGAAAACCAAGTTAGCTGAGGAGTGAATGGGAATTTGGATTGAGGAGGGAGGCTTGCAGGGTTGTCCACACAGTTGGGTGAGCTCACTGTGCCAGGGTGGTGAAGTGGTAGCATGTCTGCCTAGTGAGCAGGTGATCTGGGTTCGAATCTGCGCCTTGGTACAAATGAATTAATATATTTTTAGCAAATTTAAAAACAAATTCAATGAGTCACAACTGAAATCACTCACATATATAAGGGAATGCTGATTGCTTACGGAGAAGGACGGCATTAATTGTGCCAGGTATTTTTGACTTACAAGAGAGAATCACAAAAAAGTTCTTAAAATTAAACTTAAAACAGTTTTGGTCAGAATAGAACATTTATTAAAAGACTGCAACTGATTTCAGTTAAAAGTGACTGAAAGAAAGACAGTCTGACGACCATATACACTGATATGTAAGTACAAGTCAGATATAGAAGGAAATATACCCTGTACCTATTTTATTGTATCTGAAGGTGATTGCTATTTGACTGAAACTGGTTGAAATTTGTTAGAAAATGTTTGGTTATGATCAAAACTGTTTTAACGTGCTCCATGAAGATCACTGTTCTATTCTCCATTAAAATGTTTTCTAAAATTACATAATGGAAATGTTGTAAAACCTGACCTGACAGATGCCTGATGATAGACGTCAACTATCCTATAAAAGCCTACTTATCATGTTTCAGGCAAAAGTATTAAGTGAAGAATGTAGAGAGATAGTTGAGGGCCTGTTTTTTGATCCTGTGGGGCTCTATAGCCAAAATGAGACTTATTACAGAGCAGACAGACACATATGTGAAAGGAATGGTAGGAGATCCTAATACAGGGCATACTGGGAGTACCCTCTGGTATGTACTTCACAGTATTTTGGGGAGTGAGGTTATAGATTTAGCAATAGATCTCTTTATTTAAAAAAAAAAAGTTGTGCACATTCAGTCTCATGCTTTCTGGTGCATTGTGTTTCAAAAAGATATTCCTGAGCCCATACTGTGAGAAGCTAACTATGCTGAGGTGACAAAAGTCATAGGATACCTCCTAATATTGTGTTGGACCTCCTTCTGCCCTGCATAGTGCAGCAACTCAACATGACGTAGAACTCAACAACTCATAGGAAGTCCCCTGCAGAAATATTGAGCCATACTGCCTCTATAGCCATCCATAATTGTGACAATGTAGCCTGTGCAGGACTTTATGCGTAGTCTGACCTTTCAATTATGTCCCATTAATCTTTGATGGGATTAATGTTGAGGCATTGGAGTGGCCAAACCATTTGCTCACATTGTCCAGAATGTTCTTCAAACCATTTGTGAACAATTGTTGCATTGTTACCCACAATAATTCGACCACAAATGGCAAAATAGACCTCCAAGTAGCCAAACATAACCATTTCCAGTGAATGATCAGTTCAGTTGTACCAGAGGACCCAATCCATTCCATGTAAACACAGCCCGCAGAATTATCGAGTCACCTCCAGCTTGCACTGTGCCTTATTGAGAACTTGGATCCATGGTTTCTGTGGGATCTATGCCACACTCAAACACTACCCTCAACTCTTACCAACTGAAACTAGGACTGATCTGATCAGATCGTAGTTCTGGTCTGGTCACGAGCCAAGGAGAGGCACTGCAGGTGATGTCTTGCAGTTAGCAAAGGCACTCGCGTTGGTCGTCTGTCACCTTAACCCATGAATGCCAAATTTTGCTGCACTGTCCTAACAGATAAGTTTGTTGTACAACCCACAAACATTTCACACATTGTTGCCTGTCTGCTACCACTGACAACTACAAGCAAACAATGCTGTTCTCGATCGTTAGGTAAAGGCCTTGTCACCTTAAAGATGGGCTTGTAGTTGCTGAATTTTGTATGGTTTCATGTGTAAACATCAACGCAACACATGCCAGATGGACATTGGGGGCATGTTGAGCTGTTGAGGTACAAGGCGAACTGATTTCTATGAACTCCTTGTGATACTATCGCGGATGTGTTCATATCTGTCTCAGACACTTGGTGATGTCCAGCGATTTACCGTTACACAAACAGTTTCTTCCTTTGAATTGTTCATGCCATCATCTAATACTCTGTACTGTAGGAGGATCCCCACCATACCTAATATGAAAGTCCCGCTGAAACGTTGTTATTGACCAGCACTGCACAAATCATAGAACAGAAAACCCTTTCTGTTGTCCTGACACCATTTTTACAAGAATTGGGGGGGGGGGGGGGGGGAGGGGTGCACCCTGTTGCTATCTATCAAGAACTATGAAACACTCGAGAATTTGCCCCTTTCACTGGTATGTTGTTCATGTTTACATCTCAAATAGCATAACAGTCATGTTTTTTTTTAATCGGATTATTCTTTTTGACTAACCCTGTATAATTTAAAACATAGGAAGGCCAAAGTTTGCTTGCAGATCTGAAAAGGAAGCTGGCGTTACTTTGGTTCCTGAAGAAGATATATGTCTTTCACACGACGGAAACAAAGCTATGTGAATCATAGTATGATATGCATATTATACTACATTTAACATCGACAGGGTACTGATAGTCAAGTGTTTTATGTCAGAGGATGGTGCTTTAATTATTGAAACTAGTCATATGTTAATAAAAATGCTTTGTATTTGAGGTAGTACCTTTTTAATTAATATCAATATTGCTGTCACTACATGCCAGTGATGATACAATTTCAAAATCTTACAACTTTGACAGTGTGGTATTTTATTTAATATGGAACTATAGCCTGCACCCACCATTAACATTATTTCACTTAGCACCTTGACTTTGAACAAAACTCTGGAGACTATAGCTATACAGGCATGTAAATAATTCAAATGCTGCTTCTTTCATTTGTTCCAATATGTTCTCTCTCTCTCTCTCTCTCTCTCTCTCTCTCTCTCTCTCTCTCTCTCTCTGTCTGTCTCTCTCACACACACACTCAGAGGAGCACCTTTCCATTTCTGTCTTGCCTTCCTTACTTTCCTGCAGTTCGCTGGCTCTACTTGTGTGCTAATGAACCATGTCGGGTTTGGTGTTGGCACCAGGTAAAGTCAGTTTGTGAATGGGCCTGTTCATCCTGCTGGAATGTTCTCTGCTTCTGGTCAAATTCCCATCCCATCTCTATAGGCTAGCAACAAAAGAGAAGTCTGTGTTAAATGCAGCTTGTCATTCCCTAGACTTATTTGTCATTTTGAAGGTGCTTGGTTGTCATTCTAATTTATTCTCTTAAAGTTTCCTGAGAAATTTAGAAATTAGTATATGTAAAAATATAAATGTTTTTACCAAACCATTTTTCATTTGGGTGTTACGATATTGTCTCACTTGGATCTGCAGCAACTAGACAATAGGAGAACGTTTGCCAAAGGTTTGCTACACAAACTGAAAATCCATTGTTTGTATAGTCCAACTTGATTACTGAGAAGGAAAATTTCTAAAGACATAAAGCAGCTAATTCTCAAAATTCATTATTGTGGATAGATTAAAATCTGCATGGTACAGTGACACTAGATACCAACAGTAGTTTAAATTTAATGTGTGGATTGGAAATTTTCCAAATTTCTAACTGGCACGTATTACAGGTACTGTGTACAGTATTGCAGAAACTTCAAGAAAGAACTAAAGGCCACAACATAAGGCATACACATGACATAGTTGCTATAACAAGATACATGTATTTTATTTTATGACACCAACCAAAGGCATACATATAGTACATAGCAGAGAGAGTAATATAAACCTTTCACTTGAACATGTAGTGCATGTGAACATCAATATGCTTTGACCTCTTGTGAAATTCAGAATTTTTGGTCAGTTTAATAGCTCTTGCATTATCAGCAAGAAGAACTGGAACACCCTCCAGTTGTGAAATTTCTTCATAGAGCTTAGATACCCATATTCCTCCTCTTCCCCTTTCATTTGTAGCCACATACTCCGGCTATGTTGTTGATAGTGATATGCAACCACTCCACTAACTGAGCGTCGGGTTGCTGTATCACAGGCATAATCAGCATCAGTATATATCTCTAGCCTTCTGTTAGCATGTCTAGCATCACTGCAAATTCTGTATCAGGCCTTGTACCAACAGATAAATACATAACACAGCCAACTGTTTCTTGATATGGAGCATTAGTTGGTTTATCACTGGTTAATTCATTTGGCTGCAGATACTGCTAAATTGGAGTTGTCACAGGATTTCCCTCTGTCATGTTAAACCGTCGAAGAATATCTTTAGCATAACTTTCTTGATTAATCTCTATTGATCCATTATCATGACATACAACATTAATATTTTTTAAATACCCTACTGGCTCAACAGTAATTTTAAACTCATGTTGAATTTCTCTTAGGAAAACTTCAGTATCCTTCTTCTTACTTGCAGATATTAATCCATCATCAACATACAGAACTACCATCAACTTGTCATTGCAGTTTTCTCAATAGAACAAACACAGGTCTGCCTTACTTTCCACAAGCCCAAGATCTATTAGGACATCCTTGAACTGTTGGTTCCTGCACCTTGTAGATTGTTTTAGTCCATATAAACTTTTATGAAGTTTGGATACCCGATTTGGTCCATCACTAAATCCCTCAGGCTACTCCATATATATTTCTTCTTTCAAGAAGTCATTCAAAAAAGCAGATTTTACATTGAATTGTGCCAACTGAAGATGCTCACTACCAGAAACACTTAAAATTGCTCAAATTGTATTGTATCTAGCAACAGGACTGAATGTTTCATTATAGTCAATTTTACCATCAGCCTTATGCTTAATGCTATAAACTGAATGATTTGTAATGGGATTATGATCTGGTGGCAGAGGTTCCGAAGTCCACGTAGCATTTTCTTTCAATGAAGTCATTTCTTCCTCCATAGCTTTTCTCCAGTGCTCATGGTCATCAGAATTAATAGCCTCTGTATAATTCCTTCTCTCATTTATTTCGGCCAGCATAATATAAATAAGGCACTGCGGTTTCTTCAGTTGTTGCTTATTTCTCAATTCTCTTTCACTAGAACTTTCTTTTGTAGGTTTCTTAAACATGCTTGTGTCTTCATGATTCTTCAATCCTTCATTGCCTGCTTGACTTGGGAGTAACACCATGGTCCTACCAGTTTTCACAGGTTCAGAAACAACATCCTTACTCCAAAAATGGTTCAAATGGCTCTGACCACTATGGGACTTAAGATCTGAGGTCATCAGTCCCCTAGAACTTAGAACTACCTAAACCTAACTAACCTAAGGACATCACACACATCCATGCCCAAGGCAGGATTCGAACCTGGGGCTGTACCGGTCGTGTGGTTCTATACTGAAACGACTAGGACCACATGGCCACTCCGGCCGGCATCCTTACACCAAATAATCCATTTTTCTGATTGAATCCGCACTCAAAAGCCATCAATGCCATCAGAATAAACAACAAAGTTTCCTGGTTTTCCCTTTGGATCCCATTTCTTTAGCTTTTCCTTCAGAATATGAACAAAACACTTCATTCCACAAATATGAAGTTTATTTAGCTGTATCGTCTTTCCATTGAATACATCATAATGTGTTTTGCCATCCACATGACTATTACGAGTTTTGTTTAACACATAAACAGTTGTTTTTACTGCTTCTGTCCACAAAAACTAAGGCAGGCCCTGAACTTGAAACACGGTTCAAGGAAGTTCCACAACTGTTCTGTTACTGAGCTCAGCACCTCCATTCTGCTCTGGAGTATAAGTATTTGTGATGATGGGTTGTATGCCATTTAATTTCATCAAATCTTTAACCTCAGTATTATCAAATTCTCGTCCACCATCACATTGAAATGTTTTGGGAGTTGACCACAAAAATTCTTCACAATACTCACCATTTCTGCAATCTTCTCTGCAGTCTCAGACATCTGCTTGAGGAAATATATCACGTGTAATCTTGAAAAGTCACAAGTGAAGCAAAGAAAATATTCTGCTCCTACCAGCAATTTACACTCCATAGGTCCACACAGATCAGCATGAATCACTTCTCCAGGTTGTGCGGCACGCTGCTGTCCTAACTGAAAATTGCTGCAAATGTTTTAGTGTTTGTTGATCTTCAGATCTTGCCCTCCACGACTGACACAGACTTTCATAACTGTCAGGCAGTGTGTCTAGTAGTCGAACCATTAACAATGATTCATCAAGTTTCACATTGAAAGTTTTCAAAATGAGTGACATGTGTCACCACGTCACCGCCTGAACTCATGTAAAAATTGAGGAATTCTGACTGAACAGAATATGCAGCTTGCTTTGTCTTCTGTTCGAACATGGGATGTAGCTTGTCCCGTGCACTCTCACATGCAATCAACAACGCCATGAGATTTGCTTCCACAGTTCTAACAATAATCTGATTCACTGCACGAGCAGCTTTGTCCCATGTTTTTAGCACAGCATTAAACGCATCTATTTGTGCCAATGTTGCATCCACTGGCAAAGCCAATACACACATCGTATGCACCGTCTGACGCATGTAACAAATTTCGTACTGAGAACTTCCAAATAGTCCAATTTTCAGCTGCACATAGCTTTTCTATACCATGAAAATCCATTGCAGTCCTGTAAGACAGTCTACATCTACATCTACATCTACATCCATACTCCGCAAGCCACCTGACGGTGTGTGGCGGAGGGTACCTTGAGTACCTCTATCGGTTCTCCCTTCTATTCCAGTCTCGTATTGTTCGTGGAAAGAAGGATTGTTGGTATGCATCTGTGTGGGCTCTAATCTCTCTGATTTTATCCTCATGGTCTCTTCGCGAGATATACGTAGGAGGGAGCAATATACTGCTTGACTCTTCGGTGAAGGTATGTTCTCGAATCTTTGACAAAAGCCCGTACCGAGCTACCTCATGGTCTCTTCGCGAGATATACGTAGGAGGGAGCAATATACTGCTTGACTCTTCGGTGAAGGTATGTTCTCGAATCTTTGACAAAAGCCCGTACCGATCTACTGAGCGTCTCTCCTGCAGAGTCTTCCAATGGAGTTTATCTATCATCTCCGTAACGTTTTCGCGATTACTAAATGATCCTGTAATGAAGCACGCTGCTCTCCGTTGGATCTTCTCTATATCTTCTATCAACCCTATCTGGTACAGATCCCACACTGCTGAGCAGTATTCAAGCAGTGGGCGAACAAGCGTACTGTAACCTACTTCCTATGTTTTCGGATTGCATTTCCTTAGGATTCTTCCAATGAATCTCAGTCTGGCATCTGCTTTACCGATGATCAACATTATATGATCATTCCATTTTAAATCACTCCTAATGCATACTCCCAGATAATTTATGGTATTAACTGCTTCTAGTTGCTGACCTGCTATTTTGTAGCTAAATGATAAAGGATCTATCTTTCTGTGTATTCGCAGCACATTACACTTGTCTACATTGAGATTCAATTGCCATTCCCTGCACCATGCGTCAATTCGCTGCAGATCCTCCTGCATTTCAGTACAATTTTCCATTGTTACAACCTCTCGATACACCACAGCATCATCTGCAAAAAGCCTCAGTGAACTTCCGATGTCATCCAAAAGGTCATTTATGTATATTGTGAATAGCAACGGTCCTATGACACTCCCCTGCGGTACACCTGAAATCACTCTTACTTCGGAAGACTTCTCTCCATTGAGAATGACATGCTGTGTCCTGTTATCTAGGAACTCCTCAATCCAATCACACAATTGGTCTGATAGTCCATATGCTCTTACTTTGTTCGTTAAACGACTGTGGGGAACTGTATCGAATGCCTTGCGGAAGTCAAGAAACACGGCATCTACCTGTGAACCCGTGTCTATGGCCCTCTGAGTCTCGTGGACGAATAGCGCGATCTGGGTTTCACATGACCGTCTTTTTCAGAACCCATGCTGATTCCTACAGAGTAGATTTCTTGTCTCCATAAAAGTCATTATACTCTAACACAATACGTGTTCCAAAATTCTACAACTGATCTACGTTAGAGATATAGGTCTATAGTTCTGCACATCTGCTCGACGTCCCTTCTTGAAAATGGGGATGACCTGTGCCCTTTTCCACAGATTTACAACCACAAAAATTCCACAAGAGAACCATGCAGCAATTATTCACGTATATACAATACGAGCCATGCGTAGCACACAACATGCACTAACACGTTTCTCACATCACGAAATGTAAAATCATAATACCTAATTCCTTTCTCGAATTGTGTACTGGGCTCATAACTTATTGCAGAAATTTCAGGAAAGAACTAAAGGACACTACATAAAGCATACACACGACATAGTTGCTATAAAAAGACACATGTACTGTATTTTATGACACCTACCAAAGACATATATATAGTACACAGCTGAGAGATTAATATAAGCAATTCACTTCAACAAAAGAAAGTTCTAGTGAAAGAGAATTGAGAAATAAGCAACAACTAAAGAAGCCAGAGCACCTAACTGAAATTATGCTGGCTGAAGTAAATGAGCCAAAAAATTATACAGTCTATTAATTCTGTAGACCATGAACACTGGAGAAGAGCAATGAAGTCATTTCTTCCTCCACTGCTCTTCTCCAGCGTTCATGGCCTACAGAATTAATAGCCTGTGTATAATTCTTTGACTCATTTATTTCAGCCAGCATAACTTCAATAAGGTGCTCTGGTTTAACAGTTGTTGCCTATTTCTCAATTCTTGTGTTTTTAAAAATAAAATATAGAACAAGTGCTTTGTGTATGAGAAAGCTGCAATATTGTTTCATGTTTCAGGTACACAGGAAGCTATCTTCACTTACTGGTGAAATAGTAGGGGTCAATCAGTTCACCAGCAAACTGATTCCCCTCGATGTCATTTCTTTGTAATGTGTGTTGAAAGGTGGTTTAATGTTATGTAAAGAAAATGTATTAATTAAATAAATGAGGTTGTCATAAGGACAATGTCATTTCATTGAATGATGATTATTATATCACTGTGTGGAGTATCATAGTTTGCTATAATCAGAACATTCAACATTTCAAATTGTAACTCTTAAATATACAAGGGCAGTTCAATAAGTAATGCAACACATTTTTTTTCTCGGCCAATTTTGGTTGAAAAAACCGGAAATTTCTTGTGGAATATTTTCAAACATTCCCGCTTCGTCTCGTATAGTTTCATTGACTTCCAACAGGTGGCAGCGCTGTACGGAGCTGTTAAAATGGCGTCTGTAACGGATGTGCGTTGCAAACAACGGGCAGTGATCGAGTTTCTTTTGGCGGAAAACCAGGGCATCTCAGATATTCATAGGCGCTTGCAGAATGTCTACGGTGATCTGGCAGTGGACAAAAGCACGGTGAGTCATGGCCAAAGCCTGTGTCATCATCGCTGAAGGTCAAGCAAGACTGTCTGATCTCCCGCGTGCAGGCCGGCCGTGCACAGCTGTGACTCCTGCAATGGCAGAGCGTGCGAACACACTCGTTCGAGATGATCGAGGATCACCATCAAACAACTCAGTGCTCAACTTGACATCTCTGTTGGTAGTGCTGTCACAATTGTTCACCAGTTGGGATATTCAAAGGTTTGTTCCCGCTGGGTCCCTCGTTGTCTAACCGAACACCATAAAGAGCAAAGGAGAACCATCTGTGCGGAATTGCTTGCTCATCATGTGGCTGAGGGTGACAATTTCTTGTCAAAGATTGTTACAGGCGATGAAACATGGGTTCATCACTTCGAACCTGAAACAAAATGGCAATCAATGGAGTGGCACCACACCCACTCCCCTACCGAGAAAAAGTTTAAAGCCATACCCTCAGCCGGTAAAGTCATGGTTACAGTCTTCTGGGATGCTGAAGGGGTTATTCTGTTCGATGTCCTTCCCCATGGTCAAACGATCAACTCTGAAGTGTATTGTGCTACTCTTCAGAAATTGAAGAAACGACTTCAGTGTGTCTGTAGGCACAAAAATCTGAACAAACTTCTCCTTCTTCATGACAACGCAAGACCTCACACAAGTCTTCGCACCCGAGAGGAGGTCACAAAACTTCAGTGGACTGTTCTTCCTCATGCACCCTACAGCCCCGATCTCGCACCGTCGGATTTCCATATGTTTGGCCCAATGAAGGATGCAATCTGTGGGAGGCACTACGCGGATGATGAAGAAGTTATTGATGCAGTACGACGTTGGCTCCGACATCGACCAGTGGAATGGTAGCGTGCAGGCATACAGGCCCTCATTTCAAGGTGGCGTAAGGCCGTAGCATTGAATGGAGATTACGTTGAAAAATAGTGTTGTGTAGCTAAAAGATTGGGGAATAACCTGGTGTATTTCAATGCTGAATAAAACAACCCCTGTTTCAGAAAAAAAATGTGTTGCATTACTTATTGAACTGCCCTCGTAATTATGTGATATATAGTTGTTCATCCAATGCTTATGAAATTTTTCTATGGCTTCTTTGTCAGGAAGCTGATTGAGGTTTACATTGCAATCAGAATAACATTCCTTCAGCTATTCATATCTTCATCACTTGTTGTTACCTCTCATTGCCTTGTAAAATTTAAAAGAGAACTGTGTATAATATACATTTTCTTCACAGGGTGTGATAAGAAATTGTAAAAGAAAGTTCAGTTCCTGATACTGTTAAGATAGCTAATTCTTTTCTATGGGAGGATATCACAATATATTACAAACAGACCCCCACCAACCCTCTTACACACACACACACACACACACGTACACACACACACACACACACACACACACACACACACACACACACACACAGATACATACATGCACACATACATACATACATAATCTGTAATGTATAAGAAATGCTACACAGAATTTACCAACATTAGTGAACCCTTGTAAAGATACAAGGAACAACTGCTAATTCTGTGTCTGTGTATAATTATACATATGAGTGCCAGAAGAGAATTATAATGATACTGTGTACCATATCCCACATTCGTACTGTACCTTGCAGAGTGCTGAGTAGAAAGCCATGTTACCATGAACTGTGAAGGCTGGTCTTAGATTTGTACTGAATATGAGTTAGGTATTGTGTTATACTCAATGAATAATATGTCAGTTGTTTTCAAATGATCATTTTTCAGAGATGATTGCAGCTTTGATTACTAGAAATTCTGATGCTGTGAGACTTTCGTCATCATCCTTTGCTGTGCATAGCTGAGGGCACCACAAGGTCCACTTTAGTTTATAGTCTTTCAGACATTAGTAATCCTGCAAAAAAGTAATACAGAGTGATTTTGATCATTTTTCTTAGTAATTGTAAATCTGATCATTATGCAAGTAATTAGTTACATTATATAAATTTGTTTGTGTCACTATGCACTTTCCCAGTCTAAGAGAAGCAACAGTTTGTATGTGAACTATAATGTTTTGTATATATCTGTGGAGTAAAAGGAACTGTTTACAGTTCCATACTACTCAATTAGTCACAGCATTATCATCAGTAATGTAACCAGCTCTGTTGTACATCTCACTGCAGAATTGGTACATTTCACTATCTGCATGGCACTGTGATTCACTGTTATGTGTGCACTGAATGAGATGAAAAGAACTCATTCTGCATTTAGTGAAGATGCTTGTTGTTATGGCATAAATCCAGTGCCAGCATGCCTTTCTGAAACGACAGAGAAGAGAAGGCTCTGAGAAGAGGTCAGCCAATCGCATGCTGACTGACCTCCCTCCAGGATGACAATGCGACAGCAGACAGGCATGCAATCAGCAATACTGCTCTCCCTGCCAGTTTGCTGACTTTCCAGACTGTTGTAACTGACAACTCAAAAGTTTTTACAACACAACTTTTGTTTACGTGAGTCTACATGGAAATGACTGAATAACAATGAAAAGTGACATTCACAAAGCCAGTAAGAATTTCCTACTAGAGCCAACAAAAGATAACTTCGAAGTTTCCCAAAAGAGTCTGTGGTAACAAACATACAGTTAATTCCAACTCATATTCCGATGGCAAAGACATAGTCTTCCGTGGAGACATGCTTGATGCTGGTGTTCAGCACGAACTGTTGTCCGGTGCTGGTTCTAGCCTTTAAATGGTATTGACCAGCCAATCAGGTGTTGGTGTAGTAATACTTTCTGCAGGTCATCTCGAACTCCCTCTGCAGGATGTAGGTTGTGGAACGTCTGTTTCCAAAACAGCCAATGTTTACCATTGCTTACGCCTTGGGCATAGACAACTTCAGTCCTGTGTGGTGTTAGGTATGTTGCCAAGCCGCATGGGCTACCATGCCGACAGCGTACGTCCCTCCCCCATTCGAAGATCTGGAGCGGCACGGGCGGCTGTGGGGGAGAGAGCACCAATATAGCCTGGTGCCATAGGCTGATTGGCAGCTAAGTCATCCTGAAGAAGGCGGTGAAAACCGGCCGCTGCTGAGTAGGGCGCCGCCTTCCACATGACGCGAAGGGAACGTCGAAGTGGTGGCGGTTGCAAGGCGCCAGTGGGCTGGCCAAGTGGCGTGGGAACGTCCATGTTGTCCAGCCAGGGTGGCGTCAAAGAGGGGCCGAGAAGTGGATCCCGGGGATGGTCCCCAGGTTGCCCCAGGTCCAGAGGAGGCAGAGGCAGTGTGGGGCTAGCAGCTGGCTGTTGGCCATTTCCTCAAAGATCCCCCACTAACTGAGGAGAGGGCAGCAACATAGGCCTCACGGAAGGGGCCGGCAATGGGAGAGAGAGAGAAGCTGGCAACTGGGGCTGCGGCTGGTCAAGGAAACGAGGACGGAATTGGTAGCGGTGACACAAAACCGCCCTGTTGTCCCGACAGACATCGAATAGTTGTTGATTATGGGGCCAGAGAATGACCCCTGGCAGCCAGCGGGGCCGGGACCCAAAACCACGCGCCCACACCTTGGAGCCGGATGAATATCTGGAAGTGTCAGGTAGGGTGCGACGCAGGAGGAGGGTTTGTATTTGGTGGCTATGAAGCAGTTTGGCTGGACTCTTGTCACTCACCGGCGTGGTCATGTAGGAACTGAGAAATAATGTAAGAGCATCTTCTGGAGAACGGTCCTCCGTGTACTTCTGCATCTGAGTTGTAAAGGTGCGAAAAATGGGCTCTGCCCTGCCATTGAGGATCTGGGACCGCAGGGGTGTTGGTATGAGGACTCGTGGATATGTGTCATGTTCCACATGGAGGAGCACCCCGTTGATGGCTACCAGTTGATGGCGGATGGAGAAAAAGAATCGGAGGTCAGTCTGCGCATGAGGTGGAGAAAGCATTGGGCAGCCGCAAAGAATATAGTGGTGCACCATTTGCAGGAGCGAATCTGCGTCCGGCGCGGCAGCCACCTGTGCAGCTGTGACAAGGAATGCCGCCAACACCACCTGTATGTCTTCATCAACCTGAAAAATTTGAATGTCCAATTAATCGAATGCCAAATCCTGGGTGGAGGGGAGCCGAGACAAGGCATAGATGATGGCATGCTGGGCAGTGGGTGGATATGGATGGTGTACCTAAAAAGTGAAAGGAATAGGGCCCATCGCTGCAGGCAGTGGAAACTCTTCGTGGGTAACTGGGCTGCTGGTGAAAATAAGGCCACGAGGGGCTTATGGTCAGTGATTAAATGAAAAGACGTACCATAAAGTTACAGGAGGAATTTGGTACAGGCAAACAGGATGGCGAAGGCCCCCTCCTCAATCTGGGAATATTTTCTTTGGAACTCGGTAAGGGATTTAGGTATGTACGCCACCGGGCGTTGCGATACATCCGGTAGATGGTGCAAGAAGACAGACCCAATACCTTAGTCTGTGGTGTCCATAGCTAAGAGAAGAGGAAGAGAGGGTGTATACAGCATGAGACACTCCGCCAAGTGCAATCCCTGCTTTAAGGTTCGGAAAACCGATACAAGCCAGGGACCAATGAAAAGGCACGGTCTTTTGGCATAGGCGATAGAGGGGTGCCCCAATGTGAGCAGTGGAGGGAATGAACTTTCGATAGTACACAATTTTACCCAGGATGGACCGCAATTGGTGGACATCGCTAGCACAAGGAAGGGCCTCTATAGTGGCAATGTGGGAGGAGGTAGGAGATATGCCATTTCAGGAAATGATGTGAGCCAGGTAGGAGATAGCAGGTTGAAAAAAGGAGCATTTAACAAAGTTGCATTTTAGGCCTGCAGTCCACAGGCGCAGGAACAATTGTCGCAGATGACTGTGATATTCATCCGCAGTACAGCTGGTGAAGATGATGTCACTGAGGTAGTTGATACATCTCGGCGCATCCTGCAAGAGCTGTTCCAAGTGAAGCTGAAAGATGGCCGGAGCACTAGTGATGCCATACATGAGGCAGTTCAACCAGAACAACCCAAAGGGTGTGTTGACGATGGCCAAGTGAGTAGAAGACTCATCAAAAGGTATTTGGAGGTAGGCCTTGGCAAGATTGATTTTAAAAAAAAATTGCAACCTAGCGAGCTTGGAGAACAGGTCCCTGGGACAGGGAAGCGGATAATCTTCAACATGTAGCTGAGGGTTTAGCATAGCCTTGAAGTCACCACAAACCCAAAGACAGCCATCTGGTCTCTTGAGGACGACCAAGTGTGTGGCCCAGGAACTGTAACGGACCGGAGTGACGACTCCCTCCTTGGTGAGACAGTACAGTACCTGTTTAAGAGGATACTGGAGGGCAAGGGAAACATGCTGAGTCCAGAAGTACTTCGGGTGGGTCGACGGTTTCAGCTGGAGAGACACCTGAAAATCTTGAGCACAGCCAACTCCTGGCAAGAAGAGGTCCTGGGATTCCATGCACTAGGTATCGACTGCCAGGAACGGAACCTTGGAAGACATCAGATGAACACTGTCGTCGATGATGAAGCCAGAGGCACGAAAGGCATTCAACCCAAAGAGGTCCACTGTGGCTGCATTGTTGACCACAAGTGAACCGATTTATACAGAATGGAAACCGTGATCTGACCCAGGAGAGCGATCACTTGCTTAATATAAGTAAGGAGGCACCGAGGTGTGGGCACAAGAGTGGGGTGCCCAGTCTTCGCATAAGAGGAATAGTTGATCAGTGAGACCACTACTCCGGTACCCACCTGCATCTGCAGAGGCCGACCGTTGACCTGAACTTTGATCATCAGCATGGAAGATCCCGAAGACTGCACCTAGTTGACGTCCATGGGTAGCGGTCCCCAACAGTCATTGGCCGGAGGAGGAGGAGGATGCTGCCGAGAGTGGCAGACCGTACCGACATGTCTGTTATGGGTACACATTGTACAATATGCTCACCTGTCAGGGCAGTCTTCCCGTGCATGGTCCTGAAAGTATTCTGGGCAGGACGGAAGCTGGAGGGGCCTTTGGTGCTGGGGCCTCTGTGCGTGGGGGCCTCTGTGTACCAACGGTCTGCACCGGACCCGGGGAGCCAGCCGAGGGTGCGAAGTCCTGGACGGGTGGCTGCCCTGCCAATGCTGTGCTGAACCTGGAGGCTGGCGCCAGTCATCAGAACGGACGGCAGCAACGTCTTCGACCTCCTCCAGTAGTGCAACGGACTCCGAGACATCGTGGTCTCAGAGGGACGCCACTTCCGCTCGGGATTCCAAACACTTTTTGGCTGCCATAGAGACTTCGTACTTGAATGCCAAGTCAATGATCTGGTCCAGAGTAGGATCGTCGAGTCTGAGGGTGTCGTGTTGGAAAGTCTCGTCAGAGGCGGCCTGTATGTGGTGGTCGCAGACCATCTAGTCTGCGTAGGACTCTTTGGAGACCCGTGTGGTGAATTGACAATTCTGGCTGAGACCTTGTAGTTCCGCTGCCCACCGGCGATAAGATTGACCTGCCTTCTTGCGACACTGGTAGAATTTGACCTGGGCAGCCAACATGTCGAATCCTCACCGGTAGTAAGCCACAAGAACCTCACAAATCTGTGAGAAAGTCAAAGAATCCCGGGGTTGAGGTTGTAGTTCCGTCAAGAGGACATACACTTTTGACTTGTCCCAGGACAAAAAGTATGAACAACGAGCAGCCTCTTGGAGAAACTGGTGGATGTGGAAATGCTGCAGGAGCCACTTCTCGTATGTTTCCCAGTCTTCAGTATCCTCGTTGAAACTGGGAAACGGAGGGGGATGCGGAACCGGTTGGTTTTTCCAGAGATCCTTAAAGCAACGTTCCTGTGTATCCTGCGATTTCTGACAAAACTGTTGAAAACCTTGTAGTAAATCGTGCACACCTTGGATCAGCTGCTGAAGCACTATTTTCGCCATTATGAACACACACAGGCACAAACTCGTCACCACTTGTGTTGTAACTGACAATTCGAAAGTTCTTACAACACAACTTTTATTTACGTGAGTCTACATGGAAATGACTGAATAACAACGAAAAGTCACAATCACAAAGCCAGTAAGAATTTCCACTAGAGGCAACAAAAGATAACTTCAAAGTTTCCCACAAGAGTCCGCGGTAACAAACTTACAAGAAGAGAATAGAAGCTTTCGAAATGTGGTGCTACTGAAGAATGGTGAAGATTAGATGGGTAGATAACATAACTAATGAGGAGGTATTGAAGATATTTGGGGAGAAGAGGACTTTGTGGCACAACTTGACAAGAAGAAGAAGTCCTATTTCAATGTGCGAAGACGTAGTCTTTCGTGGAGACGTCCTTGAGGTCGGTATTCGGCTTGAACTGACATCTGGTGCTGGTTCTAGCCTTTAAATAATGTTGGCCAACCACTCAGATGTTGATGTAGTAATACTTCCTGCAGGCCATCTAGAATTCCCTCTGCAGTATGTAGGACGCGGAATGTCTGTTCCCAAAACAGCTGAGGTTTACCATTGCTCACGCCTTGGGCATAAACAACCTCAGTCCTGTGTGGTGTTGGATGTGTTGCCGGCCTGCAGAGGATGGATATAAAATTTATTAGAAAGAGGATGGATATAAAATTAATTACCGATGCAAATAAAGTGTGAAAAACTTTTAACAAAACCGAATTTCACAGGAAGAACAATATTTTGTTGTGTCCTGAGAGGGCGTAAGACCGACATTCGCTGCATGACACCGAGGAACTTATGCCAGTCAGCGATTCCGATTAGACATTCGTTGTGAGCCACCTACTGTAGCCGCAACCTTCACTGAAAAGTAGATTCACTAGTGTAGGGTGTGGAACTGGGTAGGAATCTGGTCAGTTAGCGGTTACAAGTCAGCTACTTGTAGACAAGTAGTTATTTACCAGGAAGTACTTCCCTGGCACATTCCGTAACTATACAGAAGTTAGTATGTACAGGTATCATAAGTATGAGTCGTTAACATCTTGACTGCTGCACAGAGGCGAAAGGAGTTTTACTAAGTACGAGGGTTGAATGAAAAGTAATGCCTCCACCTTCATTAATAGGGTTTGGATGCGAATAGTTTAGTAATTCAAATGCAGAAATATTCTTAGAATGTGATCTTTAATTACCAATGGTCCACTTTTCCACATAATCACCAGCCAATTGGATACATTTCTGCCAACATTGAACAAGTTTTCTGAAGTCGTCACGGAAGAAGTTGACACTCTGTTTCTGGAACCACAGTCGCACAGTTCTCTCGGTGTCTTCATCAGAAGCATCTCCTGTCACAATTGAATGGAGAAAGGAGTCTCCTTCATTCTCATAATGCAAGAGGAGTTCCTGGCAAATTTCAAGTCTGTGTGCTTTCATTTCAGCCAAGAAAAGCAATAATGTGACCCACACGTTCTTGCAGTTTCACTCTGAGTGATACAACCATCATCCTGAATCAATCTGTCAACATTTTGCTTGAGAAACTCGGTGGTTTCTGTTACACTACGTCCAACTCTTTGTTTGACATGCAAGTCAGATGTTCCAACCTCACCATCTTTAAACATACTCCGCAAACGACTCACATCACAAAATCACCGTAAGTTGTTGTTGTTGTGGTCTTCAGTCCTGAGGTGGTTTGATGCAGCTCTCCATGCTACTCTATCCTGTTCAAGCTTCTTCATCTGCCAGTACGTACTGCAACCTACAATCTTCTGAATCTGCTTAGTATATTCATCTCTTAGTCTCCCACCACGATTTTTAACCTCCACGCTGCCCTCCAATGCCAAATTTGCGATCCCTTGATACGTCAGAACATGTCCTACCAACCGGTCCCTTCTTCTTGTCAAGTTGTGCCACAAAGTCCTCTTCTCCCCAAATATCTTCAATACCTCCTCATTAGTTATGTTATCTACCCATCTAATCTTCACCATTCTTCAGTAGCACCACATTTCAAAAGCTTCTATTCTCTTCTTGTCCAAACTATCTATCGTCCATGTTTCACTTCCATACATGGCTACACTCCATACAAATACTTTCAGTGAGAAACGACTTCCTGACACTTAAATCTATACTCGATGTTAACAAACTTCACTTCTTCAGAAACGCTTTCCTTGCCATTGCCAGTCTACATTTTATATCCTCTCTACTTCGACCATCATCAGTTATTTTGCTCCCCAAATAGCAAAACTCCTTTACTAATTTAAGTGCCTCATTCCTAATCTAATTCCCTCAGCATCACCCGATTTAATTCGACTACATTCCATTACCCTCATTTTGCTTTTGTTGATGTTCATCTTATATCCTCCTTTCAAGACACTGTCCATTCCGTTCAGCTGCTCTTGCAAGTCCTTTGCTGTCTCTGACAGAATTACAATGTCATCGGTGAACCTCAAATTCTTTTTATTTCTTCTCCATTGATTTCAATACCTACTCCAAATTTTTCTTTTGTTTCCTTTACTGCTTGCTCAATATACAGATTGAATAACATCAGGGAGAGGCTACAACCCCGTCTCACCCCCTTCCCAACCACTGCTTCCCTTTCATGTCCCTCCACTCTTATTACTGCCATCTGGTTTCTGTACAAATTGTAAATAGCCTTTCGCTCCCTGTATTTTAACCCTGCCACCCTTAGAATTTGAAAGAGAGTATTCCAGTCAACATTGTCAAAAGCTTTCTCTAAGTCTACTAATGCTAGGAACGTAGGTTTGCCTTTCCTTAGTCTTTCTTCTAAGATAAGTCGTAAGGTCAGTATTGCCTCATGTGCTCCAATATTTCTACGGAATCCAAACTGATCTTCCCCGAGGTTGGCTTCTACCAGTTTTTCCATTTGTCTGCAAAGAATTGGTGTTAGTACTTTGCAGCTGTGACTTATTAAACTGATAGTTCGATAATTTTCACATCTGTCTACACCTGCTTTCTTTGGGTTGGAATTATTGTATTCTTCTTGAAGATTCAGGGTATTTCACCTGTCTCATACATCTTGATATTCATACAAGTGGTTCTCTTTATTCCAAAGGTCTCTTTAATTTTCCTGTAGGCAGTATCTATCTTATCCCTAGTGAGATAAGCTTCTACATCCTTACATTTTTCCTCTAGCCATCCCTGCTTAGCCATTTTGCACTTCCTGTCGATCTCATTTTTGAGACGTTTGTATTCCGTTTTGCCTGCTTCATTTACTGCATTTTTATATTTTCTCCTTTCATCAATTAAATTCAATATTTCTTCTGTTACCCACGGATTTCTACTAGCCCTTGTCTTTTTACCTACATGATGCTCTGCTGCCTTCACTACTTCATCCCTCAAAGCTACCCATTCTTCTTCTATTGTATTTCTTTCCCCCATTCCTGTCAATTGTTACCTTATGCTCTCCCTGAAACTCTGTACAACCTCTGGTTTAGTCAGTTTATCCAGGTCCCATCTCCTTAAATTCCCACCTTTTTGCAGTTTCTTCAGTTTTATTTTACACTTCATAACCGATAGATTGTGGTCAGAATCCACATCTGCCCCTGGAAATGTCTTACAATTTAAAACCTGGTTCCTACATCTCTGTCTTACCATTATATAATCTATCTGATACCTGCTAGTAGCTCCAGGATTCTTCCATGTATACAACCTTCTTTTATGATTCTTGAACCAAACTACTTTCATTATCTGATGAATCTCCTTTTGGGTGATTGCACGTTGTTTAAATAGCATTGACCGACCGTCTGCGCAGGATTCCGTACCTTACACTGTGACAGTACAACCGTTCAATGCTAAGGCTTCTAGCCATCTGGAGTGGTAGAGAAGAGGCTACGTAACAAGCTGGTACCAGCCGCATAACAGTGCTGCCAACTGTTGAACAGTTAAGAAGGTGGAGGCATTACTTTTCAGTCAACTCTCTTCTTCTGCTATGGATTATGACAAGTGCTGCTCCTGATCCCGACTGACACAGAGATAGCGTCCCTGACGTCTACCCATCTGTGCTCCCCATCCAGTCGACGGGTCGCCTTGCAATCGATACCACCCTTCTGGAACGTTCCATGAAGGCTGATTCATTCATGACCATCATTAGGCTAACGCATAACTTCTTGCTGCTAGCACGTAATATTGCTCAATGTCTCCTGTAAGTTTTCCCCTTGTGCTGGTGCCTGTGCCGTCAAAGTGTCAGGTGGCTGTGTTTGCTACAAACCTCGTGATGCTCCAGGGTCCAGTCCTTGGCAGAGAACAAGCTTTGCATAGCGGCTTCCTGCGTGTCAGACAAATATTTCACAGGCCTCTCGGTCAGCAATGGTTTCTAAACTTTCATTCTGGCTAACCCTATATACTTCCCTCTTAGTTATTTTACTATTCTTACGACTCTGTTGCTGCTCTAATACAGTTATTTTTGCCTTGAAAGTGCCGCATCATCTTCGTCTGTGTGCCAAATAGTATCTTTCTAGTCTCCCCAATAATGTATAATATAACCCATTTAGTTCTGGGTGACTCATGCCGGGCTAACTGCTCAAATAAACCCCCTGTCTCTGTAATTTTTCCAACATGTCATGGTGTTGTCTTTTGAACGTTCTCACACTCCTCAACGTTCACCTTGGCCTGGTGCAACCTATGGAGGCAATGCGCTACTTCTCTATCAGCCAATGCTTGTGTCTGCCCGAAATTTTCGTGTAGTTCCTTCAATTCTTGCCACTGACTGTCCAGCTTCTTATTGCGTCCTCTTTGCACGCTTTCAGCATACAACAACATCCAGTCATGCCTTCTAAATTCTTTTGGGTACTGCGTCCGGTCATAATTAACCTTATTCTTCCCCTTGCTTTCCTGGGTCGCCTCGTGGGCGGTTTGATGCAGCAGGTGCATCCGTTGTCGCACCTCAGTGACGTAATCCTCGTAGGTATGAACTATGTTTGCTGCTTTTCTCAGTAACCACCCCAAAAAAATTCGAAAAATGTGTACCCAGTTGTACAGAGCGGAGTTGTGTGGTACACAAATGTCACAAAAGAAATTCAATGGTCCCAATCGTCCTGATCTCGGCTAATGCAGTGCCGTAACATTTCAGTTAGCGTACGATGTGAACGCTCCAGTGAACCATTTGTTTGTAGATGGTAAGCTGTCGTCTGTATTTTATCTATTCTCAATAGTTTACATAAACGCTTCATAGTATAGCTTATAAAATCACTCCCCAAGTCACTATGTAAAGCTGCAAACCTCAGAATTATGTTATCTACCAACTTATGCGTGATCGTGCCAGCGTCTTGGCGGTCAATTGGCCTCGCTATAACAAATTTTGTGATTACCGGACTGGGTTAGTCGTGAAGGAACTGCGATGTTAATATCGCATCTTTCGAAAATTAACTCTGGGGTTGGTGTTAATTCCATTGGCTACTTCGTCTTTATCTGCGTTATTTTGTTTTTCTGGCTACTCTTGCACTTCTTTATGAAATTCTCTATGTCTGCCTTCATCCCAGGCCAAGCACAGTATTGTTTTACTGCTCATATGTCCTCCCCATCCCCTGATTTCCGCCGATAGTGAATATGTGCATTTGCCTTAGCACTGCGAGCTTTTCTTCGGTACTCGCTTGTTTCCATTGTTTCTTCTCGTACATCACTGGCTTGTTCTTCAGTGTTCTGTGTCGGAGCCTTTATCTCTGCTCCAGCTGACTCGGCTTGCGTCTCCACGGACGTGGCCTCGGCCGGCTTATCTTTACACTTGTCATTGTTCCTGGCTGGCTCCACAGTACTCTGTTTCCGTTGTGCGTCCCCACCTAACACGCTACGGATACAGGAAAGCGCATTGGCTACTCGATTCTGTTTACCTTCTTTGTACAGTACCTGGTAGTCATACTACTCTAGCGTTAGTCAGAGTTTTAACAATCTAAACGACGGATCAGATATACTACCCAACAACCCCAGTGGTTTATGCTCCATGATTATCTTAAATCAACATCCGAATAAGTATGACCGAAAATATTTGACAGCCCATACTATTGTCAGAAACTCACACTCTACTGCACTGTACTGAACTGTATTGTAATAATCGAGAGGTCGCTTCGTGCACAAGATCCTGCACAGGTATCACTTCTGTGTTTATGTACAGCTAAAAAGGCAATGTGGATCAATATTTCTGCAGGGTGCTTCCAACGACTTGCTGAGTCTACTCCATGATGAGTGGCTCCACTACGCTTTGCGAAAGGAGGCCTCACACAATATTCGGAAATATCCCACGACCTTCATCACTCAGTGTGCCCAGTGAGGCTAGAAAATAAACACCAATCTGCAGGGGATAGGCAAAATAATGTGAACACCTGTACTAATTTGGGAATGGTTTATTAACAAGGGATTGGACCACATTTGCCCGTAGTACAGCTGTGATCCTTCTTGTAATACTGGGATATAATGATTAATCTCCAGTGGAATGTTATGCCACTCTTTGATCAGAACCTCTTCTAACTCTCTGCGCTCAAATGCCGCCAACAAGTGTTGGATAATGTTCAAGTTCGGGAACTGTGCTGGCTTGGGAAGACTCTGCAGTTCAGTTGCGTGCTCCTTATACCACGATTGTACTGTACTGGCTGTGTGAATGGGTGCATTATAGTCCTGAAAAATGGCGTCATTGTTGGGGAACAACATCTGAATCATGGGATGCACCTAATAACCTAAAATGTTCATATAATCGTTGGCTGTAACAGGGCCTTTGAGAATAATGATAGGACCAGTAGAACACCATGATATGGCTGCACACACCATTACACTTCCACCACCATGCTTAAATGTTGGAATTGAGCAACCAGGATTGTAGGCTTCTTTAGGCGTTCTGTAGACATAAACCCATTCTGATGTTGGAAACAACGAAAATGCTGACTCATCAGACCACACGATGTGTTTCTACTGATCAGCCATTCAGGATTTATGCTCCTGACGCCATACTTAACGCTTCTTTGCGTTGGTTGTCGTCACTAATGGTTTCGGCATGGCAGCTCATCCTTGAATATTCACTTTATGAAGTTCTCGGCAGAAAGTGTTCATAGTATGGGGTCTCTAGGAAGGCTATTGATCTCTACAGTCACTTTAGTCGCTGTAGCTTTGTGTTGTTTCGACACAATTCGTGTTAGAGTACAATGATCTCTGTCATTTAGTTTGATTTGCGACCACTATTACTTTTACACGATGATGTCTTTCCATGTTTTGTGTAGGCTGTCATGCCTGTTGACACAGTTGCCCTTGAAACATTCAATAATTTCGCTGTCTTGGGTGCTGCTGCCCCAGCTACTCAGACCCCCACAATCTACCCTCTTTGGAACTCTGTTAGGTCTTTCACTGCACGTCGACCTCAGCCTCTGAATGCAAATACGAAGTGCGCACTATTCGTAAACAACCTGCACTAATGCCTAGGCCATACTGAACGCGCACAGTCCAGTGTGACACGTGCCCTACCTGTGTTGTTGACCGTCAAACAAAACCATCTAATTACTACCACTGTTCACAATATTTTGCCCATACCCTGTAGACCCAAGTCTACTGTGCCCCCTCGCACACTTTCACTGGCAAAGACGACTACCAGTATTGTGATTAGCTAGCAGCTACGAGGAAAACTGTCCATAGTTGGGAACTTCTTTCTCATCACCAGCGGAACCCCTTAAAGTGCGTCACCTGATTACGGCTCTCCGGGGGCTGGCCAGGCTAGTCGAAGAAATCTCTGAGCAAAGATAGGTGAGCGTCATAATTATTGATAAGCGCACTCGCATGGATAATTATTCGTCGTCTTATAATGTTGCTAATATTAAATACTGATAGTATCAATATCGCATTAGAGTAATTTGGAACCTTTCTATCAATGAGCATGAAAAATATCGCTTTAAAAATCATTTTATCTGCAATGGGAAATAAACCAACACTATCCGTCGTTGCTTGGCATCACATGGAAAATGTGATGAGCAGAATTTTTTTGTGCTGATTCCAGCTACACATTGCCAAAATGAAATAGCAGATATCTCCCAAAGCACCAAAGAAAATGTGTCTGACAACTATTAGGAGGGACACATAGTACCCATTAGTGCTAATAAAGATGTTAAGGCAGCTGTCTGCTATAGACATTATTATGTCGTATTAACGAACTCAACTATTTCCCAAAACAGGGAAACATAGCACCACAGAGAAATGTAACACGACAACACCAACACTTTCACATAAATAGCCCTACTCTAAATACGACCTAATCCTTACTATGTAATTTATGTCTTCAGCAAATTCTATAAGCTCTAAAATATTGAGGTACCCAAAAACTTCATAATTTCATTGATATGTCATAGATATTATGTAAATTGAAGGTGGATGGGGAAGAATGGAAAGAAAAGGTGAGGAGCCACTGATGTCACCTGTATGAGGACTTCATGCGGAATCAGTAGCAACGAATGAAGACATGTGCCAGATCAGGATTTGAACCTGTGCTCTCTTGGTTATGAGGTAGTTGCATTAACCACTGCACCAACCAGACACACTGTTTACCACAATTGCATGGACTGTCTCGCCATGCCTCCCATCTGACCAAAACCCCCGCCCATGTCTGAAAGAACAGACATCATGCGGAATATGCTGCTATGATACATACTATGTGAACTGAAGGTAGAGGGAGAGGAAAGGAAAGGAAAGGGAAGGAATTATTGATGTCAGCTGCATCGGGAGTTCACGTAGAGTCAGCAGTGACAAGTGAAAATGTGTGTCCCACCGAGATTCGATCAGGGATCTACTGTTTACTAGGAAGTTGCATTAACCACTGCACCACCTGTACACAGTTTTTCTGGCAACTGGGCGAACAATCTCGCGCCTCTCCCCCTCCACCACAGCTGACCCACACTCGCACCAGAACAAGCCTGTCAGGAGTCACTGTTCGTGTCCTCCACACTCTCTATCTATACTTTGAGATTTCTGCAGGACAAATGTAATTGTGCATCCACACTGAAGATGTGGATTCATCCTCCATTGAGGTAAATAAGTTAAACGAATGTATGGTGTCTATTCTTTTGACATCTGTATAATTGATTCACCTTGATGGGCAACCAATTCACCACATTCAGAGCAGATGCACAATTATGTTCAAGCTTCTGTAGGAATCTCAAGGTAATGAGCATGGAGGATATGATGGGGACTGTGGATAGGTGGCACTAGATGTGTGTGTGGGTTAGCTATTGAGATATTGTGAGATAGTCATGCAGCTGCAATAAACACTGTGATAAACACTTTGTCCAGGTGTTCAGCGGCAACCAACAGTAGACGTCTCTTCAAATGATGAGGGCTAGCCTTGTGGACCACTGGTTAGATCCCTCGACATTGTACAGCATGGGCAGTATGTAAATGTTTACCACGCCTCACGCATCCCCCATGTGGCACAAGTGTTCCTGGTCCTGATTACCCTCACATGTCATAAGTTGATGGCGATGGGATCCTTTGTCTGTATCAGGATGTTATTTAAAGTTCAGTATCCCTCCTTGATCTCCCACAGGAGCATGGTGGAGTGGGCTTATTCCATGTGCCAGACAGAGTTATGGCACTTTTTGTTAACTCCCGACTGAAAGTCTGGCATCGCTGCCTGACGAGCCTGACGTTACTACTTTTGCATGTATGCACACTGGTCTCCATGTCAGCCCCAGTCATGTTATCAAACATTCCACCCCTTTTTCTCACTTTCAGCACTTCATTCTTGAATTAAGTTACACCCTACACTCCTTACCCCTTTCACATATACTGCAGACAAAGACTGTAGACGACACATTACAAATTTGTCGATCCCCCAACTTCATTGAACACGTTTCCCCAGATCACATGGCGTTGTGTGTGGTAAGCACAACATGCTGGTTATCTTGATATCAGCGCCCAGTCCACCTGGTATATCACCATCAATGGCAAACAGGTCAACCAGTTTCATTTGCACCACATCCGCCTCACTGCACACCCACCTGCGTTCACTGTGGTGTGGAGCACACAGACGCTCATCAGTTCTCATGTGGTCCATTGTCTGACGTCTGGAGGCTCGTGCAGCATATCTTAGCTTTCCTTACCCAACAGACACCTGCTCAGATCATTTTCCTGATGCTTTTATTCCTGGATGTGATTCACTACCCTGCACCAAACTCCAAAAACTATTGCTGTGAATTGGATACACAGCCATTCGGTCCACTACCTTTTTGGCCCCGACAAGGAAACAGAACTAGGTTACTGGACGTAGCTTAATGATAGACACTGTACACTTGTTTACAACTTCAGATACAAGCAGTTCTTTTCCAGTTTTCTAGAGAGCGCTTTTCATGACCCGCCTTCCAGCCGAAACGTCCAAGCCATGAGATGCTGATACCTTTTTCCTGACATGATGTTCTGAAACCACTACAAACAGAATCTCCATTAAATTTTCGAGAAGACACATGTGGACGTTCCGCCAATCAGAAGGCGATAGTGACTCCTGGAATGCTGGTACATACCAATTCAAGATAAAAAATTTAAAAATTAAAAAAAAAAGTAAATAAGTAAAAGAAAATAAAAATATATATACACGGTTTTCCAATGATCGTGATCGGTCCAAATATCTCAGTAAATAAGCGTCAAACGAAACAACTACACACAACGAAACTTGTCTAGCTTGAAGGGGGAAACCAGATGCACCATGGTTGGCCCACTAAATGGCGCTGCCATAGGTCAAACGGATATCAACTGCGTTTGTTTAAATTGGAACCCCCATTATTTTATTACATATTCGTGTAGTTTGTAAAGAGATATGAATGTTTTAGGTGGACGACTTCTTTCGCTTTATGATGGATGGTGTTGTAACAGTCACAAACATGTGGTTCACAATTTTAGACGAACAGTTGATAACAGGTAGATTTTTTAAATTAAAATACATAACATAGGTACGTTTGAACATTTTATTTCGGTTGTTCCAATGTGATACATGTACCTTTGTAAACTTATCATTTCTGAGAATGCATGCTGTTACAGCGTAATTACATATAAATACCACATTAATGCAATAAATCTACAAAATGATGTCCATCAACCTCAATGCATTGGGAATACGTGTAATGACATTACTTTCAACAGCGAGAAGTTCGCCTTCCGTAATTTTCACACATGCATTGACAATGTGCTGACGCATGTTGTCAGGCGTTAACGGTGGATCACTATAGCAAATATCCTTCAACTTTCCCCACAGAAAGAAATCTGAGGACGTCAGATCTGGTGAACGTGTGGGCCATGGTATGGTGCTTCGACGACCAATTGACCTGTCATGAAATATGTTGTTTAATACCACTTCAACCGCACGCGAGCTACGTGCCGGACATTCATCATGTTGGAAGTACATCGTCATTCTGTCATGCAGTGAAACATCTTGTAGAAACATCGGTAGAACATTATATAGGAAATCAGTATACATTGCACGTTTTAAATTGCCATCGATAAAATAGGGGCCAATTATTCTTCCTCCAATAATGCCACACCATACATTAACCTGCCAAGGTCACTAATGTTCCACTTGTCACAGCCATCGTGGATTTTCCGTTTCCCAGTAGTGTATATTATGCCGATTTACGTTACCTCTGTTGGTGAATGACGCTTTGTCGCTAAATAGAACGCGTGCAAAAATCTGTCATCGGCCCGAAATTTCACTTGTGCCCAGTTGCAAGACTGTACACGACGTTCAAAGTCGTCACCATGCAATTCCTGGTGCATAGAAATATGGTACGCGTGCAATCGATGTTGATGCAGGATTCTCAACACCGACGTTTTTGAGAGTCCCAATTCTCACGCAATGTGTCTGCTACTCATGTGCGGATTAGCAAAATGGCTCTGAGCACTATGGGACTTAACTTCTGAATTCATCAGTCCCCTAGAACTTAGAACTACTTAAACCTAAGTAACCTAAGGACACCACACACATCCATGCCTGAGCAGGATTCGAACCTGCGACGGTAGCGGTTGCGCGGCTCCAGACTGTAGCGCCTAGAACCACTCGGCCACCTCGGCCGGCGCGGATTAGCCACAACAGCAGCTGAAACACCTACTTGGGCATCATAATTTATTGCAGGTTGTGATTGACGTTTCACATGTGGCTGAACACTTCCTGTTTCAAAAAATGGTTCAAATGGCTCTGAGCACTATGGAGCTTAATTTCTGAGGTCATCAGTCCCCTAGAACTTAGAACTACTTAAACATAACTAACCTAAGGACATCACACACATCCATGCCCGGGGCAGGATTCGAACCTGCGACCGTTGCGGTCGCGCGGTTCCAGACTGAAGCGCCTAGAACCGCTCGGCACTTCCTGTTTCCTTAAATAACGTAACTATCCGGCGAACGGTCCGGACACTTGGATGAAGTCATCCAGGATACTGAGCAGTATACATAGCACACGCCCATTTGGCATTTTGTTCACAAAAGCCATACATCAACACGATATCGACCTTTTCTGCAATTGGTAAACGGTCCATTTCAATGCGGGTAATGTATCACGAAGCAAATACCGTCCACGCTGGAAGAATGTTATGTGATACCACGTACTTATACGTTTGTGACTATTACAATGCCATCTCTCACAAAGCGAAACAAGTGGTCCAACTAAAACATTCATAATTCTTTATGTACTACACGAATTTAAAAAAAAAAACGCAGTTGATATCCGTTTGACCTAGGGCAGCGCCATCTAGCGGGCCAACCATAGCACCATCTGGTTTCCCCCTTCAAGCTAGACGAGTTTCGTTCTTTGTAGTTTTTTCATTTGCCGCCTATTTCGTCAGATATTTGGCCCAGTCACTATCAATTGACCACCCTGTATATAAACGCAAAGAAAACAAAAAAATAACATAAAAATGAAATAAAATAAAGTAAGCAAAAACAAGCCCATACACAACTACTTTCATTTTCATCGCTACTCTCTATGTTCATCCCCCTTACTTTCTTCTTTTCCTACACCCTTCTAGCAATAGGTTAGTTGTTTTGGGATAGGCCTAGATAGGCGTCAACGCCTGAAGAGGTGCAATTTTTTTTTTTTTTTTTTCGGACACAAGTGGCGATGGCATTTAGATTTTTTTTGTAGTTTTCCCTTTCTTGTCTAGGGGCGAAAAAGAAAGCAAAAAAGAAGGTGGCCCAGTTGTTACCACAACAGCCTAGTAAGCAGGAGATCCCTTGTCGAATCCCAGCCTGGCACACATTTTCGCTCATTGCCGCTGATTCCACATAAAGTCCCAATTCAGCTAACATCAATAGTTCCTTTCCTTTTCTTTCTTTCTACCCCCTCCACCTTCAGTTTACATAATATTTGTTACAGCTGTGGATTCCACTTAGTGCCTGTCATCTTTGTCATTTCTGAATGAACAGACACTATGCATTCATATAACTGATTCGTATCCATCACCTTCAGTGCAGATGCACAATTATGCTCAACCTTCTGCAGGAATCTCAAAATAGCGAGCATGGAGGACATGGACGGGGACTGCATATAGATGGCACTGGGTGGGAGTGTGGTTTGGCCAGAAGGTGTGCCGAAATAGTCTGTGCAGCTGTGATAAACACTGTGTGTGTGGGGTACAGTTGTTAATGCACCTGCCTAGTAAGCAGGACATTCCATGTTGAATTTTTCAGCACATATTTTTGCTCATCGCCTCTGATTCCACATAAATTCCCAATGCAGCTGACATCAATAGTTCCTCATTTTCGTTTTTGTTCTCCTCCCTTTACCCTCAATTTCCATATTGTGTTTTACAGATTGGCACACATTTTCTTTCATCACTGCTGATTCTGCATAAAGCCCTAATGCAGCTGACACCAATAGTTCCTTTCCTTTCTCTTCTAGATAATGTGTATCACAGCTGCGAATCCTATGTGGTGTCAGTTCTTCCAGACTTGTCCAAAGGAACAGACACCACTCATTCATATTAACATCGTACATATCCGTAACGAAAAATTTGACACTAAATGACAGATTGTGTACCGATAATTCTAATTTTCGGTTGCGGGCTAAAATGTGTGCCGTATCGTTACTGGATGATGATTTGAGTCTTGTTTCATGAATTACGTCTACAGTGCTGTATGTGACATTTGATTCATATTCATGTGGGACAATTGTGCATGAATTCAAGCTGAATGGCCATGGAAGCAAGCTGTATAGACAAAACAGCTGTTTCAGGAAGATGGCTACAATTACTATGTTACCGGTACATTACAAGAGAGATTGTTCTGCACTAATAAAACAATTAATTGCTCCATGTTCGGAAGATGTGCTGAATCCACAACCCTCTTCCCTTCTTAATGACGATCGCTCAAATTGGCATTGAGAACTTTATTGCGTCCACTACTAGTTTCGTATTTTGCAACAGACAATTATTAAGTTCTTTGAAAAATTTTTGTGCAGTAGTTTCCAACAGCATCTGGAGTGGTTTTCATTAAATGAGTAACTTTATTGCTTCCACTACCGGTTTTGTATTTTGCTTCAGGCCATTTTTAAGTTCTTCAGAAACATTTTGTGCAGTGGGGAAACGTGGATGCCATAGTTTCCAACAGCAACTGGAGTGGTTTTCATTAAATGAATAAGAAAACTGTATTTTCTTTCAAGTCCAACGATCGCGCAAAATGTTTTTACTTCTCTGACCCTTCACTATCGCAGATTGCTGTCAACTGTTTCAAAATTCCAACCAACATTCACCACTCCAGTGGTAGGCCTAAGGTACTTGTGCTGGGACAGGTGCTACTTATGTAACGTAGAATGATGTTTATGGAAATAACTATGTACGCAATGGCTTTGTTTGTCACTGCTTGGGGAGTTTTCTTTTCATGCAGAAGATTTAAAATCATTCTCCAATATTTCTTGGGTCAGCCAAGGGACCAAAAGCCTCAAGAAGACACACATCCAATTGAAGAAGAAAAAAGGGAATGACTTTTTCTTTTACTACTACATTATACAAGGTACGTAGGTCTATAAAAACCGCACAATTCACACAGTCCTGTCAGTAAAGCATTCTCTGGTGTACTTCTCTCCCACATTCAAGTACTCTTCCTATTTGAAACAGGGCCAGGTAAGTTCACCTAGTTGCAGAAGCGTCAAGGATATGTGTTTATGGGATTTCTGTTTACTGCAGATGTTTATGTGTAGTTTCATCATGTATTCATTATGATCTTGGAAGCAGTTTATAACACTAACATCTATGAGTCACAGTTGGAATCAATCAATTCATACAAATACTTGGGTGTAACTCTTTTTAGGGACATGAAATTAAATGATCACATAAATTCAGTCATGGGTAAAGCAGGTGGCAGACTTTTGGTTATTGGTAGAATACTAGGGAAATGCAGTCAGTCTACAAAGGAAACACTAATAGCTTATGAAGCACTCGTGCAACCCATCATAGAATATTACTCATGTGTATGGAACCTGTATACCAAACAGGACTAACAGGCAGTAATGAACGTATACAGATCATGGCAGCAGGAAATGTCACAGATTTGCTTTATCTCTGGACGAATGTCACAGAGATGTTGAAAGAACTGAACTGGCAGATCCTTGAGGATAGACATCAAGTAGCCCACAGAAGTCTGCTTACAAAATTTTGAGAAGAGGCTTTAAATGATGGCCTGAAGAATATACTACAATCCCTTGCTTATTACTCGTATAGTGATCGTGAGGAACTTATCAATTAAGTACGGCACACACAGTGGCATTTCAAGAGTCATTCTTCCCACATTACATGTGTGAGTGGAACAGTCAAAAGCCCTGGTGACTGGTGTTGGTATGATGGGACATACCCTCTGCCATGAAGTTAGCAGTGGTTTACAGAGTAGGAATATAGATTTTAGTACCATACAATTCCACTGCCCATATATAGGTGCAAATATTAATCTAACTACAGATATTAAATACTATGCCACACCAGGCTCACAGGCAGTGAGCTGCAGTGCATCAAAAGCAGGAGAGAACATAATGCAGATGTTTTTACACTTATTTGTTTAATTGTTCAGTAATATAAAAAATTATTTTCATTACTGTCTCTGATATGGAACTTAATACTATTTGATCGTGTCAATAGCCACTTCTTGTCATAACAGTACTGGTTCCAACACACCAGGATCCTGCTGCCATTATTATTTAAAGTTATGATTTTCTTAAACTGCCTTGAAAAGTATTAATTTATTATTGGTATCCAATATCTGTTATGATATTTCGTCTCTTATTTACTCTGCAAGCAGTGTGTGAGCTTTACAGAGGTAGCCAATTGAGTTAGAGCAAATATGAATCATCCAGGTATTTTAAGATCATGAGAATCTACCTTCAGTGAGGGGATAAATGGCATATAAAGTTCTCTCTCACCACATACTATCACTACTCAACCTGTCTCAGCTGGCCACTGCGGCCGAGCAGTTCTAAGCACTTCAGTCCGGAACCGCGCTGCTGCTAAGGTCAGAGGTTCGAATCTTGCCTTGGGCATGGATATGTGTGATGTCCTTAGGTTAGTTAGGTTTAAGTAGTTCTAAGTTTAGTGGACTGATGGCCTCATATGTTAAGTCCCATAGTGCTCAGAACCATTTGAACTATTTTTGAACCATCCAGTGCCACACACTTACAAACAAACACACATATTCATTTCTGTTTAAGAAATACACTTTTACGTGATAACTCCCTGGCAGACGCCATCTCTAATATGCAACATCATACCATGCAGAATTCTAACTCTCCATTTTAGGAATTTGATATGTGTCAGTTACTTCAAAACGTTGCTAAAATCATCTTCAAGAGCGTTTCAGCTACAACTGGGAAGCTAATTTAGCATCCCACTGTCATTGAGTTCATTAGAAAAGGACTCAGCTTAGTTGTAGAATCGTGGATAAAGGGAACAACTATAACTCAGATGAAGGATTTCTCAATGTGAGATTCTGACATAGATGTTTCCTCCTAAGTTTTGCCACAGTTACATGTCCTGTCATATTTTAACCATTGGTTGTGGGGAAATGAATACTAGAAATGTGATTTTATGCCACTCAAAGCTGATGGAAAATCAGATGCTGTCTAATTTGTGTCTTCACAACTGATTTTATAGGTCTAATGGTAATGATACAGGCTACTTTCAACACTAATAGTAGTGGGAGTGAGAGAATTCTAACCAATTTCAGCTATAAGTAGCCTGTAATCAAACCCCATTCTTATCTACTATTGAACAAGTGCGCTTCTGACTTAGTGAAGGTGCTGCTAAAGCAATTAATGCAATGTGTTGATGACACTGCCAAAGGAAATGTTCAGAATCTCTGTCAGTTTATTTAATGATCAACAGTTTTAACTTATTTATTTTTGATGAGACAGATTCATTAAACCCTGTAAATGGAGATTTTACTGCAGTTCTGTTACATTCATGATGCTACATGTTCCTTAAGTAGTCCTTCCTAAATAAACTATTGCTGTGACACAGTTATGTGCCTTTTACATATGTGTGTGACATTGTTCTTTTATTGATGTAGACTTCAACACTTCACTGTATGAGTTATGATGTCTGAATATCTTCCTAATAATATGTGTCCTTCTTTATCCATTCAAGAGCAGATTATGAAAGAAATGAATGATAATACACATCAGTTCAAAGTTTAACTGAAATAATTTTATGTTCACATCCCCCACTAATGTGTAATGTGTGAAACTTTAGGATATTCTTGGCATATTCAGTGAAAATTAGTTTTGAAATTTACCAAAACAGATTTAATATAGACAGATAATTGGTCACATTTCCATGCATCTACTACTAGACATGATTTTTTTTGCAGGGAAACAAAAGCATCACCACTAAGACAACCCATTTTCCTATTTCATCTATCCATTATCAGCCTCATCTGGATACATTGTACACTGTGCATTAATCTGGTAGTGGCTTCATTATCATTTTCTTGGCAATTTTTCTAATGAAGGATGTTAAAGTAAATAAAAACTGATTTACATCTTTTAATATTAACATGACTAATTTGAGAGTGTAGAAATTGCTGCAGATTCTCCAAAACTTTCACAAGTACATAGGTTTTCATCATTTCTTTTAACTGTGACTGACCTTAGAAAACCAACTTTATGTGTCAACCTACAGTGAGTTATTTTGTTTTTATTGGTACTCCAAATTGAGAGTCATTTTTATGAAGTGTTCAGCTGAAGTGCATCCTATGATGGAAGTGTCTTTTACAGTAGTGGATTTTGTTAGGCACCCATTTTGGAAGTAAATTGACATTACTGACATGTACTGATCAGTCAGAACATTATGATCACCTGCCTAAAAGCCGGTATGTCCACCTTTGGCATTGATAACAACAATGATGCATTGTGGTGTGGAATCAATCAGGCCTTGCTAGATCGCTGGAGGGAGCTGGCACCACGTCTGCACACGCAAGTCACCTAATTCCTGTAAATTACTGGGATGGGATGGGGCAATGTCCTTCGACACCACGTTCAATCACATCCCGGATGTGTTTGACCGGGCTCAGATCTGGCAAGTTGAGGGGGGGGGGGGGGGGGGGGGGGGGGGGCAGCATGCTAACTGGAAATTGCTACTGCGTTCCTCAGACAACTCTGTCACACTCCTGGCATTGTGACGTGGCACATTATCTTGCTGGAAAATGCCACTGCTATCAGGAAATATGATCCTCATCAAGCAGTGTGCATGGTCTGCAAACAGTGTACATTAATCCTTGGTCATCATGCACCAGCTCAACTGGACCCATGGATGCCTACATGAATGTACCCCAGAGCATAATGGAGCTGTCACCGCCCTGTCTTGATCCTACGGTACAGCTGTCAAGAAGGTGTTCCCCTGGAAGATGACTGATTTGCACCCTCCAATTGGCATGATGAAAAAGGTATCAGGATTCATCAGCATCAGACCTTGTGGCACTCTGCTACTGCCCGACCATCCAGTACCAATGGTCACGTATCTATGTCAGTTTCAGTTGTAGGCATCATGATTTCAACATTGGCACATATATGTGTCGTCGGCTGCAGACTCCCATCGTTAGGAGTGTCCAGTGCACTGTGTGTTCAGACACACTTGTATTCTGCACAGTATTAAAGTCTGCTGTTAGTTACACCACAGTCCACCATGTGTCCTATTTTACCAGTATACCCAGCCTATGACATCTGACACCTGTAAACTATTCATTTCGACATTCTCCCATGTGTGCCCATCCGCATGTATGGCTCCTGTATAACAGGTCAAAAAAGCAGGTCGATACCACTGCACAGTGTCTGGACGTGGTTTTACCTTGGTTTTGCCACATGTTGAAGACACTCACCACAGAACTCCTCAAACACCTGGCAAGTTATGAAGTTTCTGAAATGCTCATGCTGAACTTCCAGGCTATCACACGTTGCCCTTGGTCAAACTCGGACAGGTGGTGTGCATTACTCATTCTGAACATGGTCAGAACACTCACTGATACTACATGCACTGTGTGTGTGTCTGACTAGTAGTCATTCCTTGCACATCACTCTGCTGTCACCTGGAAGGGTTTATATTGATAGTGGGTTATTGGTCATAATGTTCTGGCTGATTAGTGTTAGGGAATTATGTAAATGTTACTCTGGTGCACCATTTGCACCCAATACTTGATGAAAAATTAGGTTTTTAGCTGCAGCAATGTAATGAAAGTATTTTATGACTTGCCTTTCCCTGTGCCCTTGACCATATACGCATTTTACACATATATTGCATACATCTCCTCCACCCTCATTCCCATCTCTAGCTCTTCATCATCCTGTCTTTGTGTCCACCTCATTCCCTCTTCCTGCTCCCTCTGTCCTTACCTATTCTCTCCAGCTATCTCTCTCTGTCCATCTCCTGCTCTATTCATTTCGACATTCTCCCATGTGTGCCCATCCGCATGGATGGCTCCCGTATAACAGGTGAAAAAGGCAGGTCGATACTACTCCCACAACACACCTATCATATGTGAGTGAGACAGCCTACAAATCTGGGGCTTGGGAAACCTTTTCTTGCCTCTGACTAATAGCCTGCCATGAAAATTGTGTTGATAACACAGGCCAAAATTACCCCTACACAACATGCTTGTCTTGCAGGGCAGCCTGTAAGGCACAGTCTAAAAAATAGTAGTTTGGACTGAAAAACGTTCCTGGAGAATCGCTGTTATTCGTCTTCTGGTCTGGTTGGACCAGATCTGTAGCATTATCAGTCTCTTGAGCGAGCTGACAAGAATAGTCGAAGGTGTTACATAAGGATCAAGCATGAGGGAGAACCACAGTAGAAGTATCACTTATCTCCCAGCTCATATGGAATTCTTCAAATTTACCCTTAGTTTCATGGAATTGGAAATCAAATTATTTGAGGGTAATAATAGTAGCTTATGCACCACTCCCTCTTCTCCATTATATAAAAAAAGATGTAAACATTTTCTTTTCTTACAGCATTGTATTACATTCTTGAGTAACACTTAATTTAACAACATCTGAGAACTCTATGATCTGTTAGAATATAAATCTTGTCATGCCAAATTTCCAAAACATACCCACCATACATTATGGCATAGACCTACACACAAAACCTGTGATTTCCAGTGCCTATCAGGCTTATCTGGACACTGCAATATTTCTCATGATGGCACACCTGGAGCTCTGTTGTGGTTCTGGGATGAGCATTGGATACCCCTCAAACAAGTAGATCAAGAACTGAGAGAAAAATTTAGAAATACCATTAATGTACAAAAGTTTTTATGTGAAATTTTCATGTTGTATGAATACTGTAAATCGAATACAAAACTGGAAAGGGAAGTAGCATATTCACGAGCAAGCAAATTGAACAGATATTTGTAAGAGATATTACTTTTTGCTAGTTGAATTTAACACAAAGAAAAAGTGCGACTAACTTTTAATTAATGCTCCAGGGTGGAAATCTTTCTACTACTCATGCTGAAAAATTCTGCAGCTGCAAATTCACAGAATCATATTTATTTCATCTTATTAACTGACAGTGAGTCTCTCTTCGACATTGCTGTAATAACAATAAAATTAATGAAATATGAGCAGTAAGCACATCATGTAAAAAATATGATGTAGCTGTACATTCATATCACAACATCTGAGCATATAGTGGGTAGTAGATAACAGTATGTGTTAGATCAGTGAATATTGTGTTGTACATTGAGGTGACTAAAGTCAAGGGATAGTGATATGGAAATGTAAAGATGGCTGTAGAATTGTGGACACGAGGTAATTCAAATGAAAAGCTTTCAGACATGATTATGGCTGAGTGACTGGATTTAAGAGACTGAACATAGAACAGTAGTTGGAGCTGGACTTGTAGGATATTCCATTTCAGAAATCATTATGGACTTTAATATTCCAAGATCCACAGTGTTAAGCGTTTGCTGGCAATACCAAATTTCTGGCATCACCTTTCAGAAAATGCAATTTCCAAGGGCCTTCACGTAATGA
Source organism: Schistocerca serialis cubense (assembly GCF_023864345.2). Lineage (NCBI taxonomy): Eukaryota > Metazoa > Arthropoda > Insecta > Orthoptera > Acrididae > Schistocerca > Schistocerca serialis. The sequence continues at coordinate 833,833,116 of NC_064640.1, forward strand.
CGGAGAGCAGTGGCATTTGGGTAGAGTGTCAGTGCTAATCAGACAAGCAACACTGCATAAAAAAAAAAAAAAAAAAAAAAAAAACCGCAGAAATCAATGTGGAATATATGACAAACATATCTGTTAGGACAGTGTGGTGAAATTTGCTATTATTGGGCTGTGGCAGAGATGACCAATGTGAATACCTTTGCTCACAGCACTAAATCACCTGCAGTGCCTCGTCTGAGCTCGTAATCATATTGTTTCAACACTAGATGGCTGGAAAACCAAGGCTTGGTCAGATGAGTCCTAATTTCACTTTGTAAGAGCTGATGGTAGGGATCGAGTGTGTCACAGACCCCTCGAAGCCATGGACCATGTTGCAAGCTGTGCAAGCTCTTGGCAGCTCCATAGTTGTGTGGGTTGGGTGTACATGGAACGGACTGGGTCCTCTGGTACAACTGAATGAATTATTGAATGTAAACGGTTTTGTTTGGCTATTTTGAGAGCATTTGCAGCCATTCATGGAGTTCATGTTCCCAAACAATGATAAAATTTTTATGGATGAAAATGCACCATGTCACTGGGCCACAGTTGTTTGTATTTGAAGAACATTCTGGATGATTTGACCGAATGATTTGGCCACCCAGACTGCCTGATATGAATCCTGTCAAACATTTATGGGATATAATTGAGAGGTCAGTTCATGTACAAAAATCCTGCATCAGCAACTCTTTCACAATTAAGAATGGGAATAGAGGCAGGATGGCTCAGTATTTCTGCATGTGACTTCCAATGACTTGTTGAATTCATATCCTCAATGCTAGCAATTTTCTGGATGGAAGTTTATGTTCTTGTCATGAAACACCTATTGAAAAAAATTGGAGAATAAGCCCCTGTGACAGACCACAGAACAACTTTATTGCCGCAGTAAAGGTCATTAAAAGAAGAAAAAAGAAATTAGTGTTCATATTCAAGCAAACAGACATTTATATCTCCATTGTTCGATTTGTGAGTGAGATAGGAAAGGTAATTATTAGTTGTGGTACAAGGTACCTTCCACCATAGTGGATTGTGAAATAAAAGTAGATGTAGAAGGTTAGAAAGTAGACGCAGGTCACTATGACCTCTTGATGAGCATCTCCTACAGGTGAATTAATCTGATGTTGGGGCCTGGGTGGACTGCCTTCCTTTTTTAACCTTCAGCACTCAAATCTCTCTCTCTTCCTGGAGTTTGCTATAACATATGGTCTTATTTTGGTTCTGAATGCCAGAAGACAAAATAATGTATTTCTGACAACTTATACACTAGTGACTAGAGTAAAATGTTAGAGAAGAATGAGACAAAATATATTTGGAAATTGTGTTTGTGTTTAATTTCATGATTCACAAAACTGCGTAATTTCAGAAACTTAATTTCCTTATTAGCTCTATATTTTGTTGAAGATAAATGCACAAATACTTAAAGGTCGGATGTTAATGTCTCTTTCAACTCACTTAAATGTATCAAAGACAACAACCTCATCAGTCTTAGGACCCAACAAATATGATCAAAGTGCAAGTTAATACTTATTCCATCTAATATTATGGGATACCCACAAGAAAAACTGGAATTATTTTTTAGAAGCTATATATTTTCAAACTATGTACAAAATAACCTGATCCCCTTGAAAATACTTTCCATTATTACTAATACTTTTCTCCCACTGGCACTTCCAATGTTCAAAACATTTTTTGTAGTCATCTTTAGAAATAGCCAAAGCTTCTACCTCCTTTTTTGACTTCTTTAATGTTGTCAGATTGGTGTCCTTTCATGCACCTTTTCATGCATGGAAATAAGAAAAAGTCGAAGAGAGCCAAGTCAGGTGAGAAGGTGCATACCCAAAAACTGTCTAACAGAAATGGCTGTGTGTGCAGGTGCATTGTCGTGTTGGACGAACCATTTCCTGTTTTCCACAAATCAAGTCCTTTTTGATAATCACTGTTGTGTTTAAAACTTCCAAGTAAAGGTTTAATTGATGGTCCGACCCAATGGCACAAACTATCATTGATTTGGGCAGTTGATTGATGTCCAGAAAAAGGTTTAACATCAATTGACATGTCGCCAGTTTTAAATTAAGCAAACTACTCCTATGCTTGAGTTTTTCCCATAGCTTCATCTTGGTAAGCTGTTTTCAACATTAAAACAGTTTCAGCAACATATTTACCAAGTAGAAAATAAAATTTCACAGCTATGTGTTGTTCACTTAAACCTGTCATCATAAAAGTGAAACAAGAACAAAACAGTACCAGCAAGAACAATCACTGCAGATGAACAGAACAAGCCAAATGACAACACAGGTGCACTGGACTAGCAATAAGTTGCACTATACGTGCCTAGTGGCAGAAATACATATGACACAAGATCTGCCCACATTATTGTTATTCTGGTATTTAAGGGACACCCTCGTATACCCATCAGTGTGAGCACTCATTTGCATGACTTGATGTGAAACTGCAGCTGTGCAAGAATGATAGCCGTAGTACTGTAACACAGAATTTTCTCTAGTCAAATGTTCACTACCAAATCCTAATTCTTGCCAAAATTCATAAAGGAAAGCTACTTGTTTACTTTTTCTCCTTGACTCTCTTAAAATTTCACAAACTATAAGAAATATAGGTTTTCTGTTGTGTAGCCCTTACTGTCTGATACCAGAAATGCCCATACCCTTTCCTAGAATGTGGTTAATCTGTTATTGAACACGTGAAAAAATCTCATTTACAGTTGCCATCCATACCATCAGTGTGGTTGTTTCATTTGGTGAGTGTTTTCTCTTTGTATTAATCATATGTTTCTGATCCATTGTGTATTGTGTACATAATTCAGTTTTGTGGCTGCAGTTATTTGATTAGCTCAGAGTGAACTTTCTCATACATGTTAATGTACACCATTGTTGGGCATATTTTATAAGAAAGCTGACTTCACAGATGTTACTAAATATTGACATCTCTTACCTCTTACGTAACTTTCTTAATTATTGTCATCCCTCTGAATAGTAATGGGATACTTACAAAATCATCATTGGGATCTCAAAAGAATCACTCTACTGATAAAGCTGATAATGCCTTCACTTAACAGATAGTAAAATTTTTAAATGGTAAAGGATCATCAGCTGGAATTGTCTCTGACTTATTAAAGAGTTTTTATTGTTCAATCACAATGTACCATAAGAGAAAATAAGTTTTTATGGGCTAGTTTGTTCAGCGCATGCCAGATTTAGTTCCTATTTATGAATCAGGATGAAAAATGTTACACTAGGCTTGTGGGTAATACAAAGAGGGACACAGGTTTCCGGCATGCTAGGTTGTTGAAGGGCCAGCAACTTGTGATACCATTTCCATATGATAAACAGCTAAAGTTGCAAAATGCTCTTTTTTTATTACTTGATGATGACCAGTTTTAGGTTTTTATTCATAACTCATTCTCAGATCATCCATCGAAGCAGAATGAATATTATTCCACACAGCAAAAAATCATGACAATTATTAGCAAAATGGAGTACAGTGCAAATGATCATGAAATGTGTATCCAGTTTTGTGATCACTTTCTTTGTACTTCTGTGCAAACTGACTGTAATGAATTTTTGGTGTCTGGAGTAAGATTTATTCTGATTGGATGGATGATCTGAGGATGGGTTATGAATAAAAACCCGAAACTAGACATGATCAAGTGATAGAGATATTTTGCAATTTTGGTTATTTGTTGTACTAAAATTGGAAAGAGGGACACCATATCACCTTCATGGGGAGAAATTATACTGATTAATCCAAAGAGTTCTATTATGGGTCCATTGCTGCTCATGTCCAAAGTTAGTGATTAATCAGTTTATCCCAGGATAAATCACCACTTAGGCAAAAAGTATTCTCTGCACAAAAGGAAGTAATTAGAATTAAATGTGATGACAACACATATAAATTTTTGAGGAATCTGTTAAGCAATAGGGAATTTTAAACACATCCTTGCAGCACATTTATTCACTCATTACATTCATTCTCAACTCACTGTAGTTTGAAAGTAACAGAGATATTCGCCAATACAATGCCAGTATAAAAAGTGATCTGCACTTCCCCTTGGTGAATCTAACTGTAGCACAGATAGGAATGCAATTCTCAGCCATAAAACTCTTTGATGTTCTATCCAAAGATATAAAATGTCTGACAGATAGCATAAGTGTTCTTAGATATATATTAGATTTGTTTATCCATAAAAACCCATTGTATACCACAGAGGAATTCCCACTACATTGATTTTCTTCTAAATGTGTAGGAATTTTTTTGTACATCATATGACGTCCTGGCATCAGACATGTTCTGATTAGGAATGGCTCCAGTGACATAACATGAGTGTTCACTCAGAGCATCATTTAGGTGGTTATTGAAGAAGTATATTGTAGTTATTTGCAGGTTCTGGGAGTATATTGGTGACCACTTCCAATTATGTAGAAAGAGGAATAGGTTTGTATAGTCAAAATATTGCTATATGCTCATCATTTACATAAGTCAATCTTTACCTCAATCTCAGTTATATGTGGTATAGGAGAAGATTCCAAGTGAAAAATGAGTTTAATGTCTATTTCAGTCTTTCATTAGCTGCCAGTGCATTTAATCCACAAAGGACTCTCTCAGATATTTTTAGGGCTGTGCATTCCCTCCTTCTGTCCTTGAGTAGGCAAATTTGCTTATAATAAGTGCTACCGGTACTTTTGATCGTACACTTATATTTAAGAATGCTGCCAATATTTTTCCCAAAAGTGTTACTGGTTCCTCACACCAAACTTCGTATGAGAGAGTAAATGTGTTGAGAGGCTGCTGTTAGTCTGCCCTATCTTCTTAAATGGTTTTATATACAAGGTAAAGTATGGAAACTGGCTAAAAATCGTAGCCAGAATAGCCCATAAACCGCATTATTAATTTATGAGGTGGATTTGACATTTAGCTGATGTGCCTTTATGTGTCCTGGAAGTGAGTGCTTTAACATGCTCTTTTATCTGGACAGGTTACAGTGCTCTGAAATGTATTTTAAATGAGCTGTTTGAAGTTATGAAAACAATTTGTAATGTCTCACAACATAGTTTACTACTATCACTATCTGAAATCAAATTAGTAACAAAATTTTAAGATTTCATTTAAGTTATAGAATACTGACAATACTTTAGACATTGCCTATTAATTCAGGATCGTTAACTATTTACAATAATGGAGTAGTTGTGCCAAATTTGTTGTCAGTAATAATTGCCACTTTAAGAATAATATCATAATAATATGTTAAAATAGAAGAAAACTGGTTTTTTCTTGTTCTTCTGATACAGAATAATAAAGTGCATGTGGCAAGTGTATTGTATCGTCTTCATGATAAAATTCTACAGCATTTTGACACTACTGTTTGCAATGTTTTCAAATACAGTTTTCTTCTATCTTGTGTAAAGTTTCTTCTGTTTACTGATTAATGGACAGTCTAAGTATGAACCACTATGCAACAGAGCCCAGGCAAAACAAGTTATTAAATGTAATGAGAAGAAAATTTTTAGTTGACTTCAGCTGCATAGTGTATAAATTGTCACAACCGGTTATGTGAACATTATTTATTTTTCCAACTGTAAGGGCTTCACATAGCCCACATGTTCCCACTGAACAAATCACTACTCTACTCTTAAGTTCCTGAGACTGAGGATCCATTAGTGCTTTACGTGGAGTGATACGTAAAATGTCAGAGTCTCTTCTTGTTAGCACTACAGCACCACAAACAAATAGGGAAGGGGAAAAGACTGGAAGCTGCATTGGTGGATTAGGAAGCATGTGCAGTATCGGGGGGGAAGCGGAGAAGTTAATTGCTAGGTTTAGGACAGGGACTACTGGAGTCTGAGGCCAAGGAGTTTACGTGGAGAAGGGATATGTTTTAAGGGGAGGTTATGCTGCACAGTTCCAAAAATCTGTAGTAGGTGGAAATAATTCAGAGGGTGCCAGCTGTGAAGTAGTCATTAGAGTAAAGCACATCATACTGAGCAGAATACTCAGCAACAAAGTGATCCAGCTGCACATTAGCCACTGATTGGCGGTGGCCGTTCATGCAGACAACTTGGTAGTTTCATGCCCACGCAGATAGCCGCAGAGTGGTTGCAGCATAGTTTGTAATGACATGGCTCCTTTTACAAGTAGTCCTCACTTTTACGATGCAGAAGATGCCTGTGACAGGACTGAAGTAGGTGGAGGGTTTATGGGATAGGTTTTGCATTTAGGTCTATTGCAGGGATATGATCCTTGATGCAAGGGTTTGTGACAAGGGATGGAGTAGGGATGGGCAGAAATACTGCGTGGGGTTGGCGGGCAGCAGGGTACCACTGTGGAAGGGGTGGTGAGTACAGTAGGTAGGATATTTCTACTTTCCAGTCATGGCTAGAGGTATTCAGAACACTGGCAGAGAATGTGATTGACTTGCTCCAGCCCTTAGTGGTATTGAGCCTCGAGGATAGCTCTCCAATATGGCCAGACAGTGGATATTTTTTTCTTCATAATTACAGTATATTACCTGAAAAACTAAAACAAGGCACACAAATCACATTTACTTCAATAGCAATATATTTATTAACTATGTATTTCTAGTACTTAATTCTTTTAGTACCACAACTAAATCTGCTAATAAAAAAACTACAAAAAAATCTCTTAATGAGTTACCCAACAACTAATACTACTTTAAACCCTACAGAATCTGTTGTCTGTTAGTTAATTTATTTTGATGTGCTTAAGTTGTAGATGGTTATTTCCACTATGGGATCCATCCTCATACACAATGGATGTGTGAGAGACGTTAGGTAAGGTGAGAGACGACATATGGGAGATCTGTTTCTGGGTGAGGTTGAGAGATTAATTTCGATCTGTGAAGGCCTCAGTGAGATTCTTGGCATATTTGGAGAGTGACTGTATTACACTAAAGATGTGAGGACCAGTGGTACTGAAGCTGTATGGAAGGGACTTCTTGGTATGAAATGGATGTCAGCTGTCAGAATGGAGGTATTGTTTGTGATTGACACATCTGATGGAGACAGAGGTACTGATTTATCCTTGAGGTGACGGTCAACATCAAGGAAGTTGGCATGTTCCATTGAGGAGGACCAGGTGAAATGATTGGAGAGGTGGTGTTGAGATTCTGGAAGCATGTGAACAGGGTTTTTTTCACCCTTGGTCCAGATCACAAAAATGTCATGAGTTAATCTGAACCAGGTGACTGTTTTTAGATTCTGAGTGGTTAGGATGCACTCCCCTTGATAGCCTGTGAATAGGTTGGCATAGAATGCTTACTTGTGGTTGCTCATTGCTGTGCAATAGGTTCATTTGTAGTTGATCCCTTCAAAGGAGTAATAATTGAGGGTGGGAATAAAATTGATCACGGTGACCAGAAAGGAGATTGCAGGTTTGGAGTTGGTTTGGCATTCGTAAAATCAATGTTCAATGGTAGCAGGGCCATTGTCATTTGGGATGTTAGTGTAGAGGGAGGTGGCATTGATGGAGTTGAGCAGGGCTCTGAGTGGTAAAGGAAAAGAAACTGTGCAGAGTCGGCAGTGGATGTGGTTAGTGTCTTTTGTATTAGAGGATAGGTTATAGGTTATAGCCGGCATGTAGTGCTGCACAAGAGGAGAGGTGCCCTCAGTGTGGCAGTAGGGCATCCAGAGTGGTTGGGTTTATGGACTTCAGAAAGCATGTAGAAGGTAGCACTGTGGGGAGTGGTGGTGTTGAGGAGAGAGACAGACTCAACGGAGAGCCTCTGAGATGGACTTAAGCATATGAGGAGGGACTAGTGATTATGCTGGATTTCTGGAATAGACTCTTTGTGACAGGGTTTTTAGGTGGGTATATCAGACAGCTGGTGGAACCCCTCTGCTAGGTAATCCCTGCAGTTCGTAACCAGAGTGGTGGAGCTTTTGTTGGCTGGTAGAATCATAAGCTTGGGATAAGATATTAAGTGATGGAGTGAGGTTGTTGCTGTGGATATAATGTTGGTTTCCTTGATGAGGGATATGGCGAATGTTGCCTCACCATGCTCGTACTGATAAAGACTTGATGTACTACACTACTGGCCATTAAAATTGCTACACCATGAAGATGACGTGCTACAGACATGAAATTTATTTGACAGGAAGATGCTGTGATATGCAAATGATTTGATTTTCAGAGCATTCACACAAGGTTGGCGCCGGTGTCGAAACCTACAATGTGCTGACATCAGGAAAGTTTGCAACCGACTTCTCATACACAAACAGCAGTTGACCGGAGTTAACTGGTGAAATGTTGTTGTGATGCCTCATGTAAGGAGGAGAAATGCATACCATCTGGTTTTCGACTTTGATGAAGGTCGGATTGTAGCCTATTGTGATTGTGGTTTATCGTATCGTGACATTGCTGCTCACGTTGGTCGAGATCCAACAACTGATAGCAGAATATGGAATCCGTGGGTTCAGGAGGGTAATACAAAATGCCGTGCTGGATCCCAATGGCCTTGTATCACTAGCAGTCGAGATGACAGGCATCTTATCTGCAAGGCTGTAACGGATCATGCAGCCACATCTCGATCCCAAAGTCAACAGATTGGGATGTTTGCAAGACAATAACCATCTGCACGAAGAGTTCGACGATGTTTGCAGCAGCATGAACTATCAGCTCGGAGACTGTGGCTGCGGTTACCCTTGACACTGCATCACAGACAGGAGTTCCTGCGATGGTGTACTCAACGACAAACCTGGGTGCACGAATGGCAAAACGTCATTTTTTCAGATCAATCCATGTTCTGTTTACAGCATCATGATGGTTCCATCCGTGTTCGGTGACATCACGGTGAATGCACATTGGAAGCATGTATTCGTCATAGCCCTACTGGCGTGTGATGGTATGGGGTGCCATTGGTTACACGTCTCAGTCACCTCTTGTTCGCATTGACAGCACTTTGAATGGTGGACGTTACATTTCAGATGTGTTACGACCCATGGCACTACCCTTCATTCGATCCCTGCGAAACCGTACATTTCAGCAGGATAACGCACGAATGCATGTTCCACGTCCTGTATGGGCCTTTCTGGATACAGAAAATGTTCGACTGCTGCCCTGGCAAGCACATACTCCAGATCTCTCACCAATTGAAAACGTCTGGACAATGGTGGCCCAGCAACTGGCTTGTCACAATACGCCAGTCACTATTCCTGATGAACTGTGGTATCGTGTTGAAGCAGAATGGGCAGCTGTACCTGTACACGCCATCCAAGTTCTGTTTGACTGAATTCCCAGACATATTGTCTTGTGACAGCCAGAGCGAGAGCACCAGCAGCAGCGAGTACTGTTTGTATAAAGCGTTTATTTTGCATTTTGTTTACGACCTTCCACTAAGGAAGGGATTCTATTTGTGTTTATCTGCTCTGCATAGTAACTAACAGTTCTTGATAAAACTTTACGTAGTTTTTGTGTTAGATTTCTTAGTGTTTTCTTGATCGTTTAGAACAGAAAGCGTCCTAAAACCGTCTTTTGTTTGTTTCGCGGCCGTTAGCCACTAGTCACTTGAATCAGCAGTTGTCTTGTGACAGCCAGAGCGAGAGCACCAGCAGCAGCGAGTACTGTTTGTATAAAGCGTTTTTGTACTTATTTGCTGCGCTTAGCTTTTAAATAGTTTTTCTGGGAAAACCTAGCGTAGTTTTCGCGTCTCGTATTTCAGTGAGTGTTTCTTGATTATCAGAGTAGCTCATCAGAAGATTATCTTGGGAATTTGTCACCGTATAGAGTAGGGTAAACATAGTCATGTGTAGGGACTGTGGTTGTTGTGAGCGGACGCAAGGAGAATTGGCCACTCTTCGGGGGCAGGTGGAGGCTTTGTCTGTTAGGCTCATCGAGCTCGAGGTGCAGGCGTCGGCTCGTAGTGGCGTTGGGGCAACTGTGGTGAGACCTATGCCTACTTCGGTGGCCTTGGAATCACATGGAACCCCTGATGTCGCTGCGTCTTCCGGCAGTGAGCATCTTACCGGTCAGCCATCACTCCAGGGTGAATGGCGGACAGTGGTGGGCTCGCGCGTGCCTGGCCGAAAGGCGAAGGTGGGATCTGGCCGCGTGGCAGCTGCCTTACCCCTTTCCAACAGGTACGGGGTGCTTCCTAGTGGTGATGACATTGTTTCCGAGCCACCACAGGATGCCTCGCCTGTTGGGCCAGTGGCCGATTCTCCGGCAAGGTCCCGACAGTCACAGAGGGCGGGCCTATTAGTTATAGGGAGCTCCAACGTTAGGCGGGTTATGGAGCCCCTCAGGAAAATAGCGGGTAGGTCGGGGAAGAATGCCAGTGTGCACTCGGTGTGCTTGCCGGGGGGTCTCGTCCGTAATGTGGAGGAGGCCCTTCCGGCAGCTATTGAACACACTGGGTGTGACCGGCTGCAGATAGTAGCACATGTCGGAACGAATGACGTCTGCCGCTTGGGTTCTGAGGCCATCCTTGGTTCCTTCCGGCGGCTGGCTGATTTGGTGAAGACAACCAGCATCGCACGCGGAGTGCAAGCTGAGCTTAATATCTGCAGCATAGTGCCCAGAGTCGATCGCGGTCCTCTGGTTTGGAGCCGTGTGGAGGGTCTAAACCAGAGGCTCAGGCGACTCTGCGACTATAATGGTTGCAAATTCATCGACCTCCGTTATTGGGTGGAGAACTGTAGGGCCCCCCTAGACAGGTCAGGCGTGCACTACACACCGGAAGCAGCTACTAGGGTAGCAGAGTACGTGTGGCGCGCACACGGGGGTTTTTTAGGTTAGAGGGACCCCCCCTTGGGCGAAAAGATAAAATACCTGACGGCTTACCAGAGAGGACATTATCATCGTTGATAAAGAACGTCCGTCCTCAGAGACCAAAAACAGGAAAAGTTAACGTAATATTGGTAAACTGCAGGAGTATCCAGGGCAAGGTTCCTGAATTAGCATCTCTTATTGAAGGAAATAGTGCGCATTTAGTATTAGGAACGGAAAGTTGGTTAAAACCGGAAGTGAACAGTAACGAAATCCTAGACACAGAATGGAATATATACCGCAAGGATAGGATAAACGCCAATGGTGGAGGAGTATTTATAGCAGTAAAGAATTCAATAATATCCAGTGAAGTTATTAGCGAATGCGAATGTGAAATAATCTGGGTTAAGTTAAGTATCAAAGGTGGGTCAGATATGATAGTCGGATGCTTCTATAGACCACCTGCATCAGCAACCGTAGTAGTTGAGCGCCTCAGAGAGAACCTGCAGAACGTCGTGAAGAAGTTTCGTGATCATACTATTGTAATAGGGGGAGACTTCAATCTACCAGGTATAGAATGGGATAGTCACACAATCAGAACTGGAGCCAGGGACAGAGACTCTTGTGACATTATCCTGACTGCCTTGTCCGAGAATTACTTCGAGCAGATAGTTAGAGAACCAACTCGTGAAGCTAACGTTTTAGACCTCATAGCAACAAATAGACCGGAACTTTTCGACTCCGTGAATGTAGAAGAGGGTATCAGTGATCATAAGTCAGTGGTTGCATCAATGACTACAAGTGTAATAAGAATTGCCAAGAAAGGAAGGAAAATATATTTGCTTAACAAGAGTGATAGGGCACAAATCGCAGAATATCTGAGTGACCACCATCAAACGTTCATTTCTGAGGAAGAGGATGTGGAACAAAAATGGAAAAAATTCAGAAACATCGTCCAGTACGCCTTAGATAAGTTCGTACCAACTAAGGTCCAAAGCGAGGGGAAAGATCCACCGTGGTATAACAATCATGTACGAAAGGTACTACGGAAACAAAGAAAGCTTCATCATAGGTTTAAGAGTAGTCGAATCATAGCTGATAAGGTAAGCTGAACGAAGCGAAAAAGAGCGTAAAGAGAGCAATGAGAGAAGCATTCAACGAATTCGAACATAAAACATTGGCAAACAATCTAAACAAGAACCCTAAAAAGTTTTGGTCATATGTAAAATCGGTAAGCGGATCTAAATCCCCTATTCAGTCACTCGTTGACCACGATGGCACCGAAACAGAGGACGACCGAAGAAAGGCAGAAATACTGAATTCAGTGTTCCGAAACTGTTTCACTGCGGAAAATCGTAACACGGTCCCTGACTTCAGCCGTCGCACGGACGCCAAAATGGAAAATATTGAAATAAACGATATCGGAATTGAAAAACAACTGCTATCACTTAGTAGCGGAAAAGCATCCGGACCAGACGAGATGCCCTTAAGATTCTACAGTGATTATGCTAAAGAACTTGCCCCCTTTCTATCAGCAATTTATCGTAGATCGCTGGGAGAACGTAAAGTACCTAGCGACTGGAAGAAAGCGCAGGTCGTTCCCATTTTCAAGAAGGGTCATAAATCAGATGCGAATAATTATAGGCCTATTTCGCTTACGTCAATCTGTTGTAGAATAATGGAACATGTTTTGTGTTCTCGTATTATGACGTTCTTAGATAATACAAATCTCCTTCATCATAACCAACATGGATTCCGCAAACAGAGATCATGTGAAACTCAGCTCGCCCTATTTGCCCAAGAAATTCACAGTGCCGTAGACACTGGCGAGCAGATTGATGCCGTATTCCTGGACTTCAGGAAGGCATTTGATACGGTTCCGCACTTACGTTTAGTGAAAAAAATACGAGCTTATGGAATATCGGACCAGGTTTGTGATTGGATTCAGGATTTCCTAGAAGAAAGAACACAACATGTCATTCTTAACAGTTCAAAATCTGCAGATGTAGAGGTAATTTCGGGAGTACCGCAGGGAAGCGTGATAGGACCTTTATTGTTTACAATATACATAAATGACTTAGTTGACAACATCGGTAGCTCCGTGAGGCTATTTGCAGATGACACGGTTGTCTACAAGAAAGTAGCAACATCAGAAGACTCGTACGTACTCCAGGAGGACCTGCAGAGGATTAATGCATGGTGTGACAGCTGGCAGCTTTCCCTAAACGTAGATAAATGTAATATAATGTGCATACATAGGGGCAGAAATCCATTCCAGTACGATTATGCCATAGGTGGTAAATCATTGGAAGCGGTAACGACCGTAAAATACTTAGGAGTTACTATCCGGAGCGATCTGAAGTGGAATGATCACATAAAACAAATAGTGGGAAAAGCAGGCGCCAGGTTGAGATTCATAGGAAGAATTCTAAGAAAATGTGACTCATCGACGAAAGAAGTAGCTTACAAAACGCTTGTTTGTCCGATTCTTGAGTATTGCTCATCAGTATGGGACCCTTACCAGGTTGGATTAATAGAAGAGATAGACATGATCCAGCGAAAAGCAGCGCGATTCGTCATGGGGACATTTAGTCAGCGCGAGAGCGTTACGGAGATGCTGAACAAGCTCCAGTGGCGGACACTTCAAGAAAGGCGTTACGTAATACGGAGAGGTTTATTATCGAAATTACGAGAGAGCACATTCCGGGAAGAGATGGGCAACATATTACTACCGCCCACATATATCTCGCGTAATGATCACAACGAAAAGATCCGAGAAATTAGAGCAAATACGGAGACTTACAAGCAGTCGTTCTTCCCATGCACAATTCGTGAATGGAACAGGGAAGGGGGGATCAGATAGTGGTACAATAAGTACCCTCCGCCACACACCGTAAGGTGGCTCGCGGAGTATAGATGTAGATGTAGATATCAAGACCGTTATTACAGCCAGAGGTGGTGGTTCTGGGTACTGATTTCTCAGTATCTATGCACCCAAACTGTGTGAAAATGTAATCACATGTCAGTTCTAGTATAATATATTTGTCCAATGAATACCCATTTATCATCTGCATTTCTTCTTGGTGTTGCAATTTTAATGGCCAGTAGTGTAGATATTTCAGTCTCATAGTGAGTGTGGGCCCTATATGTTCCTTGGATGCTTGTCGTGCCAAAGTTAACATTAAAATAATAAGGTACAGCAAGACATGCAGTCAAGTTACTCATATTTTAGAAGCATTTCAGCAGTGTAGTTTGTTATTTTCTTCAGTTTTATAATTTAAATAATGTAATAAGACTATTCTTGGTGTGCATTCATAAACAATGAATGATTGAGAAAGTGCTGGAGCAGCAGAGACTACAACGTTCAATAGTTCTTCAATTGCACCTGTTTACTTGGAGCCTCAGATATAATTTACACATCATCATGGCAAATGATAACTGGAGACTATTATTCTTATAAAATGCTAAGTGTTAATGAGGTAAACTGCTGTGTACAAGTAGAAAAGGTAATTGTGGAAAACAAAATAACTACCAAATATTAAAACCAGCCTGCTGAAAAAACAATGTTGTTTACCATACTTAACACATTCCTATGGGATAGTGTATCATGAGGAATGCTGAGAGTAAGGGCACTGTGAGATATACTTCAGAAGGAACTCCTGTTAGCAATGGTTAAGGTACATCTACTTCTGTTTATGTTTTAACAACCCAACAGGACCATTATACAAGTGTAGGATGCACATTTGAGGATATGTCAAAGGGCTGTCATCTGAACTATAGAACTGTTCCAAAATAATCTGATAAGAAGGATGTAGCACTACACCCTAATAGACTTCATCATGTTACAAAATATGAAAAGAATCTGAGATGGTGTTTTGGTATGTCTGGTAAAAAATTGAGAAAAAATGTTTGTTTCATGAGCAACTCACTTTACTTCTGGACTTAGTCTACTTTGATGGATATACACTAAGTCCAGTGATCCTCCAACTTTTTCATTCCATAATAAAAATATGTTTTGTCAAAATCTGAAAATTACTCATTGACGACAACTATCACTTCTTCAATTGACGACAATTTCTCCATAGCAACCCAAAGTTGCAAGTTAGGGAATAGGAAGAAGTCACTTGTAGCTAAGTCTGGTGAACAGGGTGGATGAGGAATTATGTCAAAGCCCAATTCACGCACTTGCACTATTGTTACCACTGATGTGTTGGATGGTGCATTATCCTGGTGAAACACCACTATTGTGCATGCCAACCTTGTTTTTTTTTTTTTTTTTCAGCCTCTACAAGACTCAAATGGTCCAACAATGAATCATAATCATAATATGGTCTAGTTATGGTAATGCCTTTTTCCAATTAATCTATAAGGATTATTCCTTGGTAATCCCATAAAACAGTGGTGATCATCATACAAGCTGTCAAAATTGTTTTTGCTTTTTTTGACACACTTTCACCAGCCTTCGTTCATTGTTTTGATGGTGTGTAATGTGGGATCCAGGTTACATAAACAGTCACAAATCAACACAAAAGATCTTGTAGACATCACCAGACATTGTGTTGAGATGTTGTGGCAAATGCAATTTTGCTCAACTGTGAACAATTGTGGAGTCCACTTCACACACAGCTTCTTCATAGGTAATTCTCTGTACAGAACATTATGCACTTGCTCAGTTGAGATGCCTAAAAGCTCAGAAAGCTTACAAATTTTTAGTTGTTGGTCTTGCATTACCATACCATGGCTTTTATCAATGTCTTCCTTTGTTGAGACGTCCATTAGACAGCAGGAATGTACTTCATATTCAGTGCTCATTTGAACACATTTAAGATCATTAATCCAAAAATAAATTGTCTCCTATGATGGTGCAGAGACTACATGACTTAATCCAATCCCGTTTTGATTTGTGTGGGAGTCCATCTCATCAAATGGAAGTGTTTAATAGCAGCACAAAACTCAGTGTTCTCCATTTTTAATTATAGTCGATGCACTGACCAATTTAGACAGATGTCAACAATGTACTGTACACTATACATTGTTGAATTTCTTTATACAATCCTTGGAATAATCAGGCTTATCAGTCATGAAAGCTCAACAAAAATGTTCCATTCTTTCATGGAGATTTGCCTGTCTTGTCAGAGGACACTCGCACTTAGTAGTTATCCGTCATATATATGACCAGAATGAAAAGGAACAATTTACAGTGTTACTGAATCTGGTTTACATAATACCTACTGTGATGGTGTTAGGGATGGTGACTTTCATGTAGTAAGCTTTTTTCTGAAATTAGTTATTTTCAACATTAAGTGTATAATTTAATTTAAATTGCTAGTTACTTTTCAGATCTATGTTTGATGCCTCCTCAGGTAATGACAGGCTGTTATTTTTTTTATTTGTTTCAATCACAAATACTCCTTCAGTTTTTAGTCTCTTGTATAAGGCAAGACTCTGGCTTACCAACTTCATATATCCTGGAGTACCAGACTCTGAGAAATGAGAAACATGTTCTTAACTCTTGTGCCTCCTACTTTCTCTTCTAGTGCATGTTATGATTAATTTTAATGCTGTGAAGAAGAAAATTGTGTAAAGTGCATCAAGTGTGCATTTCAGTAAGCTGTACAGTCATTTGATCCTTTACTCAGCTGAGTTGATAATGTCAGAAATTTCCAGAAAACCTACGATACTATCAGGCCAGTTTAAAAATCTGAAACTTATAACAAGGCCTTATTCAGCAATATTTGGTTCATTGTATCACCATTTCAGCCTTGTCACTTAGTAAGTTAGTTTAAGTGAACAACAGTAAGGTATTGCAACACCTAATTCATATTTCTCTTCTCTTCTAATGTGGTTCTAGCTTGTAAATAGGTATTCATTTCTAGAATAGAAGGAGAAGAAACAATTTAAGTTTATATTGACACTTGATATACCTGTTGTTCTGGTGTAAGTGGTAAAGTAGTTTTATGGCATCATGTTTCAAATGTTTCTGTGCTGTTGAAAGCTTTAGCTGTCAGTAATAAAGTTGTACTGTTTCTTGTGGTGATGAAGGTCTGAGTATTAATATCCATTTCAAACAGTGATGGATTACTTAAGACAGATGTCATTAGTGAATATATGTTATGAAGAGATACCAACAAAATGACAAAAAAATGGTTCAGATGGCTCTGAGCACTATTGGACTTAGCATCTGAGGTCATCAGTCCCCTAGAAGTTAGAACTACTTAATCCTAACTAACCTAAGGACAGCACACACATCCATGCCCGAGGCAGGATTCGAACCTGCGACCGTAGCGGTCGTGCGGTTCCAGACTGAAGTGCCTAGAACCGCTCGGCCACATCAGCTGGCTAACAAAATGACAGTTTGTGATCATGATGTATTATATTTACCATTTGCATTAAAGTAATAAACACTTTTATTCTTAACATATAACTCTGACATGAGTGCAAAAAATGAAAGATTGCTTATTAAAACACTTGGCACATGTGCTTTTTTAATTTACAAACAGTATACACTACCTGAGAAAAAGTGTAAAGCACCCAGAATGAGAGAAAGAAACAAAATGAAACTTCATGGATTAATACAGTAAGTGATGTTATTTCAGATATTAGAATAGGAGTTCAAATTGATATAGAGCTCACTAATCAGTATGATGTTATATCTCTTCTGGCTTGCATGTATGCATTGACTACGTTTAGAATAGTGCATACAACCTGTTATATCCTCTCCTGGGAAGGGCTGGACAACAGTTGTAACTAGCCTTTGATATCGTTGATACTGGAACTGGTATGGAACTGATGTCCGACCTGATCCCACACTTGTTCGTCGGGCAGAGATCTGGAATCTTGCAGGCCAAAAGAGTAGCCTACCTCAACATTATGCAGACAGTTCACTGAGACATGTTCCATGTGTGAGTGATGAGTGTCCTGTTGAAAACTGGCACCACAGTAGTATTGCCTGAGAAGTAACACATGAAGAGGCAGGAAGTTCTTGCTGAAATATTGTGAAATCAGAATTCCCTCACTGACTACCAGCTGTAACCAGAAGTCATACCTAATGGCTCTGCAGACCGTGATGCCAGGAATAACAGTGCTGTGGCTCTATACGAGTAAAACACTTAAAGAAAGTGACCTCTCTCCAGGTTGCCATTATACTCAGTAACAGTGATCATCTAGATTAGTGCAGAACCACAATTCATTGTTGAACACAATTCAATGTCATTCATCAGTACTCCAATCTTCCTGTGCACAGCATCATTCGAACTCTGTCAGGTGCTAATAATTCTGTCTAGTGTAAGTGGCATCTCCATGTCCTTTACAGGAATAACTAAATCTTTGATGCTGCTCACTCCCCATATATATCCTAGCAGCGTAGGTAACAACACTGAATGTGACAAAACTAATGCACTCCATTGGCCTTTCTGCCTGTTACAGAGAACTACAACTCTAATCACTTACATACCAGCCAATGGTGTTTGTGCGTATGAAATTACATTTATATTTGACCATATCCTGTGGGTGCTTCACATTTGTTTTATCAAAAAATGGTTCAAATGGCTCTGAGCACTATGGGACTTAACTGCTGAGGTCATCAGTCCCCTAGAACTTTGAACTTCTTAAACCTAACTAACCTAAGGACATCACACACATCCATACCTGAGGCAGGATTCGAACCTGCGACTGTAGCGCCTAGAACCGCTCGGACACCCATGCCAGCATTGTTTTATCAGACTGGATATTTGGTCGACTGCCACTTTATTTATTTCAAGCTGAATTGAGATCTGTGTTACTGTGGTCACATCACTGGATTCATATTTAGTAGCGGTGCAGTTCATATGCCAGCCATTCTAACCTAGTTTAGGTTTATCTAATTTACTTTCAGGGTTTGTCAAGACATTCCTTTCAGTGAGGCAAATGCTCATTCCTCCTTTCTTTTTGTCCTGCCTAACATGCATATCCAGTGACTTTTATGTTGTTAGACATTAACCTATAGTGATCTTTTTTAGTTGTTGCTGTTTTTTGTTGTATTATTAGAACCTGCAAAATAAATCATCTTGCTTGGAACTGCAATGTTACGATTTAATTTCTGGAAACAATGTTACTGTGGTCTTACAACAAAATATTTATAATGCAATTCAGTAGCAATTCTCTGGCAAATTATTTCTACATAGTTTGTCAGGGAAGAAGTGACAGTAAACTAAACATCATTCAGATAGTTGTCTGACTGGAAATAGTCACTATGATTCACAGTAAAATCAAGAAGAAAGATGATTTAAAAGTGTATTGAGCCTCAAATATTGTCTACTATAATTATTACTCTGTTTATCAGCCTCCTGTTTTGTGAAATAGAGCTTAAAAACTTAATGCATATTTCTATAAATTTTCCTCCTTTGGATTGCATTAGCCATATTCCTTCTTAAGCTATGCTAGTTTGAATAAACTAGGAAACCTTAATAACCAAAAATTTTTCAAGATTGGGTTCTAAATATTGTGAATGCACATTCCTACTTTTGCTCCAGGCAATAGGAGCACCTGTTTGAAAATGGAAGAGCACATTTTCAATTAGCTTTTGTAAGTGGATTTAAATAAAAAATAAGACAAAAACTTAGAATTTATTGGAAAATTGATACACAGTTCCTTATTCAGATGAGCTTATTTATGCCAGAATTATGTAAAACAAATTTAAGAGCTAGTTATTCAGACAGAAATAACATGTGTACCATCTCCATTCACTATTCACGGCATCACAAAGTTTGTGATTCCAGTTGAAACACAAATAGCGTATAAGCCATTGTTCTCCACTGAAAGTGTCAGAAAACTTCGTATGCAAAGTGCACAGATAACATCCACAGAATCATCATCAAGATCCAGATAGATATCATCTTTGGTGTCTACTTGTGAAGGTTCACTAGCCACGTCATTGTCAGAACTAGAGATTTTATTTTTCTTTTAAATTTCCTCTTAGTGTTGGTGATCTGGTACCGAGCGCCATGAGTTTCGAATCCACTCCAGATGGCATTTAACTCAATGCCCACTAGAGGTCTCTGCAGCAGTCTTACCGTAAGCTGTGGCTGTGCATGTTCCTGGCCGACTCTAACGTGAGGGTGCCACTGTGGAGCCCGTGGTGCCAGCGGCCAATAGCAACATAACCTGCTGTGTATTTAGGTGGCTTTCTTTCACTTAGAGAGACATCGTGGTATACGCCTTGAGTTGGTTGATATCTCACTTACAGACATCGTGTTAATGTTGCGTGTGCTTACTTCCCATTTACGAGTGGGCATTGCTTTGATTTTGTTGAGTTTATCTCTTGTGACCCCATTGCCCCATTGCTTACTAATGTGTTCTTGATCTTGGTGTCTTGCTTGGTTGTCTGTCATCATGTTTGTCCTTCCATTCCCGTTCGTATATCTTCTTTGTTCGTGGGCCACTCCCATTCTGTCCTGCCAGGTTTTTGTTGGCTGCACCCCCGCAACGGTTCCTGTCACAATACAACAGGTAGCATTACTCTTTCATGTTGCTCCATATTTTGAAGCCCCATTTGAACTGTTTGTGCCTTTAGAAGCATAAAAGATTTCCAACTTTTTCTTATAGGAAAAACTAGTCAACACCATACTCTCAGGATCTTTCATTTTTGAGACACTGGTTGAAATTTTTGTACAGCTTTTACATCCTTAGGAAAGTTTATAGGATATAGCGATGGCATCAGATGTGGAATGTGACATGATTTGAGGTTGAAAATCTGTACTTAGGCCGGGATTCGAACCTGGGTCTCATCTTCACTATGCAGATGTACATACCGCTATGCCACACTGCTACAGTGCCTTTGCACAGCTGCTCACCCAATCCTGGCGTGCCTCCCTCCTCAATCCCAGTTCCCTATCATGCTTCAGCCCACGTAATATTCCCCCTAAACTAGGAACACCAAGGTGGTTGAGGAGTGAACGGGAATTAGGATTGAGGATGGAGGCTTGCAGGGTTGCCCACGCAGTTGTGTAAACTCACTGTGCCGAGGTGGTGAAGTGGTAGCATGTCTGCCTAGTGAGCAGGTGACCTGGGTTCTAATCCCAGCCTTGGTACAAGTGAATTACAGTATTTTAAAGTAGGAAAGAAAATTATAATTAGGTGACTGATTTTTCAAATGAACCAGTATGTGCAGTGTGGCTCTTAATTGTCATAGTATTCTGTGCAGCCTGCTTAGCCTGAAAAAGCAAATTTCTGGCAGGATATGTTTGGGGGGGGGGGGGGAGCAGGGGGGAGGGAAAGACGAGGAGAGATAAGAAATGCAAATGCATAGTATCCTATAACAACAAATTCAATGAGTCACAACTGAAATCACTCACATATATTTGGGAATGCTGATTGTTTACAGAGAAGGATGGCATTAATTGTGCCAGGTATTTTTGACTTACAAGAGAGAATCACAAAAAAGTTCTTAAAATTAAACTTAAAACAGTTTTGGTCAGAATAGAACATTTATTGAAAGACTGCAACTGATTTCAGTTAAAAGTGATTGAAAGAAAGACAGTCTGACGACCATATACACTGATATGTAAGTACAAGTCAAATATAGAAGGAAATATACCTTGTACCTATTTTATTGTATCTGAAGGTGTTGCTATTTGACTGAAACTGGTTGAAATTTGTTAGAAAATGTTTGGTTATGATCAAAACTGTTTTAACATGCTCCATGAAAATCACGGTTCTATTCTCGATTAAAATGTTTTCTATAGTTACATAATGGAAATGCTGTAAAACCTGACCTGACAGATGCCTGAAGATAGACATCAACTATCCTATAAAAGCCTACTTATCATGTTTCAGGCAACAGTATTCAGTGAGAAATGTAGAGAGCTAGTTCAGGGACTGTACAGTGTTCCTGTGGGGCCCTATAGCCCAAATCAGACTTATTACAGAGCACTCAGACATGTAAGTGAAAGGAATGGTAGGAGAACCAGATACGGGGCATAATGGGAGTACCCTCTGGTATGTACTTCACAGTATTTTGTGCAGTGAGATTATAGATGTATACATAGATCTCTTTATTTTAAAAACAGTTGTGCACATTTAGTCTCATGCTTTCAGCTTTATTGTGTTTCAAAAAGGTATTCCTGAGCCCATACTGTGATAAGCTAATTATTCTAAGGTGACAAAAGTCATAGGATACCTCCCAATACTATGTTGGACCTCCTTTATCCCTGCTTAGTGCAGCAACTCAACATGACATAGACCTCAAGAACTCATAGAAAGTCCCTTGCAGAAATATTGAGCCATACTGCCTCTATAGATAGCCATAATTGTCAGAATGTTGCATGTGCAGGACTTTATGTATGGTCTGACCTCTCAATGATGTCCCATAAATCTTTGATGGGATTAATGTTGAG
Source organism: Schistocerca serialis cubense (assembly GCF_023864345.2). Taxonomy (NCBI): domain Eukaryota; kingdom Metazoa; phylum Arthropoda; class Insecta; order Orthoptera; family Acrididae; genus Schistocerca; species Schistocerca serialis. Next base: position 833,855,246 of record NC_064640.1, read on the forward strand.
GAATTGGAGTGGCCAAATCATTTGCTCAAATTGTCCAGAATGTTCTTCGAACCACTTGTGAACAATTGTGGCCCAATGACGTGATGCATTGTTACCCATAATAATTCGACCACAAATGGCAGCAAATGGCCTCCAACTAGCCAAACATAACCATTTACAGTGAATGATTGGTTCAGTTGTACCAGAGGACTCAATCCAATCCATGTAAACACAGCCCACAGAATTATCGAGTCACCTCCAGCTTGCACAGTGCCTTATTGAGAACTTGGATCCATGGTTTCTGTGGGATCTATGTCACACTCAAACACTACCATCAGCGCTTACCAACTGAAACTGGGACTCATCTGATCAGATCATAGTTTTCCAATAATCTGATGTGGTCACAAGCCAAGGAGAGGCACTCCAGTTGATGTCATGCTGTTAGCAAAGGCACACGTGTTGTTTGTCTGTCGCCATAACCCATTAACACCAAATTTTCCTGCACTGTCCTAACAGATAAGTTTGTTGTACATCCCACAAGCATTACTGCAGTTATTTTGCGCAGTGTTGCTTGTCTGCTAGCACTGACAACTATTAGTAAACAATGCTGTTCTTGATCGTTAAGTAAATGCCTTGTCACCATCAAGAAGGGCTTGTACTTTGCTGAATTTTGTGTGGTTTCATGCGTAAACATCAACGCAACACATGCCAGATGGACACTGGGGCATGTCGAGCTGTTAAGGTACAAGGTGAACTGATTTCTATGAACTCCTTGTGAAACTATGACAGATGTGTTCGAGATCTGTCTCAAACACTTGGGGATGTCCAGTGATTTACCTTTACACAAACAGTTTGTTCCTTGGAATTGTTCATGCCATCATCAAATGCTCTGTACTGTAGGAGGATCCACATCATACATAATACAAAAGTAATGGTGAACCGTTATTATTGACCGGCACTGCACAAATCATAGAACAGAAAACACTTGCTGTTGTCGTGACAACATTTTTACAAGAACTGTGTGGGTGGGGGGGGGGGGGGGGGGGCACCCTGTTGTTACCTAGCAGGAATCGTGTGAAACTCAAGAATTTGCTCCCTTAAATGGTAAGTTTTTCATGCATCCATCCCAAATAACATAACAGTCATGGTTTTTTTAATTGGATTATTTTTTTTACTCACCCTGTATAATTTAAAACATAGGTAGGCCAAAGTTTGCTTGTAGACCTGAAAAGGAAGCTTGCTGGAGAAAATATATGTCCTTCACATGACAGAAGCAAAGCAATGTGAATTATAGTATGATATGCATATTATACTACAGTTCACATTGACGGGGTACTGATAGTCAAGTATTTTATGTCAGAGGATGGTGCTTTAATTATTGAAACTAGTCATACGTTAATAAAAATGCTTTGTATATCAGGTGGTAGCTTTTTAATTAAAATCAATATTGCTGTCACTACATGCCAGTGATGATGTTATTTCAAAATCTCACAACTTTAACAGTGTGATATTTTATGTAATATGAAACTATACCCTGTACCCACCATTAACAGTATTTCACTTAGCACCTTGACTTTGAACAAAACTCTCGAGACTATAGCTATACAGGCATGTAAATAATTGGAATGCTGCGTCTTTCATTTGTTTCAATATGTTCTCTCTCTCGCTCTCTCTCTCTCTCTCTCTCTCTCTCTCTCTCTCTCTCTCTCTCTCTCTCTCTCTCTCTGTCTGTCTCTCTCACACACACACTCAGAGGAGCACCTTTCCATTTCTGTCTTGCCTTCCTTATTTCCTGCAGTTTGCTGGCTCTACTTGTGTGCTAACAAACCATGTAAGGTTTGATGTTGGCACCAGGTAAAGTCTTTTTGTGAACGGGCCTGTTTATCCAACTGGAATGTTCTCTGCTTCTGGTCAAACCCACATCCCTTTTCTATAGGCTAGCAACAAAAGAGCAGTCTGTGTTAAATGAAGCTTGTCATTCCCTAGCCTTATTTGTCATTTTCAAGGTGCTTGGTTGTCATTCTAATTTATTCCCTGAAAGTTTCCCGAGAAATTTAGAAATTAGTATACGTAAAAATATAAATGTCTTTACTGAACTATTTTTTGTTGGTGTGTGTGTGTGGGGGGGGGGGGGGGGGGGTTTATGACCTTATGATATTGTCTCACTTGGACCTGCAGCAACTAGACTATAGGAGAACATTTGCCTAAGGTTTGCTACAAAAGTGAAAATCCATTGTTTGTATACTCCTACTTGATAGCAGACAAGGAAAATTTCTAAAGATATATAGCAGCAAATTTTCAAAACTCATTATTGAGGATAGATTAAAACCTGCATGGCACAGTGACACTAGATACCAACAGTAGTTTAAATTTAATGTGCGGGTTGGAAATTTTCCAAATTTCTAACTGGTATATATTACAGGTACTGTGTACAGTATTGTAGAAACTTCAAGAAAGAACTAAAGGGCACAACATAAAGCATACGCATGACATAGTTGCTATAACAAGACACATGTATTTTATTATATGACACCAACCAAAGACATAGTACACAGAAGAGAGATTAATATAAACCTTTCACTTCAACACTTCCCTTAAATGTTTTTCTTACTAAATGCCATACTTAACACATTCCAAATAATGATCTTAAATATTTAAGCTGAACATGTGGCAATGGTTTGGTGGAAATATCTGCAGCTTGCTGATTGCCTGGTTCATACTCAATGGCTAGCTGGCCTTCTAGAATTTTCTGATGGATGTAGTGCACGTGAATGTCAATATGCTTTGACCTCTTGTGAAATTCAGAATTTTTGGCCAGTTTAATAGTTCTTGCATTATCAACAAGAAGAACAGGAACACTCTCCAGTGATGAAATTTCTTCATAGAGCTTAGATAGCCATATTCCTTCTCTTGCCCCTTCATTGGCAGCCACATACTCTGACTATGTTGTTTACACTGATATGCAATGTTGCCCAGGCAACTCCTCCTTTGCAAAATCTTGCAACCACTCCACTAACTGAACATTAGGTTGTTGGATCACTGGCATAATCAGCATCAGTATATATCTCCAGCTTCTGTTTGCATGGCTAGCATCACATGTTATACCCAGTGTCACTGAAATTTTATATACTTTAGGATTCTTTTTACCACAGACCAGTGATTTTCTCAAGGAGTCTCTAAAAATTTTGCCACATAGCTCACTGCAAATGCTATATCGGGCCTTGTACCAACAGATAAATACAATAGACAGCCAACTGCTTCTCGATATGGAGTGTTAGTAGGTTTATCACTGGTTAACTCATTTGGCTGCAGATACTGCTCAATTGGAGTTGTCACAGGATTTCCCTCTGTCATGTTAAACCGTCTAAGAATATGTTTAGCATAACTTTCTTGATTAATCTCTATTGATCCATTATCATGACATACAACATTAATATTTTTGAAATACCCTACTGGCTCATTAGTAATTTTAAACTCATGTTGAATTTCTGTTAGGAAAACTTCAGTATCCTTCTTCTTTCTTGCAGATATTAATCCATCATCAAGATACAGAACTACCATCAACTTGTCATTGCAGTTTTCTCAATAGAACAATCACAGGTCTGCCTTACTTTCCATAAGCCTAAGATTTATTAGGAAGTCATTGAACTGTTGGTTCCAGCACCTTGGAGATTGTTTGAGTCCATATAAACTTTTATGAAATTTGCATACCTGATTTGGTCCATCACTAAATCCCTCAGGCTGCTCCATATATACACTCCTGGAAATGGAAAAAAGAACACATTGACACCGGTGTGTCAGACCCACCATACTTGCTCCGGACACTGCGAGAGGGCTGTACAAGCAATGATCACACGCACGGCACAGCGGACACACCAGGAACCGCGGTGTTGGCCGTCGAATGGCGCTAGCTGCGCAGCATTTGTGCACCGCCGCCGTCAGTGTCAGCCAGTTTGCCGTGGCATACGGAGCTCCATCGCAGTCTTCAACACTGGTAGCATGCCGCGACAGCGTGGACGTGAACCGTATGTGCAGTTGACGGACTTTGAGCGAGGGCGTATAGTGGGCATGCAGGAGGCCGGGTGGACGTACCGCCGAATTACTCAACACGTGGGGCGTGAGGTTTCCACAGTACATCGATGTCGTCACCAGTGGTCGGCGGAAGGTGCACGTGCCTGTCGACCTGGGACCGGACCGCAGCGACGCACGGATGCACGCCAAGACCGTAGGATCCTACGCAGTGCCGTAGGGGACCGCACCGCCACTTCCCAGCAAATTAGGGACACTGTTGCTCCTGGGGTATCGGCGAGGACCATTCGCAACCATCTCCATGAAGCTGGGCTACGGTCCCGCACACCGTTAGGCCGTCTTCCGCTCACGCCCCAACATCGTGCAGCCCGCCTCCAGTGGTGTCGCGACAGGCGTGAATGGAGGGACGAATGGAGACGTGTCGTCTTCAGCGATGAGAGTCGCTTCTGCCTTGGTGCCAATGATGGTCGTATGCGTGTTTGGCGCCGTGCAGGTGAGTGCCACAATCAGGACTGCATACGACCGAGGCACACAGGGCCAACACCCGGCATCATGGTGTGGGGAGCGATCTCCTACAATGGCCGTACACCACTGGTGATCGTCGAGGGGACACTGAATAGTGCACGGTACATCCAAACCATCATCGAACCCATCGTTCTACCATTCCTAGACCGGCAAGGGAACTTGCTGTTCCAACAGGACAATGCACGTCCGCATGTATCCCGTGCCACCCAACGTGCTCTAGAAGGTGTAAGTCAACTACCCTGGCCAGCAAGATCTCCGGATCTGTCCCCCATTGAGCATGTTTGGGACTGGATGAAGCGTCGTCTCACGCGGTCTGCACGTCCAGCACGAACGCTGGTCCAACTGAGGCGCCAGGTGGAAATGGCATGGCAAGCCGTTCCACAGGACTACATCCAGCATCTCTATGATCGTCTCCATGGGAGAATAGCAGCCTGCATTGCTGCAAAAGGTGGATATACACTGTACTAGTGCCGACATTGTGCATGCTATGTTGCCTGTGTCTATGTGCCTGTGGTTCTGTCAGTGTGATCATGTGATGTATCTGACCCCAGGAATGTGTCAATAAAGTTTCCCCTTCCTGGGACAATGAATTCACGGTGTTCTTATTTCAATTTCCAGGAGTGTATTTCTTCTTTTAAGAAGTCATTCAAAAAAGCAGATTTTACATTGAATTGCGCCAACTGAAATTGCTCACTAGCAGAAACACTCAAAATTGCTCTAATTGTATTGTATCTAGCAACAGGAATGAACATTTCATTATAGTCAATTTTACCAACCGCCTTATGCTTAAATCTATAAACTGAATGATTTGTAATCGGCTTATGGTCTGGTGGCAGAGGTTCCAAAGTCCACGTAGCATTTTCCTTCAATGAAGGTATTTCTTCCTCCATAGCTTTTCTCCATTGTTCATGGTCTACAGAATTAATTGTCTCAGTATAATTCTTTGGCTCATTTATTTCAGCCAGCATAATTTCAATAAGACGCTCTGGTTTCTACAGTTGTTGCTTATTTCTCAATTTTCTTTCACTAGAACTTTCTTTTTTAGGTTCCTTAAACACACTTGTGTCTTCATGATTCTTCAGTCCTTCATTGCTTGCTTCACTTTGGAGTAACACCATTGTCTTACCAGTTTTCTCAGGTTCAGAAACAACATCCTTACTCCAAAAATGGTTCAAACGGCTATGAGCACTATGGGATTCAACAACTGAGGTTATCAGTCCCCTAGAACTTATATCTACTTAAACCTAACTAACCTAAGGACATCACACACATCCATGCCCAAGGCAGGATTTGAACCTGCGACTGTAGCAGTCGCGCGGTTCCAGACTGAAGTGCCTAGAACCGTTCGGCCACACCGGCCAGCATTCTTACTCCAAATAATCCGTTTTTTTGATTCAATTCACACTCAAAATCCATCAATGCCATCAGAATAACCAACAAAGAATCCTGGTTTTCCCTTTGGATTCCATTTCTTTAGCTTTTCTATCAGAATATGAACAAAACGCTTCATTCTACAAATATGAAGTTTATTTAGCTGTATTGTCTTTCCAGTGAATACCTCATAAGGTGTTTTGCCATGCACATGACTTGTGCCAGTTTTGCTTAACACATAAACAACTGATTTTACTGCTTCTGCCCACAAAAACTAAGGCAGGCCCTGAGCTTGCAACACGGTTCGAGCCAGTTCGACAACTTTTCTGCTAGTGCGCTCAGCACATCCATTCTGCTCTGGAGTATAAGGATTTGTGATGATGATTTGTATGCCATTTAATTTCATCAAATCTTAAATTCAGTATTATCAAATTCTCGCCCACGATCACATTGAAATGCTTTAGGTAGTCGACCACAAAAATTTTTCACAATGCTCACCATTTCTGCAATCTTCTCTGCAGTCTCAGACTTCTGCTTGAGAAAATATATCATGCATAATCTTGAAAAGTCACAAGTGAAGCAAAGAAAATATTGTGCTCCTCCCAGTGATTTACACTCCATAGGTCCACACAGATCAGCATGAATCACTTCTCCAGGTTGTGTGGCACGCAGCTGTCCTAACTGAGAATTTCTGTGATGCTGCTTCCCCTTAACACATGCCTCAGAAAATTCTTCACCAACATCTTCAGCTTCAACACCACACTGCTTCAAGAATTGTTGGACATGACATTTCTTTCGATGACCCAAGTGTTCATGCCAAATTTTCAGAGAGTCCTTTGATGCAAGACTTACCTCAGGATCACAAGGCTGAATTTGTTTTGTCACTTGAATCGACTTCTTCGATAGGTTGCCACTACGTATGCCACATGCATTTACAATGCCATTGTTTTGGAACTCACACTTGTCTTTCGATGAATAAAAGTCCAATTCCTTGTCCACAGCAGATGATACAGAAAAGAGATTTCTTCACCCTTCTGGGGTATACAAAACATTATCCATATGGCATAACTTCCATTTTCCATTGACAAAGTCTTCAAAATAAATAGTCCCTTTTCCTAGTGTGTTCATAGTTGAATATTTGCCCATGCATATCTGCAGTGGTGTTGCAAACTTAGTGAACGATGTATACCACTCAATTTTCTTAGCATGTGATTCGTCACTCCACAATCAGCGATCCATGAGCCCTCACCCTATTCTGCACTTATTACTTCACCAATCAAAGCCTGGTTAGACAAATCACTTTTATTTTGGTTGTGGATGATTTTTTTTTTCTTTTTTCTTTTTTTTGTGTGTTTCCCATTTGGACATATTTTTTTAATATTGCGAAATACACAACTGAAACATTGAGCTTCTTTTTGTGTGTAGACTTTTCGTATTTGTTTGACAAAGTAACATTCCTCATAATGGTGCAGTCTGCATTTTTAGTGTTTGCTTTGGTAACAGAAAGTGCAGCTACCTTGTCTCATTTCTCCCTCCAACAAGCATGAGGACTGTCATCAGAAGTTAACATGTCCTTCAAATGTTTTAGTGTTTGTTGATCTTCAGATCTTGCTCACCCTGACTGTCACAGACTTTCATAACTGTCAGGCAGTGTGTCAAGTAGTCAAACCATTAACAATGATTCATCAGGTTGCATTCGAAGAACCAAGTTGTCATAGCAAGTGAGATGTGTCACCATGTCATCACCTGAACTCATGTAAAAATTTAGGAATTCTGACTGAAAAGAATACGCACCTTGCTTTGTTTTCCATTCAAACATAGGATGTAGCTTGTCCCGTGCAGTCTCACGTGCAACCAACAATGCCATGACTTTTTCTTCCACAGTTCTAACAATAATCTGTTTCGCTGCACTATCAGCTTTGTCCATGTTTTTAGTGCAGCATTAAACACATCTATCTGTGCTGATGTTGCATCCATTGGCAAAGTCAATACACACTTTGTATGCGCTGTCTGATGCACATAACAAATTTTGAACTGTGAACCTCCAAATAGTCCAATTTTCTGCCCCACACAGCTTCTCTATACCATGAAAATCCTTTGCAGTCCCTTAAAACAGTTCAGATTTACAAGCCCAAAAATTCCACAAAAGGAAAATGCAGCAGTTGTTCTTATATATACAATACAAACTGTTTATAGCACACAACACATGCTAACACATTTCTCACGTCACGAAATGTAAAATTGTAATACCCAATTCCTTTTTTGAATCATGTACTGGGCCCATAACCTGCTGCAGGAACTTCAGGAAAGAACTAAAGTATGACTGATGACCATAGATGTTATGTCCCATAGTGCTCAGAGCCAAGAACTAAAGTACACTACATAAAGCATACACATGACATAGTTGCTATAATAAGACTCATGTATTTTATTTTATGACACCAATCAAAGACACAGATATAGTACACAGCTGAGAGATTAGTATAAACAATTCACTTCAACAAAAGAAAGTCGTAGTGAAGGAGAATTGAGAAATAGGCAACAACTGAAAAAACCAGAGCGCCTTACTGAAATGATACTGGCTGAAATAAATGAGCCAAAGAATTATACAGGGGCTCTTAATTCTGTAGACCATGAACACTGGAGAAGAGCAATGAACTCATTTCTTCCTCCAATGCTCTTCTCCAGTGTTCATGGCCTAAAGAATTAATAGCCTCTATATAATACTTTGACTCATTTATCTTAGCCAGTATCATTTCAGTAAGGCGCTCTGGTTTCTTCAGTTGTTGCCTATTTCCCAATTCTTGTGTTTTTAAAAATGAAATATAGAACAAGTGCTTTGTGTGTGAGAAAGCTCCAATATTGTTTTGTGTTTCAGGTACACAGGAAGCTATCTACTTACTGGTCGATTAGTACGCGTCAATCAGTTCGACGGCAAAGAGATTTCCCTTGATGTCAATTCTTTGTAATGTGTGTTGAAAGGTGGTTTAATGTAATGTAAAGAAAATGTAATAATTAAATAAGTGAGTTTGCCATAAGGACAATGTCAATTCATTGAATAATGATTATTATATCACTGTGTGGAGTATCAGTGGTTTGTTATAATCAGAACATTCAAAATTTCAAATTGAAACTCTTAAATATAATTATGTGATGTATAGTTGTTCATCCTATGCTTATGGATTCTCTCTATGGCTTCTTTGTCAGGAAGCTGATTGAGGTTTAAATTGCAATCAGAATAACATTCCTTCAGCTATTCATATCTTCATCACTTGTTGATACCTGTCATTCCCCCATAAAATTTAAAAGAGAACTGTGTATAATATACAATTTCTTCACAATGTCTGATAAGAAATGGTAAAAGAAAGGTGAGTTCATGATACTGTTATGATTGCTTACTCTTTTCTACTATGAACAACCCCCCACCCCTTTACACACACACACACACACACACACACACACACACACACACACACACACACACACACACATATACATAATCCGTAATGTATAAGAAATGCTACACAGAATTTACCAACATTAGTGAACCCTTGTAAAGATACAAGGAACAGCTGCTAATTCTGTGTCTGTGTATAATTATACATATGAGTGCCAGAAGAGAATTATAATGATACTGCTTACCATATCCCACATTCGTTACTGTACCTTGCAGAGTGCTGAGTAGAAAACCATGTCACCATAAACTGTGAAGACTGATCTTAGATTTTGATCCCTCTACTGAATATGAGTTTGGTATTGTGTTATACTCAATGAATAATATGTCAGCTGTTTTCAAATGACCATTTTTCAGAGATAGTGAGGAATGCAGCTTTGATTAGTAGAAATTCTGATGCTGTGAGACTTTCCTCATCATCCTTTGCTGTGCATAGCTGAGGGCCCCACAAAGTCCACCTTAGCTTATAGTCTTTCAGACATTAGTAATCAGCAAAGTGATTAAAAAAATAATACAGAGTGATATTGAGCATCTTTCTTAGTAATTTAAAAACCTGATCATTATGCACGTATATAGTTACATTATATCAATGTATTAGTGTCACTATGTGCTTTCCCTGAGTTTGTATGTGAACTATAATGTTTTGTATATATCTGTGGAGTAAAAGCAACTGTTTACAGTTCCATACTACTCAATTAGTGACAGCATTATCATCAGTAACGTATCCACCTCGGTTGAACATCTTACTGCAGATTTGGTACAATTCACTCTCAGCATGGCACTGTGATTCACTGCTATGTGTGCACTGGATGAGATGAAAAGAAGTCATTCTGCATTTAGTGAAGATGCTCATTGTTATGGTGTAAATTCAGTGCCAGTCTGAAACGACAATGAACGGAAGGCTCTGAGAAGAGGTCAGCCAATCTCATGCTGACTGACCTCCCTCCAGGACGACAATATAACAACAGCGGCTACTAGGTGAAGACAACGTAAGTGCCGCACCCTACTGGTGGCAACTACTTTGATAGTAGCTTCAACATTAGCCACTTTGTTAGCCATTACATTGTAGCCTCTTTATTAGCAAACTCTGTGTCGCACAGATAGAGATCAGCAGTCACTCCAAGAATTCTCAGATCAAAGTTAAGTATTTGTACTTGTCTTTTTGTAAATAAAACTCATTAATACAAGTTGTTTGACTGTTTGTCTAGTGAACCGAATATGCAGGATTACTAGACACAACACTCGTAACATGTAACTCTGTCACTGTGCATGCCAGAGTAAGATTTACCTGAAGTACTCTTGCTGCTCGTATTACAAAAGGAACATCTGGATGAACTATACTTCTGCCCAAACTCTACTTAATCAAATTTTATTCCCTCATTATTCTTCTCTCTGAACATATGGGTGCAGTATGAGAAGAGGAGGTGGTTCCTTCGGGTTTCCAACTGAATTTAGTGAATAAAAACTTACAGTATGTTCTGTTATATGCCCTTGCTGTTACTCACAAAACATTTAAGAGGACAGTAATGTGATAACTGATACTTTTTTCCAACTATTCAGATTTCAGGTTAGTCATTTGGAACAAGTACGGTTTCATGTAAATGCTTGAAATATTAAATCTTTTTAATGCAAAATTTTATGTACATAGTTTGATGTGGTTATGTTCTATTGGGCATTTCTTAGAATTCTTCTGGTGAATAGAATGAGGTTTCTAATGAGAGACAGTGCAGCATTTTCTTTAACAGTTTTATTGCCATTCTTTGTATTTAGAAAAAGTGTTTTATGGACTATTTCAGTTGCCATATAAACTCTGCTGTTGTTAGGTCTTGCTAATATTTTCTGCGGTAAGAGTAGAGATGTACATGATCTGCCACTGTACTCATGTCTTTGAATTGTTACAATTATGTTAGGTAGTTCAAGACATATGTAATTAAAACTCCCAAAATGTATTAATTGATCACTACTAATATTTTATATTAACGAACAAAATCATACACTTTATAGCTTTATCAGCCCTTGTCATTACTCTGACTGTCTTATTCCAAATTACAAGAATATCATTTACTTTTTTGTTGTATGCCAAGAGCATGATAAAAAAAATCAGCTCCTGAGCCAGGCCCTGGGTTCCAAAGGACATTGACTAGCTTCTGTAACTGTCTCTGTAATGCAGTTTCATGTGGATGCAGTGCAGACAGGCATGCAATCAGCAATACTGCTCTCCCTGCCAGTTTGCTGACTTTTCTACATCTACATCTACATTTATACTCTGCAAGCCACCAAACGGTGTGTAGCAGAGGGCTTTTTACGTGCCACTGTCATTACCACCCTTTCCTGTTCCAGTTGCGTATGGTTCAAAGGAAAAACGACTGCCAGAAAGCCTCTGTGCGTGCTCGAATCTCTCCAATTTTACATTCATGATCTCCTCGGGATGTATAAGTTGGGGGAAGCAATATATTCGATACCTTATCCAGAAACGCACCCTCTCGAAACCTGCACAGCAAGCTACACCTCGATGCAGAGTGCCTCTCTTGCAGAGTATGCCACTTGATTTTGCTAAGCATCTCCGTAATGCTATCACACTTACCAAATAACCCTTTGACAAAACGCACCACTCTTCTTTGGATCTTCTCTATCTCCTCTGTCAACCCGACCTGGTCCCGATCCCATACTGATGAGCAATACTCAAGTATAGTTCGAACGAGTGTTTCGTAAGCCACCTCCTTTATTGATGGACTACATTTTCTACGGACTCTCCCTATCAATGAATCTCAACCTGGCACCTGCCTTACCAACAATTAATTTTATATGATCATTCCACATTAAATCGTACCATTCGCATACTCCCAGATATTTTACAGAAGTAACTGCTACCATTGTTTGTTCCACTATCATTAAATCATACAATAAAGGATCCTTCTTTCTATGTATTCTTAATACACTACATTTGTCTATGTTAAGGGTCAGTTGCCACTCCCTGCACCAAGTGCCTATCCGCTGCAGATCTTCCTGCTTTTTGCTGCAATTTTCTAATGCTCCAACTTCTCTGTATACTACATCATCATCCGCTTTTCAGACTGTTGTAACTGACAATTCGAAAGTTCTTACAACACAACTTTTATTTATGTGAGTCTACATGGAAATGACTGAATAACAGCTAAAAGGCACAATCACAGCCAATGTTTACCATTGCTTACACCTTGGGCATAGACAACCTCAGTCCTGTGTGGTGTTAGAAGTGTTGCCGGCCTGCACGGGCTACCATGATGACGGCGTAACACCCGTCCCCCCTTGGAAGATCTGGTGCAGCAGGAGTGACTGTGCGGGAGAGAGCACCAATGTGGCCTGGTGCCATAGGTTGATCGGCAGTAAAGTCGTCCTGATGGAGGCAGTGAAAACCGAGTGCTGGTGAGTAGGACGCCGCCTTCCATATGATGCGAAGGGAACGTCGAACAGGTGGCAGTTGCGAGGCAACAGTGGCCTGGGCAGGCAGCATGGGAACGACTGTGTTGTACAACCAGGTCAGCGCTGAAGAGGGGCCAGGAAGTGGATCCCGGGGATGGTCTCGGGGTTGTCCCACGTCCAGAGGAGGCGGTGGCAATGTCGGGCTAGCAGCCGGCGACTGTTGGCCATTTCCTCAAAGATCTCCCATTAATTGAGGAGAGGGCAGCAACATAGGCCTCATGGAAGAGGACGGCAATGTAAGAGAGAGAGAATCCGGTGATTGGGGCTGCGACTGGTCGAGGAAATGAGGACGGAATTGGTTGCGGTGATGCAAAACCACCCTGTTGTCCAGACAGACATCGAACAGTTGTCGACTACAGGTCCAGAGAATGACCACTGGCAGCCAGCAGGGCCGGGACCCAAAACCATGCGCCCACACCTTGGAGGCGGATGAATACCTGGAAGCGTTTGGTCGGGCGCGAGGCAGGAGGAGATGGAGTAGGGTTCATGGCTGGTGACCATGGCGCAGTAGGCTGGACTCTTGTCACTCACCAGCGTGGTCCTGTAGAAACTGAGAAATATCGTAAGAGCATCTTCCGGAGATTGGTCCTCTGTGTACTTCTGCATCTGAGTTTTAAAGGTGTGAAAAAGGCTATCTACCCTGCTATTGGATTGTGGATGAAAAGGCGGGGTAAAGACGTGGTGGATACCATTATCGTGACAGAATTTGGTGAACTCTTGACTGCGAAATTGCGGGCCGTTCTCAGTGATCAAGGTGACTGGTAGGCCTTCAATGGAAAATATTTAGGACAGGGCCATGATAGTAGTCTCCGTGATGATAGAGGACCATCGGACAATGAAAGGGCAGTGGGCGTAGTCATCCGTGATGAGCAACCAGTAAGCGCCGTGGAAGTGTCTCGCAAGATCCACATGGATGCGTTATCATGTGAGGGAAGCCACAGGCCAGTATTGGAATGACTAGCATGGACTGGGAAGGGTCTTGGTACATTGCTGACAACCCCAGACCATGCGCTCCATGTCTACTGTCATGCCAACCCAGAAGACATTGCAAGGTGCGAGGGTTTTCGTCCGGACAATACCCCATTCACCTTGATGTAAGATGTTGAGAATCTGGGACCACACGGATGGTGGTACGATGACTCATGGATAGGTGTCATGTTCCACATGGAGGAGCATGGCTACCGGTTGATGGCAGATGAAGAAAAAGAATCGGAGGTCAGCCTGGGCATGAGGCAGAGGAAGCGTCAGACAGCCGCAGAGAATATAGCTCTGCACCAGTTGCAGGAGCGAATTTGTGGCCGCCGTGGGGGCCACCTGTGCAGCTGTGATGGGGAATGCCGCCAACGCTGTCTCTATGTCTTCATCGACTTGAAAAATTAGGATGTCCAATGAATCGAACGTCGAATCCTGGCCGGAGGGGAGCAGAGACAAGGCTTCGACGTTGGCATGCTGGGCAGTGGGCTTGAAGTGGATGGTGTACCTACAATGTGAAAGGAATAGGACCCATCGCTGCAGACAGTGGGAACTCCTCGTCGGTAACTGGGCTGCTGGTGAAAATAAGGCCACAAGGGGCTTATGGTCAATGATGAAACGAAAATAGGTACCATAAAAGGACAGGCAGAATTTGGTACAGGCAAACAGGATGGCGAGGGCCTCTTCCTCAATTTGGGAATATTTGCTTTGGGCCTCGGTAAGGGATTTAGATATGTACGCCACCGAGCATTCTGATCCAACCGGTAGATGGTGCGAAAGGACAGCCCCAATACCAAAGTCTGAGGTGTCCATAGCCAAGGTTCAGAAAGCCGACACAAGCCAAAGACCAATGAAAAGGTAAGGTATTTCAGCATAGGCGATAGTGGGTCACCGCAATGTGAACAGTGGAGGGAATGAACTTTCGATAGTACACAATTTTATGCAGGAAAGACCACAATTGGTGGACATCACTCGGACAAGGAAGGGCGTCTATAGTGGCGACGTGGCAGGAGGTAGGAGATATGCCATTCTGGGAAATGATGTGAGCCAGGTAGGACATAGCAGGTTGAAAAAAGGAGCATTTAACAAGGTTGCATTTTAGGCCTGCAGTCCACAGGCGCAGGAATAATTGTCGCAGATGACTGTGATGTTCATCCGCAGTACAGCCGGTGACGATGATGTTGTTGAGGTAGTTCACACATCTGGGAACATCCCGCAAGTGCTGTTCCAAGTAAAGCTGAAAGATGAGCAGTGCACTAGTGATGCCATACATGAGGCGGTTCAACCGGAACAGCCCCAACTTTCTGTTGAAATAAGTGTTCACACTGTCTGGATTGCCTGCTTTCCCAGTTCCACAACATCCTACTGCATGTAATTACATATGGATAAGGGGGATGGGAGTAGGGTAATATGCCCTCTAGTACAGTCATTTTTTTAATTCGGAAGAGAACTGTAAGAGCAAGGTAACATGCTAGCCAAACAGATCCTTGCAAGCCCCTGTTTCAAAAGTTGTCAATCCTCCCACTCCTATCTATGTATATACTAGAAACTTGTAAATATATCAGAAGGAATTTGAAACAAATAAGTAAATATTTTAATATCTATGAACATAATACAAGGCAGTAAAAAAGATTTCGTGTTGAGTCAGTAAGGAGATCAGCTTTTAAAACTCCCATTAGATAATAATTCTTTGTAAAACCATAAGAACAGTGTTATTAGATCACTCCCATTCAGCAGCAGAATTTTTGGCATACTTGAAATACAGGAAACTTGAAACAAGACTATGAAAGGTGTGCCACTGAAAGCTCTCGTAATCCTCACTTTTAAGCCAGCAACATTTATTGAGCACAAGCGCCTTGTGTTACTAGAGAAATTATTGTAAGCCATAGTTCCAAATAGAAATTAATATGTGATTTATCATAACTGAAATTAAAATAAATCCAAGTACTATTAATTTTACTGCATATACATTCTGTAAGTATGATATTCAACAAAATTCCATGAAGCCTGATGGTGGTGTAAAACCACATGTTCATAAGAAAAGCACTATGTAACATAAATCTAAATCAGTCCAAGTAAACATCAGTAGTGGTCATAGTTCACCTGTGTGAGCAAAGTCTGGTAACAGCAACTGAGAAAAAATCTGTGGTCAGGAGGCCTTACATGTGTCTTGTCAGGAAATCCGTGTAACTAGCTTGTGATATCATCAGTTTTCACATCACAGGCACCACTGCTGGACATGGGCAATGTTACACATATCAGTATGTCTGTCTGTTCCATTCACACATCTTGTGGGGTTACTGAACAAGTATGTAAATAGTTTATCCAACAATCTGAAAAGACATTTTGAATGAATAAATAAAAAATAAATGTAAAAGGTGCGGCTTGATGAGGAACTGGGTAAGTGTCAGTGGTGAAGCTCCAAAGTTCAAACTTCTGCTGGTACTCAGGTTTTTTCTGTTGCTTGCCTCATCTTTAATCTCTGGCAATGAAATGTACATACAAAAATTGCCAAGTTGCTATGTGTTTTGAAGTCAGTATTAGAACAGTTTTACTAAACTGTTTAGTCATTGTATTCACATTTATATTTAGACTGAAATTCTTTGCAAACTCCCTGAATCAATTAAGATGAATGCTCAGATGATGCCCTGTCTCTAATGACAAGCTAGTATATCTATCCTTCAAATCAATGAGGCAGGTAAACCACCACTTTATCATTAGGATGCAACTTCATATAGTATGACAAACATACAGGATGTATTCTATACTCCAGGAACCTACACACTGTACAACTACGAATGAAGCCTGTTTCATGTACTGTTTATATACAACATCAGTTGTAAACAGTCCTTTCACTACTATAGCCTGAGTGAAACACTGAAAGTCTGCTAATAATGACATTCCTAACTTATAGTATGCCTACAGGTTAACAATTGAAATTGCGAACACCGCTCAGTTTAAAAATTTATTGGCACTTCATTAACTTGAAGAGTTACAGTTAGCAACTTGTTATTGACAGAAAAAATTGAATTCAAGTGGCATTCTGTATGTGAAAGTTTTAGAATTTGCACATTTTGTTGTGAACAGTACTTGATTGCTATTAGCTACTGCAGCATGCTTGATTTGACGTGATGGACCATCAAAAGCTAGACTATTGCATAAAGTGTATTATCTTTTCTGTTTTGTGTTCTTTGAGACTGGATTATGGACACACTATTACATGGGTGTCTCATGTGTGGTGTTTTCTGTATCAGTGTATTTAGTGAGTAATTAAATTGTTTCAGCCTCAGTATAGTTGTGTGCATACTTCGAATGAATAGTATACCCCTAGAACGCACAAGTGGTACCGTACCTAACACGGTGTCACAGTGGCTAGCACACTGAACTCAGGAGGACAACAGTTCAGCCGGCCATTGTGGCTGAGCAGTTCTGGGCACTTCAGTCCGGAACCACACGACTGCTACGGTCATAGGTTCGGATCCTTCCTCGGGAACGGATGTGTGTGTTGCTCTTAGGTTAGTTTTAAGTAGTTCTAAGTCTAGGGGACTGATGATCTCAGATGTTAATTCCCATAATGCTTAGAGCCATTTGAACCATTTGAATTACGGTTCAAACCTCCATTGGGCCATCCAGATTTGGGTTTCCCACAATTTCACTAAATCGTTCCAGGCAAAAGCCAGGATGGTTCCTTTAAAAGGGCATGGATGATTTCCTTCGCCATCTTTGACACAATCTGAGCTTGTGCGCCATCTCTAATGAGGGCAAAGATGACAGAACCTTAATCCCAATTTTCCTTCCTCCCACAAATGGTGACCCCAAGTTCAACAGTTTACTTTCTACATGTATTCCGATACATACTGTGCACCACTGTGGAGCCCACCATCTCTATTAAAGAAGAGCCTGCCAGCCGGAGTGGCCGAGTGGTTCTAGGCGCTACAGTCTGGAACCGCGTGACCGCTACGGTCGCAAGTTTGAATCCTGCCTCAGACATGGATGTGTGTGATGTCCTTAGGTTAGTTAGGTTTAAGTAGTTTTTATGTTCTAGGGGACTGATGACCACAGCAGTTAAGTCCCATAGTGCTCAGAGCCATTTGAACCATATTTTTGAAAGAAGAGCCTCAGACCTCACAATAGGGATTAACTCAGCCACCAGTTACAGTTGTTGATAACAGTATTTGCATGAGAATCAGGAATATAAAAATTCCACTTTCCTGGCTAAACATCGCACAGTTGTGCTTAATTCAAGTCACCGCCATATTTTGCTTCTGCGGTGTCGATTCCGACATGCAGAAATGAATAATTGTTATTTGGCAAGTAGATCTTATGATTATATAGTGAACAACTGGCAGATGTATTTGACAAACGATCTTTTGCCTTTTTTCAGGATGCTAATTTGGAACATTTTATGCCATCTGCAGAATTGCGTTTTTCAAAAAAACATGGAGAGTGAGGTAGTAGCTGGTACTTACCCCATCAAAATGCTCTGTTCCCTACACACGTTGGCAGGACATGGCCTGAAATCTCAACAATCACTGAAGCCTCTTGGGTTCCAGTATTTGCCTCCACATGTTCGGATAATATTATCAGCTTTTCCCTGACCTTCCCATTGGTGAACTAGCGTGAAAAGCAGACTCTGTGGCGATTGCTTATGCAGATCCAGTTTGTGTGAATGAACTCTGAAGTTATGGTGGCAGCCCTGAACCAAGCCTTGTGGCCTCATTTGTTTCAAGGGGCACTGTTTCTCCGCTGCTATCCACTCTGATGCTGTCTATGACCCATTTCATCACTGAACTCGCCGGTCTTAACGCCTAGTTGCAGCTACATGAAGATACCACTTGCCCACCCTCTAATAATAGCTGTGTATGCAGGCGGTGCTGGTTTCACAAATGGTTCAGAAAAGCAACTCGACATTGTACCAAACCATATGATTACCCAAACTTCCCAGACGAATGCCAGTAGGTGCACATACTTCTCGAGGCCAGTTAAAGCACCTGCAAGTCAAACACGACGGAACAGTATCCTAGGTGACAGGATCACAAAGACTTTTCGTAATGGTCAGGTGCACTGGAGACACTTTCTTGATGGATTCAGGCTCTGAAATTAGCGTTTAGCACAAGTCACATACTGTGTGCCATTCTAGTGAACAAGTACCTATTCTCACAGCAGCTAATGGCTGACACACTGCTACATTTGAAAAAGTGCAGTTGACTTTGGATTTCGGCGGTAAGCTACAATCCACCTGGACTTTTGTGGTTGCTGATGTCATAGACGCAATCTTAGGCCCAGGTTTTTAGCATCATTTTTCTGTCATTCTAGATGTAGTGCATCAATGTCTCTACAAAGTGTCATACTCTCCTCCTACCTCTGCCAAGTCAGATTGCATTGTTGAGTGATACCACCAAGCCCCATCACTTGAAGACGACCACAACAACCGCACCAGACTTAGTGCATCAACAGGATTCGTTACTGCTTCCATATCCACTCAGACCACACATGCGCGTGGCATGCAGGAAGGTGTCGATTCGTTCTTCCACTGAGACAACAAAGCTACAGAAGGACTGTCATATGTGAGTAGCTCAAATATCTGAAATATAATCCCACAGCAATGCCACAATGAGTGCCAGGGCTAGCTTGCATGACAGTGATGCAGAATTACACTGCGAATTGCCTGCCATGGCTTAAGACTTATCGACCACACACGCCTCAATTCATGACCTTCAGCGAGCAACCGATATGAGGATCCCTTGCTCCGCTGTCCCTCCCTCGCTTGCCCGTGCTCTGGAGGCCAACGATCTTGGTGAACAGCTGATAAGTAAGTATCCTGTGCTTACTGATCCAGCGCTGGCCTGAAAAAACCGCTTCCACTCTACACGACATTTCAATCCTTCGACTACTGGGCATCGAGTGGCCGCAAACCCACGATGCCTACCTCCTGATAAATTACAAGCAGCTCAGTCTGAGTTCAGTAAAATGCTATCAGATGGTTCAGTATCTAGATCTCAATCCTCATAGGCTTCTACTTTCCACATGCTCGAGACGAAAAACGGAACATCCCGCCCAGGTGGTGATTATCGGAGCCTCGGTTCCCATACGGTTCCAGATAGGTAACCAGTGCTGAATGTAATGGACTTGAACTCAAATGTGGTGGGCCCATGTATCTTCAGTGTTACTGACTGTGCAAAAGCCTTCTCACAGATCAGTGGTGAAGAGGGATTAAATTAAAACTGTTATAACTACACCATTTGGGCTCTTCCATTATAATATGATGCCTTAAGGCCTCCACAATGCAGCACAAACATTGCATTGTTTTATGCATGAAGTCCTGCAAGACTTGCCGTTTTCATGTTGTTACATGGATTATATTCTGATTTTTCCTCGAAGCCTCGAACACCATTGTCACTATTTACAACAAGTTACAAGATTTTGGAATCATGCTAAATCTGGATAAACGTTCTTTTGCCAAGCAAGAGCTACCATTCCTGGGATACAATGTCTCAAAAGCTGTAATCATACATCTGTGCAGAAAAATGAATTACAGCCAACAGCTTCCCCTGCCACGAACGTTGAAAGGACTGTGCCAGTAGTGGGACTACCTTCATTGTGTTCCACTCTGCAATGTTGCCAAATTTATTCAAGATGGCGACGATGACGTCATCCAAGATGCTGGCGTGTAGACTTGGTAATAGTGCATGACCTCATTCAAGATGGCGGATTTTGGCGGGAAAATAGGTCAATTGTGGCATTTCCACTAACCTAAACCCCAGAAAAATGGCGAGAAATATGAATTTTGGTGGTAAAATAGGTTAAGTTAGGTTAGGTTAGTGTTGTTTAACGTCCCATCGACAACTAGGTCATTACAGACGGAGCACAAGCTCGGGTTAGGGAAGGGTGGGGAAGGAAATCGGCCGTGCCCTTTCAAAGGAACCATTCCGGCATTTGCCTGAAACGATTTAAGGAAATCACGGAAAACCTAAATCAGGATGGCTGGAGACGGGATTGAACTGTTGTTCTCCCGAATGCGAGTCCAGTGTGCTGACCACTGCACCACCTCGCTCGGGTGGTAAAATAGGTCAATTGGGTTATGTCCACTAAGGTAGCAAAAATTGGCTCGAAATTCCAACATGATAATGGCGGCAAAACCGTAGTTGTCTTCACTATTATCCATTATCATTTATCATCATTTGTTATCGTTCATTATTATTCATTATCATTTATTATTATTATTTACACCATGCACGTGTGTTCACTACGAGGACCAAAGTTCAACTGTGTTAGTTCATACCCCTGCCACCAGAGAGTGCTGCCGTGATGGTATTCAAGATGGCGGATATTGGCAGGGAAAATAGGCCAATTGGGCTACATCCACTAACCTAACCCCCACAAAACTGGTGCGTAAATTGAATTTTGGCGGGAAAGTAGGTCAATTGTCCTCTGTCCACTAACCAAACCCTCCAGAAAAAATTGGTGGCAGATTCAAATTCCAACTGGATAATGGCTGCAAAACCATACTTATCTTTATTATTATTCGTTATTATGCATTATCGTGTATTATCATTTATTATTTATTATTATTATTATTATTATTATTATTGGTCTAGCTCCACTAGAAAATTGCACTTAATTCAAATTCCAACACGATAATATCAGGAAAACTGTACTTCTATTTATTATTATTATCTTTTATTATTTACTTAAGATGTCCAATTTCGGCACGAAGGAAGCCATTTACCTTACATCTATAACAAAAATCTCCAACACCATCATCGATCACGCTTACGAAATAGTCCACATCCTACGAACTTTGACTATCACTTATGTTTTTTCAGTGCTAACCTATCAAAATCGCGTCAAATTATAAACTGCACTTGTACTAACATAATTCAAATCCTCTGATTTTACAGGGAAAAAGGACTGATGTCTTTATTTCAAGCAGTACTGTCATCCCTTGTCCTCCAACAGACTTAGTACACTTCTTTGAGATGCCAACATCCAGTGCGCTTGCCACTAGGTCCAAACTCCAACTGACTTAGTTCAAATCATCGCCAGCAGAGGAGGCTACCCCTGGCGCCACCGGTCAGCGGTAGCCCACGAGCATGTCACTGGTCAAGTGGCCACTTGGACAGCGTGGGTCCAGCGGCGTAAAATTGTTCTGCTCGTTCGAACCTGCCGATTCTGACGTCACAATGGTAGGTTGTCCGTTCACCACGTGTATTCGTCCCTCCCACACGTTTCGCGTCAAAATTGGTCACCCAAGAGTGGAATCTCCCCCACTGTCACATAACAGTCAGTCTGTTGGTCCAGCACTTGGTGGAAAAAAGAACGCCCTGTCACAATTATGGCGCAAAAATTGTTTTCCTGGACGGGTTTGAACCTGCCAATGATGACATCACAGTGGTCGGTTAG
The DNA here is from genome assembly GCF_023864345.2 of Schistocerca serialis cubense. Taxonomy (NCBI): domain Eukaryota; kingdom Metazoa; phylum Arthropoda; class Insecta; order Orthoptera; family Acrididae; genus Schistocerca; species Schistocerca serialis. The sequence goes on from NC_064640.1 coordinate 833,877,441, forward strand.
CGATCCACCATGTGGTTGCATGGCTGACGAAGAACACTCTTGGCGCCAAAGTTGTTTGCTGGAGAGTGGAATCTGCCCAGACGTCACACAACCACTGGTCCACCACGTGGAGTGCTCGACAAAGAAGGCTCTCGCTAAGTTAACTGACTCAAGATCATCTTCTCCCTCTCTCTCGCGTGCGCATTATAACCAGACACCTGCTGCGCCGGCACTCCACAGGCGTCCAACCGCTTATGTCACACACCATCGGTTGCCGCCTCCATACACGCGCCGGACATAGTCTACTGTAAATATGCTAACACCCACATCATGCATCTAAGCTATCAATTGCGTAAGTACTAAATTGCATTTCAGTTTTAATCATATTAAATAATTCAATTTACAGATTCATATAAGTATGAAAAGGCGTTCAACTACTTTTCAAGGTCCAGACTGCCTCCTCTTCCTAGGAACCAGCGCTGAGTTTGAATTCTGGCAGTAAAGAAAGGTCACTTGCACTTTCTCTACCAACGTAAGATAATTGTTGGAAAGAAGGGACACTTGTACTAACCTCAGCAACCCACCGCCACTTCCGCCTAGGAACCAGCGCCAAGTTTGAATTCTGCCAGTAAAGAAAGGTCACTTTCTCTTCTGCCACCAACCTAAGAAAATTGTTGCAAACAAAGCTCTTCACCACTAAACTAAGCCTCCAGGATGCAACCTCTTCCAAGGGTTTCTGGTAAAAGGACTCAGCCTGCACTAGGCCCATGGATGGTTGAACAAATGTACTTTATTTAGGGATGGAGTAGATGTATCACAGAACACATGCACTGACATGTCCCACACCATACAGACCTGCAAACCACTCTTACATAACTCATGTATATTGTTCTATACACACGCTTGCTAATTGTAAACACTTAAAAATAATGCATCGCACAGCCTACAGACATGCGAACTGCTCATAAATAATGCAAAACATTTACGTCCAAATAGCCAAACAACTCTTAATTTTCAGTAATAATTTCAGTGCAGACCTGCAAACTGCTCCAAAATAAGACAGCACAATGATGTGTAGACTCGCTAAGTACTCGTAAACTATTCAAATAGCGCATATGAAGGCCTACAGACCCATTCCTGATATAATGCAATCAACACATGCAAGGACAGTCCACAGCCCCCAGTCCATTGAGTACACAGGAGGTAGTGATAAGTGACATATGCCTCAGATGTCAAACCACGCACAGCCCCTGCTTTGCTTCTGCAAGCATGAGGTGGCCGCACCTCCCATTCATACATAATACCTGGGAAATTCCTATCCAGATACGTGTTCGACTACATACACATGCTGATGTGATTGGGCGGGAGCGCAACCGTGAGCTGCAGCCGAACGCAGGCCAGAGTTGTATGTAGGCGCTGCTAATGACCAGGCGTTTATTTACACAATAAGCACTCCAAGCAGAGCCACATGCAATTGGCCTTACTTTTACCCTCACTCTAACTACGGTCCAGCGAAGACCCTTCAGAATTCCATTCCACATTAGCAGAACCTGCTTTCCCCCCTTAGCGATTCTAACGGACCATAAGTGACATTTGACTGATGCTTCACCTTGTGCACCACAAACCCCCGCGAAGTGAGGCAGCCACAGCTCGGGTCCCACCCGCTCCGTAGCATTTGCCAGCCACTGCCACCGAACACCAGTGAAAGTTGCATTCCAAGCAGCGCTTACTCCAGTCTCATATTCGAGGCCTCTTCAGGCGCCACCTGTCTATGCCATTGAACAATTGAATGCACAAGAGCATAGAGTGTGTTGACAGATGCGATCAACTGCAAGTACCCGCCCGCCCCCCCCCCCCCCCCCCAGCATGACCGACGCAACACCACCAAGTGCAAGTGCATAATTACAAACTCATGTAACAACCTTCCCAATCTTATGTCTCATCTCTCCGTATAAAAAAAAAAAGAGCCAAGTCTTCCTCTCAGGAATTGTATAGTGTCCCAGAAACAGTTAAAGCCCACTTTCATCATGCCTCAGCCTGTATGCACGGAAATTCTTACCCTAACAGTACCTGTTTACCAAAATATCGCCTAATCCATTCTTCCTCCCGGACATAGCGTGATAGCTTTCCTGCTCTCAACATACGCAAATGTTTTCACCGATTCTATATCCCACCACAATCAATCGAGCATTCTCATTTGCTCTTATCGAATTTACCAGTAGAATTACTTATGCCGCAGGTACTGAAGCACCATCCACCTTTTCTTTCTCAGACTTCCAGCGATTATTTTGCAAGGATTGCTAAATTTCACAGACAGTTCCCTCAATCTATACACCCCCAACCTGTTCATTCTTTCTACAGATGCTACACTCAGTGGTAATAAACTATTTTACACTGATCACCATTTTGCACCGACAACTAAACATGGGAAATTTGTCTACAAGTCATCAAATAGGTACTATACTAGTAAGAATACTGGAGCGTCAAACCGAGCTCCAACCAGGGAATATATCACCGAGTACCATCTTGATCTAGTAAACATGCAATTCATATCCCCAACCATATCAAATCACCCCCTTTACATCAGCGAACTGAAGGCACTCTCAGAACTGACGTTCAAAGACATGCTCATTTCCCCTTGCCATAAACGCTCTACTCTTTCTGCTTTCTTGCTCGCATTTCTACAGTCATCTCCAGGCTAGTCGATTACAATAACACCAATTTTTTAGCCATAATATTATACAATTTCCACCATTCTTCTCGATATCAAGCACACAGCATTAGCCACCCGATCGCTAATGCAACATAATGCGCCAGATGAAGACTGTAAATTATTTCTCCATAAACACCAAACATTAGCAAGGCGCAGTGTGCTGTAAACCATTGACTAACTAGAAACAAGTAGAGTAAACTGATATTCGCTCTCTCGCATACCGAAGTCAGTGATTTAACAGATTCCACATGATCAATTTTGTTTACAAACTAATTACGGTCTTTCCCACGTCTAGAGAACAGGCAAACGTGTGTCCAACACACCACAATCCATATTCCCTCAACTAAATAAAGGCAACAAATGTGCAGAAGCAGTCGACTGAACAATTTACTTGAGAGGGAATAACGCTCCACCCCAAACGCGCCATCTTCTCAAAGTTACACTTGATCACGAAAGCAGCCTAGCACATACTTAGTTCGCCATTCAGTCGTCTAGAACATTGTAAAGTTAACTATCATACATTCCTACACTCCAACAGGCCTCTGCATCGGAAGACCCCTATCATGAACGTGGGAACGCGAATCAGTACCACCACAGACTTTGCATACACGAACAGATTCTATAAAATGCCTCACATATTTCTTCTATCATTATACTTACAATTAAATCTTATGATCTAGGTCTCAAATGTACGGTATTCAGCAATGAACGAAGTATTGGAAATACTCTCTGTTGAATGCTGTGGCTCTGGAAATACCTGTACCTTCCTTAGCACTAGACATACTCTTCCCATCGTTATCACAGTACCCCAAGTCAAATCCACACCCTCCCTACAACAGCACATAGACATTTCCTTTACGCAAACAGATATACTTTATAAACCTGATCCTCAAATGTGGACATATCACACACCCGCCCGATGAATTTTGAAAGTCATTCGGCTAAGGAACGCAGTATGTGACCAGTATTTGCATCTCCCTCACGCCGCAAGTTATTTATCCAGTATGTGTAACGTATTCTGCCTCGATACCATGTCAGATGTTCCGTTATATATATCCACTGAGATAAACATGATGACTCATTGAGAAGGATCACAGCCACAATTGAATCATATCTCGAAAAGAGCCACCTTTCTCGAACCTATCTGCTGCAGTAAAAATCCAACATGGTCTTAGTTAGTCCCTACACATCTTGCAACTGCTCCCATTTATACAGCTTTGCGCATGTGATCATGACATTTTAAGTCGGAACTGAGCATAAGTCGGACAAAGCCATATCCGCCACCTTCTGCAGCCTGTCTAGAAACAGAGTGAACTGAGTTACTGTGACAGAACTGTGTTTTGACCATGCGGTGGATATGCTCGCATTGTTGTGCGTTCCCAAACTACATACAAGTACTACCGATCCACGTCCATCATTCAAATCTATAAGCCCAACATCCCATCATCATTATTCTCTATCAATTTCAGTTTTGAGAAACTCCACTCTCCACTCGCTACTGTCATTGGGAGTGTTAGGAGAATTCTCAGAGCAATGTTAACATTAGGGCAAAAATTATGTCTTCCTATAAACTTTAGAGTCTCTTTTGGACCTATTCCAGGTTTCAACAATGTTGAAAGCACTTTTAGTTCTTCCCTCAACTCCAGTGCATCAATGTCGCTTGACTCATGATCTTGCAAAATCGCTGTGAGGTTTCTACACTTTGTGTCCAGGCTGTCAGGAGGTGCATTCTTCAGCTCGCCGATGTCGTAGAGAAAATCAGAATAATCACGATGAAATTTCAGTTGATTGAACCTTTCATCCGAAGATGTGGTTACTATATCTAAAAGATAATAGTAAAATTCAATCTTGTAACGTTTTGTTGGGTCATCTATTGTCTCATGCCTTCCTTCATAGGTAAAGTGTATTGACTTCTTACTTCATCGCCGGGAAACACTTATCCGTGGTAATGTTAGATCGTCTAGCTCTAACTCTGTAGCCAATTCTTTGGAATCCGTCAAGAAAGACATAAACTTTTCTTCTGTTCTGCAGGTTTCAAAATATGCTTTCGTTCAAGTTCAGGTTAACTAGTGTGTAAGCTTAGGGACTGATGACCCTAGTAGTTAAGTCCCATAAGATTTCACACACATTTGAACATTTTTGTAAATGCACAAGGCTTATTAAAATAACCTAGAGTTCTTCAATCAGGTTTGACTCCATTTTTGAACTGGTACCCAGTGACTGTTTTGTACAAATCTGTAGAGAATGTCACCAATCAGTCGCAATTTTTGTTTTTATTTTCCAGATCTACATAGATTTCGGGCACAGTGTGGCTATTCTCAATGCTTTGAGTTATGTTTACATCTATACTGTCATGCTGAACGGAACTGTCAACATGATGGTTTGGATGTAAGCACATATTAAAAGGTTTGAGACTGGCCACTGCCAGCCGGTGTGGCCGTGCGGTTAAAGGCGCTTCAGTCTGGAACCGTGTGACCGCTACGGTCGCAGGTTCGAATCCTGCCTCGGGCATGGATGTGTGTGATGTCCTTAGGTTAGTTAGGTTTAATTAGTTCTAAGTTCTAGGCGACTGATGACCTCAGAAGTTAAGTCGCATAGTGCTCAGAGCCATTTGAACCATTTTTAGACTGGCCACTCAGTGGCCGAAACCTAGGTAGATCTGAAAAGTACAAACAAAAATTGCTATTGATTGCCGACATTTCCTACAGATTTGTTTAAATAAAATTCCACACACGTTTTCTAAAAAAGAAAAAAAAACGGGGGGGGGGGGGGGGGGGGGGCGGCAATTTAGCAGCTCGCACAGAGCGGCACTTGGGCTTGCGTCGGCTGAGATCTAACCATGCCTTCTGGGTGCTTCACTATTTTTGTCAGGAATTTTATTTTATGTAACAGTTGTCATCTATCTTGTTATTTGGCAGATCTATAAAGAAACTTATCTTTAGGTGAAGAGTGCCATTTATTATGTCCTAAAAAGGGGTCACTTCGAGGACAGTATCGTGTAACAGTTAGAACAGCAACAAAAACAATGGAACAAGTAAAGCAACAGTTGCAACACTGGGAACAACTGTATGGCAACAGCAGCTTCTACTGTAGGTGCAGCACATGAACGAGATGGGCATGCTGCAGCAGCGGCACTAGGAACAACTATGAACTTATCTACAAGAGTTGTTCTAGGGAAGTGCGTGCCCAGGCATCCTGCCTGTTGATCGCTCACCAACTGTCAACATCAGTTCTACCAGAGCCACAGTCATCACCCTGCCTCCACCTGCCTCTGTGGAGATCCGCAAAAATTGAAGGAACTTGATTTGTCCTAGAAAGTCACCATGAACAATATGGAAGATGAGTCTATAAAGCCAGGGTTCGTTAAATCTGAAAGTCTGACATGCTGGGACAATATAGAACTGCTAACAACAGAGCTAGTAACCTGCATAATAACATCTGTCTACAAAACACATAATGCAGACTTCAGTTTCGATGAACCCATGAAATGCAACTGAAGAGTATGAAGATTTTGTTGGGAGATTTCAATTGCAGACGCTCAAGCTTGGCTTACAGACAACAATGGAGATGAGCTGGAGAGCTGGGTGGAAAGGGAAAGCCTGAGACTCATACATGACCCGAAACTGAGACCTTCTTTTCGAAGTGGAAGATGGCGCAAGGGCTATAATCCGGATAATGCTTTATCAGTGCACAAGTAGCTCAACTTTTGGTAACAACAGTCGAGGAATGGAAACCAAAAAAAATCCCATAATCTGTACAGTGGCTGGAGTTATCAGCCCAGAAGAAGTTCCTTTAAATGACAATTCAATTTGAAAAAGGCGCGCTGGGAAACTTTTTGAAAAGGACTCGATAGTGCAGTTCCAAAACTTAAAGCGACTGCTAAATCGAATGAGGGTTTCGCAGCCCTAGTAAAAAAGATCGCTCAGAAACACATATCTCGTGGGTGCTGAACTCAAAAACATACAGGCCTTAAACCACACATACTTAGCCTACTTGAGACCTATCAAGATAAATGTGAAAGATATCCACTAGCTGAAAACACCATTCAACAGGTGAAACTGTTGACATATCACAGAAGGTAAAAAGGTTAAGATCCTTTAAATGATCTAGATATGGATCAAAATGCTAGGAGAGCATGGAAACTAATTAAAAATCTAAGCAATGATCCTAAAAAGTCACTAGAGGAATTCACGAGAGTAACGCCGAATGAAATAGCTCAACAACTACTTAAGAATGGTGAAACAGAGATGACATGACAAACGCCAAAAGGTAAGAAGAGCTGCTGCAGAAACCAGAAGAGTGGATTACCTAAGGCAGTGTGTTGTCATAAATGCTGCCACCAATTCCTCTCCTGTGCTAACCTCTTCATCTCAGAGTAGCACTTGCAACCTGCATCCTCAATTATTTGCTGGATGTATTACGTACAATCTCTGTCTTCCTCTACAGTTTTTGACCTCTACAGCTCCCTCTAGTACCATGGAAGTCATTCCCTCATGTCTTAACGGATGTCCTATCATCCTGTCCCTTCTCCTTATCAGTGTTTTCCACATGTTCCTTTCTTCTCCGATTCTGCGCAGAACCTCCTCATTCCTTACCTTATCAGTCCACCTAATTTTCAACATTCGTCTGTAGCACCACATCCCAAATGCTTCGATTCAATTCTGTTCCGGTTTTCCCACCGTACATGTTTCACTACCATACAAGTCTGTACTCCAGACGTACATTCTCAGAAATTTCTTCATCCAATTAAGGCCGATATTTCATCCTAGTAGACTTCTCTTGGCCAGGAATACCCTTTTTGCCATTGCTAGTCTGCTTTTGATGTCCTCCTTGCTCCGTCCGTCAGTGGTTATTTTACTGCCCAGGTACCAGAATTCCTTAGCTGCATCTACTTCGTGACCATCAATCCTAATGTTAAGTTTCTCGCTGTTCTCATTTCTACTACTTCTCATTACCTTCGTCTTTCTTCGATTTACTCTCAAGCCATACTCTGTACTCATTAGACTGTTCAATCCATTGAGCAGATCAAGTAATTCTTCTTCACTTTCACTCAAGATAACAATGTCATCGGCGAATAGTGTCACTGATATCCTTTCACCTTGAATTTTGATTCCACTCCTGAACCTTTCTTTTATTTCCATCATTGCTTCTTCGATGTACAGATTGAACAGTACAGGCTTTAGGCTACATTCTTGTCTTACACCGTTTTCAATACGAGCACTTCGTTCTTTGTCGTCCACTCTTATTATTCCCTCTTGGCTGTTGTACATATTGTATATGAACCTTCTCTCGCTATAGCTTACCCCTATTTTTTTGAGAATTTCGAACATCTTGTACCATTTTACATTGTCGAACCCTTTTTCCAAGTCGACAAATCCCATGAACGTGTCTTGGTTTTTCTTTGGTCTTGCTTCCATTATTAACCACAACGTAAGAATTGCCTCTCTCGTTCCTTTTACCTGCCCTAAATCCAAACTGATGGTCATCTAGTGCATCCTCAATTTTCTTTTCCATTCTAATGTATATTATTCTTATAAGCAACTTGGATGCATGAGCTGTTAAGCTGAATGTGCAATAAGTCTCGCTCTTGTCAGCTCTTACCGTCTTCGTAATTGTGTGAATGATGCTTTTTCGAAAGTCAGATGATATGTCGCCAGACTCATACATTCTACACACCAATGTTAATAGTCATTTTGTTGTCACTTCCCCCAACAATTTTAAAAATTTTGATGGAATCTTATCTGTCCCTTGTGCCTTATTTTATATTAAGTCCTCCAAATCTCTTTTAAATTCTGTTTCTAATACTGAATCCCCTATCTCTTGTAAATCGACTCCTGTTTCTTCTTCTATTACATCAGACAAATCTTCCCCTTCATAGAGCCTTTCAATGTATTCTTCCCACCTATCCGCTCTTTCCTCTGCAGTTAACAGTGGAATTTCCATTGCACTCTTAACGTTATGTCCCTTGATTTTAATGTCACCGAAGGCTGTTTTGACTTTCCTGTATGCTGAGTCTGTCCTTCCGACAATCATTTCTTTTTTGATGTCTTCACATTTTTCCTGCAGCCCTTTCGTCTTAGCATCCCTGCACTTCCTATTTATTTCATTCCTTGGCGACTTGTATTTCTCTATTCCTGAGTTTCCCAGAACATTTTTGTACTTCCTCCTTTCATCAATCAATTGAAGTATTTCTTCTGTTACCCACGGTTTCTTCCCAGTTACCTTCTTTGTACCTCTTCTATTACCCACGGTTTCTTCACAGTTACCTTCTTTGTACCTATGTTTTCCTTCCCAACTTCTGTGATGGCCCATTTTAGAGATACACATTCCTCCTCACCGGCCGGTGTGGTCGAGCGGTTCTAGGTGCTTCAGTCTGGAACCGCGCGACCGCTACGGTCACAGGTTCGAATCCTGCCTCGGGCATGGATGTGTGTGATGTCCTTAGGTTAGTTAGATTTAAGTAGTTCTAAGTTCTAGGGGACTGATGACCTCAGATGTTAAGTCTCATAGTGCTCAGAGCCATTTGAACCAACATTCCTCTTCAACTGTACTGCCTACTGAGCTATTCCTTATTGCTGTATCTATAGCCTTAGAGAACTTCAATCATATCTCGTCATTCCTTAGTATTTACGTATCCCACTTCTTTGCCTATAGATTCTTCCTGACTAATGTCTTAAACTTCAGCCTACTCTTCATCACTACTATGTTGTGACCTGAGTCTATATCTGCTCCTGGGTACAGCTTACAATGCAGTATCTGATTTCAGAATCTCTGTCTGACCATGACGTAATCTAACTGAAATATTCCCACATTACCCGGCCTTTTCCAGGTATACCTCTTCCTCTTGTGATTCTTGAACAGAGTATTCGCTGTTACCAGCTGAAACTTGTTACAGAACTCAATTAGTCTTTCTCCTCTCTCGTTCCTTGTCCCAAGCCCATACTCTCCTGTAACCTTTTCTTCTACTCCTTCCTCTACAACTGCATTCCAGTCCCCCATGACTATTAGATTTTCATCCTCCTTTACATACTGTATTACCCTTTCAATATCCTCATACTCTTTATCTCTTCATCTTCTGCTTGCGACATCGGCATGTAAACCTAAACTATCGTTGTCAGTGTTGGTTTGCTGTCAATTCTGATAAGAAAAACCCTGCCACTGAACTGTTCACAGTAACACACTCTCTGCCCTATCTTCTTATTCATAAGGAATCTTACTCCCATTGTATCCTTTTCCGGTGCTGTTGATATTATCCTATACTCATCTGACCAGAAATCCTTGTCTTCTTTCCACTTCACTTTACTGACCCCTACTATATCTAGAGTGAGCCTTTGGATTTCCATTTTCAGATTTTCTAGTTTCCCTACCACATTCAAACTTCTGGCAATCGACGCCCCAACTTGTAGAACGTTATCCTTTCGTTGATTATTCAGCCTTTTTCTCATGGTAACCTCCTCCTTGGCAGTCCCCTCGCGGAGAGCCGAATGGGGGACTATTCCGGAATCTTTTGCCACTGGAGAGATCATCATGACACTTCTTCAATTACAGGCCACATGTCCTGTGGATACATGTTACGCGTCTTGAATGCAGTGTTTTCCAATGCCTTCTGCATCCTCATGCCGTTGATCATTGCTGATTGTTCCGACCTTGGCAGCAGTTTCCAATCCCTAGGACAGAGAGTGCCCTGAACCTCTGTCCGCTCTTCCGCCCTCTTTGGTAAGGCCGTTGGCAGAATTAGGGTGACTTCTTATGCCGGAATTCTTCGGCTGTCACTGCTGATTGTTAATCAGAATTAATGTAGCTGCAGGATTCGAACCCGGGATAGAAGACGTATTCGATTATGAATCAAAGACGCTACGCCTAGACCACAACATCAATATGAAATATCAAATTGCTGGAAACAATATCTACCGTAAAATATGTGGAAGTAACTATCCAGAGCGACCTTAACTGGAATGAACACAAAAAACAGATCGGAGGAAAAGCAGATGCCACACTGAGATTCACAGGAAAAATCTTAAGGAAATGTAACACATCGACGAAGGAAGTGGCTTACAAGGTGCTTTATCGACCTATTCTTGGATATTGTTCATCAGTCTGGGATCCTTTGCTGGGTTAGGACTGGTAGAAGAGAGAGAGAAGATCCAACGAATAGCGGCACATTTCATCACGGGATCGTTTGGTCGGTGCAAGAGCAGTATAGAGATGCTCAAAAAACTCTGGTGGCAGACACTAAAAGAGAAACGTTATGCATCACGGAGAAGTTTAGCATAGAAATTAGGAGAGACACTTTCCGGGAAAAGTCGGAAACCATATTACTTCGTCCCACATACATCTCACGAAATGATCACAACAAGAAAATTCGGGAGATTAGAGCAACTACTAAGACTTACCGATAATCATTCTTCCCACACGCCATTTGCGAGTGGAGCAGGGGAGGCGGATCAGTTATTGGTACGAGAAGTACCCTCCGCCACACTCCGTTAGGTGGCTTGCGGAGTATGATGCAAATGTTGATCAATAAGACCTTCCAGATCCAAGGCAATTATCTATGAAGGTAACAGCTGTGACGACTCAAGGGAGGACCTATGGAAAGTTGAAGTTAAAAAAAGCAACGCACTTGAATGGTTGAGAATGGGGAGAATCATCTCAAGCTCAATCTAGAGAAGACTCAAGGATGTGCTTTCCACTTAAGAAACAGAGACACTGAAAGAAAACTGAATATTAAGTGGAGACTATGGGTTATTCAGCCCTGTGAGATCCTAATATGCCTGAGACTTACTCTGGATCGCATCCTTTTTTATTTATAACGTACTGTATAGGTTTTAAAGCAAAAATCTGCAGCAGAAACAACATCTTGAGACAGTCGACAAGATTTACACAGGAAAAAATTCCCCACATTCTCCAGTCAATAGCGCTGGTCTCTGTTTCTTTGTGGGAGAATATAGAGCACAGTTTTGTGGACCATCAATCCATCCCAGGCATGTGGCGACCTCAACTCGTAGGTCACTCTACACCTATTCGTTAGCAAAGCCAGAAGAACTGTGCTCTCCAGTAGGCAATATACCGCTTCCTGCATGAGAATCGGAATGTGTGTGGTTATCAGACGCTCCTTAAGTAAAACAACCAGTGATACCATTATAGTATATTATGTGATTGTAGTCATTTATCTCGTTATTGCGCAGAACAATAAGGAGTTTTATCTTTAGGTGAACTGTACCTTCTATTAAGGACCTACTGGCCATTTAACTTTCTGAATACAACAAGTACAGTCGCTATCCATTTCCAATTACGTACTTACGTACAGCTACTTAAAATCAGTAAAAACTGTACTAACCCAATCAGTCTCAAAGACTAAGTAATAAACAGCAAGCATGCCGCAGAAAGAGCTCTAACTTCCAATCGCCGCTATAAAGGAGGGGCAAATCTACTCTGCTGACATTACAATGTACGAAAGATAAAACAAGAAAAAAACTTTCTCTAGTGTCCTTTAGAAGGTGCTGAAGGTGATGCTGTTAAATATTATCATAATCAAAATCACAAGCTACTGTATATACATTAACTCACTGGGCACAATTGCACAGCACACAGGAAGACAGTCAAATTTGGTCTCAAGAGATTTACGGAAATCATGGAAAAACCTAAATCTGAATGGCCAAACAGGGATCTGAAACGACGTTCTCCAGAATTTAGAGGTTCACACAGAAATTCAGTAGTAAACATTTACATGTTATTATGCACCTAGTCCCCGCACCCCTCCCCTATGAACCATGGACCTTGCCATTGGTGGGGAGGCTTGCCTGCCTCAGCGGTACAGATAGCCGTACCGTAGGTGCAACCACTACGGAGGGGTATCTGTTGAGAGGCCAGACAAACGTGTTGTTCCTGAAGAGGGGCAGCAGCCTTTTCAATAGTTGTAGGGGCAAAAGTCTGGATGATTGACTGATCTGATCTTATAACACTAACCAACCGGCCTTGCTGTGCTGCTACTGTGAATGGCTGAAAGCCCCATTCGGATCTACGGGCAGGGACTACTCAGGAGGACGTCGTTAACAGGAGAAACAAAACTGGCGTTCTACGGATCGGAGCATGGAATGTCAAATCCCTTAATCGGGCAGGTAGGGTAGAAAATTTAAAAAGTGAAATGGATAAGTTAAAGTTAGATTTAGTGGGAATTAGTGAAGTTCGGTGGCAGGAGGAACAAGACTTTTGGTCAGGTCACTACAGGGTTATAAATACAAAATAAAATAGGGGTAATGCAGGAGTAGGTTTAATAATGAATTAAAAAATAAGAGCACAGGTAAGCTACTAGAAACAGCATAGTGAACTCATTACTGTGGCCAAGACAGGTACTAAGGCCACGCCTAACGCAGTAGTTCAAGTTTATATGGTAACCAGCTCCGCAGATGATGAAGAGATTGATGAAATGTATGATGAGATAAAATAAATTATTCAGATCGTGAAGGGAGACGAAAATTTGATAGTCGTGGGTGACTGGAATTCTATAGTAGGAAAAGGAAGAAAAGGAAACGTAGTAGGTGAATATGGAATGGGGGTAAGGAGTGAAAGAGGAAGCCGCCTGCTAGAATTTTGCGCAGAGCATAACTTAATCATAGCAAACACTTGGTTTAAGAATCATGAAAGAAAGTTGTTTAAATGGAAGAGGCCTGGAGAAACTGGAAGGTTTCAGATAGATTATATAATGGTAAGACAGAGATTTAGGAACCAGGTTTTAAATTGTAAGAAATTTCCGGGGGCAAACGCGGACTCTGACCATAAACTATTGGTTATGAACTGTAGATTAAAACTGAAGAGACTGCAAAAAGGTGGGAATTTAAGGAGATGGGGCCAGGATAAACTGATAGAACCAAAGGTTGTAGAGAGTTTCAGGGAGATCATTAGGGAACGATTGACAAGGATGGGGGAAAGAAATACGGTAGAAGAAGAATGGGTAGCTTTGAGAGATGAAATAGTGAAGGCAGCAGAGGATCAAGTAGGTAAAAAGACGAGGGCTAATAGAAATCCTTGAGTAAGATAAGAAATATTGAATTTAATTGATGAAAGGAGAAGATATAAAAATGAAGTAAATGAAGCAGACCAAAAGGAATACAAACGTCTCAAAAATGAGATCGACAGGAAGTGCAAAACGGCTAAGCAGGGATGGCTAGAGGACAAATGTAAGGATGTAGAGGCATATATCACTAGCGGTAAGATAGATACTGCCTACAGGGAAATTAAAGAGACCTTTGGAGAAAAGAGAACCACTTGTATGAATATCAAGAGCTCAGATGGAAACCCAGTTCTAAGCAAAGATGGGAAAGCAGAAAGGTGTAAGAAGTTTATAGAGGGACTATGTACGAGCGATGTACTTGAGGACAATATTATGGAAATGGAAGAGCATGTAGCTGAAGATGAAATGGGAGATATGATACTGTGTGAACAGTTTGACAGAGCACTGAAAGACCTAAGTCGAAACTAGGCCCAGGGAGTAGGCAACAATCCATTAGAACTACCGATAGCCTAGGGAGAGACAGCCCTGACAAAACTCTATCATCTGGTGAGCAAGATGTATGAGACAGACGAAATACCCTCAGACTTCAAGAAGAAGATAATAATTCCAATTCCAAAGAAAGCAGGTGTTGACAGATGTGAAAATTACCGAACTATCAGTTTAATAAGTCACAGTTGCAAAATACTAAAAAGAATTCTTTGCAGACGAATGTAAAAACTGGAAGAAGCTGACCCCGGGGAAGATCAGTTTGGATTCTGTAGAAATGTTGGAACACGTGAGGCAATACTGACCCTATGACTTATATTAGAAGATAAATTAAGGAAAGGCAAACCTACGCTTCTAGCTTTTGTAGATTCAGAGAAAGCTTTTGACAATGTTGGCTGGAATACTCTCTTTCAAATTCTGAAGGTATCATGGGTAAAATACAGGGAGCGAAAGGCTATTTACAATTTGCACAGAAACCAGATGGCAGTCATAAGAGTCGAGGGCCATGAAAATAGAAGCAGTGGTTGGGAAGGGAGTGAGAAGGGTTGTAGCCTATCCCCGATGTTATTCAATCAGTATATTGAGCAAGCAGTAAAGGAAACAAAAGAGAAATTTGAAGTAGGTATTAAAATCCATGGAGAAGAAATAAAAGAGACAGCAAAGGACCTGGAAGAGCAGTTGAACCAAATGGACAGTGTCTTGAAAAGAGGATATAAGAAGAAACATCAACATAAGCAAAACGAGAATAATGTAATGTAGTCGAATTAAAGCAGGTGATGCTGAGCGAATTGGATTAGAAAATGAGACACTTAAAGTAGTAAAGGAGTTTTGCTATTTGGGGAGCAAAATAACTGATGATGGCCGAAGTAGAGAGGATATAAAATGTAGACTGGCAGTGACAAGGAAAGCATTTCTGAAGAAGAGAATGTTGTTAACATCGAGTGTAGATTTAAGTGTAAGGAAGTCATTTCTGAAAGTATTTGTATGGAGTGTAGCCATGTATGGAAGTGAAACATGAACAATAAATAGTTTGGACAAGAAGAGAATGGAAGCTTTCGAAATGTGGTGCTACAGAAATGGCTGAAGATTAGATGGGTAGATCACATAACTAAATAGGGGATATTGAATAGAATTGGGGAGAAGAGGGGTTTGTGGCACAACTTGACTAGAAGAAGGGATCGGTTGGTAAGACATGTTCTGAGGCATCAAGGTATCATCAATTTAGTATTGGAGGGCAGCGTGGAGGGTAAAAATCATAGACAGAGACCAAGAAATGGGTACACTAAGCAGATTCAGAAGGATGTAGGTTGCAGTACGTACTGGGAGACGAAGAAGCTTGCACAGGGTAGAGTAACATGGAGAACTGCATTAAACCAGTCTCGGGACTGAAGACCACTACAACAACATGCACCTAGTCATTGGGTTAAAGGTTTTTCAGTCACGTATATTCATTTTGCAGTTGCAATTTCAACAAACGATGGTGTGGGCCTACATTGTGAACCTTAACAATGCTATGATGCGTTCTTCTATCATCCAGTTGCTGGCATCATTTACCGTTATGATCTAAAATGAGATAATCTGCACATCACTGTGTCGAATCAGAGGCAACTGAAATGGTTCTTGGATGCTTCTACTTACTCCCTACCAGCTACTTCTATCCAGGTCCACAGTTCTTTACTTTTAATGTTACGGCTGGCTGACGAGAAAACTGCATAAGATATAGCTGTCTGACGGACATGCTCGGTAACCCTGTGAGAAGGTACAATTCCCTTTCTGATGTAAAGAAAGCGTGGGAAGTGTAGGAACCATTTTTTAACTCGTCCTTTACAGCTACTTATAGACAACATTACACGATGAGCCGGCCACTGGTGGCCGAGCGGTTCTAGGCGCTTCAGTCTGGAACCGCGCGACCGCTATGGTCGCAGGTTCGAATCCTGCCTCGGGCATGGATGTGTGTGATGTCCTTAGGTTAGTTAGGTTTAAGTAGTTCTAAGTCCTAGGGGACTGATGACCTGAGATGTTAACTCCAATAGTGCTCAGAGCCATTTGAACCATTTTGAACCATTACACGATGTGAATGCACAAAATGCACATTATTCGTGATAGCATAAATGCAGTCGGTAGTGAAAAGTTGGGAACATGGCGATTCGTCAGACTCATATGGCTTATCTTGTTCTATAGTGAGGACCAAATGCGGATTAATGGCTGCCATGTTTCTGCATCTACTTTGGAACATCAGACTTGGCAGAGATATGGAGGCACCATGTCCCTAGGCTCCATAGATACTCTCGGTACTGCTATAAGCTCAGTACTTGGAAGTGTAGAGTGCAAACAACCTTCTGATCCACATTTCAACACAACACAGTCCCACCACTTCTTTACCAGAATTGAGACTTCTTTTCTATACAGCAGGTGACACTGTCGCCTTGCCTGGCTCTTGGACTAACATATCACAGGGTTGGAACATCTGAGATAATGTCACATGTAAATAGTCCTACTCATCTAACCAGGAGTAGCTATCAATGAACTGCGGACTCAAACCAAAATGTCATGGCGAATACTAGGTCTACCCCAAAACACTTATCAAACTTTTTTATGGTTTGACGAAAGGAAAGCTCAAAATATTTGGCAAAGGACCCATTAGTTGGATTACTGTTGTTGTATTTGATAAATACCGACTGTTTTAGTATCCCCGTTAGTTACGACTGCCATGAGTATTCTGAGCTTCCCATATGAATTGTGCATCCAACTGATTTATTCCCTCATCACTGTAATACACCACCATGTTAGATTAATATAAACAGTCTAATATCCATTCCATCAGGGAAATATGGCATTAAGTGAGAACGAACGTTTCTAGTTTAATAGTACCTGAATATTACGACATGGCTAATACATGTAGTCTGATTCTAGTTTCTCAGTTAAAATAAGACACAGATAGACAGTTCTTGTCACTGATGAATCTTTCAATGACTACTGTCAGAGCAACAGAGAAGAACGACAGGCAATGTGTAACGTGTACAGTTTTCTTTTCTTGTAATAAATAGATACCAGTGTTGTCTCATTTTTATATATGCAGTGAAGTTCAAAATAAATCATTAACGTTACTGAGTTGTGGGCTGAAAGAACATTGTCATGCCGTTTGGACTGATAAAGATCAGCTGGTTAACGAGTCTATCTACATAGCTTATGCAACTCTTAGAATAACTATAGCCTTCCACTTTAAACAGTGCTAAGGACATCTCATTTGAAGATTACGGCGTAAAATTTAAGTATTCCATTGTTGCATTAAGAACTAAACCAGTAACTAATAACCTGTATAAGACACATGGTATTTCTTCTTTCTTCATTGCTAACGATTACTGACATTTTTTACCATTGATACGGTGCGACTATGGATGGGGACTTTGGCACCAGAAGAAACTTCATGAAACTGATTTGCACAGCTTCCGTACTGTACGGAACTGCGTTCACGCTCAGCATCTTATTATATCACTACAGGAACCAGCTGCAAGTTTTATATGACATCAGTAGTGACAATGGAGTGGCCATAGGCAAATGGTGTTACATTCAAGTCCACTAATCACATATCATCAGTTTTAACATCTCTGAGTTGCAGTGACGGTGACCAACATTGCTGTCAATTGTTTCCGTACTCAAATTCAACCGCCGACGGAGCACTTTGCAATATTATTAGGCGGTTATTGTGTTGAGTTGCTAACTAAAGGAAAGATGATCTTAGAAATTATCGCATTTCTTATGGTGTTGGGCTCCATTTCTGGCCTCCTATACCTGTACTATCAAGTGTTAAAACTTTATTGGTATCTTCACGAGATGAATGACTTACTGGTTGAGATGAAAGATTCTGTCAATGACCAAAAGGAGAAAAGAGAGTGATGCAGACTTCCTCATTTCCGAGGTAAGTGTTTAAAACTATATAAATGGATGCACTCCAGCCAGAGGAGCACATTTTGCAGATGTAGATGTCATCTAAAATATTAAAGATCATAAGGATTCGGACAGCCTTCAAACGAAGAGCAAAAGGAGCATTCCCGGTACCATATTTCCTCATGTTACCTTTCCCTAATTTGCCTTCGTCCGTTGCACTTCAAAATTCGCTAACTGATATCAAAAAAAAAAAAATAATTATCAATATTGTTGGTTTATAGCTTAAGTTTTACAACTCCTGTCACCCAGGTCTGGTTAATGTAAGCAGTTCCTCATTACGAAATGTCATTTTCCAATGAGCAGGACTAATGAGGTCTCTTGTACTAGCTTCCTAAATCAGATTTGAATTGTAATGAGTAACGACAACATATTCCGTGAAAAAATTAGTTCTGCTTAATTTCTACATTTTTTTTCTGTATACAGTTATGAATGGTCCTTTGTTCAAGACAATACAGTGAACATGCTGTGTTTTCTTGACTCAGTTCTACAAGGTAAAAAACGTTCTTAGTGCCGTATGTGTACCATTTTATGTTTGACAGTGTTATTTTTCTACAAACTGAATAAAATGAAAATGATAAAAACTAGGCTCCAGTAAAAACTGGGGTTACAAATATAGGGGAGAAACTATTCATGATATTTATCCTTTTATAAGTTCAGCAGTATAATAAATTAATATAGTGCAAAAACTACTAGTGGCTGTAGATCTACCTGCTATACCGTATGACCATAGAGTGGCTGTTTATTACAATAACTGTGCCTCTTCGACAGATTTCTCAACTGTCACCTCATCCTTTTACTGTTACCACAACAGAGGCATTACTGTGATGATTTCTGAAGAAATAAATGACTCTCACTTGTATGCTGTTCTTGGAGCTTTCAACATTACTTTGATGAGTTCTGGTGTCTCTGTAAGTTGCAACAGCTCCAACAATTAGGATCGAAACACCACTTACGGCCATTTTAAGGAAAATTCAAGATGGGGTATATGTTTATTATATGAAAAAGGTTTACAGATCACTTAAAATATCGTATCTATTGTTTCAAATCTTTACAAGTATGTAGGAAAAGATGCTCTAAGTTTTATTACAAAAGCAAAACAATATTGAATATAAAATGGCATATTTGCTCAATTTTGTCCACATTAACTGTAGCTATGGCCAGTTATTTACCCACTTTTGGCCACTGTGTATTATTATAAAAATGGGACTTTAAATAATTGTAGATTCAGCTTGCTAGAAAGTAATTTGTTCTTTATGCAAAAAATGTGTGTGAAATCTTATGGGACTTAACTGCTAAGATCATCAGTCCCTAAGATTACACACTACTTAACCTAAATTATCCTAAGGACAAACACACACACCCATGCCTGTGGGAGGACTTGAATCTCCACCAGGACCAGCCGCACAGTCCTTGACTGCAGCGCCTTAGACCGCTCGGCTAATCCCACATGGCTTTATACAAGTACATAAGAAAATAAACATGCATAAAGTATATAAAAGTTACAGCAATTGAGTGGAACAGAAATGCAATTAACAAGAAGTGTAGTAAAAATTGGCAAAGAAAAGAACCTACAGCCAGTTCCCCTTTAAGAGCCAGAAAAAGGGGGTTTCACTCATATTAAAAACTCTGTTAAGGTCTTTCAACATATCCTTATTAATCAGAGTTTTAGATACTTCCTGGAACTAATTTTTTATTTTTCTTCTCTGTTATGCTGTTATGAAACTTCTAACTACACATCCAGCATCTTTTTGTAAGAAAACTTTGTGTCTCTGAAGAACAGCCAAACTCCTTGTTGGAACAGTCCAGAACAAAGTTTTTTTCTTTTCTTTTTTTTTCTTTTTTTTCCCATAAGTTAGAAGGTGGACACAGTGCTCACAAGGTTCTTGTGGAGATAAGATATTAATGTTCTTTGAGCATTGTAAAACTTACTTGCAGTAGCAGCCTTTATTACCTGAGCAATAGCCTCCAGCACATTTTTAACTTTGCTGAAAAACCTATTATTCTTTTGATGATCCACAAACCTTGCGCTTAAAAAGGTTACATTTTCGTAATTCATGTTGCATGTTTTACTAAGCTACAGGTACAGATAAATTAATATGACATGCTCAGACAAGATTGTCAATTAGGTTCATCTTGATATAGGAAGTACCAGAAAAATTTAAAATAAACCTACATAAATAAAATTAGCCTAATTAGAATGCAGAAAAATCTTTATTATGGATGTTTTGTATAAATTTTTAAGCCACAAGCATGGCTGTAACAGGGAACCAAGACCAGATTTGGATCTTTTAATGGCCATACAAGTTTGATGGTATGTTTTTGGGTTTTTACCATATTTAACTTGTAAGAATGAAACTATAATACATAACCTTACCTCCCCATAGATTAAGTTTCTTCTGATGTTTTATTTAAATGTGCAGAACATGAAAAACTGATTATATGTTACTTAAAGGAAAGATCTACGAAACTCAGCTTCTTCGACACAGACCTTTTGCCAAACTTATGACTCCAAACAAGAAATGCTTCTATATATAATTGAATAGCACATTTCAAGTTGTGTATAGTAATCTATTGCAAATTTGTTGGTATTCAAAAGAAGCTTAAAAATTCACTAATTACCTCAAACTTCCGATAAGTGGGGTACTTGCCAAAAACATAGCCTTTACACTACCAGTTATCATTGATAATCAGTGGCAAACTCCAGCAGAAGAGTGGAGCTTCCAAACAGAAATCAACATTAACATTTAACATATTTACAGGAAGAATGTACTGTATTAATTTGTTGCATTTCTTCTCAGAATCACTGTGAGTGGAGTGAGTAGGCTAAAGCATTGAATACTGTTTGGATCTACCAGCACTCCCATCTACTGCTTAACAATTTTGGCATCCACCCAATACATCTCAAATGTAAGTACACTCATGCTCATAAATTAAGGATAATTCTGATACATGGCGAAACAATGCTCTAGTGGCCGGTTTGTGGGTTTAAATCACCTTGCGGTATGACCATGTGGTGCATTTGACCTGTAGTCATCGCACGTGGCCTGTGCACATGTGCCCATTGTGATCATATCCCATATTGATGTTGGGGTACATGCACAGGAAACAGTGGCGTTTTGTAGCACATGTTCAAATGGTTCAAAGGGCTCTGAGCACAATGGGACTTAACATCTGAGGTCGTCAATCCACTAGAAGTTAAAACTACTTAAACCTGAATAACCTAAGGACATCACACACATTCATGCACGAGGCAGGATTTGAACCTGTGACCATAGCGGTCGCACAGTTCCAGACTGAAGCGACTAGAACCGCTCAGCCACACCAGCCAGCGTAGCACATTTGTTTAAGGATGGTTTACTCAACTTATCACCAATACTGTGGACTTACAGATCTGTGTCATGTGCGTTCCCTATGTGCCTATGCTATTAGCGCCAGTTTTATGCACTACCACATTGTGTGGCAACACATTCTGCAATTATCCTTAAATTATGAACATGAGTGTAGTAATGTAAGGTGCTGGTGAGTCTAACCAGATAAGTGGTCACCATCTCCATCAGCTATGTAGTAATCAGTGATCTCCCTGTGATTTTTAATCATCAGACTGGTTAATTTATCCCCATAAAGTGATATATTCATGTGACTCCAAACCTGTTCAACATGTGATGTGCCAAGGGTAGCATTCATGTTGCATTATCTTGCAAATTGTTGTGGGAGGTTTCCAAATAAGAACAAAATTTTCAAATGGTGACACTGCTTATACAAGATGTATAAAAAAGAATCGTCTGATTTGGCACATCTATATTTCAGAAATTAATAAACATACACGATGAGTTTTGTTTTTTGATGAATGGGAAAATCAAAAATTTTTTTTCAAACCTTTTCATAGGTGTTCAATATGCCTCCCTTGAGGTGTGTGGCATATGTCAGTGCAGTATTCAGATTGTTCCCACACTGCAGCGATCATGTCTTGAGTTACAGCTTCCACCGCTGCTGTTATGTGATGTCTCAATTCATTCATTGTTGTTGATAATGTAGGTACATGAACAGAGTCTTTTGTGAACCCCTGCAAGAAATAATCACATACAGTCAGGTCCAGTGACCTTGGAGGCCAGTAATGTAAGGCTGAATCATTTGGTCCAATGTGACTGGTCTGTCATTCAACAATCCTTTGAGTTCAGAAACCCCCACACTTCCAGATGCCAGTGTGGCGGTGTTCCATCCCGTTGGTAAATGAAGTTGTTTGAATCAGTCTCCAACTGTGAGAAGAGAAAGTTGTCAAGCATGTCGAGATATGTGCTTCCTGTAACAGTGTTCTCAGCATAGAAAAATGGACTATACACCTTTTCCTGTGAAGCTGAACAACACACGTTAAATTTTGAAGAGTCCCTCTCATGTTGAACAATATCATGTTGTTGTTCTCTACCCCATTTTTTCACATTATGAAAGTTCACCTTTCGATTAAAATGGAATGTCAACTCATCACTAAACACTAAGCATGAAAGAACACTGTCATCCTCCTCTTGCCAAGAACAAAATTACAGAACTCCATACATTGTTGTTTGTCACCTTCACAAAGAGCTTTCTCCCAGTCATTTCCATTTGAGTTCCCAAAGTATCTCTGTAACACTTGCATGTTGTTTGAACCTACTCTGTAACACTTGCATGTTGTTTGAACCTACTGGATTTCTTTATCTCTTCCTTCAAACCAATGTGGTGGGGATTCCAAACACTCAAGCAGTACTCAAAAATGGGTCCCACTAGTGGTCTGTACATGGTCTCCTTTTCAGGTGAACCACACTGTCCTAAAATTCTCCAAATAAAGCAAAGTCAATCATTTGCCTTCCCCACTACAGCCCTTAGATGCTCATTCCATCTCATATTGCTGTGTAATGTTATGCCTAGACATTTAATCAATGTGACTGTCTCAAGCAGCACACTACTAATACTGTAGTCAAACATTGTGGGTTTGTTTTTCTTACTCATCTGCATATTTAACAGTTTTCTACAGGGTTGTGTAATAATAAGAAGCACGCCTCCCCTTTGAATGTGAATGCAATATTTCAACTTCTGAAACAGAGTAAACAGCTGCAGCAATGGCCAGTTTTACACAGTAACCAGTTTTTAGCATTCTTCTGTCAGCATTTCAGTTTATTTCATCAGTGAAGTTAGACGTTCCTCTCTTTGCTCTATGAAATGAGATTCTCCATAGAAGAAAGAATTTAAATTGTGGAAGTATGTGTGAAAACAGGTTCAGTTAAGGAAACTCATGAAATTTTCAAACTCAAGTATCCAGATAGATGACCACAAGCAAAGAGAGCAATACAGAGGCTGTACAAAAATGGGCACACTATGGATCTGTGCAAAATATATAATGACAAAGAATTACTTCAGTTCACACTATAGAAGTTATTGCAGACATTTGCCAAAGAATTAATCAGAGTCCAAAGAGATCTACACATAAATTTGCAAATGGGTGCATGAAAGTGGGAGGAGTTGTTAGTGGATATTGGAAAGTTTAATATGAAGTCATATTGTGTGACAGTTATGCAGAAATTACAGGAAGATGACAGAAATTTGTAAATTACTGGAAGTGGCTTTTGAATAACATCAACAATGGTATGTTAGACCTTTTCCATTATGTCATAAGTGATGAAGCATGGTTTTATTTTTCTTGTCATGAGAATTCATAGAACATGAAGTACTGCCCAATGAAGAGTCCTAACGTTGTGTGTAGCATGGTTGCTGACGCACAACATTAGGACTCTTCATTGGGCAGTACTTTGTGTTCTATGAATCCACATGATTAAAAATATCAGTGTTTGATCTGATGCCAGAATGTTCCGGCATCATCAGACTGATATTTTTTGGCTCTAACCTCAACGTGGTTCCATATACGGATATTTTTGATTCATCTTGGGTTCAACTCACTTAATGTGGAAGATCATACTGCTTCTTCCAACAAGATGAGGCAACATGCCACACACCCAAGGTATCCCTGGAACAAGTTCAAGATGTTGCAGTGGGTCACTTTCAACATCTTCTATAAATGAATTTTTCACTGTACTTTTCATTATAAATAAATGGTAAGTCCATATCAGTTCTTCGTTTATGTCATTTCACTACATATACTACACACTTACACAGGCTGCGTTTATCTGTGCCACTCTGTACATTTAGAGCTAACTGTCATTCACCATACCAACTAGAAAATTTGTCTGAGTCATCTTGTATCCTTCTGCAGTCACTCAGTGATAACAGCTTCTTACACACCACAGCATCATCAGCAAACAGCCGCAGACTGCTGCTTACCATGTCCACCACATCATTTATGTATTCACACTGAACTTATCATTACTGTCAAGGCACATATATATTATTATATTTGTGGTGTCTGTACTGTCATACATGTGTATGTACTGTCATACATGGCGAAAAATGAAAAATTTGTGCCTGATGAGGACTCAAAATGGATTTTCCATTTCACATAAGCACCTTGACCATGTGGAAGCACTTCCCCCAACCTAAAATCTCAACTTGTTGCACACTTAACATTTAGCTCCCACTGCCCATTATTCCAGTTGCTCACAGATTTATCTGATTCCCACAAGAGTCTAGAGATGATGTGCACTCAGGTCAGCTTGAACAGTCCCCCGTTGACATGCATGCTACATGGATTCATGAGGTTGTCTCCATACCTGTACACATCCATCCACTTGGTACAATTTGAAATGAGAATTGTCTGACTAGAGAAGATGTTTGCTGTCATCAACAGTCTAATGTCAGTGTGGACAGGCCAGGCAAGGCATAAAGCTTCGTGTCGTGCAGTCATCAAGGGTACAAAAGTTGGCCTTTGGCTCTGAAAGCCCATATAGATGTTTTGCTGAATGGTTCACATGCTGACAATTACTGATTGTCCAGCATTGAAATCTGCAGCAATTTATGGAAGGGTTGCACTTCTGCCATGTTGAACAATTCTCTTCAGTCATTGTTGGTCCCATTCTTGCAGGATTTGTTTATTTTATTTATTTATTTATTTATTTTTTTTTTTTTTTTTGCCCACAACAGTGTGGAGATTTGATATTCTACCAGCTTCCTGAGATTCATAGCACACTTATGAAATAATCATACAGGAAAATTTCCATTTCATTGCTATCTCAAAGATGCTGTGACCCATCGCTCGTGTGTCAACTATAACACCATGTTCAAATTCACTTAAATCTTGATAACCTGCCGTTGTAGCAGCAGTAATTGTCCTGACAACTGTGCCAGACACTCGTTGTCTTATATAGGCATTGCCAACCACAATGCCCTATTTTGCCTGTTTACATATCTCTACATTTGAGTAGGGATGCTTATGCCACTTTCTTTGGTGATTCAATGTATATGTATTATTATATTTGTGGTTTCTGTTCTGTTGGACATCACTACATGTATAGTGCACAACAATGTGAGAATTTGGGTTGCAGGACAAGTGTCTCCTGATGGCCAAGGCGGTTAAGGCAAGCACTTGCCTAAAGCAGGAAATCCAAATTTGAGTCTTGGTTCAGCACAAATTTTCACTTGTTGTGATTAAATTTCTTTCAGTGCCCAATTGTGGCTGAGATCTATATTTGTTGTAAAGGCCATTTATGGATTATTTATGACAAATTTAACAATCTCTGTCTCTCTTTCTCTCTCCTCTCTCTTCATCTTCCTAAGTGGTGAACAACCTCAGAATATTACCCTGTGATACGTTACTCTGTGGAGAACTTGTAACAGGTTGCCTAAATTTTTTAATATCTTGGATTTGTGTCACTCAAATAAGTTTGATTTATTTCATAATTTGTCAGTGAATTCCACAGTGTTTAATTGAATAAGACCATTGCTTATTTCTTGTCCAATCTAGAGTTCATCTCCATTGACTTTAGAGTTGATGAGTGATTGAAATATAACCTTTATGTTGCAGGTTGTTACTATACTTGTTGACATAAGAAATATAAATTACCACCTTGGAACGGCAATATTACTGTTCAGAGCCTTATTTATGATTAAAGTTTTTCATCCTAATATTATTTTTGCCTACTATTGAAATATTTGTAACACAAATAAGTACAAAAAGTGAAACAATGAAGTTCCTGGTGTTTTTCATTATGATTACTGTCAGTGTACTGCTATCTACTGTCCAAGTGCTATTTATCTTATTGAAAATAGTGATATTATGCTACAGAGCTTTTAGTATCTCCAGTCCTCAACATGACAAACTGTAGATATTATTGCTCTCAAGGAAATCACACAATTATATCAATTCAGCATTTGGCTGGCAGATGCATTATACAATATCAAAATTATGCATTCATATCTGCCAAATTCTATATGTTCTGTGTGTAGATTAATGTCTCTGCAATTTTTCTGCTGCAAAATTTAAACATTACTGGCACTGCCATAATTAAATGCAGCACATATGTACTTAGACATATAGCTTATGTGCGAAAATATTGATTAGGATTGTTTCTTGAGTTCACTTGAAGTTTTAATTCATTTAATGTAATTTGATTTCATGTTAGTCACTGTAGTAATGCATTAAATTAGTTGTTTGTAATAAGTATTGCTAAAAGTAATGGTGTTCATGTTTGGTTTCATTCTCATTTTTCCTTCCCTTTGTGATCACACATTTGTATCCTGTAGATCCAGGTATGAAGGGAAATCTTTGTATAGAACACCTCAATACAACAAATGAGTAAAAATGGTACAATGACATAAACTGTTCCTATGTGATGCAATAACTGTAAATTACTAGTCTTAATGGTTGTTTTATCAGTCCACCACTAAAGAATCTTCTGTCCTGAAAGGAGCAGTGAATGTATATCTTGCTAATGCACATAAAAGCTCTTCTTTTAAAGAAAAGGTTCTGATTTTTAGATAAAATAAGTGAAAGACTGTGCACCTACTAATGTACAATACAAGTGATTTGTTTAAGTGTGTAATTGAAGATACACAGTAGTGTGTGAAATTCAGTTTAACATTTGACTGTGAGCTACATTACACAATAGGGAAATTATGCATTTGAATCTGTCAAATTCTAATTTTGTGTGTTGAGTTGTTTGCTACTGCTAAAATGTAACACAACTAATACTGTTATAAGGAAATATAGCTGCATATGTTCTTAAATATGTTACTTATGGGAGTAAAAATATTAATTAAGATTTCTTTATTGTGTTCACTTGAAATTATAATTCATTTAATGTGATTTGATTACATGTTAGTCGCTGTAGTGATGCATTAAATTAGTTGCTTGTATTAAGTATTGCTAAAAGTAATGGTGTTCTCGTTTGGTTCCATCTCCTTTCTCCTTCCCTTTGTGATCACACATTTGTGTTGTGTAGAGCCAAATATGAAGGGAAATCGTTTTATAGAACATCTCAAAATAATGAATTAGTAGAAACAGAACAATTGGCACAAACTGTTCTTATGTGATGAAATAACTGCAAGTTACTAGTCGTAATAATAGTCTTATTAGTTCACCACTAAATGGTCTTCTGTCCTGAAAGTAGCACTCAATGTATATCTTGCCCATGCACAGAAAACCTCTCCTTTTAAAAAAAAGGTTCTGCTTTTTAGATAAAATGGGCGAAAGACTGTGCATCTACTAGTGTATGCTACAAGTGATTTATATAATTGGGTACATGAAGCTACATGTGGGGGTGGAAAATTGCTAATTAGCATAGGAATGAAGGCACTTAATTCTATAAAATATAAACCAGGGTACCAACAGGTGTCAGAAGTTCCAGACAGTCATTCAGTGTACATTCCCATTTGATTTGTGTACAAAATAGAATAAAATGAAGTGACGAAATGAAATGCAATACTGAAACATTTCCCGTTCTGTATTTTCTCTTAAGATCTCATGTCAACACATTACATACTAGCTTCATATTCCAGTTGTGTTTTTAGTTTTCTTATAGCCAAAAACTTCATATCTAAAGATAGTAAAAACCAAAGATTTTTAACAAGCCTTAAATGATGTCTGTTTTCCAACTATTAATAATAAAACACAGTTCATCAAAATGACAGTCCTTGGAAAGATCATGTCAGATGTAGAATTTACATGGCAAGCAGCTGATAGTGAGGCCTCAATGTGAGGCATCGACAATCATTATCCATGCAGCTGTGCTGACTGAGCTTCCATCGCAAAGTATTTCTTGGAATTATGAGGAAACTTTGCACTATTTCAAGGTGAGCTGTCTGTTTACATGAGTGCATCTTGAAGCATGCATAATTTTACAAGAAGACAGCAGGTTTGTAAATTGAATGGTACTAATAGACATAATGAGATCAACATGACAAACTTAGCAGACTGGAATCTTTAAGTAGTGAACCACAGCATAGCTGTGCAGCTGTAGAATTACTGGACACCTGTGAAACATTAATTTGTTATAGGTATCACAATCAAATGATTGAGAGGTGCAATAAGTAATGTTATTTTATTGACATCATCATTTTCCAGATGGATATTAAATGAGTTACAGATTTGAACAAATAGTAATTGTGAATAATTGCATTAGAGAAACTATCAATGGAAACTGAAATTTCCTTTACAAATTACAATCATATTGTTAAGTGTTACCTGTTTCCTGATGTGCCATCAACCAAGGATGTGTGTCCACCATGTACATGCACTGTCTGTTCCAGCTGTGGCCAGGGGTGTACATTTGTCCAGCCACCCACAGAGTTATGAATTTGGCAGTTTTCAACATTCCTTAAAATATACTTTCAGCCATGTCTTAGCAGTAAAATTTTTGACAATGTGTTTCTTTTGGTTGGTTTTCCTGTACAAAAGATCTAAGGGCAGGCTTTGACATGTTGGATCATATTGTTTCCTTGTCTGCAATGGATTACTGAAGCAGGTCACCTCTCAGAGTCAACAGTTCAAAATTTACAACTATTGAAGGATCTGGCAACATGCTTGCATCATGGTAGTTCTGTTGTCTGAAAACCACAAGTGCCATAGTCTGCAGTCAAATCACATAAAGAAAAATTTCCCAGGAACATGGTGAAGTCCTCTTCACTTCCATGCCACTATGTTTAGTGGGACTAACTGCAAATTCTGTATTCCTGAAAACATACTGAACTGCCACAATAGATAATGTATAGTTCCATAATGATAATTATTGTGTACTGTCATTTACATTATCTGTAGTATAAAGCTAATTGCAGCAATTGCGTACAGAAGTCACAAATAGTAGCGTATCAGTCTATTAGATGTAGCTAGTGTGTGACTTCAGCTGTGAGCATGTGGTAATTATTTTTGAAATTTATGTTGTCATCTAGAGAGAGGTTTATGTGGAGGCTGCTTGTTACAGCTTTGTTCGTATTTTCTATGTTTGTCAAATGAGTGCCAGCATACAGTAGTGAAAATCAGTAGGCCTTTACAGGCATGGATATGTGTGGGAAAATTAACATTGGCATTTGAATAGTTGCACACAGTGTACATACAATAGTATGAGATCCAACATACTGACAAATGCAGTCAAAAGGTATCGCATTCAAAGTCAGTAGTACAGTGTGTAACAAGATATTAAGAATTCAGGTGACAGACGGTGGATCTCGGTATAGTATAAAGGCAGTCAGCTCTGTGCAGTGTTAGGTGTGTGTGTGTGTGTGTGTGTGTGTGTGTGTGTGTGTGTGTGTGTGTGTGTGTGTGTGCGTGCCTTTCCTACAGATAGGAAACCAGCACTGTTAGTACCAGTGTGTATTGTGTACATTGTGACAGCCATGCAGAACATTTTTATCATGTGATGAAAAAGCAAAAACCAGTATGTGAAAGAAAATGGGAATCTATAACTGTCAAACTGCCAAGAAGGTGATCCTGTCCAGTAGAATGATGTATAATTCTGTTAGATTCAGTCCACAATATGGATGGATGGAAAATACAGGCCCAGTACAAAATTATCTGGGGCTTCAAAATGGTTACTACTACACAAAGCAAGAGTCACAGACCATTATTCTTCTCAATTATTGATTTACAGTTACCAGTAACTGCCAGATGTGTATGACAAATTTTCTCAAATTAAAACATCTTGCATTCAAGTAATGACTGCAGAAACCTGCTCTATCACACCAAACATAAACAGGGTAGATTGAAGTATGCTGAAAAACATATGACATGGGATTGAGAATGGGATAAAGTGATCTTCAATGATGAGAAGAAGTTTAATTTAAATGATCCAGATGGATTTCAATATGACTGACGTGATGTGAGAACAGGAAGCATCTGGTAAGAATGAGCAGAAATGTTAGTAGTGGAAGCATTGTGGTATGGGCAGCATTCTGTACTAAAGGTAAATCACAAATTGCTTGGATGAACACCAGAATGAACTCTAATATATACACTGAAATGCTAGAGAAAGAATGGATTAGAATGTTTGAGGATTTAGGGGATGAAAGTTTAATGTTTCAACAAGATAATGCATCTGTGCAGATTTCTACACAACAAAAAAGTGCTCTGGAGATAAAGATATCAATGTCTTGCCCTGGCCTGTACCTAGCCTGGGTTGGAACACCATGAAAACCTTTGGGGAACACATGCAATGCGTGTTTATCACAATGGATGGCAATTTGAGGCTGTGAGCTGAAAAGAGCAATACAAGAAGAGTGGCTGACAATTTCACTGCAAGGACTAAAAACCCTAACAAAATCAATGGAGGTTGGATCTATGAGACTGAGCACTCAGAATTACAAGTCAGATGAATATTAAGAATTTCTAGGCTGTTTTAGCCATGTTAAACAGATTCAGAAAATTATATGGGAAAGGAAGTTGCAAAATTATTAAGTCTACCTCAAGTAAATGTGTAGAGGAGACATGATTAATTAGTAATGCTATAGAGAAATTCATATCTGGCGTGAATAACAAGTTTTGTATAAAACCAGTAAGACAGGCTTCGTGCAAATCACACTTTATCACTTTGGGTGAAGAAAAGACAGAGTCACTTGCGCAGTCCATGAATGCTGTGACACATTCACATATAACAATGACAGTGTTAAGTATCAGTGGATAACTGTTCTTGCAACTTTATATTTGTAATTAGGTGTACCAAGGCGAATTAAGAGTACAAATATAAAAAAAAGAACTGTTCACTTGTAAAAATCTTGTAATCTTTGTAGAAAAATATATGGAAAAATGGGAGAGAATAATTTTCAATGTTACGTCCGAAATGTTTTCATATCATTTGCAAAAAATAATTCATTGTTTTTGTTGGACTCATGGCCTGGACATATTGGCATCTTTTTCTTTAGGAGAATGATGAAAAGACTGTTAATATAATTAGAATTCCTTCTGGAACTAGTGGTGTCATTCAGGCTCTCGATAAAAAAAATTTTGAACAGTGTAAACCATTATTTGGAAACTGTCAGACAATGTAACTTCCAATAGCTCATTTCAGGTTTATCAGCGGAACAGTATTGTTAAACTTCAGTCATTTGTGCAGTGTCAATTTGCATTACCACACTTTTTACAAATTTGATCAAGTATGCCTACTATACAACATAGTATGCAGAACAATGGCCACAACCATTTCTTACTCCATTCCAGTTCTGTATAAATAAAACTAGTAATTACTGGGAAGTGCTTGAATGCATTAATTTTTCTTTTATTAGATGTGCCTAGTGTAAGGAAAATGTTTGTTTTTGTCATCCAATAGGCACTTCAAATTTTTGTGACAATTACACAGAACAGAAAAGGAACTGTTTCATTGATAGTAAAATATATATTATTCAAAATTTGTCATAATAACTGTGCTACAGGAATTGTCATGAAACAACAAATTAAATTTGTAGTCAATGGAAGATGCTGGTAGTGTAGCGTAATGCACTGTTTCTATTTTCTTTCCTCTGCTAGTCACTTGTGTATCAGTTACATCTGCAACAGTGTAGCTGTCAATATGAACTCATCTTATTCAAAAAATTAATGATTTGAGATATTTTTTTGACTTCCCCCCTGTGACACATCGGTCCGGGCTCATCTCATCCGAGCAAGCTCGTCTCTGTCGACGACGTTACATGAAACCACGCGCAAGTGCCTGCTCGAGCTTGAACACGTCGCTCGCATACACAAGGAAAACTTTGAGCTCTCCCTCCAGCTATACAAAACACAGCTCCAGCTCTTTGATGCAGCAAAGGAATTACAGACACTACAGCAAGGACATAGCAAGGTCAGTAAGTGTGCCAAATCTGCTTGCAATCCCAGCAATCGAGCCTCCGTGTGTTTACCTCCCACTACCCTCGCAACTGTGCTAATAAGACTGCCATAACGTGTACTGACAGTTCCGCAGGGCCACACCCACCTAACATGGCAGCATTTGACACTTGGCCGAACACAAGTGCGCATGCGCGACAAACGTCACGTGTTCCCGAACTGATGGCTCCTACCACGCTCCTCGCGGACAGCACCTGAAACTCTCAAACTATGCAACTTTGGCTCCTGCACACTGCCGTGTGACTGCAATTGATGACACAAACAGTGCACTCATGCCAAGCGTTTTGCCCGCGACCGTCCTGCCACAGGCCGTGCCCTCGGACAGTGGACTCACTAATGGCTCACGAGCTCTAACGAGCCCTCCCGAACACGGTGCCACTGCTTCAAGCCGGCGGCCATCTTGTCACGTTAAGTCCTGGGACACTTCACCACCTCAGCTCCCGTCGGATCCTTCAAGTGGCTCCGAACACCATGATCACGCTTCACTTACCCCATACCCAACATTGCCGACTTTACCAGTGCCCTCCAGGTGCGACCACATTCTCTGTCATTGATTGCAAACAGGCCTACCACCAGATTCCCATGACACCTGAAGACATCGAGAAGAAAGTAATCACCACCCCGATCAGGTTATTTCAGTTTCGATTCATGACCTTTGGTCTGAAAAATGCAACCCAGACCTGGCAACGCTTCATCAACGAAGTGCTATTCGACCTAAAATTCTGCCTTCCCTACCTTGATGACATTCTTGTGTTCAGTTCCTCCTTCGAGGACAACAATCGACATGTGCAAACTGTTATGAACACTCTCACAGCAGCAGGCATCGAGACCAACCAGGAAAATTTCAGCTACATCAACCCTCTTTCACTTTTCTTGATTTTTGGGTCTCTGCCGACGGCATTTCACCACCCCCTGAGAAAGTACAAACAATACTAAACCTACCCAGACCTTCGTCATTCAAAGAACTCTGGCGCTTTCTGGGTATGTTTAATTATTATCACCGACATCTACCTCGGGCTGCGGAGATTCAGGCTCCACTGACAGACGCCTTGGCAGGCACCAACACTTCTGGATCTCGGCCCGTTCCATGGACCCCTGCTATGACTGACTCTTTCACTGCCCTCAAAAATCTTCTTACCGAGGCCTGCACCATTACGCATCCTCATCCCAATGTGCAGCTTTCCATCACCACAGACGTGAGCTATACTGCCATAGGCACTGCCATAGCCAGACAATCGATGGCTAAAACTTCGCCTCTGCAGTTCTTCTCGCGCAAGCTCACCAATGCACAATGGAGACATTCCACATTTGACAGGGAGTTGCTCGTGGTCTACGAAGCGATTAAGCATTTTAAGACTGACGGTGAGGGACAACCTTTCTATGTTTTAACAGAGCACAAACCACTGGCTGCAGCCATTACAAACCCACCAGCTGACCCGCTTCTTCACCGCTTCAGATACATGGACTCCATATCTCAGCTCACCACCAATGTCAGACAAATAAAGGGTGTTGACAATATAGTTGCTGATTTCCTTTCACAAGTCGACGCCATCCATTCGCTGTTAGACCTCTCTGAACTGCCTAACCTCCAACCCACCGATGAGGAAACACAAAACCTGATTTCAGACTCTACTTCTTCACTACACATTATCTGCACCACCTTCCCTGGCATTTCTGGTGAGATCTGGTGCGACAACAGTACGGGCACATTACGCACCCTCATCCTGACTATGCTCCCTTGAACTGTCTTCAATGCACTGCATAATTTAGCCCACCCCGGTGCTCACGCATCTGCCCACCTCATAGTGGAGTGCTTTGTGTGGAGAAATGTCAACAAGGACCGCCAGCAATGAGCACACTCATGCGTCGCGTGCTAATGCTGCAAAGTACACAAGTACACTTCGACCCCCCCCCCCCCCCCCCCCCCCCCATCTCGGCGCCTTTTCGACCCTCCTGGGCGTTTCAAGCATATTCATATTGACATTGTTGGCCCTCTCTCCCCCTCTAACGGCTTTTGTTATGTTCTCTCGTCTATCGACTGAACAACTTGCTGGGTCGAGGCTGTCCCCCTCCCCAGTACTTTGGCAGAAACTATTGCTCGAGCTTTTGTCAAGTCATGGGTATCGCATTTTGCAGGACTGACCAGGGCAGACAATTTGTGTCGGCCCTGGTCAACGGGATTTGTAACATTTGTTGCATCCGGCCCATCCATACCACAGCATATCACCCGCAAAGTAACGGGCTAGTTGAGTGCTGGCATCACCCTTTCAAGGCAGCTCTTCGATGCCATGACTCTCTATGGATGGAGGCTCTTCCCCTTGTGCTACTCGGCATTCGTGTGATCTATAAGGAAGGCATCAAAGGCACAATAGCCGAGTTCGTATATGGCCAGAACATTGTTCTCCCTGGCAAACTTGTGAGCCCTTCCGCTTCTCTCCCTCAGTCTGACTTACCTTCCTTCATGGACCATGTCAGACGCCACTTCATCAACCTCCATATCCCTCTGCCCGCCAGCCATTCATGCCCTAAGGTTCACGTCCCAAAATCTCTGGACAACTGTGAGTACATCATGCTCTGAGATGACTGTCTGTGCTCCCCTCCAACCTCCATATACCGGTCCATACCGAGTTCTCCTACGCTCAGCCAACGCCTATGACATCCAAATGAAAGATTCAGCTGTTACAGTCTCTCTCAACAGACTTAAACCTGCTTATGTCGAGCCGTCTTCTACACCCCTTCAGGCCATGACCATGCCACTCACTGTCGTGGCTCACGGCACTCTGACCACTCCCTCCACATCGGACTTACACACTCAATTGAGTGACTTCCAGCTCCAATCGTCGAGCTCTCCTCCGACCACGCCCTCTACTCTGGTCTCACACACTATGTCGAGTGACCACATGCTCCCCATGATGAGCTTACCTATGATCACACCCTTGCCGCCAGGCCCTTCGACCCCTCCATCGTCGCTTGCCTTGCCCTGTCGAGGATTCTCATTACCCACCCCCCCCCCCCCACCCATCTTGAACATGGTCTCTCTTAAAG
Organism: Schistocerca serialis cubense; assembly: GCF_023864345.2. Lineage (NCBI taxonomy): Eukaryota > Metazoa > Arthropoda > Insecta > Orthoptera > Acrididae > Schistocerca > Schistocerca serialis. The sequence goes on from NC_064640.1 coordinate 833,912,853, forward strand.
TGTTTGTGCCTGTCCCCCCGGACATAATCCACGACATCTCAATAACACTGCGCGATTATACACCGTATGTCGCGTGTTTCTCTTCATCCATCTCATGACACAACCTCTGCCATTCCCTGCCACCTGGTGAAATGTGTTCCCCTCCTGCCCGACACTGACCTGGACATGCTTCATGTGTTTGCCATGCCCACCGGAGACTTTCTATGAACGATTGATTGTGGACAATATTATAACCTGCATTTTACTGGTATAAGTTTAAGTGAATGGTTAAAACAGCAGAAGGAATGGAAGTAGACATTTTTATCCCTGTGCCACAAATAAATAATGAAATTTATATTTTGTCATTATGATTTAAATTAAAATCAAAAATTTTTGTCTTCATCACATGAGTAACTGCAAGAGAATACTTAAAACTATAGAATAAATCATAGAACACATTTTGACTGATCATAGAAATAAATTTACATTTAAGTACTATAATGTATATTAGACGTACACAACTTTTTCTTCATGATAAAAAAATTCTTTCCTCTATTTTTACGCAACAGGACCAGTGAGTGATATATATATATATATATATGATCCTGTTGCGTAAAAATAGAGGAAAGAATTTTTTTATCATGAAGAAAAAGTTGTGTATGTCTAATATACATTATAGTAATTAAATGTAAATTTATTTCTATGATCAGTCAAAATGTGTTCTATGATTTTGTGTGTGTGTATATATATATATATATATATATATATATATATATATATATATATATATATATATATATATATATATATATATATATATATATATATATATATATCTGTGTGTGCTCTTCATCGCTACCTCAGAGATGCTGGGTCCCATCACTCATGCACCGACTATAACATCCCATTGAAACTCACTTAAATTTTGAGAACCTGCCATTGTCGCAGCAGTAACCAATCTAACAACTGTGCCAGGCACTTGTTGTCTTATATAGGCATCGCCGACTGCAGCACCGTATTCTACCCGTTTACATATCTCTATATTTGAATAAGCATGCCTATACCAGTTTCTTTGGTGCTTCAGTGTATACGAGAAAATGTACCACCACAGCTGTATCTTGAGAATGTCTCACATGGCTAGTTTCTGCAGCACATTGCTGCTATCCTCAGGCCCCACAACTGCCAAATGGGTATAAGATTTCCTTGGCACATTTGTTGTGGAGGCCTTGTTCTTAGTACACATGGGCTAGCATTCCTCAGGAGTCTCTACTCGAAACTGTCTTGATGGATAACATGTTACTGAGTAGAAACTCATGAGGAAAGTTAGCCCACATGTACTAATAGCAAGAATTTCTCAATATATGTTTTGAGGAAATCTAATACTCTTTTGGCAGTGGTGGGTCCTGAGGATGGTGGTAATGTACCACCAAAACTAGTTGTATGAGATGGCAGACATTTTCAAGATACAGCTGTGGGGGTACTTTTTCTCATATACAACATTCTCCATTTTTAGTTAAGTTTTACCGAGGTTCCTGTGGTCCCTTGAGTAGACTTTTCTGCTAGTGATTGACCATAAAGAATGAGGTATGGGTCCAAAAACTGTTCCATGAGATAATCAATATTTGAATTTTTTGCACATTACTCTAAAAATTAGAAATTTTGTGTCTTTCTGCAACTTTGTATTTTATTTTACTGACTTGTTGACGATCATGGATGTGAGAACAGATCCATCTATTTTCTGGTCATCAAATTCCATAATTATCTTAGTTTTCTGCAACAGAATGCCACGTTCACTTGTGTTAAGACCTTTGCTACTGTCAAGGAATACTGTATTGCCCTGCCAATAGTTAATCCATCAGACTTTAATGCTGGATAGAGTACAAGTTTTTCTGAACACACAGTGCACTGAACACTCCTAAGGATAGACCTCCACATCCAACGACCCATCCATGTGTCAATGTTAACACCACAACACTGGCAAATACAACTGAAGTGGGCCCATGACCATCAGCACTGGCCACTGGTGCAGTAACAGAGCATTGCATGGTGTGCTGGATCCTGATACCTTCTTCATCATGCTGGTGCAAGGCACTATGATGACCATGGGCTGTCGTCCTCTGCTTGCAGACCATGTGCATCCCTTCATGACGATCATATATCCGGAAGGCAGTGGCATTTTTCAACAAGATAATGTGTCATGTCACAATGGCAGAAGTGTGATGAAATGGTTTGAGGAACACAGTGGGGAGTTTCAATTGATGTGCTGGCCCCCCAGGTCACCAGATCTGAACCCGATGAACACAACAGGGTTGTGATTGAACATGGTGTCAAGAGTTCATTGTCCCTTCCCCCCTCCTCAGAATTTAGGTGATTTGCGTGTGCAGATGTGTTGCGAAGTCCATCCAGCAACCTACGAAGGCCTCTTTGCTTCCATGTCCCAATGTGTTGCTGCTGTTACCCATGTCCAAGATTAACATATCAGCTGGTAGATAGATGGTCATAATGTTCTGGCTGATCAGTGTACACAGATGATCACTGTATTTTTGACTTACAGGTCAGCTACTGAGAGTTCTATTTCTCTTTCTCTGGACAAGCTATCAAAGTTGTTTACACTGCTGAATTTTATATTTCCTCAGACATATATGCACCTAGCCCCAGGCCTCAATATTTCTCTGCAAAACATGCTCCCTAATTTGAGCTTAGGGAGGCATGTTAGTTCTGACATGCCTTCATGTAACCAATGCTCAGGAAAACATAAAATAGAAATAACACTCAAATTATTGAACAATATTTGTCATTCATTCTGATTGTTGGAGAGAGGCTCAACAGTCTGCTGGAGTAATTTCAATTTTGGAGCAGGAGATACACTGTTTAAAAATTGACCATGTACCTCCTTTATTAGAGCTAGTATTGTGAGTTGTAAGGAATTCTATTAGTTTCCCAAAGTGGGAGTTATAGGTTGTAATATTATTAGTAGTGTGACTGCTGTACATGTTATTCTAAAATTGTAGGTTTGGTTCAGCATTATGTAGTTGGCAAGTTGCTATGACGTGGCTGGGTTTAGCAGGTTAGCAGACACTGAGGAGTGTCACAGCAGCAAGCCATTGACGAGGATTACCAAGTTAGTTACACCAATAATCACACCCATTTAGTAATAGTTCATTTATTAACCATAACACATACAAGGATCACAAAGAACTGAACTTGACATGGCGGAACTGTAAAGATAATGCTTAGAGCCCAAAGATGAATGCATATCAGTGTTGGTGTTGATTTCATTGGCACCACGGTCAGCATGACAGCATCTCAGGGAGCTGTGTGGGTAGATGTCGTGAACGAAGGTTCGGCCATCGAACCTGGAAGTCGTTGAAGCAAGCCAGGCGTTGTACTGGGCGTGCTGGTCGTGCGGCGACAGGTAGGCCTGCGGTTTGCTGGTGGAATGGAGCAATGATGATGATGTCTCCGGTGGGCATGGCAAACACATGAAGCATGTCCAGGTCAGTGTCGGGCAGGAGGGGAACACATTTCACCAGGTGGCAGGGAATGGCAGAGGTTGTGTCATGAGATGGATGAAGAGAAACACAAGACGTACAGTGTATAATCGTGCAGTGTTATTGAGATGTCGTGGATTATGTCGGGGGGACAGGCACAAACACCTCAAGAGAGGCCATGTTCAATATGGGGGGGGGGGGGGGGCATGAGAATCCTCGACAGGGCAACGCAGGCGACGATGGAGGGGTCGAAAGGACCAGCGAAGGGCCTGGCGGCAAGGGTGTGATCATAGGTAAGCTCATCATGTGGAGCATGTGGTCACTCGACGTAGTGTGTGAGACCAGAGTAGAGGGCGAGGTCGGAGGAGAGCTCGACGATTGGAGCTGGAAGTCACTCGATTGAGTGTGTAAGTCCAATGTGGAGGGAGTGGTCGGAGTGTCGTGAACCACGACAGTGAGTGGCATGGTCATGGCCTGAAGGTGGGTAGAAGAGGCACGACATAAGCAGGTTTAAGTCTGTTGAGAGAGACTGTAACAGCTGAATCTTTCATCTGGATGTGATAGGTGGCGGCTGAGCACAGGAGAACTCGGTACGGACCGGTATATGGAGGTTGGAGAGGAGCACGGACAGTCATGTCAGAACATGACGTACTCATAGTTGTCCAGAGATTTTGGGACATGAACCTTAGGGCATGAATGGCTGGCAGGGAGAGGGATATGGAGGTTGATGAAGTTGCGTCTGACATGGTCCATGAAGGAAGGTAAGTCAGACTGAGAGAGAGAAGCGGAAGGGCTCACAAGTTTGCCAGGGAGAACAATGTTCTGGCCATATATGAACTCGGCTATTGTGCCTTTGATGCCTTCCTTATAGATCACACGAATGCCGAGTAGCACAAGGGGAAGAGCCTCCATCCATAGAGAGTCGTGGCATCGAAGAGCTGCCTCAAAAGTGTGGTGCCAACACTCAACTAGCCCGTTACTTTGCGGGTGATATGCTGTGGCACGGATGGACCGGATGCAACAAATGTTACAAATCCCGTTGACCAGAGCCAACTCAAATTGTCTGCCCTGGTCAGTCGTGCAAAACGCGATACCCATGACTTGACAAAAGCTCGAGCAATAGTTTCTGCCAAAGTATTGGGGAGGGGGACAGCCTCGACCCAGCAAGTTGTTCAGTAGATAGACGAGAGAACATAACAAAAGGCGTTAGAGGGGGGGAGAGGGCCAACAATGTCAATATGAATATGCTTGAAACGCCCAGGAGGGATCAAAAAGGCGCCGAGATGGGGGGGGGGGGTTGAAGTGTACTTGTGTACTTTGCAGCATTAGCAGGCGACGCAGGAGTGTGCTCATTGCTGGCAGTCCTTGTTGACATTTCTCCACACAAAGCACTCCACTATGAGGTGGGCAGATGCGTGAGCACCGGGGTGGGCTAAATTATGCAATGCATTGAAGACAGCTAGAGGGAGCGTAGTTGGGATGAGGGTGTATAACGTGCCCCTACTGTCGTCGCACCAGATCTCACCAGAAATGCCAGGGAAGGTGGTGCAGATAATGTGTAGTGAAGAAGTAGAGTCTGAAATCAGGTTTTGTGTTTCCTCATCGGTGAGTTGGAGGTTAGGCAGTTCAGAGAGGTCTAACAGCGAATGGATGGCGTCAACTTGTGAAAGGAAATCAGCAACTATATTGTCAACACCCCTTATTTGTCTGACATTGGTGGTGAGCTGAGATATGGAGTATATGTATCTGAAGCGGTGAAGAAGTGGGTCAGCTGGTGGGTTTGTAATGACTGCAGCCAGGGGTTTGTGCTCCATTAAAACATAGAAAGGGTGTCCCTCACCGTCAGTCTTAAAATGATTAATCGCTTCATAGACCACGAGCAACTCCCTGTCAAATGTGGAATGTCTCCATTGTGCATTGGTGAACTTGCGCGAGAAGAACTGCAGAGGCGAAGTTTGGCCGTCGATTGTCTGGCTATGGCAGCGCGTATGGCAGTATAGCTCACATCTGTGGTGATGGAAGCTGCACATTCGGATGAGGATGCGTAATGGTGCAGGCCTCGGTAAGAAGATTTTTGAGGGCAGTGAAAGAGTCAGTCATAGCAGGGGTCCATGGAACGGGCCGAGATCCAGAAGTGTTGGTGCCTGCCAAGGCGTCTGTCAGTGGAGCCTGAATCTCCGCAGCCCGAGGTAGATGTCGGTGATAATAATTAAACATACCCAGAAAGCGCCAGAGTTCTTTGAATGACGAAGGTCTGGGTAGGTTTAGTATTGTTTGTACTTTCTCAGGGGGTGGTGAAATGCCTTCGGCAGAGACCCAAAAACCAAGAAAAGTGAAAGCGGGTTGATGTAGCTGAAATTTTCCTGGTAGGTCTCGATGCCTGGTGCTGTGAGAGTGTTCATAACAGTTTGCACATGTCGATTGTTGTCCTCGAAAGAGGAACTGAACACAAGAATGTCATCAAGGTAGGGAAGGCAGAATTTTAGGTCGAATAGCACTTCGTTGATGAAGCGTTGCCAGGTCTGGGTTGCATTTTTCAGACCAAAGGTCATGAATCGAAACTGAAATAACCTGATCGTGGTGGTGATTACTGTCTTCTTGATGTCTTTAGGTGTCATGGGGATCTGGTGGTAGGCATGTTTGCAATCAATGACAGACAACGTGGTCGCACCTGTGAGGGAACTGGTGAAGTCGGCAATGTTGGGTATCGGGTAGGTGAGGCGTGGTCATGGTGTTCGGAGCCACTCGACGGATCCGACGGGAGCTGAGGTGGTGAAGTGTCCAAGGACTCAACGTGACAAGATGGCCGCCAGCTCGAAGTAGTGGCACCGTGTTCGGGTGAGCTCATTAGAGCTCGTGAGCTGTTAGTGAGTCCATAGTGCATGGGCGCGGCCTGTGGCAGGACGGTCGCGGGCAAAACGCTTGGCATGAGTGCACTGTTTGTGTCATCAATTGTGGTCACACGGCAGTGGGAGGTAGTGGGAGGTAAACACACGGAGGCTTGATTGCTGGGATTGCAAGCAGATTTGGCACACTTACTGACCTTGCTATGTCCTTGCTGTAGTGTCTGTAATTCCTTTGCTGCATCAAAGAGCTGGAGCTGTGTTTTGTATAGCTGGAGGGAGAGCTCAAAGTTTTCCTTGTGTATGCGAGCGACGTGTTCAAGCTCGAGCAGGCACTTGCACGTGGTTTCTTGTAACGTCGTCGACAGAGACGAGCTTGCACGGATGAGATGAGCCCGGACCGATGTGTCACGGGGGGGAAGTCAAAAAAATATCTCAAATCATTAATTTTTTGAATAAGATGAGTTCATATTGACAGCTACACTGTTGCAGATGTAACTGATACACAAGTGACTAGCAGAGGAAAGAAAATAAAAACAGTGCATTACGCTACACGACCAGCATCTTCCATTGACTACAAATTTAATTTGTTGTTTCATGACAATTCCTGTAGCACAGTTATTATGACAAATTTTGAATAATATATATTTTACTATCAATGAAACAGTTCCTTTTCTGTTCTGTGTAATTGTCACAAAAATTTGAAGTGCCTATTGGATGACAAAAACAAACATTTTCCTTATACCAGGCACATCTAATAAAAGAAAAATTAATGCATTCAAGCACTTCCCAGTAATTACTAGTTTTATTTATACAGAACTGGAATGGAGTAAGAAATGGTTGTGGCCATTGTTCTGCATACTATGTTGTATAGTAGGCATACTTGATCAAATTTGTAAAAAGTGTGGTAATGCAAATTGACACTTCACAAATGACTGAAGTTTAACAACATTGTTCCGTTGATAAACCTGAAATGAGCTATTGGAAGTTACACTGCCTGACAGTTTCCAAATAATGGTTTACACTGTTCAAAATTTTTTTATCGAGAGCCTGAATGACGCTACTAGTTCCAGAAGGAATTCTAATTATATTAACGGTCTTTTCATCATTCTCCTAAAGACAAAGATGCCATTATGTCCAGGCCACGAGTCCAACAAAAACAATGAATTATCTTTTGCAAATGATATGAAAACATTTCGGACGTAACATTGAAAATTATTCTCTCCCATTTTTCCATATATTTTTCTACAAAGATTACAAGATTTTTACAAGTGAACAGTTCTTTTTTTTTATATTTGTACTCTTAATTCGCCTTGGTACACCTAATTACAAATATAAAGTTGCAAGAACAGTTATCCACTGATACTTAACACTGTCATTGTTATATGTGAATGTGTCACAGCATTCATGGACTGCGCAAGTGACTCTGTCTTTTCTTCACCCAAAGTGATAAAGTGTGATTTGCACGAAGCCTGTCTTACTGGTTTTATACAAAACTTGTTATTCACGCCAGATATGAATTTCTCTATAGCATTACTAATTAATCATGTCTCCTCTACACATTTACTTGAGGTAGACTTAATAATTTTGCAACTTCCTTTCCCATATAATTTTCTGAATCTGTTTAACATGGCTAAAACAGCCTAGAAATTCTTAATATTCATCTGACTTGTAATTCTGAGTGCTCAGTCTCATAGATCCAACCTCCATTGATTTTGTTAGGGTTTTTAGTCCTTGCAGTGAAATTGTCAGCCACTCTTCTTGTATTGCTCTTTTCAGCTCACAGCCTCAAATTGCCATCCATTGTGATAAACACGCATTGCATGTGTTCCCCAAAGGTTTTCATGGTGTTCCAACCCAGGCTAGGTACAGGCCAGGGCAAGACATTGATATCTTTATCTCCAGAGCACTTTTTTGTTGTGTAGAAATCTGCACAGATGCATTATCTTGTTGAAACATTAAACTTTCATCCCCTAAATCCTCAAACATTCTAATCCATTCTTTCTCTAGCATTTCAGTGTATATATTAGAGTTCATTCTGGTGTTCATCCAAGCAATTTGTGATTTACCTTTAGTACAGAATGCTGCCCATTTCACAATGCTTCCACTACTAACATTTCTGCTCATTCTTACCAGATGCTTCCTGTTCTCACATCACGTCAGTCATATTGAAATCCATCTGGATCATTTAAATTAAACTTCTTCTCATCATTGAAGATCACTTTATCCCATTCTCAATCCCATGTCATATGTTTTTCGGCATACTTCAATCTACCCTGTTTATGTTTGGTGTGATAGAGCAGGTTTCTGCAGTCATTACTTGAATGCAAGATGTTTTAATTTGAGAAAATTTGTCATACACATCTGGCAGTTACTGGTAACTGTAAATCAATAATTGAGAAGAATAATGGTCTGTGACTCTTGCTTTGTGTAGTAGTAACCATTTTGAAGCCCCAGATAATTTTGTACTGGGCCTGTATTTTCCATCCATCCATATTGTGGACTGAATCTAACAGAATTATACATCATTCTACTGGACAGGATCACCTTCTTGGCAGTTTGACAGTTATAGATTCCCATTTTCTTTCACACACTGGTTTTTGCTTTTTCATCACATGATAAAAATGTTCTGCATGGCTGTCACAATGTACACAATACACACTGGTACTAACAGTGCTGGTTTCCTATCTGTAGGAAAGGCACGCACACACACACACACACACACACACACACACACACACACACACACACACACACACACACCTAACACTGCACAGAGCTGACTGCCTTTATACTATACCGAGATCCACCGTCTGTCACCTGAATTCTTAATATCTTGTTACACACTGTACTACTGACTTTGAATGCGATACCTTTTGACTGCATTTGTCAGTATGTTGGATCTCATACTATTGTATGTACACTGTGTGCAACTATTCAAATGCCAATGTAAATTTTCCCACACATATCCATGCCTGTAAAGGCCTACTGATTTTCACTACTGTATGCTGGCACTCATTTGACAAACATAGAAAATAAGAACAAAGCTGTAACAAGCAGCCTCCACATGAACCTCTCTCTAGATGACAACATAAATTTCAAAAATAATTACCACATGCTCACAGCTGAAGTCACACACTAGCTACATCTAATAGACTGATACCCTACTATTTGTGACTTCTGTATGCAATTGCTGCAATTAGCTTTATACTACAGATAATGTAAATGACAGTACACAATAATTATCATTATGGATCTATACATTATCTATTGTAATTTGTAAAGGAAATTTCGGTTTCTATTGATAGTTTCTCTAATGCAATTATTCACAATTACTATTTGTTTGAATCTGTAACTCATTTAATACCCACAGTAATCCATCTTTGTGCAGGTTCCAGAATTTCTCAGTTATGTGATATCCAGTTTGCAAAGATGAAAAATGAAGAACATGGTGAGCAGTCAAAATCACCTATTTCTCCTGAAGACCTACATACATATTATTTATTAATTAATTTCTTGGGGATTCATTCGAATGATGTTGACAGTTTGTTAGGAATGATGAAACATTAGAAGAAACAAGAAATAATTCAGATGATTCTATCAATCGTTGTTTGAACAATGATATCTTTGCTAATTAAAGTCCAGAAAAATGAGTACCTTCCAAGCCCAAAGAAAATGTGCGGTAATAACTCTCAGTTACAAAGAAAATGCTTTAATTTTTTGGATAAATGAAAGGGGGGTGATGAGAAAACCAGTGTGAAAAGTTGATTTTGATTAATAAAATCCAAACATAAATTGTATAAATAGAAGAATGATTTACAAAAAGTACAATATGAGCACCAAAATGAAACTCACAAAGGTGTGAACTGTTCAAAAAATGTAGAGCTCCTCGCAAAAGTCCGTGCACCATGCAATAACACCAATTTCCTTCCAGGAAATTCATATCCTTATTTTCTTTCTCATCTTATAAAATAAACTATGTAATTCTGTCTTGATTGTTCATGTCTTATATGTATCTACTACTTTTGTAATAAATTTCATACAGTATGCTACAGTCATTGTAATATTACTTTCTTAGGAAACCTGCCTTTGTATTGATTTCTACTGACATAGTGTTATTAGCTGTAGTCATAGGATGTAGTGTGACATGTCACATTTAATACAATCATGTAACAAAGGAACATGGTGAAATATTGTGCAAGTTGTATCTTGTTCCTAGTCAAAACTATTGAAATATCTTTAAGATTGACAACACATTTAAGTTAGTAGTATTGCAATGGCCAGGCAATAACAGCTGTCTTATAGCAAAGCTGCTTCATTGACTCTCCACATAGTTATACATTAATGAACAGAAACAGATAGCTACACATATAGTATGAAAATATTTATAACCAGATCTGTAAGCTGCAGGAAAATATTCAAAATTTAGCACTGTAGAATACAGTGTCTTTGAATGCGTTTGCAAATGGTTTCAAAATGTAGTCCACTTTCCTTAAAAAAAAAAGGAAAAAGAAAAAATAATGCTTGTTACATTTTAGAACCACACTGGCTACTGTCTATATTGATCACCCCACACTAAGAAGAGATATCAGTACCTGAAGGATCATGAGCAAAAAGAATAATAGGTGACACATGAACAGTCCTCTTTGCAGATGAAGATTCTTAGCTCTGCTGGTATGCCATAACTTTACTCCAGTGTCATGGTAATTCAATGGATTGTGCTGGAAAATGTTGATGTCAATAAAATAACATTACTTATTGCACCTCTCAATCATATGATTGTGATATCTATAACAAATTACTGTTTCACAGGTGTCCAGTAATTCTACAGCTGCACAGCTATACTGTGGTTCACTACTTAAGGATTCCAGTCTGCTAAGATTGTCATGTTGATCTCATTATGTCTATTAGTACCATTCAATTTACAAACCTGCTGTCTTCTTTTAAAATTATGCATACTTCAAGATGCACTCATGTAAACAGACAGCTCACCTTGAAACAGTGCAAAGTTTCCTCATAATTCCAAGAAATATTTTGCGATGGAAGCTCAGTCAGCACAGCTGCATGGATAATGATAGTCGCTGCCTCACATTGAGGCCTCACTATCAGCTGCTTGCCATGTAAATTCTGCATCTGACATGATCTTTCCAAGGACTGTCATTTTGATGAACTGTGTTTTATTATTAATAGTTGGAAGACAGACATCAGTTAAGGCTTGTTAAAAATCTTTGTTTCTTACTAACTTTAGATATGAAGCTTTTGGCTATAAGAAAACTAAAAACACAACTGGAATATGAAGCTAGTATTTAATGTATTGACATGAGATCTTAAGAGAAAATACAGAAAGGGAAATGTTTCAGTATTGCATTTCATTTCGTCACTTCATTTTATTCTATTTTGTACACAAATCAAATGTGAATGTACACTGAATGACTGTCTGGAACTTCTGACACCTGTTGGTACCCTGGTTTATATTTTATAGAATTAAGTGCCTTCATTCCCATGCTAATTAGCAATTTTCTTTAAAAGGAGAGGTTTTCTGTGCATGGGCAAGATATACATTGAGTGCTACTTTCAGGACAGAAGACCATTTAGTGGTGAACTAATAAGACTATTATTACGACTAGTAACTTGCAGTTATTTCATCACATAAGAACAGTTTGTGCCAATTGTTCTGTTTCTACTAATTCATTATTTTGAGATGTTCTATAAAACGATTTCCCTTCATATTTGGCTCTACACAACACAAATGTGTGATCACAAAGGGAAGGAGAAAGGAGATTGAACCAAACGAGAACACCATTACTTTTAGCAATACTTAATACAAGCAACTAATTTAATGCATCACTACAGCGACTAACATGTAATCAAATCACATTAAATGAATTATAATTTCAAGTGAACACGATAAAGAAATCTTAATTAATATTTTTACTACCATAAGTAACATATTTAAGAACATATGCAGCTATATTTCCTTATAACAGTATTAGTTGTGTTACATTTTAGCAGTAGCAAACAACTCAACACACAAAATTAGAATTTGACGGATTCAAATGCATAATTTCCCTATTGTGTAATGTAGCTCACAGTCAAACGTTAAACTGAATTTCACACACTACTGTGTATCTTCAATTACACACTTAAACAAATCACTTGTATTGTACATTAGTAGGTGCACAGTCTTTCACTTATTTTATCTAAAAATCAGAACCTTTTCTTTAAAAGAAGAGCTTTTATGTGCATTAGCAAGATATACATGCACTGCTCCTTTCAGGACAGAAGATTCTTTAGTGGTGGACTGATAAAACAACCATTAAGACTGGTAATTTACAGTTATTGCATCACATAGGAACAGTTTATGTCAATTGTACCATTTTTACTCATTTGTTGTATTGAGGTGTTCTATACAAAGATTTCCCTTCATACCTGGACCTACAGGATACAAATGTGTGATCACAAAGGGAAGGAAAAATGAGAATGAAACCAAACATGAACACCATTACTTTTAGCAATACTTATTACAAACAACTAATTTAATGCATTACTACAGTGACTAACATGAAATCCAATTACATTAAATGAATTAAAACTTCAAGTGAACTCAAGAAACAATCCTAATCAACATTTTCACACATAAGCTATATGTCTAAGTACATATGTACTGCATTTACTTATGGCAGTGCCAGTAATGTTTAAATTTTAGCAGCAGAAAAATTGCAGAGACATTAATCTACACACAGAACATATAGAATTTGACACATATGAATGCCTAATTTTGATATTGTATAATGCATCTGCCAGCCAAATGCTGAATTGATATAATTGTGTGGTTTCCTTGAGAGCAATAATATCTACAGTTTGTCATGTTCAGGACTGGAGATACTAAAAGCTCTGTAGCATAATATCACTATTTTCAATAGGATAAATAGCACTTGGACAGCAGATTGCAGTACACTGACAGTAATCATAATGAAAAACACCAGGAACTTCAGTGTTTCACTTTTTGTACTTATTTGTGTTACAAATATTTCAATAGTAGGCAAAAATAATATTAGGATGAAAATCTTTAATCATAAATAAGGCTCTGAACAGTAATATTGCCATTCCAAGGTGAGTAACTTCTATTTCTGATGTCAACAAGTACAGCAACAACCTGCAACAAAAAGGTTATATTTCAATCACTCATCAACTCTAAAGTCAATGGAGATGAACTCTAGATTGGACAAGAAATAAGCAATGGTCTTATTCAATTAAACACTGTGGAATTCACTGACAAATTATGAAATAAATCAAACTTATTTGAGTGACACAAATCCAAGACATTAAAAAAATTAGGCAACCTGTTACAAGTTCTCCACAGAGTAACGAATCACAGGGTAATATTCTGAGGTTGTTCACCACTTAGGAAGATGAAGAGAGAGGAGAGAGAAAGAGAGACAGAGATTGTTAAATTTGTCATAAATAATCCATAAATGGCCATTACAACAAATATAGATCTCAGCCACAATTGGGCACTGAAAGAAATTTAATCACAACAAGTGAAAATTTGTGCTGAACCAAGACTCAAATTTGGATTTCCTGCTTTAGGCAAGTGCTTGCCTTAACCGCCTTGGCCATCAGGAGACACTTGTCCTGCAACCCAAATTCTCACATTGTTGTGCACTATACATGTAGTGATGTCCAACAGAACAGAAACCACAAATATAATAATACATATACATTGAATCACCAAAGAAAGTGGTATAAGCATCCCTACTCAAATATAGACATATGTAAACTGGCAAAATAGTTCATTGTGCTTGGCAATGCCTACATAAGACAACGAGTGTCTGGCACAGTTGTCAGGACAATTACTGCTGCTACAACGGCAGGTTATCAAGATTTAAGTGAGTTTGAACATGGTGTTATAGTTGACACACGAGCGATGGGTCACAGCATCTTTGAGATAGCAATGAAATGGAAATTTTCCTGTATGATTATTTCATAAGTGTGCTATGAATTTCAGGAAGCTGGTAGAATATCAAATCTCCACACTGTTGCGGGAAAAAAAAAAAAAAATCCTACAAGAATGGGACCAACAACGACTGAAGAGAATTGTTCAACAAGGCAGAAGTGCAACCCTTCCATAAATTGCTGCAGATTTCAATGCTGGACTATCAGTAATTGTCAGCATGTGAACCATTCAGCAAAACATCATCTATATGGGCTTTCAGAGCCAAAGGCCAACTTTTGTACCCTTGATGACTGCACTACACAAAGCTTTATGCCTTGCCTGGCCTGTCCACACTGACATTAGACTGTTGATGACAGCAACCATCTTCCCTAGCCAGACAATTCTCATTTCAAATTGTACCAAGTGGATGGACGTGTACAGGTATGGAGACAACCTCATGAATCCATGTAGCATGCATGTCAACAGGGGACTGTTCAAGCTGATGGAGGCTCTGTAATGGTGGTGGTGAGGGGGTGAGGAGGGGGGAGGGTGGGGGGGAGGGGTACAGATGGAGTGATATGGGACCTCTGGTATGTCTAGATATGGCTTTGGCAGTTATGTCTGATGGACTTGGGAAATTCCAGCAGGACAATGCGACGCCCTTGGCTCTTCAGTATATATGTACCTTGACAGTAATGATAACCTGAGTGCACATCATCTCTAAACTCTTGTGGGAATCAGATAAATCTGTGAGCAACTGGAATAATGGGCAGTGGGAGCTAAATGTTAAGTGTGCAACAAGTTGAGATTTTGGGTTGGGGGAAGTGCTTCCACATGGTCAAGGTGCTTGTGTGAAGTGGAAAATCCAGTTTGAGTCCTCATCAGGCACAAATTTTTCATTTTTCGCCATTGATACACATGTATGACAGTACAGACACCACAAATATAATAATATATATGTGCCTTGACAGTAATGATAAGTTCAGTGTGAATACATTAATGGTGTGGTGGACATGGTAAGCAGCAGTCTGCAGCTGTTTGCTGATAATGCTGTGGTGTGTAGGAAGCTGTTATCATTGAGTGACTGCAGAAGGATACAAGATGACTCAGACAAAATTTCTAGTTGGTATGGTGAATGACAGTTAGCTCTAAATGTACAGGGTGGCACAGATAAAAGCAGCCTGTGTAAGTTTATAAGATATGTAGTGAAACGACATAAACGAAGAACTGAAATGGACTTACCATTTA
Organism: Schistocerca serialis cubense; assembly: GCF_023864345.2. Classification (NCBI taxonomy): domain Eukaryota; kingdom Metazoa; phylum Arthropoda; class Insecta; order Orthoptera; family Acrididae; genus Schistocerca; species Schistocerca serialis. The sequence goes on from NC_064640.1 coordinate 833,928,350, forward strand.
TTTACAATGAAAAGTACAGTGAAAAATTCATTTATAGAATATGTTGAAAGTGACCCACTGCAACATCTTGAACTTGTTCCAGAGATACCTTAGGTGTGTGGCATGTTGCCTCATCTTGTTGGAAGAAGCAGTATGATCTTCCACATTAAGTGAGTTGAACCCAAGATCAAACACTGATATTTTTAATCATGTGGATTCATAGAACACAAAGTACTGCCCAATGAAGAGTCCTAATGTTGTGCGTCAGCAACCATGCTACACACAACGTTAGGACTCTTCATTGGGCAGTACTTCATGTTCTATGAATTCTCATGACCAGAAAAATAAAACCATGCTTCATCACTTATGATATAATGGAAAAGGTCTAACAAACCATTGTTGATGTTATTCAAAAGCCACTTCCAGTAATTTACAAATTTCTGTCATCTTCCTGTAATTTCTGCATAACTGTCACACAATATGACTTCATATTAAAATTTCCAATATCCACTAGCAACTCCTCCCACTTTCATGCACCCATTGGCCAATTTATGTGTAGACCTCTTTGGACTCTGATTAATTCTTTGGCAAATGATGAAATAAACTGAAATGCTGACAGAAGAATGCTAAAAACTGGTTACTGTGTAAAACTGGCCATTGCTGCAGCTGTTTACTCTGTTTCAGAAGTTGAAATATTGCATTCACATTCAAAGGGGAGGCGTGCTTCTTATTATTACACAACCCTGTAGAAAACTGTTAAATATGCAGATGAGTAATAAAAACAAACCCACAATGTTTGACTACAGTATTAGTAGTGTGCTGCTTGAGACAGTCACATAGATTAAATGACTAGGCAGAGCATTACACAGCAATATGAGATGGAATGAGCATCTAAGGGCTGTAGGGGGGAAGGCAAATGATTGACTTTGCTTTATTTGGAGAATTTTAGGACAGTGTGGTTCACCTGAAAAGGAGACCATGTACAGACCACTAGTGGGACCCATTTTTGAGTACTGCTTGAGTGTTTGGAATCCCCACCACATTGGTTTGAAGGAAGAGATAAAGAAATCCAGTAGGTTCAAACAACATGCAAGTGTTACAGAGTAGGTTCAAACAACATGCAAGTGTTACAGAGATACTTTGGGAACTCAAATGGAAATGACTGGGAGAAAGCTCTTTGTGAAGGTGACAAACAACAATGTATGGAGTTCTGTAATTTTGTTCTTGGCAAGAGGAGGATGACAGTGTTCTTTCATGCTTAGTGTTTAGTGATGAGTCAACACTCCATTTTAATGGAAAGGTGAACTTTCATAATGTGAAAATTTGGGGTACAGAACAACAACATGATATTGTTCAACATGAGAGGGACTCTTCAAAATTTAACGTGTGTTGTTCAGCTTCACAGGAAAAGGTGTATAGTCCATTTTTCTATGCTGAGAACACTGTTACAGGAAGCACATATCTCGACATGCTTGACAACTTTCTTTTCTCACAGTTGGAGACTGATTCAAACAACTTCATTTACCAATGGGATGGAACACCGCCACACTGGAATCTGGAAGTGTGGGGGTTTCTGAACTCAAAGGATTGCTGATTGACAGACCAGTCACATTGGACCAAATGATTCAGCCTTACATTACTGGCCTCCAAGGTCACTGGACCTGACTGTATGTGATTATTTCTTGCAGGGGTTCATAAAAGACTCTGTTCATGTACCTACATTATCAACAACAATGAATGAATTGAGACATCACATAACAGCAGCGGTGGAAGCTGTAACTCAAGACATGATCGCTGCAGTGTGGGAACAATCTGAATACTGCACTGACATATGCCACGCACCTCAAGGGAGGCATATTGAACACCTATGAAAAGGTATGAAAATAATTTTTTGAGTCTCCCATTAATCAAAAAACAAAACTCATCGTGTATGTTTATTAATTTCTGAAATATAGATGTGCCAAATCAGACGATTCTTTTTTATACATCTTGTATAAGCAGTGTCACCATTTGAAAATTTTGTTCTTATTTGGAAACCTCCCACAACAATTTGCAAGATAATGCAACATGAATGCTACCCTTGGCACATCACATGTTGAACAGGTTTGGAGTCACATGAATGTATCACTTTATGGGGAAAAATTAACCAGTTTGATGATTAAAAATCACAGGGAGATCACTGATTACTACATAGCTGATGGAGATGGTGACCACTTATCTGGTTAGACTCACCAGCACCTTACATTACTACACTCATGTTCATAATTTAAGGATAATTGCAGAATGTGTTGCCACACAACGTGGTAGTGCATAAAACTGGCGCTAATAGCATAGGCACATAGGGAACGCACATGACACAGATCTGTAAGTCCACAGTATTGGTGATAAGTTGAGTAAACCATCCTTAAACAAATGTGCTACGCCGGCTGGTGTGGCTGAGCAGTTCTAGGCACTTCGGTCTGGAACCACGTGACCGTTATGGTCACAAGTTCAAATCCTGCCTCGTGCATGAATGTGTGTGATGTCCTTAGGTTATTCAGGTTCAAGTAGTTTTAACTTCTAGTGGATTGACAATCTCAGATGTTAAGTCCCATTGTTCTCAGAGCCCTTTGCACCATTTGAACATGTGCTACAAAACGCCACTGTTTCCTGTGCATGTACCCCAACAGCAATATGGGATATGATCACAATGGGCACATGTGCACAGGCCACGTGCGATGACTGCAGGTCAAATGCACCACATGGTCATACCGCAAGGTGATTTAAACCCACAAACTGGCCACTAGAGCATTGTTTCACCATGTATCAGGATTATCCTTAATTTATGAGCATGAGTGTACTTACATTTGAGATGTATTTGGTGGATGCCAAAATTGTTAAGCAGTAGATGGGAGTGCTGGTAGATCCAAACAGTATTCAATGCTTTAGCCTACTCACTCCACTCACAGTGATTCTGAGAAGAAATGCAAAAATTAATACAATACATTCTTCCTGTAAATATGTTAAATGTTAATGTTGATTTCTGTTTGGAAGCTCCACACTTCTGCTGGAGTTTGCCACTGATTATCAGTGATAACTGGTAGTGTAAAGGCTATGTTTTTGGAAAGTACCCCACTAATCGGAAGTTTGAGGTAATTAGTGAATTTTTAAGCTTCTTTTGAATACCAATAAATTTGCAATAGATTACTATAAACAACTTGAAATGTGCTATTCAATTATATATAGAAGCATTTCTTGTTTGGAGTCATAAGTTTGGCAAAAGGTCTGTGTCGAAGAAGCTGAGTTTCGTAGATCTTTCCTTTAAGTAACATATAATCAGTTTTTCATGTTCTGCACATTTAAATAAAACATCAGAAGAAACTTAATCTATGGGGAGGTAAGGTTATGTATTATAGTTTCATTCTTACAAGTTAAATATGGTAAAAACCCAAAAACATACCATCAAACTTGTATGGCCATTAAAAGATCCAAATCTGGTCTTGGTTCCCTGTTACAGCCATGCTTGTGGCTTAAAAATTTATATAAAACATCCATAATAAAGATTTTTCTGCATTCTAATTAGGCTAATTTTATTTATGTAGGTTTATTTTAAATTTTTCTGGTACTTCCTATATCAAGATGAACCTAATTGACAATCTTGTCTGAGCATCTCATATTAATTTATCTGTACCTGTAGCTTAGTAAAACATGCAACATGAATTACGAAAATGTAACCTTTTTAAACGCAAGGTTTGTGGATCATCAAAAGAATAATAGGTTTTTCAGCAAAGTTAAAAATGTGCTGGAGGCTATTGCTCAGGTAATAAAGGCTGCTACTGCAAGTAAGTTTTACAATGCTCAAAGAACATTAATATCTTATCTCCACAAGAACCTTGTGAGCACTGTGTCCACCTTCTAACTTATGGGAAAAAAAAGAAAAAAAAAGAAAAGAAAAAAACTTTGTTCTGGACTGTTCCAACAAGGAGTTTGGCTGTTCTTCAGAGACACAAAGTTTTCTTACAAAAAGATGCTGGATGTGTAGTTAGAAGTTTCATAACAGCATAACAGAGAAGAAAAATAAAAAATTAGTTCCAGGAAGTATCTAAAACTCTGATTAATAAGGATATGTTGAATGACCTTAACAGAGTTTTTAATATGAGTGAAACCCGCTTTTTCTGCCAATCTTTACAACACTTCTTGTTAATTGCTTTTCTGTTCCACTCAATTGTTGTAACTTTTATATACTTTATGCATGTTTATTTTCTTATGTACTTGTATAAAGCCATGTGGGATTAGCCGAGCGGTCTAAGACGCTGCAGTCAAGGACTGTGCGGCTGGTCCTGGTGGAGATTCAAGTCCTCCCACAGGCATGGGTGTGTGTGTTTGTCCTTAGGATAATTTAGGTTAAGTAGTGTGTAATCTTAGGGACTGATGATCTTAGCAGTTAAGTCCCATAAGATTTCACACACATTTTTTGCATAAAGAACAAATTACTTTCTAGCAAGCTGAATCTACAATTATTTAAAGTCCCATTTTTATAATAATACACAGTGGCCAAAAGTGGGTAAATAACTGGCCATAGCTACAGTTAATGTGGACAAAATTGAGCAAATATGCCATTTCATATTCAATATTGTTTTGCTTTTGTTATAAAACTTAGAGCATCTTTTCCTACATAGTTGTAAAGATTGGAAACAATAGATACTATATTTTAAGTGATCTGTAAACCTTTTTCATATAATAAACATATACCCCATCTTGAATTTTCCTTAAAATGGCCGTAAGTGGTGTTTCGACCCTAATTGTTGGAGCTGTTGCAACTTACAGAGACACCAGAACTCATCAAAGTTATGTTGAAAGCTCCAAGAACAGCATACAAGTGAGAGTCATTTATTTCTTCAGAAATCATCACAGTAATGCCTCTGTTGTGGTAACAGTAAAAGGATGAGGTGACAGTTGAGAAATCTGTCTAAGAGGCACAGTTATTGTAAAAAATAGCCACTCGATGGTCATACGGTATAGCAGGTAGATCTACAGCCACTAGTAGTTTTTGCACTATATTAATTCATTATACTGCTAAACTTATAAAAGGATAAATATCATGAATAGTTTCTCCCCTATATTTGTAACCCCAGTTTTTACTGGAGCCTAGTTTTTATCATTTTCATTTTATTCAGTTTGTAGAAAAATAACACTGTCAAACATAAAATGGTGCACATATGGCACTAAGAACGTTTTTTACCTTGTAGAACTGAGTCAAGAAAACACAGCATGTTCACCGTATTGTCTTGAACAAAGGACCAGTTATGCACTGTATACAGAACAAAATGTAGAAATTAAGCAGAACATATTTTTTCACGGAATATGTTGTCGTTACTCATTACGGTTCAAATCTGATTTAGGAAGCTAGTACAAGAGACCTCATTAGTCCTGCTCATTGGAAAATGACATTTCGTAATGAGGAACTGCTTACATTAACCAGACCTGGGTGACAGGAGTAGTAAAACTTAAGCTATAAACCAACAATATTGATAATTATTTTTTTTGGATATCAGTTAGCGAATTTTGAAGTGCAACGGACGAAAGCAAATTAGGGAAAGGTAACATGAGGAAATACGGTACCGGGAATGCTCCTTTTGCTCTTCGTTTGAAGGCTGTCCGAATCCTTATGATCTTTAATATTTTAGATGACATCTACATCTGCAAAATGTGTTCCTCTGGCTGGAGTGCAACCATTTATATAGTTTTAAACACTTACCTCGGAAATGAGGAAGTCTGCATCACTCTCTTTTCTCCTTTTGGTCATTGACAGAATCTTTCATCTCAACCAGTAAGTCATTCATCTCGTGAAGATACCAATAAAGTTTTAACACTTGATAGTACAGGTATAGGAGCGCAGAAATGGAGCCCAACACCATAAGAAATGCAATAATTTCTAAGATCATCTTTCCTTTAGTTAGCAACTCAACACAATAACCGCCTAATAATATTGCGAAGTGCTCCGTCGGTGGTTGAATTTGAGTACGGAAACAATTGAAGGCAATGTTGGTCACTGTCACTGCAACTCAGAGATGTTAAAACTGATGATACGTGATTAGTGGACTTGAATATAACACCATTTGCCTATGGCCGCTCCATTGTCACTACTGATGTCAGATAAAACTTGCAGCTGGTTGCTGTAGTGATATAATAAGACGCTGAGCGTGAACGCAGTTCCGTACGGTACGGAAGCTGTGCAAATCAGTTTCATGAAGTTTCTTCTGGTTCCAAAGTCCCCATCCATAGTCGCACCGTATCAATGGTAAAAAATGTCAGTAATCGTTAGCAATGAAGAAAGAAGAAAAACCATGTGTCTTATACAGGTTATTAGTTACTGGTTTAGTTCTTAATGCAACAATGGAATACCTAAATTTTACGCCGTAATCTTCAAATGAGATGTCCTAAGCACTGTTTAAAGTGGAAGGCTATAGTTATTCTAAGAGTTGCATAAGCTATGCAGATAAACTTGTTAACCAGCTGATCTTTATCAGTCCAAACGACATGACAATGTTCTTTCAGCCCACAACTCAGTAACGTTAATGATTTATTTTGAACTTCACTGCATATATAAAAATGAGACAACAATGGTATCTATTTATTACAAGAAAAGAAAACTGTACATGTTACACATTGCCTGTCGTTCTTCTCTATTGCTCTGACGGTAGTCATTGAAAGATTCATCAGTGACTAGAACTGTCTATCTGTGTCTTATTTTAACTGAGAAACTAGAATCAGACTACATGTATTAGCCATGTCGTAATATTCAGGTACTATTAAACTAGAAACGTTCGTTCTGACTTAATGCCATATTTCCCTGATGGAATGGATATTAGACTGTTTATATTAATCTAACATGGTGGTGTATTACAGTGATGAGGGAAAAAATCAGTTGGATGCGCAATTCATATGGGAAGCTCAGAATACTCGTGGCAGTTGCAACTAACAGGGATACAAAAACAGTCGGTATTTATCAAATACAACAACAGTAATCCAACTAATGGGTCCTTTGCCAAATATTTTGAGCTTTCCTTTCGTCAAACCATAAAAAAGTTTGATAAATGTTTTGGGGTAGACCTAGTATTCGCCATGACATTTTGGTTTGAGTCCGCAGTTCATTGATAGCTACTCCTGGTTAGATGAGTAGGACTATTTACATGTGACATTATCTCAGATGTTCCAACCCTGTGATATGTTAGTCCAAGAGCCAGGCAAGGCGACAGTGTCACCTGCTGTATAGAAAAGAAGTCTCAATTCTGGTAAAGAAGTGGTGGGACTGTGTTGTGTTGAAATGTGGATCAGAAGGTTGTTTGCACTCTACACTTCCAAGTACTGAGCTTATAGCAGTACCGAGAGTGTCTATGGAGCCTAGGGACATGGTGCCTCCATATCTCCACCAAGTCTGATGTTCCAAAGTAGATGCAGAAACATGGCAGCCTTTAATGCGCATTTGGTCCTCATTATAGAACAAGATAAGCCATATGAGTCTGACCAATCGCCATGTTCCCAACTTTTCACTACTGTCTGCATTTATGCTATCACAAATAATGTGCATTTTGTGCATTCACATCGTGTAATGGTTCAAAATGGTTCAAATGGCTCTGAGCACTATGGGACTTAACATCTCAAGTCATCAGTCCCCTAGGACTTAGAACTACTTAAACCTAACTAACCTAAGGACATCACACACATCCATGCCCAGGGCAGGATTTGAATGTGCGACTGTAGCGGTCGCGCGGTTCCAGACTGAAGCGCCTAGAACCGCTCGGCCACCAGTGGCCGGCCCATCGTGTAATGTTGTCTATAAGTAGCTGTAAAGGATGAGTTAAAAATGGTTCTTACACTTCCCATGCTTTCTTTACATCAGAAAGGGAATTGTACCTTCTCACAGGTTTACTGAGCATGTCCGTCGGACAGCTAAATCTTATGCAGTTTTCTCGTCAGCCAGCCGTAACATTAAAAGTAAAGAACTGTGGATGTGGATAGAAGTAGCTGGTAGGGAGTAAGTAGAAGCATATCCAAGAACCATTTCAGTTGCCTCTGATTTGACACAGTGATGTGCAGATTATCTCATTTTAGATCATAACGGTATATGATGCCAGCAACTGGATGATAGAAGAACGCATCATAGCATTGTTCAGGCTCACAATGTAGGCCTACACCATCGTTTCTTGAAATTGCAACTGCAAAATGAATATAAGTGACTGAAAAACCTTTAACCCAATAACTGGGTGCATGTTGTTGTTGTGGTCCTCAGTCGTGAGACTGGTTTAATGCAGCTCTCCATGCTACTCTAGCCTGTGCAAGCTTCTTCGTCTCCCAGTACATACTGCAACCTACATCCTTCTGAATCTGCTTAGTTTATTCATCTCTTGGTCTCTGTCTACGATTTTTACCCTCCATGCTGCCCTCCAATACTAAATTGGTGATACCTTGATGCCTCAGAACATGTCCTACCAACCGATCCCTTCTTCTAGTCAAGTTGTGCCACAAACTCCTCTTCTCCCCAATTCTATTCAATATCTCCTATTTAGTTATGTGATCTACCCATCTAATCTTCAGCACTTTCTGTAGCACCACATTTCGAAAGCTTCCATTCTCTTCTTGTCCAAACTACTTATCGTTCATGTTCACTTCCATACATGGCTACACTCCATACAAATACTTTCAGAAACGACTTCCTTACACTTAAATCTACACTCAATGTTAACAACTTTCTCTTCTTCAGAAACGCTTTCCTTGCCACTGCCCGTCTACATTTTATATGCTCTCTACTTCGGCCATCATCAGTTATTTTGCTCCCCAAATAGCAAAACACATTTACTACTTTAAGTGTCTCATTTTCCAATCTAATTCGCTCAGCATCACCTGCTTTAATTCGACTACATTACATTATTCTCGTTTTGCTTATGTTGATGTTTCTTCTTATATCCTCTTTTCAAGACACTGTCCATTCGGTTCAACTGCTCATCCAGGTCCTTTACTGTCTCTTTTATTTCTTCTCCATGGATTTTAATACCTACTTCTAATATTTCTTTTGTTTCCTTTACTGCTTGCACAATATACTGATTGAATAACATCGGGGATAGGCTACAACCCTTCTCACTCCCTTCCCAACCACTGCTTCCATGTTCATGGCCCACGACTCTTATAACTGCCATCTGGTTTCTGTGCAAATTGTAAATAGCCTTTTGCTCCCTGTATTTCACCCCTGATACCTTCAGAATTTGAAAGAGAGTATTCCAGCCAACATTGTCAAAAGCTTTCTCTGAATCTACAAAAGCTAGAAGCGTAGGTTTGACTTTCCTTAATTGATCTTCTAATATAACTCATAGGGTCAGTATTGCCTCACGTGTTCCAACATTTCTACAGAATCCAAACTGATCTTACCCAGGGTCGGCTTCTTCCAGTTATTACATTCGTCCGCAAAGAATTCTTTTTAGGATTTTGCAACTGTGACTTATTAAACTGATAGTTTGGTAATTTTCACATCTCTTAACACCTGCTTTCTTTGGAATTGCAATTATTATGTTCTTCTTGAAGTCTGAGGGTATTTCGTCTGTCTCATACATCTTGCTCACCAGATGGTAGAGTTTTGTCAGGGCTGTCTCTCCCTAGGCTATCAGTAGTTCTAATGGATTGTTGCCTACTCCCTGGGCCTAGTTTCGACTTAGGTCTTTCAGTGCTCTGTCAAACTGTTCACACAGTATCATATCTCCCATTTCATCTTCAGCTACATGCTCTTCCATTTCCATAATATTGTCCTCAAGTATATCGCTCGTGCATAGCCCCTCTATAAACTTCTTACACCTTTCTGCTTTCCCTTCTTTGCTTAGAACTGGGTTTCCATCTGAGCTCTTGATATTCATAAAAGTGGTTCCCTTTTCTCCAAAGGTCTCTTTAATTTCCCTGTAGGCAGTATCTATCTTACCGCTAGTGATATATGCCTGTACATCCTTACATTTGTCCTCTAGCCATCCCTGCTTAACCGTTTTGCACTTCCTGTCGATCTCATTTTTGAGACGTTAGTATTCCTTTTGGTCTGCTTCATTTACTTCATTTTTATATCTTCTCCTTTCATCAATTAAATTCAATATTTCTTATCTTACTCAAGGATTTCTACTAGCCCTCGTCTTTTTACCTACTTGATCCTCTGCTGCCTTCACTATTTCATCTCTCAAAGCTACCCATTCTTCTACCGTATTTCTTTCCCCCATCCTTGTCAATCGTTCCCTAATGATCTCCCTGAAACTCTCTACACCCTCTGGTTCTGTCAGTTTATCCAGGCCCCCTTAAATTCCCACCTTTTTGCAGTCTCTTCAGTTTTAATCTACAGTTCATAACCAATAGTTTATGGTCAGAGTCCGCGTCTGCCCCTGGAAATTTCTTACAATTTAAAACCTGGTTCTTAAATCTCTGTCTTACCATTATATAATCTATCTGAAACCTTCCAGTATCTCCAGGCCTCTTCCATTTAAACAACTTTCTTTCATGATTCTTAAACCAAGTGTTTGCTATGATTAAGTTATGCTCTGCGCAAAATTCTAGCAGGCGGCTTCCTCTTTCACTCCTTACCCCCATTCCATATTCACCTACTACGTTTCCTTTTCTTCCTTTTCCTACTATAGATTCCAGTCACCCACGACTATTAAATTTTCGTCTCCCTTCACGATCCGAATAATTTATTTTATCTCATCATCGTACATTTCATCAATCTCTTCATAATCTGCGGAGCTGGTTACCATATAAACTTGTACTACTGTGTTAGGCGTGGCCTTCGTGCCTGTCTTGGCCACAATAATGCGTTCACTATGCTGTTTGTAGTAGCTTACCCGTGCTCTTATTTTTTTATTCATTATTAAACCTACTCCTGCATTACCTCTATTTGATTTTGTATTTATAACCCTGTAGCGACCTGACCAGAAGTCTTGTTCCTCCTGCCACCGAACTTCACTAATTCCCACTAAATCTAACTTTAACTTATCCATTTCACTTTTTAAATTTTCTATCCTACCTGCCCGATTAAGGGATCTGACATTCCACGCTCCGATCCGTAGAACGCCAGTTTTGTTTCTCCTGATAACGACGTCCTCCTGAGTAGTCCCTGCCCGTAGATCCGAATGGGGCTTTCAGCCGTTCGCAGTATCAGCACAGCAAGGCCGGTTGGTTAGTGTTATAAGATCAGATCAGTCAATCATCCAGACTTTTGCCCCTACAACTACTGAAAAGGCTGCTGCCCCTCTTCAGGAACAACACGTTTGTCTGGCCTCTCAACAGATACCCCTCCGTAGTGGTTGCACCTACGGTACGGCTATTTGTACCGCTGAGGCAGGCAAGCCTCCCCACCAATGGCAAGGTCCATGGTTCATAGGGGAGGGGTGCGGGGATTAGGTGCATAATAACATGTAAATGATTACGACTGAATTTCTGTGTGAACCTCTAAATTCTGGAGAACGTCGTTTCAGATCCCTGTTCGGCCATTCAGATTTAGGTTTTTCCGTGATTTCCGTAAATCTCTTGAGACCAAATTTGACTGGCTTCCTGTGTGCTGTGCGATAGTGCCCAGTGAGTTAATGTATATACAGTAGCTTGTGATTTTGATTATGATAATATTTAACAGCATCACCTTCAGCACCTTCTAAAGGACACTAGAGAAAGTTTTTTTCTTGTTTTATCTTTCGTACATTGTAATTTCAGGAGAGTAGATTTGCGCCTCCCTTATCGCGGCGATCGGAAGTTAGAGCTCTTTCTGCGGCGTGCTTGCTGTTTATTACTTAGTCTCTGAGACTGATTTGGTTAGTACAGTTTTTACTGATTTTAAGTAGTTGTACGTAAGTACGTAATTGGAAATGGATAGCGACTGTGCTTGTTGTATTCAGAAAGTTAATTGGCCAGTAGGTCCTTAATAGAAGGTACAGTTCACCTAAAGATAAGACTCCTTATTGTTCTGGGCAATAACGAGATAAATGACTACCATCACATAATACACTATAATGGTATCACTGGTAGTTTTACTTAAGGAGTGTCTGATAACCACACACATTCAGATTCTCAAGCAGGAAGCGGTATATTGCCTACTGGAGAGCACAGTTTTTCCGGCTTTGCTAACGAACAGGTGTGGAGTGACCTACGAGTTGAGGTCGCTGCTCCACACTCCAACAATGCACAGAAGAAAATACAATTAACTGACTCGAAATAAGAACTGTGTGCTGGACTGAAATGGAATCGAACTTTTTGTCCGTAATTTGTTTCCGTTGTGGCTGGATGCTGGTGGGTTGGCTGGTGTTGCGAGGTGGCAGCTGTATGTAGGGGCGCAGCTACCGATCTACTTCCAGGTAGGCTGCACTGCTCCCCATAACGTTGCGGTGCCAGGCGTTTGACAACCTGTGGGGGCTTGCGTTACTGCGGCGTCTTCTGAACTTAAGTAGGCTGGGTTGCACCGGTCGACAAATACTACTGTGTCTACCAGCCCGCCCGGCTAGCCGCGTGGTGTAACGCGCTGCTTCCCGAGTGGGAAGGCGTGCCGGTCCGCAGCACGAATCTGCCTAGCGGATTAGTGTCAAGGTCCGGTGTGCCAGTCAGCCTGTGGATGGTTTTTAAGGCGGTTTTCCATCTACCTCGGCGAATGTGGGCTGGTACATCTTATTCTAGATCCCCAGTTTAATACACAATACACTGTGTCTACCCCTTTAATGCGGAGAGTGAGCGTTTTATCATTTCATCCTGCAACTGTGTAAAGGCATTGATAGGATGGCTCCAGTGTGCTGCACCGTGGGTCGCGTTGGGTTTTCTGTGCCATGTAGCTCCACTCGGTAGCACGGCCTCCATTTGCCTTCAGATTTTGGAGAGGAAATCTTGAGTAGAGTACAAAGGGGTCGGTTGTTTTTTGAAAAACTCTCCTGGTACAGGCAAAGGTTCTCAATACATCAGTTTACCTGGGAGGGTGGAGGAGGCAGATGTGGCTGATTGTCTTCTTTTAATGCATTGCACAATCCCAACAGCACTACTGGAAGTGTGTCAATCCACGAATCCGTCATATGGTATGTTATAAAGGCTTTCAAGGAACGGTATATAAACTCCACATTGCAGTTTTGCAGCTGTGTGGTACAGTGAAGTTCTTGTCCCGTACAGCTGGGTCACTGCACAGGATATTTCTGTATCCCACTGCCAATCCTGGTCGACAGTCTCTTGCTGGGGACAGCAATAATGTGAAATCCGTCTGCAGCCAATAATGTGAAATCCATCTGCAGCTGAACATGTGTATCGCAGTTGGTACTTCCAGTGGAATACCTTCACCCAACTGGTGTATCTTCAATCATCGCGAGGCAGTATCGGCAGTTACGTGCGACTGGGACTGGTCCTACAAAGCCCAAGTATACATGTAAGAATCATGTCTCTCAGATGTTAGTTCTTTGAGAATGAGACTCGGAGGTTGTAATGTCCATTTGCATTCTGCTGTAGCGCGTCACTGATAGTGCTGAATAAGGTGCCTGTCAAAATCACTGGCGGGGCATTGGCAATTGGATGTGCAAGGAGCGTGACTTGCATGAGGCTTGTTTGGTAGGCTTCAGATGGTGCTTGTATTCATCAGTTCAAGTAACAGGTGAGGTACCATGTACTTTGGAGCCAGTGAGAATGGCATAATGGCATGGAGTGGCGTTTGGGCCTCAGCAGCGTGGGGCAGGTACCGACGCACTTTGTGAACAGTTTTGTGACCAGGGAGGATTTAAGTGTGGCTTACGTACCAGTTGCGGAAACTCAGAATCCCAGAAATTTCACTGCATTACCACCGATGGTGCAAGCACCCAGATTGATGTGGATTCTGTAGTCATCAAAACTTGGGAAAAGTGTAAGTAGATGTCTTTCATATTTTCCTGACGATGACGATGTCCGTGTATGCAAACCAGAAGCCTAGTCCCCACAAAATCTCATCGGTAAAGTGTTAGAAAGTCTGTGCTGTATTCCATAGGCCATATGACATTTATGGGAAGGGATGTAGTAACTGAAGTTTTATGGGCAGTCTTCGTTGCCACAGATGGGTTTTAATAAGTTGGTACTCAAAATCTTTGATGTGGTGCACAGGTTAGAGGTCGGCAGTTGTCCAAGCGTTAAGTCCTGTGTAGGTGGCACAGGGGCGTCAGCTGTTCGGTTTATTTGGTACTAGATGAAAGGGAGAAGCCCATTTGCAGTCTGATGGTCATGCCGTGCTTGCCTGGATCATTGTGTCGAATTCCGCTTTTGTGATGAGGAGTTTGTTGTGAGCCAGTCGTTTGGACCGCGAGAAAACAGGAGGCCCCTCGCGTTGTCCTGATGTGATGCACTGTAGAGTGGTGTGGCGGCGGGCGGCGCGTTGGGGAGGGGGGGGGGGGGGGTTGTGTTTGGGGGGGGCAATGACTCGTTTTTGGCGGGTCGCGTAACTGATGCAACTTTCAATTACGTGACCAGATCCAAAACAGACATGTTCCTCACATCATGGTTGAAGTCACAGGAAGACAGGAAAAACACCCTGATGGTAGTGTGGGTCTCATCTACAGCTACAAATCGCCACTCGAAATACTTCTATAGATCGATATTCAAATTTAAAGTCACGAACCCATATGTAGGTATGAGTGAACCATTTGTGCGTGACCACGTAAGCTACAGCAGGCACCTGAGAAACACACAAATATCTGTGACTGTAACCACCAGAAACTGCATCTTAGTGGTTCTAACTGTTATCAATACACGTTGCGATAGTTGCCTGGGCTGATGTTGCTGGCAGAATTGCCCGCCAGGCGAGTGAGGCTACAGTTCGCTTTTCGTAGCCAGGAAAGCGGCGATTGCACCTCTGTGTTCTGTCGCCAAAACGACAGAGGAAAAAGCACTCATGCCAGTCTGGCGAGAGTGAGGTGCGCACGCTGTGTTGTTCATGTAATGGCGTGCTATCTTGTAACTGCCGCCTGCCGAGTCAGCCTGTCTCTGGCGGGCGTTGCAGTAAACACCTGAGGAATAGCAGCCCCGGATACCTTGTCCGTGATCTCTGTCAACTTGCAGAACTTCACCTCTTGAGTTACAGAGAGAGACTTTGATACTTTACTTTCCGTGCCCAGGAGAAGGACATCACACTTTTCCTCTCCAGAATTCCACAACCTTTGTGTGATCTACTGTGGCATTTAAAACATATTTCTGAGTACAGGCTGCGTCTGTGTCTTAGCATACTAGTAGTTGCTCCGCAGCTCTATATAACGTCTTCCTCATTCCACATGAGATCAAATTTTTTCCTTTCTGTGAGACTCCTGTTCTTAATCTATTATGGGTTCTCCAAGTAATTTAGAGTAGGTGGTGAGCACAACTCATTTATTCATTTTGAGTGTAGCCCTCTTGCTTAGGAGCACTTTACTGTCACATGTATAAAGTCCGGCTTGATGTCTAATGGGACATCTAATGGTTGAATTCGCTGCAAAAGCTTTTTCTTGACTTCAGTGGACGTAGTGTAGGTGTGTAACTGTACATCAAGTGTTTCGGGTTTTCAGTCTGCTTCTTCTGTTCTATTTCTCCCCCCATTCTGTGTCTTATGGGTGGGGATGCAATGCCGACTGAGTGGTTGATCTTTGGGACTAGGACTGGTTTAACACACAAAATAGACTGACTTTTTTATGCAACGACCACATGCCTGGTATGGATTGATGGTCCACAAAACTGTGCTCTATATTCTCCCACAAAGAAACAGAGACCAGCGCTATTGACTGGAGAATGTGGGGAATTTTTTCCTGTGTAAATCTTGTCGACTGTCTCAAGATGTTGTTTCTGCTGCAGATTTTTGCTTTAAAACCTATACAGTACGTTATAAAAAAAAAAAGGATGCGATCCAGAGTAAGTCTCAGGCATATTAGGACCTCACAGGGTTGAATAACCCATAGTCTCCACTTAGTATTCAGTTTTCTTTCAGCGTCTCTGTTTCTTAAGTGGAAAGCACATCCTTGAGTCTTCTCTAGATTGAGCTTGAGATGAGTCTCCCCATTCTCAACCATTCAAGTGCGTTGCTTTTTTTAACTTCAACTTTCCATAGGTCCTCCCTTGGGTCGTCACAGCTGTTATCTTCATACATAATTGCCTTGGATCTGGAAGGTCTTGTTGATCAACATTTGCATCATACTCCGCAAGCCACCTAACGGAGTGTGGCGGAGGGTACTTCTCGTACCAATAACTGATCCGCCTCCTCTGCTCCACTCGCGAATAGCGTGTGGGAAGAATGATTATCGGTAAGTCTTTGTAGTTGCTCTAATCTCCCGAATTTTCTTGTTGTGATCATTTCGTGAGATGTATGTGGGACGAAGTAATATGGTTTCCGACTTTTCCCGGAAAGTGTCTCTCCTAATTTCAATGCTAAACTTCTCCGTGATGCACAACGTTTCTCTTTTAGCGTCTGCCACCAGAGTTTTTTGAGCATCTCTATATTATTCTTGCACCGACCAAACGATCCCGTGATGAAATGTGCCGCTCTTCGTTGGATCTTCTCTCTCTCTTCTACCAGTCCTAACCCAGCAAAGGATCCCAGACTGATGAACAATATCCAAGAATAGGTCGATAAAGCACCTTGTAAGCCACTTCCTTCGTCGATGTGTTACATTTCCTTAAGATTTTTCCTGTGAATCTCAGTGTGGCATCTGCTTTTCCTCCGATCTGTTTTTTGTGTTCATTCCAGTTAAGGTCGCTCTGGATAGTTACTTGCACATATTTTACAGTAGATATTGTTTCCAGCAATTTGATCTTTCGTATAGATGTTGTGGTCTAGGCGTAGCGTCTTTGATTCATAATCGAATACGTCTTCTATCCCGGGTTCGAATCCTGCCGCTACATTAATTCTGATTAACAATCAGCAGTGACAGCCGAAGAATTCCGGCATAAAAAGTCACCCTAATTCTGCCAACGGCCTTACCAAAGAGGGCGGAAGAGCGGACAGAGGTTCAGAGCACTCTCTGTCCTAGGGATTGGAAACTGCTGCCAAGGTCGGAACAATCAGCAATGATCAACGGCATGAGGATGCAGAAGGCATTGGAAAACACTGCATTCAAGACGCGTAACATGTATCCACAGGACATGTGGCCTGTAATTGAAGAAGTGTCATGATGATCTCTCCAGTGGCAAAAGATTCCGGAATAGTCCCCCATTCGGCTCTCCGCGAGGGGACTGCCAAGGAGGAGGTTACCATGAGAAAAAGGCTGAATAATTAACGTAAGGATAACGTTCTACGAGTTGGGGCGTCAATTGTCAGAAGCTTGAACGTGGTAGGGAAACTAGAAAATCTGAAAATGGAAATGCAAAGGCTCACTCTAGATATTGTAGGGGTCAGTGAAGTGAAGTGGAAAGAAGACAAGGATTTCTGGTCAGATGAGTATAGGGCAATATCAACAGCACCGGAAAAGGGTATAATGGGAGTAAGATTCCCTATGAATAAGAAGATAGGGCAGAGAGTGTGTTACTGTGAACAGTTCAGTGGCAGGGTTTTTCTTATCAGAATCGACAGCAAACCAACACCGACAACGATAGTTTAGGTTTACATGCCGACGTCGAAAGCAGAAGATGAAGAGATAAAGAGTATGAGGATATTGAAAGGGTAATAAAGTATGTAAAGGAGGATGAAAATCAAATAGTCATGGGGGACTGGAATGCAGTTGTAGAGGAAGGAGTAGAAGAAAAGGTTACAGGAGAGTATGGGCTTGGGACAAGGAACGAGAGAGGAGAAAGACTAATTGAGTTCTGTAACAAGTTTCAGCTGGTAACAGCGAATACTCTGTTCAAGAATCACAAGAGGAAGAGGTATACTTGGAAAAGGCCGGGTAATATGGGAATATTTCAGTTAGATTACGTCATGGTCAGACAGAGATTCCGAAATCAGATACTGCATTGTAAGCTGTACCCAGGAGCAGATATAGACTCAGATCACAACATAGTAGTGATGAAGAGTAGGCTGAAGTTTAAGACATTAGTCAGGAAGAATCTATAGGCAAAGAAGTGGGATACGTAAATACTAAGGAATGACGAGATATGGTTGAAGTTCTCTAAGGCTATAGATACAGCAATAAGGAATAGCTCAGTAGGCAGTACAGTTGAAGAGGAATGTTGGTTCAAATGGCTCTGAGCACTATGACACTTACCATCTGAGGTCATCAGTCCCCTAGAACTTAGAACAACTTAAACCTAACTAACCAAAGGACATCCATGCCCGAGGCAGGATTCGAACCTGCGACCGTAGCGGTCGCGCGGTTCCAGACTGAAGCGCCTAGAAACGCTCGGCCACACCGGCCGGCGAGTAGGAATGTGTATCTCTAAAATGGGCCATCACAGAAGTTGGGAAGGAAAACATAGGTACAAAGAAGGTAACTGCGAAGAAACCTTGGGTTATAGAAGAGGTACAAAGAAGGTAACTGCGAAGAAACCGTGGGTAACAGAAGAAATACTTCAATTGATCGATGAAAGGAGGAAGTACAAAAATGTTCCGGGAAACTCGGGAATAGACAAATACAAGTCGCCGAGGAATGAAATAAATAGGAAGTGCAGGGATGCTAAGACGAAATGGCTGCAGGAAAAATGTGAAGACATCGAAAAAGAAATGATTGTCGGAAGGACAGACTCAGCATACAGGAAAGTCAAAACAACCTTCGGTGACATTAAAATCAAGGGTCATAACATTAAGAGTGCAACGGAAATTCCACTGTTAAATGCAGAGGAAAGAGCGGATAGGTGGGAAGAATACATTGAAAGCCTCTATGAAGGGGAAGATTTGTCTGATGTAATAGAAGAAGAAACAGGAGTCGATTTACAAGAGATAGGGGATTCAGTATTAGAAACAGAATTTAAAAGAGATTTGGGGGACTTAATATAAAATAAGGCGCAAGGGATAGATAAGATTCCATTAAATTTTTAAAATCGTTGGGGGAAGTGACAACAAAACGACTATTAACATTGGTGTGTAGAATGAATGAGTCTGGCGACATATCATCTGACTTTCGAAAAAGCATCATTCACACAATTACGAAGACGGTAAGAGCTGACAAGAGCGAGAATTATCGCACATTCAGCTTAACAGCTCATGCATCCAAGTTGCTTACAAGAATAATATACATTATAATGCGCTAGATGATGATCAGTTAGGATTTAGGACAGGTAAAAGGCACGAGAGAGGCAATTCTTACGTTGTGGTTAATAATGGAAGCAAGACCAAAGAAAAACCAAGACACGTTCATGGGATTTGTCGACTTGGAAAAAGGGTTCGACAATGTAAAATGGTACAAGATGTTCGAAATTCTCAAAAAAATAGGGGTAAGCTATAGCGAGAGAAGGGTCATATACAATATGTACAACAGCCAAGAGGGAATAATAAGAGTGGATGACAAAGAACGAAGTGCTCGTATTGACAACGGTGTAAGACAAGAATGTAGCCTAAAGCCTGTACTGTTCAATCTGTACATCGAGGAAGCAATGATGGAAATAAAAGAAAGGTTTAGGAGTGGAATCAAAATTCAAGGTGAAAGGATATCAATGACACTATTTGCTGATGACATTGCTATCTTGAGTGGAAGTGAAGAAGAATTACTTGATCTTCTCAATGGATTGAACAGTCTAATGAGTACAGAGTATGGCTTGAGAGTAAATCGAAGAAAGACGAAGGTAATGAGAAGTAGTAGAAATGAGAACAGCGAGAAACTTAACATTAGGATTGATGGTCACGAAGTAGATGCAGCTAAAGAATTCTGGTACCTAGGCAGTAAAATAACCACTGACGGACGGAACAAGGAGGACATCAAAAGCAGACTAGCAATGGCAAAAGGGTATTCCTGGCCAAGAGAAGTCTACTAGGATGAAATATCGGCCTTAATTGGATGAAGAAATTTCTGAGAATGTACATCTGGAGTACAGACTTGTATGGTAGTGAAACATGTACGGTGGGAAAACCGGAACAGAATTGAATCGAAGCATTTGGGATGTGGTGCTACAGACGAATGTTGAAAATTAGGTGGACTGATAAGGTAAGGAATGAGGAGGTTCTGCGCAGAATCGGAGAAGAAAGGAACATGTGGAAAACACTGATAAGGAGAAGGGACAGGATGATATGACATCCGTTAAGACATGAGGGAATGACTTCCATGGTACTAGAGGGAGCTGTAGAGGTCAAAAACTGTAGAGGAAGACAGAGATTGTAATACATCCAGCAAATAATTGAGGATGCAGGTTGCAAGTGCTACTCTGAGATGAAGAGGTTAGCACAGGAGAGGAATTGGTGGCAGCATCTATGACAACACACCGCCTTAGGTAATCCACTCTTCTGGTTTCTGCAGCAGCTCTTCTTACCTTTTAGCGTTTGTCATGTCATCTCTGTTTCACCATTCTTATGTAGTTGATGAGCTATTTCATTCGGCGTTACTCTCGTGAATTCCTCTAGTGACTTTTTAGGGTCGTTGCTTAGATTTTTAATTAGTTTCCATGCCCTCCTACCGTTTTGATCCATATCTAGATCAGCTAAAGGATCTTACCCTTTTTACCTTCTGTGATATGTCAACAGTTTCACCTGTTGAATGGTGTTTTCAGCTAGTGGATATCTTTCATATTTATCTTGATAGGTCTCAAGTAGGCTAAGTATGTCTGGTTTAAGGCCTGTATGCTATTGAGTTCGGCACCCACGAGATATGTGTTTCTGAGCGATCTTTTTTACTAGGGCTGCGAAACCCTCATTCGATTTAGCAGTCGCTTTAAGTTTTGGAGCTGCACTATCGAGTCCTTTTCAAAAAGTTTCCCAGCGCGCCTTTTTCAAATTGAATTGTCATTTAAAGGAACTTCTTCTGGGCTGATAACTCCAGCCACTGTACAGATTATGGGATTTTTTTTGGTTTCCATTCCTCGACTGTTGTTACCAAAAGTTGAGCTGCTTGCGCACTGATAAAACATTATCCGGATTATAGCCCTTGCGCCATCTTCCACTTCGAAAAGAAGGTTTCAGTTTTGGGTCATGTATGAGTCTCAGGCTTTCCCTTTCCACCCAGCTCTCCAGCTCAACTCCATTGTTGTCTGTAAACCCAGCTTGAGCGTCTGCAATTGAAATCTCCCAACACAATCTTGATACTCTTTGAGTTGCATTTAATGGGTTCATCGAAACTGAAGTCTGCATTATGTGTTTTGTAGACAGATGTTATTATGCAGCTTACTAGCTCTGTTGTTAGCAGTTCTATATTGTCCCAGCATGTCAGACTTTCAGATTTAACGAACCCTGGCATTATAGACTCATCTTCCATATTGTTCATGGTGACTTTCTAGGACAAATCAAGTTCCTTCAATTTTTGCGGATCTCCACAGAGGCAGGTGGAGGCAGGGTGACGACTGTGGCTCTGGTAGAACTGATGTTGACAGTTGGTGAGCGATCAACAGGCAGGATGCCTGGGCACGCACTTCCCTAGAACAACTCTTGCAGATAAGTTCATAGTTGTTCCTAGTGCCGCTGCTGCAGCGTGCCCATCTCTTTCATGTGCTGCACCTACAGTAGCAGCTGCTGTTGCCGTACAGTTGTTCCTGGTGTTGCAACTGTTGCTTTACTTGTTGCATTGTTTTTGTTGCTGTTCTAACTGTTACACGATACTGTCCTCGAAGTGACCCCTTTTTAGGACATAATAAATGGCACTCTTCACCTAAAGATAAGTTTCTTTATAGATCTGCCAAATAACAAGATAGATGACAACTGTTACATAAAATAAAATTCCCGACAAAAATAGTGAAGCACCCAGAAGGCATGGTTAGATCTCAGCAGGGCCGACGCAAGCCCAAGTGCCGCTCCGTGCGAGCTGCTAAATTGCCGCCCCCCCCTTTTTTTTTTCTTTTTTACAAAACGTGTGTGGTATTTTATTTAAACAAATCTGTAGGAAATGTCAGCAATCAATAGCAATTTTTGTTTGTACTTTTCAGATCTACCTAGATTTCGGCCACTGAGTGACCAGTCTAAAAATGGTTCAAATGGCTCCGAGCACTATGCGACTTAACTTCTGCGGTCATCAGTTGCCTAGAACTTAGAACTAATTAAACCTAACTAACCTAAGGACATCACACACATCCATGCCCGAGGCAGGATTCGAACCTGCGACCGTAGCGGTCACGCGGATCCAGACTGAAGCGCCTTTAAACGCACGGCCACACCGGCCGGCAGTGGCCAGTCTCAAACCTTTTAATATGTGCTTACATCCAAACCGTCATGTTGACAGTTACGTTCAGCATGACAGTATAGATGTAAACATAACTCAAAGCATTGAGAATAGCCACACTGTGCCCGAAATCTATGTAGATCTGGAAAATAAAAACAAAAATTGCGACTGATTGGTGACATTCTCTACAGATTTGTACAAAACAGTCGCTGGGCACCAGTTCAAAAATGGAGTCAAACCTGATTGAAGAAATCTAGGTTATTTTAATAAGCCTTGTGAATTTACAAAAATGTTCAAATGTGTGTGAAATCTTATGGGACTTAACTGCTAGGGTCATCAGCCCCTAAGCTTACACACTAGTTAACCTGAACTTGAACGAAAGCATATTTTGAAACCTGCAGAACAGAAGAAAAGTTTGTGTCTTTCTTGACGGATTCCAAAGAATTGGCTACAGAGTTAGAGCTAGACGATCTAACATTACCACGGATAAGTGTTTCCCGGCGATGAAGTAAGAAGTCAATACACTTTACCTATGAAGGAAGGCATGAGACAATAGATGACCCAACAAAACGTTACAAGATTGAATTTTACTATTATCTTTTAGATATAATAACCACATCTTTGGATGAAAGGTTCAATCAACTGAAATCTCATCGTGATTATTTTGATTTTTTCTACGACATCGGGGAGCTGAAGAATGCACCTCCTGACAGCCTGGACACAAAGTGTAGAAACCTCGCAGCAATTTTGCAAGATCATGAGTCAAGCGACACTGATGCATTGGAGTTGAGGGAAGAACTAAAAGTGCTTTCAACATTGTTGAAACCTGGAATAGGTCCAAAAGAGACTCTAAAGTTTATAGAAAGATATAATTTTTGCCCTAATGTTAACATTGCTCTGAGAATTCTCCTAACACTCCCAATGACAGTAGCGAGTGGAGAGAGGAGTTTCTCAAAACTGAAATTGATAGAGAATAACGATGATGTGATGTTGGGCTTATAGATTTGAATGATGGACGTGGATCGGTAGTACTTGTATGTAGTTTGGGAACGCACAACAATGCGAGCATATCCGCTGCATGGTCAAAACACAGTCCTGTCACAGTAACTCAGTTCACTCTGTTTCTAGACAGGCTGCAGAAGGTGGCGGATATGGCTTTGTCCGACTTATGCTCAGTTCCGACTTAAAATGTCATGATCACATGCGCAAAGCTGTATAAATGGGAGCAGTTGCAAGATGTGTAGGGACTAACTAAGACCTCGTTGGATTTTTACTGCAGCAGATAGGTTCGAGAAAGGTGGCTCATTTCGAGATATGATTCAATTGTGGCTGTGATCCTTCTCAATGAGTCATCGCGTTTAACTCAGTGGATATATATAACGGAACATCTGACATGGTATCGAGGCAGAATACGTTACACATACTGGATAAATATCTAGCGGCGTGAGGGAGTTGCAAATACTGGTCACATGCTGTGTTCCTTAGCCGAATGACTTTCAAAATTCATCGGGCGGGTGTGTGATATGTCCACATTTGAGGATCAGGTTTATAAAATATATCTGTTTGCGTAAAGGATATGTCTATGTGCTGTTGTAGGGAGGGTGTGGATTTGACTTAGGGTACTGTGATAACGATGGGAAGAGTATGTCTAGTGCTAAGGAAGGTACAGGTATTTCCAGAGCCACAGCATTCAACAGAGAGTATTTCCAATACTTCGTTCATTGCTGAATACCGTACATTTTAGACCTAGATCGTAAGACTTAATTGTAAGTATAATGATAGAAGAAATATGTGAGGCATTTTATAGAATCTGTTCGCGTATGCAAAGTCTGTGGTGGTACTGATTCGCGTTCCCACGTTAATGATAGTGGTCTTCCGATGCAGAGGCCTGTTGGAGTGTAGGAATGTATGATAGTTAACTTTACCATGTTCTAGACGACTGAATAGCGAACTAAGTATGTGCTAGGATGCTTTCGTGATCAAGTGTAACTTTGAGAAGATGGCGCGTTTGGGGTGGAGCGTTATTCCCTCCCATGTAAATTGTTCAGTCAACTGCTTCTGCACATTTGTTGCCTTTATTTAGTTGAGGGAATATGGATTGTGGTGTGTTGGACACACGTTTGCCTGTTCTCTAGACGTGGGAAAGACCGTAATTAGTTTGTAAACAAAATTGATCATGTGGAATCTGTTAAATCACTGACGTCGGTATGCGAGAGTGCGAATATCAGTTTACTCTACTCGTTTCTAGTTAGTCAATGGTTTACAGCACACTGCGCCTCGCTAATGTTTGGTGTTTATGGAGAAATAATTTACAGTCTACATCTGGCGCATTATGTTGCGTTAGCGATCGGGTGGCTAGTGCTGTGTGCTTGATATCGAGAAGAATGGTGGAAATTGTATAATATTATGGCTAAAATACTGGTGTTATTGTAATCGACTAGTCTGGAGATGACTGTAGAAATGCGAGCAAGAAAGCAGAAAGAGTAGAGCGTTTATGCCAAGGGGAAATGAGCATGTCTTTGAACGTCAGTTCTGAGAGTGCCTTCAGTTCGCTGATGTAAAGGGGGTGATTTGATATGGTTGGGGATATGAATTGCTCCAGTATTCTTGCTAGTATAGTACCTATTTGATGACTTGTAGACAAATTTCCCATGTTTAGTTGTCGGTGCAAAATGGTGATCAGTGTAAAATAGTTTATTACTACTGAGTGTAGCATCTGTAGAAAGAATGAACAGGTTGGGGGTGTATAGATTGAGGGAACTGTCTGTGAAATTCAGCAATCTTTGCAAAATAATCGCTGGAAGTCCGAGAAAGAAAAGGTGGATGATGCTTCAATACCTGCGGCATAAATAATTCTACTGGTAAATTCGATAAGAGCAAATGAGAATGCTCGATTGATTGTGGTGGGATATAGAATCGGTGAGAACATTTGTGTATGTTGAGAGCAGGAAGGCTATCACGTTATGTCCGGGAGGAAGACTGGATTAGGCGATATTTTGGTAAACAGGTTCTGTTAGGGTGAGAATTTCCGTGCATATAAGCTGAGGCATGATGAAAGTGGGCGTTAACTGTTTCTGGGACACTATACAATTCCTGAGAGGAAGACTTGGCTTTTTTTTTTTTTTTTAATTATATGAAGAGATGAGACGTAAGATTGGGAAGGTTGTTACATGAGTTTGTAATTATGCACGTGCACTTGGTGGTGTTGCGTCGGTCATGCTGGGGGGGGGGGGGGGCGGGGGGGGGCCGGTACTTGCAGTTGATCGCATCTGTCAACACACTCTATGCTCTTGTGCATTCAATGGTAAAGACAGGTGGCGCCTGAAGATGCCTCGAATATGAGACTGGTGTAAGCGCTGCTTGGAATGCAACTTTCACCGGTGTTCGGTGGCAGTGGCTGGCAAATGCGACGGAGCGGATGGGGCCCGAGCTGTGGCTGCCTCCCTACGTGGGGATTTGTGGCGCACAAGATGAAGCGTCAGTCAATCGTCACTTACGGTCCGTTAGAATCGCTAAGGGGGGAAAGCAGGTTCTGCTATTGTGGAATGGAATTCTGAAGTGTCTTCGCTGGACCGTAGTTAGACTGAGGGTAGCAAGGAAGGCCAAATGCATGTGGCTCTGCTTGGAGTGCGCATTGTGTAAATAAACGCCTGGTCATTCGCAGCGCCTACATACAACTCTGGCCTGCGTTCGGTTGCAGCTCACGGTTGCGCTCCCACCCAATCACATCAACATGTGTGTGTAGTCAAACACGTATTTGGATAGGAATTTCCCAGGTATTATGTATGAATGGGAGGTGTGGCCACCTCATGCTTGCAGAAGCCAAGCAGGGGCTGTGCGTGGTTTGACATCTGAGGTATATGTCACTTATCACTACTTCCTGTGTACTCAATGGACTGGGGGGTGTGGACTGTCCTTGCGTGTGTTGATTGCATTATTTCAGGAATGGGTCTGTAGGGCTTCATATGCGCTATTTGAATAGTTTACGAGTACTTAGCATGTCTACACATCATTGTGCTGTATTATTTCGGAGCAGTTTGCAGGTCTGCACTGAAATTATTACTGAAAATTAAGAGTTGTTTGGCTATTTGGACGTAAATGTTTTGCATTATTTACGAGCAGTTCGCGTGTCTGTAGGCTGTGCGATGTGTTATTTTTAACTGTTTACAATTAGGAAGCGTGTGTATAGAGCATTATACATGAGTTATGTAGGAGTGGTTTGCAGGTCTGTATGGTGTGGGACATGTCAGTGCATGTGTTCTGTGATACATCTACTCCATCCCTAAATAAAGTACATTTGTTCGAACATTCATGGGCCTAGTGCAGGCTGAGTCCTTTTACCAGAAACCCTTGGGAGAGGTTGCATCCTGGAGGCTTAGTTTAGTGGTGATGAGCTTTGTTTGCAACCATTTTCTTAGGTTGGTGGCAGAAGAGAAAGTGACCTTTCTTTACTGGCAGAATTCGAACTTGATGCTGGTTCCTAGGCGGAAGTGGCGGTGGGGTGGCTGAGGTTAGTACAAGTGTCCCTTCTTTCCAACAATTTTCTTAGGTTGGCAGAGAAAGTGCAAGTGACCTTTCTTTACTGCCAGAATTCAAACTCAGCGCTGGTTCCTAGGAAGAGGAGGCAGTCTGCACATTGAAAAGTAGTTGAACGTCTTTTCATACTTATATGAATCTGTAAATTGAATTATTTAATATGATTAAAACTGAAATGCAATTAAGTACTTCGGCAATTGATAGCTTAGATACACAATGTGGGTGTTAGCATATTTACAGAAGACTATGTCCGGCACGTGTATGGAGGTGGCAACTGATGGTGTGTGGCGTAAGCGGTCGGACGCCTGTAGGGTGGCGGCACGGCAGGTGTCTGGTTATAATGCGCACGCGAGAGAGAGGGAGAAGATGATCTTGAGTCAGTTAACTTAGCGAGAGCCTTCTTTGTCGAGCACTCCACATGGTGGACCAGTGGTTGTGTGACGTCTGGGCAGATTCCACTCTCCAGCAAACAACTTTGGCGCCAAGTGTGTTCTTTGTCAGCCATGCAACCACATAGTGGATCGCTAACCGACCACTGTGATGTCGTCATTGGCAGGTTCAAACCTGTCCAGGAAAACAATTTTTGCGCCATAATTGTGGCAGGGCGTTCTTTTGTCCACCAAGTGCTGGACCAACAGACTGACCGTTATGTGACATTGGGGGAGATTCCACTCTTGGGTGACCAATTTTGGCGCAAAACATGTGGGAGGGACGAATACACTTGATGAACGGACAACCTACCATTGTGATGTCAGAATCGGGAGGTTCGAACGAGCAGAACATTTTTACGCCACTGGACCCACGCTGTCCTAGTGGCCACTTGACCAGTGACATGCGCGTGGGCTGCCGCCGACTGGTGGCGCCAGGGGTAGCCTCCTCTGCTGGCGACGATTTGAACTAAGTCAATTGGAGTTTGGACCTAGTGGCAAGCGCACTGGATGTTGGCATCTCAAAGAAGTGTACTAAGTCTGTTGGAGGACAAGTGATGACAGAACTGCTTGAAATAAAGACATCAGTCCTTTTTCCCTGTAAAATCAGAGGATGTGAATTACGTTAGTACAAGTGCAGTTTATTATTTGACGCAATTTTGATAGGTTAGCAGTAAAAAAACATAAGTGATAGTCAAAGTTCATAGGATATGGACTATTTCATATGCATGATCGATGATGGTGTTGGAGATTTTTGTTATAGATGTAAGGCAAATGGTTTTCTTCGTGCCGAAATTGTACATCTTAATTAAATAATAAATGGTAATAATAAATAGAAGTACAGTTTTCCAGACATTATCGTGTTGGAATTTGAATTTGGCCCAATTTTCTAGTGGAGGTAGACCAATAATAATAATAATAATAATAATAATAATAATAATAATAAATAATAATAAATGATAATAAACAATAATGAATAATAACGAATAATAATAAAGATAAGTATGGTTTTGCAGCCATTATCCAGTTGGAATTTGAATTTGGCGCCAATTTTTTCTGGAGGGTTT
Organism: Schistocerca serialis cubense; assembly: GCF_023864345.2. Classification (NCBI taxonomy): domain Eukaryota; kingdom Metazoa; phylum Arthropoda; class Insecta; order Orthoptera; family Acrididae; genus Schistocerca; species Schistocerca serialis. The sequence goes on from NC_064640.1 coordinate 833,956,541, forward strand.
GGTTAGTGGACATAGGACAATTGATCTACTTTCCCGCCAAAATTCGAATTACGCGCCAGTTTTGTGGGGGTTAGGTTAGGGGATGTAGCCCAATTTTCCCTGCCAAAATCCGCCATCTTCAATAACATCACGGCAGCGCTCTCTGGTGGCAGGGGTATGAACTAACACAGTTGTACTCTGGTCCTCGTAGTGAACACATGTGCATGGTGTAAATAATAATAATAAATGATAATAAATGATAATGAATAATAATGAACGATAACAAATGATGATAAATGATAATGGATAATAGTAAAGACAACTATGGTTTTCCCACCATTATTGTGTTGGAATTTCGAGCCACTTTTTGCTACCTTAGTGGGCATAACCCAATTGACCTATTTTACCACCAAAATTCATATTTCTCGCCATTTTTCTGAGGTTTAGGTTAGTGAAAATACCCCAAATGACCTATTTTCCCGCCATAATCCGCTATGTTGAATGACGTCATACACCATTACCAAATCAACACGCCACCATCTTGGATGACGTCATCGCCGCCATCTTGAATAAATTTGGCAAAAATGCAGAGTGGAACAGAATGAAGGTAGTCCCACTACTGGCACAGTCCTTTCAATGTTCGTGGTAGGGGAAGCTGTTGGCTGTAATTCACTTTTCTGGACAGAGGTATGATTACAGCTTTTGAGACATTGTATCCCAGGAATGGTAGTTCTTGCTTGGCAAAAAAACGTTTATCCAGATTTACCATGATTCCAAAATCTTGTAACTTGTAAATAGTGACAATGGTGTTCGAGGCTGCGGGGAAAAATCAGAATATAATCCATGTAACAACATGAAAACATATGGGAACTGAGGCTCCGATAATCACCACCTGGGCGGGATGTTCCGTTTTTCGTCTCGAGCATGTGCAAAGTAGAAGCCTATGAGGATTGAGATCTAGATACTGAACCATCTGATAGCATTTTACTGAACTCAGACTGAGTTGCTTGTAATTTATCAGGAGGTAGGCATCGTGGGTTTGCGGCCACTCGATGCCCAGTAGTCGAGGGATTGAAATGTCGTGTAGAGTGGCAGCGGTTTTTTCAGGCGAGCGCTGGATCAGTAAGCACAGGATACTTGCTTAGCAGCTGTACACCAAGATCGTTGGCCTCCAGCGCGCGGGCAAGCGAGGGAGGGACAGCGGAGCAAGGGTTCCTCATAGCGGTTGCACGCTGAAGGTCATGAATTGAGGCGTGTGTGGTCGATAAAGTCTTCAGCCATGGCAGGCAATTCGCAGCGTAATTCTGCATTACTGTCGCGCAAGCTAGCCCTGGCACTCATTATGGCATTGCTGTGGGATTATATTTCAGATATTTGAGCTACTCACATATGACAGTCCTTCTGTAGCTTTGTTGTCTCAGTGGAAGAACGAATCGACACCTTCCTGCATGCCACGTGGATGTGTGGTCTGAGTGGATATGGAAACGGTAACGAATCCTGTTGATGCACTAAGTCTGGTGGGGTTGTTGTGGTCGTCTTCGAGTGATGGGGCTTGGTGGTATCACTCAACAATGCAATCTGATTTGGCAGAGGTAGGAGGAGAGTATGACACTTTGTAGAGACATTGATGCACTACATCTAGAATGACAGAAAAATGACGCTAAAAACCCGCGCCTAAGATTGCGTCTATGACATCAGCGACCACAAAAGTCCAGGTGGATTGTAGCTTACCGCCAAAATCCAAAGTCAACTGCACTTTTTCAAATGTTCCAATGTGTGAGCCATCAGCTGCTGTGAGAATAGGTACTTGTTCACTAGAATGGCACACAGTATGTGACTTGTGCTAAACGCTAATTTCAGAGCCTGAATCCATCAAGAAAGTGTCTCCAGTGCACCTGACCATTAGGAAAAGTCTTTGTGATCCTGTCACCTAGGATACTTTTCTGTCGTGTTTGACTTGCAGGTGCTTTAACTGACCTCGAGAAGTATGTGCACCTACTGGCATTCGTCTGGGAAGTTTGGGTAATCATATGGTTTGGTACAATGTTGAGTTGCTTTTCTGAACCGTTTGTGAAACCAGCACCACCTGAATAAACAGCTATTATTAGAAGGTGGGCGAGTGGTATCTTCATGTCGCTGCAACTAGGCGTTAAGACCGGCGAGTTCAGTGATGAGATGGGCCATAGACAGCATCAGAGTGGATAGCAGCGGAGAAACAGTGCCCCTTGAAACAAATGAGGCCACAATGCTTGGTTCAGGGCTGCCACCATAACTTCAGAGTTCATTCACACAAACTGGATCTGCATAAGCAATCGCCACAGAGTCTGCTTTTCACGCTAGTTCACCAATGGGAAGGTCAGGGAAAAGCTGATAATATTATCCGAACATGTGGAGGCAAATACTGGAACCCGAGAGGCTTCAGTGATTGTTGAGATTTCAGGCCTTGTCCTGCCAACGTGTGTAGGGAACAGAGCACTTTGAAGGGGTAAGTACCAGCTACTACCTCACTCTCCGTGTTTTTTTGTAAAACGCAATTCTGCAGATGGCATAAAATGTTCCAAATTAGCATCCTGAAAAAAGGCAAAAGATTGTTTGTCAAATACATCCGCCAGTTGTTCACTATATAATCATAAGATCTACTTGCCAAATAACAATTATAAATTTCTGCATGTCAGAATCGACACCGCAGAAGCAAAATATGGCGGTGACTTGCATTAAGCACAACTGTGCGATGTTTAGCCAGGAAAGTGGAATTTTTATATTCCTGATTCTCATGCGAATACTGTTATAAAGAACTGTAACTGGTGGCTGAGTTAATCCCTATTGTGAGGTCTGAGGCTCTTCTTTCAAAAATATGGTTCAAATGGCTCTGAGCACTATGGGACTTAACTGCTGTGGTCATCAGTCCCCTAGAACTTAGAACTACTTAAACCTAACCAACCTAAGGACATCACACGCATCCATGTCTGAGGCACGATTTGAACTTGCGACCGTAGCGGTCACGCGGTTCCAGACTGTAGCGCCTAGAACCCCACGGCCACTCCGGCTCGCAGGCTCTTCTTTAATAGAGATGGTGGGCTCCACAGTGGTGCATAGTATGTATCGGAATGCATGTAGAAAGTAAACCGATGAACTTGGGGTCACCACTTGTGGGAGGAAGGAAAATTGGGTTTAAGGTTCTGTCGTCTTTGTCCTCATTAGAGATGGCGCACAAGCTCAGATTGTGTCAAAGATGGCGAAGGAAATCATCCATGCCCTTTTAAAGGAACCATCCTGGCTTTTGCCTGGAACGATTTAGTGAAATTGTGGGAAACCCAAATCTGGATGACCCAATGGAGGTTTGAACCGTTATTCAAATGGTTCAAGTGGCTCTAAGCATTATGGGAATTAACATCTGAGATCATCAGTCCCCTAGACTTAGAACTACTTAAACCTAACCTAAGAGCAACACACACATCCGTTCCCGAGGCAGGATCCGAACCTACGACCGTAGCAGTCGTGTGGTTCCGGACTGAAGTGCCTAGAACCGCTCGGCCGCAATGGCCGGCTGAACCGTTGTTCTCCTGAGTTCAGTGTGCTAGCCACTGTGACACCTCGTTAGGTACGGTACCACTTGTGCATTCCAGTGGTATACTATTCATTCGAAGTATGCACACAATTTAATTACTCACTAAATACACTGATACAGAAAACACCACACATGAGACACCCATGTAATAGTGTGTCCATAATCCAGTCTCAAAGAACACAAAACAGAAAAGATAATACACTTTATGCAATAGTCTAGCTTTTGATGGTCCATCATGTCAAATCAAGCATGCTGCAGTAGCTAATAGCAATCGTCAAGTACTGTTCACAACAAAATGTGCAAATTCTAAAACTTTCACGTACAGAATGTCACTTGAATTCAATTATTTCTGTCAATAACAAGTTGCTAACTGTAACTCTTCAAGTTAATGAAGTGCCAATAAATTTTTAAATTGAGCGGGGTTGGCAATTTCAATTGTTAACCTGTAGGCATACTATAAGTTAGGAATGTCATTATTAGCAGACTTTCAGTGTTTCACTCAGGCTATAGCAGTGAAAGGACTGTTTACATCTGATGTTGTATATAAACAGTACATGAAACAGGCTTCATTCGTAGTTGTACAGTGTGTAGGTTCCTGGAGTATAGAATACATCTTGTGTGTTTGTCATACTATATGAAGTTGCAACCTAACGATAAAGTGGTGGTTTACATGCCTCATTGATTTGAAGGATAGATATACTAGCTTGTTATCATCTGAGCATTCATCTTAATTGATTCAGGGAGTTTGCAAAGAATTTCAGTCTAAATATGAATGTGAATACAATGACTAAACAGTTTAGTAAAACTGTTCTAGGGAGGTACTCCTAAACACCTGATGGCTCTGACTGATTCTAGAGACTAAATGCCAGTCTCATACTGACACAGTATCCAATATATTTCACATATTTACATGTAGTATGCTTCATTCACGTTGAGACTCAACTGATAATCTTCGCATCAATCTCTTACCATCTATAGTTCTAATAAATTTGTAACAATATCATTTCTGTGTGTACAAGTATGTTATCTGCAAACAGCCTCATGTTTAACTATTAGGTCAAGAAACATGGCACAAACCTCATCACTATTAACTACTATCTTCTGGATTTCAAGAATGAACAGAGGGAGCTGAATTTGAGGAAACAAATAAAATCCCACCAGATGACTGAAAATCTTGACTCTGAAGATGAATTTGCAATTGACCACCTGTTTGAAGCTCTATTATATAAATTAATAAATAATAGGTATATCATCTGATATATTTCTTCTTAGAATTAGCATGAATTGGAAAATTTTCCTATGTTTTATTAGAAAAAATTCAATATGTCATCAATCTGAAAACTGATTTGAACAGCACAGTGTTTTGCTGGGTAAATATGGTACTATTAGAACTGCTACCTTCCTCTGACCTTTAAACTGACTTAGTATGTTATAGGGGGACCTGCAGTACAATTCTGACTTCAAAACACATAGCAACTTGGCAATTTTTGTATGTACATTTCATTGCCAGAGATTAAAGATGAGGCAAGCAACAGAAAAAACCTGAGTACCAGCAGAAGTTTGAACCTTGGAGCTTCACCTCTGACACTTACCCAGTTCCTCATCAAGCCGCACCTCTTACATTTATTTTTTATTTATTCATCCAAAATGTCTTTTTAGATTGTTGGATAAACTATTTACATACTTGTTCAGTAACCCCACAAGATGTGTGAATGGAATAGACAGACATACTGATATGTGTAACATTGCCCATGTCCAGCAGTGGTGCCTGTGATGTGAAAACTGATGATATCACAAGCTAGTTACACAGATTTCCTGACAAGACACATGTAAGGCCTCCTGACCACAGATTTTTTCTCAGTTGCTGTTACCAGACTTTGCTCACACAGGTGAACTATGACCACTACTGATGTTTACTTGGACTGATTTAGATTTATGTTACATAGTGCTTTTCTTATGAACATGTGGTTTTACACCACCACCAGGCTTCATGGAATTTTGTTGAATATCATACTTACAGAATGTATGTGCAGCAAAATTAATAGTACTTGGATTTATTTTAATTTCAATCATGATAAATCACATATTAATTTCTATCTGGAACTATGGCTTATAATAATTTCTCTTGTAACACAAGGCGCTTGTGCTCAATAAATGTTGCTGGCTTAGAAGTGAGGATTACAAGAGCTTTCAGTGGCACACCTTTCATAGTCTTGTTTCAAGTTTCCTGTATTTCAAGTATGCCAAAAATTCTGCTGCTGAATGGGAGTGATCTAATAACATTGTTCTTATGGTTTTACAAAGAATTATTATCTCCTGTAGAAAACTATTGTAAACTTGTATCACACTATTTCTAATGGAAGTTTTAAAAGCTGATCTCCTTACGGACTCAACACAAAACCTTTTTTACTGCCTTGTATTATGTTCATAGATATTAAAATATTTACTTATTTGTTTCAAATTCCTTCTGATATATTTACAAGTTTCTAGTATATACATAGATAGGAGTGGGAGGATTGACAACTTTTGAAACAGGGGCTTGCAAGGATCTGTTTGGCTTGCATGTTACCTTGCTCTTAAAATTCTCTTCCGAATTAAAAAAATGACTGTACTAGAGGGCATATTACCCTACTCCAATCACCCTTATCCATACGTAATTACGTGCAGTAGGATGTTGTGGAACTAGGGAAGCAGGCAATTCAGACAGTGTGAACACTTATTTCAACAGAAAGTTGGGGCTGTTCCGGTTGAACCGCCTCATGTATGGCATCACTAGTGCACCGGTCATCTTTCAACTTTACTTGGAACAGCTCTTGTGGGATGTTCCCAGATGTATGAACTACCTCAACAACATCATCGTCACCGGCTGTACTGTGGATGAACATCACAGTCATCTGCGACAATTATTCCTGCGCCTCTGGACTGCAGGCCTAAAATGCATCCTTGTTAAATGCTCCTTTTTTCAACCTGCTATGTCCTACCTGGCTCACATCATTTCCCAGAATGGCATATCTCCTACCTCCTGCCACGTCGCCACTATAGAGGCCCTTCCTTGTCCGAGTGATGTACACCAATTGCGGTCTTTCCTGGGTAAAATTGTGTACTGTCGAAAGTTCACATTGCGGCGACCTTCTATCGCCTATGCTGAAATACGGTGCCTTTTCATGGGTCCTCGGCTTGTGTCTGCTTTCTCAACCTTAAAGCGAGGATTGCACTCGGCAGAGAGTCTCATGCTGTATACCCCCTCTCTTCCTCTTCTCTTGGCTATGGACACCTCAGACTTTGGTATTGGGGCTGTCCTTTCGCACCATCTACCGGATGGATCAGAATGCTCGGTGGCGTACATATCTAAATCCCTTACCGAGGCCCAAAGCAAATATTCCCAAATTGAGGAGGAGGCCCTCACCATCCTGTTTGCCTGTACCAAATTCCGCCTGTACCTTTATGGTACCTATTTTCGTTTCATCATTGACCATAAGCCCCTTGTGGCCTTATTTTCACCAGCAGCCCAGTTACCCATGAAGAGTTCCCACCGTCTGCAGCGATGGGTCCTATTCCTTTAACGTTTTAGGTACACCATCCACTTCAAGCCCACTGCCCAGCATGCCAACATCGAAGCCTTGTCTCGACTCCCCTCCAGCCAGGATTTGACGTTCGATTCATTGGACATCCTAATTTTTCAAGTCGATGAAGACATACAGGCAGCGTTGGCGGCATTCCCCATCACAGCTACACAGATGGCCCCCACGACGGCCACAGATTCACTCCTGCAACTGGTGCAGAGCTATATTCTCTGCGGCTGGCTGACGCTTCCTCTGCCTCACACCCAGGCTGACCTCCGATTCTTTTTCTCCATCTGCCATCAACCGGTAGCCATGCTCCTCCATGTGGAACATGACACCTATCCACAAGTCATCATACCAACATACCTGTGGTCCCAGATTCTCAACATCTTACATCAAGGTCAATGGGGTATTGTCCGGACGAAAACCCTCACACCTTGCCATATCTTCTGGGTTGGCATGACAGTAGACGTGGAGAGCATGGTCCAGGGTTGTCAGCAATGTACAAAGGGCCTTCCCGCTCTGTGCTAGTCATTCCAATACTGGCCTGCGGCTTCCCTCCCATGATAACGCATCCAGGTGGATCTTGCGTGACACTTCATTGGCGCTTACTGGTTGCTCATCATGGATGCCTACGCCCAATTCCCTTTCATTGTCCAATGCTCCTCTATCATCACAGAGACTACTATCATGGCCCTGTGCAAAATATTTTCCATTGAAGGCCTATCAGTCACCTTGGTCACTGATAACTGCCCGCAATTTCGCAGTCAAGAGTTCGCCAAATTCTGTCACGATAATGGCATCCACCACGTCTTTACCTCGCCTTTTCATCCACAATCCAATAGCAGGGTAGAGAGCCTTTTTTGCACCTTTAAAACTCAGATGCAGAAGTACACAGAGGACCATTCTCCGGAAGACGCTCTGACGATATTTCTCAGTTTCTACAGGACCACGCTTGTGAGTGACAAGCCTACTGCTCCATGGTCACCAGCCATGAACCCTACTCCATCTCCTCCTGCCTTGCGCCCGACCCAACGCTTCCAGATATTCATCCGGCTCCAAGGTGTGGGCATACGGTTTTGGGTCCCAGCCCTGCTGGCTGCCAGTGGTCATTCTCTGGACCTGTAGTTGACAACTGTTCGATGTCTGTCTGGACGACAGGGTGGTTTTGCATCACCGCAACCAATTCCGTCCTCATTGCCTCGACCAGCCGCAGCCCCAATCACAGGATTCTCTCTCTCTCCCATTGCCGTCCTCTTCCGTGAGGCCTATGTTGCTGCCCTCTCCTCAGTTAGTGGGGGATCTTTGAGGAAATGGCCAACAGTTGCGGGCAGCTAGCCCCACATTGCCACCACCTCCTCTGGACCTGGGACAACCCCGAGACCATTCCCGGGATCCACTTCCTGGCCCCTCTTCGGCGCCGCCCTGGTTGGACAACACAGACGTTCCCATGCTGCTTGCCCAGCCCACTGTTGCCTCGCAACTGCCATCTCTTCGACATTCCCTCAGCATCATGTGGAAGGCGGTGTCCTACGCACCAGCACTCGGTTTTCACTGCCTCTGTCAGGACGACTTTACTACCGATCAGCCTATGGCACCAGGCCACATTGGTGCTCTCTCCCGCACAGTCACCCCTGCTGCACCAGATCTTCCAAGGGGGGACAGATGTTACGCTGTCGTCACGGTAGCCCGTGGAGGCTGGCAACACATCTAACACCACACAGGACTGAGGTTGTCCATGCCCAAGGCGTAAGCAATGGCAAACATTGGCTGTGATTGTGTCTTTTAGCTGTTATTCAGTCATTTCCATTTAGACTCCCATAAATAAAAGTTGTTTTGTAACAACTTTCGAATTGTCAGTTACAACAGTCTGAAAAGCGGATGATGATGTAGTATACAGAGACGTTGGAGCATTAGAAAATTGCAGCAAAATGCAGGAAGATCTACAGCGGATAGGCACTTGGTGCAGGGAGTGGCAACTGACCCTTAACATAGACAAATGTAGTGTATTGCGAATACATAGAAAGAAGGATCCTTTATTGTATGATTATATGATAGCGGAACAAACAATGGTAGCAGTTACTTCAGTAAAATATCTGGGAGTATGCATACAGAACGATTTGATGTGGAATGATCATATAAAATTAATTGTTGGTAAGGCAGGTGCCAGGTTGAGATTCATTGATAGGGAGAGTCCTTAGAAAATGTAGTCCATGAATAAAGGAGGTGGCTTATGAAACACTCGTTCGAACTATACTTGAGTATTGCTCATCAGTATGGGATCCGTACCAGGTCGGGTTGACAGAGGAGATAGAGAAGATCCAAAGAAGAGTGGTGCGTTTTGTCACAGGGTTATTTGGTAAGTGTGATAGCATTACGGAGATGCTTAGCAAACTCAAGTGGCAGACTCTGCAAGAGAGGCGCTCTGCATCGAGGTGTAGCTTGCTGTGCAGGTTTTGAGAAGGTGCATTTCTGGATAAGGTATCGAATATATTGCTTCCCCCAATTTATACATCCCGAGGAGATCATGAATGTAAAATTAGAGATATTTGAGCATGCACAGAGGCTTTCTGGCAGTCATTTTTCCTTTGAACCATACGCAACTGGAACAGGTAAGGGAGGTAATGACAGTGGCACGTAAAAAGCCCTCCGCCACACACCATTGGGTGGCTTGCAGAGTATAAATGTAGATGTAGATGTAGAAAAGTCAGCAAACTGGCAGGGAGAGCAGTATTGCTGATTGCATCCCTGTCTGCACTGCATCCACATGACACTGCATTACAGAGACAGTTACAGATACTGGTCAATGTCCTTTGGAACCCAGGGCCTGGCTCAGGAGCTGATTTTTTTTATTATGCTCTTGGCATACAACAAAAAAGTAATTGATATTCTTGTAATTTGGAATAAGACAGTCAGAGTAATGACAAGGGCTGATAAAATTATAAAGTGTATGATTTTGTTCGTTAATATAAAATCTTAATAGTGATCAATTTATACATTTTGGGAGTTTTAATTACATATGTCTTGAACTACCTAAAATGATTGTAACAATTCAAAGACATGAGTACAGTGCCAGATCATGTACATCTCTACTCTTACCGCAGAAAATATTAGCAAGACCTAAAAACAGCACAGGTTATACGGCAACTGAAATAGTCCATAAACCACTTTTTCTAAATACAAAGAATGGCAATAAAACTGTTAAAGAAAATGCTGCACTGTCTCTCATTAGAAACCTCATTCTATTCACCAGAAGAATTCTAAGAAATGTCCAATAGAACATAACCACATCAAACTATGTACATAAAATTTTGCATTAAAAAGATTTAATATTTCAAGCATTTACATGAAACCGTACTTATTCCAAATGACTAACCTGAAATCTGAATAGTTGAAAAAAAGTATCAGTTATCACATTACTCTCCTCTTAAATGTTTTGAGAGTAACAGCAAGGGCATATAACAGAACATACTGTAAGTTTTCATTCACTAAATTCAGTTGCAAACCCGAAGGAACCACCTCCTCTTCTCATACTGCACCCATATGTTCAGAGAGAAGAATATCGAGGGAATAAAATTTGATTAAGTAGAGTTTGGGCAGAAGTATAGTTCATCCAGATGTTCCTTTTGTAAGATGAGCAGCAAGAGTACTTCAGGTAAATCTTACTCTGGCATGCACAGTGACAGAGTTACATGTTACGAGTGTTGTGTCTAGTAATCCTGCATATTCGGTTCACTAGACAAACAGTCAAACAACTTGCATTAATGAGTTTTATTTACAACAAGACAAGTACAAACACTTAACTTCGATCTGAGAATTCTTGTAATGACTGCTGATCTCTATCTGTGTGAAACAGAGTTTGCTAATAAAGAGGCTACAATGTGATGGCTAACAAAGTGGCTAATGTTGAAGCTACTATCAAAGTAGTTGCCACCAGTCGGGCCTTCCCTTCATTGTCGTTTCAGACTGGCACTGAATTTACACCATAACAATGAGCATCTTCACTAAATGCAGAATGACTTCTTTTCATCTCATCCAGTGCACACATAGCAGTGAATCACAGTGCCATGCAGAGAGTGAATTGTACCAATTCTGCAGTAAGATGTTCAGCCGAGGTGGATACGTTACTGATGATAATGCTGTGACTAATTGAGTAGTATGGAACTGTACACAGTTCCTTTTACTCCACAGATATATACAAAACATTATAGTTCACATACAAATTGTTGCTTCTCTCAGACTGGGAAAGCACATAGTGACACTAATACATTGATAAAATGTAACTATATACGTGCATAATGATCAGGTTTTTAAATTACTAACAAGGGAACCTCCCCATCGCACCCCCTCAGATTTAGTTATAAGTTGGCACAGTGGATAGGCCTTGAAAAACTGAACACAGATCAATCGAGAAAACAGGAAGAAGTTGCGTGGAACTATGAAAAAATAAGCAAACTATACAAACTGAGTAGTCCATGTGCAACATAGGCCACATCTAGGCTAACATAAGGCAAGGACCGCTGTGGTCCCGTGGTTAGCGTGAGCAGCTGCGGAGCGAAAGGTCCTTGGTTCAAGTCTTCCCTCCAGTGAAAAGTTTAATTTTTTATTTTCAGTTTATGTGACAAACTCTTATGTTTTCATCACTTTTTGGGAGTGATTATCACATCCACAAGAAAACCGAATTCGGGTAAGGTAAAAGAATCTTTTTACCCATTCGCCAAGTGTACAAGTTAGGTGGGTCGACAACATATTCCTGTCATGTGACGCACATGCCGTCACCTCTGTCATTTAGAATATATCAGATGCAGTTTCCTGTGGAGGAATCGGTTGACCTATGACCTTGCGATCAAATGTTTTCGGTTCCCATTGGAAAGGCACGTCCGTTCGTCTACTAATCGCACGGTTTACCGGTGCGGTCGCAAAACACAGACACTAAACTTATTACAGTGAACAGAGACGTCAATGAACGAACGGACAGATCATAACTTTGCGAAAATAAAGAAATTAAACTTTTCACTGGAGGGAAGACTTGAACCAAGGACCTCTCGCTCCGCAGCTGCTCACACTAACCACGGGACCACGGCACTCCTGAGCTCATGTTAGCCTAGATGTTGCATATCTTACACATGGACTACTCAGTTTGTATATTTTGCTTATTTTTTCGTAGTTCCACACAACTTCTTCCTGTTTTCTTGATTGATCTGTGTTCAGTTTTTCAAGGCCTATCCAGTGTGCCAACTTATATCTAAATCTGAGGGGGGTGCGATGGGGAGGTTCCCTTGTAAGAAAGATGATCAATATCACTCTGTATTATTTTTTTAATCACTTTGCTGATTACTAATGACTGAAAGACTATAAGCTAAGGTGGACTTTGTGGGGCCCTCAGCTATGCACAGCAAAGGATGATGAGGAAAGTCTCACAGCATCAGAATTTCTACTAATCAAAGCTGCATTCCACACTATCTCTGAAAAATGGTCATTTGAAAACAGCTGACATATTATTCATTGAGTATAACACAATACCAAACTCATATTCAGTAGAGGGATCAAAATCTAAGACCAGTCTTCACAGTTTATGGTAACATGGTTTTCTACTCAGCACTCTGCAAGGTACAGTATCGAATGTGGGATATGGTACACAGTATCATTATAATTCTCTTCTGGCACTCATATGTATAATTATACACAGACACAGAATTAGCAGTTGTTCCTTGTATCTTTACAAGGGTTCACTAATGTTGGTAAATTCTGTGTAGCATTTCTTATACATTACAGATTATGTACATGTGTGTGTGTGTGTGTGTGTGTGTGTGTGTGTGTGTGTGTGCGCGCGCGTGTGTGTGGGTATGCGTGCGTGAGTGTGTGTGTGTGTGTGTGTGTGTGTGTGTGTGTGTGTGTGTGCGTGTGTGTGTGAGTGTCTGTAAAGGGGTGGGGGGGCTGTTCATAGTAGAAAAGAGTAAGCAATCATAACAGTGTCATGAACTCACCTTTCTTTTACCATTTCTTATCAGACCTTGTGAAGAAAGTGTATATTATACACAGTTCTCTTTTAAATTTTATGGGGGAATGACGGGTAACTACAAGTGATGAAGATATGAATAGCTGAAGGAATGTTATTTTGATTGCAATGTAAACTTTAATCAGCTTCCTGACAAAGGAGCCATAGAGAAATTTCATAAGCACAGGATGAACAACTATGTATCACTTAATTATATTTAAGAGCTTTACGTGACTGCAATGGATTCTCATGGTATAGAGAAGCCATGTGGAGCTGAAAATTGGATTATTTGTAAGTTTGCAGTACAAAATTTATTACATGCATCGGCCAGTGCATATGAAGTATTTATTGGCAATGTAGAAAAACCGGCGACTTTGCCAGCAGATGCAACATCGGCACAAATACATGTGTTTTCCACTTCTTATCAGACCCTGCAAAGAAAATGTATGTTATACACAGTTCTCTTTTAAATTTTACAATGGAATAAGGGGTAGCAACAAGTGATGAAGATATGAATAGGTGAAGGAATGTTATTCTGATTGCAATGTAAACCTCAATCAGCTTCCTGACAAAGAAGCCATAGAGAGAATCCATAAGCATAGGATGAACAACTATACATCACATAATTATATTTAAGAGTTTCAATTTGAAATTTTGAATGTTCTGATTATAACAAACCACTGATACTCCACACAGTGATATAATAATCATTATTCAATGAATTGACATTGTCCTTATAGCAAACTCATTTATTTTATTATTACATTTTCTTTACATAACATTAAACCACCTTTCAACACACATTACGTAGAATTGACATAAAGGGAAATCTCTTTGCCATCGAACTGATTGACCCGTACTAATCCACCAGTAAGTAGATAGCTTCCTGTGTACCTGAAACACGAAACAGTATTGGAGCTTTCTCACACACAAAGCACTTGTTCTATATTTCATTTTTAAAAACACAAGAATTGGGAAATAGGCAACAACTGAAGAAACCAGAGTGCCTTACTGAAATGATACTGGCTAAAATAAATGAGTCAAAGTATTATACAGAGGCTATTAATTCTGTAGACCATGAACACTGGAGAAGAGCAATGGAGGAAGAAATGAGTTCATTGCTCTTCTCCAGTGTTCATGGTCTACAGAATTGAGAAACTCTGTATAATTCTTTGGCTCATTTATTTCAGCCAGTATCATTTCAGTAGGGCGCTCTGGTTTTTTCAGTTGTTGCCTATTTCTCAATTCTCCTTCACTACAACTTTCTTTTGTTGAAGTTAATTGTTTATACTAATCTCTCGGCTGAGTACTATATCTATATCTTTGATTGGAGTCATAAAATAAAATACATGAGTCTTATTATAGCAACTACGTCATGTGTATGCTTTATGTAGTGTACTTTAGTTCTTGGCTCTGAGCACTATGAGACTTAACATCTATGGTCATCAGTCGTACTTTAGTTCTTTCCTGAAGTTTCTGCAGCAGGTTATGGGCCCAGTACATGATTCAAGAAAGGAATTGAGTATTACAATTTTACATTTCGTGGCATGAGAAATGTGTTAGCGTGTGTTGTGTGCTATAAATAGTTTGTATTGTATATATAAGAACAACTGCTGCATTTTCCTTTTGTGGAATTTTTGGGCTTGTAAATCTGAACTGTTTTAAGGGACTGCAAAGGATTGTCATGGTATAGAGAAGCTGTGTGGAGCTAAAAATTGGACTATTTGGAGGTTCACAGTTCAAAATTTGTTATGTGCATCAGACAGTGCATACAAAGTGTGTATTGGCTTTGCCAGTGGATTCAATATCAGCACAGATAGATGTGTTTAATGCTGCACTAAAAACATGGGACAAAGCTGATAGTGCAGTGAATCAGGTTATTGTTAGAACTGTGGAAGAAAAAGTCATGGCATTGTTGGTTGCATGTGAGACTGCATGGGATAAGCTACATCCCATGTTTGAATGGAAAACAAAGCAAGCTGCGTATTCTGTTCATCAGAATTCCTAAATTTTTACATGAGTTCAGGCGATGACACGGTGACACATCTCACTTGCTATGAAAACTTGGTTCTTCGAATGCAACAACACAATGTGAAACCTGATGAATCATTGTTAATGGTTTGACTACTTGACACACTGCCTGACAGTTATGAAAGTCTGTGACAGTCATGGTGAACAAGATCTGAAGATCAACAAACACTAAAACATTTGATGGACATGTTAACTTCTGATGACAGTCCTCTGCTTGTTGGAGGGAGAAATGAGACAAGGTAGTTGCACTTTCTGTTACCAAAGCAAACATTAAAAATGCAGACTGCACCATTATGACGAATGTTACTTTGTCAAACAAATACGAAAAGTCTACAAACAAAAAGAAGCTCAATGTTTCAGTTGTGGATTTCGCCATATTAAAAAAAAATTTGCAAATGGGAAAAACATGCAAAAAAAGAATCCACAACCAAAATAAAAGTGATTTGCCTAACCAGGCTTTGATTGGTGAAGTAATAAATGCAGAATAGGGTGAGGGCTCATGGATCGCTGATTGTGGAGTGACGAATCACATGCTAAGAAAATTGAGTGGTATACATCATTTACTAAGTTAGCAACACCACTGCAGATATGCATGGGCAAATATTCAACTATGAACACACTAGGAAAAGGGACTATTTATTTTGAAGCCTTTGTCAATGGAAAATGGAAGTTATGCCATATGGATAATGTTTTGTATACTCCAGAAGGGTGAAGAAATCTCTTTTCTGTACCATCTGCTATGGACAAGGAATTGGACTTTTATTCATCGAAAGACAAGTGTGAGTTCTGAAACAATGGCATTGTAAATGCATGTGGCATACGTAGTGGCAACCTATTGAAGAAGTTGATTCAAGTGACAAAACAAATTCAGCCTTGTGATCCTGAGATAAGTCTTGCATCAAAGGACTCTCTGCAAATTTGGCATGAACACTTGGGTCATCGAAACAAATGTCATGTCCAACAATTCTTGAAGCAGTGTGGTGTTGAAGCTGAAGATGTTGGTGAAGAATTTTGTGAGGCATGTGTTAAGGGGAAGCAGCATCACAGCAATTCTCAGTTAGGACAGCAGCGTGCCACACAACCTGGAGAAGTGACTCATGCTGATCTGTGTGGACCTATGGAGTGTAAATTGCTGAGAGGAGCACAATATTTTCTTTGCTTCACTTGTGACTTTTCAAGATTATGCATGATATATTTTCTCAAGCAGAAGTCTGAGACTGCAGAGAAGATTGCATAAATCGTGAGCATTGTGAAAAATTTTTGTGGTCAACTACCTAAAGCATTTCAATGTGATGGTGGACGAGAATTTGATAATACTGAAATTAAGATTTGATGAAATTAAATGGCATACAAATCATCATCACAAATCCTTATACTCCAGAGCAGAATGGATGTGCTGAGCGCACTAACAGAAAAGTTGTCGAACTGGCTCGAACCGTGTTGCAAGCTCAGGGCCTGCCTTAGTTTTTGTGGGCAGAAGCAGTAAAAACAGTTGTTTATGTGTTAAGCAAAACTGGCACAAGTCATGTGCATGGCAAAACACCTTATGAGGTATTCTCTGGAAAGACAATACAGCTAAATAAACTTCATATTTGTAGAATGAAGCGTTTTGTCCATATTCTGATAGAAAAGCTAAAGAAATGGGATCGAAAGGGAAAAACAGGAATCTTTGTTGGTTATTCTGATGGCATTGATGGCTTTTGAGTGTGAATTGAATCAGAAAAACGGATTATTTGGAGTAAGGATGCTGGCCAATGTGGCCGAACGGTTCTAGGCGCTTCAATCTGGAACCACGCGACCGCTACAGTCGCAGGTTCGAATACTGCCTTGGGCATGGATGTGTGTGATGTCCTTAGGTTAGTTAGGTTTAAGTAGATCTAAGTTTTAGGGGACTGATTACCTCAGATGTTGAGTCCCATAGTGCTCATAGCCATTTGAACCATTTTTGGAGTAAGGATGTTATTTCTTAACCTGAGAAAACTGGTAAGACAATGGTGTTACTCCAAAGTGAAGCAAGCAATGAAGGACTGAAGAATCATGAAGACACAAGTGTGTTAAAGGAACCTACAAAAGAAAGTTCTAGGGAAAGAAAATTGAGAAACAAGCAACTACTGTAGAAACCAGAGTGTCTTATTGAAATTATGCTGGCTGAAATAAATGAGCCAAAGAATTATACAGAGACAATTAATTCTGTAGACCATGAACACTGGAGAAAAGCTATGGAGGAAGAAATGCCTTCATTGAAGGAAAATGCTACGTGGACTTTGGAACCTCTGCCGCCAGACCATAACCCTATTACAAACCATTCGGTTTATAGAATTAAACATAAGACGGTTGGTAAAATTGACTTTAATGAAATGTTCATTCCTGTTGCTAGATACAACACAATCAGAGCAATTTTGAGTGTTTCTGCTAGTGAGCAACTTCAGTTGGCACAATTCAATGTAAAATCTGCTTTTTTGAATGACTTCTTAAAAGAAGAAATATATATGGAGCAGCCTGAGGGATTTAGTGATGGACCAAATCAGGTATGCAAATTTCATAAAAGTTTATATGAACTCAAACAATCTCCAAGGTGCTGGAACCAACAGTTCAAGGACTTCCTAATAAATCTTACGCTTGTGAAAAGTAAGGCAGACCTGTGATTGTTCTATTGAGAAAACTGCAATGACAAGTTGATGGTAGTTCTGTATCTTCATGATGGATTAATATCTGCAAGTAAGAAGAAGCATACTGAAGTTTTCCTAATAGAAATTCAACATGAGTTTAAAATTACTGTTGAGCCAGTAGGGTATTTCAAAAATATTAATGTTGTATGTCATGATAATGGACCAATAGAGATTAATCAAGAAAGTTATGCTAAATATATTCTTAGACGGTTTAACATGACAGAGGGAAATCCTGTGACAACTCCAACTGAGCAGTATCTGCAGCCAAATGAGTTAACCAGTGATAAAGCAACTAACACTCCATATTGAGAAGCAGTTGGCTGTCTATTTTATTTATCTGTTGGTACAAGGCCCGATACAGCATTTGCAGTGAGCTATGTGTCAAAATTTTTAGAGACTCCCTGAGAAAATCACTGGTTTGTGGTAAAAAGAATCCTAAAGTATATAAAATTTCAGTGTCACTGGGTATAACATGTGATGCTAGCCATGCAAACAGAAGCTGGAGATATATACTGATGTTGATTATGCCAGTGATCCAACAATCTGACGCTCAGTTAGTCGAGTGGTTGCAAGATTTTGCGAAGGAGGAGTTGCCTGGGCTAGTAGGTGGCAACATTGCACGTCAATGTCAACAACATAGTCAGAGTATGTGGCTGCCAATGAAGGGGCAAGAGAAGGAATATGGCTATCTAAGCTCTATGAAGAAATTTCATCACTGGAGAGTGTTCCTGTTCTTCTTGTTGATAATGCAAGAACTATTAAACTGGCCAAAAATTCTGAATTTCACAAGAGGTCAAAGCATATTGACGTTCACGTGCACTACATCCTTCAGAAAATTCTAGAAGGCCAGCTAGCCATTGAGTATGAACCAGGCAATCAGCAAGCTGCAGATATTTCCACCAAACCATTGCCACATGTTCAGCTTAAATATTTAAGATCATTATTTGGAATGTGTTAAGTACTGCATTTAGCAAGAAAAACATTTAAGGGAAGTGTTGAAGTGAAACGTTTATATTAATCTCTCTTCTGTGTACTATGTCTTTGTTTGGTGTCATATAATAAAATACATGTGTCTTGTTATAGCAACTATGTCATGCGTATGCTTTATGTTGGGCCCTTTAGTCCTTTCTTGAAGTTTCTACAATACTGTACACAGTACCTGTAATATCAGTTAGAAATTTTGAAAATTTCCAACCCACACATTAAATTTAAACTACTGTTGGTATCTAGTATCACTGTCCCATGCAGGTTTTAATCTATCCACAATAATGAGTTTTGAAAATTTGCTGCTTTATATCTTTAGAAATTTTCCTTGTCTGCAATCAAGTTGGAGTATACAAACAATGGATTTTCACTTTTGTAGCAAACCTTAGGCAAATGTTCTCCTATAGTCTAGTTGCTGCAGATCCAAGTGAGACAATATCATAAGGTCATAAACACCCCCACACCCCCCGCCCCCCCACCCCCACCCCCACACAAAAAATAGATCAGTAAAGACATTTATATTTTTACCTATACTAATTTCTAAATTTCTCGGGAAACTTTCAGGGAATAAATTAGAATGACAACCAAGCACCTTGAAAATTACAAATAAGGCTAGGGAATGACAAGCTTCATTTAACACAGACTGTTCTTTTGTTGTTAGCCTATAGAAATGGGATGTAGGTTTGACCAGAAGCAGAGAACATTCCAGTTGGATAAACAGGCCCATTCACAAAATGACTTTACCTGGTGCCAACATGAAACCTGACATGGTTTGTTAGCACACAAGTAGAGCCAGCGAACTGGAGGAAAGTAAGGAAGGCAAGACAGAAATGGAAAGGTGCTCCTCTGAGTGTGTGTGTGTGAGAGACAGAGAGAGAGAGAGAGAGAGAGAGAGAGAGAGAGAGAGAGAGAGCGAGAGAGAGAACATATTGAAACAAATGAAAGAAGCAGCTTTCCAATTATTTACGTGCCTGTATAGCTATAGTCTCAAGAGTTTTGTTCAAAGTAAAAATGCTAAGTGAAATACTGTTAATGGTGGGTACAGGCTACAGTTTCATATTACATAAAATATCACACTGTTAAAGTTGTGAGATTTTGAAATAATATCATCACTGACATGTAGTGACAGCAATATTGATTTTAATTAAAAAGCTACCACCTGATATACAAAGCATTTTTATTAACGTATGACTAGTTTCAATAATTGAAGCACCATACTCTGACATAAAATACTTGACTATCAGTACCCCATCAATGTGAACTGTAGTATAATACGCATATCATACTATAATTCACATTGCTTTGCTTCTGTCATGTGAAAGACATATATCTTCTCCAGCAAGCTTCCTTTTCAGGTCTACAAGCAAATTTTGGCCTACTTATGTTTTAAATTATACAGGGTGAGTCAAAAAAAAATCCAATTAAAAAAAACCATGACTGTTATGTTATTTGAGATGTATGCATGAACAACTTACCATTTAAAGAGCAAATTCTCTCGAGTTTCACATGATTCCTGCTAGCCCCCCCCCAGTTCTGGTAAAATGTTATCAGGACAACAGCAAGTGTTTTCTGTTCTATGATTTGCGCAGTGCCAGTCAATAATAACGGTTCACCATGACTTCTTTTGTATTATGTATGGTGTGGATCCTCTTACAGTACAGAGCATTAGATGATGGCATGAACAATTCCAAGGAACAAACTGTTTGTGTAAAGGTAAATCACTGGACATTCCCAAGTGTTTGAGACAGATCTCGAACACATCTGTCATAGTTTCCCAAGGAGTTCATAGAAATCAGTTCACCTTGTACCTCAACAGCTCGACGTGTCCCCAGTGTCCATCTGGCATGTGTTGCGTTGATGTTTACACATGAAACCACACAAAATTCAGCAAAGTACAAGCCCTTCTTGATGGTGACAAGGCATTTACTTAACGATTGAGAACAGCATTGTTTGCTTATAGTTGTCAGTGCTAGCAGACAAGCAACACTGCGCAAAATAACTGCAGTAATGCTTGTGGGATGTACAACAAACTTATCTGTTAGGACAGTGCAGCAAAATTTGGTGTTAATGGGTTATGGCATCAGACAAACAACACGAGTGCCTTTGCTAACAGCATGACATCAACTGGAGTGCCTCTCCTTGGCTTGTGACCACATCAGATTATTGTAAAACTATGATCTGATCAGATGAGCCCCAGTTTCAGTTGGTAAGGGCTGATGGTAGTGTTTGAGTGTGACATAGATGCCACAGAAACCATGGATCCAAGTTCTCAATAAGGCACTGTGGAAGCTGGAGGTGACTCGATAATTCTGTGGGCTGTGTTTACATGGAATGGATTGAGTCCTCTGGTACAACTGAACCGATCATTCACTGTAAATGGTTATGTTTGGCTAGTTGGAGGTCATTTGCTGCCATTTGTGGTCGAATTTTTATGGGTAACAATGCACCATGTCATTGGGCCACAATTGTTCCAAGTGGTTTGAAGAACATTCTGGACAATTTGAGCAAATGATTTGGCCACTCCAATTCCTCAACATTAATCCCATCAAAGATTTATGGGACATCATTGAGAGGTCAGACCATGCATAAAGTCCTGCACAGGCAACATTCTCACAATTATGGCTATCTATAGAGGCAGCATGGCTCAATATTTCTGCAAGGGACTTTCAATGAGTTCTTGAGGTCTATGTCATGATGAGTTGCTGCACTATGCAGGGCAAAAGGAGGTCCAACATAGTATTAGGAGGTATCCTTTGACTTTTGTCACCTCAGAATAATTAGCTTCTCACAGTATGGGCTCAGGAATATCTGTTTGAAGCACAATGCAGCTGAAAGCATGAGACTGAATGTGCACAACTGCTTTTAAAATAAAGAGATCTATGTATACATCTGTAATCTCACTCTGCAAAATACTGTGAAGTACATACCAGAGGGTACTCCCATTATGCCCCGTATCTGGTTCTCCTACCATTCCTTTCACTTACGTGTCTGTGTGCTCTGTAATAAGTCTGATTTGGGCTATAGGCCCCCTCAGGAACAATGCACAGTCCCCGAACTAGCTCTCTACACTTCTCGCTTAATACTGTTGCCTGAAACATGATAAGTAGGCTTTTATAGGATAGTTGATGTCTATCTTCAGGCATCTGTCAGGTCAGATTTTACAGCATTTCCATTATGTAACTACAGAAAACATTTTAATGGAGAATAGAACCGTGATTTTCATGGAGCATGTTAAAACAGTTTTGATAATAACCGAACATTTTCTAACAAACTTCAACCAGTTTCAGTCAAATAGCAATCACCTTCAGATACAATAAAATAGGTACAAGGTATATTTACTTCTATATCTGAATTGTACTTATGTATCAGTGTATATGGTCATCAGACTGTCTTCCTTTCAGTCACTTTAAGACTGAATTCAGAGTCTTTTAATAAATATTCTATTCTGATCAAAACAGTTTTAAGTTTAATTTTAAGAACTTTTTGTGATTCTCTCTTGTAAGTCAAAAATACCTGGCACAATTAATGCCATCCTTCTCTGTAAACAATCAGTATTCCCATATATATGTGAGTGATTTCAGTTGTGACTCATTGAATTTGTTGTTATAGGATACTATGCATTTGCATTTCTTATCTCTCCTCCTCTTTCCTTCCCCCCTGCCCCCCCCCCCCCCCCCCCTCCCCAACATATCCCGCCAGAAATTTGCTTTTTCAGGCTAAGCAGGCTGCACAGAATAATATGACAATTAAGAGCCACACTGCACATACTGGTTCATTTGAAAAATCAGTCACCTAATTATAATTTTCTTTCCTACTTTACAAATACTGTAATTCACTTGTACCAAGGCTGGGATTAGAACCCAGGTCACCTGCTCACTAGGCAGACATGCTACCTCTTCACCACCTCGGCACAGTGAAATTTCCCAACTGTGTGGGCAACCCTGCAAGCCTCCATACTCAATCCTAATTCCCGTTCACTCCTCAACCACCTTGGTGTTCCTACTTTAGGGGGAATATTACGTAGGCTGAGGCATGATAGGGAACTGGGATTGAGGAGGGAGGCACGCCAGGATTGGGTGAGCAGCTGTGCAAAGGCACTGTACCAGTGTGGCATAGCGGTAAGTACATCTGCATAGTGAAGAGGAGACCCAGGTTCGAATCCCGGCCTCAGTACAAATTTTCAACCTCAAATCATGTCACATTCCACATCTGATGCCATCACTATATCCTATAAACTTTCCTAAGGATGTAAAAGCTGTACAAAAATTTCAACCAGTGCCTCAAAAATGAAAGATCTTGAGAGTATGGTGTTGACTAGTATTTCTTATAAGAAAAAGTTGGAACTCTTTAATGCTTCTAACGGCACAAACCGTTCAAATGAGGCTTCAAAATATGAAGCAACATGAAAGAGTAATGCTACCTGTTGTATTGTGACAAGAACGGTTGCGGAGGTGCAGCTAACAAAAACGTAGCAGGACGGAATGGGAGTGGCCCGCGAACAAAGAAGATGTACGAACGGGAATGGAAGGAGAAACACGATGACAGACAACCAAGCAAGACACCAAGATCAAGAACACAGTAGTAAGCAATGGGGTCACAAGAGATAAACTCACAAAATCAAAGCAATGCCCACTCATAAATGGGAAGTAAGCACACGCAACATTAACACGATGTCTGTACGCGAGATATCAACCGACTCAAGGCGAATACCAGGCTGCCTCACTAAGTGAAAGGAAGCCACCTAAATACACAACAGGTTATGTTCATATTGGCCGCTGGGACCACGGGCTCTACAGTGGCACCCTCACGTTAGAGTCGGGCCAGAAACACGCACAGCCACGGCTTACGGTGCGACTGCTGCAGAGACCTCTAGTGGGCATCGAGTTAAATGCTATCTGGCGTGGATTTGAAACCCATGGCGCTCGGTACCAGATCACCAACACTAAGAGGAAATTTAAAAGAAAGTATAAAATCTCTAGTTCTGACAATGACGTGGCTAGTGAACCTTCACAAGTGGACACCAAAGATGATATCAATCTGGATCTTGATGACGATTCTGTGGACGTTATCTGTGCACTTTGCCATAAGAAGTTTTCTGACAATTTCAGTGGAGAACAATGGCTTATGTGCTATTTGTGTTTCAACTGGAATTACAAATTTTGTGATGCAGTGAATAGTGAATGGAGATGGTACACATGGTATTTCTGTCTGAATAACTAGCTATTAAATTTGTTTTACATAATTCTGGCATAAATAAGCTCATCTGATTAAGGAACCGTGTATTAATTTTCCAATAAATTCTAAGTTTTTGTCTTATTTTTTATTTAAATCCACTTACAAAAGCTAATTGAAAATGTGCTCTTCCATTTTCAAACAGGTGCTCCTATTGCCTGGAGCAAAAGTAGGAATGTGCATTCATAATATTTAGAACCCAATCTTGAAAAATTTTTGGGTATTACGGTTTCCTAGTTTATTCAAACTAGCATAGCTTAAGAAGGAATATGGCTAATGCAATCCAAAGGAGGATAATTTATAGAAATATGCATTAAGTTTTTGACCTCTATTTCACAAAACAGGAGGCTGATAAACAGAGTAATAATTATGGTAGACAATATTTGAGGCTCAATACACTTTTAAATCATCTTTCTTCTTGATTTTACTGTGAATCATAGTGACTATTTCCAGTCAGACAACTATCTGAATGATGTTTAGTTTACTGTCACTTCTTCCCTGACAAACTATGTAGAAATAATTTGCCAGAGAATTGCTACTGAACTGCATTAAAAATATTTTGTTGTAAGACCACAGTAACATTGTTTCCAGAAATTAAATTTATAAACTGGGCTGTGAATCGTAACATTGCAGTTCCATGCATGATGATTTATTTTGCAGGTTCTAATAATACAACAAAAAACAGCAACAACTAAAAAAGATCACTATAGGTTAAAGTCTAACAACATAAAAGACACTGGATATGCACGTTAGGCAGGACAAAAAAGAAAGGAGGAATGAGGATTTGCCTCACTGAAAGGAAAGTCTTGACAAACCCTGAAAGTAAGTTAGGTAAACCTAAACTAGGATAGAACAGCTGGCATATGAACTGCACTGCTACTAAATATGAATCCAGTGATGTGACCACAGTAACACAGATCTAAATACAGCTTGAAATAAATAAAGTGGCAGTCGACCAAATATCCAGTCTGATAAAACAAAGCTGGCATGGGTGTCCGAGCGGTTCTAGGCGCTACAGTCGCAGGTTCGAATCCTGTCTCGGGCATGGATGTGTGTGATGTCCTTAGGTTAGTTAGGTTTAAGTAGTTCTAAGTTATAGGGGACTGATGACCTCAGCAGTTAAGTCCCATAGTGCTCAGAGCCATTTGAACCATTTTTTGATAAAACAAAAGTGAAGCACCCACAGGATATGGTCAAATATAAATGTAATTTCATACGCACAAACACCATTGGCTGGTATGTAAGTGATTAGAGTTGTAGTTCTCTGTAACTAGCAGAAAGGCCAATAGAGTGCATTAGTTTTGTCACATTCAGTGTTGTTACCTACGCTGCTAGGATATATATGGGGAGTGAACAGCATCAGAGGTTTAGTTATTCCTGTGAAGGACATGGAGATGCCACTCACATTAGACAGAATTATTAGCACCTGACAGAGTTAGAATGTGGTCTCATTGTGGGTTCTCATCCAGCCAGCTCAGTAAGCTGAAGATTATCCAGATTTGTGGGGCATTTGGATGTGGCAATGGGCCATTATTGGACTGCATGGGAGTGTAAGGGAATGCATACTCATCATCAAGGTTCCTGTCAACCACATGTAACCACCACAAGAGAGTATCACCATATTGTACGTGAAGCACTTCATAACCCTGTCACATATGCACCTGCCATTTGAGAACAAGCAAGAGACTACCTGCACCATCCTGTGTTATCCTGCACCATTGATCAGAGACTAGTAGCAGCTGGATTAAGCAATTACTGTCCCATTTTTAGGCTGTCAGTAAACATCACAACACAAACAGCTGCATTTGGAATGATGCTGTGCACAGGAAGACTGGAGTACTGATGAACAGCATTGAATTGTGTTCAACAATGAATTGTGGTTCTGCACTAATCTAGATGATCACTGTTACTGAGTATAAAGGCAACCTGGAGAGAGGTCACTTTCTTTTAAGTGTTTTACTCATATAGAGCCACAGCACTGTTATTCCTGGCATCACGGTCTCGAGAGCCATTAGGTATGACTTCTGGTTACAGCTGGTAGTCAGTGAGGGAATTCTGATTTCACAATATTTCAGCAAGAACTTGCTGCCTCTTCATGTGTTACTTCTCAGGCAACACTACTGTGGTGCCAATTTTCAACAGGATACTCATCACTCACACATGGAACATGTCTCTATGAACTGGCTGCATGATATTGCGGTAGGCTACTCTTTTGGCCAGCAAGATTCCAGATCTCTGCCCGACGAACAAGTGTGGGATCAGGTCGGACATCAGTTCCATACCAGTTCCAGTATCAACGATACCAAAGGCTAGTTACAACTGTTGTCCAGCCCTTCCCAGGAGAGGATATAACAGGTTGTATGCACTATTCTAAACATAGTCAATGCATACATGCAGGCCAGAAGAGATATAACGTCATACTGATTAGTGAGCTCTATTTCAATTTGAACTCCTATTGTAATATCTGAAATAACATCACTTACTGTATTAATCCATGAAGTTTCATTTTGTTTCTTTCGCTCATTCTGGGTGCTTTACACTTTTTGTCAGGTAGTGTATACTGTTTCCAAATTAACAAAGAACATGGGCCACGTGTTTTAATAAACAATCTTTCATTTTTTGCACTCATGTCAGAGTTATATGTTAAGAATAAAAGTGTTTTTTACTTTAATGCAAATGGTGAATATAATACATCATGATCACAAACTGTCATTTTGTTAGCAAGCTGATGTGGCCGAGCGGTTCTAGGCGCTTCAGTCTGGAACCGCACGACTGCTACGGTTGCAGGTTCGAATCCTGCCTCAGTCACGGATGTGTGTGCTGTCCTTAGGTTAGTTAGGTTTAAGTAGTTCTAAGTTCTACGGGACTGATGACCTCAGATGCTAAGTCCCATAGTGCTCAGAGCCATTTGAACCATTTTTTTGTCAATTTGTTGGTATCTCTTCATAACATATATTCACTAATGACATCTGTCTTAAGTAATCCATCACTGTTTGAAATGGATATTAATACTCAAATCTTCATCACCACAAGAAACAGTTCAACTTTATTACTGACAGCTAAAGCCTTCAACAGCTCAGAAACATTTGAAATATGCTGCCATAAAACTATTTTACCACTTACACCAGAACAACAGGTATATCAAGTGTCAATATAAACTTAAATTGTTTCTTCTCCTTCTATTCTAGAAATGAATACCTATTTACAAACTAGAACCACCTTGGAAGAGAAGAGAAATATGAATTTGTTGTTGCAGTACCATGCTGTTGTTCACTTAAACTAACTTACTAAGTGACAAGGCTGAAATGGAGATACAATGAACCAAATATTGCTGATTAAGGCCTTGTTTTAAGTTTCAGATTTTTAAACTGGCCTGATAGTATCTTAAGTTTTCTGGAAATTTCTGACATTATCAACTCAGCTGAGTATTAGATCAAATGACTGTACAGCTTACTGAAATGCACACTTGATGCACTTTACACAATCTCCTTCTTCATAGCATTAAAATTAATCATAACATGCACTAGAAGAGAAAGTAGAAGGTACAAGAGTTAAGAACATGTTTCTCATTTCTCAGAGTCTGGTACTCAAG
Organism: Schistocerca serialis cubense; assembly: GCF_023864345.2. Classification (NCBI taxonomy): domain Eukaryota; kingdom Metazoa; phylum Arthropoda; class Insecta; order Orthoptera; family Acrididae; genus Schistocerca; species Schistocerca serialis. The sequence continues at coordinate 833,984,157 of NC_064640.1, forward strand.
GATATATGAAGTTGGTAAGTCAAAGTCTTGCCTTATACAAGAAACTAAAAACTGAAAGAGCATTTGTGATTGAAATAAATAAAAAAATTAACAGCCTGTCATTGTCTGAGGAGACATCAAACATAGATCTGAAAAGTAACTAGCAAATTAAATTAAATTATACACTTAATGTTGAAAATAACTAATTTCAGAAAAAAGCTTACTACATGAAAGTCACCATCCCTAACACCATCACAGTAGGTATTATGTAAACCAGATTCAGTAACACTGTAAATTGTTCCTTTTCATTCTGGTCATATATATGACAGATAACTACTAAGTACAAGGGTCTTCTGACAAGACAGGTAAATCTCCATGAAAGAATGGAACATTTTTGTTGAGCTTTCATGACTGATAAGCCTGATTATTCCAAGGGTTGTATAAAGAAATTAAACAATCTATAGTGTACAGTACATTGTTGACATCTGTCTAAATTGGTCAGTGCGTCGACTATAATTAAAAATGGAGAACACTGAGTTTTGTGCTGCTATTAAACACTTCCATTTGATGAGATGGACTGCCGCACAAATCAAAACGGGATTGGATGAAGTCATGTAGTCTCTGCACCATCATAGGAGACAATTTATTTTTGGATTAATGATCTTAAATGCAGTCGAATAAGCACTGAATATGAAGTACGCTCCTGCTGTCTAATGGAGGTCTCAACAAAGGAAGACATTGATAAAAGCCATGATATGGTAAGGCAAGACCAACTACTAAAAATTTGTACGCTTTCTGAGCTTTTAGGCATCTCAACTGAGCAAGTGCATAATGTTCTGTACAGAGAATTACCTATGAAGAAGCTGTGTGTGAAGTGGACTCCGCAATTGTTCACAGTTGAGCAAAATTGCATTTGCCACAACATCTCAACACAATGTCTGTTGATGTCTGCAAGATCTTTTGTGTTGATTTGTGACTGTTTATGTAACCTGGATCCCACATGACACACCATCAAAACAACGAATGAAGGCTGGTGAAAGCGCGTCAGAAAAGGCAAAAACAATTTTGACAGCTTGTATGATGATCGCCTCTGTTTTATGGGATTACCAAGGAATAATCCTTATAGATTAATTGTAAAAAGGCATTACCATAACTAGACCCTATTATGATTCATTGTTGGACCATTTGAGTCTTGTAGAGGCTGAAAAAAAAAAAACAAGGTCGGCATGCACATTAGTGGTGTTTCACCAGGATAATGCACCATCCAACACAGCAGTGGTAACAATAGCGCAAGTGCTTGAATTGGGCTTTGACATAATTCCTCATCCACCAGACTTAGCTACAAGTGACTTCTTCCTGTTCCCTAACTTGCAACTTTGGTTTGCTAGGGAGAAATTGTCTTCAACTGAAGAAGTGATAGTTGTCGTCAGTGAGTAATTTGCAGATTTTGACAAAACATATTTTTATTATGGAATGATAAAGTTGGAGGATCACTGGACCAAGTGTATATCCATCAAAGGAGACTAAGTCCAGAAGTAAAGTGAGTTGCTCATGAAACAAACATTTTTTCTCAATTTTTTACCAGACATACCAAAACACCATCTCAGATTCTTTTCATATTTTTTATTTAGGGTGTAGTGCTACATCCTTCTTATCAGATTATTTTGGAACAGTTCTATAGTTCAGATGACAGCCCTTTGACATATCCTCAAATGTGGATCCTACACTTGTATAATGGTCCTGTTGGGTTGTTAAAACATAAACAGAAGTAGATGTACCTTAACCATTGCTAACAGGAGTTCCTTGTGAAGTATATCTCACAGTGCCCTTACTCTCAACAATCCTCATGATACACTATCCTGTAGGAATATTTTAAATATGGTAAACAACATTGTTTTTTCAGCAGGCTGGTTTTAATATTTGGTAGTTATTTTGTTTTCCACAATTACCTTTTCTACTTGTACACAGCAGTTTACCTCATTAACACTTAGCATTTTTATAAGAATAATAGTCTCCAGTTATCATTTGCCATGATGATGTGTAAATTATATCTGAGGCTCCAAGGCCAAGGCCAAGGCCGATCCGTACCAGATCGGTCTGACGGAGGAGATAGAGAAGATCCAAAGAAGAGCGGCGCGTTTCGTCACAGGGTTATATGGTAACCGTGATAGCATTACGGAGATGTTTAATAAACTCAAGTGGCAGACTCTGCAAGAGAGGCGCTCTGCATCACGGTGTAGCTTGCTGTCCAGGTTTCGAGAGGGTGCGTTTCTGGATGAGGTATCGAATATATTGCTTCCCCCTACTTATACCTCCCGAAGAGATCACGAATGTAAAATTAGAGAGATTAGAGCGCACACAGAGGCTTTCAGACAGTCGTTCTTCCCCCGAACCATACGCGACTGGAACAGGAAAGGGAGGTAATGACAGTGGCACGTATAGTGCCCTCTGCCACACACCGTTGGGTGGCTTGCGGAGTATAAATGTAGATGTAGATGTAGATGTAAACAGGTGCAACTGAATAACTATTGAACATTATAGTCTCTGCTGCTCCAGTGCTTTCTCAATCATTCATTGTTTATGACTGCACACCAAGAATAGTCTTATTACATTTTTTAAATTATAAAACTGAAGAAAATGACAAACTACACTGCTGAAGTGCTTCTAAAATATGACTAACTTGACTGCATATATTTCTGTACCTTATTATTTTAATGTTAAATTTGCCATGGCAAGCATCCAAGGAACATATAGGGCCCACACTCACTATGAGACTGAAATATCTACACTACTGGCCATTAAAATTGCTACACCAAGAGGAAATGCAGATGATAAATGGGTATTCATTGGACAAATATATTTTACTAGAACTGACATGTGATTACATTTTCACACAGTTTGGGTGCGTAGATACAGAGAAATCAGTACCCAGAACAACCACCTCTGGCTGTAATAACGGTCTTGATATGTCTGGGCATTCAGTCAAACAGAACTTGGATGGCGTGTACAGGTACAGCTGCCCATGCTGCTTCAGCACGATACCACAGTTCATCAAGAATAGTGACTGGCGTATTGTGACGAGCCAGTTGCTCAGCCACCATTGACCAGTCATTTTCAATTGGTGAGATCTGGAGAATGTGCTCGCCAGGGCAGCAGTCGAACATTTTCTGTATCCAGAAAGGCCCATACAGGACCTGCAACATGCATTCATCCATTATCCTGCTGAAATGTACAGTTTTGCAGGGATCGAAAGAAGGGTAGTGCCACAGGTTGTAACACATTTGAAATGTAACATCCACTGTTCAAAGTGCCGTCAGTGCGAACAAGAGGTGAAAGAGATGTGTAACCAATGGCACCCCATACCACCACAATGGGTGATAAGCCAGTAGGGCTATGACGAATACATGCTGCCAATGTGCGTTCACCGTGATGTCACAGAACACGGATGCGACCATCATGATGCTGTAAACAGAACATGGATTCATCTGAAAAACTGACGTTTTGCCATTTTGCACCCAGGTTTGTCGTTGAGTACACCATCGCAGGAACTCCTGTCTGTGATGCAGCATCAAGGGTAACTGCAGCCACAGTCTCCGAGCTGATAGTCCATGCTGCAGCAAACATCGTTGAACTCTTCGTGCAGATGGTTGTTGTCTTGCAAACGTCCCCATCTATTGACTTTGGGATCAAGACGTGGCTGCATGATCCGTTACAGCCTTGCGTATAAGATGCCTGTCATCTCGACTGCTAGTGATACAAGGCCATTGGGATCCAGCACGGCATTTTGTATTACCCTCCTGAACCCACGGATTCCATATTCTGCTAACAGTTGTTGGATCTCGACCAACGCGAGCAGCAATGTCATGATACGATAAACCACAATTGCGATAGGCTACAATCCGACCTTTATCAAAGTCAAAAACCTGATGGTATGCATTTCTCCTCCTTACATGAGGCATCACAACAACATTTCACCAGTCAACTCCGGTCAACTGCTGTTTGTGTATGAGAAATCGGTTGTAAACTTTCCTGATGTCAGTACATTGTAAGTGTCGCCACCGGCGCCAACCTTGTGTGAATGCTCTGAAAATCTAATCATTTGCATATCACAGCATCTTCTTCCTGTCAAATAAATTTCGTGTCTGTGGCACATCATCTTTGTGGTGTAGCAATTTTAATGGCCAGTAGTGTAGTACATCAAGTCTTTATCAGTACGAGCATGGTGAGCCAACATTCACCATATCCCTCATCAAGGAAACCAACATTATATCCACAGCAACAACCTCACTCCATCACTTAATATCTGATCCCAAGCTTATGATCCTACCAGCCAACAAAAGCTCCACCCCTCTGGTTATGAACTGCAGGGATAACCTAGCAGAGGGGTTCCACCAGCTGTCTGATATACCCACCTAAAAACCCTGTCACAAAGAGTCTATTCCAGAAATACAGCATGATTACTAGTCCCTCCTAATATCCTTAAGTCCATCTCAGAGGCTCTCCGTTGAGTCTGTCTCTCTCCTCAACACCACCACTCCCCACAGTGCTACCTTCTACATGCTTTCTGAAGTCCATAAACCCAACCACTCAGGATGCCCTACTGCCACACTGAGGGCACCTCTCCTCTTGTGCAGCACTACATGCAGCCTATAACCTGTAACCTACCCTCTAATATAAAAGACACTAACCACATCCACTGCCGACTCTGCACAGTTCCTTTTCCTTTACCACTCAGAGCCCTGCTCAACTCCATCAACGCCACGTCCCTCTACACTAACATCCCAAATGACAATGGCCCTGCTACCATTTAACATTGACTTTACCAATGCCAAACCAACTCCAAACCTGCAATCTCCTTTCCGGTCACCGTGATCAATTTTATTCTCACCCACAATTATTACTCCTTTGAAGGGATCAACTACAAATGAACCTGTTGTACAGCAATGAGCAACCACAAGTAAGCATTCTATGCCAACCTATTCACAGGCTATCAAGGGGAGTGCATCCTAACCACTCAGAATCTAAAAACAGTCACCTGGTTCAGATTAACTGATGACATTTTTGTGATCTGGACCAAGGGTGAAAAAAACCCTGTTCACATGCTTCCAGAATCTCAACACCACCTCTCCAATCATTTCACCTAGTCCTCCTCAATGCAACATGCCAACTTCCTTGATGTTGACCTTCACCTCAAGGATAAATCAGTGGCTCTGTCTCCATCAGATGTGTCAACCACAACCAATACCTCCATTCTGACAGCTGACATCCATTTCATACCAAGAAGTCCCTTCCATACAGCTTCAGTACCACTGGTCCTCACATCTTTAGTGTCATACAGTCACTCTCCAAATATGCCAAGAATCTCACTGAGGCCTTCACAGACTGAAATTAATCTCTCAACCTCACCCAGAAACAGATCTCCCATACGTCGTCTCTCAACTTACCTAACATCTCTCACACATCCATTGTGTATGAGGATGGATCCCACAGTGGAAATAACCATCTACAACTTAAGCACATCAAAATAAATTAACGAACAGACAACAGATTCTGTAGGGTTTAAAGTAGTATTAGTTGTTGGGTAACTCATTAAGAGATTTTTTTGTAGTTTTTTTATTAGCAGACTTAGTTGTGGTACTAAAAGAATTAAGTACTAGAAATACATAGTTAATAAATATATTGCTATTGAAGTAAATGTGATTTATGTGCCCTGTTTTAGTTTTTCAGGTAATATACTGTAATTATGAAGAAAAAAATATCCACTGTCTGGCCATAATGGAGAGCTATCCTCGAGGCTCAATACCACTAAGGGCTGGAGCAAGTCAATCACATTCTCTGCCAGTGTTCTGAATACCTCTAGCCATGACTAGAAAGGAGAAATATCCTACCTACTATACCCACCATCCCTTCCACAGTGGTATCCTGCTGCGTGTCAACCCTACGCAATATCTCTGCCCATCCGTACTCCGTTCCTTGTCCCAAACCCTTGCATCAAGGATCATATCCCTGCAATAGACCTAAATGCAAAACCTATCCCATAAATCCTCCCTCTACCACCTACTTCAGTCCTGTCACAGACATCTTCTGCATCGTAAAAGTAAGGACTACTTGTAAAAGGAGCCATATCATTACAAACTATGATGCAACCACTCTGCATGGGCATGAAACTACCAAGTTGTCTGCATGAATGGCCACCGCCAATCAGTGGCTAATGTGCAGCTGGATCACTTTGTTGCTGAGTATTCTGCTCAGTATGATGTGCTTTACTTTAATGACTACTTCACAGCTGGCACCCTCTGAATTATTTCCACCTACTACAGATTTTTGGAACTGTGCAGCATAACCTCCCCCTAAAACATATACCTTTTTCCACGTAAAGTCCTTGGCCTCAGTCTCCAGTAGTCCCTGTCCTAAATCTAGCAATTAACTTCTCCGCTTCCCCTCCGATACTGCACATGCTTCCTAATCCACCAATCCAGCTTCCAGTCTTTTCCCCTTCCCTATTTGTTTGTGGTGCTGTAGTGCTAACAAGAAGAGACTCTGACATTTTACGTATCGCTCCACGTAAAGCACTAATGGATCCTCAGTCTCAGCAACTTAAGAGTAGAGTAGTGATTTGTTCAGGAAAAAGAAATAATGTTCACACAACAAGTTGTGACAATTTATACACTATGCAGCTGAAGTCAACTAAAAATTTTCTTCTCATTACATTTAATAATTTGTTTTGCCTGGGCTCTGTTGCATACTGGTTCATACTTAGACTGTCCATTTATCAGTAAACAGAAGAAACTTTACACAAGATAGAAGAAAACTGCATTTGAAAACATTGCAAACAGTAGTGTCAAAATGCTGTAGAATTTTATCATGAAGACGATACAATACACTTGCCACATGCACTTTATTATTCTGTATCAGAAGAACAAGAAAAAACCAGTTTTCTTCTATTTTAACATATTATTATAATATTATTCTTAATGTGGCAATTATTACTGACAACAAATTTGGCACAACTACTGTATTATTGTAAATAGTTAACGATCCTGAATTAATAGGCAATGTCTTAAGTATTGTCAGTATTCTATAAATTAAATGAAATCTTAAAATTTTGTTAGTAATTTGATTTCAGACAGTGATAGTAGTAAACTATGTTGTGAGACATAACAAATTGTTTTCATAACTTCAAACAGCTCATTTAAAATACATTTCAGAGCACTGTAACCTGTCCAGATAAAAGAGCATGTTAAAGCACTCACTTCCAGGACACATAAAGGCACATCAGCTAAATGTCAAATCCACCTCATATATTAATAATGCGGTTTATGGGCTATTCTGGCTATGATTTTTAGCCAGTTCTCATACTTTACCTTGTATATAAAACCATTTAAGAAGATAGGGCAGACTAACAGCAGCCTCTCAGCACATTTACTCTCTCATATGAAGTTTGGTATGAGGAACCAGTAACACTTTTGGGAAAAAAAATTGGCAGCATTTTTAAATATAAGTGTAGGATCAAAAGTACCTGTAGCACTTATTATAAGCAAATTTGCCTACTCAAGTACAGAAGGAGGGAATGCACAGCCCTAAAAATATCTGAGAGAGTTCTTTGTGAATTAAATGTGCTGGCAGCTAATGAAAGACTGAAATAGACATTAAACTCATTTTTCACTTGGAATCTTCTCCTATACCACCATCTAAAAGATGCTCTGAGTGAACACTCATGTTATGTCACTGGAGCCATTCCTAATCAGAACATATCTGGTGCCAGGACGTCATATTATGTACAAAAAAATTCCTACACATTTAGAAGAAAATCAATGTAGTGGGAATTCCTCTGCGGTATACAATGGGTTTTTATGGATAAACAACTCTAATATATATCTAAGAACACTTATGCTATTTGTCAGACATTTTATATCTTTGTATAAAATATCAAAGAGTTTTATGGCTGAGAATCGCATTCCTTTCTGTGCCACAGTTAGATTCACCAAGGGGAAGTGCAGATCACTTTTTATTCTGGCATTGTATTGGCGAATATCTCTGTTACTTTCAAACTACAGTGAGTTGAGAATGAATGTTCAAATAGTTCAAATGGCTCTGAGCACTATGGGACTTAACATCTGTGGTCATCAGTCCCCTAGAACTTAGAACTACTTAAACCTAACTAACCTAAGGACATCACATACATCCATGCCCGAGGCAGGATTCGAACCTGCGACCATAGCAATCACAAGAATGAATGTAATGAGGTAATAAATGTGCTGCAACGATGTGTTTAAAATTCCCTATTGCTTAACAGATTTCTAAAAAATTTATATGTGTTGTCATCACATTTAATTCTAATTACTTCCTTTTGTGTAGAGGTTACTTTTTGCTTAAGTGGTGAGTTATCCTGGGATAAACTGATTAATCACTAACATTTGACGTGAACAGCAATGGACCCATAATAGAACTCTTTGGATTAATCAGTGTATTTTCTCTCCATGAAGGTGAAATGGTGTCCCTCTTTGCAATTTCAATACAACAAATAACCAAAATTGCAAAATATCTCTATTACTTGATCGTGTCTAGTTTTGGGTTTTTATTCATAATTCATCCTCAAATCATCCATCCAATCAGAATAAATGTTACTCCAGACACCAAAAATTCATTACAGTCAGTTTGCACAGAAGTACAAAGAAAGTGATCACAAAACTGGATACACATTTCATGATCATTTGCACTGCACTCCATTTTGCAAATAATTGTCATGATTTTTTGCTGTGTGGAATAATATTCGTTCTGCTTCGATGGATGATCTGAGAATGAGTTATGAATAAAAACCTAAAACTGGTCATCATCAAGTAATAAAAAGAGCATTTTGCAACTTTAGCTGTTTGTCATATTGAAATGGTATCACAAGTTGCTGGCCCTTCAACAACCTAGCATGCTGGAAGCCTGTGTCCCTCTTTGTATTACCCACAAGCCTAGTGTAACATTTTTCATCCTGATTCATAAATAGGAACTAAATCTGGCATGTGCTGAACAAGCTACCACGTTGTTGTTGTTGTTGTGGTCTTCAGTCCTGAGACTGGTTTGATGCAGCTCTCCATGCTACTCTATCCTGTGCAAGCTTCTTCATCTCCCAGTACCTACTGCAACCTACATCCTTCTGAATCTGCTTAGTGTATTCATCTCTTGGTCTCCCCCTATGATTTTTACCCTCCACGCTGCCCTCCAATGCTAAATTGGTGATCCCTTGATGCCTCAGAACATGTCCTACCAACCGATCCCTTCTTCTGGTCAAGTTGTGCCACAAACTTCTCTTCTCCCCAATCCTATTCAATACTTCATCATTAGTTATGTGATCTACCCATCTAATCTTCAGCATTCTTCTGTAGCACCACATTTCAAAAGCTTCTATTCTCTTCTTGTCCAAACTATTTACCGTCCATGTTTCACTTCCATACATAGCTACACTCCATACAAATACTTTCAGAAATAACTTCCTGACACTTAAATCTATACTCGATGTTAACAAATTTCTCTTCTTCAGAAACGCTTTCCTTGCCATTGTCAGTCTACATTTTATATCCTCTCTACTTCGTCCATCATCAGTTATTTTGCTCCCCAAATAGCAAAACTCCTTTACTACTTTAAGTGTCTCATTTCCTAATCTAATACCCTCAGCATCACCTGACTTAACTCGACTACATTCCATTATCCTCGTTTTGCTTTTGTTGATGTTCATCTTATATCCTCCCTTCAAGACACCATCCATTCCGTTCAACTGCTCTTCCAAGTCCTTTGCTGTCTCTGACAGAATTACAATGTCATCGGCGAACCTCAAAGTTTTTATTTCTTCTCCATGGATTTTAATACCTACTCCGAATTTTTCTTTTGTTTCCTTAACTGCTTGCTCAATATACTGATTGAATAACATCGGGGAGAGGCTACAACCCTGTCTTACTCCCTTCCCAACCACTGCTTCCCTTTCATGTCCCTCAACTCTTATAACTGCCATCTGGTTTCTGTACAAGTTGTAAATAGCCTTTCGCTCCCTGTATTTTACCCCTGCCACCTTTAGAATTTGAAAGAGAGTATTCCAGTCAACATTGTCAAAAGCTTTCTCTAAGTCTACAAATGCTAGAAACGTAGGTTTGCCTTTCCTTAATCTTTCTTCTAAGATAAGTCGTAAGGTCAGTATTGCCTCACGTGTTCCAGTATTTCTACGGAATCCAAACTGATCTTCCCCGAGGTCGGCTTCTACCAGTTTTTCCATTCGTCTGTAAAGAATTCGTGTTAGTACTTTGCAGCTGTGGCTTATTAAACTGATGGTTCGGTAATTTTCACATCTGTCAACACCTGCTTTCTTTGGGATTGGAATTATTATATTCTTCTTGAAGTCTGAGGGTATTCTGCCTGTTTCGTACATCTTGCTCACCAGATGGTAGAGTTTTGTCAGGACTGGCTCTCCCAAGGCCGTCAGTAGTTCCAATGGAATTTTGTCTACTCCGGGGGCCTTGTTTCGACTCAGGTCCTTCAGTGCTCTGTCAAACTCTTCACGCAGTATCGTATCTCCCATTTCATCTTCATCTACATCCTCTTCCATTTCCATAATATTGTCCTCAAGTGCATCGCCCTTGTATAGACCCTCTATATACTCCTTCCACCTTTCTGCTTTCCCTTCTTTGCTTAGAACTGGGTTTCCATCTGAGCTCTTGATGTTCATACATGTGGTTCTCTTATCTCCAAAGGTCTCTTTAATTCTCCTGTAGGCAGTATCTATCTTACCCCTAGTGAGATAAGCCTCTACATCCTTACATTTGTCCTCTAGCCATCCCTGCTTAGCCATTTTGCACTTCCTGTCAATCTCATTTTTGAGACGTTTGTATTCCTTTTTGCCTGTTTCATTTACTGCATTTTTATATTTTCTCCTTTCATCAATTAAATTCAATATTTCTTCTGTTACCCAAGGATTTCTACTAACCCTCTTCTTTTTACCTACTTGATCGTCTGCTGCCTTCACTACCTCATCCCTCAGAGCTTCCCATTCTTCTTCTACTGTATTTCTTTCCCCCATTCCTTTCAATTGTTCCCTTACGCTCTCCCTGAAACTCTGTACAACCTCTGGTTCTTTCAGTTTATCCAGGTCCCATCTCCTTAAATTCCCACCTTTTTGCTGTTTCTTCAGTTTTAATCTACAGGTCATAACCAACAGATTGTGGTCAGAGTCCACATCTGCCCCTGGAAATGTCTTACAATTTAAAACCTGGTTCCTAAATCTCTGTCTTACCATTATATAATCTATCTGATACCTTTTAGTATCTCCAGGGTTCTTCCATGTATACAACCTTCTATCATGATTCTTAAACCAAGTGTTAGCTATGATGAAGTTGTGCTCTGTGCAAAATTCTATCAGGCGGCTTCCTCTTTCATTCCTTTGCCCCAATCCATATTCACCTACTACGTTTCCTTCTCTCCCTTTTCCTACACTCGAATTCCAGCCACCCATGACTATTAAATTTTCGTCTCCCTTCACTATCTGAATAATTTCTTTTATTTCATCATACATTTCTTCAATTTCTTCGTCATCTGCAGAGCTAGTTGGCATATAAACTTGTACTACTGTAGTAGGTGTGGGCTTCGTATCTATTTTGGCCACAATAATGCGTTCACTATGCTGTTTGTAGTAGCTTACCCGCATTCCTATTTTCCTATTCATTATTAAACCTACTCCTGCATTACCCCTATTTGACTTTGTGTTTATAACCCTGTAGTCACCTGACCAGAAGTCTTGTTCCTCCTGCCACCGAACTTCACTAATTCCCACTATATCTAACTTTAACCTATCCATTTCCCTTTTTAAATTTTCTAACCTACCTGCCCGATTAAGGGACCTGACATTCCACGCTCCGATCCGTAGAACGCCAGTTTTCTTTCTCCTGATAACGACATCCTCTTGAGTAGTCCCCGCCCGGAGATCCGAATGGGGGACTATTTTACCTCCGGAATATTTTACCCAAGAGGACGCCATCATCATTTAATCATACAGTAAAGCTGCATGCCCTCGGGAAAAATTACGGCCGTAGTTTCCCCTTGCTTTCAGCCGTTCGCAGTACCGGCACAGCAAGGCCGTTTTGGTTATTGTTACAAGGCCAGATCAGTCAATCATCTAGACTGTTGCCCTTGAAACTACTGAAAAGGCTGCTGCCCCTCTTCAGGAACCACACGTTTGTCTGGCCTCTCAACAGATACCCTTCCGTTGAGGTTGTACCTACGGTACGGCTATCTGTATCGCTGAGGCACGCAAGCCTCCCCACCAACGGCAAGGTCCATGGTTCATGGGGGGGGGGGGGGGAAGCTATCACATAAAAACTTAATTTCTCTTATGGTACATTGTGATTGAACAATAGAAACTCTTTAATAAGTCAGAGACAATTCCAGCTGATGATCCTTTACCATTTAAAAATTTTACTATCTGTTAAGTGAAGGCATTATCAGCTTTATCAATAGAGTGATTCTTTTGAGATCCCAACGGTGATTTTATAAGTATCTCATTACTAGTCAGAGGGATGACAACAATTAAGAAAGTTACATAAGAGGTAGGAGTTGTCAATATTTAGTAACATCTGTGAAGTCAGCTTTCTTATAAAATATGCCCAACAATGGTGTACATTAACATGTATGAGAAAGTTCACTCTGAGCTAATCAAATAACTGCAGCCACAAAACTGAATTATGTACACAATACACAATGGATCAGAAACATATGATTAATACAAAGAGAAAACACTCACCAAATGAAACAACCACACTGATGGTATGGATGGCAACTGTAAATGAGATTTTTTCATGTGTTCAATAACAGATTAACCACATTCTAGGAAAGGGTATGGGCATTTCTGGTATCAGACAGTAAGGGCTACACAACAGAAAACCTATATTTCTAATAGTTTATGAAATTTTAAGAGAGTCAAGGAGAAAAAGTAAACAAGTAGCTTTCCTTTATGAATTTTGGCAAGAATTAGGATTTGGTAGTGAACATTTGACTAGAGAAAATTCTGTGTTACAGTACTACAGCTATCATTCTTGCACAGTTGGAGTTTCACATCAAGTCATGCAAATGAGTGCTCACACTGATGGGTATACGAGGGTGTCCCTTAAATACCAGAATAACAATACTGTGGGCAGATCTTGTGTCATATGTATTTCTGCCACTAGGCACATATAGTGCAACGTATTGCTAGTGCAGTGCACCTGTGTTGTCATTTGGCTTGTTCTGTTCATCTGCAGTGATTGTTTTTGCTGGTACTGTTTTATTCTTGAATGAGATTTTCACTCTGCAGCGGAGTGTGCGCTGATATGAAACTTCCTGGCAGATTAAAACTGTGTGCCCGACCGAGACTCGAACTCGGGACCTTTGCCTTTCGCGGGCAAGTGCTCTACCAACTGAGCTACCGAAGCACGACTCACGTCCGGTACTCACAGCTTTACTTCTGCCAGTACCTCGTCTCCTACCTTCCAAACTTTACAGAAGCTCTCCTGCGAAACATGCAGAACTAGCACTCCTGAAAGAAAGGATATTGCGGAGACATGGCTTAGCCACAGCCTGGGGGATGTTTCCAGAATGAGATTTTCACTCTGCAGCGGAGTGTGCGCTGATATGAAACTTCCTGGCAGATTAAAACTGTGTGCCCGACCGAGACTCGAACTCGGGACCTTTGCCTTTCGCGGGCAAGTGCTCTACCAACTGAGCTACCGAAGCACGACTCACGTCCGGTACTCACAGCTTTACTTCTGCCAGTACCTCGTCTCCTACCTTCCAAACTTTACAGAAGCTCTCCTGCGAAACATGCAGAACTAGCACTCCTGAAAGAAAGGATATTGCGGAGACATGGCTTAGCCACAGCCTGGGGGATGTTTCCAGAATGAGATTTTCACTCTGCAGCGGAGTGTGCGCTGATATGAAACTTCCTGGCAGATTAAAACTGTGTGCCCGACCGAGACTCGAACTCGGGACCTTTGCCTTTCGCGGGCAAGTGCTCTACCAACTGAGCTACCGAAGCACGACTCACGTCCGGTACTCACAGCTTTACTTCTGCCAGTACCTCGTCTCCTACCTTCCAAACTTTACAGAAGCTCTCCTGCGAAACATGCAGAACTAGCACTCCTGAAAGAAAGGATATTGCGGAGACATGGCTTAGCCACAGCCTGGGGGATGTTTCCAGAATGAGATTTTCACTCTGCAGCGGAGTGTGCGCTGATATGAAACTTCCTGGCAGATTAAAACTGTGTGCCCGACCGAGACTCGAACTCGGGACCTTTGCCTTTCGCGGGCAAGTGCTCTACCAACTGAGCTACCGAAGCACGACTCACGTCCGGTACTCACAGCTTTACTTCTGCCAGTACCTCGTCTCCTACCTTCCAAACTTTACAGAAGCTCTCCTGCGAAACATGCAGAACTAGCACTCCTGAAAGAAAGGATATTGCGGAGACATGGCTTAGCCACAGCCTGGGGGATGTTTCCAGAATGAGATTTTCACTCTGCAGCGGAGTGTGCGCTGATATGAAACTTCCTGGCAGATTAAAACTGTGTGCCCGACCGAGACTCGAACTCGGGACCTTTGCCTTTCGCGGGCAAGTGCTCTACCAACTGAGCTACCGAAGCACGACTCACGTCCGGTACTCACAGCTTTACTTCTGCCAGTACCTCGTCTCCTACCTTCCAAACTTTACAGAAGCTCTCCTGCGAAACATGCAGAACTAGCACTCCTGAAAGAAAGGATATTGCGGAGACATGGCTTAGCCACAGCCTGGGGGATGTTTCCAGAATGAGATTTTCACTCTGCAGCGGAGTGTGCGCTGATATGAAACTTCCTGGCAGATTAAAACTGTGTGCCCGACCGAGACTCGAACTCGGGACCTTTGCCTTTCGCGGGCAAGTGCTCTACCAACTGAGCTACCGAAGCACGACTCACGTCCGGTACTCACAGCTTTACTTCTGCCAGTACCTCGTCTCCTACCTTCCAAACTTTACAGAAGCTCTCCTGCGAAACATGCAGAACTAGCACTCCTGAAAGAAAGGATATTGCGGAGACATGGCTTAGCCACAGCCTGGGGGATGTTTCCAGAATGAGATTTTCACTCTGCAGCGGAGTGTGCGCTGATATGAAACTTCCTGGCAGATTAAAACTGTGTGCCCGACCGAGACTCGAACTCGGGACCTTTGCCTTTCGCGGGCAAGTGCTCTACCAACTGAGCTACCGAAGCACGACTCACGTCCGGTACTCACAGCTTTACTTCTGCCAGTACCTCGTCTCCTACCTTCCAAACTTTACAGAAGCTCTCCTGCGAAACATGCAGAACTAGCACTCCTGAAAGAAAGGATATTGCGGAGACATGGCTTAGCCACAGCCTGGGGGATGTTTCCAGAATGAGATTTTCACTCTGCAGCAGAGTGTGCGCTGATATGAAACTTCCTGGCAGATTAAAACTGTGTGCCCGACCGAGACTCGAACTCGGGACCTTTGCCTTTCGCGGGCAAGTGCTCTACCAACTGAGCTACCGAAGCACGACTCACGTCCGGTACTCACAGCTTTACTTCTGCCAGTACCTCGTCTCCTACCTTCCAAACTTTACAGAAGCTCTCCTGCGAAACATGCAGAACTAGCACTCCTGAAAGAAAGGATATTGCGGAGACATGGCTTAGCCACAGCCTGGGGGATGTTTCCAGAATGAGATTTTCACTCTGCAGCGGAGTGTGCGCTGATATGAAACTTCCTGGCAGATTAAAACTGTGTGCCCGACCGAGACTCGAACTCGGGACCTTTGCCTTTCGCGGGCAAGTGCTCTACCAACTGAGCTACCGAAGCACGACTCACGTCCGGTACTCACAGCTTTACTTCTGCCAGTACCTCGTCTCCTACCTTCCAAACTTTACAGAAGCTCTCCTGCGAAACATGCAGAACTAGCACTCCTGAAAGAAAGGATATTGCGGAGACATGGCTTAGCCACAGCCTGGGGGATGTTTCCAGAATGAGATTTTCACTCTGCAGCGGAGTGTGCGCTGATATGAAACTTCCTGGCAGATTAAAACTGTGTGCCCGACCGAGACTCGAACTCGGGACCTTTGCCTTTCGCGGGCAAGTGCTCTACCAACTGAGCTACCGAAGCACGACTCACGTCCGGTACTCACAGCTTTACTTCTGCCAGTACCTCGTCTCCTACCTTCCAAACTTTACAGAAGCTCTCCTGCGAAACATGCAGAACTAGCACTCCTGAAAGAAAGGATATTGCGGAGACATGGCTTAGCCACAGCCTGGGGGATGTTTCCAGAATGAGATTTTCACTCTGCAGCGGAGTGTGCGCTGATATGAAACTTCCTGGCAGATTAAAACTGTGTGCCCGACTGAGACTCGAACTCGGGACCTTTGCCTTTCGCGGGCAAGTGCTCTACCAACTGAGCTACCGAAGCACGACTCACGTCCGGTACTCACAGCTTTACTTCTGCCAGTACCTCGTCTCCTACCTTCCAAACTTTACAGAAGCTCTCCTGCGAAACATGCAGAACTAGCACTCCTGAAAGAAAGGATATTGCGGAGACATGGCTTAGCCACAGCCTGGGGGATGTTTCCAGAATGAGATTTTCACTCTGCAGCGGAGTGTGCGCTGATATGAAACTTCCTGGCAGATTAAAACTGTGTGCCCGACCGAGACTCGAACTCGGGACCTTTGCCTTTCGCGGGCAAGTGCTCTACCAACTGAGCTACCGAAGCACGACTCACGTCCGGTACTCACAGCTTTACTTCTGCCAGTACCTCGTCTCCTACCTTCCAAACTTTACAGAAGCTCTCCTGCGAAACATGCAGAACTAGCACTCCTGAAAGAAAGGATATTGCGGAGACATGGCTTAGCCACAGCCTGGGGGATGTTTCCAGAATGAGATTTTCACTGGCAGAAGTAAAGCTGTGAGTACCGGACGTGAGTCGTGCTTCGGTAGCTCAGTTGGTAGAGCACTTGCCCGCGAAAGGCAAAGGTCCCGAGTTCGAGTCTCGGTCGGGCACACAGTTTTAATCTGCCAGGAAGTTTCATATCAGCGCACACTCCGCTGCAGAGTGAAAATCTCATTCTGGAAACATCCCCCAGGCTGTGGCTAAGCCATGTCTCCGCAATATCCTTTCTTTCAGGAGTGCTAGTTCTGCATGTTTCGCAGGAGAGCTTCTGTAAAGTTTGGAAGGTAGGAGACGAGGTACTGGCAGAAGTAAAGCTGTGAGTACCGGACGTGAGTCGTGCTTCGGTAGCTCAGTTGGTAGAGCACTTGCCCGCGAAAGGCAAAGGTCCCGAGTTCGAGTCTCGGTCGGGCACACAGTTTTAATCTGCCAGGAAGTTTCATATCAGCGCACACTCCGCTGCAGAGTGAAAATCTCATTCTGGAAACATCCCCCAGGCTGTGGCTAAGCCATGTCTCCGCAATATCCTTTCTTTCAGGAGTGCTAGTTCTGCATGTTTCGCAGGAGAGCTTCTGTAAAGTTTGGAAGGTAGGAGACGAGGTACTGGCAGAAGTAAAGCTGTGAGTACCGGACGTGAGTCGTGCTTCGGTAGCTCAGTTGGTAGAGCACTTGCCCGCGAAAGGCAAAGGTCCCGAGTTCGAGTCTCGGTCGGGCACACAGTTTTAATCTGCCAGGAAGTTTCATATCAGCGCACACTCCGCTGCAGAGTGAAAATCTCATTCTGGAAACATCCCCCAGGCTGTGGCTAAGCCATGTCTCCGCAATATCCTTTCTTTCAGGAGTGCTAGTTCTGCATGTTTCGCAGGAGAGCTTCTGTAAAGTTTGGAAGGTAGGAGACGAGGTACTGGCAGAAGTAAAGCTGTGAGTACCGGACGTGAGTCGTGTTTTATTCTTGTTTCACTTTTATGATGACAAGTTTAAGTGAACAACACCTACCTGTGAAATTTTATTTTCTACTTGGTAAATATGTTGCTGAAACTGTTTTAATGTTGAAAACAGCTTACCAAGATGAAGCTATGGGAAAAACTCAAGCATACGAGTAGTTTGCTCAATTTAAAACTGGTGACATGTCAATTGATATTAAACCTTTTTCTGGACATCAATCAACTGCCCAAATCAATGATAGTTTGTGCCATTGGGTCAGACCATCAATTAAACCTTTACTTGGAAGTTTTAAACACAACAGTGTTTATCAAAAAAGACTTGATTTGTAGAAGACAGGAAATGGTTCTACCAACACGACAATGCACCTGCACACACAGCCATCTCTGTTAGACAGTTTTTGGGTAAAAATAGCATGCACCTTACTCACCGGACTTGGCTCTCTTCAACTTTTTCTTATTTCCATGCATGAAAAGGTGCATGAAAGGACACCAATCTGACAACATTAAAGAAGTCAAAAAAGGAGGTAGAAGCTTTCGGCTATTTCTAAAGATGACTACAAAAAATGTTTTGAACATTGGAAGTGCCAGTGGGAGAAAAGTATTAGTTATAATGGAAAGTATTTTCAAGGGGATCAGGTCATTTTGTACATAGTTTGAAAATATATAGCTTCTAAAAAATAATTCCAGTTTTTCTTTTTGGGTATCCCATAATATTAGATGGAATAAGTATTAACTTGCACTTTGATCATATTTGTTGGATCCTAAAATTGATGAGGTTGTTGTCTTTGATACATTTAAGTGCGTTGAAAGAGACATTAACATCCAACATTTAAGTATTTGTGCATTTATCTTCAACAAAATATAGAGCTAATAAGGAAATTAAATTTCTGAAATAACACAGTTTTTTGAATCATGAAATTAAACACAAACACAATTTCCAAATATATTTTGTCTCATTCTTCTCTAACATTTTACTCTAGTCACTAGTGTATAAGTTGTCAGAAATACATTATTTTGTCTTCTGACATTCAGAACCAAAATAAAACCATATGTTATAGCAAACTCCAGGAAGAGAGAGAGATTTGAGTGCTGAAGGTTAAAAAAGGAAGGCAGTTCACCCAGGCCCCAACATCAGATTAATTCACCTGTAGGAGATCCTCATCATGAGGTCATAGTGACCTGCCTCTACTTTCTAACCCTCTACATCTACTTTTATTTCACAATCCACTATGGTGGAAGGTACCTTGTACCACAACTAATAATTCCCTTTCCTATCTCACTCACAAATCGAACAATGGAGATATAAATGTCTGTTTGCTTAAATATGAACAGTAATTTCTTTTTTCTTCTTTTCATGATCTTTACTGTGGCAAAAGTTGTTCTGTGGTCTTTCACAGCGGCTTATTCTCCAATTTTTTTCAATAGGTGTTTCATGACAAGAACATAAACTTCCCTCCAGAAAATTGCCAGCATTGAGGATATGAATTCAACAAGTCATTGGAAGTCACAAGCAGATATACTGAGCCATCCTGCCTCTATTCCCATTCTTAATTGTGAAAGAGTTGCTGATGCAGGATTTTTGTACATGAACTGACCTCTCAATTATGTCCCATAAACGTTTGACAGGATTCATATCAAGCAGTCTGGATGGCCAAATCATTTGCTCAAATCATCCAGAATATTCTTCAAATACAAACAACTGTGGCCCAGTGACATGGTGCATTCTCATCCATAAAAAATTTATCATTGTTTGGGAACATGAAGTCCATGAATGGCTGCAAATGCTCTCAAGATAGCCAAACAAAACCATTTACATTCAATAATTCGTTCAGTTGTACCAGAGGACCCAGTCTGTTCCATGTACACCCACCCCACACAATTATGGAGCCGCCAACAGCTTGCACACTGCCTTGTTGATAACATGGTCCATGGCTTCGAGGGGTTTGTGACACACTCGATCCCTACCATCAGCTCTTACAAAGTGAAATTAGGACTCATCTGACCAACCCTTGGTTTTCCAGCCATCTAGTGTCGAAAGGATATGATTATGAGCTCAGAAGAGGCAATGCAGGTGATTTAGTGCTGTCAGCAAAGGTATTCACATTGGTCATCTCTGCCAGAGCCCAATAATAGCAAATTTCACCACACTGTCCTAACAGATACGTTTCTCATATATTCCATATTCAATTCTGCGTTTTTTTTTTTTTTTTTTTTTTTTTTTTTTTTTTTTTTTTTTTTTAATGCAGTGTTGCTTGTCTGATTAGCACTGACACTCTACCCAAAAGCCACTGCTCTCCATCATTAATTGAAGGCCATTGGAAATTGTATTTTCTGAAAGGTGATGCCTGAAATTTGGTATTGCCAGCAAACACTTGACATTGTGGATCTTGGAATATTGAAGTCCATAATGATTTCCGAAAAGGTTTCCCAAGCCCCAGATTTGTAGGCTGTCTCACTCACATATGATAGGTGTGTTGTGGGAGTAGTATCGACCTGCTTTTTTGACCTGTTATACAGGAGCCATACATTCGGATGGGCACACATGGGAGAATGTCGAAATGAATAGAGTAGGAGATGGACAGAGAGAGATAGCAGGAGAGAATAGGTAAGGACGGAGGGAGCAGGAAGGGAGAATGAGGTGGACACAAAGACAGGAGGATGAAGAGTTAGAGGTGGGAAGGGGTGTGGAGGAAATATATGCAATATATGTGTAAAATGCGTATATGGTCAAGGCCACAGGGGAAAGGCTAGTCATAAAATACTTTCATTACATTGCATTTTTCATCAAGTATTGAGTAGTCCGCCCCTGGTAGCTGAGTGGTCAGCACGACGGAATGTCATACCAAACTGCCCGGGTTCGATTCCCGGCTCGGTCGGAGATTTTCTCCGCTCAGGGACTGGGTGATGTGTTGTCCTTATCATTATCATTTCATCCCCATAGACACGCAATTTGCCGAAGTGGCGTCAACTAGAAAGCCTTGCACCAGGCGAACGGTCTACCCGACGGGAGGCCCTAGCCACACGACATTTCCATTTCCATCAAGTATTGAGTGCAAATGGTGCACCAGAGTAACATTTACATAATTCCTTAACACTGATTAGCCAGAACATTATGACCAATAACCCACTATCGATATAAACCCTTCCAGGTGACAGCAAAGTGATGCGCAAGGAATGACTACTAGTCAGACACACACACAGTGCATGTAGTATCAGTGAGTGTGCTGACCATGTTCAGAATGAGTAATGCACACCACCTGTCTGAGTTTGACCAAGGGCAGATTGTGATAGCCTGGAAGTTCAGCATGAGCATTTTAGAAACTTCATAACTTGCCGTGTGTTTGAGGAATTCTGTGGTGAGTGTCTTCAACATGTAGCAAAACCAAGGTAAAACCACGTCCAGACACTGTGCAGTTGGGCGACCACCCCTCATTACAGGTGTCAGATGTCATAGGCTGGGCATACTCGTAAAATAGGACACATGGTGGACTGTGGTGGAACTAACGTCAGACTTTAACACTGGGCAGAATACAAGTGTGTCTGAACACACAGTGCACTGGACACTCCTAATGATGGGAGTCTGCAGCCGACAACACATACATGTGCCAATGTTAACATCATGATGCCTACAACTGAAACTGACATAGATGCGTGACGATTGGTACTGGATGGTGGGGCAGTAGCAGAGTGCCACAAGGTCTGATGCTGATGAATCCTGATACCTTCTTCATCATGCCAATTGGAGGGTGCAAATCAGTCATCTTCCAGGGGAACAGCTTCTTGACAGCTGTACCATAGGATCAAGACAGGGCGGTGAGATCTCCATTATGCACTGGGGTACATTCATGTGGGCATCCATGGGTTCAGTTGAGCTGGTGCATGATGGCCAAGGATTAACGTACACTGGTTGCAGACCATGCACACTGCTTGATGAGGATGATGTTTCCTGACAGCAGTGGCATCTTCCAGCAAGATAATGTGACATGTCACAATGCCAGGAGTGTGACACAGTTGTCTGAGGAACACAGTAGCGATTTCCAGTTAGCATGCTGCCCCCCCCCCCCCCCCCCCCCCCCCGGCCTCCTCCCCAACTTGCCAGCTTGCCAGATCTGAGCCTGATCAAACACATCCGGGATGGGATTGAACGTGGCGTCGAAGGACATCGCCCCACCCCATGCCAGTAATTTACGGGAATTAGGTGACTTGCGTGTGCAGACGTGGTGCCAGCTCCCTCCAGCGATCTAGCAAGGCCTGGTTGATTCCACACCACAATGCATCATTGTTGTTATCAATGCCAAAGGTGGACATACCGGCTTTTAGGCAGGTGGTCATAATGTTCTGACTGATCAGTACATGTCAGTAATGTCAATTTGCTTCCAAAATGGGTGCCTAACAAAATGCATTACTGTAAAAGTAACTTTCATCATAGGATGCACTTCAGCTGAACACTTCATAAAAATGACTCTCAATTTGGAGTACCAATAAAAACAAAATAACTCACTGTAGGTTGACACATAAAGTTGGTTTTCTAAGGTCAGTCACAGTTAAAAGAAATGATAAAAACCTATGTATTTGTGAAAGTTTTGGAGGATCAGCAGCAATTTCTACACTCTCAAATTAGTCATGTTCATATTAAAACATGTAAAGCAGTTTTTATTTACTTTAGCATCCTTCATTAGAAAAATTGCTAAGAAAACGATAATGAAGCCTCTACCAGATTACTGCACAGTGTACAATGTATCCAGATGAGCTGATAATGGATAGATGAAATGGGAAAATAGGTTGTCTTAGTGGTGATGCTTTTGTTTCCCTGCAAAAAAAATCATGTCTAGTAGTAGATGCATGGAAATGTGACCAATTATCTGTCTATAATAAATTTGTTTCAGTAAATTCTAAAACTAATTTTCACTGAATATGCCAATAACATCCGAAAGTTCCTCACGTTACACATTGTTGGGGGATGTGAACATAAAATTATTTCAATTAAACTTTGAACTGATGGGTATTATCATTCATTTCTTTCATAATCTGCCCTTAGCTGGCTAAAGAAGGACATTTATCATTAGGAAGATATTCAGATGTCATAATTCATACATTGAAGTGTTGGAAGTCTATACCAATAAAAGAACAATGTCACCCCCATATGTAAAAGGCACATAACTGTGTCATAGCAATAGTTTATTTAGGAAGGACTACTTAAGGAACATGTAGCATCATGAATGTAACAGAACTGCAGTAAAATCTCCATTTACAGGGTTTAATGAATCTGTCTCATCAAAAATAAATAAGTTAAAACTGTTGATCATTAAATAAACTGACAGAGATTCTGAACATTTCCTTGGGCAGTGCCATCAACATAATGCATTAATTGCTTTAGCAGCACCTACACTGTCAGAAGCGCACTTGTTCAATATTAGATAAGAATGGGGTTTGATTACAGGCTACTTATAGCTGAAATTGGTTAGAATTCTCTCACTCCCACTACTATAAGTGTTGAAAGTGGCCTTTATCATTACCATTATGCCTATAAAAACAATAATGAAGACACAAATTAGACAGCATCTGATTTTCCATCAGCTTTGAGTGGCATAAAATCACATTTCTAGCATTCATTTCCCCACAACCATTGGTTAAAATATGACAGAACATGTAACAGTGGCGAAACTTAGGGGCAAACATCTATGTCAGTATCTCACACTGAGAAATCCATCATCTAAGCTATAGTTGTTCTCTTTCTCCACGCTTCTACAACTAAGCTATGACTCCTTTTCGAATGAACTCAATGACAGTGGGATGCTAAATTAGCTTCTCAGTGTTAGCTGAAACGCTGTTGAAGATGATTTTAGCAATGTTTTGAAGTAAATGACACATATCAGATTATTAAAATGGAGAGTTACAAGTCTGCAAGGTATGGTGCTGCATATTAGAGATGGTGTCTGCCAGGGAGTTATCATGTAAAAGTGTATTTCTTAAACAGAAATGAATATGTGTATTTGTTTGTAAGTGTGTGGGACTGGATTGTTCAAAAACAGTGCAAATGGTTCTGAGCACTATGGGACCTAACATATGAGGCCATCAGCCCCCTTAACTTAGAACTACTTAAACCTAACTAACCTAAGGACATCACACACATCCATGCCCGAGGCAAGATTCGAACCTGTGACCTTAGCAGCAGCGCGGTTCCGGACTGAAGCGCTTAGAACAGCTCGGCCGCAAGGGCCGGCTGGGACAGGATGAGTGGTGGTAGTATGTGGTGAGAGAAAACTATATATGCCATTCATCCCCTCACTGAAGATAGATTCTCATGATCTGAAAATACCTCGTATATTGATCAGGATGATCCATATTTGCTCTAACTCCATTGGCTACCTCTGTAAAGCTCACACACTGCTTGGATTGTAAATAAGGGACAAAATATCGTAACAGATATTGGATGCCAATAATAAATTAAAACTTTTCAAAACAGTTAAAGTAAATCATAACTTTAAACAATAATGGCAGCAGGATCCTGGTGTGTTAGAAGCAGTACTGTTATGACATGAAGTGGCCATTGACACGATCAAATATTATTAAGTTCCATGTCAAAGACAGTAATGAAAATAATTTTTTTTTATATTACTGAACAATTAAACAAATAAGTGTAAAGACATATGCATGATGTTCTCTTCTGCTTTTGATGCACTGCATCTAACTGGCTGTGAGCCTGTTGTGGCATAATATTTAATATCTGTAGTTAGATTAAAATTTGCACCTATATATGGGCAGCAGAATTGTATGGTACTAAAATCTATATTCATACTCTGTAAACCACTGCTAACTGCATGGCATCGGGTATGTCCCATCATACCAACACCAGTTACTAGGGCTTTTGACTGTTCCACTCACATATGTAATGTGGGAAGGATGACTCTTGAAATGCCACTGGGTGTGCCGTACTTAATCGATAAGTTTGTCCTAACGATCACTATAGGTGTGATAAACAAGGGATTGTAGTATATTCTTCAGGCCATCATTTAAAGCCTCTTCTCAAAACTTTGTAAGCAGACTTCTGTGGGCTAGTTGATGTCTATCCTCAAGGATCTGCCATTTCAGTTCTTTCAACATCTCTGTGACATTCATCCAGAGATAAAGCAAATCTGTAACCATTCCTGCTGCCATCATCTCTATACGTTCATTATCGCCTGTTAGTCCTATTTGGTATACAAGTTCCATACACATGAGTAATATTCTATGATGGGTTACACGAGTGATTTATAAGCTATTAGTGTTTCCTTTTTAGACTTACTGCATTTTCCTAATATTCTACCAATAACCAAAAGTCTGCCACCTGCTTTACCCATGACTGAGCTTACGTCGTCGTTTAATTTCGTGTCACTACAAAGAGTTACACCCAAGTATTTGTATGAATTGACGGATTCCAACTGTGACTGATGGATGTTAGTGTCAAAAACTGCTTCCAAGATCATGATGAATACATGATGAAACTACACATAAACATCTGCAGTAAACAGAAATCCCATAAATACATATCCTTGAAGCTTCTGCAACTAGGTGAACTTACCTGGCCCTATTTCAAACAGGAAGAGTACTTGAATGTGAGTGAGAAGTACAGCAGCGAATGTTTTACTGATAGGACTGTGTCAATTGTGCGGTTTTTTATAGACCTACATACCTTGCATAGCGTAGTAGTAAAAGAAAAACTCGTTCCCTTTTTTCTTCTTCATTTGGATGTCTGTGTTCTTGAGGCTTTTGGTCCCTTGGCTGACCCAAGAAATATTGGAGAACGATTTTAAATCTTCTGCACGAAAAGAAAACTCCCCAAGCAGTGACAAACAAAGCCATTGCGTACATAGTTATTTCCATAAACATGGTTCTACGTTACGTAAGTAGCACCTGTCCCAGTACGAGTACCAAAGGCCTACCGCTGGAGTGGTGAATGTCGGTTGCAATTTTGAAACAGTTGACAGCAGTCTGCGATAGTAAAGGGTCAGAAAAGTAAAAACATTTTGTGCGATCGATGGACTCGAAAGAAAATACAGTTTTCACATTCATTTAATGAAAACCACTCCAGATGCTATTGGAAACTACTGCGTCCACGTTGTCCCTCTGCACAAAATTTTTCCGAAGAACTTAAAAATGGCCTGCTGCAAAATACGAAACCAGTAGTGGACGCAATAAAGTTCTCAATGCCAACTTGAGCGATCTTCAATAAAAAAGGAAGAAGGTTGCGGATTCAGCACATCTTCCGAACATGGAGTAACTAATTGTTTTATTAGTGCAGACCCATCTCTCTTTTGATGTACCGGTAACATAGTAATTGTAGCCATCTTTCCTGAAGCAGCTGTTTTGTCAGGCTGATAAACAGAGTAATAATTATGGTAGACAATATTTGAGGCTCAATACACTTTTAAATCATCTTTCTTCTTGATTTTACTGTGAATCATAGTGACTATTTCCAGTCAGACAACTATCTGAATGATGTTTAGTTTACTGTCACTTCTTCCCTGACAAACTATGTAGAAATAATTTGCCAGAGAATTGCTACTGAACTGCATTAAAAATATTTTGTTGTAAGACCACAGTAACATTGTTTCCAGAAATTAAATTTATAAACTGGGCTGTGAATCGTAACATTGCAGTTCCATGCATGATGATTTATTTTGCAGGTTCTAATAATACAACAAAAAACAGCAACAACTAAAAAAGATCACTATAGGTTAAAGTCTAACAACATAAAAGACACTGGATATGCACGTTAGGCAGGACAAAAAAGAAAGGAGGAATGAGGATTTGCCTCACTGAAAGGAAAGTCTTGACAAACCCTGAAAGTAAGTTAGATAAACCTAAACTAGGATAGAACAGCTGGCATATGAACTGCACTGCTACTAAATATGAATCCAGTGATGTGACCACAGTAACACAGATCTAAATACAGCTTGAAATAAATAAAGTGGCAGTCGACCAAATATCCAGTCTGATAAAACAAAGCTGGCATGGGTGTCCGAGCGGTTCTAGGCGCTACAGTCGCAGGTTCGAATCCTGTCTCGGGCATGGATGTGTGTGATGTCCTTAGGTTAGTTAGGTTTAAGTAGTTCTAAGTTATAGGGGACTGATGACCTCAGCAGTTAAGTCCCATAGTGCTCAGAGCCATTTGAACCATTTTTTGATAAAACAAAAGTGAAGCACCCACAGGATATGGTCAAATATAAATGTAATTTCATACGCACAAACACCATTGGCTGGTATGTAAGTGATTAGAGTTGTAGTTCTCTGTAACAGGCAGAAAGGCCAATAGAGTGCATTAGTTTTGTCACATTCAGTGTTGTTACCTACGCTGCTAGGATATATATGGGGAGTGAACAGCATCAGAGGTTTAGTTATTCCTGTGAAGGACATGGAGATGCCACTCACATTAGACAGAATTATTAGCACCTGACAGAGTTAGAATGTGGTCTCATTGTGGGTTCTCATCCAGCCAGCTCAGTAAGCTGAAGATTATCCAGATTTGTGGGGCATTTGGATGTGGCAATGGGCCATTATTGGACTGCATGGGAGTGTAAGGGAATGCATACTCATCATCAAGGTTCCTGTCAACCACATGTAACCACCACAAGAGAGTATCACCATATTGTACGTGAAGCACTTCATAACCCTGTCACATATGCACCTGCCATTTGAGAACAAGCAAGAGACTACCTGCACCATCCTGTGTTATCCTGCACCATTGATCAGAGACTAGTAGCAGCTGGATTAAGCAATTACTGTCCCATTTTTAGGCTGTCAGTAAACATCACAACACAAACAGCTGCATTTGGAATGATGCTGTGCACAGGAAGACTGGAGTACTGATGAACAGCATTGAATTGTGTTCAACAATGAATTGTGGTTCTGCACTAATCTAGATGATCACTGTTACTGAGTATAAAGGCAACCTGGAGAGAGGTCACTTTCTTTTAAGTGTTTTACTCATATAGAGCCACAGCACTGTTATTCCTGGCATCACGGTCTCGAGAGCCATTAGGTATGACTTCTGGTTACAGCTGGTAGTCAGTGAGGGAATTCTGATTTCACAATATTTCAGCAAGAACTTGCTGCCTCTTCATGTGTTACTTCTCAGGCAACACTACTGTGGTGCCAATTTTCAACAGGATACTCATCACTCACACATGGAACATGTCTCTATGAACTGGCTGCATGATATTGCGGTAGGCTACTCTTTTGGCCAGCAAGATTCCAGATCTCTGCCCGACGAACAAGTGTGGGATCAGGTCGGACATCAGTTCCATACCAGTTCCAGTATCAACGATACCAAAGGCTAGTTACAACTGTTGTCCAGCCCTTCCCAGGAGAGGATATAACAGGTTGTATGCACTATTCTAAACATAGTCAATGCATACATGCAGGCCAGAAGAGATATAACGTCATACTGATTAGTGAGCTCTATTTCAATTTGAACTCCTATTGTAATATCTGAAATAACATCACTTACTGTATTAATCCATGAAGTTTCATTTTGTTTCTTTCGCTCATTCTGGGTGCTTTACACTTTTTGTCAGGTAGTGTATACTGTTTCCAAATTAACAAAGAACATGGGCCACGTGTTTTAATAAACAATCTTTCATTTTTTGCACTCATGTCAGAGTTATATGTTAAGAATAAAAGTGTTTTTTACTTTAATGCAAATGGTGAATATAATACATCATGATCACAAACTGTCATTTTGTTAGCAAGCTGATGTGGCCGAGCGGTTCTAGGCGCTTCAGTCTGGAACCGCACGACTGCTACGGTTGCAGGTTCGAATCCTGCCTCAGTCACGGATGTGTGTGCTGTCCTTAGGTTAGTTAGGTTTAAGTAGTTCTAAGTTCTACGGGACTGATGACCTCAGATGCTAAGTCCCATAGTGCTCAGAGCCATTTGAACCATTTTTTTGTCAATTTGTTGGTATCTCTTCATAACATATATTCACTAATGACATCTGTCTTAAGTAATCCATCACTGTTTGAAATGGATATTAATACTCAAATCTTCATCACCACAAGAAACAGTTCAACTTTATTACTGACAGCTAAAGCCTTCAACAGCTCAGAAACATTTGAAATATGCTGCCATAAAACTATTTTACCACTTACACCAGAACAACAGGTATATCAAGTGTCAATATAAACTTAAATTGTTTCTTCTCCTTCTATTCTAGAAATGAATACCTATTTACAAACTAGAACCACCTTGGAAGAGAAGAGAAATATGAATTTGTTGTTGCAGTACCATGCTGTTGTTCACTTAAACTAACTTACTAAGTGACAAGGCTGAAATGGAGATATAATGAACCAAATATTGCTGATTAAGGCCTTGTTTTAAGTTTCAGATTTTTAAACTGGCCTGATAGTATCTTAAGTTTTCTGGAAATTTCTGACATTATCAACTCAGCTGAGTATTAGATCAAATGACTGTACAGCTTACTGAAATGCACACTTGATGCACTTTACACAATCTCCTTCTTCATAGCATTAAAATTAATCATAACATGCACTAGAAGAGAAAGTAGAAGGTACAAGAGTTAAGAACATGTTTCTCATTTCTCAGAGTCTGGTACTCAAGGATATATGAAGTTGGTAAGTCAAAGTCTTGCCTTATACAAGAAACTAAAAACTGAAAGAGCATTTGTGATTGAAATAAATAAAAAAATTAACAGCCTGTCATTGTCTGAGGAGACATCAAACATAGATCTGAAAAGTAACTAGCAAATTAAATTAAATTATACACTTAATGTTGAAAATAAGTAATTTCAGAAAAAAGCTTACTACATGAAAGTCACCATCCCTAACACCATCACAGTAGGTATTATGTAAACCAGATTCAGTAACACTGTAAATTGTTCCTTTTCATTCTGGTCATATATATGACAGATAACTACTAAGTACAAGGGTCTTCTGACAAGACAGGTAAATCTCCATGAAAGAATGGAACATTTTTGTTGAGCTTTCATGACTGATAAGCCTGATTATTCCAAGGATTGTATAAAGAAATTAAACAATCTATAGTGTACAGTACATTGTTGACATCTGTCTAAATTGGTCAGTGCGTCGACTATAATTAAAAATGGAGAACACTGAGTTTTGTGCTGCTATTAAACACTTCCATTTGATGAGATGGACTGCCGCACAAATCAAAACGGGATTGGATGAAGTCATGTAGTCTCTGCACCATCATAGGAGACAATTTATTTTTGGATTAATGATCTTAAATGCAGTCGAATAAGCACTGAATATGAAGTACGCTCCTGCTGTCTAATGGAGGTCTCAACAAAGGAAGACATTGATAAAAGCCATGATATGGTAAGGCAAGACCAACTACTAAAAATTTGTACGCTTTCTGAGCTTTTAGGCATCTCAACTGAGCAAGTGCATAATGTTCTGTACAGAGAATTACCTATGAAGAAGCTGTGTGTGAAGTGGACTCCGCAATTGTTCACAGTTGAGCAAAATTGCATTTGCCACAACATCTCAACACAATGTCTGTTGATGTCTGCAAGATCTTTTGTGTTGATTTGTGACTGTTTATGTAACCTGGATCCCACATGACACACCATCAAAACAACGAATGAAGGCTGGTGAAAGCGCGTCAGAAAAGGCAAAAACAATTTTGACAGCTTGTATGATGATCGCCTCTGTTTTATGGGATTACCAAGGAATAATCCTTATAGATTAATTGTAAAAAGGCATTACCATAACTAGACCCTATTATGATTCATTGTTGGACCATTTGAGTCTTGTAGAGGCTGAAAAAAAAAAAAAACAAGGTCGGCATGCACATTAGTGGTGTTTCACCAGGATAATGCACCATCCAACACAGCAGTGGTAACAATAGCGCAAGTGCTTGAATTGGGCTTTGACATAATTCCTCATCCACCAGACTTAGCTACAAGTGACTTCTTCCTGTTCCCTAACTTGCAACTTTGGTTTGCTAGGGAGAAATTGTCTTCAACTGAAGAAGTGATAGTTGTCGTCAGTGAGTAATTTGCAGATTTTGACAAAACATATTTTTATTATGGAATGATAAAGTTGGAGGATCACTGGACCAAGTGTATATCCATCAAAGGAGACTAAGTCCAGAAGTAAAGTGAGTTGCTCATGAAACAAACATTTTTTCTCAAATTTTTACCAGACATACCAAAACACCATCTCAGATTCTTTTCATATTTTTTATTTAGGGTGTAGTGCTACATCCTTCTTATCAGATTATTTTGGAACAGTTCTATAGTTCAGATGACAGCCCTTTGACATATCCTCAAATGTGGATCCTACACTTGTATAATGGTCCTGTTGGGTTGTTAAAACATAAACAGAAGTAGATGTACCTTAACCATTGCTAACAGGAGTTCCTTGTGAAGTATATCTCACAGTGCCCTTACTCTCAACAATCCTCATGATACACTATCCTGTAGGAATATTTTAAATATGGTAAACAACATTGTTTTTTCAGCAGGCTGGTTTTAATATTTGGTAGTTATTTTGTTTTCCACAATTACCTTTTCTACTTGTACACAGCAGTTTACCTCATTAACACTTAGCATTTTTATAAGAATAATAGTCTCCAGTTATCATTTGCCATGATGATGTGTAAATTATATCTGAGGCTCCAAGGCCAAGGCCAAGGCCGATCCGTACCAGATCGGTCTGACGGAGGAGATAGAGAAGATCCAAAGAAGAGCGGCGCGTTTCGTCACAGGGTTATATGGTAACCGTGATAGCATTACGGAGATGTTTAATAAACTCAAGTGGCAGACTCTGCAAGAGAGGCGCTCTGCATCACGGTGTAGCTTGCTGTCCAGGTTTCGAGAGGGTGCGTTTCTGGATGAGGTATCGAATATATTGCTTCCCCCTACTTATACCTCCCGAAGAGATCACGAATGTAAAATTAGAGAGATTAGAGCGCACACAGAGGCTTTCAGACAGTCGTTCTTCCCCCGAACCATACGCGACTGGAACAGGAAAGGGAGGTAATGACAGTGGCACGTATAGTGCCCTCTGCCACACACCGTTGGGTGGCTTGCGGAGTATAAATGTAGATGTAGATGTAGATGTAAACAGGTGCAACTGAATAACTATTGAACATTATAGTCTCTGCTGCTCCAGTGCTTTCTCAATCATTCATTGTTTATGACTGCACACCAAGAATAGTCTTATTACATTTTTTAAATTATAAAACTGAAGAAAATGACAAACTACACTGCTGAAGTGCTTCTAAAATATGACTAACTTGACTGCATATATTTCTGTACCTTATTATTTTAATGTTAAATTTGCCATGGCAAGCATCCAAGGAACATATAGGGCCCACACTCACTATGAGACTGAAATATCTACACTACTGGCCATTAAAATTGCTACACCAAGAGGAAATGCAGATGATAAATGGGTATTCATTGGACAAATATATTTTACTAGAACTGACATGTGATT
This sequence comes from Schistocerca serialis cubense, assembly GCF_023864345.2. Classification (NCBI taxonomy): domain Eukaryota; kingdom Metazoa; phylum Arthropoda; class Insecta; order Orthoptera; family Acrididae; genus Schistocerca; species Schistocerca serialis. The sequence goes on from NC_064640.1 coordinate 834,016,469, forward strand.
ACATTTTCACACAGTTTGGGTGCGTAGATACAGAGAAATCAGTACCCAGAACAACCACCTCTGGCTGTAATAACGGTCTTGATATGTCTGGGCATTCAGTCAAACAGAACTTGGATGGCGTGTACAGGTACAGCTGCCCATGCTGCTTCAGCACGATACCACAGTTCATCAAGAATAGTGACTGGCGTATTGTGACGAGCCAGTTGCTCAGCCACCATTGACCAGTCATTTTCAATTGGTGAGATCTGGAGAATGTGCTCGCCAGGGCAGCAGTCGAACATTTTCTGTATCCAGAAAGGCCCATACAGGACCTGCAACATGCATTCATCCATTATCCTGCTGAAATGTACAGTTTTGCAGGGATCGAAAGAAGGGTAGTGCCACAGGTTGTAACACATTTGAAATGTAACATCCACTGTTCAAAGTGCCGTCAGTGCGAACAAGAGGTGAAAGAGATGTGTAACCAATGGCACCCCATACCACCACAACGGGTGATAAGCCAGTAGGGCTATGACGAATACATGCTGCCAATGTGCGTTCACCGTGATGTCACAGAACACGGATGCGACCATCATGATGCTGTAAACAGAACATGGATTCATCTGAAAAACTGACGTTTTGCCATTTTGCACCCAGGTTTGTCGTTGAGTACACCATCGCAGGAACTCCTGTCTGTGATGCAGCATCAAGGGTAACTGCAGCCACAGTCTCCGAGCTGATAGTCCATGCTGCAGCAAACATCGTTGAACTCTTCGTGCAGATGGTTGTTGTCTTGCAAACGTCCCCATCTATTGACTTTGGGATCGAGACGTGGCTGCATGATCCGTTACAGCCTTGCGTATAAGATGCCTGTCATCTCGACTGCTAGTGATACAAGGCCATTGGGATCCAGCACGGCATTTTGTATTACCCTCCTGAACCCACGGATTCCATATTCTGCTAACAGTTGTTGGATCTCGACCAACGTGAGCAGCAATGTCATGATACGATAAACCACAATTGCGATAGGCTACAATCCGACCTTTATCAAAGTCGAAAACCTGATGGTATGCATTTCTCCTCCTTACATGAGGCATCACAACAACATTTCACCAGTCAACTCCGGTCAACTGCTGTTTGTGTATGAGAAATCGGTTGCAAACTTTCCTGATGTCAGTACATTGTAAGTGTCGCCACCGGCGCCAACCTTGTGTGAATGCTCTGAAAATCTAATCATTTGCATATCACAGCATCTTCTTCCTGTCAAATAAATTTCATGTCTGTGGCACATCATCTTTGTGGTGTAGCAATTTTAATGGCCAGTAGTGTAGTACATCAAGTCTTTATCAGTACGAGCATGGTGAGCCAACATTCACCATATCCCTCATCAAGGAAACCAACATTATATCCACAGCAACAACCTCACTCCATCACTTAATATCTGATCCCAAGCTTATGATCCTACCAGCCAACAAAAGCTCCACCCCTCTGGTTATGAACTGCAGGGATAACCTAGCAGAGGGGTTCCACCAGCTGTCTGATATACCCACCTAAAAACCCTGTCACAAAGAGTCTATTCCAGAAATACAGCATGATTACTAGTCCCTCCTAATATCCTTAAGTCCATCTCAGAGGCTCTCCGTTGAGTCTGTCTCTCTCCTCAACACCACCACTCCCCACAGTGCTACCTTCTACATGCTTTCTGAAGTCCATAAACCCAACCACTCAGGATGCCCTACTGCCACACTGAGGGCACCTCTCCTCTTGTGCAGCACTACATGCAGCCTATAACCTGTAACCTACCCTCTAATATAAAAGACACTAACCACATCCACTGCCGACTCTGCACAGTTCCTTTTCCTTTACCACTCAGAGCCCTGCTCAACTCCATCAACGCCACGTCCCTCTACACTAACATCCCAAATGACAATGGCCCTGCTACCATTTAACATTGACTTTACCAACGCCAAACCAACTCCAAACCTGCAATCTCCTTTCCGGTCACCGTGATCAATTTTATTCTCACCCACAATTATTACTCCTTTGAAGGGATCAACTACAAATGAACCTGTTGTACAGCAATGAGCAACCACAAGTAAGCATTCTATGCCAACCTATTCACAGGCTATCAAGGGGAGTGCATCCTAACCACTCAGAATCTAAAAACAGTCACCTGGTTCAGATTAACTGATGACATTTTTGTGATCTGGACCAAGGGTGAAAAAAACCCTGTTCACATGCTTCCAGAATCTCAACACCACCTCTCCAATCATTTCACCTAGTCCTCCTCAATGCAACATGCCAACTTCCTTGATGTTGACCTTCACCTCAAGGATAAATCAGTGGCTCTGTCTCCATCAGATGTGTCAACCACAACCAATACCTCCATTCTGACAGCTGACATCCATTTCATACCAAGAAGTCCCTTCCATACAGCTTCAGTACCACTGGTCCTCACATCTTTAGTGTCATACAGTCACTCTCCAAATATGCCAAGAATCTCACTGAGGCCTTCACAGACTGAAATTAATCTCTCAACCTCACCCAGAAACAGATCTCCCATACGTCGTCTCTCAACTTACCTAACATCTCTCACACATCCATTGTGTATGAGGATGGATCCCATAGTGGAAATAACCATCTACAACTTAAGCACATCAAAATAAATTAACGAACAGACAACAGATTCTGTAGGGTTTAAAGTAGTATTAGTTGTTGGGTAACTCATTAAGAGATTTTTTTGTAGTTTTTTTATTAGCAGACTTAGTTGTGGTACTAAAAGAATTAAGTACTAGAAATACATAGTTAATAAATATATTGCTATTGAAGTAAATGTGATTTATGTGCCCTGTTTTAGTTTTTCAGGTAATATACTGTAATTATGAAGAAAAAAATATCCACTGTCTGGCCATAATGGAGAGCTATCCTCGAGGCTCAATACCACTAAGGGCTGGAGCAAGTCAATCACATTCTCTGCCAGTGTTCTGAATACCTCTAGCCATGACTAGAAAGGAGAAATATCCTACCTACTATACCCACCATCCCTTCCACAGTGGTATCCTGCTGCGTGTCAACCCTACGCAATATCTCTGCCCATCCGTACTCCGTTCCTTGTCCCAAACCCTTGCATCAAGGATCATATCCCTGCAATAGACCTAAATGCAAAACCTATCCCATAAATCCTCCCTCTACCACCTACTTCAGTCCTGTCACAGACATCTTCTGCATCGTAAAAGTAAGGACTACTTGTAAAAGGAGCCATATCATTACAAACTATGATGCAACCACTCTGCATGGGCATGAAACTACCAAGTTGTCTGCATGAATGGCCACCGCCAATCAGTGGCTAATGTGCAGCTGGATCACTTTGTTGCTGAGTATTCTGCTCAGTATGATGTGCTTTACTTTAATGACTACTTCACAGCTGGCACCCTCTGAATTATTTCCACCTACTACAGATTTTTGGAACTGTGCAGCATAACCTCCCCCTAAAACATATACCTTTTTCCACATAAAGTCCTTGGCCTCAGTCTCCAGTAGTCCCTGTCCTAAATCTAGCAATTAACTTCTCCGCTTCCCCTCCGATACTGCACATGCTTCCTAATCCACCAATCCAGCTTCCAGTCTTTTCCCCTTCCCTATTTGTTTGTGGTGCTGTAGTGCTAACAAGAAGAGACTCTGACATTTTACGTATCGCTCCACGTAAAGCACTAATGGATCCTCAGTCTCAGCAACTTAAGAGTAGAGTAGTGATTTGTTCAGGAAAAAGAAATAATGTTCACACAACAAGTTGTGACAATTTATACACTATGCAGCTGAAGTCAACTAAAAATTTTCTTCTCATTACATTTAATAATTTGTTTTGCCTGGGCTCTGTTGCATACTGGTTCATACTTAGACTGTCCATTTATCAGTAAACAGAAGAAACTTTACACAAGATAGAAGAAAACTGCATTTGAAAACATTGCAAACAGTAGTGTCAAAATGCTGTAGAATTTTATCATGAAGACGATACAATACACTTGCCACATGCACTTTATTATTCTGTATCAGAAGAACAAGAAAAAACCAGTTTTCTTCTATTTTAACATATTATTATAATATTATTCTTAATGTGGCAATTATTACTGACAACAAATTTGGCACAACTACTGTATTATTGTAAATAGTTAACGATCCTGAATTAATAGGCAATGTCTTAAGTATTGTCAGTATTCTATAAATTAAATGAAATCTTAAAATTTTGTTAGTAATTTGATTTCAGACAGTGATAGTAGTAAACTATGTTGTGAGACATAACAAATTGTTTTCATAACTTCAAACAGCTCATTTAAAATACATTTCAGAGCACTGTAACCTGTCCAGATAAAAGAGCATGTTAAAGCACTCACTTCCAGGACACATAAAGGCACATCAGCTAAATGTCAAATCCACCTCATATATTAATAATGCGGTTTATGGGCTATTCTGGCTATGATTTTTAGCCAGTTCTCATACTTTACCTTGTATATAAAACCATTTAAGAAGATAGGGCAGACTAACAGCAGCCTCTCAGCACATTTACTCTCTCATATGAAGTTTGGTATGAGGAACCAGTAACACTTTTGGGAAAAAAAATTGGCAGCATTTTTAAATATAAGTGTAGGATCAAAAGTACCTGTAGCACTTATTATAAGCAAATTTGCCTACTCAAGTACAGAAGGAGGGAATGCACAGCCCTAAAAATATCTGAGAGAGTTCTTTGTGAATTAAATGTGCTGGCAGCTAATGAAAGACTGAAATAGACATTAAACTCATTTTTCACTTGGAATCTTCTCCTATACCACCATCTAAAAGATGCTCTGAGTGAACACTCATGTTATGTCACTGGAGCCATTCCTAATCAGAACATATCTGGTGCCAGGACGTCATATTATGTACAAAAAAATTCCTACACATTTAGAAGAAAATCAATGTAGTGGGAATTCCTCTGCGGTATACAATGGGTTTTTATGGATAAACAACTCTAATATATATCTAAGAACACTTATGCTATTTGTCAGACATTTTATATCTTTGTATAAAATATCAAAGAGTTTTATGGCTGAGAATCGCATTCCTTTCTGTGCCACAGTTAGATTCACCAAGGGGAAGTGCAGATCACTTTTTATTCTGGCATTGTATTGGCGAATATCTCTGTTACTTTCAAACTACAGTGAGTTGAGAATGAATGTTCAAATAGTTCAAATGGCTCTGAGCACTATGGGACTTAACATCTGTGGTCATCAGTCCCCTAGAACTTAGAACTACTTAAACCTAACTAACCTAAGGACATCACATACATCCATGCCCGAGGCAGGATTCGAACCTGCGACCATAGCAATCACAAGAATGAATGTAATGAGGTAATAAATGTGCTGCAACGATGTGTTTAAAATTCCCTATTGCTTAACAGATTTCTAAAAAATTTATATGTGTTGTCATCACATTTAATTCTAATTACTTCCTTTTGTGTAGAGGTTACTTTTTGCTTAAGTGGTGAGTTATCCTGGGATAAACTGATTAATCACTAACATTTGACGTGAACAGCAATGGACCCATAATAGAACTCTTTGGATTAATCAGTGTATTTTCTCTCCATGAAGGTGAAATGGTGTCCCTCTTTGCAATTTCAATACAACAAATAACCAAAATTGCAAAATATCTCTATTACTTGATCGTGTCTAGTTTTGGGTTTTTATTCATAATTCATCCTCAAATCATCCATCCAATCAGAATAAATGTTACTCCAGACACCAAAAATTCATTACAGTCAGTTTGCACAGAAGTACAAAGAAAGTGATCACAAAACTGGATACACATTTCATGATCATTTGCACTGCACTCCATTTTGCAAATAATTGTCATGATTTTTTGCTGTGTGGAATAATATTCGTTCTGCTTCGATGGATGATCTGAGAATGAGTTATGAATAAAAACCTAAAACTGGTCATCATCAAGTAATAAAAAGAGCATTTTGCAACTTTAGCTGTTTGTCATATTGAAATGGTATCACAAGTTGCTGGCCCTTCAACAACCTAGCATGCTGGAAGCCTGTGTCCCTCTTTGTATTACCCACAAGCCTAGTGTAACATTTTTCATCCTGATTCATAAATAGGAACTAAATCTGGCATGTGCTGAACAAGCTATCATGTTGTTGTTGTTGTTGTGGTCTTCAGTCCTGAGACTGGTTTGATGCAGCTCTCCATGCTACTCTATCCTGTGCAAGCTTCTTCATCTCCCAGTACCTACTGCAACCTACATCCTTCTGAATCTGCTTAGTGTATTCATCTCTTGGTCTCCCCCTATGATTTTTACCCTCCACGCTGCCCTCCAATGCTAAATTGGTGATCCCTTGATGCCTCAGAACATGTCCTACCAACCGATCCCTTCTTCTGGTCAAGTTGTGCCACAAACTTCTCTTCTCCCCAATCCTATTCAATACTTCATCATTAGTTATGTGATCTACCCATCTAATCTTCAGCATTCTTCTGTAGCACCACATTTCAAAAGCTTCTATTCTCTTCTTGTCCAAACTATTTACCGTCCATGTTTCACTTCCATACATGGCTACACTCCATACAAATACTTTCAGAAATAACTTCCTGACACTTAAATCTATACTCGATGTTAACAAATTTCTCTTCTTCAGAAACGCTTTCCTTGCCATTGTCAGTCTACATTTTATATCCTCTCTACTTCGTCCATCATCAGTTATTTTGCTCCCCAAATAGCAAAACTCCTTTACTACTTTAAGTGTCTCATTTCCTAATCTAATACCCTCAGCATCACCTGACTTAACTCGACTACATTCCATTATCCTCGTTTTGCTTTTGTTGATGTTCATCTTATATCCTCCCTTCAAGACACCATCCATTCCGTTCAACTGCTCTTCCAAGTCCTTTGCTGTCTCTGACAGAATTACAATGTCATCGGCGAACCTCAAAGTTTTTATTTCTTCTCCATGGATTTTAATACCTACTCCGAATTTTTCTTTTGTTTCCTTAACTGCTTGCTCAATATACTGATTGAATAACATCGGGGAGAGGCTACAACCCTGTCTTACTCCCTTCCCAACCACTGCTTCCCTTTCATGTCCCTCAACTCTTATAACTGCCATCTGGTTTCTGTACAAGTTGTAAATAGCCTTTCGCTCCCTGTATTTTACCCCTGCCACCTTTAGAATTTGAAAGAGAGTATTCCAGTCAACATTGTCAAAAGCTTTCTCTAAGTCTACAAATGCTAGAAACGTAGGTTTGCCTTTCCTTAATCTTTCTTCTAAGATAAGTCGTAAGGTCAGTATTGCCTCACGTGTTCCAGTATTTCTACGGAATCCAAACTGATCTTCCCCGAGGTCGGCTTCTACCAGTTTTTCCATTCGTCTGTAAAGAATTCGTGTTAGTACTTTGCAGCTGTGGCTTATTAAACTGATGGTTCGGTAATTTTCACATCTGTCAACACCTGCTTTCTTTGGGATTGGAATTATTATATTCTTCTTGAAGTCTGAGGGTATTCTGCCTGTTTCGTACATCTTGCTCACCAGATGGTAGAGTTTTGTCAGGACTGGCTCTCCCAAGGCCGTCAGTAGTTCCAATGGAATTTTGTCTACTCCGGGGGCCTTGTTTCGACTCAGGTCCTTCAGTGCTCTGTCAAACTCTTCACGCAGTATCGTATCTCCCATTTCATCTTCATCTACATCCTCTTCCATTTCCATAATATTGTCCTCAAGTGCATCGCCCTTGTATAGACCCTCTATATACTCCTTCCACCTTTCTGCTTTCCCTTCTTTGCTTAGAACTGGGTTTCCATCTGAGCTCTTGATGTTCATACATGTGGTTCTCTTATCTCCAAAGGTCTCTTTAATTCTCCTGTAGGCAGTATCTATCTTACCCCTAGTGAGATAAGCCTCTACATCCTTACATTTGTCCTCTAGCCATCCCTGCTTAGCCATTTTGCACTTCCTGTCAATCTCATTTTTGAGACGTTTGTATTCCTTTTTGCCTGTTTCATTTACTGCATTTTTATATTTTCTCCTTTCATCAATTAAATTCAATATTTCTTCTGTTACCCAAGGATTTCTACTAACCCTCTTCTTTTTACCTACTTGATCGTCTGCTGCCTTCACTACCTCATCCCTCAGAGCTTCCCATTCTTCTTCTACTGTATTTCTTTCCCCCATTCCTTTCAATTGTTCCATTACGCTCTCCCTGAAACTCTGTACAACCTCTGGTTCTTTCAGTTTATCCAGGTCCCATCTCCTTAAATTCCCACCTTTTTGCTGTTTCTTCAGTTTTAATCTACAGGTCATAACCAACAGATTGTGGTCAGAGTCCACATCTGCCCCTGGAAATGTCTTACAATTTAAAACCTGGTTCCTAAATCTCTGTCTTACCATTATATAATCTATCTGATACCTTTTAGTATCTCCAGGGTTCTTCCATGTATACAACCTTCTATCATGATTCTTAAACCAAGTGTTAGCTATGATGAAGTTGTGCTCTGTGCAAAATTCTATCAGGCGGCTTCCTCTTTCATTCCTTTGCCCCAATCCATATTCACCTACTACATTTCCTTCTCTCCCTTTTCCTACACTCGAATTCCAGTCACCCATGACTATTAAATTTTCGTCTCCCTTCACTATCTGAATAATTTCTTTTATTTCATCATACATTTCTTCAATTTCTTCGTCATCTGCAGAGCTAGTTGGCATATAAACTTGTACTACTGTAGTAGGTGTGGGCTTCGTATCTATTTTGGCCACAATAATGCGTTCACTATGCTGTTTGTAGTAGCTTACCCGCATTCCTATTTTCCTATTCATTATTAAACCTACTCCTGCATTACCCCTATTTGACTTTGTGTTTATAACCCTGTCGTCACCTGACCAGAAGTCTTGTTCCTCCTGCCACCGAACTTCACTAATTCCCGCTATATCTAACTTTAACCTATCCATTTCCCTTTTTAAATTTTCTAACCTACCTGCCCGATTAAGGGACCTGACATTCCATGCTCCGATCCGTAGAACGCCAGTTTTCTTTCTCCTGATAACGACATCCTCTTGAGTAGTCCCCGCCCGGAGATCCGAATGGGGGACTATTTTACCTCCGGAATATTTTACCCAAGAGGATGCCATCATCATTTAATCATACAGTAAAGCTGCATGCCCTCGGGAAAAATTACGGCCGTAGTTTCCCCTTGCTTTCAGCCGTTCGCAGTACCGGCACAGCAAGGCCGTTTTGGTTATTGTTACAAGGCCAGATCAGTCAATCATCTAGACTGTTGCCCTTGAAACTACTGAAAAGGCTGCTGCCCCTCTTCAGGAACCACACGTTTGTCTGGCCTCTCAACAGATACCCTTCCGTTGAGGTTGTACCTACGGTACGGCTATCTGTATCGCTGAGGCACGCAAGCCTCCCCACCAACGGCAAGGTCCATGGTTCATGGGGGGGGGGGGGGGGGGGAAGCTATCACATAAAAACTTAATTTCTCTTATGGTACATTGTGATTGAACAATAGAAACTCTTTAATAAGTCAGAGACAATTCCAGCTGATGATCCTTTACCATTTAAAAATTTTACTATCTGTTAAGTGAAGGCATTATCAACTTTATCAATAGAGTGATTCTTTTGAGATCCCAACGGTGATTTTATAAGTATCTCATTACTAGTCAGAGGGATGACAACAATTAAGAAAGTTACATAAGAGGTAGGAGTTGTCAATATTTAGTAACATCTGTGAAGTCAGCTTTCTTATAAAATATGCCCAACAATGGTGTACATTAACATGTATGAGAAAGTTCACTCTGAGCTAATCAAATAACTGCAGCCACAAAACTGAATTATGTACACAATACACAATGGATCAGAAACATATGATTAATACAAAGAGAAAACACTCACCAAATGAAACAACCACACTGATGGTATGGATGGCAACTGTAAATGAGATTTTTTCATGTGTTCAATAACAGATTAACCACATTCTAGGAAAGGGTATGGGCATTTCTGGTATCAGACAGTAAGGGCTACACAACAGAAAACCTATATTTCTAATAGTTTATGAAATTTTAAGAGAGTCAAGGAGAAAAAGTAAACAAGTAGCTTTCCTTTATGAATTTTGGCAAGAATTAGGATTTGGTAGTGAACATTTGACTAGAGAAAATTCTGTGTTACAGTACTACAGCTATCATTCTTGCACAGTTGGAGTTTCACATCAAGTCATGCAAATGAGTGCTCACACTGATGGGTATACGAGGGTGTCCCTTAAATACCAGAATAACAATACTGTGGGCAGATCTTGTGTCATATGTATTTCTGCCACTAGGCACATATAGTGCAACGTATTGCTAGTGCAGTGCACCTGTGTTGTCATTTGGCTTGTTCTGTTCATCTGCAGTGATTGTTTTTGCTGGTACTGTTTTATTCTTGTTTCACTTTTATGATGACAAGTTTAAGTGAACAACACCTACCTGTGAAATTTTATTTTCTACTTGGTAAATATGTTGCTGAAACTGTTTTAATGTTGAAAACAGCTTACCAAGATGAAGCTATGGGAAAAACTCAAGCATACGAGTAGTTTGCTCAATTGAAAACTGGTGACATGTCAATTGATATTAAACCTTTTTCTGGACATCAATCAACTGCCCAAATCAATGATAGTTTGTGCCATTGGGTCAGACCATCAATTAAACCTTTACTTGGAAGTTTTAAACACAACAGTGTTTATCAAAAAAGACTTGATTTGTAGAAGACAGGAAATGGTTCTACCAACACGACAATGCACCTGCACACACAGCCATCTCTGTTAGACAGTTTTTGGGTAAAAATAGCATGCACCTTACTCACCGGACTTGGCTCTCTTCAACTTTTTCTTATTTCCATGCATGAAAAGGTGCATGAAAGGACACCAATCTGACAACATTAAAGAAGTCAAAAAAGGAGGTAGAAGCTTTCGGCTATTTCTAAAGATGACTACAAAAAATGTTTTGAACATTGGAAGTGCCAGTGGGAGAAAAGTATTAGTTATAATGGAAAGTATTTTCAAGGGGATCAGGTCATTTTGTACATAGTTTGAAAATATATAGCTTCTAAAAAATAATTCCAGTTTTTCTTTTTGGGTATCCCATAATATTAGATGGAATAAGTATTAACTTGCACTTTGATCATATTTGTTGGATCCTAAAATTGATGAGGTTGTTGTCTTTGATACATTTAAGTGCGTTGAAAGAGACATTAACATCCAACATTTAAGTATTTGTGCATTTATCTTCAACAAAATATAGAGCTAATAAGGAAATTAAATTTCTGAAATAACACAGTTTTTTGAATCATGAAATTAAACACAAACACAATTTCCAAATATATTTTGTCTCATTCTTCTCTAACATTTTACTCTAGTCACTAGTGTATAAGTTGTCAGAAATACATTATTTTGTCTTCTGACATTCAGAACCAAAATAAAACCATATGTTATAGCAAACTCCAGGAAGAGAGAGAGATTTGAGTGCTGAAGGTTAAAAAAGGAAGGCAGTTCACCCAGGCCCCAACATCAGATTAATTCACCTGTAGGAGATCCTCATCATGAGGTCATAGTGACCTGCCTCTACTTTCTAACCCTCTACATCTACTTTTATTTCACAATCCACTATGGTGGAAGGTACCTTGTACCACAACTAATAATTCCCTTTCCTATCTCACTCACAAATCGAACAATGGAGATATAAATGTCTGTTTGCTTAAATATGAACAGTAATTTCTTTTTTCTTCTTTTCATGATCTTTACTGTGGCAAAAGTTGTTCTGTGGTCTTTCACAGCGGCTTATTCTCCAATTTTTTTCAATAGGTGTTTCATGACAAGAACATAAACTTCCCTCCAGAAAATTGCCAGCATTGAGGATATGAATTCAACAAGTCATTGGAAGTCACAAGCAGATATACTGAGCCATCCTGCCTCTATTCCCATTCTTAATTGTGAAAGAGTTGCTGATGCAGGATTTTTGTACATGAACTGACCTCTCAATTATGTCCCATAAACGTTTGACAGGATTCATATCAAGCAGTCTGGATGGCCAAATCATTTGCTCAAATCATCCAGAATATTCTTCAAATACAAACAACTGTGGCCCAGTGACATGGTGCATTCTCATCCATAAAAAATTTATCATTGTTTGGGAACATGAAGTCCATGAATGGCTGCAAATGCTCTCAAGATAGCCAAACAAAACCATTTACATTCAATAATTCGTTCAGTTGTACCAGAGGACCCAGTCTGTTCCATGTACACCCACCCCACACAATTATGGAGCCGCCAACAGCTTGCACACTGCCTTGTTGATAACATGGTCCATGGCTTCGAGGGGTTTGTGACACACTCGATCCCTACCATCAGCTCTTACAAAGTGAAATTAGGACTCATCTGACCAACCCTTGGTTTTCCAGCCATCTAGTGTCGAAAGGATATGATTATGAGCTCAGAAGAGGCAATGCAGGTGATTTAGTGCTGTCAGCAAAGGTATTCACATTGGTCATCTCTGCCAGAGCCCAATAATAGCAAATTTCACCACACTGTCCTAACAGATACGTTTCTCATATATTCCATATTCAATTCTGCGTTTTTTTTTTTTTTTTTTTTTTTTTTTTTTTTTTTTTTTAATGCAGTGTTGCTTGTCTGATTAGCACTGACACTCTACCCAAAAGCCACTGCTCTCCATCATTAATTGAAGGCCATTGGAAATTGTATTTTCTGAAAGGTGATGCCTGAAATTTGGTATTGCCAGCAAACACTTGACATTGTGGATCTTGGAATATTGAAGTCCATAATGATTTCCGAAAAGGTTTCCCAAGCCCCAGATTTGTAGGCTGTCTCACTCACATATGATAGGTGTGTTGTGGGAGTAGTATCGACCTGCTTTTTTGACCTGTTATACAGGAGCCATACATTCGGATGGGCACACATGGGAGAATGTCGAAATGAATAGAGTAGGAGATGGACAGAGAGAGATAGCAGGAGAGAATAGGTAAGGACGGAGGGAGCAGGAAGGGAGAATGAGGTGGACACAAAGACAGGAGGATGAAGAGTTAGAGGTGGGAAGGGGTGTGGAGGAAATATATGCAATATATGTGTAAAATGCGTATATGGTCAAGGCCACAGGGGAAAGGCTAGTCATAAAATACTTTCATTACATTGCATTTTTCATCAAGTATTGAGTAGTCCGCCCCTGGTAGCTGAGTGGTCAGCACGACGGAATGTCATACCAAACTGCCCGGGTTCGATTCCCGGCTCGGTCGGAGATTTTCTCCGCTCAGGGACTGGGTGATGTGTTGTCCTTATCATTATCATTTCATCCCCATAGACACGCAATTTGCCGAAGTGGCGTCAACTAGAAAGCCTTGCACCAGGCGAACGGTCTACCCGACGGGAGGCCCTAGCCACACGACATTTCCATTTCCATCAAGTATTGAGTGCAAATGGTGCACCAGAGTAACATTTACATAATTCCTTAACACTGATTAGCCAGAACATTATGACCAATAACCCACTATCGATATAAACCCTTCCAGGTGACAGCAAAGTGATGCGCAAGGAATGACTACTAGTCAGACACACACACAGTGCATGTAGTATCAGTGAGTGTGCTGACCATGTTCAGAATGAGTAATGCACACCACCTGTCTGAGTTTGACCAAGGGCAGATTGTGATAGCCTGGAAGTTCAGCATGAGCATTTTAGAAACTTCATAACTTGCCGTGTGTTTGAGGAATTCTGTGGTGAGTGTCTTCAACATGTAGCAAAACCAAGGTAAAACCACGTCCAGACACTGTGCAGTTGGGCGACCACCCCTCATTACAGGTGTCAGATGTCATAGGCTGGGCATACTCGTAAAATAGGACACATGGTGGACTGTGGTGGAACTAACGTCAGACTTTAACACTGGGCAGAATACAAGTGTGTCTGAACACACAGTGCACTGGACACTCCTAATGATGGGAGTCTGCAGCCGACAACACATACATGTGCCAATGTTAACATCATGATGCCTACAACTGAAACTGACATAGATGCGTGACGATTGGTACTGGATGGTGGGGCAGTAGCAGAGTGCCACAAGGTCTGATGCTGATGAATCCTGATACCTTCTTCATCATGCCAATTGGAGGGTGCAAATCAGTCATCTTCCAGGGGAACAGCTTCTTGACAGCTGTACCATAGGATCAAGACAGGGCGGTGAGATCTCCATTATGCACTGGGGTACATTCATGTGGGCATCCATGGGTTCAGTTGAGCTGGTGCATGATGGCCAAGGATTAACGTACACTGGTTGCAGACCATGCACACTGCTTGATGAGGATGATGTTTCCTGACAGCAGTGGCATCTTCCAGCAAGATAATGTGACATGTCACAATGCCAGGAGTGTGACACAGTTGTCTGAGGAACACAGTAGCGATTTCCAGTTAGCATGCTGCCCCCCCCCCCCCCCCCCCGGCCTCCTCCCCAACTTGCCAGCTTGCCAGATCTGAGCCTGATCAAACACATCCGGGATGGGATTGAACGTGGCGTCGAAGGACATCGCCCCACCCCATGCCAGTAATTTACGGGAATTAGGTGACTTGCGTGTGCAGACGTGGTGCCAGCTCCCTCCAGCGATCTAGCAAGGCCTGGTTGATTCCACACCACAATGCATCATTGTTGTTATCAATGCCAAAGGTGGACATACCGGCTTTTAGGCAGGTGGTCATAATGTTCTGACTGATCAGTACATGTCAGTAATGTCAATTTGCTTCCAAAATGGGTGCCTAACAAAATCCATTACTGTAAAAGTAACTTTCATCATAGGATGCACTTCAGCTGAACACTTCATAAAAATGACTCTCAATTTGGAGTACCAATAAAAACAAAATAACTCACTGTAGGTTGACACATAAAGTTGGTTTTCTAAGGTCAGTCACAGTTAAAAGAAATGATAAAAACCTATGTATTTGTGAAAGTTTTGGAGGATCAGCAGCAATTTCTACACTCTCAAATTAGTCATGTTCATATTAAAACATGTAAAGCAGTTTTTATTTACTTTAGCATCCTTCATTAGAAAAATTGCTAAGAAAACGATAATGAAGCCTCTACCAGATTACTGCACAGTGTACAATGTATCCAGATGAGGCTGATAATGGATAGATGAAATGGGAAAATAGGTTGTCTTAGTGGTGATGCTTTTGTTTCCCTGCAAAAAAAATCATGTCTAGTAGTAGATGCATGGAAATGTGACCAATTATCTGTCTATAATAAATTTGTTTCAGTAAATTCTAAAACTAATTTTCACTGAATATGCCAATAACATCCGAAAGTTCCTCACGTTACACATTGTTGGGGGATGTGAACATAAAATTATTTCAATTAAACTTTGAACTGATGGGTATTATCATTCATTTCTTTCATAATCTGCCCTTAGCTGGCTAAAGAAGGACATTTATCATTAGGAAGATATTCAGATGTCATAATTCATACATTGAAGTGTTGGAAGTCTATACCAATAAAAGAACAATGTCACCCCCATATGTAAAAGGCACATAACTGTGTCATAGCAATAGTTTATTTAGGAAGGACTACTTAAGGAACATGTAGCATCATGAATGTAACAGAACTGCAGTAAAATCTCCATTTACAGGGTTTAATGAATCTGTCTCATCAAAAATAAATAAGTTAAAACTGTTGATCATTAAATAAACTGACAGAGATTCTGAACATTTCCTTGGGCAGTGCCATCAACATAATGCATTAATTGCTTTAGCAGCACCTACACTGTCAGAAGCGCACTTGTTCAATATTAGATAAGAATGGGGTTTGATTACAGGCTACTTATAGCTGAAATTGGTTAGAATTCTCTCACTCCCACTACTATAAGTGTTGAAAGTGGCCTTTATCATTACCATTATGCCTATAAAAACAATAATGAAGACACAAATTAGACAGCATCTGATTTTCCATCAGCTTTGAGTGGCATAAAATCACATTTCTAGCATTCATTTCCCCACAACCATTGGTTAAAATATGACAGAACATGTAACAGTGGCGAAACTTAGGGGCAAACATCTATGTCAGTATCTCACACTGAGAAATCCTTCATCTAAGCTATAGTTGTTCTCTTTCTCCACGCTTCTACAACTAAGCTATGACTCCTTTTCGAATGAACTCAATGACAGTGGGATGCTAAATTAGCTTCTCAGTGTTAGCTGAAACGCTGTTGAAGATGATTTTAGCAATGTTTTGAAGTAAATGACACATATCAGATTATTAAAATGGAGAGTTACAAGTCTGCAAGGTATGGTGCTGCATATTAGAGATGGTGTCTGCCAGGGAGTTATCATGTAAAAGTGTATTTCTTAAACAGAAATGAATATGTGTATTTGTTTGTAAGTGTGTGGGACTGGATTGTTCAAAAACAGTGCAAATGGTTCTGAGCACTATGGGACCTAACATATGAGGCCATCAGCCCCCTTAACTTAGAACTACTTAAACCTAACTAACCTAAGGACATCACACACATCCATGCCCGAGGCAAGATTCGAACCTGTGACCTTAGCAGCAGCGCGGTTCCGGACTGAAGCGCTTAGAACAGCTCGGCCGCAAGGGCCGGCTGGGACAGGATGAGTGGTGGTAGTATGTGGTGAGAGAAAACTATATATGCCATTCATCCCCTCACTGAAGATAGATTCTCATGATCTGAAAATACCTCGTATATTGATCAGGATGATCCATATTTGCTCTAACTCCATTGGCTACCTCTGTAAAGCTCACACACTGCTTGGATTGTAAATAAGGGACAAAATATCGTAACAGATATTGGATGCCAATAATAAATTAAAACTTTTCAAAACAGTTAAAGTAAATCATAACTTTAAACAATAATGGCAGCAGGATCCTGGTGTGTTAGAAGCAGTACTGTTATGACATGAAGTGGCCATTGACACGATCAAATATTATTAAGTTCCATGTCAAAGACAGTAATGAAAATAATTTTTTTTTATATTACTGAACAATTAAACAAATAAGTGTAAAGACATATGCATGATGTTCTCTTCTGCTTTTGATGCACTGCATCTAACTGGCTGTGAGCCTGTTGTGGCATAATATTTAATATCTGTAGTTAGATTAAAATTTGCACCTATATATGGGCAGCAGAATTGTATGGTACTAAAATCTATATTCATACTCTGTAAACCACTGCTAACTGCATGGCATCGGGTATGTCCCATCATACCAACACCAGTTACTAGGGCTTTTGACTGTTCCACTCACATATGTAATGTGGGAAGGATGACTCTTGAAATGCCACTGGGTGTGCCGTACTTAATCGATAAGTTTGTCCTAACGATCACTATAGGTGTGATAAACAAGGGATTGTAGTATATTCTTCAGGCCATCATTTAAAGCCTCTTCTCAAAACTTTGTAAGCAGACTTCTGTGGGCTAGTTGATGTCTATCCTCAAGGATCTGCCATTTCAGTTCTTTCAACATCTCTGTGACATTCATCCAGAGATAAAGCAAATCTGTAACCATTCCTGCTGCCATCATCTCTATACGTTCATTATCGCCTGTTAGTCCTATTTGGTATACAAGTTCCATACACATGAGTAATATTCTATGATGGGTTACACGAGTGATTTATAAGCTATTAGTGTTTCCTTTTTAGACTTACTGCATTTTCCTAATATTCTACCAATAACCAAAAGTCTGCCACCTGCTTTACCCATGACTGAGCTTACGTCGTCGTTTAATTTCGTGTCACTACAAAGAGTTACACCCAAGTATTTGTATGAATTGACGGATTCCAACTGTGACTGATGGATGTTAGTGTCAAAAACTGCTTCCAAGATCATGATGAATACATGATGAAACTACACATAAACATCTGCAGTAAACAGAAATCCCATAAATACATATCCTTGAAGCTTCTACCCAGTGGCGTAGCGTGGTTGTAAAGGTTGGGGAGAGACTATATTTATTATAGGTAGACAAAATAGTACAATAAACTATAATTTCAACAAATGAAACAAAATGCATCAAATAAAACAACAACAACTACTACTACTACCACTACCGCTGCCACTAATAACAATAATAATAATAATAATAACTAACTTGTTCAAGAAACGATGACAAAATTGTAGAACTCCAGCAGCAAGAGAAGAAGCACTTACATTTTCTTGTATATAGGCGCAATGCGCCTGTCTTTTCTTCGCACAAATGAGTCTATATCTCGGTCTACAAAGATCTGATCACTGGATAGCTCACCAATTAGTGTCTTTTCTATTGCTAACGTGCTCAAACACGACAGCTGGGTGTTGGACATTGAATTCCTTGAATAATTCTTCACTCGTTTAAGAGTACTCATGCTTCGTTCACTGCTTGCTGTAGTTGCAGGTAGGATCAAAACCAAACGCAGGAATTCGTTGTTTCTTCATAAACACAGTCTAAATCATTGTTGACAGTGTACTTTAAGAGGATTCTTGGAGATAGTTGTTTTTTTCACATCAGCATATATGTTACAGAGTGCATTTTCAAGTCGTTCTTGTTTGAAAAAAGGGTACTGTTCTAATAACTGAAGCAGTTTCAACTTTGGGAATTCTTTTTGATAGTTCGAGAAACACTTTTCGTTCTAAAGTTCACAAATTGAATTTGGGGAAACTCTTGAAATCTTCTTTCCATCTGAACAATTTGCAAATGCAGTATCTCGTAAGTTAGTGCCCTGAGAGATGTCTTTTGACTGTCACGGGATGATAAGTTGCCATTCAAACACAAACTGCATTTAATGCATTCATCAACGAATGTTTCCGTTCTTAATTGCCGTAAGTTTCTCAAAACAGTTCTTATTTCGTCGTGGCAAGCAGTTATACAACATAAACAAAGCAGTCTCGGTAGAAACAAAGCAAGTAGACAAACGTAGGATCATCCATCCGTCGTTTCATTCTCACAGCACAGCTCAAAGATTCAGGGTCCACTGAGAGTCTGTATCATCAATTGTATAATTTAAAACACTATATAGCTCTGAGAAATGAGTAGATATTGTTCAAACTGCCCTGGAATGAAAGTTCCAGCGAGTATTGCTTGCATGTGGCAGTTTAAATCCTTTCTCTTAGCAATACAGTTCGTTTTGATGATTTGCTGTAAAAAGCAGTTATATCTCCATTAACATCGTAAAATCCAACGAATCTTTCCTCAATTTTGTCTGTAATGCAGTATCTGAATATTATACTCATTTGACTCTTGCATGACATGTCTAATATGTCATCAGCTTCAATCGAAATGAAATTGCAGTTCTGAATTTCAGACCTTATTTTCTCATTAACTGCCAGAGTTATCATTTCTATTACATCATTCTGTATATCTGGAGAAGTTCCTTTAAAGGTTGAAGAGATGACAAATGGTTTTGGATTAACTGCTCTCCTTGAGCTAGTAAATGCAACAATTCCAGATAGTTATCTTTGTAGCTGGAGGATTCATCCTCTCGATGGCTGCGAAAGGTTAGTTCTTGTTTAGAAAGAATTACAATTGCCTGAATAATACAAGCCAATACTCTCCTATTGGATACAACTTGTTCGTTGTATTTTATTGCTGTCAGCCGAGCGGCTTCAGAAAGGGCGTGCTCAATTCTACTTTTGTCCAATAACAGAAATGATTCTTTGTTCTGCAGGTGATGTTTTGATATCTGGTGCTTTGGTGCATTCCGGTCAAAGTTTTTTATTGTACAAATGCCCTCATTGCACTATTCCTTTTCACCACCAAACAGAAGACATATATAACAATATAATCTGTTATTAACTGCAATCACAGTCAGACAAGTATACTTTTCGTACCAGGCTGTCTGAAAAGTGAGTTTTTGTTTGGCTTCACTTAAAAACTACACTGAGTATACGAGTAGGTCGTTTGCCCTTCAATTCGAACTTTTATTCGTACGGTATGTTAATGTAGAAAAGGCGTTTTTAATAAAAATTCTGTAAGGTGTTCAGTTGCTCGCTCACTCATGTTGGTGACACAACGAAATTATGCACTAAAATCTCACAAGAATGACTACGAACACAAACCGCGCAACTGTTCACTTCTGTGTTAAAATCCTGCATAGAAGCGGCAGAGACTAGTCTCGATGCCTGATAGCAAGTGCAGCGCACCGGTCTTCGTGGAAGAGAGGAAGTGGAGGGGGCGCAGGTGCACACAGCCAGGTAAGGGAAGGTAAGGGAAGGGAGGCAGAGCAGTCGAGTCTCAAGCAGGCAAATACGCCAATACCCAGGGTGCGGCGCGGGCTACAAGACTGATGTCACATTTAGAGCTCTTAGCAGAAAGTTATATATATTTTTGTTATGAATTACTATTGAATCTTTTTTAAGCACAAATACAGGGGAGACTAAGTCTCAAAGTCTCCCCTCACGCTACGACACTGCTTTGGACATGTCTGAAAGAAGAGACACCACATAGAATTCGCAGCTGTGAAACACATTATGTAGAAGAGAAAGGAAAGAAACTATTGATGTCAGCTGCATTAGGGCTTTATGCGGAATCAGCAGTGATGAAAGAAAATGTGTGCCAAACCAAGATTCAGCTGCTTACTAGGCACTTGCTTTAGAAATTGCGCCACCTAGACGCATTGTTCATCGCGATTGCGTGGCTGTCTCAGCACACATACCGGCTGACCCACACTGCCATGGAGTGCCACCTAACTGCAGTCCCCCTCCATGTCATCCTTGCTCGCTACTCGTAGATTTCCGCAGAAGGTTGAACGTAATTGTGCATCCACACTGAAGGTAGAAGACTCATTACCTATCAAGTGAATCAGTTATATGAATGCATAGTCTCCATTCTTTCGGACACATTGAAAACGACAGACACCACGCGGGATCTGCAGCTGTAAAACACATTATGTAAATTGAAGGTAAAGGGACTTTTGGTGTCAGCTGCATTGGGAATTTATGTAGAATCAGAGGCGATGATCGAAAATATGTGCTGAAAAAGTCAACATGGAATGTTCTGCTGACTAGGCAGTTGGATTAACAACTGCACCACGCGCACACAGTGTTTATCATGACGACACAGATTATCTTGGCACATCTTCTGGCCAAACCACACTCCCACACAGTGTCACCTATATGCAGTCCCTGTCCATGTCCTCCATGCTCGCTACTTTGAGATTCCTGCAGAAGGTTGTGCGTAACTGTGCATCTGCACTGAAGGTGATGGATACGAATCAGTTATATGAACGCATGGTGACTGTTCTTTCAGAAATGACCAAAATGACAGACACTAAGTGGAATCCGCAGCTGTAACAAATATTATGTAAACTGAAGGTGGAGGGGGTAGAAGGAAAGAAAAGAAAAGGAACTATTGATGTCAGCTGAATTGGGACTTAATGTTGATTCAGTGGTAATGAGCGAAAGTGTGTGCCAGACTCGGATTCAACAAGGGATCTCCTGCTTATTAGGCAGTTGTGGTAACAACTGGGCCACCTTCTTTTTTTGTTTTCTTTTTTGCCCCTGGACAAGAAAGGGATAACTACAAAAATATCTACTTGCCATCGCCACTTGTCCCCAACAAAAAAAAATTCACCTCTTCAGGCGTTGGCGCCTATCTAGGCCTATCCCAAAACAACTACCTATTACTACAAGGGTGTAGGAAAAGAAAAAAGTAAGGGGGAAGAACATAGAGAGTAGCGATGAAAATGAAGGTAGTTGTGTATGGGCTTGTTTTTGTTTGTTTATTTTATTGCATTTTTATGTTATTTTTTGTTGTCTTTATGCTTAGATACAGGGTGGTCCATTGATAATGACCGGGCCAAATATCTCACGAAATAAGCGTCAAACGAAAAAACTTCAATGAACGAAACTCGTCTAGCTTGAAGGGGAAAACCAGATGGCGCTATGGTTGGCCCGCTGCCCTAGGTCAAACGGACATCAACTGGTTTTTTTTAAAATAGGAACCCCCATTTTAATTACTTATTCGTGTAGTACATAAAGAATTATGAATGTTTTAGTTGGACCATTTTTTTCGCTTTGTGATAGATGGCACTGTAGTAGTCACAAACGTATTAGTATGTGGTACCATATAGCTTTCCGCCAGTGTGGACAGTATTTGCTTCGTGATACATTACTCGCATTGAAAAGGACCGTTTACCAATTGCAGAAAAGGTCTATATCGTGTTAATGTATGGCTATTGTGATCAAAATGCCCAACGGGCGTGTGCTATGTATACTGCTCGGTATCCTAGACGACTTCATCCAAGTGTCCGGACCGTTCGCCAGATAGTTACGTTATTTAAGGATACAGGAAGTGTTCAGCCACATGTGAAACGTCAATCACGACCTGCAATAAATGATGATGCCCAAGTAGGTGTTTTAGCTGCTGTTGTGGCTAATCCGCGCCGGCCAGAGTGGCCGAGCGGTTCTGGGCGCTACAGTCTGGAGCCGCGCAACCGCTACAGTCGCAGGTTCGAATCCTGCTTCAGGCATGGATGTGTGTGGTGTCCTTAGGTTAGTTAGGTTTAAGTAGTTCTACGTTCTAGGGGACTGATGACCTCAGAAGTTAAGTCCCATAGTGCTCAGAGCCATTTTGCTAATCCGCACATCAGTAGCAGACAAATTGCGCGAGAATCGGGAATCTCAAAAACGTCGGTGTTGAGAATGCTGCATCAACATCGATTGCACACGTACCATATTTCTATGCGCCAGGAATTGCATGGTGGCGACTTTGAACGTCGTGTACAGTTCTGCCACTGGGCAGAAGAGAAATTACGGGACAATGACAGATATTTGCACGCGTTCTATTTGGCGACGAAGCGTCATTCACCAACAGCGGTAACGTAAATCGGCACAATATACACTATTGGGCAGCGGAAAATCCACAATGGCGGCGACAAGTGGAACATCAGTGACCTTGGCGGGTTAATGTATGGTGCGGCATTATGGGAGGAATGATAATTGGCCTCTATTTTATCGATGAAAATCTAAATGGTGCAATGTATGCTGATTTCCTACATAATGTTCTACCGATGTTACTACAAGATGTTTCACTGCATGACAGAATGACGATGTACTTCCAACATAATGAATGTCCGGCACATAGCTCGCGTGCGGTTGAAGCGGTATTGAATAGCATGTTTCATGACAGGTGGATTGGTCGTCGAAGCATCATACCATGGCCCGCACGTTCACAGGATCTGACGTCCCCGGATTTCTTTCTGTGGGGAAAGCTGAAGGATATTTGCTACCGTGATCCACCGACAACGCCTGACATCATGTGTCAGCGCATTGTCAATGCGTGTGTGAAATTACGGAAGGCGAACTACTCGCTGTTGAGAGGAATGTCGTTACACGTATTGCCAAATGCATTGAGGTTGATCGACATCATTTTGAGCATTTATTGCATTAATGTGGTATTTACAGGTAATCACGCTGTAACAGCATGCATTCTCAGAAATGATAAGTTCACAAAGGTACATGTATCGCATTGGAACAACCGAAATAAAATGTTCAAACGTACCTACGTTCTGTATTTTAACTTAAAAAACCTACCTGTTCTCAACTGTTCGTCTAAAATTGTGAGCCATATGTTTGTGACTATTACAGCACCATCAATCACAAAGCGAAAAAAGTGGTCCAACTAAAACATTCATATTTCTTTACATATTACACGAATATGTAATAAAAAAATGGGGGTTCCTATTTAAACAAACGCAGTTGATATCCGTTTGACCTATGGCAGCGCCATCTAGCGGCCCAACCATAGTGCCATCTGGTTTCCCTCTTCAAGCAAGACAAGCTTCGTTCTTTGCAGTTTTTTCGTTTGACGCTTATTTCGTGAGATATTTGGACCGATCACAATCAATGGAATACCCTGTATATATATTTTTATTTTCTTTTACTTATTTACTTTTTTTTAATTTTTAAATGTTTTAAATTAAATTAGTCTATGTACCAGAATTCCAGGAGTCACTAACGCCTTCTGATTGGCGGAACGTCCAAATGTGTCTTCTCGAAAATTTAATGGAGATTCTGTTTGTAGTGGCTTCAGAACATAATGTCGGGAAAAAGGTATCAGCATCTCATGGCTTGGACGTTTCGGCTGGAAGGCGGGTCATGAAAGGCGCTCCGTAGAAAACTGGAAAAGAACATGTTGTATCTGGGGTTGTGAACAAGTGTACAATGTCGATCGTTAAGGTACGTCCAGTAACCTAGTTCTTAATTCTCGTCAGGGCCAAAAATGTAGCGGACCGTATGGCAGCGTATCCAATTCACAGCAATAGCTTTTGGTGCAGGATAGTGAATCACATCCAGGAATAAAAGCATCAGGAAAATTATCTGAGCAGGTGTCTGTTGGGTAAGGAAAGCTAAGATATGCTGCACGAGCCTCCAGACGTCAGACAATGGACCACATGAGAACTGAGGAGCGTCTGTGTCCTCCACACCACAGTAAACGCAGGTGGGTGTGCAGTGAGGCGGATGTGGTGCAAATGAAACTGGTTGACCTGTTTGCCATTGATGGTGATATACCAGGTGGACTGGACGCTGATATCAATATAACCAGAGTGTTGCGCTTACCACACACGACGCCATGTGATCTGGGGAAACGTGTTCAATGAAGTTGGGGGATCGACAAATTTGTAATGTGTCATCTACAGTCTTTGTCCAGAGTATACATAAAGGGGTAAGGAGTGCAGGATGTAACTTAATTCAAGAAAGAAGTGTCGAAAGTGATAAAAGGGGGTTGTAATGTCTTATAACATGACTGGGACTGACATGGAGACTGGCGTGCATTCATGCAAAAACAGTCCGATCAGGCTCGTCAGGCAGCGACACCAGACTTTCAGTCGGGAGTTAACAAAAAGTGCCATAACTCTGCCTGGCACATGGAATAAGCCCACTCCACCATCCTCCTGTGGGAGGGCAAGGATGAATACTGAACTTTAAATAACTTCCCGGTACAAACAAAGGATTCCATCGTCATCAACTTATGACGTGTGAGGGTAATCGGGACCAGAAACTTGTGCCACATAGGGAGGGGATGTGTGAGGCGTGGTAAACATTTACTTACTGCCCATGCTGTACAATGTCGAGGGATTTAAACCAGTGGTCCACACGGTTAACCCTGATCATTTGGAGGAGACGTCTACTATTGGTTGCCGCTGAACACCTGGACAAAGTGTTTATCACAGTGTTTATTGCAGTTGCATGACTATCTCACAGTATCTCATAGCCAAGCTACTCACCCATCTAGTACCACCTATCCACAGTCCCCATCATATCCTCCATGCTCATTATCTTGAGATTGCTGCAGAAGCTTGAACATAATTGTGCATCTGCTCTGAATGTGGTGAATTGGTTGCCCATCAAGGTGAATAAATTATACAGATGTCAAAAGAACAGACACCACACATTCATTTAACTTATTTACCTCAATAGAGAATGAATCCACATCTTCAGTGTGGATGCACAATTACATTTGTCCTGCAGAAATCTCAAAGTAGAGATGGAGAGTGTGGAGGACACGAACAGTGACTGCTGATAGGCTGGTTCTGGTGGGAGTGTGGGTCAGCCATGGTGGAGGGGGAGGGGGGCAAGATAGTTCGCCCAGTTGCCAGAAACACTGTGTACAGGTGGTGCAGTGGTTAATGCAATTTCCTAGTAAACAGTAGATCCCTGATCGAATCTCTGTGTGACACACGTTTTCACTTGTTGCTGCTGATTCTGCATGAACTCCCGATACAGCTGCCATCAATGGTTCCTTCCCTTTTCTTTCCTTTCCTCTCCATCTACCTTCAGTTTACATAATATGTATCATAGCGGCATATTCCGCATGGTCTGTTCTTTCAGACATGGGCGGGGGTTTTGGTCAGATGGGAGGCATGGCGAGACAGTCCATGCAATTGTGGTAAACAGTGTGTCTGGTTGGTGCAGTGGTTAATGCAACTACCTCTCCTCTCGTCATCGATAGTTGCTAGTAAAGCTAAAGCAGCCAGTTTAGGCGTCTTCGTTTCGTAAACACTTGTCTATATGTTATTTAGCTCGCGCGCGTCAACTGCAGTCACAACTGCCGCTGGAGCGCGCTGCCGTCGCATGTGAGCACGCTGGGTCGCGCGTACCGTATGCACGAGTCGCATCGTTTCTGAGCGTTCAGCAGCACGGTGGACTCGGCACACTCAACGCTCAACGTTGGAATGCACGGCCCGTGTGCCGACGGCTTTAGGCGTGTTATGGGGTCCTTTAGGGACATGGCTGCCAAGGAGGGAAAGAACCAATGTGCACTCCGTGTGCATACCGGGTAGAGTGACTCCAGATGTGGAAAGGATATTTCCGGATGACATGAAGAGCACAGGATGCAGCAAACTACAGGTGGTTGCTCACGTCAGTACCAAAGATGCGTGTCATTTTGGATCAGAAGAGATTCTCTCTGGTTTCGAGCGGCTGACAGAAGTGGTAAAGGCTGCCAGTCTTGCTTGAAAGATGAAAGGAGAGCTCACATTTGCAGCATAGACGACAGGACCGATTGCGGACCTCTGGTACAGAGCCGAGTGCAGGGTCTGAGTCAGAGACTCATTTGGTTCTGCGACCATGTAGGCTGCAGATTCCTCGACTTGCGCCAAAGGGTGGTTGGGTTTTGTGTTCCACTGAATAGGTCAGGTGTCCACTATACGCAGGAGGCGGCTACAGGGTAGCAGGGGTTGTGTGGCGTGGACTGGGCGGTCTTTTAGGTTAGAGGGTCTCGGGAAGACACAAGAAGGGCTTCAGTCACAGAGGGTGCACGGTGAACACAGGAAGAACGTAGATACAGGAGCCATAGGTATAACAGTTGTAAATTGTCGTAGCTGTGTTGGGAAAGTACCAGAGCTCCAAGCGCTAATAGAAAGCACTGATGCTCAAATCGTTATAGGCACTGAAAGCGGGAGAAGAAGCTCAGCCGAAATTTTTGCGAAGAACCTAACGGTGTTCCGAAAGGATAGGCTAAACACGATTGGCGGTGGCGTGTTTGTTGCCGTTAGAAGTAGATTATCTTTTCGCGAAATTGAAGTAGATAGTTCCTGTGAGTTGGCAACCGGAGTGGAATGATAATTGGATCCTTTTACCGACCTCCCAATTCGGATGATACAGTTGCTGAAAGATTCAAAGAAAACTTGAGTTGGATTTCAACCTGCACCTGACTCATACGGTTATAGTTGGTGGTGGCTTTAATTTACCTTCGATATGTTGGCGAAAATACGTTTTTAATACCGGAGGTACACATAAAACATCATCGGAAATTGTGCTAGACGCATTCTCTGAAAATTATTTCGAGCAGTTAGTTCCTGAGCCCACACGAATAGTAAACGGTTGTGAAAACACACTTGACCACATAGCAACAAACAATCCTAAAACCGAGGATCAAAACCGATACAGGGATTAGCGAACACAGGGTTGTCGTAGCGAGACTGAATATTGTAACCCCCAAATCCTCCAAAAATAAACGAAAAATATACCTATTCAAAAAAGCAGATAAAAATTCACTTCCCGCCTTCCTGAGAGACAATGTCCACTCTTCCAAATTAATAATGTAAGTGTAGACCAGATGTGGCTTGAATTCAAAGAAATACACTCCTGGAAATTGAAATAAGAACACCGTGAATTCATTGTCCCAGGAAGGGGAAACTTTATTGACACATTCCTGGGGTCAGATACATCACATGATCACACTGACAGAACCACAGGCACATAGACACAGGCAACAGAGCATGCACAATGTCGCCACTAGTACAGTGTATATCCACCTTTCGCAGCAATGCAGGCTGCTATTCTCCCATGGAGACGTTCGTAGAGATGCTGGATGTAGTCCTGTGGAACGGCTTGCCATGCCATTTCCACCTGGCGCCTCAGTTGGACCAGCGTTCGTGCTGGATGTGCAGACCGCGTGAGACGACGCTTCATCCAGTCCCAAACATGCTCAATGGGGGACAGATCCGGAGATCTTGCTGGCCAGGGTAGTTGACTTACACCTTCTAGAGCACGTTGGGTGGCACGGGATACATGCGGACGTGCATTGTCCTGTTGGAACAGCAAGTTCCCTTGCCGGTCTAGGAATGGTAGAACGATGGGTTCGATGACGGTTTGGATGTACCGTGCACTATTCAGTGTCCCCTTGACGATCACCAGTGGTGTACGACCAGTGTAGGAGATCGCTCCCCACACCATGATGCCGGGTGTTGGCCCTGTGTGCCTCGGTCGTATGCAGTCCTGATTGTGGCGCTCACCTGCACGGCGCCAAACACGCATACGACCATCATTGGCACCAAGGCAGAAGCGACTCTCATCGCTGAAGACGACACGTCTCCATTCGTCCCTCCATTCACGCCTGTCGCGACACCACTGGAGGCGGGCTGCACGATGTTGGGGCGTGAGCGGAAGACGGCCTAACGGTGTGCGGGACCGTAGCCCAGCTTCATGGAGACGGTTGCGAATGGTCCTCGCCGATACCCCAGGAGCAACAGTGTCCCTAATTTGCTGGGAAGTGGCGGTGCGGTCCCCTACGGCACTGCGTAGGATCCTACGGTCTTGGCGTGCATCTGTGCGTCGCTGCGGTCCGGTCCCAGGTCGACGGGCACGTGCACCTTCCGCCGACCACTGGCGACAACATCGATGTACTGTGGAGACCTCACGCCCCACGTGTTGAGCAATTCGGCGGTATGTCCACCCGGCCTCCCGCATGCCCACTATACGCCCTCGCTCAAAGTCCGTCAACTGCACATACGGTTCACGTCCACGCTGTCGCGGCATGCTACCAGTGTTAAAGACTGCGATGGAGCTCCGTATGCCACGGCAAACTGGCTGACACTGACGGCGGCGGTGCACAAATGCTGCGCAGCTAGCGCCATTCGACGGCCAACACCGCGGTTCCTGGTGTTTCCGCTGTGCCGTGCGTGTGATCATTGCTTGTACAGCCCTCTCGCAGTGTCCGGAGCAAGTATGGTGGGTCTGACACACCGGTGTCAATGTGTTCTTTTTTCCATTTCCAGGAGTGTAGTATCGGCAGCAGTTGAGAGATTTATACCAAATAAATTAACAAACGACAGAATTGATCCTAATTAGTACACAAAACCGGTCAGAATACTGTTGAAGAAACAATGAAACAAACATGTCAAATTTAAACAGACGCAAAGTCCTCAATATTGGCGATCTTTTACAGAAGCTCGAAATTTAGCGCGGACTTCAATGCGAGATGCTTATAACATTTTCCACAACGAAACTTTGTCTCGAAACCTGGCAGAAAATCCAAAGGGATTCTGCTCGTATGTGAAGTATGTTAGGGGCAAGAAACAATCAAAGCCTTCTCTGCGCAATAGCCATGGAGATACTATCGAAGACAGTGCTGCCAAAGCAGGGTTACTAAACACAGCCTTCCTAAATGCCTTCACAAAACCTTCCAAAATGCCTTCACAAAAGAAGACGAAGTAAATATTCCAGAATTCGAATCAAGAACAGCTGCCAACATGAGTAACGTAGAAGTAAATATCCTCGGAATAGTGAAGCAACTTTAATCACTTAATAAAGGCAAGTCTTCTGGTCCAGACTGTATACCAGTTAGGTTCCTTTCAGAGTATGCATTAGCTCCATACTCAACAAGCATTCACAACCGGTCGCTTGACGAAAGATCAGTACCCAAGACTGGAAAGTTGCACAGGTCACACTAATATGCAAGAAAGGTAATAGGAGTAATCCACATAATTACTAGCCCATATCATCACCGTCGATATGCAGCAGGATTTGGAACATATATTGTGTTCGAACATTATGAATACTTCGAAGAAAACGGTCTATTGACACACAGTCAACATGAGTTTAGAAAACAGCGTTCTTGTGAAGAACAACTAGCTCTTTATTCGCATGAATTGTTGTGTGCTATTGACAAGGGATTTCAGATCGATTCCGTATTTCTGAATTTCCGGAAGGCTTTTGACAGTGTACCACACAAGCAGGTTGTAGTGAAATTGCGTTCTTATGGAATATCGTCTCAGTTATGAGATTGGATTTGTGACTTCCTGTCAGAAAGGTCACAGTTCGTAGTAACTGACGGAAAGTCATCGAGTAAAACAGAAATGATTTCTGGCGTTGAACAAGGTTGTGTTATAGGCCCTTTGCTGTTACTTATCTATATAAACGGTTTGGGAGACAATCTGAGCAGCCGTCTTCGGTTGTTTGCAGATGACGCTGTCGTTTATCGACTAATAAAGTCATGAGAAGATCAAAACAAATTGCGAAACGATTTAGAAAAGATATCTGAATGGTGCGAAAATTGGCAGTTGACCCCAAATAACGAAAAGTGTGAGGTCATCCACATTAGTGCTAAAAGGAATTCGTTAAACTTCGGTTACACGATAAATCAGTCAAATCTAAAGGCCGTACATTCAACTAAATACCAAGACATTACAATTACGAACAACTTCA
Source organism: Schistocerca serialis cubense (assembly GCF_023864345.2). Taxonomy (NCBI): domain Eukaryota; kingdom Metazoa; phylum Arthropoda; class Insecta; order Orthoptera; family Acrididae; genus Schistocerca; species Schistocerca serialis. The sequence continues at coordinate 834,046,913 of NC_064640.1, forward strand.
ATTGGAAGGAACACACAGAAAATGTGTGGGGTAGGCTAACCAAAGACTGAGTTTTATTGGCAGGACACTTAGAAAATGTAACAGATCTACTAAGGAGACTGCCTACACTACGCTTGTCGCTCCTCTTTTAGAATACTGCTGCACGGTGTGGGATCCTTACCAGATAGGACTGACGAAGTACATCGAAAAAGTTTAAAGAGGGCAGCAAGTTTTGTATTATCAAGAAATATGGGAGAGAACGTGACTGAAATGATACAGGATTTGGGCTGGACACCATTAAAAGCAAGGCGTTTTTCGTTGCGACAGAATCTTCTCACGAAATTCCAATCACCAACTTTCTCCTCCGAACGCGAAAATATTTTGTTGACACCGACCTACATAGAGAGAAACGATCACCACGATAAAATAAGGGAAATCAGAGCCCGTACGGAAAGATATAGGTGTTCGTTCTTTCCACGCAATATACGACGTTGGAATACTACAGAATTGTATAGGTGGTTCGATGAACCCCCTGCCAGGCACTTAAATGAGATTTGCAAAGTCTCCATGTAGATGTAGATGTAGATGTAGATGACGAGGTGTGCGTCCAGCGACGGAAGGGCGAGGGTGACAATTTGTGTGAGGTCAGATTTAAACTTTTCGAAGGCCGTTTTCATTTCAGGCGTCCACGTCATGCTCGTTTGCCGGGATGCCTGTAAAAATTAATGACTCCGTGGAAATTTTGTAGGTGTTGATGGTCCAAGGGATGAGGGAGGAGGCGAATTTGTTTCTTTTCTCCAGCGTGGGGCATATCCCCAAAGTGTCAACCAAATGTCCAACGAAGTTGACACAGTTACTGTAGTTGTCATATGTTGTTATTAATTGTGCCACTAACTTCCCAACATGGTGCGTAAATGAATCTCATGTTCATCAGGAAACTGCGAGAAAATTATCACGTCAACTAGGTAAGCATAACAGATATTAAATAGCAGGCTGTCAGTAAACCTCTGCCAGGTCCGAGCCGCTTTTTTTAACCTGTAAGTCATAAATAAAAAATAAAAACGACCGAATGACGTGATTATTGTAATTTTTGGTATATCCTCATCAGCCATAGGTATCCGAAAATAGATCCTTTTACATTCAGTAACACTGACTATGGTAGTACCAGCAAGTTCGGCCGGCCGGAGTGGCCGTGCGGTTCTAGGCGCTAAACTCAGGAACCGCGCGACCGCTACGGTCGCAGGTTTGAATCCTGCCTCGGTCATGGATGTGTGTGATGTACTTAGGTTAGTTAGGTTTAATTAGTTCTAAGTTCTAGGCGACGTGTGACCTCAGAGGTTAAGTCGCATAGTGCTCAGAGCCATTTGAACCATTTTTTGAACCAGCAAGTTCATGTGCGAAGTCTTGTAAGTTCAGTACAGGGCAGCTGTCTATTACAATCAGGGCGTTGAAGTACAGATAATCGCATAACAGTCGCCAAGTACGAGGGTCGGCACTTTAATAATGGCAATTATTTATTTACAGCTCGTGCAAAATAGATACGTGTTTCAAAGTTTTACTGACCTTCAGAGTAGTCACCAGAATTGTGTATAACCCATTGCCAGCGATGTGGAAGTCGTAGGAGACTCTTAGCAGTGCCAGTTGTGTTAACTGCTCGAGCGACACAGTCTACTGCCCGACGAATTTGTCGCAGTTCTGAAGTGAATGCTATGAAGTGTTTCCTCCAGTTTAGAAATCGAGTTGAACTTACGAGGGCTTAAGTCAGGGGCATGCAGTAGGTGGCACAGCACTTAGCAGCTCCATCAGTCAAACAAATCAGTAACAGCTTGCACTGTACATGCTTGAGCATTGTCCTGCAAAATGATGGTCACGTACTGCAGAAAGTGTCATCACTTCTGTCTCTAAGCTGGTCGTAGGTTGTATTCCAAAAACGAACAGCGAGCTTGATAGGAGAAGCCCAGGCACTGTTGGATGGCTCTGTACAATACCAGCATGCAAGAGTTTGTCCATGGTGGCTTTTGCCGCTTTCAGTTTGTTGGGAGGTAGGAAACGAAGATGATGGCAGACTAGCAGGCTGGGGTTGTTGTTGATGCAGTGAACTATCCTGTCAGAGATGGTACAAATAGTCTGTGGCCAGATGGTCTGGCGTGATGTGGGATCTGAGGACATAGTGATAGGTGTTATTGTAACACCATCATCAACAGACAACCTGGTCGCAGAGGCACTGTCAGTAACACTGAGTGTGGTTGGGCGAGGACATTTAGGTAATGGAAATTGAATGAACTGTTTCGAGGCCAACGCAATGTCTTCATCATCAGGCAATGGGTGTAGATGTGGCAGAGCAGTGAGTTGTTGTTGTGCTGTATGAAGCTCACTAAATGTCTTGACGATGCATAAATGGAGAATGTCATTGGCTGCTCGCATATCTCAGTTGGAACACCACAATTCAGAGTGCATGACAGATGTCATGTGGAGCTCACCAGTAAGCATTTGGCATTTCAAGATAACATCGATTGGCGTCTCTGACTGCGAAGTAGGACATGATGGCATATCATTCGCAGGAAGCGAGTCACTGGACTTGCTGCTGATCAGGTGTTGGCCATCGTGGTGCAGGAGCAGAGCACAGTTCAGGTCTGGGAGTAAACAGTAAGGCCTGAGGAAGTCAACTACTAAGATGGGTTCCACCATTTCAGCCACCAAGAACTTCCAGGGCATAGGTGATGGAGGTGGTGCCAACCACCAGTATTCCAGTCATTAGCTGTGCAAAGTTGCATGGGTGAAGGTGAAAATGTAGCAGGAGTGAGAGATTGTGTAATCAGCTGACATCAGCTCTGTTGATTAGAAGGAAAGAATTTAGTTGTGCATCTTAAACAAAGAGGCGAGAGCCATCTGGTAGTAGATGAGACCAGCAGATGGTGTTAAAAGTGATTATTTGTGGAGACCTGAAGTGGACGAGTGACCTGATGCACTGGTACCAGGCCGTGAGATCAGTTTGGGTATGAACAAGGCTGTATGCAAAGTAGTGTGTCAGAGCTAAAGTGAGGGTGGAACCAGCAGAGGCAGAACATGCTAGCGGGTGTAGTGTCCAGCCGACCCGCACTGTTTTTACTGGCAGGTAAGGATCAGTGACTGGGCGGAGGCGCACCAGTGATAGTCTGCACTGTAGGCATTTTTTTATGTTGGTCACCCAGAAAACCTTATGGAGCAGTAGTGAATGTAAGGTTCAGCGAGTCCAGTAGACGTTGGGTGGCTGGCTTCTGCGTGGTAGGAAGTGCACAGTGGTGACCAAGATCACAGGCAGTGTGTTGGCTAGGCTCAGCTGGGTTCTTTTGTTGCCGCAATTTAGGTGGGGATGCTGTCAGCTGTAGCGCATTTACAATGAGAATTAATGAAGAGGCAGCTCTGTGCAAGCGCTAACATTCTGTCAGCCATGCATAGTTTGAAGTATGGTGAAGCATCCTTGTACATGAGCATCGCTGATTGAATGCTCTCCAGCAGTTTTAATAGTCACAAATTCCACAGGGCATAATCCAGGGTAGGCTCATATCAGTTTGCAGGTGAAGCTTGTGCCACAGTGTGAAAGGCCTTCTGCGATAGAGTGAGGTTCAGTTATCACTAGATGAAGTTGTTCCTCTGCTGAGTGGGATAGGCGTTGAAACAGTAGGGCCTTGACAGGCTTGTATTTGTTTGTTTGTGTTTGGACATCAAGCAGAAAGTCACTAATGGGATCGGCGTTATCACTGAGGTGCTTAAGAAGTACTGCAAATTTGTCAATGTCCTCAGTGATGCCTGTGGACTGCATTATGCACTCACTAAGAGTGAACCACAGCATAGGTGAGTCCATATTCAACAGATGGAGTCTTGCTGAGGATATGCAGAATGATAAGGGTCATGGTTATGTGAGGCTGGCAGCAACATGAGGTAAGCACTGCATGACACGGTAGATGCAGCATGAGCAGAGGTGTCATGGAGTAGCGCATCATAAAGTGGCAAAGAGATACACAGCACTGTAGGCACAGTAGGCATGGAAGCATTGGGAAGCAGCACATCATAACATGGGAAAGAGAAATTGACACAATATGCGTGGCAGGTATGGAAGCGTTCGGACGGATTGTGTCATGAGGAGATAAATGAATATGCGTTGCAATAGACATGAGCCAAATGTGGAGGTGGGCGTGACCGGCAGGTGCACGGGAGCTGCTGGATGCTGTGAGTACATGGTATGCTCATGAGGTAATGAATCTATTAAGGCAGTTTGTTGAATCTGGACGTTACACATGCATAGAGTAGTTGCAGTGTGTGAGCATCATGTGTAGCGCTAGTGGATACATGTGAACGTGGGTGAGGGGTGGAGATGTGATGTTACTCAGGTGACGTGGCAGCAATTGCGATGCAGATGATATGGGCGAATGCTGCATGAAAACATAGTATGTGTCGGATAGTTTGCTTTTATGTCCACGAAGATCACTTGAACCCATATTATTTTGTCCATGAGGCAGTAAAGTGTTGTAAATTGGTTTGGACTTACAGAGTGTATATGGGGATAAGTGTCATTATTTCCCACATGGGAGCTCAAGTACTATTTGTACTAAGAAATGGTACAGCAGGAAGCCATTGTTCAGCTGGAATCACATTCATTGTCATAGCCGAATTTCTAGGCAAATAGTAACCTGGCATCATTACAGTGCTGTCCCTGATAAGGCACACTGGGAAATCAAAATATTTCATTGGCCAGTTTGGTGTGAAGTGACGTGAGTTTGGCGTGGTAGATGTGGAAACAATGGAAGCATTGTCATCGGTTCACTACACACTGCTGAATTGGATAATTTGCCCAGGTTTTGGCGAAATTGTACCATACTGAAGCACGGAAAGTTCATGGAATTCACAGGCTTGACAATGAGGCGAGATTGATGTCCCTCAGAGTAGGAAATGGTTGAGCTGAAGGGATCTGCTGCATTGTAGGACAACAGACTGGTGTGGGGAATTTTACATTTTAAATGCAGCGTGGTTGAAATTTCTGGGGCACTACGTAGGAAGTACAGCAATGATGATAGTAGTTACATATAATAACAATTAACAGGTCGTATGATTCCATTTAAATATATTTTATTGTTCTACAAGGTACAAAGCATGTTGTCACAAACACTCATCAGAGTGAACTAATTGAAGGTCCGTTGAGGTTAGATGAGCTAACTCAGGGCAGTGATACTGTTCCGGACAACTCCACGGAGTTTCTACCCCCCACACTTTTATGGCTGCTCTCTCATAGATTAGAGGTTTATGAATTCTGAAAAAGAGATCTACCCTAACAAAGACATGACTGTACCCTCATTTTGCATTTGGTATTTGCCCATATAAATCAATGTCTACTAGTTCCATCTCTTTCTTTGGGATGGTATTCTGTTGAGTCCTCTGCTAGTTTTGTTGTTGACTTTTACATGTTGACATCTATCGCAAGTGGTTAAAATATTTCTGACTCTTCTCGCTAAGTTATAAAAATATATACTTTCCTGGCTCTTCTGGATGCACTTCCAACTTCCACAGTGTCCATGAACTTACACGTACATATTTAAAAACTGTCAATATACTGTTCAGGTCAGCTCATCTTCCGCCTATTACTGTCTGGACTATTTCTGTTCTGCGTTAATTTCCGCACCGTGTAGCCACGTCATATACTACAACACTGGGTCCATATGCTTTGCCTTATTTGTCGCACAAAATTTGCATTAAAAGACGAACATTTAGCCTTAGGCTGCGATCACAGTGGCGCCGATATCGGTGGATTCCGCTGACTACCGACATCGGACGAATATGTCTGATCTTTTAAAATCAGCCGGCCGGGGTGGCCGTGCGGTTCTAGGCGCTACAGTCTGGAACCGCGTTACCGCTACGGTCGCAGGTTCGAATCCTGCCTCGGGCATGGATGTGTGTGATGTCCTTAGGTTAGTTAGGTTTAAGTAGTTCTAAGTTCTAGGAGACTGATGACCTCAGAAGTTAAGTCCCATAGTGCTCAGAGCCATTTTTAAAATCAGTACGCTACTATGTGCACAATCACAATGTAGCTGATCGAACGTACAGACTTAGGACGAAAACCGATGAAATACAAATCAAAAAAATGGTTCAAATGGCTATGAGCACTATGGGACTTAACTTCTGAGGTCATCAGTCCCGTTGAACGTAGAACTACTTAAACCTAACTAACCTAAGGACATCACACACATCCATGCCCGAGGCAGGATGCGAACCTGCGGCCGTAGCGTCGCGCTGTTTCAGACTGTAGCGCCTAGAACCGCTCGGCCACTCCGGCCGGCCTAAATTCAAATCAGTTCGTTTTCTTAAGTAATACTGGCTGACGTAACACGAAATATAGACTGTGAAAACTGACGATTTCATTCAAAGATGGAGATTGTGTTATCCTGAGGATGACATATATAATCTGGATATAATTCAGAATATATGTGTGGCGGCAGCACCGTCCAACGCACAAAGGGCTGAACTACGGCACTGCCGACACAAGTAGGGGCAGCTGTACCGTTATGCGGAATTTCGGCAACGGTGCGTCGCACACCGGACCGCACGGGAACAAAGCTGCCATCAGTGCGAGCTAGTCGACGCGACGCGACACACGTCTCCCCAGTTCTTCCGCCGCGGACCACGTGCGTCGAGTCAACGTGACTCCGCCGTAAATGCGTACGCGCGGTCGTGAACGCAGTCGCCGTTAAATTGTCTTTCGCTTCTTCGCGGACGTTACGGCGCCTCCGGTCGCGCCAAGAGCAGAACATTCTGTGACGCGGCCTTTTGTCTCGCTCGGTCCACGCGGTCGCGCCACGGCTCGTCACTGGAGTGTACACCCTCCGGGATCGGTGGCCGAGCCGTGCCGCCGGTGCAACGCGCCTATATAGGCGGACATTAGCGAAGTATATTATTTGTCATTTATTGTAACGGCAGGAAAAATAAATGTGTCCTGTCCAGAAACCGCTCTAGTCATTTATTGCCACAAAGCCTCTCCCATGAGCATAGTGCGTGGGCGCGGCGATAAATGCCGGTTCACTGCACATGAGCGACTGTAAGCGGAGATACAACACGTTCCCGCTTCACTGGTGACCCCGACGTGATCTGAGGCTAAAAAAACACGTGGTGACAAACGTTCGTCGGTACGAGAGACGTGGAACCGCGAGTAGGCTTGCGCGCATACGCCCGCGCCGAACAGTGCTCCGTAGTAATTTTTTTTTAACTTACTTTTTTTTGTATTGTCTTTGTGTGCGTATATTTTGATCGCGGACTGCTTAGTGTTATTTTTTTTTTCTTTTCGTGTGTTTCCCTTGTGTTATTTTCACTGTGTACTTTCCTCTTGTACGAGGATTCGACTCTGAACTAAGATGGCGACACTAGAGGAGTTGCAAAAGACCGTCGAGGAACTGCTCGCACGCAACACGAGGCTAGAGAGTGAGCTACAGGCACGGACTAAACGCGCGGACGCCGTCGCTAAGGCCGGTATTACACTATCAAATTTCTTTGTCCAATATCTTTGTCCAATATCTTTGTCAAAGATTTTTGATAGTGTAATAGGGATCTTTGACAAATGTCGTCCAATATTTGATCAAATCTAGGCCGAGGCCGTATATTTGATCAAAGAAATCGCTTGTCTTCTGTTCACTGCAATGCGATATGTTACCACGCGGAGCGCTAGCATCGCTGCAGCGTTCTGTCGTCTGTAGTGTTTTTATAACCATTGCCGGTAAATACAATTGGTGTGTGCCGACAACTACAGAATTAATAGAGATGTCTGAAGCTTATCAGGCGCTTTACAACGTGAGGCACCCTGAATAAAAAATAGATTAAGAAGATTGGAGACCTAACCTGACCTAACCTAACCTAACATAACACAACCCTCTCCTGTAGCAAGGAATCGGAGTGTTATAGTGAGCCTGTCTTCTGAAGATGTAGCAGTTCTTAAGTGAAAATTGTGCTTTGTGATATGAGGATACACTTCATTGAGCACATACAGAAATGTATGCTCATCCATTCTTAAGTAATTGATGTACGACTTGACGTCTTCCACTGTAAGCTCACGTAACAAGTTTTGTTGAATGCTTTTATCGTGTCGTCGTAAAACCCACGGCTTCACCCAGATTAGATTAGTTTTTCGTTCCATAGATCCGTGCTGAGGAGATCCTCGTGGATGTGGAACATGTCGATTTTTTTTAAGCTGAAATAAAAATACTAATAGTATGAATAAATACATCATTTGTTTCTATTAAAAATTTCGCCAGTGGAGTAGAAGGAGTTTGCCAGTAGTAAGTCTTTCAGGCTCCTTTTAAACTGATCTTTATTTCTAACTAAATTTTTTATGTTTCCTGGCAAATTATTGAAGATGAGTGTTCCTGAGTAGTGGACCCCTTTTTGAACTGAAGTAAGTGTTTTTAAGTCCTTGTGCAGATCATTTTTGTTCCTGGTATTGTATGTATGAACTGAGTTGTTTGTTGGAAAAAGAGATATATTATTTACGACAAATTTTATTAAGAAGTAAATATACTGAGAGGCAGTAGTTAACCTGCGAGCCGGAAGTATAGTGAGACTGTCATTTGGGCCTACGAGAGTTATAGTTTTTTTTGTTTGTTTCTCATGCCTAGATAACTGTACAAACATATCGTTGCATGTATTGTAATAATCATTACATATAATGATCCACATGCAACAATATCTCTACGGAAGTATCTAGGCATGAAATACAAAACAAAAAAGCTAACCTGCAAATCTCGTACGTCCAAACGACAGTCTCACTGTACTTCTGGCCCGCCAACAGTTTCATTTTCTTTCTTATTTTCCCCCGTACCAATGCAAGAATCTGAAGTACCCAGTTCTTTGAAGAGGTTTCTGCAGGAGGTCCGTGAATTTACTCCACAAATAATACGTATTACACGCTTTTGGACCTTGGAAACTTTTGTTTTGACTTCAAGATTTACCCCAAAATATTATCCCATATGACAATGAAAGTATGCAAGCTTTTTCATTTTTATGTTGCCTATGTCTGCTAACACTCGAATTGCAAATACAGATTTGTTAAGGCGTTCTGCAGTTCTGTGGTGTGCTCCTCCCAACTGAATTTATTATCAAGTTGTAATCCCAGGACTTTTAAGACTGTCAACCTCGTATGTATGGTTCCATTTTCTCCCCCCACTTCTTTTCCGCATGTGCACACAATGCAATTGGAGTACGTAGAACTGCTGCGGTTAATAACTTGTTGTCAGCCATCTTGAACTTTGACGAAAAATTTGATGACAGTGTAATACCCCTCGTAGCGCTACGTCAAAGATCTTTGTCCAATATATTGGACGGAATATTGGATCACATCTTTGATCAAATCTTTGACAAAGAAATTTGATAGTGTAATACCGGCCTAACTTGGCCGACAGGGTGCACGACGCGCTGACAACGGCGCCTAGCACCGCGGCTGCGGCAGCTTACGACTCCGTCCCCCCACCTCCGTGGCGGCCAGCGCCTCCCGCACTCGCATCGGATGCCGACCTGCACCAGCTAGTGCAAAACTTGACCGCGCAGGTGGCAGCTCTCTCGACGCAAGTCGACCGGTTGGCGCGCTCGCAGCAAGAGGGCAGCACGCGCCGCAGCGGCAGCAGACCGGGCGACAGGCGGCGTGGCTCGCGCAGGTGGCAACGCAGCAACAGCCGCTCCAACGGTACCCCGCCGACGTCACACCACGCACGAAGCGGCTACTGCTGGTACCACGCCCGCTTCGGCAACGAAGCAACCAGGTGCCGCGCTCCTTGCTCGTACCCAAACGCCAGCTGCGACCGGACCTAGGCGCACCCGGCTGCAATATGATATCGAAGCGTCTGTTTGTTGCGGAACGGGGGGCAGGCGTGAGGTACCTCGTCGACACGGGTTCAGACCTCTCGATCTTCCCCCGTTCTATGTTACGAGACCGCAGGCGGGCCGAGGCTCTCTGCCTTACAGCGGCGAACAACTCCACTATTAAAACTTACGGCACACACAGCCGCAATATAGATCTGGGCCTACGGCGCACGTTCTCGTGGACTTTTACCGTGGCCGACGTCAATGAGCCGATCCTGGGCGCAGACTTTCTCGGCCACTACGGGCTACTAGCCGACATCGCAAACGGCCAGCTCATCGACGCCACAACTAATTTAAAGATAGCGGGACAGCGCCGGCAGGCTGCATACTACAGCGTTAAACCCGTGGAGTGCCCCGGACCGTACGCTGACATTCTTGAACAATTCCCCGACCTCACCCGCCCAGCCGCTGCACCGAGAGACATCAAACATTCGACGGTGCACCACATAATAACCACACCCGGACCCCCCACATCGTGCCGCCCACGTCGACTCGCGCCGGACAGACTCGCAGCAGCAAAGGCAGAGTTCGAGGCCATGCTGCGGCAAGGCATCGTGCGACCATCGAGCAGCCCATGGTCATCGGCGTTGCATTTAGTGCCCAAGAAAGACAATTCGTGGCGCCCGTGTGGAGACTATCGCGCCCTTAATTCGCGAACGGTGCCGGACCGCTACCCAGTCCCACACCTTCAAGACTTCAGCTACGCCTTGGCGGGCTGCGCGGTGTTCAGCAAGATTGACTGCGCAAAGGCGTACACCCAAATTCCGGTGGCGCCCGAAGACATCGAAAAAACAGCCATCGTAACGCCCTTTGGGCTTTTCGAAAGCCTGTTTATGACTTTCGGTCTTCGGAATGCTGCCCAGACTTGGCAGCGGTTCCTGGACGGCGTCTTGCGAGGCTTGCCATTTTGCTTCGCGTACCTCGACGACATCTTGGTGTATTCCAAGTCGCCCGAACTCCACCGCCGCCACTTAACGACAGTCTTTCAGCGCCTGAGTGAAGCCGACATCGTCATTAACCCCGCTAAATGCGAGTTTGGCGTGACGGAAATTGAGTTCCTCGGCCATTTAATTACGCCCACCGGATCGACACCGCTACCGGAGAAAGTGAAGGCAATACAGAACATGCCGCGTCCGCAGACGCACAGAGAATTACGACGTTACCTCGGCATGTTGAACTTTTATCGACGACACCTGCCCAACGCTGCAGCCGTGCAAGAGCCGCTGACTAAGGCGTTACAAGGTCCTACCTCAAAAGGAAGGACCCTCGTGAATTGGACAGACGCAATGGAGCAGAGCTTCACGGACTCAAAAAGGAGTCTCGTGGAAGCGACGCTGCTCGCACACCCGGTACATGACGCGGACTTAGCTGTAGTCGTGGACGCCAGCCAGGCCGCCATCGGCGCGGCGTTACAACAGCGCGTCGGCGGGAGTTGGCAGCCTCTCGGTTTTTTGTCTAAAAAGCTTTCCGATTCGCAACGTGCTTGGAGCGCTTATGACCGAGAGTTGCTTGCGGTGTACGCGGCGGTGAAATACTTCCGACCGTCCATAGAAGCCCGACAGTTCATCATTTTCACCGATCACAAACCCATTACCCACGCGTTCGAGAACAACCACACTAAGTGTTCACCGCGCCAACTCCAGCAGTTAGAGTACGTGTCGCAATTCACGACTGACATTCGACACATTTCGGGGATAGACAATATCGTCGCCGATTGTTTATCCCGAGCGTGTGCCGTTATTTCACCCCCTGTGAACTTTGAGGACGTGGCCCAAGTACAGGAGAGTGACGAAGAACTACACCGATTCCGTCACGACACTTCCAGCGGCCTGCAACTGGAGCTGGTGCCTGTCCCCGGCTCCGCACGGAAGATTTGGTGTGACACCTCAACCGGCACGCACCGACCGTTCCTCCCGGGGAAATTCCGGCGCAGTGCCTTCGACCGTGTCCACGGACTGTCACACCCCGGCACCAACACCACTGCGACGCTCGTGGCTGCGCGTTTCGTTTGGCCCGGGCTTCGGAAGGACTGTCGCGAATGGGCGCGCACTTGCACCGCATGTCAGCGCGCCAAAGTCGGGAGGCACACCCACGCACCCGTGGGCACCTTCCCGGACGCGACACGCCGATTTGCGCACGTTCACGTGGACCTCGTCGGCCCGCTTCCTCTCTCACAAGGCAAGCGGTACCTCCTAACTATGGTGGACCGCTTCACTCGCTGGCCGGAAGCAACGCCCGTCGCGGACGTCACAGCCGAGACCGTCGCCACCGCATTCGTCGACACCTGGGTGGCACGCTTCGGATGTCCCAGTCACGTGACAACTGATCGCGGCCGCCAGTTTGACTGCGCGTTGTTCACGCACGTCGCCAGACTGTGTGGCACCCGGTTACACAGGACAACCAGCTACCATCCGGCGTCGAATGGCATGGTCGAACGGTTCCACAGGACTCTCAAAGCCGCTCTAACCTGCCACGACACCTCATGGCCAGAGGCGCTTCCACTGGTGCTGCTCGGCCTGCGAGTCACGCCGAAGGAGGAGATCGGCGCGTCACCTGCCGACCTCGTTTACGGGCAATCTCTGACAATCCCGGGCGATTTTGTCGAAGATGCAAGACTCCCACGCGACGCCGTGGCACCCACTCTGGCGGAACGTCTGCGCAGTCACATGGCCGGCCTCCGAGCGCACGCACCGACGCGGCACGGCACCGGGAAGATATTCGTCCACGCCGACCTGCAGCGCTGCACGCACGTCATGTTGCGTACCGACGCAGTACGGCCACCTCTCCGACCGCCCTACAGTGGACCGCACCGCGTGATCGCCCGAGGAGACAAAACGCTGGTCCTCGAGTGCAACGGAAAGCCGTCGACAGTGTCAGTCGACCGCGTGAAACCAGCCTACGTCTTGCCCGCTCCATCAGCCACGCATTTCTTCGACCCGGCAGAAGATCTGTTCACGGACGACACGCCCTCCGCCAGCGGTCAGACGGAACCCGCACCCGGAGCCGCCGGTGACGCACAGCTGCAGCCTGCTGTCATCGCGCCGCCACGTGCGCCTCCCTCCACCACGCCCAGGCAGCTGGTACGGCCGCCCGGACCGCGCCCACCACAGGCGCACCGGTCGCCCCCACCACAGCCGCCAGCGGACTACGTCACGCGCGCCGGCCGCCGCGTCCGATTCAAACGGCCGTGCTGCGTCGCCAGCGCACCACGACACCCAAGCCGGCAATCACGCGCCCGAGCCGCCGAACGCCGTCAGAATTCGGCGCCCACGAGCCGCCGTCCGCTGTAGAGACCCGACCTCCAGCTGCAAGTGCCTTCGGCCGGTAACTCCAGTCGAGCGTTCGTCACAGCTCCTGGACCCGCGTTCGCGTCTTTTGCCTCCGCCGCGTCGGGCGTTGAGGCCGGATCGGCACCCGCGCCAGCTTACCTCATTCGCTTCTCCGTCGAGCTCCGGACATCGCGCACCACACCGCCCGGCTTGTCCGTAGTAGCTCCCGGACCCGCGTTCGAGTTCCGACGGTACCGCACTCGCGCAAGCGCCTTCGAGACGTCACCACCAACGACCTGCAACGCGCGCCTTCACGCGCATCGCTACGGACAGTCGCAGCCAGTGCCTGCTGCCGCTGTCACTAGCCGCCAGCGCGAGGACACGCCCACCGCACGCTCGCCGGTCCGGCGCGCTGACGTCACGGGCCGCCGCCCTTCCGACGCCGACCGACCCCCGCCAAAGCTGCCTCACTGCCATCTCGCAGTGCGCGAACTTCAAACACACGCGCACCACCGAACGATCGCCGCGTTTTCGCAGCTACGGAGCTCCGCTCTCCAAGGGGGGATCTGTGTGGCGGCAGCACCGTCCAACGCACGAAGGGCTGAACTACGGCACTGCCGACACAAGTAGGGGCAGCTGTACCGTTATGCGGAATTTCGGCAACGGTGCGTCGCACACCGGACCGCACGGGAACAAAGCTGCCATCAGTGCGAGCTAGTCGACGCGACGCGACACACGTCTCCCCAGTTCTTCCGCCGCGGACCACGTGCGTCGAGTCAACGTGACTCCGCCGTAAATGCGTACGCGCGGTCGTGAACGCAGTCGCCGTTAAATTGTCTTTCGCTTCTTCGCGGACGTTACGGCGCCTCCGGTCGCGCCAAGAGCAGAACATTCTGTGACGCGGCCTTTTGTCTCGCTCGGTCCACGCGGTCGCGCCACGGCTCGTCACTGGAGTGTACACCCTCCGGGATCGGTGGCCGAGCCGTGCCGCCGGTGCAACGCGCCTATATAGGCGGACATTAGCGAAGTATATTATTTGTCATTTATTGTAACGGCAGGAAAAATAAATGTGTCCTGTCCAGAAACCGCTCTAGTCATTTATTGCCACAAAGCCTCTCCCATGAGCATAGTGCGTGGGCGCGGCGATAAATGCCGGTTCACTGCACATGAGCGACTGTAAGCGGAGATACAACACGTTCCCGCTTCATATGGACTGAAATCGCAGGTTTATTGCGAATCACAAGCAGGCAAAATTTGTGTTGGAAATTTAACCTCAAAAATAATTTGTTCACTTGAAAGGGATGGTGTCTTAAAGTCGCTGCAGTGAAACTGTTGTGGGTTGTAATAGGTGTACATTAATTGCCTAGAAATTATTACTTCAGCTTAGTGGTGTTTTTGTGCCAGTAGGATGGCGATTCTCTTACATGAAGTGGTTTGCAAATGTGGCATATCCTTTTCCACTTTTCAGTGGTTTAGGTGTTCAGAGTATCTTATTCGAAGTTTTATGTTTGTCTTTCACGAGTATTCTGAATGACAGCCGCTGAAGGTTAATTAACGTATGTCTGCACAACGTAAAATAAATTCAGCAAAACAGGGTGTTTTAATTATGCTTTTCAAGGCTACTACGAATCATCTGGAGTAAGTAACAGAAAATTTCTCATTTATGTAATATGTTTGTAAAACGTGTCTGTTAATTCCAGAAACTAAGGGCAGAGGATACAGTACTCGCCACGTTCTTTTCAAGACAGATATATAGCTCATGCACATGCATTCGGCATCTTTTTAATAGCAAAAGCCGCATTGTAGCACTCGTCTCCAAGCACACAGAGACGTTGTGGTATTCATCTCATCCTTGAAGGTTAAAATCAAACCTCTCCTTGGCCCCATCAAACACTGAAGTGGGAGATAGGACGCGCTGTGGCCAAGCTGTCGGCCGATGTTATCGGGCGACCTCTGGCCGTGGCATCTGACGATCGTTGTCGCTGCAACTGTGAACGTAACCTTAGGCTCAGGTACATCAGCGATTGTTAACGCAACTTTCGTACGATAAATAATGCAAGAAATACGGACCCAGCGCTGTGGTATATGACGTGATTACATGGTACGGATATTAATGCACATTGTAGATTATATGAGTACTTGTTCCATTGATCATGAATACGACACTTCGTAATGATGTGGAACGTGTCAGGTTAATAAAAGGTATCTATACAAGATATTACATTACACAAAATATTACATGACACTTAATATTTTAAATTATTTTTTTTTTGGGGGGGGGGGCAATTACCCACTTACTATACCCATAAATTCATCTAATGAGTATAAGGAGTTGCCATTAAGAAATTCTTTTAATTTCCTTTTAATTGCTATATGGCTATCTGTCAGACTTATGATGCAATGGTAAGTGACCAAAGACATTTGTGGCAGCATAATTTACCTCCTTCTGAGCCAAAGTTAGACTTAACCTTGAGTAGCGAAGATCATCCTTTGTCCTAGTGTTGTAGCCATGTACACTGCTATTACTTTTGAATTCGTTCGACTGTTAATAACAAATTTCGTAAGTGAATATACATATATATATATATATATATATATATATATATATATATATATATATATCCTCACTGTAGCCTCATATATATATATATATACATATATATATATATATATATATATATATATATATACACTCCTGGAAATTGAAATAAGAACACCGTGAATTCATTGTCCCAGGAAGGGGAAACTTTATTGACACATTCCTGGGGTCAGATACATCACATGATCACACTGACAGAACCACAGGCACATAGACACAGGCAACAGAGCATGCACAATGTCGGCACTAGTACAGTGTATATCCACCTTTCGCAGCAATGCAGGCTGCTATTCTCCCATGGAGACGATTGTAGAGATGCTGGATGTAGTCCTGTGGAACGGCTTGCCATGCCACATCCACCTGGCGCCTCAGTTGGACCAGCGTTCGTGCTGGACGTGCAGACCGCGTGAGACGACGCTTCATCCAGTCCCAAACATGCTCAATGGGGGACAGATCCGGAGATCTTGCTGGCCAGGGTACTTGACTTACACCTTCTAGAGCACGTTGGGTGGCACGGGATACATGCGGACGTGCATTGTCCTGTTGGAACAGCAAGTTCCCTTGCCGGTCTAGGAATGGTAGAACGATGGGTTCGATGACGGTTCGGATGTACCGTGCAATATTCAGTGTCCCCTCGACGATCACCAGTGGTGTACGGCCAGTGTAGGAGATCGCTCCCCACACCATGATGCCGGGTGTTGGCCCTGTGTGCCTTGGTCGTATGCAGTCCTGATTGTGGCGCTCACCTGCACGGCGCCAAATACGCATACGACCATCATTGGCATCAAGGCAGAAGCGACTCTCATCGCTGAAGACGACACGTCTCCATTCGTCCCTCCATTCACACCTGTCGCGACACCACTGGAGGCGGGCTGCACGATGTTGGGGCGTGAGCAGAAGACGGCCTAACGGTGTGCGGGACCGTAGCCCAACTTCATGGAGACGGTTGCGAATGGTCCTCGCCGATACCCCAGGAGCAACAGTGTCCCTAATTTGCTGGGAAGTGGCGGTGTGGTCCCCTACGGCACTACGTAGGATCCTACGGTCTTGGCGTGCATCCGTGCGTCGCTGCGGTCCGGTCCCAGGTCGATGGGCACGTGCACCTTCCGCCGACCACTGGCGACAACATCGATGTACTGTGGAGACCTCACGCCCCACTTGTTGAGCAATTCGGCGGTACGTCCACCCGGCCTCCCGCATGCCCACTATACGCCGTCGCTCAAAGTCCATCAACTGCACATACGGTTCACGTCCACGCTGTCGCGGCATGCTACCAGTGTTAAAGACTGCGATGGAGCTCCGTATGCCACGGCAAACTGGCTGACAGTGATGGCGGCGGTGCACAAATGCTGCGCAGCTAGCGCCATTCGATGGCCAACACCGCGGTTCCTGGTGTGTCCGCTGTGCCGTGCATGTGATCATTGCTTGTACAGCCCTCTCGCAGTGTCCGGAGCAAGTATGGTGGGTCTGACACACCGGTGTCAATGTGTTCTTTTTTCCATTTCCAGGAGTGTGTGTATATATATATATATATATATATATATATATATATATATATATATATATATATATATATATATATATATCTGAAGCTACAGTGAGGATCTCTAGCTCTTTAAATAAGTGTCTGCAGGATGATCTTGGATGCGCTCCAGAAATTATTCTGATGACACGCTTTTGTGCAATGAACACTCTTTTACCCCAGAATATGATGCCATACGAAAGCAGAGAATGAAAATAGGCGTGGTAAGCTAATTTACCCCCCATGAACCATAGACCTTGCCGTTGGTGGAGAGGCTTGCGTGCCTCAGCGATACAGATGGCCGTACCATAGGTGCAACCACAACGGAGGGGTATTTGTTGAGAGGCCAGACAAACGTGTGGTTCCTGAAGAGGGGCAGCAGCCTTTTCAGTAGTTGCAGGGGCAACAGTCTGGATGATTGACTAATCTCGCCTTGTAACACTAACCAAAACGGCCATGCTGTGATGGTACTGAGAACGGCTGAAAGCAAGGGGAAACTACGGCCATAATTTTTCCCGAGGGCATCCAGCTTTACTGTATGGTTAAATGATGATGGCGTCCTCTTGGGTAAAATATTCCGGAGGTAAAATAGTCCCCCATTCGGATATCCGGGCGGGGACTACTCAAGAGGATGTCATTATCAGGAAAAAGAAAACTGGCGTTCTACGGATCGGAGCGTGGAATGTCAGATCCCTTAATCGGGCAGGTAGGTTAGAAAATTTAAAAAGGGAAAGGAATAGGTTAAAGTTAGATATAGTGGGAATTAGTTAAGTTC
The DNA here is from genome assembly GCF_023864345.2 of Schistocerca serialis cubense. Classification (NCBI taxonomy): domain Eukaryota; kingdom Metazoa; phylum Arthropoda; class Insecta; order Orthoptera; family Acrididae; genus Schistocerca; species Schistocerca serialis. Next base: position 834,064,930 of record NC_064640.1, read on the forward strand.
AGTGGCAGGAGGGACAAGACTTTTGGTCAGGTGAATACAGGGTGATAAATACAAAATCAAATAGGGGTAAATCAGGAGCATCTTTAATAATGAATAAAAAAAATTGGAGTGTGGGTAAGCTACTACAAACAGCATAGTGAACGCATTATTGTGGCCAAGATAGACACGAAGCCCACGCCTACTACAGTAGTACAAGTTTACATGCCAACTAGCTCTGCAGATCATGAAGAAATTGATGAAATGTATGATGAGATAAAAAAAATTATTCAGGTAGTGAAGGGAGACGAAAATTTAATAGTCATGGGTGACTGGAATTCGACAGTAGGAAAAGGAAGAGAAGGAAATGTAGTAGGTGAATATGGATTGGGGCTAAGAAATGAAAGAGGAAGCCGCCTCGTAGAGTTTTGCACAGAGCATAACTTAATCACAGCTAACACTAGGTTCAAGAATCATGAAAGAAGGTTGTGTACATGGAAGAATCCTGTAGATACTAGAAGGTATCAGATAGACTATATAATGGTAAGACAGAGATTTAGGAACCAGGTTTTTAATTGTAAGACATTTCCAGGGGCAGATGTGGACTCTGACCACAATCTATTGGTTATGACCTGTAGATTAAAACTGAAGAAACTGCAAAAAGGTGGGAATTTAAGGAGATGGGACCTGGATAAACTGAAAGAACCAGAGATTGTAGAAAGTTTCAGGGAGAGCATAAGGGAACAATTGACAGGAATGGGGGAAAGAAGTACAGTAGAAGAAGAATGGGAAGCTCTGAGGGATGAAGTAGTGAAGGCAGCACAGGATCAAATAGGTAAAAAGACGAGGGCTAGTAGAAATCCTTGGGTAAGAGAAGAAATATTGAATTTAATTGATGAAAGGAGAAAATATAAAAATGCAGTAAATGTAGCAGGCAAAAAGGAATACAAACGTCTCAAAAATGAGATCGACAGGAAGTGCAAAATGGCTAAGCAGAGGTGGCTAGAGGACAAATGTAAGGATATAGAGGCTTATCTCACGAGGGGTAAGATAGATACTGCCTACAGGAAAATTAAAGAGACCTTTGGAGAAAAGAGAACCACTTGTATGAATATCAACAGCTCAGATCGAAACACAGTTATAAGCAAAGAAGGGAAAGAAGAAAGGTGGAAGGAGTATATAGAGGGTCTATACAAGGGCTTGAGGACAATATTATGGAAATGGAAGAGGATGAAAATGAAGATGAAATGGGAGATACGATAGTGCGTGAAGAGTTTCACACAGCACTGAAAGACCTAAGTAGAAACAAGGCCCCGGGAGTAGATAACATTCCATTAGAACTACTGACGGCCTTGGGAGAGCCAGTCCTGACAAAACTCTACCATCTTGTGAGCAAGATGCATGAGACAGGCGAAATACCCTCAGACCTCAAGAAGAATATTATAATTGCAATCCCAAAGAAAGCAGGTGTTGATAGATGTGAAAATTACCGAGAAATCAGTTTAATAAGTCACAGCTGCAAAATACTAACACGAATTCTATACAGACGAATGGAACAACTGGTAGAAGCCGACCTCGTGGAAGATCAGTTTGGATTCCGTAGAAATATTGGAACACGTGAGGCAATACTGACCTTACGACTTATCTTAGAATAAAGATTAAGGAAAGGCAAACCTTCATTTCTAGCATTTGTAGACTTAGAGAAAGCTTTTGATAATGTTGACTGGAATACTCTCTTTCAAATTCTAAAGGTGGCAGGGGTAAAATACAGGGAGCGAAAGGCTGTTTACAATTTGTACAGAAACCAGATGGCAGTTGTAAGAGTTGAGTGGCATGAAAGGGAAGCAGTGGTTGGGAAGGGAGTGAGACAGGGTTGTAGCCTCTCCCCAATGTTATTCAATCTGTATATTGAGCAAGCAGTAAAGGAAACGAAAGAAAAATTCGGGGTAGGTATTAAAATCCATGGAGAAGAAATAAAAACTTTGAGGTTCGACGATGACATTGTAGTTCTGTCAGAGACAGCAAAGGACTTGGGAGAGCAGTTGAACGGAATGGACAGTGTCTTGAAAGGAGGATATAAGATGAACATCAACAAAAGCAAAACGAGGATAATGGAATGTGGTCGAATTAAGTCGAGTGATGCTGAGGGAATTAGATTAGGAAATGAGACACTTAAAGTAATAAAGGAGTTTTGCTATTTGGGGAGCAAAATAACTGATGATGGTCGAAGTAGAGAGGATATAAAATGTAGACTGGCAATGGCAAGGAAAGCGTTTCTGAAGAAGAGGAATTTGTTAACATCGAGTATAGATTTAAGTGTCAGGAAGTCGTTTCTGAAAGTACTTGTATGGAGTGTAGCCATGTATGGAAGTGAAACATGGACGATAAATAGTTTGGACAAGAAGAGAATAGAAGCTTTCGAAATGTGGTGGTACAGAAGAATGCTGAAGATTGGATGGGTAGATCACATAACTAATGATGAAGTATTGAATAGAGTTGGGGAGAAGAGGAGTTTGTGGCACAACTTGACAAAAAGAAAGGAACAGTTAGTAGGACATGTTCTGAGGCATCAAGGGATCACACATTTAGCATTGGAGGGCATCGTGGAGGGTAAAAATCGTAGAGGGAGACCAAGAGATGAATACACTAAGCAGATACAGAAGGATGTAAGTTGCAGTAAGTACTGGGAGATGAAGAAGCTTGCACAGGATAGGGTAGCATGGAGAGCTGCATCAAACCAGTCTCAGGACTGAAGACCACAACAACAACAACAACAAGCTAATTTACTGAGATGTATATCGCAAAAATTTGCAATGACCCTAATAGCATAAGTAGCTGAACTCGAACGTTTCAGCAGACCTTTTTCCAGTTCAACACCTCATCAATGCATACAGCTAGAAATTTTGAATATTCTACCTTAGCTACCTATTTCTGATCGAAGTCTATATTTATTACTGGTGTCATTCCATTTACTGTATGGAACTGTATATACTGTGTTTTGTCGAAGTTTAATGGAGCCCATTTGCAGAGAACCACTTAATGATTTTCTGAAAAATATCGTTTACAATTTCACCAATTAATTCTTGTCTGTTGGGTGTGATAGCTATATTGTATCATCGGCAAAAAGTACCAGCTTTGCATCTTCGTGAATATAGAATGGCAAGTCATTAATATATATTAAGAACAGCAGAGGACCCAAGACCGAACCTTGAGGCACCCCATTCTCGACTGTTCCCCAGTTTGAGAAATCACCTATTTTTTGCATATTATGTGAACTGCTTATTTGAACTTTCTTCACTCTTCCAGTTAGGTATGATTTGAACGATTTGAGCGCTGTCCCATTAATACTTGAGCTTATCTAGAAGTATTCCATGATTTACACAATCAAAAGACTTTGAGAGATCACAAAAAATCCCAGTGGGTGATATCCGGTTACTCAGATCGTTTAATATAAGGATAGGCGTGTTCCCAAGGTCGTACCGCAGACGGATGGGTCCGGGCCCATTTTCTTACGTCTGAAGACGCAACTTGTAGCCGCTACATGTGCGTTAAATAACACAGTGTTGTGGCCATCGACTACCAGTGGCCACGGTTGTTGAGGGTTGCTTTACCTTCCCATTAGTACGCGTGGGTAGTCCGATACTCACAATGGAGTTTATTCACAGTCAAGTGCTTATAATGGAGGTTGAAAAGCTGAACTGTTTTGTGATGTTTGCCACACTGATTATAAAAATCGTTATAAGAAACAAGATGCATCGACGAGTGTATGTTAAACGCTTATCGGAGACCGACAAAGAAATGTGGAAGCAGAAGAAAGAAATGAAATAGGTAAGCATTTGTAGTATTATTTATTTATAGTTCTTAAAATAGTATAGCAATAACACTGAACACATCCTCTTTTTCCCTTAGAGATATTAATGATGGACCTAATGAACTCAGACATTCAGTAAAACTGCTAGGCATTCATCTTGATACCAAACTGTGCTGGAATACGCACACAGAAAAGCTGTACAGTAAGTTGGCAAGAGTTCTACAGGGTGTTGCAAAAAGGTACGGCCAAACTTTCAGGAAACATTCCTCACACACAAATAAAGAAAAGACGTTATGTGGACATGTGTCCGGAAACCCTTAATTTCCATGTTAGAGCTCATTTTAGTTTCGTCAGTATGTTCTTCCACCTACGCTCAATGGAGCACATTACCATGATTTCATACGGGATACTCTACCGGTGCTGCTAGAACATGTGCCTTTACAAGTACGACACAACATGTGGTTCATGCACGATGGAGCTCCTGCACATTTCAGTCGAAGTGTTTGTACGCTTCTCAACAACAGATTCGCTGACTGATGGATTGGTAGAGGCGGACCAATTCCATGGCCTCCACGCTCTCCTGACCTCAACCCTCTTGACTTTCACTTATGGGGGCATTTGAAAGCTCTTGTCTACGCACACCCGGTACCAAATGTAGAGAGTCTTCGTGCTCGTATTGTGGACGGCTGTGATACAATACGCCATTCTCCAGGGCTGCATCAGCGCATCAGGAATTCCATGCAACGGAGGGTGGATGCATGTATCCTCGCTAACGGAGGACATTTTGAACATTTCCTGTAACAAAGTGTTTGAAGTCACGCTGGTACGTTCTGTTGCTCTGTGTTTCCATTCCATGATTAATGTGATTTGAAGAGAAGTAATAAAATGAGCTCTAACATGGAAAGTAAGTGTTTCCGGACACATGTCCATATAACATATTTCCTTTCTTTGTGTGTGAGGAATGTTTCCTGAAAGTTTGGCCATACCTTTTTGTATCACCCTGTATATCTCCTTAGAAAACTGAAGGATTGTGTCAGTAAGGAGTGCATACTTATGGCATACCATGCCTTTTTCCATACTCATCTGTATTATGGAATACCTCTTTGGGGAAACTCTGCTGGGGCAAAAGATGTTTCCCTCTGGAAGAAGAAAGCCATTAGATGTATTTTTGGTGAGAGCAATTTAACTTCTTGCAGACAGTACTTCATGGAGCACAAAATTCTTACATTTCCCAGTCTATACATACTTAAAGCAATTATGCATGCCAAAGAGAATGCCCACATGTATGAAAGCAGGTCAGATGTGCACTCATATGAAACCAGAAATAGGAACTTATTAGACATTCCTTGGACACGTTTGAGTAAAATCCAGAATAATTTTTTACGTGGTGGCAAAACATTTTACAACAATACATCACATGGAACGAGGGAATTGCATGAGAATAGATTTAAAATGGTGGTACAGACATGGCTGAAAGAGAAAACATTCCATAGCATAAGTGAATTCCTACATAATGAAAAAATATGATTCTCTATTATTATAAATGTGAATGTGATCAAAGAAACTGTAATTTATGTCATACAACCATACTGACCTTTTATATAATCATATACCATATGTTAACTTTTGTGTAATCATTTGTACCAGAATCTGTATAACCATTTGTATAACCATCTAACGATGCCTATACAACACATCAGTTGTCTACAGGCAGCCAAATAAATATGAAATAAATATGAAAATATCACGAACATCGATTGGTCTCATTGTTATTGTGCGATGTTTGGTTCAATTATACTGTGCAATTATTTGCGGGTGGATATCGATCCATCTGCGTGAAACACAAAGATGAATTGCATCCACATCTGGGTTTTCACTGTTATGTTCAGACGTTCCACGATACTCGCCTTCAGGTGGATGAACGTCGAGTAGTGATGTATTCCATACCATTCCATCACAGCCTTGACATATTTATTGAAAAACTCAGCGCCGTGATCTGTTGGAAGGTTGTCTGGGCTTCGATTTGTCCCCGTCTGCAGCACTCCTTCAAACACATGCGCGACTTCCTTTCCTGTTTTCGCTGTCACAGGTAATGCCCAGGCATATTTATATTAAGTATCAATGACCATTAAAATATATTTGAATCCGTTATTCACACTTGAATATTCCCTCATGTCGACAAGATCCGCCTGCCACAGGTCGTTTGCTGGTTTGTGCAGTTGTCTAACTACTTATTCGATGATGCCTGTCTCTCTAAGCTCAGAAATTATTGAAAAAACTTCATTAGAATGAGCTATATTACCAGCGGCAGTTGATGCCATGAGCAGTCGTAGGCTGTCTATTAACTCAATGGCGTCGTCGTAATATACATACACTGTGGGCGTCGATTGCTCACTCTTTTATGCTGCATGTCAGTATCATCACCACTGCTATTTTTTCACCATCCAAAATAGTTCTTAAAGGGATCTCTATTTCACATTGCTTCGGCTTTTTGCATTCTTATGTAAATCAGTTAAAAGCATTATTTCGCGAAACATTTCCAGATCTAAGGCGAATAATTTACAGTTTTTGTGGGTCTTAGGAAAATAAGGTTCAGTATACTGGGTGTTCTTTGAAATTGTTTATCGCCGATTTGTATCGTTTTTTCATTTAAAGTTATAGGCTGTGTGCCGAACATGTATGGTTTCTCACCACTAATACCGAATGTTTTGTCTATCCTAGCGTCGCTGTGACGGTTAATGAAATCGGCAATAGCGTCATCGTCGTCGTAGCGGAATTTCGCTGAGGGTTCATCGACAGATTCAGTAACTGGTTTAAAGGTTTATCGCAGTGTCAGCTCTTGCTTCAAATGGCCTAACCTCAGCAACCGTAACTTGTCGCGAACGGCCTTCCGTGCATCGATGACTTTATGCTTAGTGAACTTCTCGGTGTATACTAATCGGACTTCTGTGCAGCGTGAGGTTGTATATATCCGCTCTTCTTCTTCTGTTTCGGCAACAGCTATTTTCCCTCCAGTTAAGTTGCCTATCTTCTTTTCAATTGCGTTAACCCGTTCGTACACTGTCCCGTTCTCAATGACAGCTATTCCCCCTCCAGTTAAACTGTTTACTTTCTTCTCTCCTCTCGGTTGCATTAACCCGATCATTCAGTGTATTGTTCAGCCTCAGAAGAGTTTGACAATACGTCTCTAGTACCTTGCGTACAGCTCCAACCTTATGTTCGAGAGTTTGAATTTTCGCGTCCACGTACAAGCGAAAGTTCTGTCTATGTACACCCTTCCTACCAAACTGAGCTCCCGGCATGCGTGCGAATTTATCCATGGTGATGCGTGTACTGATGTACTAAAGTCTTTGCATGGCTGTATATATAGCAACTCCTGGAAGTTCCGTCTGTACCTACCATCATTCAGTTTTCTTGTTTTATCAGTAAGGAGAAACCCATACTGTGGTTCCAGCAATCTGCGCATATCTTTACAAAATCATTGAACGACATGTCGGTTCCTACATGAGCCTGGTAAATGTGTTTGAAATTCAGATTGTCCTCTTTGAATGCTATAATTAGGTTTGCATTATCCCTCACCAGCTGTTTTGGGATTCTGGAATATGTCTTACTCAGATAAGATACATCAACAGCCATATGGCCACAGAAACAGAAATATCGCCTACCTTGATCTTGGTTTCCCACAACAACATCGTCAAATAGAACACTGTATTTGGCTTTACTTTTTCCGGTGGAGGGATATCTCTGCTCTCATTGAATGTCGCGTATGTCACACCCTGCAGAATCTCCTGTAATAGATGGTATTTGGGCTGAAACAGTGTTTTTGAAAATACCCATACATGCTCAAAGCGGACTCCATCTGGATGTGTTAGCAGCGACATGAGAACATGTGTCTTGCCACAGTTGGATGGACCTACAATTACAGCAGAGTCCCGCTAATCCGAACCCTGGTAATCCGAACGTTCGTTTAATCCGAACATTAAGAATGTTAGTCTAAGTATAGCAAACTGCTGTACATACACACTATTGTAATTTACACAGTATAGTAAATATGTATTAGAAAAATTGGCAAGAAAACATTAGATTTAAACAATGCATAACAATGAACGAAAAGCTATCAAACTTACTAAAATACAGCGGACACTTTATCCCTACTTTTTAGATGACAAAAACTCATTGTTTTTTGGCGTAATGAAGACAGTTTGTTATATGACACATAGTTGCGCCATCGTCTGTTAAACATCAAATCAGCAGGTGTAGCAGTGGGCTGGTGCTCCAAATAACGTAACGCGAGGTCGAGAACTTCTGCTGCGTCACTGTGTGGCACCGGCTCCCCTTTATCACTTTCAGGCTCGTTGTCACTTCCGTCACAGTAGTCCACTACTTCCTGGTCATGAGTCACAACAGCAGCTAAATCAGCGTCAGTAAGGTTGTGCCCCATCCGCTGCCATCCACTCATCTACGTCTCCTTCACTAGCTTCTTCACATCCAGGCATTGTCTGTATCATTTGTAGTACATCTTCCTCTTCATTTTCAACTAGGTTGTCCTGAAATTCGAGAGATGTCCACAGTTTTCTCCACGATTTTCTCAGAGTATTTTCTGAAATATTCTGCCATGCCTCAGCGGCCCAATAAACAACATCCTTCATACTGGTCTTTTTCATTTTGTCCAGTAAAGGAGTGCTATCATCTTGGATCAGCATTCTTAAAAATTGTTTTCTGTAAATCAGTTTTAATGCTAGCAGTACGCCCTAGTCCATCGGCTGTAGAAGTGGTGTAACATTCGGCGGCAAAAACTTCGCCACAATTTCTCCATCACATAGTTCCTCAGTGCTGGGGTGAGATGGCACTCGATCAATCAAAATAACTGCACAGGGAGACAAACGATTTTCCTTAGAAAACCGTCGAACAGAGGGAACAAACTGACCGCGAAACCATCCTTTGAACAGCTTACCATCCATCCGTGCTTTTTTCTGGTTGTATACTGCAAGAACTTCATGTGGCAGTTTTTAAAAGCTCGGGGCCTAGCAGATTTGCCGATCAGTATTAAAGGCAGTTTGTGATACCCAGCAGCGTTGCTGCACGTTAATAAAGTCACACGATCTTTGTACATTTTAAAACCAGGAGCATGGTCTTCTGCTTTTGATGCGAGGCTTTTTATTGGCAATGCCCTAAAATTAAGGCCAGTCTCGTCAGCGTTATAAATTTGTTGGGGAGAATACTTTCCTTCTCTTATCATTTTTTCAAACTCACCCAAGTATTCTTTCAATGCATCATGGTCAGAAGAAAGCTTCTCTCCACTAATTGTTAGCTGGCGGATTCAATGACGTTTTTTGAATCTGTCCAGCCAACCCGTACTCACACTAAAAGACTCATCACCTTTCATTAACTTGTTCAGGTAAACAGCCTTCTCCTCTCAACAGAGTTGTCGTTTCTCTTTCCTGCGTAAACCAAAGGAAAAGAGCTTCATCCAGTTTATCGTACTGGGACTGTTTCAAAGTGTGCCAAATGTGGAGTGTTTTTCTCGAAGACGTTGCACATGACTGTTCAAGCTTCACTCGGTTCTTCTTCCAATCACAAATGGTTGCTTTACCAACACCCAGTTCCGTTGCCAAAATGGTTCAAATGGCTCTGAGCACTATGGGACTTAACATCTGAGGTCATAAGTCCCGTAGAACTTAGAACTACGTAAACCTAACTAACCTAAGGACAACACACACATCCATGCCCGAGGCAGGATTCGAACCTGCGACCGTAGCGGTCGCGCGGTTCCAGACTGAAGCACCTAGAACCGCTCGGCCACTCCTCCGTTGCCAGTTTAGATACATTATCACCTTTGTCTATCCGCTTCAAAGCATTCAGTTCTTCTTTGAGAGCTAACGTTGTATGTTTCCGTTTACTCATGACGAAAATACGTACACCACTACACCTGAATGAATACAATACAACTGTTATGCGTGCCAGCGATCGATAACTAACATAACCAAGCACTTTGCGAGCCAGCTGACAGTGCACTGACCTCAGACACTACAAAGGTCTCAACAATGCACAACAACAAGGGCAGGGAGTGAGAGTGAGCCATTGTTCTCACACTTGTTCCCATTTGTTACCATGGTGTACCTATTATCTGCTTGGTATACTTCATTCTAGAAACTCGTCACCATAATTCCGGCTAATCCGAACAAATCGGTAATCCGAACAAGGTCCAGTCCCAATTAGTTCGGATTAATGGGTCTCTACTGTATTGCACTATGTTGTGGGGAAGGAGTGTGCCATTCTTCTCCATCCGGTCTTCTTGTGCACCGTCACAGCTCCAGTCGCTTACAACTAAGTCTTGATGCTTCACCCACTCTGCCATGATACCTACTACGTCAGGTACTGGCGTGCAATGCATTTTTACAGAAGATAATGAACACTATGCCCTTTCTATGATGCCGACCATTTCAAGTACTGGCGTGCAATGGAGTTTTAATGAGAATTTAGTTAAATGACATAACTTTCTGCTGTTGCATGTTTCCAGTGAAAATAGTGGGGCAATAGCTTTAGTACTTGCAATATAATAAGAGGTAAGAAATGAAAAACACATACATGGTCATATACATTTACTTATTCAGTAATCGTACACAGAATGCACTACATCAACTGGTTCTTTCTTTATCTTAACGCCATTACAGGATATAAAAAATAAAGCCTTCTTGTAAGCATAGAATTCAGCACGGTTTTCTCTCAAACTTATTGCCGGTACATTAGATTTCGCCGGCACCATACTGACCCACTGTTTGAAGTCGTCTACATGCACACTGTTCATACTTAGATACTCTGCAATATCTCTGTACACAGCTTTAACACAAGGCAGCCATCTGTTCAGTCTTTCCAACACACTAGATAGTACCATCTGTAGATCGAAAAAGTTTTGATTGGTGGAATGCTGTAGATAAATGGATGTGTTGCCTGATTTCACACGGAGTGCAGACTCATTGTATCTGTTGTGATGGATAGGGTTAGAGCAGTATTGTATGTTTCCAGAGGAGGACGGCTAGGGTGATAGCCTGCGGTCAACTGCTGCATGATATACGCTTTTGCATGACAGAGTTCATCCCATTCCACCTCCATAAACCGAACTCTTAATACTTTTAGCTGCATTCTCAATCTCTTTCAGAATACGCCACTCTCTGTCTGTGGTTGCTTCTGTACCAATATGTAAGCGTTTCGAACCGCTAGTGATTAAATTATACACTGAAAAGAAGAGTAGTGGTGCACAGGACTTAATTGGTATCTTCTCATCCACTACATCCTCATTCTGTCCATCCAGTACCACTGGATTATTCTGCGATGGCGCGTATGATAGAGGCCAGTACCGACCTGCCTCATGCTGATTAGAACCCCCGGTGCACTTCAGCGAGTCAGGGGCTGGCTGGGTGTCTTCAACCGACAATAACAGCTGATTGTCCTGCTCCATCAAGCTGACCAGGTGCGTGACAGGATCCCAGTATGCTGCCACTGCTGCGAGTCCCGACGGGCTGGGACATTCTGAGGTCCTGTGGCTTTCTGTTGTTCCCCTCTCAAATTCTGCTACAGAATGCCCAAAAGAAGTAATGCCAGAAAAAGAAAACAGTATGTTTCCAAAGAGTGGGTCTACACTGGTTGTACTACATAGCAAACCAAGCAGCTGATGTCTGTGCTCATTACAAGCAGGGTCGACAGAGTGGCACACAGCAGACAGAACTACAAGGTCAAGAACTGTTAATCAATGGTACCCAATGGGACATAATGGACCAACGTTCTGAATTAGCCACCATTGTGACAGGAACCATCACCCTGAATACAACCCACACATTGATTTATGTACCTGATCTTGCCTTTGATATTTTATCCACGGAAATCTAACCTTCCTTAATAACATGTTAGGCCTCACCCTGCTTGCCTCCTTAATTGAATGTTAACCAAGTAGCACGGCCGCATGTTGATGGAACATCTTTTAGAGCATATAACAGAAATACAACACCAAAAATCAGCTGTAATTACTGAAACTTCTTGGCAGATTAAAACTGTGTGCCGAACTGAGGCTTGAACTCAGGACCTGCAAGGTTTGCAGGAGAGCTTCTGTAAAGTTTGGAAAGTAGAAGATGAGGTACTGGCAAAAGTAATGCTGTGAGGATGGGGCGTGAGTCGTGCTTGGGTGGCTCAGTCGGTAGAGCACTTGCCTGCGAAAGGCAAAGGTCCCGAGTTCGAGTCTCAGTACGGCACACAGTTTTAATCTGCCAGGAAGTTTCATAACGGCGCACACTCCGCTGCAGAGTGAAAGTCTCATTCTGGGAGCTGTAATATCTGGTTATGGGATCGTCAGCCCCAAAAGTCTGATTTTCACAGAAACAGGAATCATATACCACAAATTCAAACAAAAAGCAAATCCTATCTCTGTCAACCTTCAACTTATGGGTTCAAACCAGTCACAACCAGAAGCAACTTGACATGGGACAAAGTTAGCCATAAATGAAGACCTCAATGTAGAGCCAAATGCTAGTGAAGTCAGACAGATAATATAAATAGTGCAAAGGACAAAGGGATACTGTGGGTGGAGGTGGAATTGTGAATAGTTGTAAATAAACCAGTACCTGTGTTTCTGCAAAATCTGAGGACAAATTTTCTCTGTAGGTGGGAGAAAATGTAATGGGTACAACTATAAACGAGACTTTGAAGTGCAGAATGAAAATATAGACACCACCAAGGTCAGTCAGTGATTGCCAGTAGACAGCGTGGTTGGCAGCTTTGCAACGCCTCCATGATGATAGGTCACGTGTGCTGACAGTGCACCAGCCTGCAGGGAGTATTGCAGCCTGACAGCAACAACTGGGCCATTGCCTGTTCTAGACTATTCTTTATAACACACTAATTCCACTACTAGTGTGAAATCAGCATGGGGCTGCGGTATTTAAGGGTGCACGAACCAGCTTGTCATCACTGAACAGCTAGGCAGTTATGTGATGCCACCACTCCACTGCTCCATGCTGTGCTGATGACGCAGACACCTTTGCCTCCACTGCCACACGAACCACTGCATCCCACCTAAGTGCCGGGCACCAAGGGCAGGCTCACACTTTGCTGTTATCCTGAAGTACAATGTGAGGGTCCAGGCTGCTATGCCCTTGCCAGGGTGCCCACACCCACGTGTACGTGCACAGATATATATATATATATATATATATATATATATATATATATATATATATATATATATATGATGTAACAACAAATCATCCAACAGGCACATCCACATGCAGTCCAGATTTCTGTCATCAGGGAATGACTATCCATAGATAGACCTCCTTATGCATGAAGAATGGTAATGATGGTGGAATAAAATTATACATGTATTGAAAAGTAGACATTAGTGATAACCTATGTTATTTAAAACTACATGGGGTGGAATCCAAAATTTCTGGGACTGGTGCTACCATCTGGAAAGTAAGAGTAGTAGATCTTTGCACTGCTAAGTGGCAACAGCTGGATATCTGATGAGTCTGTGCGGAGTGGCATTAAGCTGGGAGGATGTGTTGTGTGCCCACAGTGATTTCCATAATACTATGCGTTTGGTGTGTGGTGATTTTATGATGGATCCGTGAACAGAACAGCACGTGTGTATCAACTTCTGTGTGAATCTCAGGAAAAGTGCTACGGAGACCCTTGCAATGATTCAACAAGTGTTTGGGGGAAGAGCCCAGGCTCTCCAAGACACAAAAAAGCGAGACAGGTGAGTAGCGTGATCATTGTTTACTTTGATACCGAGGGAATTGTGCACAAAGTATTCGTCACATCCAACGAATCAGTGAATTCCATGTACTACTGGTACGTTTTGCGATGGCTCCGTGGAAACGTACGGTGACGATGGCCCAAAATCTGATGTCGAGGGAACAGGCTGCTGCATCACGACAACGCACCCTGTCACACGTCCTTGCTCACCAGGAACTTTTTTGGCAAAAAACAACACGGTGGTTTTACGCCACCCACCGTACTCACCAGATTTTGCACCTTGCGACTTCGCGCTATTGCTAAAACTGAAACTCAAGTTGACAGACCATCGGTTCGACACTCTAGAGAGGATTCGAGAAGCATCGCTGGCAGTGATAAACACTCTCAAAGAACAGGACTTCCAGGAAACATTTGACCAGTGGCAGAAGCGCTGGGACTTGTGTGTACGTGCGGACGGGAACTACTTCGAGGGTGATGGTGACCATTAGTCCAAAGGTAAGGTTTTCAACAGATGGCAGCACTAATCCCAGATATTTTGGGTAGCACCTCGTACTTTTACAACACACAGCTGTTTCGTTTCATCAACCATAATCCATTAACAGTTGCCTTCAGCCCCAAAACTTGATTACAAGAAATGCCTTCACAATGTTTACAGCAATGGTTCCTTTTTTTATTTTTAGTAGACACAACAATCAAATGCAAATACTCCTGTAATGCTACCCGTGTTCGCTATACATCTATGTAGCACAAGTCACAGGGCTTTATGTACCACTGTCACTTCCCCCTTTTCCTGTCTCCAGTTAGGAATGGTTCACAGGAACAATGACTGCCAGTAAGCCTCCACATGGCCCGAATCCATCTAATTTTTTCTTCACAGTATTTTCACGAGATATATGTATGAGGAAGCAATCTATTTCTCGACTCTTCTAGGAATGTACACTCTCGGAACTTCAACAGTAGACCACACCTCTCCAGCAGCATCTGCCACTGGAGCCAGTTGACCATCTCCAGGATGCTTTCATGCTCAGTAAACGAACCTGTAACACAGCGTGCTGTCCTCCAATGGATCTTCTGTATTTCCTTTATCAATCCTATCTGGTACAGATCCCACACTGACGAGTAATATTCAAGTATTCTTCGAACAAAGGATTTGAAATACTACTTCATTTGTTGACGGACAAAATTTCCCAAGATTATTCCAATGAACCTGTCTCACATCTGCATTTCCTGTGATTACTTTTATGTGGTTGTTTCACTTTAAATTGCTCCATTCACATACTCCTAAATATTTTATGAAATGATTGCTTCCAATGACTGTTCTGCATTTGCGTACTCATACATTAACCATTTAACTGCTCTGGATGTGTTAATGCACGTGCCTTTGTACCTGTCCGTGTGTGCTAGGAATGTCTTTGTGTGTGCCACCACTCGTCCTACCTGGTACTCTGAATGTGTCTACGCGTACTATTTAAATCAAAGCTGCAAAATTGAAGAAAATGTGGCTTCTTATTGGAAAATGAACAGGCAAAATTTTCTCACTCTTCAGAAGATCGCCAGCACAATATTGTGCGTACCAGCATCTACCTCTGACTCTGAAAGAAATTTTACTGCTGCTGGTTTCATTTTCAACACCACAGTCGCTTTTACACCCGCACAGTGCTTATGCTCTTCTTTTTATTCATAATAATTCTGTCAGAGACAAATGAGTGAAATATATGCTGGAACTCTTTTCAGACATTAATCTTCAGTTTCTGCTGTATGTAGTGGTGAAAGGTTTTTGTTTACTGCACATTTTGCTGCATATTTCTAAGTTACATGTGCAGTTTTTCATATTACTTTTGTTATTTGGTATGAAATAAAACTTAGCTTGTTTCCAAAATATTGTTGAGCAACAGGGCCAATGTTGGGAGCTTTACATCAGCCTTAGCTTATCATGTTTTGGTTGATTGGTTGGTTTGTTTGTTTGGGGTATAAAAACACCTAACCCCACACCTAAAAAGAAAACGAATGGAACGAACAAAAAACAGGGAAAACATACACCACAAGGAAAAGAAGAAGAAAGTCTTAAAATCTTAGAGCATATAGTCTGGGCTGGCTGATCACAATAATGAAAGAGGAGGCGCCAGCCACTCTGCAACACATTAAAATGTCCATCCCAAAAAGACAAGGCGAGATAAACATATATAGGGAAAACATGACCACCAAGACAAACAAATGCAAAGAAAGTGCGACAGAGTTAAAATGGAGGGAGGGTGGCGACCTTAGAGAGAAGGCTAAATGCCCACCCTTAGATGGTAAGATAAAAACCCCCCTCACGAATGAAACGCAAAACTAAATCTGCTGCTGAGACATTGTCACCCAACACCGAAGGTAGGGCACTGGGAAGGTTACAAGTCCGCCACAGAGTGGATAAACGTGGGCAATCCAGTAAAATGTGGACGACAGTCATATGTGAGCCACTGTGACACCAAAGTGAGGTCCACGCGACGGAGGAGGTAGCCATGTGTTACCCACGTATGGCCAATGCGGAGTCGGCAGAGAACCACAGAGTCCCTGCAAGGGGCCCGCATGGAGGTCTTCAACACATTCGTAGTCTCCTTAATCGCACGCAGTTTGTTGTGCGTACCTAGACAATGCCATTCCCCCTCCCAGAGGTGAAACACCTTGCGGTGTAATAATGATCACAGGTCAGTTACAGGGATGCCGATTTCCAGAAGCCGTTTCCATGTAGCATGTTGGCAAGTTCATTTCCTGGGATTCCGACGTGGCCTGGGGTCCACAACACCACAAGACGACTGGACCATTCCAGGTCATAGATGGACTCCTGGATGGTCACTACCAAAAGATCGCGAGCATCAATAGCTTGTAGGCTTTTCAAAGAGTCAGTACAGAGAAGAAACAACTCGTCAGGGCACAAGCAGATGCACTCAAGAGCAAGAAAAATGGCCACCAGCTCCGCAGTGAAACCACTGCAGCCATCTTGCAAGGAGTGCTGTTCAGTATGTCCTCCATGGACAAATGCGAAGCCAACGTGACCATCAGGCATTGAGCTGTCAGTATAAACCACTTCATGGTCCCGGTACATGTCAAGAATCGAGAGGAAGTGACAGCAGAGAGCTCTGGGGTTAACTGAGTCCTTAGGACCATGTGAAAGAGCCAGGCATAGCTTTGGCCTAGGTGTACACCATGGAGGTGTACGTGAATTGACCCTGAGAACAGGTGGTAAAGGCAAGGACTCCACTTCAGACAGAAGAGATTGGACGCAAACCGAAATCTTAAGCCCAGATCTGGGCCTTCAATGCAGGAGATGAACTGTCGTGGATGGGAAAATGAGATGGTGATTCGGATGCTGAGGAGAACTATGAATGTGCGAAACGTAGCTGGCGAGCAGTTGTGCACCCCTAACCTTTAATGGAGGGACTTGGGCCTCTACCAGGACGCTGGTCACCGGACTTGTCCTAAATGGTCCTGTTGCCAGTCGATTGCCACAGTGGTGTACTGGGTCGAGTAAATGCAACACTGAGGGCACCGCCGAACCACAAACCAGACTCCCATAGCCAAGGTGGGATTGAACAAGGGCTCTGTAGAACTGCAGCAGCATAGAGTACTATGCACCCCAGTTGGTGGTGTTCAGGCAGCAGAGGGCATTGAGGTGCTGCCAGCACTTCCACTTGAGCTGACGAAGGTGAGGAAGCCATGTCAATTGGGCGTCGAAAACCAGTCGTAAGAATCAATATGTCCCACTACTGTAAGTGGATCATCATTAAGATAAAGTTTTTGTTCTGGATGAACAGTAAGATGCCGACAGAAGTGCATGACACATGACTTCACAGCTGAAAACTGGAAGCTGTGGGCTAGGGCCCATGATTGTGCCTTGTGGATGGCTCCCTGTAGACGCCGCTTACCAACAACAGTACTGGAGGAGCAGTACGAAATACAGAAGTCGTCTGCATACAGAGAAGGTGAGACTGATGGCTCGACAGCTGCTGCTAGACCATTAATGGCCACTAAAAATAGAGAGACACTCAATACAGAACCCTGCGAAACCCCATTCTCCTGGATATGGGGAGAACTGTGGGAGGTGCCAACTTTGACACAGAAAGTGCGGAGCGATAGGAAATTTTGGATAAAAATCAGGCGGAGGCACCTGGAGATACCATTCATATAATGTGGCAAGGATATGGTGTTGCCAGATTGTGTCTTAAGCTTTTCATAAATAAAAAGAGACGGCTACCAGCTGTTGGCACTGGAAAAGGCTGTTCAGATGACAGACTAGAGGGAAACTAGATTATTAATGGTAAAGCGATACTGGCGGAAACCGCCCTGGCATGGAGCCAGGAGGCCCCTTGACTCCAGGACCCTACACAACCACCGACTTATCATACATTCTAGCAGCTTACAAAGAACGTTGGTGAGACTGATAGGCCAATAGCTATCCACATCAAGTAGGTTTTTACCAGGTTTGAGCACAGGAATGATGGTTATCTCCCGCCACTGCGATGGAAAGACGCCATCGCACCAGGTCCGGTTGAAGATGACGAGGTGATGTCACTTGTAGTCCAATGAGAGATGTTTGATCATCTGACTGTGGATCTGATCTGGCCCAGGAGCTGTGTCGGGGCAATGTGCGAGTACGTTGAGGAGCTCCCACTCTGTAAATGGAGCATTATAGGGTTCACTGTGACGTTCAGTGAACGAGATGGCTTTCTTTTTCATCCGCCGTTTGAGGGTGTAAAATGCTGGGGGATAATTCTCTGATGAAGAGGCTGGAGCATAGTGCTCAATAAAGCACTCGGCAACAGCGGTTGCATCGGCAGATAAGACGCCATTGATGTTAATGCCACTAACACCTGTCGGGGTCTAGTACCCTGATCTTCGTACAGACTTGGGAAGGTGACATATGGCACCCAATGGTCGAGACATACCTCTCCCAACATGCCCGTTTCCATCTTTTTATAAGCTGGCAAATGCAGGCACGGAGCCGTTTAAAAGTTATTAGGTGCTATAGGTACTGACTTTCACTGGGGAGGGGGGGGGGGGGGCGGGGGGGCACCCTAAGGAACAAGGGATCGTGTTTTCTGCCGCAGACACAATTGTTCTAGTGACCTGCTCAACTATCACATCGATGGTATCATGTGGAGGAGATTCAACAGTGACAGCAGAGGTGAAAGCTTCCCAGTCTGCCTTGTTTAAAGCCCATCTTGGTAGATGTCCGGGGCAATGACACTGGGGGAGTGACGGGAAGATGTGAAAGTGGTCGCTACCACACGTCATCGTGGGCTCTCCGGTGGACAGATGGGAGATGTCCTGCGCTGCAGAGGGGTAAATCAATGGCCGAGTTAAGGGCACACTGAAATGTGTAGGGACCCCAGTATATAAGAGGCAGATGTCAAGTTGAGATAGGAAAGTTCTGACATCTCTACGTCGGTCAGCAAGCACAGTGCCACCCCACAAGGGATTATGGGCATTCAAATCTCCAAAAAGTAGGAAAGTTTTAGGGAGTTGATAAATCAGTGCAGCCAACACATTCAGGGGTACTGCACCATCTGGAGGAAGATATACGTTGCAGACAGTTATTTCCTACATCATCCTTATCCTGACAGCCACAGCTTCAAGAGGGGTTTGAAGGGGCACAGGTTCACTGCATACTGAGTTTAGGACATAGACGTAAACTCCACCTGACACACTATTAAAGTCGCTACAGTTATTGTAATATCCCCTATAGCTGCAAAGGGCAGGGGTCTACATTGCCAGGAACCAGGTTTCCTTGAGGGCAATGCAGAAAGCAGGTGTGAAGCTTAACAGTTGCCTTAGCTCAGCCAGGTGGTGAAGAAAACCGCAGCAATTCCACTGGAGGATGACATTATCGTGAGGCTCGGAAGGCATGAAGCATGCAATGAGGCAGGTTGCGCCTCAGGGTCACCTGCTGCCACCGATTAAGTATTTGTATACATTCCTATTGTGGATGAGCCATCAGTGAGATCCAGGTCCACAGGGGATAGTGAGATCTCCACCTCATCTGCAGGTGCAGAATTGGTAGGAAGTTGTGGTGTTGGGGCCACCAGAGGGTCCTTTTTCTTAGCAGACTTCTTTGTTTGCTTAGCCTCTCAATTCTCATTAGGGGCTTGCTGGGAGGACTTCTCTGAAGTAGCTTCAGGCATGGAGGAAGACCGAGAAGCTCTTCGTCCAGCAGCTTTTGGCTCCTTTAGTCACTGGCGAGTGTCCACTGTGGCATTAGTGGACAACTTGGGAGAGAGGATACCAAGGGACCCCTTCCACATGACAGGAGCCGGAGAAGGCTGTTGCTCCTCCAGCTGGGTGGAGGGGACCAATGTCCCCTGCATTTGGAAGGGCCTTGCTCCCAAAGAAGGTACTTTGGGAGCAACGGAAGGAGATTTTTCCCCCTACCATCAAGGGCGCAGATGTAGTCTGGAGGCCCAGAGGGCCAACTGTTCATGGCACACAGTGTGGCACGACTGTTATTTGTGATGGTGATGTTTACGTAGCTGCAGCGTACGTGGATGTCAATCAAACGGGGTGTAATCGTTCAAATTTATGTTCAGCCTCTTGGTAAGTCAACCAGTCCAAAGTATTGTACTTCACAACTTTCTGCTCCTTTCGGAGTACTGTGCAGTCTGGCGGGCAGGGGGAGTGCTGCTCTCCGCAGTTGATACAAGTGGGAGGAGGTGCACAGGGAATATCTGGATGCAGTGGACGTCCACAGTCTCAACATGTGGCGTTGGAAGTTGCCGCAGGAAGACATGTGACCAAATTTCCAGCACTTAAAGCACCGCATAGGGGGAGAGACGTATGGTTAAACGTCACAGCGGTAAACCATCACCTTGACCTTTTCTGGCAATGAATCGCCCTCTAGGGCCAAGATGAAGGAATCGGTAGCAACCCTGTTGTCTTTGGGTCCCCTGTAAATGCGCCAGATGAAATGAACACCCTGACGTTCTAAATTGGCACAGAGCTTGTTGTCAGACTGCAAGAGGTAATCACGATGGAAAATAATCCCCTGGACCATGTTGAGGCATTTATGGGGAGTGACAGAAACAGGAATATCACCCAGCCGGTCACAAATCCGAATCAAGACTGCACCACTTCTGATCTTGGACAGTGCTGTCACTCAAGATGTTCAACAAAAAATTGAGGCTTCAGTGGTAGAAAGGAGTCCCCAACCATTCTGCTACAGACTAAATACTGAGGTGAATATGGCTCTCTTCTTACTGTAGCCCTACGTTCCTCCCATGGCATAGCGAGGGACGGGAACAATTTAGGGTCATATCTGTCAGCATTGTACTCAATCTTGTCCTTCTTGGAGACTGCCAGCACAATACAGTCGCCAGGAAGAGATGACTTAGTCCGGTTCATTGCGGGTCATCCACCCTGATGCCACCCACTCCGACCAAGGGCTTTCCCCACGGGCGCCATCCAGCCACAGCAAAGGCCACCTAGCATGATGGCCATTGCTGGGAGTCCTTATGCCCCAGGAAGACAGGCATCTACTCCTTGGCATACGTGGGGCATTTCCAGCTTAGGCATCAGTAGTGCAATCCCTGTGTTGTCAGGGGGCCACCACCAAATGGATACATGACGACCCCACCACAACGGACTGGTTACCGTGCTGGATATTGGGTACAGAGAAATCCAATACTGTCATGGGGGTGAAAGAGGACAGGAAACAATGGAAGAAGATGACATATCCCAGAAAGTGTCCTCATCCAAATAGTTGAATGGCAGGTGAAGATGCAGAGCCATGACAAGAGGTTCAGGAGATTGAATCTAAGGGCACTCATGCGCCACTTAAGGTGTCCTTCCCCATATGGCCCACACTTCTGTAGAATTTGGAAAGTGGCAGGTCAACCCGTAACATGGGACCTGGACTTATAGGGCTGAACAGTGAGACACTCCTTTTAGTCGTATCTTACGACGGGCAGGGATACCTCGGGCCTATTCTAACCCCCGGACCTGCAGGGGGAGTTGTGTTTTGAAGTTAGTATTTTGAACAATATATGTCTTTAATCACAAGTGTCTTGATTGTAATTTTTGTAAGGGTGTCTCACCCGAGAGTCAGCAGGCACATTTTCTCTATTGTTTCTGCATATATTTTGGTACCTGTCACGTCTTTCAAGCGATGTCCAGCTTCAATGGAAAGCGTCGCTTTGTTTCCCATTACAAACAAAATGAATTTTACATGCCCATTTGACAGAATTATGACAAATTAGTATAGTGGGATATTCGTTTTACCAATATGTGTTAACAAGGACAGCAAAACAAGATAGCCAGTACTCCAGCAGTGACAGCACCGTCCTGATTCCCACTTACTGCTAACACCATGCAGCAGAAATAATACATATCTATACAGTGAATATTGCATTAGGCTAATTTGGGACCACTCTGTTGAATGGGCATGTAAAATTCTGATTTAGAAATAATTTTCTTTGTAACAGAAAAGAAGCCGACACTTTCTGACAGGACCTCATCGCACGAGAGACTTAATGAGAAGTATTTGTTCAGGTTGACCCCATCTACACATTGCAAGAACTAAACTGCAAATACCTGCTGCAAATAAAAGAAAAAATGTGCCTGATGACCCACTGCAATGAGTAATAATCAGAACAAAAAATCAAGAATGTTGTTACAAAAGTAACACATGAAGCCATCATGAAACACTCACTGTAGTCATTTAAAATATATCTCATAAATATGAGCATAGTGCCTGAGAACAAAAAAGTAAGGGTAGCTGATGGCAGGACACACGTACTGCTTCCGCACGTCACTCAGCGCTCGTGCCCCTGCGTAGCACTGAATGGCCGCGTCGTATGTGGTGGACTGAGTCGCAAAAGCACGCCACTGTCCACCACTCTGGATCTGGAGAACATTTCTTTGATCCCTACAGTTCTGATTTTTTTCTGAAGATAAGATCGGGATGTTCACCTGCTTTTTGGTAAATTCTAGAATGCAGCAGCCTAGGATTCTGGAGTGACTCTCAGAAAAGGACCATGGCAAAGCTTTGAATCCATGATGGTGCAATCTGTCTTGTCACATGTGATAATATACACAGTGGTTAAGCTATATAGGACCAATTTAAACAGTCACTTGTGCAACAGAACAAGAAGAAAAGCACGGGAGCTACTCCAATATATGCATATTTTGGACAGAGATGCCACTGAGCATCAATAGGAAAATTAATGTTAACACACAGAACCATAGAGAGAACAATTCACGCAATGAGGCAGAACTGTTTGAAGCTGAACAAAGGGCATAACATACATTTTTAATGGTCTACACAGTAAAGCTGGTCGCGCGGTTAGACTGGAACACTGCAAGACATTTGAAGAAACAATACAAATGGCAGCTCAATTCATAGAAGAGCTATGGAGGCCTCAACTTAATGAGAAACTGTATCATCCTGTTTTCAAACCATAACCAGAAACAAACTATTGTAGGAGCAGCCAACAAAGTACAACTTCATGCAAGACAAAATTCAATGTTTTGCCTGTAGAGTGGAGGACACATTTCACAAAACTACAAGAAGGGGAACACAGAAGACATGGCCACGAATGGGGCGGGGGGCTTTGGTAAAAGTATGTTAAATGATAGAGGGAAAGGAAGGACCAACATTACTTCAGCCTACCAAAACACAAAAGTTACTGTAAGCTCAACTAATGACTGCACAAAGGTCTGCTGATTAATGCAATTTATCATGGTGAAAACACAGGGGATCAGATTTCTGTGATATGTTCTGTGTAATCAAGGAAGAAAGTTGGTGGCAGCCAAGTTGTACAGCTAAAGGGTTAAATGGCACCTGGGTGCACAACTGAAGGGAAGTTGTGATTTGACTTCCTGACAGACCAAGATGAATATGCTTCAGAAAAGTAATAAACAGAGAAATACATGAGAAAAGTACATGTTGGTGTTACATTTTCCAGTAGCTAACCATGCTCAGATCAATGTAGCACAATGAGAAATCCAATTTGGTCTTCCCAATTATGGCTGCAACGGAAATTCTAAAAATCAGACTCAAACGAATGCTAGTGTCTGTGAGGTAATACCAAAACTGTGAAACAACACAGTTATGCTATACTGAATTGACACACGTTTGAGTGAATATGAGCGCATTTACTTCTCATCTTCTGAACAGAGCGGAATGACAATGGAAAAAGGAACTATGTGAGCTTCTCTATGCAATAAATTACAACTGACATTTTCTAGTAAGAAAAAAAAAAAAAAAAAAAGAAAATGATGATGGCATCCTCTTGGGTAAAATATTCCGGAGGTAAAATAGTCCCCCATTCGGATCTCCAGGTGGGGACTACTCAAGAGGACGTCGTCATGAGGAGAAAGAAAACTGCCATTCTACGGATTGGAGCGTGGAATGTCAGATCCCTTAATCGAGCAGGTAGGTTAGAAAATTTAAAAAGGGAAACGGATAGGTTAAAGTTAGATATAGTGGGAATTAGTGAAGTTCGGTGGCAGGACGAACAAGACTTTTGGTCAGGTGAATACAGGGTTATAAATACAAAATCAAATAGGGGTAATGCAGGAGTAGGTTTAATAATGAATAAAAAAATAGGAATACGGCTAAGCTACTACAAACAGTATAGTGAACACATTATTGTGGCCAAGATAGACACGAAGCCCACGCCTACTACAGTAGTACAAGTTTATGTGCCAACTAGCTTTGCAGATGAAGAAATTGATGAAATGTATGATGAGATAAAAGAAATTATTCCGGTAGTGAACGGAAACGAAAATTTAATAGTCATGGGTGACTGGAATTTGACAGTAGGAAAAGGAAGAGAAGGAAACGTAGTAGGTGAATATGGATTGGGGGTAAGAAACGCAAGAGGAAGTCACCTGGTAAAATTTTGCACAGAGCGTAATTTAATCGTAGCTAACACTTGGTTCAAGAATCATGAAAGAAGGTTGTATACATGGAAGAACCCTGGAGATACTAGAAGGTTTCAGATAGATTATATAATGGTAAGACAGAGATTTAGGAACCAGATTTTAAATTGTAAGACATTTCCAGGGGCAGATGTGGACTCTGACCACAATCTATTGGTTATGAACCGTAGATTAAAACTGAAGAAACTGCAAAAAGGTGGGAATTTAAGGAGTTGGGACCTGGATAAACTGAAAGAACCAGAGGTTGTACAGAGTTTCAGGAAGAGCATAAGGGAACAATTGACAGGAATGGGGGAAATAAATACAGTAGAAGAAGAATGGGTAGCTTTGAGGGATGAAGTAGTGAAGGCAGCAAAGGATCAAGTTGGTAAAAAGACGAGGGCTAGTAGAAATCCTTGGGTAACAGAAGAAATATTGAATTTAATTGATGAAAAGCGAAAAGACAAAACTGCAGTAAGTGAAGCAGGCAAAAAGGAATACAAACGTCTCAAAAATGAGATCTACAGGAAGCGTAAAATGGCTAAGCAGGGATGGCTAGAGGACAAATGTACGGATGTAGAGGCTTATCTCACTACGGGTAAGATAGATACTGCCTACAGGAAAATTAAAGAGACCTTTGGAGAAAAGAGAACTACTTGCATGAATATCAAGAGCTCAGATGGAAACCCAGTTCTAAGCAAAGAAGGGAAAGCAGAAAGGTGGAAGGAGTATATAGAGGGTCTATACAGGGGCGATGTTCTTGAGGACAATATTATGGAAATGGAAGAGGAGGTAGATGAAGATGAAATGGGAAATGTGATACTGCGTGAAGAGTTTGACAGAGCACTGAAAGACCTAAGTAGAAACAAGGCCCCGGGTGTAGATAACATTCCATTAGAACTACTGACAGCCTTGGGAGAGCCAGTCCTGACAAAACTCTACCATCTGGTGAGCAAGATGTATGAGACAGGCGAAATTCCCTCAGACTTCAAGAAGAATATAATAATTCCAATCCCAAAGAAAGCAGGTGTTGACAGATGTGAAAATTGCCGAACTATCAGTTTAATAAGTCACAGCTGCAAAATACTAACGCAAATTCTTTACAGACGAATGGAAAAACTGGTAGAAGCCGACCTCGGGGAAGATCAGTTTGGATTCCGCAGAAATGTTGGAACACATGAGGCAATACTGACCCTACGACTTATCTTAGAAGAAAGATTAAGGAAAGGCAAATTTACGTTTCTAGCATTTGTAGACTTAGAGAAAGCTTTTGACAATGTTGACTGGAATACTCTCTTTCAAATTGTGAAGGTGGCAGGGGTAAAATACAGGGAGCCAAAGGCTATTTACAATTTGTACAGAAAGCAGATGGCAGTTGTAAGAGTCGAGGGGCATGAAAGGGAAGCAGCGGTTGGGAAGGGAGTGAGACAGGGTTGTAGCCTCTCCCCGATGCTATTCAATCAGTATATTGAGCAAGCAGTAAAGGAAACAAAAGAAAAATTTGGAGTAGGTATTAAAATCCATGGAGAAGAAATAAAAACTTTGAGGTTTGCCGATGACATTGTAATTCTGTCAGAGACAGCAAAGGACTTGCAAGAGCAGTTGAACGGAATGGACAGTCTCTTGAAAGGAGGATATAAGATGAACATCAACAAAAGCAAAACGAGGGTAATGGAATGTGGTCGAATTAAGTCGGGTGATGCTGAGGAAATTAGATTAGGAAATGAGACACTTAAAGTAGTAAAGGAGTTTTGCTATTTGGGGAGCAAAATAACTGATTATGGTCGAAGTGGAGAGGATGTAAAACGTAGACTGGCAATGGCAAGGAAAGCTTTTCTGAAGATGAGAAATTTGTTAACATCGAGTATAGATTTAAGTGTCAGGAAGACATTTCTGATAGTATTTGTATGAAGTGTAGCCATGTGTGGAAGTGAAACATGGATGATAAATAGTTTGGACAAGAAGAGAATAGAAGCTTTCAAAATGTGGTGCTACAGAAGAATGCTGAAGATTAGATGGGTAGATCACATAACTAATGAGGTGGTATTGAATAGAATTGGGGAGAAGAGGAGTTTGTGGCACAACTTGACCAGAAGAAGGGATCGGTTGGTAGGACGTGTTCTGAGGCATCAAGGGATCACCAATTTTGTACTGGAGAGCAGCGTGGAGGGTGAAAATCGTAGAGGGAGACCAAGAGATGAATACACTAAGCAGATTCAGAAGGATGTAGGCTGCAGTAGGTACTAGGAGATGAAGCTTGCACAATCTAGAGTAGCATGGAGATCTGCATCAAACCAGTCTCAGGACTGAAGACCACCACCACCACCACCACCACCACCACCACCACCACAACAACAACAACAACAACAGTGAGAAAAGAATTCACGTATCATGCAGAACTGAATTGGCTACTAAAACTGAAGGATCCCAGAAGTAGATTACCTAGGTGGGCATCACATTTAGGTGAGTACCAATTCACAGTAGTTCATCGACATTGAAAACTACACAGTAATGTGAACTAATTAAGTAAGAACGTCAGAGTATGTTCCCCAAAAGGCAGAGAACAACAATTGATGAACATGTGATAGGTCAATATGTACTGTCAATCCTGGAAACAAGATCCTAAATTAGAAGTAGTTGGCGTAACACCTTACAAGAGCAGTGATAAATGTAACCTTATTGTTGTACCTGAAAGCCTATGAGAACAAGTGTTAACAGAAAGTCATGGCAGTCCATTCCCAAGACAGACGCGAAAGAGCAAGTAACCTATGAGTAGTGCAACTCTACTGGCAGTCAAACTGGAAAGCAGATGCTTACAGTTATGTTCCATGTTATGATTACGGAATAAGCAGAATGATATGGGCAAAACAAAATGATCTCTACAAGAACTCCCAGAAACTTTTTGAATGTGTGGATTTGGATATTACTTGTTCCTTAGCAAAATCAAAAAAATGAGAATCATTATATTTTGACCATTCTAGATCACTTTTCAAGATAATGGTACCAATTCTGGACCAAAGTGGTATGTATTATTAGTTACACTGGTTTTTCAAATAGAGCTCACTGTCTTCTACAAGCAGCAACCAAGTTTCCAATTTTACTTCCAACTTGTTACAGCAAGTACGCAGATTGCTGATAATTAATGAGCTAATGGTGACGCAAATTCCCTGAGGGGAATGTACAGCTCGAAACAGTTCATCGAACCACCGCGAAAATTGGAAGTTATTATGTTGTCAGTGGGCATGATTTGTGGGACACACAATACATCCTGTGTTTACAACATGAAGGTTCATACTGCCACTCAGCTCTCATGAAACTATCTACAGTGTGTGAATGACCTCGCAGTTTGACTTTGCAACATCAGCAAGAGGCAGCAGCAATGAACATGTCAGAGACATAGCAAGCAAATGACTAGAAGTGTGGAAGCATGTATAGGCTTGTAATTATCAGTCATTCTTCCAGCACTCTGCTCAATGTGATCACACATACATGTAATAGCGGTAAGGAGTAAAGACTTTTACAACAAACTGAATTACGTATATTGGCATTAATGTTCCCACACCCCATAACTACTCATCCTGACACATCCTGAAATAAATCCATGATATGTGTAACACTTACTAGTGTTCAAGAAACATGATCAATGGTACATTACATTTCTACCAAAACCCTATGAATCAACAAACACACACCTATGTTTTCTTGATACATAATTTGCAATTTAAAGTATTATTTCTAGAGACCGGATTATATGCATAATAAAAACCTTAAAATATGCATGAAACGTGCTTAAAATGTATGAAAATTGATGAAATACGCAAGAACAAATAATAAAAAAAACATGGGTACTGTGTGCACTATATCTCAAAGTCGAACCTGTGCCTATCAATTATGAGGAAGAGCACTGGCCACACGAAAAATCTGTACATTTAGAAAGCTGACATCATTTTCCGAATACTTTCTGGTAGAGGTTAGGAAGGAGACCTTTCTGGAATTATTTTATAAAAATTTGCAAAATGGGGATGCATACCATGTTTCAAGAACTGTTCCTTCTTTGCTATTGTTGTCGGTAACAAGCAGATGTGGTGCGAGTGAGTCGCAGCGAAAAAATCAATATGTACAGGACCAACTTTGAGATATATCGCGTGCAGAGGGGCATGCTCAAAAACTCCGAAATATTTTATTTAAAAAACAACATACAATTACAAATTTTTTTGAACAGCATTAACTTTTAGTTAATACTATTGGACCAAATCATTCACAATTTATTTTACATTTTTCTACTACTGTAAACATAAACAACCACGTACTGTTCCAAATTTTCGGTTGTAAGATTGTGTCTTTGATCACTCAGAGCATTTTTATAAGCAGAAAAGGACCTTTCTACATCAACTGAGATAACCGAGCAGTATTTGAATTTGGGTTGTTGTTGTTTTTTTTTTTACATGTTCCATTGATCAATCGCACAGTACAGTAGCCGTTATCATGTGGAACGTGTCAAGTCCACAAGCAATGCACATATGAAATAAGATTTTTTAATACAATACTAAGTTAAAGAGTAATATTTCTATTATTTACCCCATTCCTTTAAATTGCACAAAATGGATATACTATACTTATATATTTATTTACTCCTCTTCAAGAATTCATCTATGGTATAGGAGGTGTTGTCAAGGAGATATGATTTCAATTTATTTTTGAAGCTATTACTGCAGTCTGTCAGACATTTTATTTCATCTGGTAATTTGTCGAAAATTTTTATAGCAGCATATTTTACCCCTTTCTGTGGCAAAGATAGGTTGAGTAAAGGATAGTGTAAGTCTTTCTTTTTTATGGTATTATGATCATGAATGTCACTGTAGTTTTTAAAGTGGTCCATGTTGTTGAGAACAAATTTCATTAGTAAGTAAATGTACTGCAAGGCTGTTGTAAGAATTCCCAATCTTTTAAAAAGATGCCTACATTATGTGTGACTATGAACCCCATAAATTATTCTAACCACTTTCTTTTGAGCAGTGAATACTTTTTGTCTAAATGTTTAGTTACCCCAAAATATTATTCCGTATGACATCAGAAAGTGAAAGTATGCAAAGCATGTTAGCTTACTAATTTCTATATCCTCAAAATAGGCAATTATTCTGATTGCAAAAGTTGCTGAGCCTGGTCGCTTTAGAAGATCCAAAATATGAATTTTCCAATTAAGATTCTCATCTATATGTACACCCAAAAACTTAGTATGCTCTACCCTGTCTACTGACTTCTGTTGATGTGTTATATTTATTGAAGAAACTGTACTTTTTGCAGCAGAAAATTGGATTTACTGTGTTTTTTCAAAGTTTAGAGCAAGCCCATTCGCAGAAAACCAATTAATGACTTTTCCAAAGACCTTATTTGTATAATTTTCAATTGGAGTTTCTTTAACTGGATTAATAATGATGCCTGTATCATCAGCAAACAGTGTAAGTTCAGCTTCCTGTTTCAGATAGGAAGGGAGGTCGTTCACATATATCAATAACAGAAGGGGACCATGATTGAACCATGTGGAACACCTAATGTAATTTCATCCCAGTTAGATGAAGTGGCAAACTTATTTAAATCACTGGACCTATGTAAGGAAACTTTTTGCTTCCTGTTCCGTAGGTATGACTTGTATGCTATTCCATTTATACCGTATAGTTGTAATTTCTGTAACATAATGTCATGGTTCATACAATCAAATGCTTTGGAAAAGTCACAGAAAAGTCCTATTGGTGACATTTTACTATTTAAAGACTATATTATGTGGACAATGAAATTGCATATTGCTGTCTCAGTGGAACAGCATTTTTGAAATCCAAACTGTGATTTACTAAGTATCCCATTACTGTTGAGATGGCTAACCACTCGAACATTACTTTCTCGAAGATTTTTGAAAATACTCTAAGCAAGGATACTGGCCGATAATTATTGTCATCTGTGGTGTCCCTCTTTTGTAGAGAGGCCTGACAATGGCATATTTTAACCTGTCTGGGAAAATACCTTGAGTTAGTGATGCATTACATGCGTGAATCAGAACATCAGCTGTAATTGCTCCAATTGTTTTAATATCTTATTAGAGATTCATCTACTCCAACAAAACATTTATTTTTCAAAGATTTAATAATTTTACTTATTTCACAAGAGGCTGTTAGGTGAAAGTTAATCTGACTACATTTTTTCAAAACAGACTCTCCCATGTACTGTCTGGCTTTTTCTTTTGAACTGCTCTCACCAATTTTTTCTCCTACACTTAAGAAATGGTTGTTAAATACATTAGCTACTTGTGTACTGTTGGTTAGGATGCTCTCATTCTCTTTAATAGTAATACTACCTACCCCAGCAGTTACTTTTCGTGTCTCCCTCCTAACAACATTCCATATTGATTTGATTTTATTACAGAGTTGTTAATTTCTTCTCTAACATATATATTTACTACTTTTCTTAGTATGTTACAATAATTTTTATAGTGTAAAACTACTGCTGGATCTTTGCTAGTTCTTGCTGTCTCACACAGTTTTCTTTCCCTCTATGAAGACACTTTAATACCTGTAGTAATCCAAGGTTTCTTTGAAAAGTGTGTGGTGTTACATTTAGTAATTTTCTTTGGGAATCAATGTTCAAAAAGGGATATAAATTTATCAAGAAATGTGTTGCATTTATCATTAGCATTTGGCTCATTATATACATCTCCCCAATTAACATTTCTTAAGCTTTATCTGAAGTGCTCTATAGATACCAGGTTGAGCGAGCTCACACTTGTACTTAATGGTTTCTGAACTCTACACCCTGTTAGGTTCTGTAAGTTAATCAGTTGTGCATCATGGTCTAACAATCCATATACCACAGGGAAAGCGTGTGTTATACATCCTCTTTCTGTACAAATACATTATCTATTAGCGAGCTACTGTCCTGCGCTATACATGTAGGGAAACTGATCACTGATTCTAAGTTATATGTTGTTAATAACACTTATAGTTCACTTTCCCTATCAGAATTACTTAGAAAGTTTACATTGAAATCACCACAGATTAATAACTACTACTTTTTGTCTGACAGACTTTTTCACGAATAGCTCCCAGTCTCCTAATGGGGACCTGTAGACTGTTGCTAATATCAATGCTACATTATCTAGCTGAAGTTCACATGCACAAAACTCAAAGTGCAGATCAACACAAAATTTGCTTACTTCTACAGTTTTGCATTTAACCCTTGTTTTATGAAAACTGAAACTCCTTCATCCATCCTATATCTACAAGTGTAAGATGCTAAATTATACCCACTTATACTGACACTATACATGCCCACAGTTACAATATGTTGGCACTTATTGTTTCTGGTAAAAGTTCACCTGTTGCATTAATAAAACTATCAAATTGGCACAAGGGTTCAAAGCCTGGATTATTGTTTAAAATGTTTTCGAACTTTTCTTGGGAATACCTCCGGCAATGAGGAGTTCACTAGAATAATTTTATTCATTAACTGAATAGATTCATTCAATGCCAAACCTTGAGTTTCAAGCTTTTTAATACTTGCAGGTATATGGGAAAAATGAGTACTAATCACAGCAATGTCTTTTTTAATACAGGAATCATTAAAAGCTTCCTTGTACTGGCAAACTGCCAACGTCTCTGCACTATCGAAATTGTTTACTATCCCTCTAATGGCCTCAAAATGTTCATTTAAAAAAACACAGCTTCAACCCACATACCCCAACGAGTTACCACTGGTTCGGGAGGTAAAGGCACGTTTGGTGTTTTTTTTCTTTGTTCATCTTGATGCAAGCAGGAGCCATTAGAAACACTGTCTTTGAGGATGAAATCAGTTTATTGACATTCACAAATGTGGAACGTACTTCTTCAGCAAGGTGATGTACTCAATGAGCAAAGCACGTCCCATGAATCAAATTGGGATAAAACACTCTGAGGGCTTTTCCTGCTTTGATCATATAGGGAGCAGCATCTGAAATAAACACAAACACCCTTTCATCTGCAGAAGATTCTGGAAATCTTTTTCTAATACCCTCATTCACAAATCTGGCAATCATAGGATGATCTAATTTTTCAAGTTCTTTGCAGCCGCTAAATAGGTAGAAGAAGGCTCTTCTTTTAAAGCACCAACAATTAAGTTTGCAATGTAAAGGCCACAAGTGTCTGTAGTTTCATCAGCTGAAATCCAGATAATGCTGTCCTCGAGTTCATAGTGTATTTCTTCCAAAACATTTACGTAAATTGTCGGTATGTAATTTTTATGCAGTGTTGATTCATCTGGTGTATATTATGATTTAAGCATTATTTGTGCAGGAAGCCTTTGAGGATAGGGTTTGTATGTTTGTGAAGAGGAATGTTGCTTGCAGTGAATGCTTCACACACATCCATGTTCAACCAACTTTTTGTTTTCCTTTGGACAAATCCCTGGTACTGCAACTTGCTGGTCCTTTCTTCTGCATTCCTGTGATATGATGACTTGTCTTGACATGCTGGTCTATTTGAAACTTTTATTTTTTTTTTTTTTTTTTTTTTTTTTTGCACGGAAAGTCTCTCTCACAAACTCGACAATATAAAGCAATTTCATCATATGTAAATGTTTCAGGATGGTCAGCTATCCACGAAATGACGTTTCTTTTTTCAGGCAGCATGGCACACAACATGTTGTAAACACGTTCAACTGTGTGTAAATGGAAAGCTAAACTGAAACCACGGACATGCGACTGAAAGCTTGATTAGTTTAATTCAACTGTTACCGACGCGTACGGTATGACAGTGGAGGGGATTAACCTGGATTAGCCAGTGCAGGAGCATTGACTGTCTGCCTGTTCCTCTTCTGTAATGATTTCACTATGCAGTGGCCTCTCGGTTAGTGATTGCATGCAGTTCTAGGTTGCGGTCAATCTGTAAGACATCAAAACTAGATCGAGCTAGAGACTGCCCATCTAAATTTTTAAAATATTGTAAACATAGGTGAAAATATGCCTCGTCACTAGTTTTTAGTCAAAATATGCAGTAACCAGTGAGGAGGAGCCAAATATGCCAATGCATAAGCAACATCCAAATGCATATAAACCAGTCTCTAATTACTACCGTTAACAGTAAGGAGAGAAAGGGGAGAGGATGGCTGAATGCTCAATAAGTATATGAAAACATTTTATTTTAATATCACAGGCAATATCAATATATAATTTTTCAAATTTAAAAAACATATTTGTGAACACATTCTGCTTATTTACAGATTTATGTCAACACATCTTACCAAACATTTTGTTAAATTTTGTTTTCCTAAATTATGGTTTTTAACCAGTTTCTTTGAGAATTATTGTCTATCTGATGCCGGAGGACCTCGTCGAAAGGAAGATTTCTTCTGTGTTGCAGTATCAGTTATGCTTGCATGCAAACTTCCAATACTAAAAGGGAGAAAAGTGAATGAATATCAAAGGCAACAGAGTAGCAAAGCAAAGTTGCAACACATACCATAAAATTAAATTTTTAAACTTTGAACACCAGCAAATAATAAAAATTTAAAAAAAATAAATAAAAAAGAAAAAAATGCAGGTCAGTCAACTGGTCAAATATGTGGTAGGCATACATTTTTTTGCTGACTATTCATACATTAAAATAACAACAACCACCTCCCTCTTCACAATCAAAAATATGAAATTTACATACCTGTTTACATTTATTTCAGCAGTTAAACTGCTGGAAGCGGACACATCATCAAGCGTCAGCTGAAACAATTTATTGCATTT
This sequence comes from Schistocerca serialis cubense, assembly GCF_023864345.2. Taxonomy (NCBI): domain Eukaryota; kingdom Metazoa; phylum Arthropoda; class Insecta; order Orthoptera; family Acrididae; genus Schistocerca; species Schistocerca serialis. The sequence continues at coordinate 834,099,117 of NC_064640.1, forward strand.
ACTGTATAGGACATTTAAAGCTACTGCTTGCTTCATTAAAAACATTCTTCGACTTCAACATAATGTTTAAACAAATTGCAAAAATAACAATATATACACAAACTGAACTGAGTGATGCTGATAACTGATATAATTATTGCAAGAACACACACACACACACACACACACACACACACACACACACACACACACACACACACAGTGTCGGACCACTGCAGGATATGCAGGAAAAGTGTCAATAAGGTTCTGGAAGGTGCCAACAGGGATGTGGAGCCATGCCAGCTCCAGTGCTGTGGCCAGCTAGGCTAGGTTTCACAGTCGAGGATCCATGGCACAAACAGTCTGATCGAGGTTGTCCCAGAGATTCTTGATCGGGTTTAAATTTGGGGAGTTTGGTAGCCAGGAGAGCACAGTCAACTCATCCTGGCCCTCTTCGAACTACACATGTGTAAAGTAAGCTTTGCGACATGCTCCTTGTCCTGCTGGTACATGTGAACGTGCCTAGGAAAAACAAATTGCAAGTAAGGGCGAACATGGTCCCCAAGAATAGATGCATACTTTCATTGCTGCACTCTCTCTTCCACAATGGTAAGATCATCAAGGGAATGCCATGAAAACATTCCCCAGACCATAATGTTCCCTCCTCCCACGGACAACAGAATAAGGAGGTAAACCATTCTGGCTCCTGGTGAGCAAGAAGTTCTTTGACGCCTCTGTACGCCTTGATGTCGCTTTGAGAACTGTTGTGGCTGTGCGTGTAAAGAAAATAACTTGTTTTGTGTCAATCGTGAGCAAGGGTCACTGAAATTGGGCTGTGGCACAATGCATTAATATTGCTCAAAAGATAACAAACATTATTTATCACGCATTTCCCAAAGATGAGCAACAGTTCGACACAAACATGCAGCCAAAGTGAATGTGGTAACTGTACATGCACATTCAATTCATTTTTGGCCTGAAGATTATGAATGAGATTCAAGAAACAAACTTCTAGGTTTACTTTCCAGAAGGAAGCTACTACCCAAAGCAATCCCCAGCATAAACTGACATGGAGAATAAACTGCACAAAGCCAGGATGTAAGCCAAGAGGTAAGAAGCAAGAGCATAAATAACACTCCAATTAATTATAGCTAAAAAATTATCTTAAAATAAATTTTTAAACATAAAAAAGTGACCTAATGATAACACACCACATTACTGAAGCACAGTTAAATCTAAGAGGACGTGCAAAGCAGAATGAATTCGTTATTGGTGTCTTTGATTTCTCGAGCTCTAAGAGTTCCAAAAGATGAATGTTCACCTCTGCAACGGGGGATGTGGAATGAATGTCACAATTCAGGAGAATACTCTAAAGAGACTCCTAGACATTTGTTCCCGAGTGCAAGGTGGTGATAGAGACAGTTTGTTGCCTTTCGAAAAAGGTTTCATTACGTCAATAAGATCTCTCTTTGGACTTTTTGGAAGTCTAAAAAGTATGAAAGTCAGCTACATATTAACTTCCAGACTAAATGAAGATTGCTTGGAAAAATTTTCTCCTAGGGTATGAGGATTAGAAATATTTTGTATTTGAAGAGAGAAATGAAGTGTGTCTCCTTAAATTTCCAGGTAATGCAAGTGATACTTCCTTCTCTGGAAACACACCAATTACTGAAGAATTAAATGCAGAGTCTTTTTCAGTGTAATGTCGACCCAGATTCTGTATCCCTAAGTTTTATTACAAATTAACTCCGTATAAATGTTGTCGAGGGATCACCAACGCGAGAAATCCCAGAAGCTGTGAACGTCTAAGAAAATTTATTAACATGCTAGCTGAGTACTTGGAATTGCCATGGTACGTATTTACTCCAATCTTTTATTAGTCCACCTCCTTCCCCCTGTCTCTGTCTAACCACCTCCTCCCATTCCTCTTTCTGTCCATATCCTCCTTCCCCCCCCCCCCCCCCCCCCCCCCACCTCCCTGTCAATATGCTGCTTCCTCCTCCGTCCATCTGCTCATTCCCTCTCCTCCTCCACCTCTCTCTGTTCATCTCATTTCATCCTTTTTCCTTTCTCTGTCCATTTCCTCCTCCCCCTCCATCTATCAGTCTCCTCCTCCCCCCCCCCCCCTCTCTATGTTCATCTCCTGCCATTTCCTTACTGTGTCAATCTCCTCCTCTGCCCTCTCTGTCCCCTAGCTCTGTACGTCTCCTCCTATCTGTGCCTCTCTCCTCCTCCCCCCTCAGTATCTGCCCTCCTCCTCCTTTCTCTCTCCACATTATCACAGTCATCCAAACAAGAGACTGGCAGTTCTTACCCCATCAGTATTTCTTTCCAAATTGTAACCAGTGTGTGTACCAAATCAGAAATTTTTCCAGGGGTTTACGATGAGTTGTTTACAGACGGCTTTGCTCGTATATCTACATGTCAAATTTATTTCACACATATTTAACATATTTCATGCATATTTGTACATATATTTCGGCTATATGTCTAGCGAATTTCAACCTGCAGTTTAATTTTCAGGCATCTTAATGTTTATATCGTATCTCCTGAACTACATGCTGTATTATGATATAATTTTGCAGGTACATAAAGTGGCATATGTGATACAGTCTGCAAAATGTGTTGTGAATAGAGTTAGTAGTAATGAAATAATAAATTAAAATATCATGCATGGTGTGGCCGTTTCTCAAGCATCTCTGTGTTTGTAATGTCATATCTCCTGTACTGTATGTCATGTAATGATACAGTCTTTTAGGTACATTCAGTGGCACATGCGATTACTGTTTCGAAATGTGTTGCAAATTGAGTTAGCAGCAAAGAAGTAATAAATTTAACCATCATGCTTGATGCAGTAGTTTTTCACGCATTCACTGTTTATGACCTCATACCTCCTGAACTAAATGTCGTACAATGTTATAAGGATCTCTTATGTCCATGATTTTGGTGTTCATGTTTAATTACAAAATAGATTACATGTATGTATGTATGGTCCCAAACTGGTGGTTCGAGAGGTTTGCAAGAAATAAGCTCTTGTTTAATAGAGCACCTGACTCTCCATGGCAGTAATGCAGTAATGGCAAACATATTTTCACATACTCTGGCTCATGCAGCAATCAAAACTGCAACACAAATGTTTTTCTCCGTCTTATAAAATACCTGCAAAATACGAGAGGTAACACAAACTATTGTCTTAAAAGTTCCTTCCGCCAGGACACAGTTACCTTCCAAATGATACAGATTTTTCTTTTATTAAAAAGAGACTAAAAACTAGTCATCACATCTTTTGTCTAAGAGATCAGTATGACGATGTTCTTAGCTGCAAGGAAAGAAACACTGATTACCTAACAGAAATGAACCACGAAAACTTCCATTCAACAGCAAACTTAGAAAAATGTATCACCCATAGGAAAAGAAATGTTGAAGGTGAAACAATTAACTAGCTGACAATGAGATGGATCAATACTGAGAAGGTTGAACCATTTGCTATCCAATATAAAACTACTTTCTCACCAGAAATGCCATTTGGAAAAATTAATATCCCCACAAAAATGGAAACTGACCTTTAGAAAGTCTAGCTGATGTTCCACATGGTCTTCTTTATAGTACATGAAGACTGATCTCCATGGTGTGCGGGAGGGGGGGGGGGGGGGGGGAGACCGCATTTTCTACTTGTACATTAAGTACTATTTAATTACTTACATTAATACTTGTGATTTTTTCATGTAAAATGGTCCTGCTTGTGTTTATTTGTTTCATAAAATTGCCTGTATTAAAACCACTCACAATATTTTGTCAACACCTTTCAGTCGGCAATGTGACTCACTCCATACAAAGCAGTTTTTCTTATGGGAGAGACAGCCATTGAATTTTTTTATATATTTATAAAGTGCTGAAAACGTAACCTTAACATCAGTTTATTCTAAATATGCTGAAAAATTTTAGAGCTTTTTTTAAAATAACTCAATAACTAATTGTTTGTACTGAACATTTTCATTTGATGGAGTCAGTCAGCTTGGCTTCTGAATGCCCCATACATGCATACATATATACGCACACCCACTTTTATAATTTGTATGGATGAGGTAAAACTGTGTGGTTGTGCAGCAATTCTGGATGTTCTTCCAGATGCAGTGAAATACATTGCAAGTTATACTGCATTTAAGTACCAAAACAATGATAAATTGTTAGGTATTCCAGTAGCAGAAAGTGAATTAGAAGAGTCTATTGCAGACTGGATATCAATTACATCTCACGATGATCATTACTCTCCAATACGAGCATGGAAAAACAACATGTTGCAGTTTGAAGGAGAATTTGTTGATTTTAATGGAAACGGAGTGCGCAAACAAAAAAATGTTGTAAAGTCTCTGTGCTCTATTTTGAAACAGTTTCCACACAGTTATTGCTCTTTATGTATGAACAAGAACATTCATTTAAGGATTAGGTCTCTGAATCAATAAGCAAAATTGGAAACTATAAAGAGATATGCACAAGGAGGAAGCTGCTATGGATTTCACCTTCATCTGATAAACGGCAACAGAAATGTGGAACAGTCTACACTACCATCTGTTTCTACACCAAACGAGTGAGTTATGTTTCATCTTAATTATCATTTCCTAATGTGTAATACATCTGTCATGCCACTTTATTTAATTTGTTCAACTATGTATTGAAGCAAATTGAAAGTAAAATGAATGAATAACACCCCAAAGCAAGTGTGGTGCAGTACATCTACTGAATAATCAGACTGCTGTGCTATGCTATGCTGTGCTGCCTCAACGTGATGTCAGCGGGCTCCAGCCAATAGATCGCATTTAAGCTGGAATGTCCCACACCCCCATTCCCACCTCCAGCCTGATAAACCTTGCTTTCAGATGTTTCATGCCATACACACCAACGGTCACCTGACCAATTAATCTGGAAAGGCCATTTATCGTCACTCAGTGAATGTCCAATTGTGGTATTGGCATGCAAATTCCAGCCTTCACCACTAAGCTGACGGTGCCAGAATTGCTGTAGCAGCGGCTTAAGACTATGTCATACTCACAGGATGCAGGCATTCAAATTTTCTCTTAGCTTCAGTGTAGGTCAGTCTGTCCAGCGTCTTGTACTCCACGATTTTCCTTTCTTTCTGGAGACTCTGCAGTCAGGCGAGCAAGGCGAATGGTGCTCTCCACAGCTGACACAGATGGGAGGCAGGGCACATGGAGTATTGGAAAGTGATGGGCGTCCACAATTTCGGCATGTGACACTAGAAGTACAGCGGGAAAACATATGGCCGAACTTCCAGCCCAGGGGAGGGATATAGGGCTTTACATCACACCGGTAGACCATCACCTTGACCTTCTCGGGCAATGTATCACCCTCAAAGGCCAAGATGAAGGCACCGGTGGCAACCTGATTATCCTTCAGACTCCGGTCGACACGCCACACGAAATGTACACCTCACTACTCTAAATTGGTGCGCAGCTCATCATCGGACTGCAAAAGAAGGTCTCTGTGAAATATGATACACTGGACCATGTAAGTGATGGTTACAGAAATATCCCCCAGCTTGTCACAAGCAAGTAACTCCCGTGACTGGGCAGAAGATGCTGTTTTGATCAAGACTGACCCAGATCTCATTTTGGACAAGCCCTCCACCTTCCCAAACTTGTCCTCTAAATGCTCAACAAAAAACTGAGGCTTCATCGTCATGAAAGATTCCCCATCAGCTCTTGAACATCTAAGGTACTGGGGCGAATAAGATCCGCTGCCATCCTTAGCATGACGTTCTTCCCATGGTGTGGCCAGGGAGGGGAATAATTTGGGGTCATACGTCTGTGCGTTGAATTGAGCTCATGATCGCTTAGAGACTGCTGGTGTTTCACCACCAGTAAGAGATGATGGACTACGCTTCATCATGTGCCATCCGCCCTGACGCCACCCACTCTGACCAGGGGCGCTTCCCACAGGCGCAACCCAGCCGTAGCAAAGGCCACCTGGCAGGATGGCCATTGCCGGGAGTCCCGATACCTCAGAGGATGGGCATCTACCCCTTGGCATAAATAGGGAGATAATGGTGCAGGCATCAGCAGAGCGATCCCTGTGTGGTCGGGGGGCTACAACCAACAGGGTATGTGGCAGCCCCACCACAATGGACTGGCTACCGAGCTGGATATCAGGTGCAAAGAAGTCCATGGTCATCGTCGACGTAGAAATTGACACTGCGTAGTGCATGGTCGAAAATGAACCCAGGAAGGTGTGCTCGCCCAAGAGATGGAGAATGGGCAGGACTGCAATGCAGCAACAAGAAAGTAGGCTAAAGATCTCAATGCACGATGGACACGATCCACCTTATAAGGCACCTTTCCCCAATTGGCTCGCTCTTCGGGAAAATCCGAAGAATGGAGATCAAACCCTACAGAGGACTATCACATAAAGGCCGAAATGTGTGAAACTCCTTTCAGTCACTTCGTACGACAGGCAGGAATACCTCGGGCCTATTCTAAACCCCGGACCCACAGAGGGATTTCACAACCTTTAACTGAGGAGGAAGCACCTACTGAATTATCGGCTCAAAAACTTGAGAAGCCCTCCCATGCTCAATATTTATTTTGCAATAATACTGACCCCTCTATGAGCAGTATTGACAGTCTGTACAATATATTGAAGGAGACTAGAGAGCTTTAAACAATTCTGACACACATTCACTATATGACAATGTATATTGTACCATGTAAGGGCAGTGATGTGCAATAAACAGCAGTTCCTACTGAGATCAAGAGAAATTCAATTCACACTGAATGAATTTCTGCAGAGAAATGAAAAAATTAGATGACAAAAGATCAGGGCGTGTGCTGGAGTATGTATATTAAAGCATCATGCAGTACTTTGTAAACAGGCACAAACTTCATTTCTCAGATGCCATATACCTCATTGTCCAAAATGGCAGAGGGAACTGAAGCCCATGTGTCATGATAGTCAGCAGAAAAGTTTATTTTACTTATAGCAGTTTTCAGAATTGGCAAATAGGATCAGGGCAGCTGTCCTGTCAGCATACATGTTTTTCTTCCTTGCACTCCACAGACATCAGATCACATAAGCTTTCAATTAGTAATCAGTAAATAATTGTTTTATTTTTATTTATTTATTTATTTATTTATTTATTTTTTTTTTGCAACAGTTGTTACAGTAGAGGACACACAGAAAACACAGCATGTGTACACAATAATTTACAATTTCCTTGTATAATTTTTAATTAGTTTTTGTTGTTTATGAAGCTACGACACAGTGAATGAGCCAGTGGCCCATTGAAACATGTACTGGAAGATTTTCAGGCTAATTTCATCTATTCTACATAATTTCTGCTTGTGTTTTGCAAGGCAAGCAACAATACATATGAGTTCCACATTTTTGCGCACCAACATGTTCACTACAAAGGCATGAATATTGCGCAATTGTATTGTGCAGTCCTTGGCCTTGCACTTTCCTGCAATATATTGGCACAATATTACTGCGCATACATATTAAGTGTGTGAGGGCCCCGTCACAAAAGGTGTTCAATAATGTTGAAATATGGTGCCTGTTGAACTTAGCAGAGTAACAAATTATTCACATATTGATTAAACCATTCTTTAAGAATGCCACTCTTTGAATTGGGACACAATCATCTTGGAATCAAGTGTCCTCCTCATAGAACTAAGGTAGTTGAAATTCATAGGTGATCTCTGCTAGTACCCACAGTTTCATATTTTAAAACAGAGGGTTTTTTCATTACTTCGACTATGATTTGTGTGTGTGACTGGAGGGGGGGGGGGGGAGGGGGGGTGAGGGGGGGGGGGGGGGGGGAGGGGTTCGGCACTGCCAATAGGTGCACTAAGGAATATTCTCATGCAAGTTATCACTTTTATAAATTAAAATTAAATTGTCTGCTAAATTTTTACAAAAAAATCTACTAAAATTATTAGACGGAATGTGTAGAAACTTTTACTTACATTTCCCAAAACTACAGCTCCCTATTCTTTGTCTGTATCCTCATCATCATCATCATCATCATCATCATCAGCTTCAAGAACCTGAACTACTATACTCTCTCCTGAGAGTGCCAATGGAAGTCTCTTTGTGACTTGGACCGGAACAGGTGTCTGTGCTGGTGTAACCAACACTTTATCTTCGTTTGCCTGAAATGCACAGACCACATGAAACTGCCAAATGACATATTAAAGTATTCAACATTTTTAATATTTATTTCAGTAAAGAAATAAGAACCACAGCAAAGTGAATTAGTAGATAAAAATGAAACACACAAAAGAAGTTAGGAAGAAAACTGACAGAAAAATATGACAAAAGTTTTAAAAAATTTCTTGTTGGTTTTATATAGTTTTATGTTATCTCACATGAAAGTGGATGAAGGTTATGTCACAATGAATTGAACTTGAAAATATCAATACAAGAAATGTGGTGCATTCAAGGTATTCTCACACTTTTTGTTCAATTGATTTAAATATTATTATTTTGGTCTACTTAAAAATCAGTTATTAATTAGGATTCTCTCTCTCTATTACTTTTTGAAGCATTTTCTGCAAAATTGTCTGTTCTTGTAATAGGGCACTTAACTGTTACTCCAACAACCAATAGAAGATCTCACAGCATCCTTATCACATTATACCTAATCATTCCAATTGTTTTGATTACAATCATGCTGTCTCTCCAACACAGCCACTATCACTAAATCTATTAAGCACAAATGTATTAACAAAAGGCATCATACACCTCTCTGTCATATACACGAGAAGAAATTGGGACATCATCATTTTTATCCATTATTCCTTGGTCATAAACCTATATAACTGCTCATAGTTTAGAAATTTTATAGATTAATACCTGATGTTTGTACTACTGCACACTGTTCTTTATCTCAGAAAAAAAAAAAAAACCTGATAAGACATCAGCCCTAGGTGACCACACAATGCCAACCCTTCACTGTTTCACCTACTGCCTAAAGCATCATTGAATGAAAATACTGGAAGAATATGCAAACTCAGTCATTAGTGTCAGCATTAAAAACAGGAACCAACAATTTTCCTGCAAGATGACCGGCAGCTGTTTCCAGAAAAACCAGTTTTTCTGTCAATGATACCCAGTCATAGAACATTAAAAAATACATCCACAACTTTCCCCTGTCTGCATGGATGCTGCATTTCATTTTAAACAATGCTATGGTGCCAACTGTACATCTCATAAGCAAGTAAATGTACTGTGATAACAGAATGCGACTCCTACCTCATTAAATATAAGACAGCATACCATCACCATTAGTTTGGAATTGTAGTGGATCACTGCTGCTGTCTGTGAGAAATATTGTCATATCGAAACAAAAACACGACACTTAGAACTCAAAGCATATTTATTATCGACACCAAAATACCCAGACCAGAACTGACCTCCTGCATAGAGACTACAGCTATTTATACAGACATTCAATACTCCAGATTATTAAAACATTACAAACATAAGATATTTCTAGAACCTCCCAGAAATGATAAACACTGAATAACAAATAACTGGTGGTCGGATCTGAACTCGTGACCAACAGCACACACACTGACGATGCTAACCACTACACTACACCACTACACTTCACGTGCCACAGCTCGCTTCATCATTAGTTCTCGCTGGAGCAGACTACAGCACCCTAGATCTAGATCTCGTCAACGGTCCTCCGTATGGCAGTGCTGGTGGATTCTCACGTTGTGGTCATGTCATTATATCCTCTTCACTAGTACGAGCATCGAAAGTAGCCCCTCCCTTCAAAGCTCCAGGATCCTCGAGTCAGTCTTCAGTTTTCTCGAACCTCCCACCGTCAGTGTGTGTCTCTGGAGTGTACCAGGGCTTCACACAGAGGACTCCTGCTTTCGTCTTCGTGACAAAGGGTTACAGTCCTCAATGTCGTACGTTATTATGCGACACACGATTAAGGATTCGACGAGACCCAAACTAGGACTACAGTAACATTTTCAATAGTCTCACTATCCGCACAGGTATAAAACTCCGTACCGACTCCCCTCGGCTGTACTTCACCGGTCGGTGCTCGGCGTTAAGAGTGCATTCGGTATTTAATCTGGGCATACAGGGTTCATATTCGAGCCAGCTGCTTTGCTCCTTCGGTCTTTGTAATGCGTTTCATTTAGTCATCCCGAGTATCGTCCAGCCGAAACAGGAATAGGGTATCCACAGTCATTTTGGCCTCGCAACCACAGAACAGAAAGAAAAGTGAGAAGCTTTCAGTTTCTCGCTTCGCTCAGTCGTGTGCGAATGTCACTACAGGCAGTACCGATCCCACTCTCTCTGTTCCGTGTTGACGTACATCAAGACCGTACCTGCCAACCTGTTACTAAAGTGTACTGCGAGGCCATTCGCATGTGGAAGGCGTGCAGTATTTTCCCGGTCAGCCTCGATTTTCTAATGTTCTGTCAGCACGTCCGTAACTGAGAAATACTTTGCTCCGTCGAAGATGTCCAGGGTGTCATCGACACACAGCAACGGACAGACATCTTCCTTTGTGATATTGTTCAGTACCTGAGATCTGACACAGAAATGACATGTGCCATCTTTGCTCTTCACAAGGACCGTCGGAGAAGACCATCAAAGAGGATGAGGACACACTAAACATTCAATGATGTTACCTCGCAGCATCATCTCCACTTCCTCCGGGATCATCCGTCATTCTACCAGAGAAACTTTATACGAGTGCTGGCCAATCGGTGAATTATCCTTAGTGTCGATATGGTGTTTTACCGTAGGCTGCTTCTCTGGCTGCTCTTCACTCGGGATTTGAAAGCGTCCGAAAACTGATGCAGAAGGACCACAACTGACACTGTCCCTCGATGACGTCAGGTCCTATCGGCAGTTTGATACTAGCTTCCTTCCCTGTGTCGTCTGTAGTGGTAGTAGAGCACATTTCTTCACCGGTGTCACTAAGCTGACCCTCCTGGACTGGTTCGGCTATCTCTGAGCACGTACCTTTAGGGACGAGTTGTGGCTGCTCGTGACACTCCTCGCCCATCTAGAATGCTTATTGTCACTACCGGTTTGTAGATTTCTTTCGGGAGATGTCTCGACGTCGAGGAAGGTGTAACGATGACTTCGGTGGCGAACAAATGCCCGGAAGCAATCTTTGTTATCTGTGGTTGTTGAAATAGCTTTATCAGTCTGGAGCTCTGATCTTCCACACTGTGATGCCTGCAGCAAGTTTCCCCTGAAAATAATATCGTGACTTTGTTCTGTTTAAATGACAAATTTTAAAGGCTGTGTTCTGTTATCGATAGTTATTCCTGCAATACGTGTTCCTGTCAGCTACACATATTTCCTTTTTGTGACTTCCAGACAATTATTTTCATATCACAGAATGCAGTATTCTTTAGCTAGCAATAAGCATTTGACATAACAGAAAAAGACGCCCCAGAGTTCACTAGCACCTGACACAGTCGGCCGTGAATGATGTCAGTGAGTTTTCCTGACATCTCGATACCTGTTGTCCGCAGACGATTTTCATCTGTGGCAGCCTTTCGGTGGTTAGCCGAGTGGCCGGTACCTCCGTACAGTGACAGGAAATGCCTATGGCGTGTTGGGGAGTGACCCATTGTGGATACAGTAATTAGCTTCGGTCCACAGATCGACTGTAATCGTTTGCAGTTGACTGGTACGAATAGCACTGTTGTGATTGCTGATGTCTTGTGGCATAATAGTCATCTAATAGTCTTCTTCCGCTGCAGTAGCGTACAAAGTATCCACGCCACCAACAGTGAAAACAAACTGTTTTTTGTCCTCCACCCTCAAATGTCTGTTCTTCTGCAGGGCATTTTACATGGTGGATTAGTTGGTTGTACCTGTGTTAGTTGGATGCTGGGTTATCATCTGACAACAGCAACATAAGTCCAAGTCCATTTTTCATGGCACATCCCACAGGTGGTGGAGATTAGTGTCAAAGAACAATACACTTCTCCTTCAACATTTTCTATTACCTCCTGATGTATGGGGTCTACATTACTGGTCACCAATTCTTGAGTGTACTTGGTCTGACAGTTCTGGCTGCCACAAAATGCTGTCTCTCTTCTCTTACAATCTGGTATATGAGAGTAGTGAGATCATGGTGGTCTTCTTTAACTTCCACAGGGACTTCTTTCAGGAATCAACCCTCTTCCTTTCTATTGCTTTTCCTTGATGTGCTTGTACCACTTGATGAATTCTTCTGTTGTTGTAACATTCTGTTGATTGTCACTAAAAGTTTCTTTCAGTTCAACCTGAAATTCATCCCTGATATTGAGCTCATCTTCTTTGCTTTATTTATTTATTTATTTATAATGTATTTTAGATTTACTGCATAGGACCATATTAAGTAGCGAATCTCCATGGTCATGGAATGAAGTCAGTATATGAAATTGACTTCAGAAAAGTAATAACACAAAAAATAAAATACACACAAATCCCATGCAGATGACAAGCTGCGAGTATATACTAGCATAATCAACAATATAATACAGAATTAACTTAATTGTTTTCCAGGAACTCCCTGAAAAATTGAAAAGAGTGAGCCATGAGGAAAGTCTTCAGTTTAGACTTGAAAGTGCAAAGATTACTGCTACGATTTTTTAATTCTTGTGGCAGCTTACTGAAAATGAATGCAGCAGAATACTGCATGCCTTTCTGTACAAGAGTCAAGGCGCAATACAAATGCGGATTCGATTTCTGCCTACTAGTTGCTAATTCTCGGAATACGCTCATATTGTTAACAACAAACAACACTAAAGAAAATATACACCCATTAAAAAAAGTTAAGCACGTAATTGATTCTTGCATCTCAAAATAAGATAGATATCTTATACTGTATTTTTTGATGTCACGGAGTATTATGCAAATGAAAGCTATACATTCTCTTGGAACCAATTATGAAATGAAAAAGGAACATTTGGGAAAAAAAGTTGCAACGACCTCCAACATCAAAAAACATTAAATGATTTGTATAGCACACTGTTCAGTAATGCATAGGTCCTCAACGAACCCTCAGGCACTCTTGAATGGGACAGGGCGCGCTCAGTACCAAATCATTGCAGGGCTCTTGGGACGTTCGTTCCACTCCTCAATGGCAGCATTCCTGAGAGCTTCAGTCATTAATGGAGGATACTGACGACTAGAAATCGCTCTTTTGAGCACGCTCCATGTATGCTCTATGCAGTTATATCAGGGGAGCATGCTAACCAATCCATTCCTCAGATCTCACATCCTGTCAGATACCAACACACACTGTGAAGTCTCTGCAAAACAACTGACTATGGGTTGTAGACTGTTGTTTTCATACACTGCAGTAGTCATGTTGCCTTCAATTGGAATGAGTGGTGTGCGGTGGCCCTACACGATACCTGGCCATAATAAAATTGAGCCACCGGATTGTTGGTGACATTCCACAGTCATTTAGAGATGTCTATATTCCCCTTTTCGCCTCCATATGCGAATAGAGTTGTTGTCAGGATGCAAGCCTATTTGCAATTCACCTGTTAACAGCATTTTGGTCCATTGGAGTCGTGTCCAAGGTTCACGTGCTCTAGCCCCTCTTACGCAAGCACCCCTGTGATGTGGACGGAGTGCTAGAGTCTTGAGAGGTCTTCAGCTGTACGAACCCCTATCATAAAGTCTGTTGTGCACAGATTGGGTCCTTGCGGTAACCCCCGTGGCTTCTTGAAGCTCATGGCACAGAGTAGTCACTCTCCTTATAGGGTGTCTCTGTGCAGATATCATTACATACCGGTCCTGAGCTGCTGTAGTTTTGCGTGGACGGTCTTCGCGATGTCGATCCACTATTGAATCAATTTCCTGGAACTTTTCCACAGTCTGGAGACAACACTTTGATTAACATGAACAATATTCACAATGTCAACTTGTCTTGTGTTTAATCCCATCTATGTGACAATTTTGATACAGTCTGCCATGCAGAGCCTGTGCTGAGGCATTCTGCTGCATTAAGAGGCACACGGACAACTGTGCATTCAGAGCTCTGGTGTACTGTATTTGTTTACAAGCCGTGATTGCACTGCCCCTGATGAGGCAAAGTGGCAACGACAAATGAGTTCACATGATGTACACAACCACTTTCATACATACACATAAAAGGAACGCCCATGAGGGAAAGTGGCAACGACAAATGAGTTCACAACATTTACACAACCACCTTCCTACATAAACACAAAAGTAATGCTCATAGTGATTATTGGTAGGTAATTTGCAAATATGCTTAACTTTTTATGATGAGTGTATATATTGAGATGCCAATGTCAAAGTTTCAAGGCTCCTGAACAGGGTCGACAAGAGATTCTCAAACTTACACAACATATTGATTGAACTCTCTTTTCTAAGCCAAAAATACTCTACAATACAATGTCATAGGTCACAAGTGAATGGAAATAAGCAATGTAGACTAATTTTCATGTTGGGCTATCACTTACTTCAGATACTGTTCTAATGGAGAAAATAGCAGCATTAAAAGTAAATACATAAAACTGCAACCAGTCACTTTTTTGAAATATTTATTTATTCATTCCATGAACTGGTTTCCAAAACTTCTGAGGCTCATCTTCAGATGGTTTTCCAGAAGTCACGTAACTATTTCAAGCATAATGCTGGGCGCTAGTTTGCAACAGTATGGGCAGCTTTTGTTGTTAGTATCTATTTGACTGCTTCCATTGTGATGGCCAGTTCATCCCACATCACTCAGTTTTACACAATATTGCGCATATACACTGTGATAATGAAACCTTGCCAGCATCTAGCATGTGCATACATATTGTGGGAAAGTGAGTGTTGTGGTACCAACTGGTCATCACAATGGAAGCAAACAGATGGATACTAACAACAAAAGCGGCCCATACTGTTGCAAACCAGCACCCAGCATTATGCTTGAAATAGCTATGGAACTCCTGAAAACCATCTGAAGATGAGCCTGAAAAGGCTTGAAAACTCGTGCATGGAATGAATAAATAACTATTGCAAAACAGTGATTGGTTCCAGTTCTGTGTGTTTACATTGAATAGACAGTCACATGTTCTAAAACATCTTTAATGGTTGAACTTAATCAGTAGTAGCATTCAATTTTTGAACAAAATCCTACCCACGGGCTTTCCATGACAACTTACCATCTATCTGAATACCTACAGATTCAAATTGTCCAGACTCACTAATCATATGCCCATTTTATGTAATCAAAATGTCAGTTTTTGTTGAATTGTGTGTGGTGAGTCTGATGCGGACATATAAGTACCAATTTGTTGGCAAGGTATTAGTGTGGCATTCGTGTCTTTCTGACATTCGTGCAGTAAATGCAGAAAGGTAAACTATGGCGACATTATTACCCAATGCGTCCAAACAGGATCAACGTGGTGGTGTTCCTTTTCTTAGCAGCGGAAAAACACATACCAGTAAACACATACCGGTAGACATCACATCGGAGAATGAAGAATATTTATGAAGCAGCATGTCCGTCAAAAACCACTGTTGTCTAATGGTGTGTGACAAAGGGTGCTGTTACTTCATGGTAACGCATGTCCCAATATTGCACATGGGTCATTCCCCATCAAATCATCCAGAAATTTTAGGAAATGACACCCATTGTCAAGCAAATCCTTGAAATTTTGGGTAGCAGAAGTTTACCTAGATATATTCACATTTTCAAAATGTAAATGTTGTAGGTAAATTACTTTTTCACTTATCACAAAAAGAAGTTGTATAGATTCAGGAATTCAGGCTTTCATAAACGAGCTCCTTTATAATTTAAAAATGCAATAGTTTGTACAGTTTTTGCAGTGGAAACTTGGTATTTTGTTTTAGTTAAGCCTTTAACTGCTCTGGACGTGTTTATGCGCACCACCAGACCTCCTACCTGGTACTCTGAACATGTCTACGCGTAGACACGTTCACAGTACCAGATAGAAGGACTGGTGGCGCGTGTAAACACGTTCAGAGCACACACGGACAGGTACAAAGGCACACGCATTAACATGTCCAGAGCAGTTAAAGGGTTAAGGAGGAATGTTTATATTTTTATAGTCATGTTTCCTGTAGTACATATCCATCATCTACATCCCAGAAAAAATTGTAAATAATTTCTTTTAAACAAAATCCATGCATGGACATTATAGTTTTTTTTAAGGTATTGCCTCCTCACAGATACTTTTGAAAAATTTACAAACACCATGAACACACTACATATTCCATTATGTCATGCAAAACGAATCGGTTTGTAGAAATAATGCGAAGTGTAAAAAACAACATTACTGTAAAAGAAATACTTAAGTTGCTAATTGATGACTACCATGTCACCACTAAATTGCTGGAGTTGGCTACACTGGATTTCCCTGGGAACAAATCATATCTGAGAACACCGTTTTACTGCCACTATATGTATTGCATCATCCAGTTCCATTGATTTTGGGTCACGTGTCCACTGAGCATGCAGTTCTGAGCTCTTGTACCGAGCTGTACACAGAGACAATTATTGGTTAAAAATTCGATTGTTGCAGTTTTTAACTATTCATTACAAAACAAAAGTAAGTCCCCTAATGTTACAATAATAATGTGAAATACTTTTGTAATGAAACAATGGGATAGAATGATTTTTCATTAATTAATTACTTTTTAGGTTACACCAATCATCTTTTGAATTATTTACGACAAATATTGGTATTATGACTGAAGCATTATGGAAAGTACAAGTAGGCAGTCTTTTTCTTGGACAGTATCTGCAAGATATATGTGATAATGCCCTGACTTGTGTGAATGAACTGACTAGTGAAGAATAAGAGCTTTTATTATGGCAAAGCAATGGTCATTCATACTGTGATTTAAGTGTTTCGTGTGTGTGTGTGTGTGTGTGTGTGTGTGTGTGTGTGTGTTTTAAACACAAAGACAAGTACCTGCACAGATTCTCTCTACATAAGAAAATTTGCTGTATTCTCTCTATTTAAAAAAAAACTATGCTGAAAGCAAAGTATGATTCTCAAAATTTGCTTCTCTTCGACCAAAACAATGTATGCTTGCAGGATCATCAGGAACACATACCGTATGTGTGTGCATTTACCACCAAAATGTTAAATTGCTTCTAAATTCCATTTCTATTAGGAAACATACCAAGATCTAATTAAAATAATAACATGTGATATAAATAACAGAGTCTTTATGCTTCATCTGTGTGAAAAATGCCCCGCCAGTTCATTGCGGGTATCAACTCGTAGAATGACTAACTGTTCACATCACTTCTCTATCAGAATCCTGCGACAAACTAAGAAAACTGAAAAATTACTCCACACTCTTATTTCTCAATCACAGTCTGATTATATGAAAATGAAGAAGGATCAGTGTTAACTTTCATGGATTTCAGTGAAACTCTCAATTTTGTTGTTAAAGATGAAGTACAGGGGTACCATTGGATCAATGGCAGCTGCACTCTTCACACTGTCCACGTATATTACAAAAAGGACAAACAGTTGCATGCAAAAAGTATTTGTATTGTTTCTGATGACCTAGAACATGATGTTGCCTTGGTTTACCAGCCCCAGAAACTGTATTGAATTTTTTTAAGTGTGAATTTCCTGAAATTCATCTTGTGTATGTTGAATATTTCACTGATGGTTGTACTACACAATACAAAAATTGTAAGGATTTCAGAAATATCTGCTACCACGAACACAACTTCAACGTTAAGTGCAGCGGGTCATTTTTTGCTACCCGCCATGGCAAATCTCCCTGTGATTGTACTGGTGGCAGTGTTGAAAGACTTGTCACAAAAACAAGTTTGCAAAGAGTTTGTAACGATCAAATACTTACAGCTTCACAGGTATTTGAATTCTGTCACGAGAACCTGCAAGGCATTTCAATTCTCTTTGTTTCAAAAAATGAAATGGTACAAGCAAGACATTACCTTTCTCAGCACTTCCCAAGTGCAAAAACAATTGCTGGAACACGATCTATGCATCACATTGTACCTATATCACCAACCAAGATTGGAGCAAAAAGGCTGAGCTGTGATACAGATTTTAGTATTGTGGATGATTTCTCAGATGCACTTCTGCCACTAAGGCCAGAATGCACTGTGCAGCCCAACTGCTATACTGCATGTGCATGAGACTCTTCTTGGTATTTGGGAATTGTTTAGAAGGTTATTTGTGAAGGATATGTTACAGTAAGGTTCATGCATCACCGTCCTCCTATTGGCCTGATAATGATATTTGTGATGTTTCTTTCTCTCATATTCTGTGTGAAGTTGATATCCCCACAGCAACATGCCGTACTTATTCTCTGAGCAAAGAGTCCTCAAAGTTGGTGGAAGAAAAGGGGTTCAAATACAAAAAAATATTATCTAAGCATTGAAAGGTCTCATCACGTGTAGTTCTGAATCAACTTGAATGCAGATTGCAGCACCAGCATTTTGTGCAGTATTGACAATATTGGTTTTTGACAAAATGTTTAAATATTATAAACAAAATGCTATGTCTTTCTACACTGAGTTAATTTGGTTGTGACAGAGGTAAGAAAGTGTTCATATGTCATGTACTGTACAAGTTGCCCCATATTTTATAAAGTGTAATTTTCTTTCATATATTGCAATTTTCCTCCAATTTGGATATTGTTATGTGTACTTATGTGTGTACGTAGTGTCTCCCCCCCCCCACGGCCACCCAGCCAAATGATAAGCAAGCTTATTACTCGGGATAACTATGTTGCCAGGAACCCAACGAAAATCAACCAAATTAGTAGCATCACCATGATCACGAGAAGATTGGGGATGGCAGAGACCAAGAGGTGGCAGGAAAAACACCGACCAATAGCCTGAAGGCCACTCTTTCAGTCCTTACATAACAAAACTCGGCTGAGGGACGACCATTTAATAAAGCAGAGGACCTAATAGGTGGCCATCAATTCCGCAGTAAACATTCCATACTTGGCAGTCAAGAGATGGTATTCAGTGTCAAAAAAGATGTGAAGGCATATCCAATATGATCAGTGGATTTAGAGCCATCTGTGTAAAAAACCATGGCATCCTGAAACACCCATAAGAGCCTTCAGAACAAACAGTCAGACACCACTGGAATGATGGAGGCTTTCAGTCCCTGGAAGAGATTCATCTGAATCCATGACAGAGGAACTAACCAAGGGGGTGTGGTCACGAGGAAACATGGGGAAGAAGACAAGGAGGGGAGATGGAAGTTACAGTGGAGCGAAGCGAGATGGAGCCCATCCTGCAAACCCACCCGAGGGCGGGCGACTGCCTGATTCAGTGAAACGAACAGAATAAGAAGGATGAGCAGGGTAAGAGCAGATAGTGACGGCATAGGAAACCAGGGGCTGGGACTGCCAAATCGAAAGGGGAGGGATCCCAGCATCAACCAGAAAACTATCGACAGAGCTAATGCGAAAGACACCAGTGGCTAAATGGATACCACGGCAGTGAACCGGGTCCAAGTGGAGCACCATGGAAGGGGCAGTTGATCCGTAAGCTTGACAACCATAGTCCTGACAAGACAGAACTAATGCCTAGTAAAGGCGGACAAGGATAAAACAATCAATGCCACAAAAGGCATGGGCAAGTAAGCGAAGAACACTGAGTTTACGAAAAGAGCCAACCTTCAGATGATGACTATGGGGCAACCAAGTAAGCTCGTTATCGTAAAGAAGACTCGAGAAATGGAACTGGGGGACCATGGTCAGGTGTTGTACATCGATGTAGAGTTCTGGATCACGACGGACCATAGTAGGATGACAGGAATGCACCACCCTTGACTTAAGGAGAGATAATTGAAAACCATGTAGGTGTGTCCATATGAAAGCACACTGGATGGCCCACAGCAACTGTCATTCTGCAGAGGCCACTGAGGGGGAGTTAGCCCAAATACAGAAAACGTCCACATGAAGGACAGGGGTGAGCAATGGTCTGGCAGAAGCCACAAGTCCATTAATAGCAATTACAAGAAAGACACCTTATATTGAGACCAGTGGAACGCCATTCTCCTGAGTCCGCAGAGAGCTGAGAACAGTGTCCACACGGACTCTGAATGACCAGTGGGACAGGAACTAACGAATAAAAATCAGGAGGGAGGCCCAAAGATCCCACTCATGGAGAGTAAGGATGATGTGATGGCACCAACCTGTGTCAGAGGCCTTATGAAGATTGAAGAAAACTGCAACAAGATGAAGGCACTCAGAAAAGGCCTCCAGAACTGTGGCTTCCAATCGAAGCAGATGAGACCATCTCTCCCAAAACTAGCACTGGTGGGGAGATAAAATGTTCCAAGATTCAAGGACCCAATTGAGCTGACGAGCCACCATCCATTCTAGTAACTTGCAGGGGACACTGGTCAGACTGCTGGGCCGGTAACTATCAAGGGATTATATATCCTTGCTAGGCTTAAGGGCAGAAACCTCAATAGTCTCTCCACTGAGAGGAGAAAATGCCTCAGAGCTAAATATGATGGATCTGTAGAAAGGCCAACTTTAAGGGCAAGGACGGAATGGAAGGCTGCCACTGATAACCTTGAAGGGTGCGGTGTGTAGCCCACACCCAAGATGAAGAGCCAGAAGAACACAGAGGGTACAGAGAGCATTCCCAAAACACCCATTTGCTCAGGTTGTGTAAGTAACGGGCTTTGGCGCAAAGGTAATACGGAGGACAGGTGCCGCTTCAGATGTTGCAAGGTGCTACAACAATTGCAAACAGTGGTGGCAATAGCCATGCTCTGCCATGGAACTGGCCAATGGTGACTGGTGCCCATCAAGTGGGAACAGCAATGCCCGCAGCACAGACTCTCTCATCTGACACATCACGGACGACAACCTGACAAAGAAGGTGGAAACACGACACGGGAGGTATACAGAGGACAATGACAGAAATCTCAGCAGGGAAACCTGGTCATCAGGAGGTGGGGAGGGAATGAGAGAACCAACGGGAAATGGTCACTACACAGAGGTCATCATGTGGCGACCAGGAACGAAGGAGGAGAGGGGAAGAGAGGAAATCAGTGGCAGAGGTGCCACATGCAGCACTAAAAGAGTAGGGGAACCATCATGAAGATGACACAGGTCATGGTCTGCAAGAAACTGGTCGAGGAGGAACCCCTGACTAGATGAAGAAGCACTGCCCCACAAAGGGTGATAGGCACTAAAATCCCAAGGAGGAGGAGGAAGGGAGGGGTGAGTTGCCGGAGAGCATTTAGGGCAGCAGATATAGGTGGCCTGGCAGGGAGCGAGATAGAGATTGCAAACTGTGATGGCAGAGTCCAAGTGGACCCAAACAGCAACCGCTTCCAATGTGGTATGAATGAGACCCATGTACTAACAATATCCATACAGACCAACATGCAGACACCCTCAGAAGCCCTCAATGGGCCAACCTGGTTCTGACAGAAAGCACAGAACTCAGTAAGGGACAGTGAGTGAGCATTAGTAAAATGAGATTCCTCAAGAACAACACAAGCTGACGAGTGAAAGGCAATACGGGATTGCAACTCTGGGAGGTGAAGGTAGTATTCGTTACAGTTCCTCACTGAGCAGGTATCGAAATGGGAGTTAAATGGGCTGGAGCCAGTCACGTCACATAAATTAAATGTCAGACTCAGGTTGTGAGCGGGGGAGATGACACCTACAGGAGACATTGTAGGAGGGGGCCTTGTCCTGGTATTTGTGTTTTCTCTTCTTCTCTTTCATAGGTTGAGGAGGGCAGAGCACAGAGGGAGAGCACAATTTGAAAGATCCAGAACTGAGAAAGAGGAGGCAACCTTGGGGCACACAGACTGTATGCCCTGTAGCCGAGTTGTGGTAGCTGATGCTGATAGGAGGGGTCACGGGAGGGACACCCGTCGCTCTTGGCTGCTGAAGAAGGGAGGCACTTCTATGACCGAGGAGGTGGAGTGGCACCCAGAAGGCAGAGCGTGAGAACCACAGGGGAGGGGCTAAGCAGAGGGGCAGGACTCTGATAAGAGAGACATAAGAGGGCGAAAGGATATAACAGAGGCAAAAGTTGAAGACAACAACACATCGTCGATCCAGGAACTTATAGTCTTGTATCTTCCTTTCTTTCTTGTAAGCTGGGCAATCTAGTGAGCACGAAGTGTGATGGTCATGACAATTTACGGACACGGGTAGCAGAACACAGGGGCTCCCCCCATGAAGTGGGTGGCCACAGCCACCACATAGAGGGTCTGTTGTACATTGGGAAGGCATGTGCCTGAAACCCAAGAACCAAAAGCAACTCGTGGGTGGCAGGCCATTCAGGTTCACGTCACACCAATCTCACATAACCTTGACCTCTTGAGAGGGTATCTCCCCAAAAAGTCAGAATAAAGGCGGCGATATTGGTGTGGGCATTTTTACGAGCTTTCTGCACATATTAAACAAAATGAACACACCATTGTTCCAGATTAGCCTGCAGTTCCTCATCAGTTTGAAGGATGAGGCCCCCATGGAAAATGACTCCTTGGACCATATTCAGAGACTGGTGATGTGTAACAGACAGCGGGACATTGCCAAGATGATCACAAGCAAGAATAGCTGCAGATTGGGTGGAAGAAGAACCTTTGATCGACAGGGAACCCAACTGCATGTTCCACAAAAAATAGCAGATTTGTGGGGGTGAATGTGTCCCTGTCCATCCTAGTACAGACCCAGTAGCAGGGAAGGTGTTTCAGTCCAAGCCGGCGAGCCTGGACCTCCTCCCAGGGTGTGGCCAGGGAAGGGAAGGTGGCAGAATCATAAGAAGCAGCATTCAATGATACATTACCACTTTAAGAGACGGCCATAGGAGAACGGCCAGGTTTTTGGAGCTCGATATGCCTCTTGTGCAAAGTATTCACCTCGATACCACTCACTTCGATTAGGGGCTCGCCCCATGGACGCCACCCAGCCATAACAAGAAGCATCTGGTATGGTGGCCATAGCAGTGAGTTCTGATTCTCCAGAATAACAAGCAACCACTCCTAGGCACATATGAGGAGGCAACAGCTCAGGCATCAGAAGTGTGTCCTGTGTTGTCAAGGGGGTCAGTCAGATGGGTACATAACAGTCCCACCACACGCGCTGGCTAGACGTGCTGGTGATCGAAGTGGAGGGGGGCTACGGCAGGGAGGGAAGAGAGGAGGGAAGTGGGCAGAGGAATCCATGCCATAGACACTAAGGAGGGAGTTCTTTCCCAAATGGCTCACACTACAAACAGAAAATTTAGATGTAAATGGAAGGAGGATAACTGCAGTCAGTTGCAGTGGGATATTAAGTGGGATATTAAGTGGAATCATCTTAATGTCCCTGTGTAGCTGACAGCAGTGACCGCTCTTCCATTTACAAATAGTGTTCACAGTTGCAGTAGCTACGTGGTGTGTGTTCTTTTGAAGGAACAAACACTACGCATTCACGTAAGTCTGGATGGGCAATGGATCCACTTTCTTCAGTGTGAATGCACGAAATACATCTGACCTGTGGGAAACTGAGTAGCGACAGGAGTATAGTTGACAGGGACTGCTGATAGGTACCACTTGGCGGGAGTGTGGATTGGACGTGAGACGTACCAAAGTAGTTCACGCAGTTGCGATAATGCTGTGTCCCGGATGTCGCAATGGTTATCGCACCTCCCTAGTAAGCAGGAGATCCCGGGCTCAAATACCGATCCAGTACACATTTTCCCTCGATGCCGCCGATTCCACTTAATGTCCCCTTCCATTTACGTATAGTGTTCACAGCTGTGGGATCTGTGTGGTGTCTGTTGCTTCAAAAGAACAGACACTACACATTCATATAAGAAAATTTAGAAGTGGGGTCAAACCACAAAGAGGGACCAATAACGCCAAAAACGATGAAAGAGAAAAAGCGAGGGAAACAAAACTGCAAGGAATACAGGAAACCAGATGGATAGCCAGGTCGACGTAAATAAGATAATCGAGGAAGGGGGAGGAGGTGATAGCGGGGAAGGAGAGAAGGCAGTGAAAGGACACGGGGGAGGAAATGCAGCCCAGGAAGGAAGAATGGTCTGCAATAACTTGGGGCCCTGTGAGCACCATGCACGAACTCATGGAAGAATTCTGAGCCCCCTGGGGCATGTTAGTTGAAGTGTGCAGGGGCAGTGGGTTACCAAATAATGAAGCCAGGATGATTATGGGACTGGATGATGTGTTTTCAAGATGACTCATCTGCAACTATTGCTTGGTAGCCATACTGACATAAAGGATTGTCCTGCGTTTGGAGCAGAGTAATGGCTGCTTTCACAGGTTGCCTGGCTTCTGATGGGGTAGGAAATGCCTGTGACAGGACTGGAGGAGGTGGTGCAGGGTGGATGGATTGGGCAGGTTTTGCAGCTTTGTCTGCTACACGGATGTAATCCCTGTGTCAAGTGGTTGGGAGTGGCATAGGGATGGACTAGCATGTTGTGTAGGGTGGATAGGTGACAGAACACTACTTTAGGAGGGGTAGGAAAGATCTTGGATAGAATGTCCCTCATTTCAGCGTAGGATGAGAGATAATCAAAGCACCGGGGAAAGGTATATTTCAGTTGTTCCAGTCCAAGGTGATACTGGGTGACAAAGGGGGCGGTTCTTTGTAACTGATTTTTGGGGTGGTGGAAGGATTGAGGGTGTGTGAGGATATGGCACTGGAAATCTGTTCATTGACTAGGTTCAGTGGGGTGGCGGTGGGGTTGAAACTTATCTACATTCCTTCACAACCTTAACGCCTTTTCCTCCCCTACGTTTCACCTGGTCCTTCTCTACCAAACGTGTACCCTTCCTGCATGCTGACATCCACCTCTCTGATGGCTCCATCCACACTTCTGTCCACATTAAACTCACTAACCACCAACGATACTTGTATTTCAACAGCTGCTATCCCTTCCACAAGAAAAAATCCCTCGCATGCTGCGTAGCCACCCAAGGATGACATATCTGCAGTGGTGAGAACCCCCTTGCTCAACATGCTGAAGCCTTCACAAAGGTTTTCACAGACACATGATACAACCCCCATCCCCAAACCTAGTCCACAAACATATTTACTGTGCCATTGCCTCACACAACCCCAATCCTACCACAATCCCTACAAGTCAGTTACAAAGCAGCACTTTCCTTGTGAACCTGCATCACCCTGGCTGGAACAATGGAACCATATCCATCGCCAGGGCTATGATTATATCTCATCCTGCTCTGAAATGAGGGACATCCTACCAGAGATCCTTCCCATCCCTCCTAAAGTGGTGTTCTGTCGCTCACCCAAACTACAGAACAGCCCAGCCCATCCCTATGCCAACCCTAACTCCCAACCCCATGACACAGGGATTATATCCCTGTGGCAGACCAAGGCCCAATCCAAGCACCCAGCACGTTCTACCCCCATCACAACCACTGCATCTGCCACAAAACAGCATTGGCACCATTAGTCTATTTTTGTGTGTGTGTGTGTGTGTGTGTGTGTGTGTGTGTGTGTGTGTGTGTGTGTGTGTGTGTGTGTGTGTGTTTTATACTCTAACTCTTCAATGGATAACTACAAAAGTCTGCAAGTGTTCTTTCTTTTGTCTGTGCCTGTCAACATCCCAACACTTCTGCTTTTCATCGAGTGGTCTTTAATCCCAAAGTTTAAGTTCCTTATGTGATGTAAATTTCAACAATTCCATTTCAACAATTCCATTTCAACTAGTTTTCCACTATAATTATTAGCTTTTTACCTCCTTGTATGAAATACCCTTGTTTATGACAATGTGAACGTAAGTTTTCTTCTTGAAATATAAAAATGGATTGTTATCACATCAAGGAATTAGTTATATTTAAAAACAAAGATGATGTGACTTACCAAACGAAAGCGCTGGCAAGTCGATAGACACACAAACAAACACAAACATGCACACAAAATTCTAGCTTTCGCAACCAACGGTTGCTTCGTCAGGAAAGAGGGAAGGAGAGGGAAAGACGAAAGGATGTGGGTTTTAAGGGAGAGGGTAAGGAGTCATTCCAATCCCGGGAGCGGAAAAACTTACCTTAGGGGGAAAAAAGGGGTATACACTCGCGCGCGCGCGCGCACACACACACACATATCCACCCGCACATACACAGTCACACAGTTTTGTGACTGTGTGTGTGTGTGTGTGTGTGTGTGTGTGTGTGTGTGTGTGTGTGTGTGTGTGTGCGCGAGTGTGTGCCTGCCCTTTTTTTCCCCCTAAGGTAAGTCTTTCCACTCCTGGGATTGGAATGACTCCTTACCCTCTCCCTTAAAACCCACATCCTTTCGTGTTTCCCTCTCCTTCCCTCTTTCCTGACGAAGCAACCGCTGGTTGCGGAAGCTAGAATTTTGTGTGCATGTTTGTGTTTGTTTGTGTGTGTATTGACGTGCCAGCGCTTTCGTTTGGTAAGTCACATCATCTTTGTTTTTAAATATATTTTTCCCACGTGGAATGTTTCCCTCTATTATATTCAAGGAATTAGTTATATAGTAATATCTACATCTACATCCATACTCTGCAAGACACCTGATTGTGTGTGGCGGGGGCTACCTTGAGTACCTCTATCGGGTTCTCCCTTCCATTCCAGTCTCTTATTGTTCGTGGAAAGAAAGATTGTCAGTTTGCAACTGTGTGGTCTCTAATCTCTCTGATTTTATCCTCATGGTCTCCTCGCGAGATATACGTAGGAGGGAGCAATATACTTTTTGACTCCTTGGTGAAGGTTTGTTCTCGAAACTTCAACAAAAGCCTGTACCGAGCTACTGAGCGTCTCTCTTGCAGAGTCTTCCACTGGAGTTTATCTATCATCTCCGTAACGCTTTCGAAATTATCTGACTTAAAGAAAAAAATTCAGTATGTTCTTTACATGATGAACCAGAGCAATAGTTTTAAAATTCAGTTTATGTTAAATGGATCACAGTTTTCATTTAAATTATACAACTTATCCTGAATCTGAAACTGGTTTTGGTGAAGCATGCTAATATCTGAAAAACAGCTGTTATCAGGAAACGGAAAGTATAACAAGGAAGAAGCCTGCAAGCATTATATCAACCACTCTATGTTGCTGCTAACTGGAGTTTAATTTTAATTTCCACAACTGTGTGGAAATTAATTTTTATAACAACAAAATTGGAAGAAACTGAATGAAGAAATTTTGAGAAAAGAAGAAAATGAAGCTCACTGCCAACAAAGCTTAACATGATCTGAACTAACACCAACACAGGAAATAATAATAATAATAATAATAATAATAATCAGGTTACCTTACATTCGGAAAGCAGTTGCACTCAGGGACTGTTATATTAACTTGTAAATTATAGACTGCACCAATTGGTCATCCTTTTTAAATTTTATTATGCAGAACTACTTTTCGGCTAGAAGCTAGCCATTCTCAATGCACTGTTATTTTCACTCAAAGGATGTAAGTCCCTGTTGATCGGGCTTCACCCACGAAATCTAGATCTGTATAATAAAATTTAAAAAGGATGACTGATTGCTGCAATCTATAATAACAAAAGTATTTACGCACACCAACCATTCAAAACCACTCAAGAAGTTCCTAACTGGTGATCTTCACAAGGAGATCATGTGATGATATAGGACTAAATCAGAACTACACTAACTGAGTTCCTTACCTTCATAAAAATTGATTTTGTTGCAACTGGGATATCATATGATAGATGATCACAACCTGGGTCAAATGGTTCTTTCAGATAACTACCATGCTTCGCAGCACCCAGGGCAATCAGTTCATCAGGATTTACACTACATAATAACTCTGAATTGGGAAACATTTCAGAGACAGATTGCTGAATTATTGGGATTTTCGCAGATCCACCGCACAGGAGCACCTAAAAGAAATATTTCAGAATTCTGTAGTACACTCATAACATTAGTAGAAATAAGAGAAGGTCTGAAAAGTTAAATAGACATACAAGAGGGAGCTTATGTAACGAGTAACATAAATCTTACTCTGGTCAATATAGTAATTCTTAAACAATTCAGTAATTTGTAATCAAACAATGGAAACTCCAGAAAAGAATATCAGCAATGTAGGAAAAGACAGATTGCTACTTACTGTGAAGAAGAAACAACAAGTTGCAGACAACACAATTAAAAGACACTCACTTATAGCTTTTGGCCACAGCTTCATAAGTAGAAGGTAAAACACACACGCACACACACACACACACACACACACACACAGCCACCATTTCCAGCATCTCGGGCCACAATGCTTACGGTAAGTAGCAATCTGTCAGTAATTTGTAAGCTACGTATTTAGCATAACTATAACAGAGTCATGCTGTTTCACTTTATGGATCATTCTGTCCCAAAACTGACGCAGAACAATATATTTCAATAACCAGGTGCTACAATGATGCATCCGTCAGGAAACGAATTCTTGTATACAAATGTTGGAAAACAATAGCGCGCCATCCACTAAGACAAATCTCATACAAACATTATACAAAATCTCGGGCAGAACCATGGACGTATATTAAAGGTGGATGATGTACAAAAAGTGCAAATGGATGATGAGAGATTGTTCATTTACTTGCTGTACAAAAATAAGAGAACGGTTTGCTTCAATTTGTATTTCGTCTTCATTACAAGAAAACGGAGACACTAGTATCTGAAGAGATCATAACAGAGGTGAAATGATATTTAAGTAGCACACTTTGTTTGACAGAAACAGCTTTGTGCTTCACAAGTGAGTCAATGGAGGAACAGCAGCAATGCTATACAATTTGCAATATGGTATCACTTATAAATCCTCATGCTCTCTAGAGACAGCATCACAATAAGCATGTGCAGTGCAACAAAGAACAACAATTGTATGATGCCTCTTCCCCATATTTTGACTCGCTGAACAGTCAATCACACATTTATTTCAAATTAACTATACCTGTTACCAATAAGGATGAGAACAGCTTCATGTGTAAGACATCTCAAAATATAAACACAAAAGGTATAAATCTGACGGAAAAAACTACTTTACAAGACAAATAAATGTTAGTTTGAGTTGATATCTTCCTTCTAAACGAAGCCCAGCAATCTACGTACATCACAAAAGACACAATATACAGAATATACTGTATGAGCTACAAAAGGTACATGGCCTAGCCAAAAGAGCAGCCAATTTTCCTTTATATCAGTGTCAATGTGTGCTGGATGTACATCAGTGCACATGACCATTTTGATACATGTCATGGCATTCACACAGCAAACTTTCCACAGGGTATCTACTGTAGACAGTGGAATAAGTCTTATAACATTGGAATAGAACAATTATGGAACACACAGATCTCTTACAGGGTGTATACGGGGACAAGGAGAAAAAATTCCTGGATCTCCCGGTGAAAAATACATTTTCTCCCGTGTGAAAATACACTTTTTCCCTGTTAAGTGACATTATACTTTCCGTCAGAACTGTAAAACTTATCAATCCTTTGAACGGATATGGTTTTATACAGCAGCATAGAATTTCTCAGCACTTTAGAAAATGACACTCAGGGGGAAAAAACACGTTCTGGGAAGATCTTTGATGGGCAGCAACATGTATGCTGCATATTTTTGTATTAAGAAAGTATAAATTCGAATTCCACCAAAGGAAAAGTTGATGGCTTAAGTTAATATCCATAGTGTTGCTACACGAAAAGCAAAGCTTTCACATAGAATACTTGTCTCGAATATTAATAAGCTATAGGAGAAGCTAAGCTTTCACATATAATGTTGATCTGTTTAGTGCATGTTCCACTTTAAGATACATCACACAAATACGCCAGTAAAATTTTTAATACCGACATAAATCTCTGCTCTTCTGGGCTCAAAATTCTTCTAAATGGCTCGTTATCAAAGAGTTGATTTTTAAATGAGAGCAAACACTCTGCGATTTAAGAAATTCATTGTACATTCTTGCACATAATTCCTTTTGCGTAAAAGGAAATTTACTTTGAAAATTTCGCTTTTCGAACCGAAATTCTCAATATTTTCCTGCGACCTGTTAAAAATAGATTCATTTCAGCAGTTGCCAGAGAGCACCAGATAAGAGGCGTCACCACGCTTGCACAGCTACGGTGACGTAGGAAGCCCGTATCTTCGTACATGTAAAACATTAAAAGATCTTTCTTACATTATGTCATAAGAGAAACAGGACATCAGAGGACACATCAAGAGCATCTGAAGTTCGTGAACCATACTAAAAAGCATAGTTTGACTTAAAGCGCACATTCGCATGTCCAGATTCCCAATGATGTAGGCCTCAACCTCATATTAAGCTTTTCAGTGTGGTTTTCAGGATGTAAATTTTCTTGGAGTACCAGTACTGTATTATCTCATGTTTGGATCTTTATTATGGCATAATTCCGTACGTGCTAGAAGATGGAATCGTGCACTTGAAATGCAGTGAACAGTTGAAACTAGCCAATGGAGTGGAATTAAACACTGTGTGTCAAATAAATTTACTGCCTCAGCAGGAAAGCTTAATAAAAGCCAAATTTCTTTAGAAAACCGACAAAAATAACTACACTGTTCTGCAAGGTGATTAATGCTTGACTGTCAGAAAGGTGGAAATAAAATAAATTCTGATACTAGTAACACATTTTAGCCTACCATAATTATGTGAATGTATTTTAATTCACTTGATAGCTCCCAACCACAGAAATCCGTCTAGTTTTCATTTGACGTGAGAGCAGTAAACGAAGAGGAAACACAAAAATTACTAAACGTAAACACATGTCACGTGGAGACCCTCCACTATAGCTCAGACTGCTGTGCACACATAAATAAAAAAAAAAAAAAAAAAAAAATTCAAAAAAGTTCATTTTGTAGCACACATCTTTCTGAAGAGTCTGATACATAAAACATATATCTGAGAGGAAATGTAAGAGATGTTATTTGGTCTTAAGTGTGCCGAAGTGCAGTGCCACGCCTCTTCAAACAACATTCTTATACCACACATCACTGTATTTCGCTCTGTGTAACTCAAAGGTGTATATTTTGTAACGAATCCCATCAAACTATTTCAGGACTGTGGAAATTAAAATTCCTGTAGTGTCTCTCCTTCTCCCAGTCAGCCGGTTTGACATTCTGCCCCTCTTATTTTTAAAAAACACGCAATTAATACTGGATGGGATTATTTGTAACCAGGAGAACAAGAACTCTTCACAAAATCAGGACTCTTTATTACCTATTAGCTAATAACTTGCTCTTCTGTGTGACATAAAATTAAATATAGGATACCTAAAACCAGTAAAGACAAGAGACATGCAAGACAGTACACATTTCTTCAATCCTTAGGTCCTAGTGATTTTTCTCTCTAATCTTGCTACAGCTTTACATGGTGTGCTTTCCCTTCTGCGAAAGAGCTATTACCTCATCAAAGTTTGTCAAACATTTTGCTACATGATAAATCGAAATGTCATCTAATACTGAAAAAGCTGTTAATACAAATAGCACCCAAGAATGGTGTGGTTTCTCAATCTAACTACATCTATTTTGTCACTGTTTCCTGGATAAAATGAAACAGGCCATTCCAATACTGCAGCAATTGTAACACACACCAAATAAGGAAGACTGTTTTGGCAATAATGATCATTTTTATATTACAGCAATATAATTCATGAAGTAGCAACACAAAATATCTATTTTCCTACTACAATCAAAAAGCTTTATGTTAGGAACTAGTTTCAAATTTCATTCATATGCTCCAGTTTCATGCACGAGAATAAAATTTTTGTATGAATTTGGAATCGTCATATTCTTCCATAATTTGTGTGATGTCCCCATTTCTTCTCCTTCCTCGTACTAACAAACAATCTTGTCATCACTAACTCTGTAACTATTCCTACTACTGTCAAAACTCATTCTCCGTTTAACTTTACTAACCCTGCCACAATCACTGGTTTAGTTATCCAACGATTATTCTCCGGTTAGGTGTTAGTATGTGTTCGTACAATGCATTTTCCGCACTACTCCCAGAATGGAACTTAAGCAGCTGCTAGCTTGTGACTACAACTGGCCCTGTCTTATGTAGCGATGTGGCCAAAAATTTTCCGTCAAAATTCACTTTCTTGGATACACCGAGAAGATAATACATAATCTTTCTTACCTGTTATTCCTGTTAGTCATTTATTTCAACTCTGGTAATCTGAATCTATGGATTTTGCTAGTAATTATAACAACGCTGAACATTTGCAAACCAAATCAACCACATAAACAAGCAGCAGTTGGCATTCACCGGTTCGGCTTTATTCCGCTCAGCTCGTATAGCCCCGTCCCGTTTTGTCTGGAGGAAAGTTCATGTCTAGATGTGATGAGGATTCCCCTGGCAGAGATATCACGTACACTATGCACGCATTCAAAAATCAACTTAGAATGTGTTCAAAAATGTCCAAAAACCAGCAGAGGTGCATTTCAAAATCATATGAACAATCGACAGACCGACGTGCGCTGGATGCTAGGTGCTTTGTAAAAGAAGGTTTTTTCCCCCTCATGAATATGAATCTGCCCTCTCCCCCCGCAATTGTTGCCTGGTTCAGATACAACTGTTTGCCGCCCCCCCCCTCCACTAGATCCAGGACTGCTGCGCACCCGTGAATGTGGCAGCTTGGGCGCGCCAGTAAAATTTTTCCAGGTACCCCATGTGGCTGGTTGCTGCTACTGCTGCTTGCACAGCCAACAGCCACATTCCTGTAGCCAGAAGCGGGAGAAGGTATTACTCGTATGCGTGTGCATGAGCCCGCTTGTAACTGCTTAAATGAATCTAATTTAAACAGTTGTGACGTCACACTCATCGCAGGCAATTCGTTGTTATGAAGCATTGCATAGTCTTCCTACAGCCTTTAACACATTTTGCTGTTGACAGACGCTTGTACGTGCACTGTGTTATTTTATATGGCGCATTTCGTTTGCAATTTAAGTTTTATTTTCATTTTTTTCTCTCGTTCATGTTTTAATGCTGCAGTATTATTCTGGAGTAGCGGGATACAGTAATATCCTTTGTTAGAGTATTGGTTCTTACCAGTCAAAGTTACACAAATTTAACAGGAAACTAAAACAACGAAAAATTTCCAGAATTCTAAAAAATTCCCTGGTTTTTCCTGGTTTTCTCCCGGATGAACAAATTCCCGGGTTTTTCCCAGATCTCCCGGTTGTCCCGGGTCGTATACACCATATCTTACAGATTGGGGAAAACAGCAACAGTATAGAAGATGCCAACATAAAATATGTTTAAGATCAGGTCAACTGCTTTTGGAATGGCAAGGGAGTGACAGACTGTCTGTCAATGCCAGTGTCAGCTTCTGACATGAAGAACCACTTTCAGGATTAAAAATTTGTGAAAAGTGGACTCTATAAATGACAACTGATGAATTGTGCATTACCAAATGTGCTCCACATCATTGCCCTGGAAGAAGATGGCAAGCAGATATTTTGCCTGCTTAAAGGCAAAATTCATGGAAATCCCTGGAAATTTAATTACTGTGTAATTCTTCCTTTGAATCACATTGATATGAAATGAAACCTTGTGCTTGCAGTTTAGTATGGAATCAAAGTGGCAACTGATGCAATAGCACTCATTGTCCTCCTCAAAAACCACAAAGAAAGGAAAAGGAAGATAATAGATTGCAATGTAGCGTTCATTGTAATTAGAGAGAGAGAACACAAGCACAGATATGATCAAAATGAGGAAGGAAATAGGACAAGCTTTTCTGTAACGAACAATCCCAGCAAATGCTATATCTATTTCAGAGGGGGAGAGGGAGGGACTATGACAACCCTAAATGTGGATGGCTCGATGTCGATTTGAATTCTGGTCCTTCTGAATATGAATCCAGTGTGCTAACTACAGTGTTCCCTGGTGCAGGGTGGAGTGGCTACGAGCCAGCAAGGTGCAAACAGGCGACGGAGGCGAGGTGGGAGCCCAAGAGGTTCCAGGGAAAGGCAGCTGCAAATCTAACAAGTTCTTACATTGAGGCATCTCAGCTGCTCGATAGACTCTATCAGTGGCCAGCTGGCCACTGAATTCCACTGTGCTGGCTGCTCACATTCCACACAATACTGATGCGGCTTTTGCCCCGAGCGTTTGCAGCATGTTCTTGACGATGCTGTGTGGCCCCGGCTGACACTCAGCTGAGTCACAGTAGGGGATGCCTACCATGTGAAGATGCCTAGTGTGGATACCTGCTGCACTCTGAGCAGTGGTCAGCCATGCTACTGGAGATAACCTGGTGTAGTCCACTGCAAATTGGGACTAATTGTGGGGAGGGACTTAGTGTATAGAGCTGTTGTCCATCTGTGGCCTCAAGCCAGTGACTTTTTATTGGCAGGTCCACGTGGTATCCTCATTTGGCAAAACCCTGTCGCCCCAATTCGGCTGCAAGACTAAGAATAAATCCATTACAAGAATTACTTGTACTTATTGTCAATAGCAGTGCACCATTCATTCATGCATATGCAGCACTATCAGTCACGTATCCAAAAAAATCCACTGCCACTGTCAGTTTGGACAACTGCCTTGCCCTTTGCTGCATTAGTATATGCAGTACTGCTGAGTTCACTGTTTCAACAAGCTAACCTACATCAAAACACTGCACTGGCCTTGTTGAATTATTACAGTGACAACATCCCGTGCTCGCCTGCTTTCATAGCTGTGGCAATGCACTGCTCAGATTTACTCTAATATGGCCATACATAAGAGTTGAGATAAACATGGGTATTTTTAAAAAAAAAAAAAAAAAAAAAAAAAAAAAAAAAAAAAAAAAAAAAAAAAAAAAAAAAACCCAGTGGGTCAAATTTAGTTTGTGGGTTTTCTTGTTTTTTCTATTTTTCACATTGACGATAGTTCAATTAAAATTCCTATTATTAACTTATTCAAAATGTAACCAATTCTTACAATTACTTTATTAGGCCCCTTTTCTTGCCCTGCTAGCACTGCATCCATTGAGAGGATCTTCTCCACCTACTGGCTTGTTTGGTCAAAATTAAGAAATAATTTAGGAGAGAAAGGACCTGACAAATTAGTGAAGATCTAAAAACATTCTGCATGCTTCAAAAAGAATGTACTTTACATTCATTATTAAAGTTTTTTTTCTGGTAGTGTACATCTTATTTATCTGTGTCTCTTATATTGCAAGAAAAGTTAAATACAATATTAATTAAAAAATTCTTCCGATATTAAATAGTTGCCTTTACTACATACGATAGCTTTTTTGAATTTGAGTAAGGCTAACTATATTGTGTTATACTACTTTACAAGCACCCCCCACCCCCCCTTACACACACACACACACACACACACACACACACACACACACACACACACGAACAAGACGCACCATTTTCATATCACACTACTTGTTTGTACAAATTACAAATAAATTTTATACCCAAAACAACTAGCAAGTTGCTGACGTGTTAGATACGGCATCAAATCTTTCTTACTAAGCTGCTTATTGCTATTTGCTTAGAAGTCTTCTTTTTGCACTTGTTTTCACTTCTGGCAATTTAAACCTTCATGGCTTGTCCCAGTGCTTCCTTTTTTCTTAATCCTAAATTTACACCTACTCTGCATTCACACTACAAAGTTATACTCTCACTCTCTCTTATGCTCTATGGATCCAGTCTACTAAAACCTGGAGTATTGGTGGTTTATGCTGATGACTGGCTCTCCACCTCAAAAGAATAAAAGCTACACGCACCAGAGTCAGAGCCACTGTAGCACTTGGTACTGCAGCACTCACAATCATTGTCATATGTCGTCATCCTTCTCTGAAATGCTCTACGTGTTGCATTAAGTGCTTGGCTGAAATGACCCCTTCCTGCACAGCAATAAATCATTCCAGGGAATGGATTAGGTCAGGTTCTAGAGTTTGATTAACAAATTTTACATTCTGCATTGGTAACAACTCTAAAGGCACATGCGGCAATTACAACTTTGTCTGTGAGATGTTCAATTGCACAATTCTTGTAATTGTGGCTAGTAGATGGAAGGTTCACCCTATGTCGCATGTAGTAACATTTACTAATAACCTACTTACCTTTTTAAAGTTCAATCCGTCTGGCCTCCATGAGCTTCCCCTGACTTCTATGTATTCCAAAGGCTCAATACGTGCTCACAAATCTTCTGCACTGAGGAAACTTTATAATCTTCTCACACCATGATGAGCTGCTATGCAATTACAAGAGGTGGTTTGCTAGCCTCAGAGCATACAGTGGAGCTGATCATAAAAGGTTTGGTGGCTAACACTATTTCCGCATGATTGACTGCTTCACAGGTTTTCATCTAGAATGACTGAGCATACTGACACATCACACAACCATAATCAACTTGAGATCACGCAAAATGCACTATAAAAAAAAAAAAAGAGCTCTTAAGTTCTGCCTACTTCCCATATTCTGTGACCAACATATCTAAAAATACTGAGCGCTTCCACAGTTCACTCATTTTGCTTTCTTACATACAGCAGCACAGCTTGCGACAGACTAATCGGAGCTGAAAATCTTGACAATTGAACTGAAGCAGCTAAGACATATGAACTAATATTCTCATTTATTTGCCTTGCACTTGCTGCTGGTATACACTAGACAGCAATACTCATGGTAAATAAAAGAAGAAGTGAAGATTAGGGTCTTATAGCCCACCAATGACAAGGAAGTGAGAGTACGAGCTCAGTGTATGCAGGTATCGGGAACGAAATAGCCCACATCCTTTTCAGGGGAACCGTTCTGGCATTTGCCTACATTTATTTGGAGAAATCACAGAAGTTTAAATTTCACACTGTGTCCCGGATGGTTCAGTGGTTACTGCACCTGTCTAGTATGCAGGAGAGCCCAGATTTGAGTCTCGGTCCAGTACACATTCTCGCTCATCGCCACCAATTCCACTTAACGTCCTGCGGCAGCTGACAGCAGTTATCCCCCTTCAATTTACATATAATTTTTCATAGCTGCAGATTCTGCACCGTGGTGTCTGTTCTTTTAGGCAAACATTATGCATTCACATATTTTGAGAATTTACACACACACACAC
The DNA here is from genome assembly GCF_023864345.2 of Schistocerca serialis cubense. NCBI lineage: Eukaryota > Metazoa > Arthropoda > Insecta > Orthoptera > Acrididae > Schistocerca > Schistocerca serialis. The sequence continues at coordinate 834,136,121 of NC_064640.1, forward strand.
ACACACACACACACACACACACACACACACACACACACAGTGTTTCCTAACAGGAAACATAGGTAAGTGAAAAGAACTGGAGAATAATGTAAAACCACCACCACCACCACCACCACCACCACCACCACCTTGCATCTGTGACATACAATGAAGAGCCAAAGAAACTAGTACACTTGCCTAATATCGTGTGGAATGTGTGGTTCATCCATAAAGGAGACCAAGTATAGAATACTAGTACAACCCATTCTTGAGTACTGCTCGAGTGTTTGGGATCCCCACCAGGTCGCATAAAAGGAAGCATCGAAGCAATTCACAGGCAGGCTGCTTGGTTTGTTACCAGTAGGTTCGATCAACAAATGATTATTACTAAGGTGCTTCATGAACTGAAATGGAAATCCCTGGAGGGAAGACCACATTCTTTTTGTGAAATACTATTGAGAAAAGTCAAAGAATCAGCATTTGCTGCTGACTGAAGAATGATTCTGCTGCCATCAATGTAGTACATTTTGCTTAAGGACCATGACAATAAGATAAGAGATAGTACAGTTCATATGGAGGCACGTAGACAGTTGCTTTTTCCCTTGCTCTATTTGCAAGTGGACAGGAAAGGAAATGATTAGTGTTGGTACAAGGTACCTTCTGTCATGCACCATAAGATGGCTTGCCGAGTACGTATGTAGACATAGAGCTTGAAAATTCAACTGCCTTGAATCACTGACACAGAAGAGCAATACAGTATAATAAAATAAAAAGAAAATTAGAAATAGAACATGAGCATTATCACAAGAAGAAACACCTGACTCAGAATTGTTACGCAGTGCAAAAAGGAATGGTAAAAGGCAGGGTTGGGGGCACGGAAGGGTATGAGGGATTGGGGAAGGGATGGAGAAAGGGTGATGTTGTAAAATGGTAGTAACTCTACCAGATGACTCACCTTGTTTATGTCTCTGCAATCGATACCTGCTTGGCTCAGTGCTTCTTCTATGGGGGCAGTGCACATTTTCACAGCTGCACTAATCAAATTTTCAAATCGTGCTCTCGTCACATTGTAGCTGAAGTCTGTTCCTTCGCACAGAGACTCAATAAAACAATGAGCTGTACTCATTGTGGACAAAATGTGTTTGCACTGCTCTGCAGCATTGTACAATTTAGCCATAGCACGCTGACTATCATTTGGATCCAGCTTCCATTTTCTGCAATAAGAAGAAAGTATTATGTTTAAATGGCCCACACATATTGAATAATGGTATCACTAGTCAGTGTTCCTTCTTTTATTAAAAAATTGGAAAGCGAACAGTTAAGGTTGTTATAGTAGTTTTTCACCACAACAACTGCTCAGTTTTTGATGTGTTCCAATAAGAAACTCTATAGTAGAATTAAGGGAACTGATAATTACATATCAAAAAGATAGATTACTACTCACCACATATGGGAGGTGCTTGGTGGCAAACAGGCACACTGAAAGAAGACTGTTTGACACTGTAAGCTAAAATACTAAGTCCTTTGTCAGATGTAGACAATCTCTCTCTCTCTCTCTCTCTCTCTCTCTCTCTCTCTCTCTCTCTCTCTCTCTCTCTCTCTCCTCCCCGCCCCCCTCCATCTACACACTATGGCCCAATGTCTCCACTGTTTAAAAATACACACATTTAGACTGTATCTCTTAATACATGGTGTTCTGCATTTATTGTAGCACCACAAAAGGCAGAGATGACAAAAAGGGGGAAAAAAAATGAAATGGCAAAACTTAATTGTGTGCTGGTTCACAGCCACCATAAGAGGCTCATACCAATTGATAAGACCCAATGATTTAACAGGATATTTAAGGTACCTAGATTAAAAGACAGCCAAGTCCATTTCTTTTGAACATGGACTTCCAAGCAGCATTAAAGCTTCCATAAAATGTGTACACGTTGTTAAGTAAAACGCAATAATATCCTTCAAAATCAATGATGAGTCTATTCAAAAATAACGCCAAAATTGCATTTCAATGCAAAACACCCAGCTTCAGAGACGATCGCTTCAAAAACTAGCCAACTAACTGTAAAGTTCTTACAAGTCCGTTATGCAGGAGACCATGTTCATATAAGCAGACACCTGACTGCACATGAGCATGGAAGACAGTGTTGTTCGGAAGTGGATTTTCTTTAGTTTTGAGTCTAAATATCCTGATATCTGTGACCTGATTTTATATAGGTTACAAACAAATATTCTGTTATGGAATATCATTCATATAAGTGATAAAAACATTCTCTTCCCTGGAAACGGGAGGGGGGGGCAGGCAATAGTGTATAGAACACTTGTGAGACCCATTATTGAGTACTGCTAGAGTGTTTGGGATCCACATCAGGATGGATTAAAGGAAGACATCAAAGCAATTCAAAAGCGTGTCGGTAGATTTGTTACCAGTAGGTTCAATCAACATGAAAGTATTGCAGAGGTACTTCGTGAACCCACATGGTAATCCCCGGAGGAAAGCTGGCATTCTTTTCCTGAAACACTACTGAGAGAACTTAGAGAATCAGCATCTGCAGCCAACTGCAGAACAATTCTACTGCCACCAACATAGCATCACATATGGACTGCACAGACAATGTAAAAGAAATTAGGACTCGTATGGTAGCATATGAACAGTCATTTTCCCCTCACTCTGTTTGCAAGTGGAACAGGAAAGCAAATGACTAACATTCGTACAAGTTACCCTCTGTCAGGCACCATTAGGTGGCCTGCAGAGTATGTATGTAGATGCAGAACAGAGGAGGTTGCAAGGTATTATGTTATTTCTTTCTCAGTACGGGAAATTTTAAAGACCAACATAATTTTTTAAATTTTCGTTTCTTCTAAAAATACCACGCAATGCCTGCTCCTAGCAGCTGACTATCTGAGCAATTTAGACAGAAGTCTGGCACTGAACATAATGTCCTGGCTTTGAAGGTGTCTTTCCTGTGGTGTTACCACACCATTGGCATTTGTAGCACCACATTAGATTGGGTACCTAAAGTTTTACTTTTAGTATAATAAATAAAACCTTGATGAGTTCTAGGATAGCCAACTGAATGTTACGATGAAGGCAACAGTTCTCTACAGTTCACCATTCACTTACATCATCAAATTCCTCTCTTCTGTTATGCTTCCGATTCCCCACTACTTTTTCAGTTCAGCAGTGTCAATGTCCATGACGTCCCTACAACTTACAAGGCCTTATGGTAGCTGAGGGTATCGTGTTTTTCTACTCCACAACAAAGACATTCTGACAAGATTGTGCCTTTCAACAATGATCAAAGTTCAATTTCCTGGTGCAGTTCCAGAGGGTTTTGGTGACTGCTAATGACCCACCCGTAACGTGGAGATATTTCTTTCGTCTTAGTTGGGATCCACATGCATTCCCACAAACAGCTTGGGTTCTGTACAGTCCACCCAGATAGAGAGCACTGACTGCCTATGTAGGTGTTATCAAACTACGGTGTGGCAGGTTCACCTGAGGTTACCACTAACGACCATTTCGCCTCAATGGTCATCCATCCCATCAGCACACATCTATAAAGTCTTTTCTTCTTCTTCTTTTTTTTTTAGAGAGAGGGAGGACATTATGTTTCAATTGTCATAGCCATGTAGTGTACCAATTAAGTAAACCTGGCACAAATAATGCTGGGCAAGCCAGTAATCAACAGACTGCACAAAGATTGGCCTAGTTGGTTGGTTTAAAAGAGTGAGGAAGGGACCAAACTATGAGGTCATCGGTCCACTGTTCCAAAGGAAACAATGCCACAAGGGTGAGAGTAAGACAATGAGACAAGACCAAACAGAATGAAAGGAAAAATGACAACGACTGAAGGTCAACACACTTAAATGGACAAAAGGGGACAAGAAAACCACAAAGACGCAAAAAACAGGTAGAAGATCTTAAATCAAAAAAGCACGTTACCATGGCTGGCTGACAATGAGGATAAAAAGGAAAAGCCAGCCACTCTGCAACACATTAAAACCCCCACCCTGAAAGCACGAGGGTGGAGGACACACAGGGATGAAGGACATGTGCTAAAACTTGGAGAAAATGATAAAACACACCCTCAAGAATAAAATGTAAAACTAAAGCTGCTGTTGAGGCATTATTGCCCAACACTGAAGGTAGGGTGCTGGGAAGGTTAAAAGTCCGCTGCAGAGCGGCGGAAAGTGAGCAGTCCGGCAAGAGATGGACGACTGTCATTTGTGAGCCACAGTGACACTGAGGTGGGTCATCACGAAGGAGGAGGTAACCATGAGACAGCCACGTATGGCCAATGGGGAGCCGACAGAGAAACACAGAGTCCCTGTGAGAGGCACGCACAGAAGTCTTCCACACATTCGTAGTTTCCTTAAGGGCACGCAGAGGCACGCACAGAGGTCTTACACACATTCGTAGTTTCCTCAAGGGCACGCAGCTTGCTGTGCGTACTGAGGTTATGTCATTCTGTCTCCCAAAGCCACAAAACCTTGCGGCGTAATACTGAGCTCAGGTCAGTTTCAGAGAAGCCGATCTCCATAAGCGGTTTCTGCATAGCCCGTTTAGCCAACCTGTCGGCAAATTCATTGCCTGGGATTCCTACTTTACCTGGGGTCCGGACAAACACCACTGAATGACTGGACCATTCCAGGGCATAGACGGACTCCTGGATGGTCACTACCAAAGGATGATGAGGGTAGCACTGGTCAGTAGCTTGTAGACTGCTCAAGGAATCAGTACACAGGATAAATGACTCACTTGGGCATGAGTGGATGTGCTCAAGAGCACGAGATATGGCCGCCAGCTCTGCAGTGAAAACACTGCAGCCATCACGCAAGGAATGCTGCTCTATATGTCCTCCGTGACCATAGGCAAAGCCAACATGACCATTAGCCATCGAGCCATCGGTGTAAACCACTTCGTGGCCCCGGTACATGACGAGAATCGAAGCTGCAGCCTAGATGTACACGACTGAGGTGTTCGTGAATGAACCTCAAGTGTAGGTGGTGAAGGTAACAACTGAAGTTCAGACAGAAGGGTCTGAACACGAACTGCAAGTGTAAGCCCTGACCTGGGCCGCCGATGCAGGAGATGAACCGCCACGGGCAGGAAAAGGAGACCGAAATTCAGATGCGCAAGAGAACTACAAACGTATGCAATGTAACTGGAGAGCAACTGTGCACGCCTAACCTGCAATGGAGGGACTCCGGCCTCCACCAGGACACTATTCACCAGACTCGTCCTAAAAGTGTCTGTCACTAGGCAAACGCCACAGTGGTGCACTGGGTCGAGCAAACGCAATGCTGAGGGTGCAGCCGAACCATAAACCAGACTCCCTTACTCAAGGCGGGATTGAACAAGGGCTCTGTAGAGCTGCAGTAGCGTACAGCGATCTGCACCCCAATTGGTGTTGCTCAGGCAGCGAAGGGCATTGAGGTGCTGCCAGCATTTCTGCTTAAGGTGACTGAGTTGAGAAAGCCAAGTCAATCGGGCGTCAAAAAACAGTTCTAAGAATCGATATGTCTCCACTACAGTGAATGGATCGACATTAAGGTGAAGTTCTGGTTCCAGATGAACAATACAACACCAACAGAAGTGCATTATACACGACTTTGCGGCCGAAAAATGGAAACCGTGGGCTAGAGCCCATGACTGCGCCTTGTGGATGGCACCCTGTAGGCACCACTCAGCAACACCAATACTGGTGGAACAGTGTGAAATTCAGAAGTCGTCTGCATACAGAGACAGTGGGATGGATGGCCCTACAGCTGCTGCTACACCATTAGCGGCAACTAAAGATGGAGATACACTCAATACGGAGCCCTGCGGGACCCCTCTCTCCTGGAAATGGGGTGAACTATGGGAGGCATCAACCTGGACACGGAAAGTATGAAGTGTCAGGAAATTTTGGATAAAAAAACAGGAGTGGGCCTCTGAGACCACACTTGTATAATGTGGCAAGGATATGATGTTGCCAGGTGGTGTCATATGCTTTTTGTAAATCAAACAAGATGGCACCTAGGTGTATGCATCTGGAAAAGGCTGTTCGGATGGCAGACTCTTGGGACACAAGATTATCAGTGTTAGAGCAACCCTGGCGGAAGCCGCCCTGGCATGGAGTCAGTAGACCACGTGACTCCAGGAGCCAACACAACCACAGACACACCATACACTCCAGGAGCTTACAAAGAACATTGGTGAGGCTGATGGTCCGATAGCTATCCACTTCAGGCGGGTTTTTACCAAGTTTAAGCATCGGAATGATGGTGCTCTCCCACCACTGGGATGGAAAGACGAGACGCACCAGATCCGATTGAAGATGACAAGGAGATGTCACTTGTAGTCAGATGAGAGATGTTTAATCATCTGACCATGGATTTGATCTGGCCCAGGAGCTGTGTCAGGGCAATGTGCAAGGGCACTGAGGAGCTCCCACTATGTAAATGGGGCGTTATAGGGTTCACTGTGGGGTGTAGCGAACGAGAGGGCTTTCCTTTCCATCCACCGTTTAAGGGTGCAAAAGGGGGGGGGGGGGGGGTTAGATCACCGAAGCAGAGCCTCAAGCATAGTGCTCAGCAATCGCGTTAGCGCCGGTTGACAACACACCATTGATGTTAATGCCAGGGACACCTGTTGGGATCTGGTACAAAAAAGACGTCTGATCTTCGTCCAGACTTGGGAAAGTGACGTACGGCATCCAATGGATGAGACTTATCTCTCCCAACACTCCTCCATCCATAATTTGATAATCTGGCGAACGCCGACAAGGAGCCGCTTAAAGGCTATGAGGTGATCCAGGGAAGGGTGCCACTTATCCTGCTGTAGAGCTCGCTGATGCTCCTTAATTGCCTCAGTGACTTCTGTCAACCACCTAGGGGGCATCTAAAAGAGCGAGGGATTGCATTTTCCTCTGCATTAACGACTGTTGTAGTCTCCTGCTCAACCATCACACCCATGTTACCCTGTGGGGGAGAGTCAATGGTGCCCACAGAGGTGAAAGTTTCCCAGTCCACCTTGTTTAAAAACCCATCTGGATAAGTGACCGTTGGCCTGATGCCAGGGCAGTGACAGGAAGATGGGGAAGTGGTCACAACTGCACAGGTCGTCATGTGCTCTCCAGTGGATAGATGGGAGACGTCCTGGGCTGCAAATGGATAAATCAATGGCTGAGTAACTACCATGAGCCACAATAAAATGTGTGGTGGCCCCAGTATTTACGAGGAAGAGGTCGAACTGAGACAGTAAAGCTTCGACATCACTGCCTTGGCCACTAAGCACGGTGCCACCCCACAAGGGGTTATGGGTGTTAAAATATCCATAAAGTAGGAAAGGTTTAGGGAGTTGATTAATCAGTGCAGCTAATACATTCAGGGGTATTGCACCATGTGGAGGAAGATATACATTGCAGACAGTTATTTCCTGTGTCGCCCTTATGCTGACGGCCTACTGAGTTTAGGACATAAATGCAAACTCCAGCTGACACATTATTATAGTTGCTACGGTTCCTGTAATATCCCTTATAGCCATGGAGGGATGGGGTCCGCACTGCCGGGAACCAGGTGTCCTGGAGTGCAATGCAGATAGCAGGTGTCAAGCTTAACAGTTGCCGTAGCTCAGCCAGGTGGTGGAAAAAGTCACCGTGATTCCACTGAAGGATGACATCATGAGACTGGGAAATCAGTACCCAGAACAATCACCTCTGGCCGTTATAACGGCCTTGATATGCCTGGGCATTAAGTCAAACAGAGCTTGGATGGCATGTACAGGTACAGCTGCCAATGCAGTTTCAACACAATACCACAGTTCATCAAGAGTAGTGACTGGTGTATTGTGACGAGCCAGTTGCTTGGCCACCATTGACCAGACGTTTTCAATTGATGAGAGATCTGGAGAATGTGCTGGCCAGGGCAGCAGTCGAACATTTTCTGTATCCAGAAAGGCCTGTACAGGACCTGTAACATGCGGTTGCGCATTATCCTGCTGAAATGTAGGGTTTTGCAGGGATCGAATGAAGGGTAGAGCCACGGGTCGTAACACATCTGAGATGTAACGTCCACTGTTCAAAGTGCCGTCAATGTGAACAAGGTGTGACCGAGACGTGTAACCGATGGCAGCCCATACCATCACGCCGGGTGATACGCCAGTATGGCAATGACGAATACACGCTTCCAATGTGCTTTCAGTGTGATGTCGCCAAACACGGATGCGACCATCATGATGCTGTAAACAGAACCTGAATTCATCCGATAAAATGATGTTTTGCGATTCGTGCACCAAGGTTTGTCGTTGAGTACACATTCGCAGGCGCTCCAGTCTGTGATGCAGCGTCAAGGGTAACCGCAGTCATGGTCTCCGAGCTGATAGTCCATGCTGCTGCAAACGTCGAAGTGTTCATGCAGATGGTGGTTGTCTTGCAAACGTCCCCATCCGTTGACTCAGGGATCGAGACATGGCTGCATGATCCGTTACTGCCATGCGGATAAGATGCCTGTCTTCTCGATTGCTAGTGATACGAGGCCACTGGGATCCAGCATGGCGTTCCGTATTACACTCCTGAACCCACCGATTCCATATTCTGCTAACAGTCATTGGATCTCGACCAACGCGAGCAGCAATGTAGTAATACGATAAACTGCAAGCGCGATAGGCTACAATCCGACCTTTATCAAAGTCGGAAAAGTGATGGTACACATTTCTCCTCCTTACACGAGGCATCACAACAACGTTTCACCAGGCAACGCCGGTCTACTGCTGTTTGTGTATGAGAAATTGGTTGGAAACTTTCCTCATGTCAGCACGTTGTAGGTGTCACCACCGGCGCCAACCTTGTGTGAATGCTCTGAAAAGCTTATCATTTGCATATCACAGCACCTTCTTCCTGTCAGTTGAATTTCGGGTCTGTAGTACGTCATCTTCGTGGTGTAGCAATTTTTATGGCCAATAGTGTAGGTCCTCAGCAGATGCGAGCATCTCCACCTCATCCCCAGATGCAGACCTTGTAGGTAGCGGTGGTGTGGGTGCCACCATAATTTCCTTGGTCATAGAGGTCTTCTTTGTGGACTTTCCTCTCTGCTCCTTGGGTCTCTCTGGCTGAGAGGGTTTCACTAATTCAGTCTCCGGGACTCAGGATGATTGTGAAACCCTACAACCAGCTACTTTTGGGCACTTCGGCCACTGGCGGCATCATCTTTCCCACTAGCAGAAAGCTGCGAAGGGAGTGACCCAAGGGATCCCTTCCTGGCGAGAGGAGCCGAAGAAGACTTACACTTCTCCAGCTGAGAAGTGGGGCTGGTGTCCCCGATGGTTGGTGGGGCAGTGCTCCCGAGGTAGGCGATGCGGGAGCAACAGGAGGGAATTGCCGCCCCCCCCCCCCCCCCCACCATCAAGGGGGCAGGTGTAGCCTTCTGGCTCCAAGAGTCGAGTGGAATTCGTGGAACTGATGGAGCTACAACTGTTTTCATAGCGGCAGCGTGTGAGGTGGTCATAGCCACAGGATGTAGGCGCTCATATTTTCTCTTAGCCTCAGTCCAGGTCAGTCAGTCCAGGGTCTTGTATTCCATAATTTTCCTCTCTTTCTGTAAAATCCTGCAGTCTGGCGAGCAAGGTGAATGATGCTCACCCCAGTTGACACAGATGGGAGGCTGGGCACATGGAGTATTGGGATGTGATGGACATCCATAATCTCAACATGTGACGTTGGAAGTAGAGCGGGAAGACATATGGCCAAACTTCCAGCACTTAAAGCACCGCATCGGGACAGGGATAGAGGGCTTTACATCACAGCGGTAGACCACCACCTTGACCTTCTCAGGCAATGTATCACCCTCGAAGGCCAAGATGAAGGCACCGGTGGCAACCTGATTATCCCTTAGACGCCGGAGGACATGCCGGACGAAATGTACACCTCGCTGCTCTAAATTGGCACACAGCTCATCTTCAGACAGTAAAAGAAGGCCTCTGTGGAATATAGTACCCTGCACCATATTTAAGCTCTTATGTGGTGTGATGGTAACAGAAACATCCCCCAACTTTTTACAAGTGAGTAAAGCCCATGGCTGGGCAGAGGATGCTATTTTTATCAAGACTGACCCAGAACGCATTTTGGACAAGCCCTCCACCTCCCTAAACTTGTCCTGTAAATTCTCTACAAAAAACTGTGACTTCATTGAAACAAAGGAGTCCCCATCAGCTCTCGTACGTACGAGGTACCGGGGTGAATAAGGTTCGCTGCCATCCTTAGCCTGGCGTTCCCCCATGGTGTGGCCTGGGAGGGGAATGATTTAGGGTCAGAATTTCTTGCATTGTACTGAGACGTGGAACTCTTAGAGACTGCTGGTGGCTGATCACCGCCAAGTGATGATGTGGTACGCTTCATTGCGCATCATCTGCCCCGATGCCACCCACTCTGACCAGGGGGCCTCCCCACGGGCGCCACCCAGCCACAGCAAAGGCCACCTGGCACGATGGCCATTGCCGGGAGTCCTGATGCCCCAGAGTGACAGGCATATCCCTGGCATATGTTGGGAGTTAACAGCGCAGGCATCAGCAGAGCCGTCCCCGTTTTGTCAGGGGGCTACAACCAACAGGGTAAATGGTGGCCCCACCACAATGGACTGGCTGCCATGCTGGATATGAGGTGCAAAGAAGTCCATGGTCATCGTTGGTGCAGAAAGCGACACTGCACAGTGCATGGTGGAAAACACATCCAGGAAGGTTCCTTGTCCAAGAGATGGAGGATGAGCTGGACTACAATGCGACGGCGAGGAAGTGGGCTTAAGATCTCTATAGACAATGGACAGGATAAACCGTGTAAGGCGCCCTTCCCCAATTGGCTCACTCTTTGGGAAAATTTTGAAAAATGGAGGTCAAACCCCACAGGGGAACACCCCATAGAGGCCAAAACGCATGAGACTCATTTTTGTCACCTCTTAGGACAGACAGGAATACCTCGGGCCTATTGTAATCCCTGGACCCGCAGGGGGGAGTGTGTGTAGTGATCGGCCGTATACGGTAGGTCGATTAGAGCGCTAACTATCACTAGTAGCTGTTGTAACGTTCATACTGTAAGCAAAGACACATTTTTATCATAGCAATTCATCAACACATTTCTTTATTCGTTTGAATTTTTTAAGTGATAGAATGACGACGGAATAAGAGAGATAAAAATTGGAAGTGTAAAACTATGTGAAATGGTGTGATTTACATTTAATATTTTAAAAATTACGTTCAAATCCTCTGCTTGTAACTTCTTGTTATGCATATTAGAGTGCACAAGTAAAGGTGGCTGTCAGCAACAAATAAGACAAAGTAGATGAGTGTAGGCTTTCACAGGACACAAACGGGGGAAACTGGAGGACACTTCAGATTTGCATGTTCAAGATGATACATGTAAATAAAGTATAGCTATTAAGAAATGGAAAATGAGACTAAAATCATAAAATATGGATTTATGTGAGGATTAATGGTGTGAGTGGTCACGAAAACAAATCTGTTATACAATAGAGAGACTTTCATTGACAAAGAAATCATGTGATCACAAGGTGTGTAAAGATACTACTAAAGTGCACTGCTATAAATTAACATTATATGCAGCAAGACTATTTTCTAATACTCTTAATATGCTCCTTGTTATTATTATGTATAAAACATTAACTCCAGCAGCTTACTCATGCAGAAATAATATATGAAAAGGAAGATTTGTTACATATATTAAGACAGAACACAAGTTCAAAAACATTAAGGCAAGTAGTTTTTGAAGTAATCAGCATACAGAGAAGTGTATCTGTGAATTATATAGATACCCACAAGGAAATTTTAAACTACACTCCTGGAAATGGAAAAAAGAACACATTGACACCAATGTGTCAGACCCACCATACTTGCTCCGGACACTGCGAGAGGGCTGTACCAGCAATGATCACACGCACGGCACAGCAGACACACCAGGAACCGCGGTGTTGGCCGTCGAATGGCGCTAGCTGCGCAGCATTTGTGCACCGCCGCCGTCAGTGTCAGCCAGTTTGCCGTGGCATACGGAGCTCCATCGCAGTCTTTAACACTGGTAGCATGCCGCGACAGCGTGGACGTGAACCGTATGTGCAGTTGACGGACTTTGAGCGAGGGCGTATAGTGGGCATGCGGGAGGCCGGGTGGACGTACCGCCGAATTGCTCAACACGTGGGGCGTGAGGTCTCCACAGTACATCGATGTTGTCGCCAGTGGTCGGTGGAAGGTGCACGTGTCCGTCGACCTGGGACCGGACCGCAGCGACGCACGGATGCACGCCAAGACCGTAGGATCCTACGCAGTGCCGTAGGGGACCGCACCGCCACTTCCCAGCAAATTAGGGACACTGTTGCTCCTGGGGTATCGGCGAGGACCATTCGCAACCGTCTCCATGAAGCTGGGCTACGGTCCCGCACACCGTTAGGCCGTCTTCCGCTCACGCCCCAACATCGTGCAGCCCGCCTCCAGTGGTGTCGCGACAGGCGTGAATGGAGGGACGAATGGAGACGTGTCGTCTTCAGCGATGAGAGTCGCTTCTGCCTTGGTGCCAATGATGGTCGTATGCGTGTTTGGCGCCGTGCAGGTGAGCGCCACAATCAGGACTGCATACGACCGAGGCACACAGGGCCAACACCCGGCATCATGGTGTGGGGAGCGATCTCCTACACTGGCCGTACACCACTGGTGATCGTCGAGGGGACACTGAATAGTGCACGGTACATCCAAACCGTCATCGAACCCATCGTTCTACCATTCCTAGACCGGCAAGAGAACTTGCTGTTCCAACAGGACAATGCACGTCCGCATGTATCCCGTGCCACCCAACGTGCTCTAGAAGGTGTAAGTCAACTACCCTGGCCAGCAAGATCTCCGGATCTGTCCCCCATTGAGCATGTTTGGGACTGGATGAAGCGTCGTCTCACGCGGTCTGCATGTCCAGCACGAACGCTGGTCCAACTGAGGCGCCAGGTGGAAATGGCATGGCAAGCCGTTCCACAGGACTACATCCAGCATCTCTACGATCGTCTCCATGGGAGAATAGCAGCCTGCATTGCTGCGAAAGGTGGATATACACTGTACTAGTGCCGACATTGTGCATGCTCTGTTGCCTGTGTCTATGTGCCTGTGGTTCTGTCAGTGTGATCATGTGATGTATCTGACCCCAGGAATGTGTCAATAAAGTTTCCCCTTCCTGGGACAATGAATTCACGGTGTTCTTATTTCAATTTCCAGGAGTGTATTTATAAGGAATCTGGATTCCTTACTGTGCTATTTGTCAGGCAGCAGCAAGCAGTTAATGGTCTGTGGTGACTTCAATGCACATTTTCTAAAGGATCCTGATAGGAAAAATAGGGAACTTTATTTGGATCACACAATTTGATTCCAGTAATTAACTTTCCAACACAGATGGATAAAGGCTGTAGGACCCTAATTGGTTTTAAAGCTGGAAGCCAGAAAAATACCGTTTACCCAGTAACAAATGCTCTCTCTGAACATGATGCACTGTTTGTTAGGATAAATTACCTAGTGCCTTACAGTATGGATACACTTAAGTGGAAATCAGAATAATTAATGCCTCCACAACAGATGTTTTTAAGAACAGCTTACAAGAGATAACCCGAGATGAAATTTATGCTGAACCAAATGCTAAATTAAATGTTATCTATTCCATGGTAAATTCATTTAATTATTTGAAAATACCTTTCCATATGTGCTAATTAGAAAGAATATTAAATGGCCATATGAAAACCATGGATCACTACAGCGATTAAAATATCATCTTCAAGGAAAAGGAAAATGTACCTATTAGCAAGAACAAGTATTGATCCAGCTGTAGTTGCACACAACAAAACTACTCAAAATTACTAAGAAAAATTATTAAAAATTCAAGAAACCTTCACATCACGTCAGAAATCAGTAATTCTGACAACAGACTTGGGGCTTTATGGAATGCAGTGAAACGAGAGACAGGACAACGAGGCACAGGATATCACCACTACTAAACTGAATGGCAGTGATGTAATGATGAGTCACAGGTAGTAAGTGCATTTAATAATTGGTAGAAAGTATAGGGACAAACAGTTAAAGGGGAAAATCACAGCAGTGTGTTTAAACTCTCATAAAATTCAATCATATGAATGTATTACCAACTTCTCCTTCTGAAATTCAGAAAATTATCCATACTCTTGAAAATAAAAGCTCATCTGGTTTAGATAGTGTTTCCAATACAATATTATAAAGTTTTGTTCCAATATAAAAAGCTTGGTCTTATCTGAAATATGTGATGTATCACTAACATAACTCATTTTTCCAAAGAGACTGAAATATTCTGTTGTCAAACCTCTCTTTAAGAAAGGTGATAAAAAGAGATGTCAGTTCAATAACTACTGACCAGCTTCACTGCTGACACCATTTTCCAAAATGTTTGAGAAAGTGATGTATTCTAGAATATTATCTCACCTTAGCAGCACTGATATCCTCAACGAACCACAGTTTGGGTTTCAGAAGAGTTGCTCTACTGAGAATGTCATTTACATATTCCCTTGCCAAATTTTACGAGCACTAAATAATAAAATAGGTCCGTCTGGTATTTTCTGCAACTTATCTAAGGCATCTGATTATGTGAATCGCAGCATTCTCTTAGATAAATTGGAGTTTAGTGGGATTGATGGTATAACCAACCAATCAATGCCATAGCTACACAAAAGACTGCAGAAGTTGTACTTTGTAAGTCTAGCAATATATTCCAGGGATTTAATTTTGGAACTCTTAAAACAGCTTAGTTCAGCTGCATTTGCACTTAGAATCATTGTAAACCTTGGGGAGACAAATCAGTAAGGTGACATATTTTGCATACTTTAATTCAATAATGTCATATGGAATAATGTCCTAGGGTAACTCATCTTTCTTTTGTAAGTCTTCGTTGCTCAAAAATGTGGGGCCAGAATATTACGTAATGTTCACTCATGATCATTTTGAAGACATTTGTTTAACTCTAGCAATACCAACACATTTTTCCTGACAGTTGCCCTAAAAAAATTTTTAAACAGAAATATTCATTATTTGTTCTTTACTTGCATCAACAACATACTTTTTAAATACATACTAATATGTAAGTAGGGTCCAGAACCTGAAAACATCTTTTACCAAACTCTTAGTAATATCAACGCACTTTCAGTAATGTGGGCTATCAATGAGTGCTACTTTAAGCACGCCATAAAAATAATTTAAGAAATGGAAATTTCATCAAGATTTTTATTTACAACATACTACTTAAATAGTTACTGATGTGCAAGTATGGACCTAAACCTGAAAATATTTAGTATGACATTCACTGGGAAAGTGACATCTAATCCTAAGATTTAAATTTTTGGGGTAAGTTTAACTGAAAATTTTAAAGCATTTACAGAATCTGGCCAATTTATTATCCAACAATTACTGCAAAGCATGATGGGAACGTCGTCAAAGATAGACACTACTCCAAGAGGTAGACCGAATGGCAAATCCTCCGTTGTTCGTAGAAACAATGCAAAGGGGTCAAAGGATTTTGGAGGACCCCAACCAACATGTATGCAGCCCTCAACACTGAAATTTAAGAAAGCAACTATGTTTGCAACCCTAAATGTAAACTCTCTAATTAAAGTAGGAAAATTGAAATTATTGATTGAAAAGCTGAACCAGAAAGAAATTTTAATATGTGCATTACAAGAAACAAGGTTTTTAGATGAAACTGCTTTAGATTTTGAAAACTATCGTTTATTTAAAGGAAAACCAGGTAAAATCTTAATGAAACAAATGCCATACCTGGGAACAGCATTTCTGGTACATCACTCAATTTTAGATTCAGTTACTAACTTCTACTCGAGTTCTGAGAGACTATCCATTCTTGAGATTAAATGTAAAAACAAAGGATACTCTATAATCAACTGCCATGCACCCATAAACCAGGACAACAAAAATAACCCGGAGAAAGTTGAAGAATTTTGGGAGATACTTGAAATGGAACTGGATAGATGCTCAAAGAAGAACATAAAAATGTTAGTAGGCGATTTTAACGCACAAATAGGAAGGGAGAAAAAATACCATGGAACAGTAGGCCTCTTCCCAGGTCACAAAAGAACTTCAAAAAATGGAGAAAGGCTTATAGAGGTATGTAGGCATTTCAACTTGAAAATAATGACAACACATTTCAAAAAGCTGAGCCGAAAAACTAAAACATGGAGATCACCAAATCCACTTCTCGGAGAATTCCAAATTGACCATGTGGCTATCTCACTTCATTGTCAAGAAGAAATTCAAAACACTAAAGTGCTGAAAAGCCTTGATGTTGATTCAGACCACTATTTGACTACGATTAAATTCAGACCACTCCCATTTCGAAAAGAGAAGAAAACCTTTTACAAAATTCCAAAATATAACACAGAAACGTTAAAAAATGAAGAAATTAAACAACGATTTCAAAGAGCATTGCACAAAGATAGCGATGGCATATCCACAATAAATAAGGAAGCGGGATGGGAGGAGATCAAAAACGAAATAGTTGAAATAGCAAAAGAAAATTGTCTCGTGAAAAGAGTAAGAAGACATCCATGGTGGGACAATGAATCTGATGAGAACCTGGAGAAGAGACAGAAATTGTGGCAGAAATGGAACTCCACAAAAGATCCTCAAGATCTTGACAATTTTAAAATCCAGAGAAGAGAAACAGCTAAGCTTTTCCGTAATAAAAAAAGAAGACAATTTCAGGATAACCTAGAACAGATTGAGGAAGACTTTAAAAGAAATAATTCTAGAGATTTCTACAAAACTTTTAGAAAACAGCTAACCAAATACCAATCCCCAAATTTATGTTTTAAAGATGAAGAGAACAAGCTAGGTTTGACAAACAAGACTAATTGTGAAATATTAGCAAAATATTTCGAGAATCTACTAAATTGTGAACCACCCAAAGATAAAATGAGTTTTGAAAACCACCGAAATACTAATACCGAGTCAAAACCTCCAGACGCTGAAGAAATAAAACACATAATACACAGTCTAAAAAACAATAAAGCCCCAGGTGAAGACTCCATAGTACCAGAAATCCTAAAAATAATGGATACCAACCTCCCACAAGTTTTGGAACATATGTTTAAGAAGATCTGGGACGAAGAAAGAATTCCTGAAGACTGGCAGTGTGCCCTGATACACCCACTACACAAAAAGGGGGATAAGATGAATGTTAATAATTATAGAGGGATCTCGCTACTACCAGTAGGATACAAAATTTTGTCAAGGAAATTACTTCAAATCGTGGAGCCAGTTCTGGATAAAAAAATAGGTGAATATCAAGCAGGTTTTAGACAAGGTAGATCCTGTGTTGAACAAATATTTAACCTGAAAACACTAATTCGTTACAGAATCTCAAGAGGCCAGAGATTTGCAATAGTATTTGTAGATTTCAAAAAAGCATACGACTCGGTAGATAGAGAAACATTACTGAAAGTATTGGAAGAATTTGGGGTCGATACGAAAACAATTCAAATTATCAAACAGACGCTAACAAACAGTAAGGCCAAAGTTAAATTTATGGGTGAAATTTCAATGAAGTTCGAAATTAAAACAGGTGTTAGACAAGGTGATGGTTTATCCCCAATCCTCTTCAACTGCGTACTGGAAAAGATATTGAGAATATGGAAAGAAGAACTCAAAGGCACCAAGAATGACATCAGAATTGGAACAAAAAAAGAAAAAATAGAAGTGGACTGTTTAGCTTTTGCAGACGATCTGGCAATAATTACAGAAAACGAAGAAATAGCTCAGAACTACCTGGAGAAACTACAAGAAGTTTCGGCCAGAGCTGGACTGCAGATTTCATTTGAAAAAACCGTGTATATGTCTAATCATAGAAATAACAAGAAAAATCTTATTACTAAATACGGCAATATTAAGAGAGTAGAAAAATTTAAGTATTTAGGTGAAATAATTCAAGTGAATGGTTTAGACAAGAGTGCAAACCAGGCGAGAGCAAGGAAAATGGAATTTGCTTTTCAAAAAACCAAAGACATATATAACAAAAAAAACATTTCGATTCAAGCTAAATTAAGACATTATAAAACTGTCATTAGACCAGAATGCCTGTATGCATCGGAGTGCCTAACTCTTAACAAAAAGGGGGAAATAGAAAACATGGAAAAGAAAGAAAGGAAAATTTTGAGAAAAATATTAGGACCGAGAAAGATTGGAGAAGAGTACAAGCTAAAGAGTAATAAGGAAATATACAAAACTATTGAGAAAGTGAGTGAGGCAATGCGTAAACGCAGACTAACGTTTTATGGTCACCTGTCGAGGATGGATGGAAACAGACTAACAAGAAAAGTGTTTGAACATAGTAACAGGAACGAAAAAACCAACAATAAATGGATACAGATGGTGAAAAAGGATTTGGCCTATTTTAATGTCACCCGTGAGTCAATCAGGGACAGGGAAAAGTTTAGACAAATAGTGAACGAAATTAAGTGTTTTCCAGAAGAAACGAAACTAAAGAATAATAACAGGAAATGGTCGGAAGAGCGGAGGAGGAACCACTCGAAAATGATGAGGAAATATTGGGAAGAGAGAAAAAAAAGATCAAAAAGACGGGCAAGTGAATTGTTGAACGTGGTCCAAAGATGGCCGAAATCGAAAGAAGAAGAAGAAGAAGAAGATTTCTTTTTTAATCTTAAAATATAAAGTAACTGACTAGATTATGATATTTTTATAAGGCGGACATTCCACCAGGACATGAGCAAATGTTTGCAAGGGAATGATAATGCCTACGGGTAAATTAAGAGGGATTTGGAAAAAAAGAGAAGCAGCTGTATGAATATCATGAGCTTAGATGGAGAACCAGTACCAAGCAAACGGGGGAAAGCAGAAATGTGGAAGAAATATATAGATGAGCTATACAAGGGAAATTAAGTTGAAGGCAATATTATAGAAAGGGGAAAAGGAAGCAGATGAAGATGAGATGGGAGCTATGATACTGCAAGAGTAATTTGACCTAGGACCAAAAAATCTATGCCAAAACAAGGCCCCTGAGGTAGATTTTATCAGTAACATCTGCTGATGTCCTTTTGAGAACCAGTCATGACAAAACTACGCACCCTGGTGTGCAAAATATATGAGACAACAGGCAAAATACCTTCAAACTTCAAGAAGAATAACTAATTCCAATTCCAAAGGAAGCAGTTGCTGACAGGTGTGACTATTACCAAAATATCAGTATAGTAATTCACGGTTGCAAAATACTGAAATTATTTACAAAAGGGAAAAACTGGTAGAAGCCAACACCAGGAAAGATTAATAGCAATTATAAGGGTTGCAGGGCATGAAAGGGAAGAAGTGATTGAGAAGGGAAAGAGACAGGGCTCTAGCCTATCCTTGGTGTTATTCAACTGGTATAATGAGCAAGCAGTGAAGGAAACCAAAGAAAAACTTAGAAATAGCGTTTACGGGTAATCATGCACAGGGCTCAAGTTTATGTCACACACTGACCGTTTTGCTATCAAGATATAATTCCACTGTTTATGCCCTGGTTCCTTCTATCTTTAAATTTATATTTATCAACATTTACTTAGCAAATATTTGGTTACATATCCAGTTATTTTCTGAGCTAATATTTCCCATCATTTCAAAATGGTAAGGATCTGTAACAAGAGTTATGCTATCTTGGTTGATTAAATTGCCTTTCCAGTCTCTCATACATGCTTCTCTTTTCTGGGCACAAGCAACCCATCCTAATGAATTTATTGTACCAGTGCTAAATGGCCTTCCTTGTTGGTGGTTTCTTACCATACTTGGTTCTAAGCATCCACTGAACAGCTGTAGCACACTCATTTTTGTCGAACTCCAACACACAGAAAACCTGCCACGTTTGTGACTAGCCCTGACTATCGGCAAATTACCAAACTACATGGTATACATGGAAAAAAACCTACAGGGTTTCTCTTCAAGACGACATGTATGATATCTGTACAATGTTTGGTTCTTACGCAATAAATAATTGAAAGTGTTCCCGGACTTTATGTACACCCTGTATTAAAGCTACACAGTTTTTCTCCATTACATTATCTCACATTATAATACATTTCACCATATAAATGCAACCTTGCATGGGTTTGCAATACTAGCATTGACAACTGCTATAGCCAATTTTCTGATCACATCCTAGTAATTAACAGTAAACCTCAGTGAAGATTCTTTAAAGAATCTAACACTCATGTATAAAACAGTTTCAGACTGTATGATTACTTTACAAACGAGTTAATGTGTTAAATATATTTGACATTAAACATGTAAGTGAGAAAAGTTTAGAAAAGATTTGAAATTATGTGTAAAGTTAGTTGGAAGTTACTAAGTGCTCTCATTCTCAAATTCTGGGTGAATATAGCCTGGACAACTCGCACGCCCTGAGTTACGCTGCCTCAAGATACGTATATCATTTCTAACTATAAGACTTGTATTACCGTGCCCGACTTTTAACATAAGATTTATACCTCTTAATGAGTAAATTATGACAGAATTCTAATGTTTTAAATTTGGCCCATAATTAAATGAAATACTGAAAGTCAAATTTTTGTTGCCCTTGGAAGCCATCAGATAGGCAATCTGTAACTGGAATCATGAACCATACGCCAAACAGTGGGTTAGATGTTTAGTAACACAGTTTACACAACAAACGTAAGACTATGAATACATCTCAATACTGTTTCAAATTGCATCATACATGTATTCTATTTCAAAGCAATTAATACTTTTCATCATCACTGAAAACTCATTAATAAACCCAAGACAATTTACTGTTCTTAATATTACTGTGTGGAGTGTAGCCATGTATGGAAGTGAAACGTGGACAATAAATAGTTCAGACAAGAAGAGAATAGAAGCTTTCGAAATGTGGTGCTACAGAAGAATGCTGAAGATTAGATGGGTAGATCACATATCTAATGAGGAGGTATTGAATAGAATTGGGGAGAAGAGGAGCTTGTGGCACAACTTGACTAGAAGAAGGGATCGATTGGTAGGACATGTTCTGAGACATCGAGGGATCACCAATTTAGTATTGGAGGGCAGTGTGGAGGGTAAAAATCGTAGAGGGAGACCAAGAGATGAATACACTAAACAGATTCAGAAGGATGTAGGCTGCAGTAGGTACTGGGAGATGATGAAGCTTGCACAGGATAGAGTAGCATGGAGAGCTGCATCAAACCAGTCTCAGGACTGAAGACCACGACAACAACAACAACAATATTACTGTATTTCATACACCACTGGCAGTCTTCTGTAGTGTTTGGAAAAGAATTAACAGTAAAATATTATATTTCCAAAGGAGACAGGTGCATTTTGCACATATTGTCAAAATGACCAACTACTAGGAGCGGGACAACAATCATCACTACACATAATACAAAGTGTGATTAAAAAAAAGTAATGGGAATTTTTTTATTTCGTGGGCTTCATACATCTGATCTTCAATTTCTTTCCTTTTTTTCTCTTGTTGATACACATGTTCCTGATATACGTTTGGGATTTTCAGCTGTTTTAAATATTTATTTTATTGTTCACAGTCGAAGAGGTTATACTTGTTTTCAGAGTCCCTGGAAAATGTTTTACTTTCGAAAAAGGTGGATCAAAGAATTTACACTAAATTTTAAACAATGGAAACTCCAGGCAGGAATATCCAACATAGGAAAAGGTAGACTGCTACTTACTGTTAGTTGCAGACAGGCACAATTAAAAGATGTTTACAAATACGCTTTCAGCAACAGCCTTCATTGCAAAAAGAGACACACACTCCATTCATTCACACAAGCAAGCACACCTCATGAACTACTGACCGCCAACTCCGGCAGCTGGGGTCAGACCTAAGATGCTGGAGTTGGTGGTCATGTGTGCGTGAGGTGTGCTTGCTTGCGTGAATGAATGGTGTGTGTTTCTATTTTTCCAATGAAGGCCATTGCTAAAAGCTTATTTGAGTCTTTTAACTGTGCCTGTCTCCAATTTAGTGTGTTATCTTTACAGTAAGTAGCAATCTATGTTTTCCTCACATTGTTGCACTAAATTTTGCTTGAAAAATTGAATAAAGTGTAGCACAACATTTGAAATACTGACTGTGGCTTTTGGCAACTCTACTATGAGTAAGACAAGAATTTATGAGGAGTATGAACATTCCAAAGAGGCACATCATTACTTATAAAGTGGAAGTAGTAAAGAAAATGGCTCTGGAAAACCACCAAATCACCATCAGAGATGTTGCTGATGATGTCAGCATATACTTTGGCTCATGCCAAGCTATATTTTTTTTTTTTTTTTTTTTTTGTGGGTGTTTTGGGAATTAAACGTGAACCAGCAGCAAAGTTTGCTCCAAAATCGTGGAATTTTGGACCAAAAACGTCGCCACCTAGACTTCACTCAGGAATTGCTGAACAAAGTTGACAACAATCCAGAACTTCTAAATAAGATTAAAACAGGTGACAAAACATGGGTATACGGGTATGACACCAACACCAAGGCCCAATCATCCCAATGGAAACTGCCTGAAGAGCCAGGACTGAAAAAAATTCAACAAATTCGATCACATGCCAAGGTTCTTCTCACTGTTTTCTTCAATGACGATTGGATAGTGCATCAAGAGTTCTTGTCTTATGGTTGTACAGTCAATAAGGAACACTACCTGGAAGTTAAGTGCTGTTTGCATGAAGCAGTCCTAAAAAAAAAAAAAAAAAAAAAAAAACACCTGCCAGAACTGTGGCAAAACTACTCGTGGAAATTGCACCACGATAATGCTCCCGTTCACATCTCAATGCTTGATCATGATTTTTTGGCAAAAGCCAAAAACGTTATGTCGCCTCAGCCACCATACTCACCAAACATGGCCAAATGCAACTTCTTCCTATACCTGAGGTCAATGAGAACAATGAGAGAACGTTGTTATGCCACCACTAATGAGATAAAAACAGAATCACTGAAGGAGCTGAACATCATAACGAAAAGTGAATTTCAGAAGCACTTCCAAGATTGGAAAAAGTGCTGGCATAAGTGTATCATATCTGAGGGGGATTACTATGAAGTTGAAAAGGCTGACGATTATGAATAAACAAAGATTCTTTTAGGAAAATAAAAATTTCCATTACTTTTAGATCACAAATCATACATAGGGTAATTATCAACAATATTACAATAACACAGTGTCAAGAAGAGATATCTTGTAATAACAGAGACCAATTGAACTCACTGGTGAAATATTTCGGCGAGAAAGTCGTAAAGTATTTCTGTGAACTTGTCCCCTCCGAAGTTTGCTTTATACACATGGCCTTTCACTGTGTACATTCCTGCACAGCACAATACAACTGTAACATCCATTGTAGCTCCCCCCAGGCGATAAACGAGGCACATCCTGCAGGAGGTATGTAATCATTACTCATAAATTATTTATAAATACAAATTATATAATTACAAACAATGTTATACTAAACAATGATTACTCAATTTCTGGATCAAAAAAAACACAAAAAATTAAACCCAGTAATTATTTACAAGAACTGACTAACTTATATATGGGAGTATACAGGTTTGATTCCACATCCTACCATCCAAATTAAGGATTACACAAAATAACAAGAAGAATACATAAATTTTCTCACATGACATCTGTCCTCTAGGTTCTTGAAAGATGCTGTCACCATTAAAACAACATATTTCATTATAACACAGTCCAAGCAGAAACAACTGAATAACACATGCACATATTTCTGTATGTGGTTTCTTTATTTTATCAGATAAAAAGGAAGAAATACAAAAGTTTAACATTTAGTCAACCCAGAACATTAGGAACAGATCATTAGCTCATGAGGAGATGTGAAGGAAATGGCACTGGAATCAAATTATTATTGCATTTCTTTGAAGTGAGAAGAGGA
The DNA here is from genome assembly GCF_023864345.2 of Schistocerca serialis cubense. NCBI lineage: Eukaryota > Metazoa > Arthropoda > Insecta > Orthoptera > Acrididae > Schistocerca > Schistocerca serialis. The sequence goes on from NC_064640.1 coordinate 834,160,043, forward strand.
AATCACAGAAAACTTAAATTAAAATGGCCAGGTGGAGATTTGAACCTCACTCATCTTGAAAGTGAGTTCAGATTTTGGTTTGTTATATCAACTCAATTTGAAAAAATTTAAGAGAATCATTTGATGATTACATTTCAATTATGTCCCTTTTTGCAGCTCTCTCTCTCTCTCTCTCTCTCTCTCTCTCTCTCTCTCTCTCAATAAAAGTCTGAAGTATCCACATACCTCACCACCATAAACACACTGAACAATGGATGCCCATACAGGACATGGGGATTTGCACCTAAATTATATTAGTATTTTTTCACACATCTATGTAGGTTTAAGATCATTATCAAGATCTATAACATCTACCACAGTCTCTGCAAACACACTTTGGTTTACATAGATAACATAACCAAATATCTGCATTTTACAGTTCTGAAAAATTACACCCTGTTACTGACTTTTCCTTAGCATAAAATGCAAAAGAGACAGAGCCTCAGAATGTAGAACAGCTGTACAGCCGGTACTAGACTGTCTGCGATTCTAAACTGTTACTTCCGGAGCCAACTAAACCAAACAACCAGAAATGAATGAAGTCATCACCAGCCAATGGCACTGCCCGATAACTATGACCTGCTGCCTTTTCAGGGATTGGGATTCTGTTGTATATGGGTAATTATAAGGAATGGTACTTACAACCAGTGAGGTGCCAGTATTGTAATTTGGCTGGGAATGACTTCCTATGCATGTGAGTGGTGCCAGCTGAGTGCAGCACAAGACGAAGCAATGGCCGCAAAGTGCATCAGTGTTCTGAACAACACTGGGCTATTATCCCTCATAAGGAATAGTGTAGTTTGTTCTTGTAACAGTGTCTGTGTGTATTGTGGTTGATGCTTTCATTAGAGTGGTGTGTTAAGAGTTTGCACAAATGCCAAAAACAGAAACAATGACAATCCAGGAAATGGATGAACTCTTGGCAAGGCAGTTTGCCGAGCTAAAGGAGATAAATGAAGCTTTGCAAAGAGAGGGAGACTTTTAATAGCGAGAATGAGCATAAACAAATGGATGTAGTGGAAGCAAAAGCTTTGGTTAGTTCACCTATCCCTTCTGTGGATCCTGTCACAGCTAATCTAGCAACTCCTTTTTCGGGTAGGGCAACCGAGGATGTCTCAATGTTCAGTGATGACCTGGAAACTGCCGCTAGGTTGGGCAGTTGGTCAGACAAGACATCCTTGGATGTGTCTAAATTACAGTTGGTTGTGATGCAAGCAGCATACATCAGTACCATCAAGTGCTGGATAAAGCACAGACACTTAAGCAGCTTAAGAAGGCCCACTAACCACGTTATCGCAAGCAGAATATCGCAACGTTTTTTCAGAGAACAGCTTAATGGGTTGTCTCAAAAGTGAAGCGAGTTGGTAGAGGCATTCATAGGCAGAATTAGGAAAATCAATGCTAACTTGTACGAGCTTACACAGAAAGTAGAAGCAGACAGAATTACTCCACAAGAAGAGGAGAACAGGAATCAGATGTGTTTTTAAGAGGACTTCCAGCAGACATGTCAAGGAGAGTGACAATGGAAAATCCGAAGGATTTTGCTGCCACCATTATGGCTGCTAAGCAAGTGGAAGAGATCAATATTGTGGCCTGAGGACAAGATAAGGGTTGTGTGTTTCTTTTTCCACACAAAGGTGAAATGCTACAGCTGTGGACATATGGACCATGTTAAAAAGCAATGCAGAAAACTTCAGTGTTACAAATGTGGGTGGGTACTGACCTTCAGATGATGCGTGTTGCAGAGGTACTGGAATGCAATAACAAGATGGACATGTTGCACTATATTGTGCACTGAAGCCTGGTACATGTGAAGGAAATATATGGGGATTGTATGGTTTTGGAAAGTGTGGAAGATTTTAGCTCTGATAAGATGAGCTTATAGATTGAAAACTTGGAGATCATGGACGAGTATAATCTGGGTAGGTCGTCTGAGGACCTTTGCCACAACCACACCATCAACACAATTGCATTATGCGAGAAGGTAAAACAATTTGGAGGGAAGAGATAAGTCAACAATGAAAGTCTTGTTAATATGATTTGTCAACCTGTTCAATCCTGATCAATCATTACCTGCAATACTGGTAACTCGCCATACCATACCAACGGTTAACAATGCTCTAGTGTATAAGAAGCTGTACAGGATACCTAGGCACCTATAACCTATACTGGAAGAATTTATTGATCAACTGCTGGCTGAGGGCAATACTGAATCAAGTTACAGTCCATGGGCAGCTACCATTGTAATAGTCCTGAAAAAATCATAGAATGGAACAAAAAAGCATAGATTTTGCTGCATGAGCGGTGACGGACAGACATCCTGTACTAAATATAATGGAGATTAGAGAGAACTTAAGTCAATGTAAATACTTCACAATGTGTATGAGGAGTGGTTATCACTGTTGGAAGTGGTTCTGGAAGAGCGGCCAAAGACCACATTTACTGTCCCTTGGAGTCACTATCAATATTTTAGGCTGCCATTTGGTCTGAAGAATGTGCCAGCTATCTCGGAGGCTATTAGTATCCGACGGAGTGCTCAGAGGATTAAAATCAAGACTGTTTTTTTATCTCAACAACATAATTGCATTTTCTAAGGATATGGAAGAGCACATGCAATGGTCTGAGGAATTCTTTAAGAGGCTAAATCCAGCACAGTTAACACTCTGTAATGAGAGGAAGATGTGAAAATTGACGCACGCCTAACGTCTATAGAATGTGCTTTCTTACCACCACAAACTACATAGCAGTTTCAATCATTTTTATGGTTCTGTAATTACTAATGGGAATTCATTGAAGAGTTTGCCGAAATTGCTAAGCTATTGAATCATTTGTTGAAAAAAGGTGTGGAATTTCCATAGTCAACTTTTAGACAGCATTTGAAAAATTGAAGGGAGCATTGACAACAAACCTGGTACTGATATTCCCAAACTATGAGGGACAATTTATTCTGTCATGTTTCACTAGGCATGGCCTCCACCTCAGAAGGTATGGGAAGGGGAAGCTGGCAAAGCTTATAGACGACAGTGTAGTGGGTGTTGGTAGGATCACTCATGGAAAAATTCCTGTAGTAGTTGATGTTGAAGCTGCACCTACTTTAGAGTGAAGACAGCTGATATGTATACCTGCTAAAAGGAAGTCCCTCTAACTAAAGGCTTATATTCAGAGGAAGTCATGTTTCCAAGAAGAGAAGGAATTAGCATATTTCATCAAAATATAAAAGGTATTAGAGATAAAGTTAGTAAACTGCTTACAGATGTGATTCTGGAATTATTGGTATATTGGAGTACCACATAATAATTTGACAATTCAGGGGCTTCCTTTACCAGGATACAGATTAGCTGGCTGTTTTTCAAGGAGTTCTTTGTGGGGTGGGGAAGTTGCTTCTTGTTGTTGTGGTCTTCAGTCCTGAGACTGGTTTGATGCAGCTCTCCATGCTACTCTATCCTGTGCGAGCTTCTTCATCTCCCAGTACCTACTGCAACCTACATCCTTGTCAATCTGCTTAGTGTATTCCTCTCTTGGTCTCCCTCTACGATTTTTACCCTCCACGCTGCCCTCCAATACTAAACTGGTGATCCCTTGATGCCTAAGAACATGTCCTACCAACCGATCCCTTCTTCTAGTCAAGTTGTGCCACAAACTTCTCTTCTCCCCAATCCTATTCAACACCTCCTCATTAGTTATGTGATCTACCCATCTAATCTTCAGCATTCTTCTGTAGCACCACATTTCGAAAGCTTCTATTCTCTTCTTGTCTAAACTATTTATCGTTCATGTTTCACTTCCATACATGACTACACTCCACACAAATACTTTCAGAAATGACTTCCTGACACTTAAATCTATACTTGATGTTAACAAATTTCTCTTCTTCAGAAATGCTTTCCTTGCCATTGCCAGTCTACATTTCATATCCTCTCTACTTCGACCATCATCAGTTATTTTGCTCCCCAAATAGCAAAACTCCTTTACTACTTTAAGCGTCTCATTTCCTAAACTAATACTCTCAGCATCACCCAACTTAATTCGACTAAATTCCATTATCCTCATTTTGCTTTTGTTGATATTCATCTTATATCCTCCTTTCAAGACACTATCCATTCCATTCAACTGCTCTTCCAAGTCCTTTGCTGTCTGTGACAGAATTACAATGTCATCGGCGAACCTCAAAGTTTTTATTACTTCTCCATGGATTTTAATACTTACTCCAAATTTTTCTTTTGTTTCCTTCATTGCTTCCTCAATATACAGATTGAATGACATCGGGGAGAGGCTACAACCCTGTCTCACTCCTTTCCCAACCATTGCTTCCCTTTCATGCCCCTCAACTCTTATAACTGCCATCTGGTTTCTGTACAAATTGAGAATAGCCATTCGCTCCCTATATTTTACCCCCGCCACCTTTAGAATTTGAAAGAGAGTATTCCAGTCAACATTGTCAAAAGCTTTCTCTAAGTCTACAAATGCTAGAAACGTAGGTTTGCCTTTCCTTAATCTTTCTTTTAAGATACGTCGTAGGGTCGGTATTGCCTCACATGTTCCAATATTTCTACGGAATCCAAACTGATCTTCCCCTAGGTCGGCTTCTACTAGTTTTTTTATTTGTCTGTAAAGAATTCGCATTAGTATTTTGCAACCGTGACTTATTAAACCGATAGTTCGGTAATTTTCGCATCGGGTATTTCGCCTGTCTCATACATCTTGCTCGCCAGATGGTAGAGTTTTGTCAGGACTGACTCTCCCAAGGTTGTCAGTAGTTCTAATGGAATGTTATCTACTCCCGGGGCCTTGTTTCGACTTAGGTCTTTCAGTGCTCTGTCAAACTCTTTATGCAGTATCATATCTCCCATTTGATCTTCATCTACATCCTCTTCCATTTCCATAATATTATCCTCAAGTACATCGCCCTTGTATAGACCCTCTATATACTCCTTCCACCTTTCTGCTTTCCCTTCTTTGCTTAGAACTGGGTTTCCATCTGAGCTCTCAATATTCATACAAGTGGTTCTCTTTTCTACGAAGGTCTCTTTAATTTTCCTGTAGGCAGTATCTATCTTACCCCTAGTGAGATAAGCCTCTACATCCTTACATTTATCCTCTAGCCATCCCTGCTTAGCCATTTTGCACTTCCTGTCGATCTCATTTTTGAGACGTTTGTATTCCTTTTTGCCTGCTTCATTTACTGCATTTTTATATTTTCGCTTTCATCAATTAAATTCAATATTTCTTCTGTTACCCAAGGATTTCTACTAGCCCTCGTCTTTTTACCTACTTGATCCTTTGCTGCCTTCACTACTTCATCCCTCAAAGCTACCCATTCTTCTTCTACTGTATTTCTTTCCCCCATTCCTACCATTTGTTCACTTACACTCTCCCTGAAACTCTGTGCAACCTCTGGTTTAGTCAGTTTATCCAGGTCCCATCTCCTTAAATTCTCACCTTTTTGCAGTTTCTTCAGTTTTAATCTACAGTTCATAACCAATAGATTGTGGTCAGAGCCCACATCTGCCCCTGAAAATGGCTTACAATTTAAAACCTGGTTCCTAAATCTCTGTCTTACCATTATATAATCTATCTGAAATCTGTCAGTTTCTCCAGGCTTCTTCCATGTATACAACCTTCTTTTATGATTCTTGAACCAAGTGTTAGCTATGATTAAGTTGTGCTCTGTGCAAAATTCTACCAGGCGGCTTCCTCTTTCATTTCTTAGCACCAATCCATGTTTACCTACTACGTTTCATTTTCTCCCTTTTCCTACTACCGAATTCCAGTCACCCATGACTATTAAATTTTCGTCTCCCTTCACTATCTGAATAATTTCTTTTATTTCGTCATACATTTCTTAAATTTCTTCGTCATCTGCAGAGCTAGCTGGCATATAAACTTTTACTACTGTAGTAGGCATGTATTTTAAATTAACTAAGGCATTTGATTGTGTAGATCACAAAACACTGCTCCAGAAGTTGGACCATTACGGAATACGGGGAGTAGCTCACAATTGGTTCACCTCTTATTTTAGCAACAGACAGCAAGAGGTTATTATTCACAATGTTGAGAATGGCTGTGATGTGGGGGTCTCAGTGGGGTACAGTCAAGTGGGGGCAGACCCAGGGATCAGTGTTGGTGCCACTCCTGTTCCTTATTTATATAAATGATATGCCCTCTAGTATTACGGGTAACTAAAATATTTCTGTTTGCCGATGACACTAGCTTGGTAGTAAAGGATGTTGTGTCCAACATTGACTTGGTTTCAAATAGTGCAGTTCATGACCTAAGTTCATGGCTTGTAGAAAATAAACTAAGTCCAAATCACAGTAAGACTCAGTTTCTACAGTTTCTAACACACAATTCAACAAAACCTGACATTTTAATTTCACAGAGTGGGCATATTTAGTGAAACTGAACAGTTAAAATTTCTAGGTGCTCAGATAGATAGTAAACTGTCGTGGGAAGCCCACATTTAAGATCTGGTTCAAAGACTTAATGCTGCCATTATTACTATTGGAACAATATCTGAAGTGAGTGATCATTCGACACAAAAATTAGTCTACTTTGCTTATTTTCATTCGCTTGTATCATATGGTGGTATATTTTGGGGTAAGTTCTTGTTGTATTGTAGATTGCATTTACTTAAATTTATGGATTGACTTTTTTTGGGTTCATATACATTTTATTTTTATCTATTATTACTTTTATGTTGTAATTTCATGTACTGACATGTTCCATGACCTGGGAGATTTTCTCCTCAATTTGGTCCTATGGAACTTGACATGTAAATAAAATAAATAAAATTAATTTGAATGTTGATTTTTGTGCATCATTATCTGACAGGCCATTACTAAATTTGATCACAATGTGCTTCTCAGTTTGAAGACAAGCTATTGAAAACAATACGTATGATCCTGCAACTATTTCCCCACGCTCTAGTTGGAAAGTGTGACATCTTTATCAGATTGGAAGTTTATTAATGTTATTTTTGCTGTAAATTAGTCAAAAATATAATATTGACATCTTTACCAAATTAATTTGATGTGTATCTTATAAACTGAGATTGACGAAGTCCTAAGTCTGGAAAGTAAAGTCATCTCACCGAACTGAGAGGTGAAGTGAAAACTATACTTAAAAATAACCCATCTTTAATCCAGTTTCTAAAAATATGGATTGTACCTAGTAAGATGTCCTAGGTCTTTGAGGTATGTGGTTTACAATATATCATGTGAGTTTGGTGTGAATTATTACAACAGTGTAATCACATTATTAATGAACAGTGCAAGAAACACTCCAAAATGTATAACTAAGACGTTGTGAGAAACCATTCATTGCAAAGCATGGTGTTACCAACACACACAAATTATTATTTGACAACACTGAAATCCTGGCACACACCTTGTGTTACTGGGATTCATTTATCAAGAAAGCAGTGGAGATCCACAAGTGTCCTAAATTTTTCAATGGAGTTGATGGCGTCACCTGAATCCCAACATGGAGGAAAGGTCTAGAAAACAATATAAACCCCATACTAATGCGAGTGGCTGATCTGTTTCCTTATCATTGTTGTGGTATTATTGGTAAAGTGAGCATAAGCATGAGCATGAGCAGTGCTAAAGAAAGCATGAGAGCTTTAAATCTGACAGATATGTGTTGACTAGAGTTTGTTTACATCTTACAGCTTGTCATACCAAGGTATTAAGGAGACATTTTGGGAACTTGCTTACCTGTTTTACCTGTTTTGGTGAATTTCAGTAGTTGTTTCTGTTCGAGTGAGTGTATGTTCAGTGAATTCTGGAAGTAGTCAAAGTTACAGGTTTTTAGTTATTCCAAGATAGATACCAGAGACTTTATGCTCATTTCATTAATAATGTATCAAGTTACCTCTTCATTTTAATATTTGGTGGCTAAAATCTGCTTCATTTTAAATGATCAAGACTTTTTATTTAAAAAAAAATTACACGGACTTGATCAAATCTGGTAGAAGTAATATTACTGAATATATTGCTGTGTTAGTCTAGAACAAAATTAGGTAAGTAGAACCCAACAACATACAGATACTAACTTTATATAAATTAATCCATTGTGTAGGAGGAGTTGTCAAACAGAAATTATTTCAGTTGTATTTAAAACTTTTATTATGTGCCTGCACCCTTAATTTGTTGGTGATGTTTTCAAATATTTTTACAGCTGAGTAAGTTCAGTTGTGAATAGTGGAGGCAATTTTTGTTCAAGTGTTAGACTTACAAACAATACTACTATTTTTAAATTGTGCCTGATGCCTCACAACAAACTTCATAAGAGAGGTTGTTAGGATGCCTAAATTTTTAAACAATTGCCTTCATGAAGTTTGAGGATGACCACCAGATATCCTTACAGAATATTTCTGTATGATGAATATCTTGGTGGTAAAGGATGTTGTGTGCAACATTGGCTTGGATTCAAATAGTGCAGTTCATGACTTAAGTTTGTGGTTTGTAGAAAATAAACTAACGCTAAATCACAATAAGACTAAGTTTTTAGTTTCTAGCACACAATTCAACAAAACCTGACATTTTAATTGCAAAGAATGGGCATATGATTAGTGAAACTGTAAAGTTCAAATTTCTAGGTGTTCATATAGATAGTAAACTGTTGTGGAAAAGCCAAGTTCAGGATCTTGTTCAAAGACTTTGTGCTGCCACTTTTACTATTCGAATGATATCTGAAGTGAGTGATCATTCGACACGAAAATTAGCCTACTTTGCTTATTTTCATTCGCTTATATCATATGGTATTATATTTTGGGGTAACTCATCCCACTCTAAAATGATATTTTTGGCTCAGAAAGAGGCAGTTCAGGCAATAAGTGGTGTAGGTTCATGAACCTCTTGTCAAACCCTGTTCACGAGTCTGGGTATTTTGACGTTGGCCTCTCAATATATATATTCCTTAAATTCATTTCTTGTTAACAATATTAGCTTATTCCCAAGAATAAGTAGCTTTCACTCAGTTAATACCTGCCAGAAATCAAACCTGCATTTGGATCAGACTTCCTTAACTGTTGTGCAGAAGGGTGTGCAGTATACTGCTGCATCCATTTTCAATAAGCTACCACAAAAATTCAAAACTCTTTCAAATCGAAACCGAAGAGTTTCCTCATAACTCACTCCTATTCTGTCAAGGAGTTCCTTGAAAAGTTAAGTTGATACTTTTTGTATGGTTGATTGCATTTACTTAAACTTATGGACTGACTGACTTTCGGGTTCATAAACATTTATTTTTATCTGTTATAACTTTTATGTTTTAATTTCATGTACTGACACGTTCCATGACATTGGAGATTTGCTCCCCAATTTGGTCCTACAGAACCTGACATGTAAATAAATGAATAAATAAATAAATTAAATAAATAGACATGAACAGTCAGGTGATTGAATATATTCCCAGTTAGGATGTAGATGGCAAGGAACACCTGACAGAATATGCATTGATACAGATGAATAAGTAGAACAGAACTATTCAACCACAGAGATGGAAATGTTGGCTGTCATTTATGCTATTATGTATTTCCACTGTTATTCGTACACGAAAAAGTTTAAAGTTGTGACAGACCATGCTGTGTTGAAGTGATTGCTGGGACCACAAGAGGTTCCAAGTATGTTAACGTATTGTGCTCTGAAATCAAGTGAATTTAACTATGAAGGCATATACCAATCAGGAAAGAAAAACAGAATTCTGAGAGCCCAAGAAGGAAGATTTGATTTCAAGTATTTAGGGCACAGCTGCAGTCCACAAAGCACTATGGCCTGTTGTGTAGGAATATGAAATACAGCCCCAGTGTGGTGCCAACTGCGCTTGAAATGATTAATGACTATCATATGACCTTATACATGGTATTTCATTACAAATGGTCTATATTCAGGGATATTACAGGAACGATCATTCGAAGCGAAAAAATGTGGTAAAGATGGACTCCAAAATGCATGTCGTAAGAGCTATGAACACCTCATATTCGATACTGTGAACCAAATCTCTTCTACCATGAGCTCTTTGCTTTCCATATTTTGGTAGGGGGGTAGTATGGACCAAACCAAGAAAAAATTGTGTAGTAAACATAGGCTCTAAAATGCATACCTTAAGAGCTATGAACCCTTGTTCAGTAGAAAAGATGTCTTTCACAGTAGCAAAGCTATTAAAGATATGCATTTTTGAGTCCACGTTTACCTGACAATTTTTTCTTGTTGTGGTCCATTCTACCTCATCCCAAAATATGGACAGCATGTTTCATAGTATCAAAGATGAAGAAAGCTCATAACTGTTACAGTATGCATTTTAAAGCAAGTACAGTGCAAAGACAATGGTGAAAAGCTGGTTGCTGAAGTTTAGTGTTCCTGATACAATAATTACAGATCAGGGCACTAATTTTATATCCAGTATGATTAAGCACCTATGTCATTTACTAAGCACTCACAAACTCAGGACTAGCCCTTGGCTCCCTCAGTCTATCAGGAAAACAGAATACATTCACTGTACAGTTGGTAAGATGTTGAGTTGTTGTTGTGAACTTCCATCACAATGATTGGTACATTTACCTTCTGTATGTCATGTCAGCTTACAATTCTGATGTCCAGTGTAGTGTTGGTCCATCACCATATGAGGTAATATATGGTACAAATCTGCCTTCTGTTTTTGTGGTGATTAAGCCTAAAATTGGAAAAACTGGGAATCAGTTACGAAGTTTGCAATGACATTACACGATGTTTGGAAGAAGGTAAAGAAAGCAAACACAGATGCACTAGAGAGTCAATAGCAAATAGGATCACATATAGACCAATTACCACAGTTCAGAATTGGTCAATGGGTCTTAGTGATGAATCCCTGCTCACCTACGAACAAAACAATGAAATTTCTGATGACGCCACAGACCATAGCAGGTCATAAAAATGAAGTCACTCATTAATGTAAAGTTATAATTACGAACAAAGACTCCCATTGTTCATGATGGACATGTTAAGCCATTTAAGGGAACTGTGATGCTCTACTGCAAGTGCTGACATCACTGCCAGTAGAGAGCACTAAATCTAAGAAAGCAAGGGAAGAAGGATGAGCAAAGTGTGCATTATGTGCCTTACGCAATTAGATCACAATGAGGAGTAACAATGATTGTTTTGTTTTGTTTTAAGACATTAAAACAACTAAGGTCATATGTGTCCATGTCAGAACAGCAGAACACAAAGCACAAAGATGAGAAAGGAGTTAAAAGCAACTACAAGTTAAGCCCAATCAACGGACAGCCTCTCTTGGAGAAACAGCCATAAAGACAATGGAGGTCCTGAACTAAAGATTAAATGTCTTTTGCCATACTGCTACAACGGATAAAAAGCAAAACACGGTCAAACAGCTCTCTCACTGTTCACTAAAATGGCCGATAAATTGGACGGCAAACATACAGTACAACTTAAGTGGTTAAAAAAGGGCATCCCATAAGGAAATGCCGAACAGTTAAACGTTGATGACAATGAGCATTAAGAAGGTGGTGGGAAACACCACTTAACAAATGATGGCTAAAAAGACAGTGCCCAACACTCAACCTAGCTAAAATGATCTCATGGCAAGGGGGCCAAGAGAAGGTTGTCCAAGCTACTGGGAGAGGTTTAATTCCCCGCAGCTTATTACTGTGAAGGGAAGACTAGTGGTGATGCCAAAGTGACACCACTTGCTGACAGATGGCGATAAGCAGATCATCGGAAGGAATGGAAGAACTAGCTGGCTGAGGTAGGAGGACTGCAACCTTGGCAGCAGCATCAGCAGCCTCGTTTCGCATCAGACCAATGTGACCAGGAACCCACATAAACATCACTGTGGCCCCATCAAGAGTGAGGAAGTGAAAGCTTTCCTGGACCCACTGCACTAAGGGATGGATGATGTGCATCACACACAGGCTCTGAGGGTATAGAGTCACAGCAAATGACACAATCGAACAGCCTGTGTCGCTGGATGTATAATGTGGCCTGATAAAGGGTCCCGCTCTGCTGTAAATACTGAGCAGTCTTCCAAAAGCTGACACCAAAAATGCTCTGTGGAAATAACGAAAGCACACCCAATACTATGGTCAGTCGGAGAGCCATCAGCATTCAAAAAGGTACTACCGCGAAGTTCCGTACGAAGATCGAAAAATCTTATGGGGATAGAGCGAGTCTGGAGTAGTCTCCTTATGAATCAAATGAAGTACAAGGTGAACGTGAGCCGCTGCATGAAGCCAAGGTGGTGAAGGGTTCACACCCAAAGGAAAAGTGGCAGGTAGTTTTAAGGTAATCTGCTGGTGCAATAACCGAAAGCAAACTCCAGGAGATAACAGAGAAGAGTGACATGCACCATACTGACGGTCAAAGGAGGAGGCATAGGATGAGTGGCCAGGCACGGCAGACAAACGGCATGCATACCTGCTGAGGAGAGCATGTATGTACAGTATGTAATGGGTTGTTTGGGTGCACGACAGCAAGGTCTTCAGCGCCCGCTCCCAGTAACAGATTAAGATGGGTGCCAAGAAAATACTCAGAATAGAAGATAAAACAGAACGTAAAATACAGGTAACAAGCTTGGAAAAATATGTGCCTACCCACACCGAAGTGTGGGACGAAGCATGCTGTCAGCAGTAAAACTTGGACAACACAGGCAGAAAGTGGTAGAGGGACCTAAAACAATAGAGCAGATGGGAGTGGCTAGCTGACCACTAGGAAAAAAGGGAGGAGCCAGCCACTCTGCAAGACACAAAAACCTCCAGCCTAGAAGTTTAGACCAGAGTCCTGACACCTCACAAAACTTTAAAATCCTAGACACACACATCTCATCATTAGCTAAAACACAGGGCAGATCCCCATCAACTTGTGCTTCTGCCCTTGCATCACGGTATGAAATGCAGTCTGTTAAAACGTGCCAGACAGAGATGTGCGCACCACAAGCATCACAAAACGGGGGATCCTCCCCCCCGTAATAGAAAGCTATGTGTGAGAGGACAGTGCCCAATCCGAAGACGCATGAGGGTCACTTCTTCCCACCTCAGCAACCGGCAGGAGGAACGCCACAGCCGAGTTGTTGACTTCACCAACAGCAGTTTATTGGCAGTCACCGCCAGCAATTCTTCCTCTCACAACTCCACGCACTTCTTGTGGAGTGCAGAAATGACTGACTGCTCTCTGCAGGCCTCCTTGGCAGCCCGATTGGCCCATATTCCTACATGACCAGGCAACCAGCAGGAGGACACCTCCTTACCCTGCCGTTGGAGCAAGTACAGTTGGTCATATATCAGCTGAACCATCTCCTCAGTTGGGTACAGATTCTGCAGTGATTGTAAGGCACTAAGAGAATCAGAGCAGGGGAGAAATCGATTGCCCCGAACATGATCCATCCACTCCATTGCCTTCAGGATCGCATGGAGCTCCGCTGCGAAAACAGTATATTCATCAGGGAGGCGAATCTGGGTAACATATCAGGTAACACTACAGAACAGCCAATGAAATTCTCCTGTTTGGAGCCATCAGTGTAAACGACGGTAAAACCGTGACGCACACCTAAAACGTCAAAAAACAGAGATTGGAATGTAAAATCTGGTGTACTATCTTTCTTAAAATTAGTCAAATCTAAAATAAGTCTGGGTCTCCGGAGGAGTCAAGGTGGAAATCTGCTCCAACCGTGACGGAAAACGTGAAGACAAGCCGTATCCATCGCAGAGAGGCAATCCCATGCATGAATCCCCTAGGGCCGCATCGCTCGTTGCCGGTTATGAAATAGCCGTGCCAGAGGAAGCTGAGCAATGGTATGGTATGTAGGTGTGTATGGTGTGGACAAAGTTTTATACGCCTGGTGCACCGTAAGTAGCCGCCACCGCATATGAAGTGGCGGTTCACCAGCCTCTGCACAGAGGCTTGGTATGGGGCTAGTTCTGAATGCCCCAGTGGCCAACCGAAGCCCTTCATGGTGCACAACGTTCAACATCTTTAAGTAAGAAGGCCTCTAAGACCCATACACCCATAATCGAGCTGAGATAGCACAAACGCCCTGTAAAACTGGAGCAGACAAGTCCTGTCGGCTACCCATGTACTGTAGCTAAGATATTTTAAAATACTTAAAGCCTAAGTGACAGTCGTTTTAGGTCTTTAAGATGAGGTAACCATGTAAACTTCGAGCAAAAAACGGGCCCCACAAATCTCACCGTGTCTTTAAAAGCAAGGACAGTGTCCCTCATCCTCAACTCAGTAAAAGGTTACAAATGAACGAGAACGGTGAAAAAGAATACATGTGGACTTCTCAGTGGAAAACTTAAAACCACTCTTCTGCGCCCAGTCATCCAAATGTCTAAGAGTAAGTTGCAACTGATGCGTTGTTGTTGCAAGGCTTGAAGAAGAGCAAAACAAAGAGAAATCATCCACAAACAAGGAACACTGGACAGGACTTTTCACTATGGAGGTAATGCTATTAGTAGTGATGGCAAAGACAGTCACACTTAAAACACTACCCTGAGGGACACCGTTCTCCTGCTCAAAGCAGTCAAACAGGACGTCACCAATTTGGTATCTAAAATATCGTGGCGAGAGGAAAGACTGAATAAAAAGAGGAAGATAACCACGAAAATCCCATTCATGAAGCTGCTCCAGGATGAGACGCCTCCAAGTGGTATCGTAGGCCTTCTCGATGTCAAAAAATGCACCTAGAAAGTGATGATGGTGGTGGAAAACTTGCTGTATAGCCGCCTCCAGGAGGGCAAGGTTATCAAAGGTGGAACAAACCCTCCTGAACCGACACTGAAAGCGACTAAGGACTTGCCAGGATTCTAACATCCAGACAAGGCGCCGGTTGACCATCCGCTCCCAGGTCTTTCTTGTGCAACTAGTGAGGGCAACACTATGGTAGCTACTTGGGCTCATTCGGTCTTTCCAGGTTTTAAAAAGGGAATTAAAACTGCCTCATGCCACCAGTCAGGAAAGTGACATGACGCCCAAATGGCATTAAAAAGTGCGAGGAGGATTTCTTTGTTGCGCCTTGTGAGGTGCCGTAGCATACTGTAATGGATCCTGTCGTGACCAGGTGATGTATCACGATAATGCAGAATCCAACTCCCACATGGAAAATGGGCAATTGTAAATTTCATTAGAGGTGGACTGGAAGTCCAGAGTATACCTCTCAGCAAACACTCTATGGCACTGGAAACCCGGATCCTGACTGGCTGTTGCAGTAACCGTGGCAAAATACACTGCCATAGCGTGGGCAATGTCTCGTGGATCCGTGTGGAGAGTGCCATTATTCATTACAGCAGCCATGGGTCACCTCCCTCCTCTCCCAGAAATTCTCCTGATGGTCTCCCACACAATGGAACTTTTGGTGGAACGATTAATGGCGTTCAGGCACTGTTGCCACAACCTCTTCTTGCTCTCTCTAATAAAGCGGCGACATTTTGCCCTCGCCACCTGAAAGGTTGCAAGATTCTCAGCAGTCGGCCGACACTGCAACTGGTGCACAGCCGCACGCCTGGTCCTGATTGCAGAGCAGCATTCGGCACTCCACCAAGGGACAGGTTGCCTCTTCCGGTGGCCTGTGGACTGTGGAATGGATGTTGCAGTGGCATGGTGGACCATTTTTGTAATATGATCCACCCACGCCTCAACATTCGCACAGTGTTCGAACTGGGCCAACTGGCTGTAAAGTGTCCAGTCGGCCCCACTGAGCACCCATCGTGGCGGTCTCCATTCGGGGCCCACGCCATCTGGCAGGTGAATCCAGATTGGGACGTGATCACTGCCGTGCAAGTCAGTGACCACTTCCCATGGAGCACTGGCGGCAAGAGCTGGAGAGCGAAGCGAGAGGTCAATGGCAGAGAATGACCCAGTCACTGTGCAGAAGTGAGTGCTCTGTCCTCCATTGAGCAAGTAGGCACAGGATGACAGGAGAGGCCTCTCAACTGCTCTACCCCTGGGACAGGTAATGGCTGAGCCCCAAAGTGCATTGTGGGCATTAAAATCACCACAAATAATGAACGGCTGAGGGAGCTGTGTAAGAAGGTCAGTGAGGGCTGCTTCATCAAGTGCATCATGTGGAGGCAAGTAAAGAGAACATACGGTCAATGGATGACGCACGTGCACAGACACAGCGACGGCCTGTAAAGTCGTCGTATGAGAGAGAGGCGAGGAGTGGTAGTCCATACTGACGAAAATACCTACGCCTCCTCCAGCTCTCTCTCCACGAAGGCTGTCCTTTTCGTAGTGTGTATAGCCTCATAGCTCAAGGGAGTATGATGGATGGAAATAGGTCTCCTGGGGACACACACACATAGTGGTCTACCCTGAGAGAGTAGACAACGTTCCTCCACATGCGTCCTGAACCCCTGAAAGTTCCACTGAAGTATGGGAGCTACCTATGACAGTGGTAGCACCTTCATCCTGTCTCTCCGATGGGGTGGGGACACTGCAGCAGGTGCAGCAGCAAGAGTGAGGCGAGATGATTGCCCCACACATACGTTGTACTCCATCAGCTCTGGGGAAGAGACAGAAGAAGCATCACATAAAACGACATCTGCATGGTCGGACGGTCATGATCTGACCCACTGTTGCTGCTGTATAGGAGCTTTCTGCGGTTTGGTGGGCTTTGGGGGAGCCGACGTGGGAATGGTAATGGACGTACTGGGCTTCGGAACAGCCTCAGCTGTCGGAGGCGCCAAGGGCTGGCCGAAGTTCGCCAGTGTACCTGTGTCTGCCGTTCGAGTAGGGGCTACAGGCTCAAACACTGGCTGCGTTGCACGTGCACTGACATCTGCAGGTGTTAGTGCTAACACTCACCACCTCTGTCTGCGTAGAGGCATCGGCCATTGGAGTAGACTTCTGAACCATGGATGCAAAAGATGTAGCAAATGTGGCAGGTTGCATTGACTTTTACATCTTCTTGGCCTCACCATAGCAGATACGCTCGGTTGTTATAATTTCCTGGACTTTGCATTCCTCTAAAAATATTCGGCAGTCCCTAATCCAAACAGGGTGGTTCCAGAGCAATTTATACATTTGGTTGGAGACGAGCACCCAACTCCTTCATGAGCAGCCTTACCGCAGTTGCCTATGTCGCTTCGCCTTTACACCCTAAGGTGGTATGCCCAAAACGCTGGCATTTAAAACAGTGCATTGGGGTCGGGAAATAAGGCCTCACACTAAGGCAAAGAAAGCCAGGTTCAACATGGTCAGGAAGTTTCGTGCTACTGAACGTCAGAATAAAGGAGTTGGATTTGCTAAGATTGCCATCAATTCTCTTCATGATATGTTGTACATCAATGATACCTTCCGAAGGCCACTCACGTTGCAGTTCTTCCCTGGGAATGTCGACTAGATCCCAGCATGTCACAACATCTTTGCTATAATTCAAGGCGCTGTGCATTTCAGTGTCTACGGCATACTCCCCAAGGCATTTATCAGATTAGAGGTTAGTTGCTTGCTGGGAAGTGGAAGTTTCCACTAGCAAGGTCCCATTACGGAAACGCTTCATCGATTTTAAGGAGCCACAGATTCCCTTCAATCTCTTTTGTATATAGAAGGGCGAAACCTTCTCTAAACTACCCTCCTTCTGTTTCACAATGAGAAACACGTTCTGATTACCAGAATGCATTCTGTTACCAAAGACTTTACGTGTCAAAGAAGTGCCAGAGTCAGGGGGACTGCGTGCACGAGCCATCTTAAGAGAGTGGGTGTTAGAACCTTCCAGCAGCCCACCCTTTCTGCTGGGAGGAGGAAAAGAGGATTTCGAAGGATCCATTTCAGTCCCATGAGCAGCTAGGGAACTAGAAGTCCACCTAGACAGAGCCCCGCGTGCCTAGGTAAGCCTTATAGAACCGAGATGCAGCAGGCTCCCCAGAGGTTGTCCACTAACGAGTGTTCCACCTCAACAGCCATGCATCTTATCAGCGCGCAGCACACCTTGAGACTGAGGGGTTGTTTATAAGAGGTTCATTCCATCCTTACGATCCGGGCGGTCAAGCCAAGATCCCCATTCCCTGAGACACACAACATTCCACTGCCGCACAGCATGGTGGTCGCTGAAATATGCCCACAGCTTACGGTGATGGGACTGGCGACACTTACCAGTTCCCAGCTCAGGAACCCCAGGGTCGCCAAGCCCGTACCAGGCACATTAATGCTGAGCCCCTGGGGGCACTGAGGAGAGCGTCATGTATTGTGAGACAGTCACAGTTTGGCAGCTTCTGCATAGAGACTCTCAACGAGGGTAGTGAGAAAGGCGCCAGTGGCCAAACGGATGCCACCATGATGGATTGTGCTTAGACGGCGTAAGATGGATGGATGTACAGATGCATAAATGAAACATTCATAGTCTACTTTCAAAAGGACAAGGGACCGGTGCAAATGGAGGAGGGTGATCCAATCTGTTCCCCAGGAAGTACCACAGAGAACACACAGGATACTGAGGGACAGAGTACAGTGGGCAGCCCGGTAAGTCACGTAGGGGGGGGGGGGGGGACCAAGAAAGTTTCCAATTGAGCATGAGCCCCAGAATTTCGTAGTTTCAGCAAATGGAAGAGCAACAGCCCCAAGATATAAAGATGGTGGAAGAAACCCATTGTGCCACCAGAAATTCATACAAACAGTTTTGTCAGTGGAAAACTGAAAGCCATTGTCGATACTCCATGATTAAAGAAGATCGAGACAGTGCTGAAGACACTGCGCAAGCAGACAAGTCCATGGAGAATAACAATAGATGGCAAAATTGTCAACGAAAAGGGAGCCGGAAATGTCTGTTGGGAGACACGCCATAACAGGGTTAATGGCGACAGCAATGAGAACAACAGGATGGAATCGTGAGGCACACCGTTTTCCTGGATAAAGTTTTCCGACAAGGCAGAACCCACACATACCTTGAAAACCCTGCCTTTTGACAATTCCTGAAGGAAATGGGGCAAGTGGCCTTGGAAGCCCAACATGTACTGAGTAGAGACAATAACAGTCCTCCAGCAGGTGTCCCAGGCATCGTCCAAATCAAAAAACACGGCCACAGTCTGATATTTCCACAGAAAACCATTATCGTACGAGTTCACTTAGTGATAAGATGGTCAATTGCAGAACGGCGTGCTCAAAATCCATATTGTACAGTGGTTAGTAAATTGCGAGACTCAAGCCACGATACCAGCCTGTCATGACTCATACATTCCGTCACATTGCAAACAAAGCTGGTGAGAGAAATAGGACAATAGAGAGAAGGAAGGCGTCTGTCCTAACTGGGCTTAGGTACGTGTATGACAGTGGCTTCACGTAAGCATCTGGGAAACATGCCCACTGTCCAGTTACGATTGTACATATGAAGGAGAAAGTGGTTGCCCGAAATAGAAAGGTGAACATCGTCCAGCCCTGGGGTGGAGGAGTGGGATGAAATGTGAACATGATTTAGCTCCCTCATAGTAAAAGCAGTGTTGTAACACTCAATTCTGGGAAGAGAAGGGTATCACCTGAGCCTCATCCCCTCGTTTCCGATGGATGAAGGCAGGGTGACAGTGGGTGGAGCTCAACACCTCCGCAAAATAGTGGTGTTGGAAGATAGCAATAGGATCCACTACATCATCATCTGCTATGGTCAGGACGGAAACTGGGGAATGGACCTTGGTCCCAGAGAGCCGCCCGAGTTTGGCCCACACGATGGAAGAGGGAGTGGAACTGTTAAAAGAACTAGTATTCAGCTGTCTCTATTGCCATCCCAAAGAACACGACAACACTGCACATGCAAGTGTTTATAACAATTACAGTTCTGCATCATAGGATGATGGTCAAAAACGAGGAGCCCATGTCTCCGTGTGCGAATTGGATCACAGTATACCTCAGTCAACCATGGGACAGGGACATCGTGTGGTGAAGACAAAGTGCGAGGAATGGAATATTTTGTGGTGGTTAGGATAACTTTGGCAAGGGATTCTACCTGGTCATCACAATTGTGGAAAAGTTGTTTGCCAAAGGTCGCTAGGGACGAGTAAAGCCGCCAGTCGGCTTTAGAAAGCAGCCATTTTGGTTTGCACATTGGGGGAGGGGAGGGGGGGGGGGGGAGTGTGTAGGAGTCAGCAAATGGATAGCACACAGTAGTAAATGGTCACTCAAGTATTTATCACAGAGAATAGACCACTCGAGGCTACGGGCAAACTGGGCAGTGCGGAATAAGAGGTCCAAATGGGAATCAGTGGGTGTCGAGTCTGACAGGAACATGGGTGTTCCAGCATTAAGGCAGATGAGGTTGAGTTAATTGAGGTCAGCCAAGATGGCATGTCAAGGACAGGTTTGCAAAGAGTCCCAAAGGGGATGATGTGCATTAAAGTCATCGAGCAGCAAAAAGGGGTGAGGGAGTTGCCCAATCAGCTGGAGGTAGTCTGCCCTGGTGACACCGAAAGATGGAGGAATGTAAACAGTATGAAGGGAAAAGGTGAAGCAAGGAAGGAAAATGCGGACTGCAACAGCTTGCAGCTAGGTGTTCAGGGAGACGATGTGACTATGAAGGTCATCCCAGATGAGCAGCATGACTCGCCTACGAGATGGAATGCCATCCTCATGGGGGAGGTCAAAGCAGACCAGAAAGAAATGCAAAAGGTCAAAGTGATTGTGAGGACACAATTTTGTTTCCTGGAAGCACAGAATAAGAAGACACTGCTATTCCAAGAGTATCCATAATTCCTACTTGTTGGAGCTAAGGCCGTGAATGTTCCACTGGATGAGAGGTCTTAACAAGGAAAGGGGAGAGGAGAAAAAGTGAAGGGGTGTCACCTAGGCAGCTGCCAAGTGCCAGCCTTCGAAGATACTCTGCTACAGGGAATGGCGCAGAGGCTGGTGGATCTTGCTCCACGAGATCTACAGAGGCATCGACATTCTCCCACAGTCACTCTGTGGAGTCCAGGGCAGAAAAACATTTGGTGTTGCGCACTGGTGACACGGAGGTCAGCCAGGTGAGGATACCACATGGTGAAACCATTGATGAGGATCTCCATGCAGGCGAAGGAGAAGACCGTTTGCCTCTGTTTTACTTCTTGGAGTCTTTGTGGTTGGCCGATGATGATTCAGGTGTTTGTTGGCTGGAGGGACGTGAAAAGTCTTTGTAGGAGTATTCCTTCTGTTCTTTCCAGCCTGCTGGTTGTGGAACAGGTGATTTCGCCGAGTGAGGTGAAAATTTGGTGGCCGGTTGCACAGTTGGAGCAGAAAGAGATTGGGATGCTACCATGACAGGGCGATTTTACAACATCTTTTGTGGAACGAGATGCAGCAGGAATGGTATCGTTAACTGCCGGATGGTAAAATGCAGGGTTTCTGACTAGCCAACAACTTACGACTGACTGGGTAAGGTACTTTTTCCTTCACCCAGATCTCCTGGACAGCCCACTCATCAAGATACGTGGGACAATCAAGGAAGAAGGCTGCGTGGTAGCCATTGGAATGATACAGCGAGGAGGAGGAGGAGGAGGAGGAGGAGGCGGCGGCGGCAGACACTTGTTCTTGTGAGCATCCATACCACAGGTTAAACATTTGGCCAGGTGTCGACAGGACAGTCGAGTGTGGTTGTAACGATGACACAGGCAGCAGCGCATTGGGTTTGGAATGTACAGTCAGACTGTGATAACTTCATAGCCTGCTTTGATCTTTGATAGAACCACAACCCTATCAAATGCGAGGAAAAGAGAGCGGGCGGGCACTAAAGATGCATCTCCCTTTTTCATCACCCAATGGACTTCAATGAAGACATAATCAAAGAGGTAAGTTTGGATTTCTGCCTCAGACAGACCATCAATCAGCCTACTGTAAATAACACCAACGAAGAATTCAGTGTTCCACGGGCCTCGTCACAGTTGTGCTTAACAATCACAAGTAGTCTCCAAAAGTACAGTGCCTCTATGTAAACGAGAGCAGGATTTTACAGGGCCAGTGGTTGCATCAATACCTTTCTGAATAATGACTGAATTAATCGCAGCAAAAGACTGACGTCTTCAGTACACGAAACCACAAGGAACTGCAGTGCAGCTGGGAGGGTCATTGAATCGTTAGATTCTTTCAGTTTATGTTTTGTGTACTGAGATGATGACGTTGGCTCACTGAAGGAAAAACCCCACGATTGCCAGCGTCTCTGATGGCACGCTCCTTCCAATTGTGGTGGCCCTCCTCAGAGGGGGGGGCACGTCCACCTTAGGTGATTGTTCACACCTCCCAAATGCCTGACAGAGGGACCAATTGGCAATTTGGGATGGTGACAGCTCAGGCTATCAACCCTCCCTGTGCCCGGCCTGTACCAAGGGATAGGTGTGAACCCTACCTGTCGACCCGGGGATGGGAATTACACATTAGCCAGTCATCTGTTATGCATCAGATGCATGGGCCAGCCTTCAGGAGAGCGCATAGAGGAAGAAGAAAAAGAGGATTCTCAAACACTGAAGTGGAGGAAAGATAGGAGAATGGGGAAAAAAACACAGTGGAATGACTGTTCTGATATCAGGCTACTGAAAATGCAGGATACATTCCCAAAAATATCCCGTACATGCTCCGCAAGGGAGGGGAAAAAGAATAGCAAGAGGATAGACGTGCAGCACGAAAGGGAAAAGATGCTGCGAAGGCTGGGGCTTCGTGGTAGCCAAGCATGAACTCGCCAAAGAATGACGACACTCCTGGGGGGCGGGTGGGGGCGCGTTGTGTTTTGGGGCTTCCTTCACAAACATTCAAACGGGTGCAATAACCCTCGTGATTCCACATCCCTTCACGGGAGGTGTAGTGGACGCATTACAAAACTGACAATTCAAAACGAGAGTTTTAACCTCTTGCCACTGAAGTTGAGATGTGATGCACAAGAGATAAGGAACAAAATACAAAGACTGCAGGAAACATTTGTGGAATTGCATTGGGAAGCAGAAAAAGGAGTATTAACAAAAATACAGGGAGAATACCAGCAGTTATGACTTTTGTACAAGAGACAGAGAGAACAGTTATATTAGGTAATGGAATTAGCACTACGAGCATTGGTGAGATTAACAAGGATAGGAAACAGTTATAATATCAGTGTAGTTCCCACTGTTGAGTGGGGATACACGGTTCATCTGCGCACAGTGAAATGGAGAGCCATAGGACAATTTGTATTGGTAAAGCAGAGGAAGTGTCACTAGTCTTAGACCGGAAGGAAACCTACGTACTGATGTTGGCATACGATCGTGCCGAAGAGGGAACGGTACAGTATGTCTGAAGAGGTGGGTTCAGGCTAGTGTGCTGGCATGTGAAATACAACTACTTTCAGAGGAGCCGGAAGTAGCCAGATGTCAGAAGGGAGCACTAACATTGCACCCATATTTTCCAAAATTAGGTTCACTCTGTATTTTCCCCCACAGGTGGCAATAGTGAACTGCTAAGAGCAAGAAAGGCCGAAGGGAATCACAAGGTTAGAGTTACAGGACGACGGAATGCTAGTCAATGGTATGTAGCAGGGACAATGTTTCGGCTGCCAGCTACTATCACTGGAATAACGATGAGAAATCTGACCCAGCATGTATTGTATTGGCTGGAGATACAGCCAGACATGTTGACTACTAAGAACCTAACCTTTCTGAATGAAACACCCAGGATCTCCTCAATTCATTAGATGAGTTGACAGCATCACAAGGGGGGACAGACAGCCACTGAACACATGGCACAGTATGTATGGGAGCATCGCAATAAGCAACAGCACAGTGTTTTAACTACATCAGTTTCTAGTGTTGTATTGATTCTGACAGCATTTTCTGTTCTCTATATCTACCTTAAATAGGAACCCAAACACCAACCTTGAACTGAGAAGTACATCAAACACCAATCAACTGGATAACTGGTAGCAATTAAGGATTACCCAAGTAAGATAGAAGTTGTTGTTGTTGTTGTGGTCTTCAGTCCTGAGACTGGTTTGATGCAGCTCTCCATGCTACTCTATCCTGTGCAAGCTTTTTCATCTCCCAGTACCTACTGCAACCTACATCCTTCTGAATCTGCTTAGTGTATTCATCTCTTGGTCTCCCCCTACGATTTTTACCCTCCACGCTGCCCTCCAATACTAAATTGGTGATCCCTTGATGCCTCAGAACATGTCCTACCAACCGATCCCTTCTTCTGGTCAAGTTGTGCCACAAACTTCTCTTCTCCCCAATCCTATTCAATACTTCCTCATTAGTTATGTGATCTACCCATCTAATCTTCAGCATTCTTCTGTAGCACCACATTTCAAAAGCTTCTATTCTCTTCTTGTCCAAACTATTTATCGTCCATGTTTCACTTCCATACATGGCTACACTCCATACGAATACTTTCAGAAATGACTTCCTGACACTTAAATCAATACTGGATGTTAACAAATTTCTCTTCTTCAGAAACGCTTTCCTCGCCGTTGCCAGCCTACATTTTATATCCTCTCTACTTCGACCATCATCAGTTATTTTGCTCCCCAAATAGCAAAACTCCTTTACTACTTTAAGTGCCTCATTTCCTAATCTAATTCCCTCAGCATCACCCGACTTAATTAGACTACATTCCATTATCCTCATTTTGCTTTTGTTGATGTTCATCTTATATCCTCCTTTCAAGACACTGTCCATTCCATTCAACTGCTCTTCCAAGTCCTTTGCTGTCTCTGACAGAATTACAATGTCATCGGCGAACCTCAAAGTTTTTATTTCTTCTCCATGAATTTTAATACCTACTCCGAATTTTTCTTTTGTTTCCTTTACTGCTTGCTCAATATACAGATTGAACAACATCGGGGACAGGCTACAACCCTGTCTTACTCCCTTCCCAACCACTGCTTCCCTTTCATGTCCCTCGACTCTTATAACTGCCATCTGGTTTCTGTACAAATTGTAAATAGCCTTTCGCTCCCTGTATTTTACCCCTGCCACCTTCAGAATTTGAAAGAGAGTATTCCAGTCAACATTGTCAAAAGCTTTCTCTAAGTCTACAAATGCTAGAAACGTAGGTTTGCCTTTCCTTAATCTTTCTTCTAAGATAAGTCGTAAGGTCAGTATTGCCTCACGTGTTCCAGTGTTTCTACGGAATCCAAACTGATCTTCCCCGAGGTTGGCTTCTACTAGTTTTTCCATTCGTCTGTAAAGAATTCGTGTTAGTATTTTGCAGCTGTGACTTATTAAGCTGATAGTTCGGTAATTTTCACATCTGTCAACACCTGCTTTCTTTGGGATTGGAATTATTATATTCTTCTTGAAGTCTGAGGGTATTTCGCCTGTTTCATACATCTTGCTCACCAGATGGTAGAGTTTTGTCAGGACTGGCTCTCCCACGGCCGTCAGTAGTTCCAATGGAATATTGTCTACTCCGGGGGCCTTGTTTCGACTCAGGTCTTTCAGTGCTCTGTCAAACTCTTCACGCAGTATCGTATCTCCCATTTCATCTTCATCTACATCCTCTTCCATTTCCATAACATTGTCCTCAAGTACATCGCCCTTGTATAGACCCTCAATATACTCCTTCCACCTTTCTGCTTTCCCTTCTTTGCTTAGAACTGGGTTTCCATCTGAGCTCTTGATATTCATACAAGTGGTTCTCTTTTCTCCAAAGGTTTCTTTAATTTTCCTGTAGGCTCTATCTATCTTACCCCTAGTGAGATAAGCCTCTACATCCTTACATTTGTCCTCTAGCCATCCCTGCTTAGCCATTTTGCACTTCCTGTCGATATCATTTTTGAGACGTTTGTATTCCTTTTTGCCTGTTTCACTTACTGCATTTTTATATTTTCTCCTTTCATCAAGTAAATTCAATATTTCTTCTGTTACCCAAGGATTTCTACTAGCCCTCGTCTTTTTACCTACTTGATCCTCTGCTGCCTTCACTACTTCATCCCTCAAAGCTACCCATTCTTCTTCTACTGTATTTATTTCCCCCATTCCTGTCAATTGCTCCCTTATGCTCTCCCTGAATCTCTGTACAACCTCTGGTTCTTTTAGTTTATCCAGGTCCCATCTCCTTAAATTCCCACCTTTTTGCAGTTTCTTCAGTTTTAATCTACAGGTCATAACCAATAGATTGTGGTCAGAGTCCACATCTGCCCCTGGAAATGTCTTACAATTTAAAACCTGGTTCCTAAATCTCTGTCTTACCATTATATAATCTATCTGATACCTTTTAGTATCTCCAGGGTTCTTCCATGTATACAACCTTCTTTCATGATTCTTAAACCAAGTGTTAGTTATGATTATGTTGTGCTCTGTGCAAAATTCTACCAGGCGGCTTCCTCTTTCATTTCTGTCCCCCAATCCATATTCACCTACTATGTTTCCTTCTCTCCCTTTTCCTACACTCGAATTCCAGTCACCCATGACTATTAAATTTTCGTCTCCCTTCACAATCTGAATAATTTCTTTTATTTCATCATACATTTCTTCAATTTCTTCGTCATCTGCAGAGCTAGTTGGCATATAAACTTGTACTACTGTAGTAGGTGTGGGCTTCGTATCTATCTTGGCCACAATAATGCGTTCACTATGCTGTTTGTAGTAGCTTACCCGCATTCCTATTTTCCTATTCATTATTAAACCTACTCCTGCATTACCCCTATTTGATTTTGTGTTTATAACCCTGTAGTCACCTGACCAGAAGTCTTGTTCCTCCTGCCACCGAACTTCACTAATTCCCACTATATCTAACTTCAACCTATCCATTTCCCTTTTTAAATTTTCTAACCTACCTGCCCGATTAAGGGATCTGACATTCCACGCTCCGATCCGTAGAAAGCCAGTTTTCTTTCTCCTGATAACGACATCCTCTTGAGTAGTCCCCGCCCGGAGATCCGAATGGGGGACTATTTTACCTCCGGAATATTTTACCCAAGAGGACGCCATCATCATGTAATCATACAGTAAAGCTGCATGCCCTCGGGAAAAATTAGATAGAAGTACAACCTACTTTTTAAATGACAAGGAATAAGTGTGGTTGTTAATTGTAAAATGTTTGAGAGAATGTGTTAAGATGCGAGAAAGGGATCAAATGATTGTACTAGTTTGTAAATAACTCAGTGGGAAGACATTTTCGTGGGGGCACAAGATTGTCCAGAGGACTGACCTTATTAAGATGTTTCACCATTAAGAATATGGTCAATGAACTTGTGATTTAGACCAGACTAGAATAAGGAAGAAACAAAGTGTCCCATATACAAAGGTCATTTTGTGAATATATATCAAGAGTTATAGAAGCACTTTAAACAAAATCCGGGGCATACTTTTTAAAGGAGAGGGGTGTGTGGCACCACAAAATATTGTACTTGGTGTAGCCAGGTAAAAATTAAGACACCTTCCCTGGTATAGCAAGAAGCCATAGAAAGCATGAGTGTTAAGCAATGCCCTAGTCTGACGCCAATGCTGTAAAACGACAACATATGGAGAGACGTGGCAGCACTCTGTTGATCACAAACTATGAAGAAAAAAAAACTTGTTCAGAGTGTAAGAACATTCATTCAGGGATCTGACAAAGCAGAAGATGTTAGCCAGTGCCTCCAAAGAGTGAAGTTGGTTAATATTACCTCTCTGGTTATGTTCCTTCAGGAGATGACAAAACAAGAACGGCAGAACGAATTTATTTATCACCAGTTGAAAGTGGTGTCAGGCTACTACGGTTTGTTGCCTTTTCCAGGCTTGGGGTGCCGCTGTCTGAAGTGACCAGCAGACTCTCGCAGTCCCTTCACCGCCCCTGTATCGGATCCCTATTCTCAGATGTTCCCAGACATGCTAAGTCTACTGACACCCAGCTACGAAGAGCAACCTGTCTACTCATCTAACAGCCTGCAAGCTTCTACAGAATCACAAATCCCATCCTGGGAACTCTACTACTGCTAGTCACAGTGCCACTATTCGTGCCGTGTCTGATGTAACAATATTAGTGCCTTTCTTCCGGCGGGTTTCCTGGTGGCCTACAGTATGAGGGTGGAGACTTGCAGCCAGACTTCCACCATTGCAAGGGTAAGTGGGCTTCCTGTTACCCACTTCTGCTTCTGTTGGCAGACTCCAATGCTGGGGGTTGCACCTCCTGTTTTGGGAGCCGCAACGTGGTCTGGTACGCCTCTGCGAACCCTGTGCCGAGATGTTCTGCTACAACTAGGCAGTGCAGCAGACAAGCAGGAGAATGACCTGCTGCTTCTGACATCAATCACCATGACAACACTGGCCATGAGCTGACAATAGCATCCCTCGACTGGGCGCGTACTGCTCGACCTACAAGCACTAGTGGCCTGGAGCAAAGTCCCGACTACTGTTGTTCTCTGAATAACAAATGTTAACGCTGTCAATACTGTTTTTGTAACATCCCAAAAGGAATCTGCCAGGTATCCACTCACCTCACAGCTGCTCACCCTGACCTGGGTGACTAATGACCTTCTGACCTTGATCTACCCATCACTGCCAGGGACCTCAACAGTCGACCAATGTGGTCATTACAATATGCACTGGTACTGCCCACTTAAAACTCTACAGATATTTCCCTTGGATGCTGTTGAGCCATTACAATCATCGTTACCATTATTTCAACTCTCAATTTGGGGGGGGGGGGGGGGGGGGTGCTAATGCCAGAAAATGCTAGAATTGTATTGGAATCCCAGTAGTGCAGTGACATTTGAATCCTAGTAGTGTAGTGAAGTTCGCTGTGATTAATGTATATTCTACTTGTGTGTGTTCCTTGTGTTAGTTATATTAGTTATTAATTTCTATACTCTATATAGTGTTAAGAATGTAGGTTGCAGTAGGTACTGGGAGATTAAGCTTGCACAGGACAGAATAGCATGGAGAGCTGCATCAAACCAGTCTCTGGACTGAAGACCACAACAACAACAAAAAAACATATAGTGTTAACATAAAATGAACACTCCTTTGGTCCATCTGCATCACCACTAATTCAAAGGGACAATCTGGCAGGAGCAGTATGATTTTGCAAAACAGACTTATGATGTAGCTGTGTACACAGAGTGGGGACTCACTTTGTTACTGTTCAGTTTACAGACACATTATAGCATCAACATTATGCTGAATTTAATTTCACCTTTGCCTGTTATGTGCCACAATCTGCACAAAATCCCAGCTCCTAAAAACATTTCTGCCATATTACAATTTGGTGACTGTTGCACATCACTCTTTTGAAGAGCTTCCATTCAAAAAATTTGAAGTTCAAGAGCAGTGCAGGAAATATTCACTGAATTTAAGAGCTTTAAGAGACTGTGTCAAGAAGTAAAGTCACACAAAAGACCACGCATTGTTTAATACTTGGCTCATCCAGTTTTGCATTGATCCTCCCATATAATATTCTCCACAACTGTGGACTGAGAAAAGTGTGAGCAAATTTAAAGTAACTAACTGTGGCAATATACAACATGACTGTTTGTGCAGTTATCACTTTTAAAGCCACACAGTAAATACAGGTAGTATTGCAAATTTCAACAATACAGCAAAGCCTACCAATTATTTCTGATAATACCTAGCGTAAACAGCAACAATCGAATATGCATTCCCAGGTTATAAGCCCAGGTAAACAAAACCAAATGATTCATTATGAACTGGCTGACAATGCAGATAATTTTTAGTTCCTTTCTATAGTTCCACTGGACTGACCATTCACAGTAAGATACCTGCTTTCAGGTGTGTTCCAATTTTTTTCCCCCTTAACAGTATTGGATGAGAAAGCAGTACATTTCACGACAATTACAACAAAGCAATAGAAAAACATCTCCAAATTTTAGCACTGTATTACAGTATAAGCAAACTGCACAACCACTTCAAATACTGTAACATGGCAGTAATTACTAAATTTGTCAAACATTTATCAGAGCTGGTTAGAATGAGACATGGGCAGCACTGGGATTTCAAATCCAGCCTCACCATTGGTGAATCAACACTTTCAATATTCTCTCAATGAATAGCAATCTGTAATTTGTTTTATACACTAGTAGTTTCATATGCCCTTTTACCTGAAACTGCTTCTTAGATCAGTATTTGGAAACTGAACTCAGGAACTTATCAACAATATGTTTCAAGGCAGTCCATTCATCCTCATTTACAGACTATCGTAAGACATTGTGTATAATAATAATCTTCTATAGATACACAATTTCACTTCCGTTTTCTAAGGAAAGTATTTATTGATAAACTACAAAGCAAGGGACTGTCTGTAAGTGCTGCTTAAATTGTTTATTGAGATTCTCATGTGCAGTATAAACAGAAACAGTCTATCACATATACCAAACACACAGGAAAAAATAAATGATGTTCCAATAAACTCATCAAATGTACAATATGCTGAAATGTCCGTAAGGGAGGAAAAGTGAAAAGACAATTGTTGGAAACACATTCCATGATCTCATCTATTCATTACATGCAAAATTGTTAATATATTGTAGTTTCCAAAAATCAATAAATATGCCATCTATTCAAGTGCCACAACCTACAACCACTGCACAATTTTTGACATGAAAAGAGCAAGTAACATTTTTTAATCTCTGTGAAGATACTTAAAAGGACCGAAAATTATGATTTAATGTCCTCTCAAGGGCAAAGTCATCACAGTAGGAACGAAAGCTTGGATTGGTTAGGGGGGGAGGAAATCAGCAGTGTCCTTTTCAAAGGAACTATCCTGAGATTTGTCTTAAGAGATTTAGGGAAGCCACAGAAAATAAAACTCTGGATGGCCATATGGGGATTTGAAAAACTGACCTCTTGAATGTCAGACCACCATATTAGCCACTCTTTCCCCCTGCTAGCTCAGATATTTAAAGAAAATTTGTTTAACTTCTTTTTTCTATAAAATACTTATAAAGGTTGGCCCACAGGAAATAGTATATCTTCAATTGGCCACCCTGCAAAGGTGTAGATTATTCACACCATCTACTGCATCTAATCAGGTCCACATCATATGCCATTCAGTTCAGTATGGAACGCTGGCCAGTGCATGTGCATACTGAGGCGATAGGGGAGTTATGTCACGTGCAGAGCATTGCAGCAGTCTATGCTCCATGGTAGAGTCTGCCTTTTCCATGTTCCAGACAGATGAAACAATGCTGTAAGACAGACTGTGGAACCAGTGTGAAACATAAGGGACCTGAAATGACAATCTGAATGCCAGTAAATATCCAATGATTTCATGCAGCTCTGCAACAAAGCCCACAGTGATCAGTCTGTCACCATTCCAGACCATCACAGATCCTTCACACGTCTTTGCTGGGGATTGTGAAATAGGATTTGAAGTTTCCTCCTTATAAGATGCAAGTGGCTCAACAGTTACAGCGGGGAGATAAAAGTGAGTTTGTACAATTTCCACGCAATGTTACTGGATAGAATTGACCAGTAAGAGGTATTTCTGATGAATCTCGTGATGTTTGATGAAGCAAACTTTCATATGAATAGGTTTATCAATAAATCAATCTTTCAATATTACTCTAGCTACAAATCTGTAGCTCATTCATCAAAAGTTGCAGGATAGCTCACATGCCATCATCTGGTGTGCTTTTTGACAGTTCACTGGAATCATTGGGCCATATTTTTTCGAAGACAACAACAATGGGAAGTCAGTACGTGTCAGTTCTGAGCAGTATGCGGCCTTTATCAATAATTTCTTCAGTCCACACAGTGCAGGGAAGTTTTCATCTAAACACAATATGGTTTGAGAAAGATGGGGCTTTTAACTCAATTACTAAACTGAGGTGCCACTTTCCACATCGATTACTATTATGATTCAGTGTTATCCCATGGCTAGTGAGAGCACCTGATCTTTCGGCAGCAAATTTTTTTCTGTGGGATCATCTTAAGAAAAAAGCTTTTTTCATGGCTCCACAATAACTGATCAATTGAAAGCCATGATACATAAAGACACAGAGAAAATTCTTCAAGAAATAGTTGAGAATTCAACAAGGACCTTCCACAAACCTCTTTAGCAATGTATCACCAATGATGTACATTTTATGAAATAAACTTTTGTTTGGCTTTTCAATAATGGTAATGTGTGTAGAACAGTTACCTATAAGTTATACTGGTCTAAATATAAGCTAAACTTCGTAATAACCAAATGAAAAAGTACTACTTCCTGAGGGCAACCCTGTATTGGAACAATTTATTAAGCACTTCTGTGATGTTCTTGGTATGGTTAAACAAATGTATGATGAATTGTAAACCTCTTATTTGAATCTCATCCATTAACCCAACTTGGTAAGGACACCAAATTGCCAAAGAATTGGTCAAACGAAGGTTTCATAGGTGAGCTCCTTTGTGAATAAATTGCACTTCCTACAAATCCTTTCAACAAATAAAAGCCTGGCTGGCATCTGATTTCCCCAAAGTCAGATTTTTGTGTCTATTCCACCTTATATCACTAAGCACATGAACTCTACATCCTGATTTCTACGACTGATCACTGATTGGGTACTCAAACATTATTATACTTTTCATTTATCTAGAAGCACAATATTAGATTTATTTATACTGACAGTCAGTAATCAGTCTTTGCACCAAGTACTGATAAATTACAAGTCTTTCTGGAATTTGTAACAATTTTCTAATGTCAGTATTATCTGGCACAACATAACACAATAAAGTGAACTGTAATCCTACTGAAACTTCTTGGTGGATTAAAACTGTGTGCCAAATTAAGATCTGAACTGGTAGCAACCTTTGCCTTTTATGGGTAAATGCTCTACCAAGGGAGTTATCAAGAAACGACTTGCAACACCCCCCCCCCCCCCCCCCCCGGTTCTAATAATATTCCTACTGCACTTCTGTTCAGTACACAGGATGCTACTTTATTTCTATCTGTGGATCCCTTTACTAACAACATAGTGGACTCTTATTTGCAAGCAAGTCTTCAATCCTGCTTCATGCCTGTTCCGATATTTTAAAAGCATATAGCTTATTTACTATGCAACAGTGTAGGACTGCACAGCACATGTGATCACAAGGTTTTTCTGAAATGAAAATTATTTAATTGTGACAAGTCAAAAGTTGAAACTCATGCTTTCAATTTTCTCGTCCTTATAGACAGGAAATCGAATTCGAGCTACTAGGTGCCACCCCCAGACACTCCTACATTGCTGTAGGATAGGCACGGGTAACCTGCGGGCCTAATTCACATAATTACTTAAGCTCACAGACCACTTTTCAAGTGATGCAATAGTAGTGCTTCAGGTGCAGGAAGTGAAAACTGTAGCACCTGTGACAATGTTTATGGAAGTGACACACCACTATGAATGGCACCCTGCTGCCATTTAAATCCGCACATTTCCTGAGTAGTCAGTAGTTTTCATGTCATTGTCACCTGTTACCAATGTTTACAATCCATCTATGTGTAACACAGATGTAGGCAGTACGCAGTAAGTAACATGTGGGGGGAGTCAGCGGTGGTATAATTGCATTATGCATGTGCAGAGTAAGCAAAACTGACAGTGGTCTGTGTCACGAGTTGCAAACCCGAGGCAAGGTGAGCATCAGCAGAAATATCAAAAAATAGGTCTTGGATGGAGTACAATGTGAGCGCCTCACACTCTCCCCAAAAATTTCTTCTGCAGGTCAAACTGAAACCAATGATGGGCCGAATCCGGCCTGCAGGCAACTGGTTGCCCACCTATCCTATACATCATCACTACTATTGTCAGTTCTCGAACAGCCAATCACATAAAACTCAAGAAAGGAAAAGCATTGCAGCATATGCAACAACCAGTATCACAAGCATAAATTTCAGATCACTCCAACTTCTTCAATAGATACCAGGATTTTAACTCTCAAGAGTAAGAATTTCCCATAAGGATGATAGTATTTCAAGCAAAATATTAAAAGCATGTACTTCAGTTACAGCTGATGTTTACATCCATATTTTTAATGCATCACTTTCACAAGGTATCTTTCGAGACCAGCCAAACCCCAACAATATTAGAACACTTTTTAAGAAAGGTAATAGGACAGACGTTAATAACTAATGACTAATTTCACTATGAACTTCATTCTCTAAAGTTGCTGCAAAAGGTAATGTATTGAAGAATGGTCATGCCTATCTACAAATATACTGTCAGTCAAAATTTGAATGCCAGATGAGTCTCTCCACTAAATATGGCATCTACCGTTTTACTGACCACATACTGAAATATCTGACTGGCGAGTCAATACCTACCAGGACGTTCTTGTGATGTATGTATGACATTTGATTTTGTAAATCACAACATTGTTTTGGATAAACTTAAAAAGTTCAGTTTTCAAGGTACAATGCTTTAAATGGTTGAATTTATACTGCACTGACAGGAAGAAAATGGCCATGTTAGATAGCTCGTGGAGTTATAATGATGAATCTCCCCCTGAGTGTGGACGAATTATTACAGGCATTCCATAGAGTTCAATTCTGGGAAAACTCCTGTTCATGATATGTATAAATGATCTTCCACCTTACAGTAATAAAGCAGAAATGGTGTTCTCTGATGATAATGCAACAATCACAATCAAGACCTTCAGAGGTGTGACAACAGACTGATCAATAAAAGAAATGCTAAAAAATATTTATTCTCGGAATATTACTTAGAAAACATACACTTCACTGAAATCTGTACAAGGCAAGATATACCACAGCAACAATAACAGAGCACTGGGAGATGGGAAACATGTAAAATCAATTGTTCAAAATTCCTAGGTGCACATATAGACCAAAACTTGAATAGAAAATCACATATTACAGATTTCTAAAAATGCTTGAATTCAGCAACATTTTCTCTACATGTAATTGCTGATTTTTTTAATGAAAGCATTAAAAAACTAGCTTACTTTGCACACTGTCATTCATTGATGTGACTGGAAATAGTTTTTTGAGGCAATTCTACACACAGACACTAAGTATTCATCATACAGAAATATTCTGTAAGGATATCTGGTGGTCATCCTCAAACTTCATGAAGGCAATTGTTTAAAAATTTAGGCATCCTAACAACCTCTCTTATGAAGTTTGTTGTGAGGCATCAGGCACAATTTAAAAATAGTAGTATTGTTTGTAAGTCTAACACTTGGAACAAAAATTGCCTCCACTATTCACAACTTAACTTACTCAGCTGTAAAAATATTTGAAAACATCACCAACAAATTAAGGGTGCAGGCACATAATAAAAGTTTTAAATACAACTGAAATAATTTCTGTTTGACAACTCCTCCTACACAATGGATTAATTTATATAAAGTTAGTATCTGTATGTTGTTGGGTTCTACTTACCTAATTTTGTTCTAGACTAACACAGCAATATATTCAGTAATATTACTTCTACCAGATTTGATCAAGTCCGTGTAATTTTTTTTTTTTTTTTTTTTAAATAAAAAGTCTTGATCATTTAAAATGAAGCAGATTTTAGCCACCAAATATTAAAATGAAGAGGTAACATGATACATTATTAATGAAATGAGCATGAAGTCTCTAGTATCTATCTTGGAATAACTAAAAACCTGTAACTTTGACTACTTCCAGAATTCACTGAACATACACTCACTCGAACAGAAACAACTACTGAAATTCACCAAAACAGGTAAAACAGGTAAGCAAGTTCCCAAAATGTCTCCTTAATACCTTGGTATGACAAGCTGTAAGATGTAAACAAACTCTAGTCAACACATATCTGTCAGATTTAAAGCTCTCATGCTTTCTTTAGCACTGCTCATGCTCATGCTTATGCTCACTTTACCAATAATACCACAACAATGATAAGGAAACAGATCAGCCACTCGCATTAGTATGGGGTTTATATTGTTTTCTAGACCTTTCCTCCATGTTGGGATTCAGGTGACGCCATCAACTCCATTGAAAAATTTAGGACACTTGTGGATCTCCACTGCTTTCTTGATAAATGAATCCCAGTAACACAAGGTGCGTGCCAGGATTTCAGTGTTGTCAAATAATAATTTGTGTGTGTTGGTAACACCATGCTTTGCAATGAATGGTTTCTCACAACGTCTTAATTATACATTTTGGAGTGTTTCTTGCACTGTTCATTAATAATGTGATTACACTGTTGTAATAATTCACACCAAACTCACATGATATATTGTAAACCACATGCCTCAAAGACCTAGGACATCTTACTAGGTACAATCCATATTTTTAGAAACTGGATTAAAGATGGGTTATTTTTAAGTATAGTTTTCACTTCACCTCTCAGTTCGGTGAGATGACTTTACTTTCCAGACTTAGGACTTCGTCAATCTCAGTTTATAAGATACACATCAAATTAATTTGGTAAAGATGTCAATATTATATTTTTGACTAATTTACAGCAAAAATAACATTAATAAACTTCCAATCTGATAAAGATGTCACACTTTCCAACTAGAGCGTGGGGAAATAGTTGCAGGATCATACGTATTGTTTTCAATAGCTTGTCTTCAAACTGAGAAGCACATTGTGATCAAATTTAGTAATGGCCTGTCAGATAATGATGCACAAAAATCAACATTCAAATTAATTTTATTTATTTTATTTACATGTCAAGTTCCATAGGACCAAATTGAGGAGAAAATCTC
Source organism: Schistocerca serialis cubense (assembly GCF_023864345.2). Lineage (NCBI taxonomy): Eukaryota > Metazoa > Arthropoda > Insecta > Orthoptera > Acrididae > Schistocerca > Schistocerca serialis. The sequence goes on from NC_064640.1 coordinate 834,196,590, forward strand.
CCAGGTCATGGAACATGTCAGTACATGAAATTACAACATAAAAGTAATAATAGATAAAAATAAAATGTATATGAACCCAAAAAAAGTCAATCCATAAATTTAAGTAAATGCAATCTACAATACAACAAGAACTTACCCCAAAATATACCACCATATGATACAAGCGAATGAAAATAAGCAAAGTAGACTAATTTTTGTGTCGAATGATCACTCACTTCAGATATTGTTCCAATAGTAATAATGGCAGCATTAAGTCTTTGAACCAGATCTTAAATGTGGGCTTCCCACGACAGTTTACTATCTATCTGAGCACCTAGAAATTTTAACTGTTCAGTTTCACTAAATATGCCCACTCTGTGAAATTAAAATGTCAGGTTTTGTTGAATTGTGTGTTAGAAACTGTAGAAACTGAGTCTTACTGTGATTTGGACTTAGTTTATTTTCTACAAGCCATGAACTTAGGTCATGAACTGCACTATTTGAAACCAAGTCAATGTTGGACACAACATCCTTTACTACCAAGCTAGTGTCATCGGCAAACAGAAATATTTTAGTTACCCGTAATACTAGAGGGCATATCATTTATATAAATAAGGAACAGGAGTGGCCCCAACACTGAAACAGACTCACATTCCACAACAGCAAATCACAGATTTAGAGATATGGGTCCTATTGCAACATAGGCATTTAAATCTAATACTGCAGAGCATATCTGGCAAGAGCTCTACAAAAATACAGGATAAAACAATTCATTGCATCAACACAGTAAGTAGACCTCTAAACAAAATTAAAACTATAACGAAAGTAGTGAAAGAAGTTGGACAGTAGTAGGTGGCTGCTCATCATATTACATCTCATCACGGTTCGTGTTTTGAGACAGCCTTCTTTTCTGTAGCTACCCAACAAAAGCATGAACATTTAATCAGTTATTAAAATAGTGGAAAGACTCATCTGCAAATAAAAAGTATCAATTAGGCTGGAAATGACCTGTACAAATTATGTTAGAGGTACTCTGTCTCAAAGACATGCTGAACAGGGGTCTCAATCACTTTCCAGATAGGTTAAAACATGAATTAGGTAAAAATCACTTTATAACTTATGGAGACAATGTAGACAATATCAAGCCAATTTTCTTTCTATCAGTAATTTTTTTTTGGTTCTCCGGAGAAGAAAATGTTTATGAAAAAAGGAACATATGGCCAAGGATGGCAATCCATCTCGTGGTGGTGTCTTGCTGCTTATTCGTGATGACATTCGTAGTCAAACCCTCTCACTCAACATCCGGCTGCAAGCTGTTGCAGTCCGCATTCTCCTTCCTTGCTTCACCTTTTCTCTTTGTACCGCCTAAATCCCTGTCATTCGGTTTCAGCAGGGCAGACATCCTCTAGCTCATTGGAAAATTCCCAAATCTTTTTGCTGCTCAGTGACTTTGATGCGCATCACCCCCTTTGCAGCTCTTTGTGAACCTGTCCGTAAAGTGCCCTCTCGGCTGACCTTCTCGATCAACTCAACCTCTTCTGCCTTAACACTGGAGCACCAACGTTCCTTTCAGACTCGACACACTCTTATTCCCATTTGGACCTCTCATTCTGCACTGCCCAGCTTGCCCGTCGTCTCGAGTGGTGTGTTCTCTTTTAGACATACTTGAGCAACCATTTCCCCACATCCTATCTGTTTGCCGACTCCTCCCTCATCTACTTACTAAATTAATTGGCAGCTTTCAAAGGCAGACTGGAGGCTTTACTCCTCCCTGGTGACCTTTGACAAACGACATTTCTCCAGTTGTGATGACCTTACAAACGTTATCCTTACTGCTGCAGAATGTTCCATTCCGCACATTTCCACTTTACCACATCATGTCACAGTCCTTGGTGGACTGACGCGTACCGTGACAATTCATGTGCAGAGACACACTCTCAGCGTTTTTAACACTGGAGAACTGCATTTGATGTAAAAAGTCGCATGCGCAGTGTCATCACCCTCTTTGGGATGCCAAAGGAGCTAGCTGGATTTCATTTACTAATTCTTTTAACAGTTCCGCTCTGTCTTCCATTGTGTGGGCTAAATTCCAACGACTCTCTGGGCCCAAGGTCAATTCACCAATTTCTGGCCTGATCGGAGCAGATGATGTCATTGTGGAACCCATTGCTATATCCACCACCTAGGGCTACTATTTTGCAAATATTTCAAGCTCCACCCATTACTGCCCTACCTTCCTCCATTGGAAACAAATGGAGGAGGCTTGGGTAATACCCTTCTCCTCTTAGAATTTTAAATGCTACAATGCAGCCTTTCCTATGTGGGAGCTGATCACTCTCACTGTATCCCTACCTTTCACCCCACAGCCGGATGATGTTCGCATTCAGATGTTGCAGCACCTTTCTCTTGCGGGCAAACATTTTCTGCTTAATACATACAACCACATCTGGGCAGATGGCATGCTCCCCAGACGCTGGTATGAAGCCTTCATCATACCCATTCCTCAGCCCTGTAAGGACAAAGACCTTCCTTCTAGCTACCACCCCATTTCCCTCACTAGCTATGTTTGCAAGGTTTAGAACATATGATTAATGCCCGGGTGGTATGGTGACTCAAGTCTCGCAAATTACAAACGACTGCACAGTGTGGATTTCAGGCGTGCCATTCCAAAGTTGACCATCTCACCACTTTGGCAACCCATGTCATGAACAGTTTTCTGCAACAATAACTGACTGTGGACGTGCTTTTTGATCTGGAGAAATCCTTCGACACCAGCTGGAGGACCGGTACCCTCTGTGCTCTTTACATGTGGGGCTTTCCAGTCTGCCTGCCACGTTTCCTTCAGGAAGTTTTAAAAGACAGACTTCTCAAAGTACGTGTGGAATGTGACTTGTAGGACACTTTTATCCATGAAAATTGGATACCTCAGGGGTCCATCCTGACATTCGTTGTCCTTGCTATTGCCATTGACCCTATTATGGCCTGTCTCGCGCTGGGTATTTCCGGGTCCCATTTTGTTGACAATTTTGCCACCTATTGCAGTTCCCCACGGACTTGTCTCCTTGAGCGAAGTCTTTAGCATTGTCTCATTGTCTTTACTCATGCAGCATCAACAATGGCTTTCGCTTTTCCACTGACAAAACCATTTGTATGAATTTCTGGCTGCACAATGGGTTTCTTCCACCTTCTTTATACCGGGTGATCAAAAAGTCAGTATAAATTTGAAAACTTAATAAACCATGAAATAATGTAGATAGAGAGGCAAAAATTGACACACATGCTTGGAATGACATGGGGTTTTATTAGAACTGAAGAAAAAAAAAAAACCATTTGCTAGACGCGTGAAAGATCTCTTGTGCACGTCGTTTGGTGATGATCGTTTGCTCAGCTGCCACTTTCGTCATGCTTGGCCTCCCAGGTCCCCAGACCTCAGTCCATGCAATTATTGGCTTTGGGGTTACCTGAAGTTGCAAGTGTATCGTGATCAACTGACATCTCTAGGGATGCTGAAAAACCACATCCGACGCCAATGCCCCGCCATAACTCCGGACATGCTTTGTAGTGCTGTTCACATTATTCCTCGACTACAGCTATTGTTGAGGAATGATGGTGGACATATTGAGCATTTCCTGTAAAGAACATCATCTATGATTTGTCTTACTTTGTTATGCTAATTATTGCTATTCTGATCAGATGAAGCGCCATCTGTCTGACATTTTTGGAACTTTTGTATTTTTTTGGTTCTGATAAAACTCCATGTCATTCCAAGTATATGTGTCAATTTGTACCTCTCTATCTACATTATTCCGTGATTTATTCAGGTCTCAAATTTATACTGACTTTTTGATCACCCGGTCTTGGGCCTGTTGCTCTACCGTTTGTTGAAACTACGAAATTCCTGCGGCTCATGATTGATAGAAACTTTCTTGGTCCTCCCACATGTCTTACCTGGCTGCCCGCTGTACCCTGTCCGTCAGTGTTCTACGGGTCCTCAGTGGTACTTCCTGGGGAGTGGTTTCGACCACCCTCCTCCGTTTGTACAGATCCCTTGGCCTTTTGAAAGGAGACTATGGATGCTCCGTTTATGCATCTGCACATCCATCCATCTTACACTGTCTAAATACAATCTACCACCACCGAATCCATGTGGCCACTGGCACCTTTTACACCAGCCCAGTTGAAAGTCTCTATGCAGAAGCTGCCTAACTACTGCGGTCATAACGACATGATGTTCTCCTCAGCAGATACACATGCCATTAGTCTGCCATACCTGGCCACTCATCTTATGTCGCCTCCTTCAACAAATCATTTGACCGCCAGTAGGTGTGTCCCTCTTCTCCGTTACCTCCTGGAGTTCGCTTTTGGTTACTGCTCCAGCAGCCTCACTTCATGCTATCTGCCACTTTCCCGATGGATGTGTACCCTTCACCACCCTGACTTTCTGTGGTGGCCCATGTTCACCTTGAACTTGATTCACTTCCTTAGGAAACTTCTCCAGATTCGATCTATCGGTGTAAGTTTCTCAACCTTTGCACGGAACTTAGGGATAGTACCTTTGTGTACACTGTTGGCTCTCTGAATGACCATGGTGTCTGGTATGCCTGATCACTGCCATCGACCATTTTCGATATCTGCTTCCAGAACACTGCTCAGTATTAACAGCAGAGCTCTTTGCTCTGTATGAGGCCACACGGTACATCCAGCAACACAGGCTTTTCAATTTCGTCATCTGCTCAGATTCTCTCAGCGATTTTCAGAGCCTCTGTATGCTGTACACTGTCTATCCCTTAGTGCAACAGGTCAAAGAAAGCTTCCACTTGCTCTGTCTTGATGGATGGTCTGACAGGAAACAAAGCTGCTGACACTGTTGCCAAGGCTGCTGACACTGTTGCCAAGTCTGCAGTCCTCCTACATCATCCAGCTAGTTCTTCCATTCCTTCCGATGATCTCCATGTTGTCATTTATCAGAAGGTGGTGTCACTTTGACATTACAATTGGTCTTCCATTCATGGGAACAAACTCCACGGAATGAAACCTCTCCCAGAAGCTTGGCCGATCTCCTCTCTCAGCCCTTTCACCGCAAGGAGCTGATTTTAGCTAGGTTACGTACTGGGTACTGTCTTTTTAGCCATCGTCATTTGTCAAGTGGTGACCCACCATCACTTTGTGCTAACTGTCATCAACCTTTGACCATTAGCTGTTTCCTGACCAAATGTCTCTCTTTTAACCACTTACGTTCTACTGTATGTTTGCTGTCTGAGTTATCGGTCGTTTTAGCAAACGGCACATTGGATGTTGATTGTGTTTTACTTTTTATCCATCATAGCAATATAGCGAACGACATTTAATATTTAATTCATGGTCTTCATAGTCTCTATGACACATTTCGTGTACCTCTCTCCAAGAGTAAGTCCTTGTTTCACCTGCCTTTCCTTCCGTTGATTGGGCTTAACGTGCAGTCACATTTAACTCCTTTTTCATCTTGGTGTTCAAAGGTTCTGACATGGGCGTGTATGACTTTAGTGTGTAGTTGAAGTTACAGTTTGTATGCGGGACAGGAGTGCCAACAGAAATTATTTCTTTTTTCTCTTTTTGCAAGTAGTTTGTAACAACTGTTCACAGCTTGTGACTGGTGGATTACTATTCTAAATAATCTGTTCTTAATTATGACTACAATAAAAACACCACCATTCTTATTTAATTAATGATGACATTATAACATCTAACAATGGTAAATCCAGGATGGAATAATGTCAATATTATGAAAAAGATAGATTGCCAATCACCATATAGCAGAGATTTTGAGTCGCAATCTGGTCTCGACAACCAGAGACTGTGTGTGACTGACTCTCTCTCTCTCTCTCTCTCTCTCTCTCTCTCTCTCTCTCTCTCTCTCTCTCTCTGTGTGTGTGTGTGTGTGTGTGTGTGTGTGTGTGTGTGTGTGTGTGTGTGTCAAAACTTACTTGTTTGACAGTCTTTTAATTATGCCTATCTGAAATTCAACATTTCTGCTACATGGAGAGTAGCACTCTATCCCTTTCATAATACTGACATGGTTTTATGTATTTTAGGTATGCTAGATTCACAATTTCTGACTCATGATGATGACCTATTCAATCGGCAGTTTATATTTCAGAATATAACATTCTTAAGAGTTGTTGGTTGGTCGACTGGATGATTAAAGGGACCAAACTACTAGGTCATCAGTCCCTTTTTCCTCAGACAGACAGGTCTACATGCCTGTAGATCAGATAGCCTACCACACAAAACCCAGGGGAGGAAAACCCCAAGGTCTATGAAGGTGAGATAATGGACAAGAAGAAGAAAGAAAGAAAGAAACAAAGACAGAGAGAGAGCACAAGAAAGGTGTTCCCTCTAGGGAGCAGCCAGAAGCCTCCGAAAGCACAGTGCAATGCAATGAGGGAACATACATCCCGCCCCCCGCCCCCCCTCCCCCCACCAGATGTAGCCAACTCAGAAATCACCTAGGAAAGACTAGCAACATGGACACGACGAGAGAAGTACAGAGAGACAAAAGACGAGCAAGTCTAACAGACCATAGGGGAGGGGGGGGGGAGTAAAAGAGCAGGTAAGGTGAGGACCAGGCTGCACCATAATACCCAGATAGCCACAGCACGGACTTGGCAGAGGAGGCAAAGAGTGTTCTGCCAACCCATCAATGGGCCAATATGGGTAAGTGTACCTACCTTGAAGAGAGCGGTGAAAGCTCCCTTCAAGAATAAAACGTAAAACTAAGTCAGCCACTGAGGCACTGTCTCCTAACACCAGAGACAGCGAGTGAGGGAGATTAAGAGCCCACTGCATGGTGGCTAAGTTCGGACAGTCCAGCAAAATGTGGACCACCAGCAAATGGGAACCACAATGACAGAGAGGTGGGTCTTTGCGACAGAAGAGATGACCAAGAGTTAGCCAAGTATGGCCAATATGCAGCCAGCAAAAGGACGATCAAGTATTTGAGAGAGGCCCACATGAAGGACCTCCACAGATTTGTAGTCTCCTTCATCACCCTACTTTGTTTGGCAAAGTTAGAGTGAGCCATTCCAGATTCCCTAACCTTCATGGCATAATACTGATCAGAGGTTCATTACTGGAATACCAACATCACAAATCAGTTTACAGGTAGCCAGTTTGGCCAGGCTACCAGCAAGTTCATTTCCCAGGATCCTGATGTGGCCTGGGGTCCAGACATACAGGGAACCCTGGATAGCAATTACCAAGGGACAGTGAAGGTAACATTGGTCAAGAGATGCAAACTGCACAAGGAGTTGCTGAAGATGAGAGAGGATCCACCAGTGCAGAAACTAATATGTTCAAGAGCACGAGAGATGGCTACCAACTCCGCAGTGAAAACATTACAACCATTTGGCAGGGAGCACAGTTCAGTGTCCCATGCGAGTATAAGCAAAGCCCACGTGACCAGCACCCATTAAGTCATCAGTACAGACTACTTCTGAACCCCAAGATATGATAAGAATGGCTAAAAATTGGTGGCAGACGGCCTCAGAAGGAACCGAGTCTTTCAGATCTGGTGATAGGTCAAGACAACGCTGTGGCCGAGGGATGCACCATGAATGTGTAGTGAATGGGCCTGGAGGAGAGGTGATAGAGGAAACAACTGGAGTTCAGAGAGGAGAGACAGGATGTGGATTGCGATTGTAATCCTTGATCTGGACTGCTGTTGCGGGGGATGGATTCCGGTGTTTCGACAGGATTGTATCAGGGCTTTGTAAAGCTGTGGAAAGGTAGTACGATCTGCATCCCAGCTGGTGTTACTCAGGCAGTGAAGACTATTAAGGTGCAGCTAACACTTTCGATCAATCTAGCATAGATGGGGAATCCACGTCAACTTAGGATCTAAGACCAGTCCAAAAAACCAAAATGTTCCCACCACATTGAGTAGTTGGCTGTTGAGGTAAAGTTCTGGTTGTGGGTGAACACTACAATGTTGACAGAAGTGCATAACATGAGTTTCGACACTGTAAAGTGAAAGCCATGGGTGGGGTCCCATGACTGCGCCTTTCCTATGGCACCTTGCAGTCGATGTTCAGCGACATCCATACTAACAGAGCCCTGTGGTACCCCATTCTCTCGTCGGATTGGGGGAGGATGGGGGTGGTACTGTGGGAAGCAGCAAGTTGAACCTGCAAAGTATGGTGGGATAAGAAGATGTGTACAGCAGCTAGGATGTGGTGTCTTAAGCCTTTTTCAGGTCGAAGAAGATGGCTATAAGGTGTTGATATTGGACAAAAGCTGTTTGGATGGCAGACTCCAGGCAATCCAGATTTTCAGTATAGAGTCACCTCAGCAAAAACCGCCCTGGGATGGAGGCAGAAGACCCCGAGACTCAAGGAGCCAACACAGCCGCCAGCTCACCATGCATTCAAACAACTTGTAGAGAACACTGGTGAGATTAACTGGGTAATAACTATTCATATCTAGAGGGTGCTTGCCCTGTTTCAGTACTGGGATGATGATGATTTGTCGCTGTTGCAATGGGAAGTCGCCCTCACTCCTGGATGCAGTTAAAGATGGCAAGGATATGACACTGACAATCCACAGATAGGTGCTTGATCACCTGGTTGAGGATGTGGTCCGATCCTGGGGCAGTGGGCTAGGACACTGACAAATCCCCACTCACTGAATGGAGCATTATACGGATCCAGGTGGTGTGCAGTAAAAGATAACTGCTTTTGCTCTACCACTTTTTTAGGACACAAAAAAGGGTTGACAGTTCTCAGACTCAGAGGCTCTAGCATAATACAGAGAAAAATGTGGCATCTGTGTTAGTGTAGATGGCACCATTCAACGTAACACCACCAGGTACACCTGCAGGTGTCTGGTATCTGTAGATACATCTGACCTTGGCTCAAACCTATGAAGGGAAGGTTCACGGTCTGATGGTTGAAGCGTACTGTTCCTAGCATTCTTGTTTCCATCGTTTTATTGGATGGCAGACACAGGCATGGAGCCACTGAAAGGCAATAACGTGCTCCATCGATGGGTGCCACTTATGGTGCTGGAGAGCTCGCCTACGATCTCTAATGGCCTCTGCAATTTCTGATGACCATCCAGGTATTGTCTTCTGTCGGGGTGCACAGAAGGAACAGGGAATCGCCAAAATCAGCTGCTCAAATAATGGTTGTAGTTGTATTCTGGACTGCCTCATCAATATCTCCATGCAGTGGGGAGCCAAGGGCAACAAAAGAGGCAAAAGCATCCCGGTCAACACGGCTGAGAGTCCATCTGGGCAGGCGTCCATGGGAGTGACGCTTTCTTTCACATCACTTTGGTATAATGTCACCCTGACCTTTTCAGGTAATGAATCGCCATCAAAGGCCAACATGAAGGCACTGGTAGCGACACTGTTGTCCTTTGGTCCCCAATGTACATGACTAATGAAGTGTGCACCCTGGCACTCCAAGTTGGTGCATAGCTCAGCATCAGATTGTAAGAGCAGGTCTCTGTGAAAATAATGCCCTGAACCATATTTAGACTATTATGGGGAGTGATAGTCACCGGTATGTCACCCACCTTGTTAAAAGCTAGTAGCACCCGTGATTGGGCAGAGGATACTGTTTTGATCAAAATTGACCCACTTTTCATTTTAGAAATGGCTGCCACTTCCCCAAGCTTGACTTCTATGTTCTCCACAAAGAAGAAGGGTTCTGTGGCCAAGAAGGAATCCCCATCAATCCTTGAGCAAACTAATTATTGGGGGGACGGGGGGGGGGGGATATTTCTTTGCTTGCCGTTTAGCCCTATGGAAGGAAACATTTTATGGTCATATCTCTCTGCACTTAAATAGTACTTTCCTTCCATAGAGACTGCTGGGATCATACAGCTACCAGCGGAAGATAACTTCATCCGATTCATTTGTGGATCATCCACCATGGTGCCATCCACTTCGAATGGGGGCTCTTGCCATGTGCGCCACCCAGCCTCAGAAAATGGCTACGTGGCCAGTAATCCGTTGCTCGGAGTCCCCGTGTCCCAGTCACAATGGGCACATGCACATAAACCTTGGCATACATGGGAAGTTTTCAGCTCAGACACCAACAATACGATACCCACGTGGCCAGGGGGCTACCACTGTGCAGCTATTTGATGACCACCATGACAGGATGGCCACCATGCTGGAGCTTACACTGCATTGGGTGACCTTCCCTGCATGGTAAACATTTCTGGAGAATCTGAAAACTGATGGCAGGTCAAACCTAACAACGGGGACTATGTCTTTACTTAATGAAAAGTTGTAGAAAACAAAAAAAAGCGGAAACTCTAATCCCAGTCACAAACGAGATCTGAGCTGGGTCTGCATCAAGAAAACCATACAATGGAGAGGCAGAGGGAGAAACGGACAGTGGAAGTATAAGCTTGCAGGACAGAAACGAAGTAATGCTGCAAAGCATGGGGCCCCATGGTAGCCAAGCAGGTAGGTACTGACACGAGAGTTGTGAGCACTCAGGGGCTAAATGAGTAATATTGTCATTGAACCTTGGTGGGTCCTTCCCCACATCTCACTACATCCCATCACACAAACTCAACCAGCATGTTTCTGACAAGGCTTGTGAATTTCTCCCATTAATCAATATTCTCCTTCCCAGATGTAAATAGTTGCTCAGATAGTTTGTTGTCATTTTATTGACACATCATGCACAACTTTTCATTCAACACCACTGATCAATGATGCTGCTGTAGCTCTGTGTTTGTTGATTCATCCATTTATTTTCACTGAATTGAAAAGTTCACATTTTTTTATTGACAGCATAAATTGTATACTTACATCGTATGTATTCTACTTAGTTGGCTGTCCAAGATAATTTTCAGATAAGATATTTAGTACAATTTCACTAGAACCGCCATCCCTGCCATCTATGTCATGCATGGCTGGCTAACAGGAACCTCTCCTATGGCTAAAACACGATCAGGTAATTTATCAGAAATATTTTTCCACAAATCTTCCGTAGCATTCCATGCCATCTCAACTCATGTAGTGTAACACCGAAAGATAGTTTTAGTAAGAAATTTTGGCCCACCTTTAAGGCTTAACTTTACGCAAATTATCTATTGTTGACTGCATTTATCTCATTACACAAAGAGAGACTTGTCACATATATATTCCAGTCAGAATTTAAGATTTTGATTCTGTTTGTTTCTAGTTTTACTCAATTTTCTGTTCCACTTGCTACACAAGCAATGCTGTTTAAGCAAGTCACAGTAATTCAGTGATCTTGCCTTGAATACTTGTCCAGTTACGTAATATTCAGTTTTCATTTTCACAGTTGACTTACATGGCTATTTGATCTCCTCAATATGAAATACATGTGAAGTGATCATGGCTCTTTGGTGTTCAACATCTAAAGGTAAACAGGCTTACAAAGTAATTTATCTAAAAAAAAAGGATGCAAACTATACATATTGCGCTATTGAAGGAAATCCTTTCTGCGGGTACTGCATGCCTAACCAATTCAGGGAGGCACTTTAAAATTCTACATCCAATACAGATTAAGTCAAGAAATCTGCACCCAAGATCACCAAAAAATCAATGGAGCCTCTAGTTTAAATCTACCTGGCTCCAAACCAAGGATTCCAATCAATACTGGGCATGAAATAACAAATTGTGAACTGTGATTCCATTAGACGAGTGACAGTAACCCTGTTCACCACCAAAAGGAACTAAGATGATGACAAGCATTACTTACAACCAGCTGTAACCATTGCACTAAACAGATGGCTGCAGAGCTGCTTCTGTATCTCAGACGAGACCTTCCCACAGCAAACATATGGGATATCCAAAGGACTTCCTTTATGATCTGATTGTTACTTCCCTGAGGAGATTCATCATCTGCGTTAAATTGGAACACCTAATAATGAGCAATCTGACCGTAGTCTAGATCATGCAGGATCATTGACCTCAGGGTCAAAAGATAAAGCAACTGATGTGGGCTCATGTAACAACAGTCAACATGTCTTTCTCATATACACTTCACTATAAAATAATATTTTACTGCTATTTATGCAGATTTCCTCAACAAACTGAACCACTGACATCTTAACATAAAAGTCTCATCTGTTAATAAGAAAGGAGAAATGTAACCCACAAAACACAGCACTGAAACGTATCACTGTGGAATGTTTATCAGCTCTATTGATGAAAACATCAGCCTATGTGCACATGCTATGCAGTGTTTTGGGGCCAAAGCCCTCAGAGTAAAGTCTCAGGAGAAAACATGCATTCCTCCAATCTTATGTAGGCTAGTCAATAGTGGAAACAACAATTTCAATAATGAGCAGCATATTCGCCCTAAAATATATGTTAACAATGTTGAACACCTCATTTAGTAGCTAAAGATCATGCAGATTGTTTCATAACTTATCACCAACACCAAGAATAACATACTGCATTACAGCACTCACCCTCTCTCGTCTGGGGACTCAACACCATAGCCTTGAGCAAGCAAGGCTGCTATAGGTTCACTAATTACTTGCAGAACATCGAATCCTGCATCTTCCGCTGCACGTGCCAGTGCCCGACGACTACACTTCGAAAAATTTAAGGGGACACACAGGACTGTGCGCAGATCTGTATCTGGAGGTACACATGTTGAAGCAAACCCTGAAACAAATAACAAAAAATTAAGAAATGCTTTACATCACTACCAAACCACAAGCTTCATGTTTGTGTACAAGCACTATATTTATTGTTGATTGACAGCTAGCTGGCTGGTCGTCAGTAGAGTCAATGCCTACAGCTTATTCTTTACCATCAAATAATTTGAAACACTTAAAAAACTCACAGTACAAATATGATGCAGCACTGGAAAACTTGTGAAATTGACATGCGACCCCATTAAAAGCAGGATCTTGCATTCGCAACATAAGTATACCTGTAAATTGCTTTGTTCTACCACCAAATTCCTTGAAAGTTACAGAATCAGAAAAGCTACCCATAGATTAGCTCGGTACCTGCATCAAAAATTTGTAATTCATTTTTTTTAGGGGCAGGAACATTTTGTGAATGGGCCAAAGAGTTTTGTTACTGCAAAGTATTGATTCCACTGTGAGAGTATTTATTAGTTACATGTTCAAAAGGAAAACTCTAATAGTTTAATCATTTTGTGTAATAGGACAGTGTGAAATAATGAGTGAAAAGTCACAGAGACCAAATCATTCTCTCTATTTCAGCAATCATATTCCCACTTGACAGCTTCTACAAGCAAAACATGTCAAAGCACTACACCAAAGGAAGTCAGCATTTAGAAGATAGAAGTATATCTGTGATAATACAGGATGGATGTATTTAACCATAGCACTACCTGATAAAATCTGTAGCCACTCTTTGGTGGCTATGTCTTTTTATCCTGCACAAAAAATGTGTATAAAATTTTAAACCCCAAAACTTCTTCAAATTGGCTGCCTTGTAAGGATCCAATTCTGTACAGATTGCTCGCAAAGATAGCAACCAAAGTAAGATTGTAATTTTGACATGTTACATATACACTGTCCAGTCACATTAATGTGACCATCAGTCAAAAGCCTGAATAACCACCTTTTGCTGCATAGACCACTGCGAGACATGCAGGAATAGTGATAGTGAAGTTCTGGAGGGTAACGAAACGGATATGGAGGCATGCAGACTCCAGTGCCACGGCCAGAATGTGACAGGTTTCTCTTGAGAATCCACCGCAAGAACAGCTCGATCGAGGTGGTCCCACAGATTATCAACCGGGTTTAAATCCAGAGGGTCTGGTGGCCAGGAGGGTACAGTAAATTCATCCTGGTGCTCTTCATACCACACACAGACACTGTGAGCTCTGTGACACATTACATTGTCCTGCTGGTAAATGCCATTGTGTGAAGGAAAAAACGAACTGCATGTACGAGTGAACATGGTAACCAAGGCTAGATGCATACTTATATCAATCATCTCTGCCTTTCAGAATGACAAAATAACTCGGGTAATGTCTTGAATACATTCCCCAGACCATAAAGCTCCCTCCTCCAGCCTGGACCCCTTTGCTTTCAGATGATTCACACTGTGCACACCAATGGCCAGCTGTCCAATGAAGCATAAAACATGATTCATATGAAAAGGCAACCTGTCACCACTCAGTGGACACCCAGCTGCAGTGCTGGCGAGCTAATTCCAGTCTTTGTTGCCAATGAACACCAGTCAGCAAGAGTGCACAAACCAGGCACCTGCTGCGGAGAACCATACACAGCAATGTTTGCTGAACGATCATTGAGGAGACATTTTTGGTAGCCATGGGTTTATCTGGGCAGTCTGATGCTCACCCATACATATCTACACAGCTGTTGTTCACCCCGTCATCTCTGGCCTGTAGTGCATTATAGCTACCGTTGTGCTGGTTTTGTATAGCACCTATTTTACCATGCACGGTATACTTTAAACACAGTGGCACACAAACAGTTTCATAACTTAACTGTTTTGGAAATTCTTCCACCCTTGGCCTGAAAGTCAATGATCATGTCATCCTGGAAGTCAGATAAACCGCTCTGTTTCCACGTTATAATGACTGCAATGTTTTCCATGTTCCCCAACACACTTTATATACCCTCCCCTGCTGGCACTGCCACCTGCTGTTTGTGAGTGGTTATTCATGCTAATTCCAAACATAGGCAGTGGTCACAATGTTGTTACTGGATTGTGCGTAACACCTTTGTTAGTCTCTGGATTAATTACAACGGAGATATGTTGCAATTTTTTCCAGCTAGTGTGTTGAACAACAGAATCATTTTAAGTAATTACTACTCACAATCTAACAATACGGGTATAGTATTAAGAATGGAGTGTCGAATGATACAATTTATACTCTGAGGAATATCTCCTATGATGCCCAAATGGATCATTAAGTAGTTAAGATCCTACTGTCAGTTTATAAACTAGTTGTATTATAAGAAAAACATGAAACAGACAGTATTAATACATAACTGACAAACAAAGAATCATAATAATATGAGTAAAGATACTGCTACAGATTTCTGAAAACAACTATCAGACAACATATATAAGTGCCTGAAGGTCAGTGCTCTTAGTATCTTTTCTTAATAATGTATGTAGCTTCTGTCTGTAGTTTTTATGCATATACTAGCAATTAGTGAATAATGGAAATCCAGCCAACCATGTTTTCAGACAAAGATAAAGAAAAGAAGGAAAAATAATGTCTAAGGTAGGGTGGACAGTGATCAGTGATGTCTGAGTAAGCTGTATTGCCTACTCAAGTTGTGTACACACACACACACACACACACACACACACACACACACAAGTTACAACTCTTACAACACTAGACAGTATAAAATGTAATTACAATTTTTCTACTTTGGAGCAAAGCAGTTTGATACATTTCTTAGAGTAGCTTAATACATTTAATCAAGAAACAAATTTGCTAACTGAAAACCAAGTTTGCACTACTTTCTAACAAAAGAACAGTCTCTGTGAATTTAGTTTAGTAGCGGCATTGGTGAGCTCTACTGTAAAGAATGGAAAGTTTAAAAAGTCATCACCCCTCTGTGTCATAAAAGGTGAAGTATTAGTTTATTTGGCCAAAGATGGTGTCAACAACCATTCCATGGTACACTTGGATGTATACAACTAAAATGAATTTGGGGGACCACAGGAAACCTAAGTCAGGCTGGCTGGACTGAGATCCAAACAACTTTCCTCCAAAATACAAGTACAGCATTCTTGATCACTAACCACCACATTCCATCAGTGAAGCCTAAAGAAGTCTATACACACTTTTGGTAAAACTCCATCTTATTCTTTACACTCCCTATACAGTTTTTGATGTACAAATCTAAAACCACTCCTGATCATAACTGTTTGTTGAACAGATAAATTATGCTTGAATTCAGGAAGTTCCCAAGGTAATTATTTGATTCATTACTGTACTCATACTTAAAAAGACAGATTCATCTCAGATATTTAACCAGAGTTATGTCAGTAACAAGCATTTCACGGCAAGTCACATGGGGGATAACAACTGCAAAGCAAAGCAATAATCTGAAGGTCCCATCATGATCATAGTCCATGGTGGGCTTCAGTTTATTAGTAAAATATTGGAAAACTGTGGTATCCTTACAAATTTACTATGGAATATTCCTCAACCATCTGGGGTGAGTGACTGAAGCTCTGATAAAGTCAGAGGCTACACATGTGATCTGGCAGACATTGTGAGAAATATGTCAACAAATTGATGAAAATGAATATCGGAAACTTTAAGTGGTTCATCCCGCAGTTCTCCACATTTCTTCCCATAAATGTGTATTACGTAAATTTAAATAAATTCAACAGAAATAGCACGAGGTACAGAAATTAAACTATTACAGCATGTGAATGAGCAGATAGGTATTCGCAGACAAACTGTGAGAGACACACTGCACACCTGTGGTCATACAGCTCAGGGAGTAGAAGTATTGACTACGAAAGGCATAGGTTCAAGTCTGAGATTCAGTCAAGTGAAAAGTTTTATTCTGAAGGAAAATTTCATTACATGTACACTCCAATGTAAAGTGAAAGATTCATTTTTATTAAACACATGTAATCATATCAGCCATTTCAAATGAAAAAAAAAAGTAGCAAAAGGCAATTATTACTTCTTGTTCATTCTTACGACACAAACCCAGGCCCGAGGACTGCATGGGTAGCAGAGGCCAGCAGATTGCACAGTTACAACAAGAGTGATGGAAGGTCAGGACAGAGGGACTGGTCCCCCACCTCCACAGGCACACACACTGTGATCCTCTCAACCATCCTCCAGTGAGAAGGGACACGAGGCACAGGTGGCGGTCATCTTAGTTCCAGCCTGAGCATCGGAAGTGACGACAGCGTGCCAAATGCGACTATGGTCACAGCCAGAGCTGTTTCGTGTTGGTGGGTCAGACAGTCATATCTGGCCTTAACATCAAGCCACTGATGCTCTCTGTCACCAATGATGACCCCTTGGGTCCATCCCAGACACCAACTGCATATGCATGCCCAGACAGACATTCCACCCACAGGCAGGCCTATATGCAGGTTTGGCACACAGCACAGGATGCAGGAGGTCTAATGGTGTACAATACCAACTCAAATGCAGTATTTCAGCCAGATTATGTCTGCAAGGTCTTCAGCAGCTGTTTTTTTTAAATGTATGGACCATCTGCTCAATCTCCCCATTAGGAGCACGGTGAAACAGGGTGGTGATCGCATTACAGCCACAGAAAGCCTAAGGCTGCATCTACGTAAATGGGGGCTAATTATCCAACACCAGGGAATAAGTGGCACTCCCTCAAGGTAGAATACCATCGTGAGGTCACAAGTGGTAGAAATGGTGGTAATGAACAGCATCCACGCCACGTAAGGGAAGTTTTGAGAGGGTGGCCACCACCAGAAGCCACATAACAACCTGAAATGTCACGGTAAATTCAACGAGGACCTTCTCCGACAAGTTATCAGGATGGGGCCACGACGAGGAACCTTGATCGTGGGACAAGTGATTGAATGCGCATACGGCTCGTGTCATGCCTGATCTCTCAATGTCTGCATTGATGTTGGGCCAGTACACGTGCTGTGGGGCTAGTGCCTCCATACATGTCCTCCACCAATGACAAGCACAAAGGAGCTGGAGGATGCGGGGACAGAGCGAGGATAGAATGATGGTCAGGTTTTCGAGAGTCCTCTGCAGCCATCATTAAAACATCATTTGTAGCATTGAATCAGTAGCATAACATGAAATAATTGTGAAAGGCTAGATCAGTAAGGCTCAAAACATTCTCTGGACACCTCTCCAGTACCTCAGACAAAACTTTCAACAGGACAGGATCGTGAAACAACACAGTGGATACCTCACGTGCAGTCAGAAGCAATTGAACCAGGATTTATTGTGGATGTTGGTCCAGGGGAAACAAACTGTTTCCTTGTGGTTGAACTGCACATTGGCACCAAGAGGAAGTGGGGGTAGGGTGTTCACGTTGGTGAGTTGGGTGAAAGTGGATTTCAATTGATACCCAATCAAAAACAATGCCCAATTCTGCAAACAATGCATCATCTTTTCCAGGAGTTTAGAACAATGCACAAACAACAAAATCAAGGCTTTGAGCTTTGCAGTCGCTCAACAGGTGTAATTTGCTGCCATACAGTCTACATTCCAGAGGTGAAAGCAACTGGCCATTCACTACTACCCGACACCTTATGAGACAAAACAACCGCTATACCATATCGGGCCATATCGGGAAGTGTCTGTCTCGAGTGTCAAGGGCAGGTCCAATGCATATAGTGTCAGTCACAATGCCACCTTGAAACTGTACTTAATGTTCTGATATGCCAATTGGCAGGTGGTCAACCACACAAATTTGACACCCTTCTTGCATAGTCGATCTAGGGGATCTGTGATTTGTGCCACCTAGGGAATAAAACTTGGCACAGAACATGATTCTACCCAGAAACAACTAGCTGCTTAAGGTCAGCAGTGGCCAACATATTAGTGATTACGTCAATGTGGTCACACGTGTGCACGATACTATAGCGACCTGGGGTCACTGGGGCCTCTAAGGTACAGTGGCTGTGAAGTGGTGGGTTGTGGAAGCAGTGGTGCTGGCCAGGGATGGACAGGTATAGTGTATTTTATTTTTCTTGAATTACAGCACTGGAGTGTCTGGATAAAGGAGACCATAATTAGGGTGTTTTGGGGTGCAGCAAATGCAGAGCGCATAAGATATCAGCTGTTGTTGGTGCAAAACTTGCAGAAGTGGAATCCCCTGCCTCTGTGAGAAGACTAATCACGGGGCTAGTCCGGAAGGCACCAGTCGCAAGTCGGACCCCACAATGGTGGATGGGATCTAGTATCTGCAATGTCGAAGGTGACACAAAACCATAGACAAGACTCCCATAAAACTTCTTTCTGAAGACTCCCATAGTCTAAACGAGACTGGGCCAGTGCTTTGTACAATCGCAGGAGAATAGAGTGGTCTGCACCTCAGGTGGTATCGCACAGACATCTGAGAACATTGAGACGTAACCAGCACATCCTCTTCAGCTGGCGAAGACGAGGGAGCCGTGTCAACCGGACATCGAAGACCAGACCCAAGAAGAGACGGGTGCCCACCACCTCGAGGGATTGGCCATCGAGGAACAGGTCCGGATGAGGATGGACTATATGGCGACGGCAGAAATACGTGACGTACAATTTGGTCACCGAAAACTGAAAGCCACGGGAGAGAGCCCAAGATTGCACCCGGTAGATTGCCCCCCTGTAGACGACTTTCTGCAGCGCCCACGACAGAGGAAGCGACATACGTACAAAAATCGTCAACATACAAAGACGAAAACACTGTCGGCCCAGCAGCCACTACCAGTCCATTAATGGCGATGAAAAAAAGAGGGACACTCAGCACAGAACTCCGTGGAACCCCATTTTCTTACCGACGGGAAGTGCTGTAGGAGGAACCAACTTGGACCCGGAAAGAGCGACATGAAAGAAAGTTATGGATAAAAATGGGCAGAGCACCACAAAGGCCCCAGTCGTGAAGGGTGGTGAGGATGTGGTGGCACCAGATGGTGCCGTAGGCTTTATGCAGGTCAATGAAGACTGCAATGAGGTGTTGCCAATGGGCAAAAGCCGACCGGATAGCAGACTCCAGGTGGACTAAGTTATCCAATGTAGAGCGGCCACGGCAGAAACCACCTTGAGTCGATGACAAAAGGTCGCAGAATTCGAGGATCCAAAACAGCCGCCAACTCACCAGGCGTTCAACGAGCTTGCAGAGGGTGTTGGTATGGCTAATTGGACAGTAGCTATCCAACTGAAGAGGTGGCTGCCCAGGCTTCAACACCGGAATAACAATGCTTTCCTGCCACTGGGTAGGAAATACCCCCTCACTCCACAGATGGTTGAAAAGGGTCTGTACACGACGGTGGCCAGCCACCGATAAGTGATGGAGCATTTGGTTATGTATCCAATCCGGTCCAGGAGACGTGTCAGGACGAAGGGTGAGGGTGCTGGTGAATTCCCACTCGCTAAATGGGGCATTACAAGGCTCCAAGCAGCGAGAAATGAAAGACAAAGGCAGTCGTTACGAGCGCTGTTTGAGGAGGAGGAGGAGGAACAAGGGCGGATACTGAGTCGACACAGAGGCTTGGGCAAAGTGTTGAGCGAAACACTCTGCGACAAAGTACAGATGGGAAGGACAACACCATGCACAGAAATTCCTGCAACGGGACAATAGCCAAAAATTCGCCTGAGTTTTGCCCAGTCTTGTGAAGAGCAGGTGTGCGGTCCTATGGCAGATACATACCATTACTAGCAAATCCGTTTCTGAAATTTGATTGCAGCTATTTCCAGAGTCCACTATGGGACCATCATACCATCATTTGACAGGGGAGGAGGGAACCCCGAGGAAGAAGGGATGGCTGAAAGAGCTGTGGCAAGAATGGCGGCCGTTAAAGTCTGTGTAGACTCATCAATACTACGGTGTGGTAGTATGGGGGGGATGGTAGCAGAGGAGAAGGCACCCCCATCAGCTTTAGAGAAGGCCCACCTGGGAGGGTGACAGAGCAAGACATACTGAAGGAAGGTCAAAACAATCGGGTAATGATCGCTGTCACATAAGTCATCGTGGACACCCCACTGAATGGAGGGAAGAAGGCTGGGACTGCAGATGATGAGGCCAATGGAAGAGAAAGTGCCATGTGCCACACTGAAGTCTGTGGGAGTACCGGTGTTACAGAGGTCAAGCACTGCCAGAACAGATTCAACTGTCCTGCCCAGGGCAATAGTCGGGTGACTACCTCAAAGAGGGTTGTGGGCATTGAAGTCCCCTACAAGCAGGGAGGGAGAAGGGAGTTGTTGAAGAAGGGTGGTTAGGGCAAGGGATGTGGGTGGCCTGTCAGGCAGGAGGTAGAGATTACAGATCGTGATTGGAGTGGTCAGATCGACCCTGACAGCAATTGCTTCCAGAGTGGTATGGAGGGGAACCCATTTACTAAAAATGTCTTTACGCACCAAGGTGCAAACACCACCAGAAGCCTGCACAGGGCCAATCTGGTTTCAACAGAAAGCATGGAACCCATGAAGGGTGGGTGAGTAAGAATTGACAAAATGGGTCTCTTGGAGAACAATACAAGCAGCAGAGTAGGAGGAAAGAAGGGGCTGCAACTCCGGGAGGTGACGCAAATAGCCATTACAATTCCACTGGAGGATTCTCAAGCTGGAGTCCAAATGGCAAGCGAACGGACCGGAGCCGGTCACGCCACCGAGTCGCCATCCGTCACCGATAAGGATGGAGTAATGTCCATATAGGTGGGGTCAGACTGTTGGTTCATTGGCTGGAGGAGGGGAAGGTGGCACATCAGGGGGGTACCTGAGGGGCCTTGCGCTTGTTCCCTTGTTCTTGTGTTTCTGCTGCTACTCTTGTGATGGAACAGAAGGGCAGACTGCAGTGTGGTAGGACAAAGAATTACACCTGGCAATAGCGGCCCCCACCGGCCACAGATCGTGCTGCCTATGTGGAGCTGCAGATCGCCTTTCACGGGGTGCCGGGAAGAGGAGTCCCGGGAGGGAGCTCCAGTATCATCTGCTGCCGAAGAAGGGGAGCAGTTCTCTGGCGGGGGAGGGGGATTAGCACCCAAAGGGGTGAGGGTGAGGGTGAGGGTGAGGGTGAGGGGGAATTTGGGCGCGGCTTGCAAGAGGAGGGGGTACGAAGTGGAGTGGATGTAACTGAAGCAGAAGCAGAAGTTAGAGGCACAGGATGGAGCCGGTCATACTTTCGACAAGCCTCGGTGTAGGTAAGTCGATCTAAAGTCTAGTACTCTTGAATCCGTCATTCTTTCACATACACCAGGCATGCTGGCGAGTGCAGAGGATGCTGCGCATCACAAATGATGCACACAGGCGGGGGACCACAGGCACTGCCCTCATGGAGGGGGCGCCCACAGTCACCACAGAGGTGATAACTGGTGGAGCGGGAAGACCTGTGTCCAAACCGTAAGCATTTAAAGCATCTCATCGGTGGTGGAATGTAAGGTTTTACATCAGACCGATACACCACCACCTTTACCTTCTCTGGGAGGATATCCCCCTCGAAGGCCAGAAAAAAGGAGTCTCTATCAGTGTGATTGTTTTTAAGGCCTCGCTGTACAATGTGGATAAATCGGACTCCTTGCCGCTCGAGGTTTGCATGGAGCTCCTTGTCAGTTTGGAGAAGAAGATCCCAATAGAAAATGATACCCTGTGCCGAGTTCAAAGATTGGTGGGGTGCGACGGAGACTGTGCTGTGGTCATAAGTCCCCTAGAACTTAGAACTACTTAAACCTTACTAACCTAAGGACATCACACACATCCACGCCCGAGGCAGGATTCGAACCTGCGACCATAGCGGTCGTGCGTTTCCAGACTGTAGCGCTCGGCCACTCCGGCCGGCCTCTGCAGATTCGGCAGGAGAAGATGTCTTTATGAGCAAAGAACCGGACTGCATTTTACTCGTGGATTCCACTTCATGATACTTATCTTCAATCGCCTCAACAAAAAAACAAAGGCTTGGTCGTGGAAAAACTATCACCGCCTGTCCTGACACAAACCACGTACCGAGGGAAAGGTTTCAACCCAAGTCGGCAAGCTTGACCTCCTTCCCATGGGGTGGCGAGGGAGGGGAAGGCCAAAGGATCAGAAGGACTATCATGTCTACTATCACTCTTAGAAATGGCCAAAGAATGGCCAGGATATTGAAGCCTTTCCCGCTTCATATGCAAGGCGTCTGCCCTAGTACCGCCCACCCTGACCAGGGGCTCGGCCAGTGGGCACCACCCCGCCACAGCGAGGGCCGTCTGGCACGGCAGCCATTGCTGGGAGTTCTGATGCCCCAAAGTGATGAGCATCAACTCCTTGGCATACACGAGCCATTAACAGCTCAGGTACTAGCAGTGTGATCCCTGTGTTGTCAGGGGGCTCAGCCAGTTGGGTACTTAACAGCCCCACCACACGGACTGGCTACCATGCTGGTGACCTAGCATGAAGGGGGCCCAGGGTGCAAGGGGAAAATGGAGGGGTGGGGAGGGGAGGGTGAGATGAGCCTCCAACATGGAAACTAGGTAGGGAGTTCATCCCCAAATGGCTCACACTGACAGAAAATGTTGGAAATGGAGGTCAAACTCCAAGGGGACCAAAACGCTGACAAGGAGATGGAAACAGCAAACTAAACAACAGCACATACCAAAAAGCCAAGTCAACATGAATTCCACCAAGAGGGAAAGGAGGGGGCAGGGGGAAAGGAGCAAGGACAGGAAAGGAAAGGAGAGGAACAGGGACGGTAATGCAGGTCTGGGAAAAGGAAGGAGACTGCAAATAGCTCGGAGTCCCGTGCACGCCACACACGTACCCACAAAGAGACTGTCGGCCCCCTGGATGGACATACGACGGAACTTCCAACATTGAAAGCACCACATTGGGGGAGGGATATGGGGCTTCACATCACAGCAGTAGACTATCACCTTGATCTTCTCAGGTAATGTATCTCCCTCGAAGGCCAAGATGAAGGCACCGGTGGCAACCTGCTTATCTCTCGGACCCTGATGGACACGCCGAACGAAATGTACACTTCGCCGTTCTAACCTGGTGCACAGCTCATCGTCAGAATGCAAAAGAAGGTCCCTGTGAATTATGATACCCTGGACCATATTTAAGCGCTTATGGGGCACGATGATTACAGAAACATCCCCCAGCTTGTCACAAGTGAGTAACACCCGTGACTGGGCAGTGGATGCTGTTTTGATCAAGACTGACCCAGATCTCATCTTGGACAATCCCTCAACCCCCCTCCCCCCCCCCCCCCCCCCCGCCAAACTTCTCCTCTAAATGCTCAACAGAAAACTGAGGCTTCATTATCATGAAAGATTCCCCATCAGCTCTCAAACATATAAAGTAGTGGGGCGAATAAGAGCTGCTGCCATCCTTAACCTGATGTTCCTCCCATGGTGTGGCCAGGGAGGGGAACAATTTGGGGTCTTAATTCTGTGTGTTGAATTGAGCCTGTGAATGCTGAAAGACTACTGGTGTTTGACCACCAGTAAGAGATGATGTACTACGCTTCATCGGGTGTCATCCGCCCTGATGCCACCCACTCCGACCAGGGGGGCTCCCCACGGGTGCCATCCAGCCACAGCATAGGCCACCTGGCAGGATGGCCATTGCCAGGAGTCCCGATACCCCAGGAGGATGGGTATCTACCCCAGGCATATGAGGAGAGTTAATGGCGCAGGGATCAGTAGAGAGATCCCTGTGTGGTCAGGGGGCTACAACCAACAGGGAACATGGTGGCCCCACCGCAATTGACTGGCTATGGTGCTGGACATCAGGTGCAACCAAGCAAACAAGTCCATCATCATTGTCAGCATACAAATGATACTACACAGTTGATGGAAAAATACGTACCCAGGAGGGTGACCTCTCCCAACAGTTGGAGAATGAGCAGAAGTGCAAATCCACGTCAACTAAGGATGTGATAGGTATCAGCGCACGATGGACACGATGCACCATGTAAGGGGCACTTCAGGAAAATTTTGAAAAATGGGGGTCAAACCCAACAGGGGACCATCACAAAGGCTGAAACATGTGAGACTCCTTTTAGTCACCTCTTACGGCAGGCAGGAATACCTCAGGCCTATTCTAACCCCCGGACCCGCAGGGGAGTTTTTAGACAGTGTAAGAAGGATGGACATGCAGATACATAAACGTAACACCCATAGCCTAGTTTTGAATGGACAAGGGATCAGTACAAACGTCCGATCCCCTCCCCAGGAAGTACCACTGAGGACACACAGGACACTGAGGGACCAGGTGCAGCATGCAGCAAGGCAAGACACATGGGAGAACCATGAAAGTTTCCCATCAAGTGTGAGCCCGAGGAATTCCATTGTTACAGTGAACGGATGAGCAACAGGCCCAAGATGTAAAGATGGTGGAAGAAACCCAATGCGCTACTACAAATTCATACAAACGGATTTGTTAGTGGAAAATCAAAAGCCATTGTCAATGTGCCATAAGTAAGACGATTGAAACATCGCTGAAGATGCCTCTGAAGGCAATAAATCAGAAAATCATCACTGAAACAGGAGCCAGAGATGCCTGGCGGGAGACAAGCCATTATAGAGTTAATGGCTATAGCAAAAAGGATGACACACTGGATGGAGCCCTGAGGCACTCCAATTTCCTGGTTAAAAGCGTCCAACAAGGCAGAAACCACAGTTACATTGAGAACTCTGTCTTGTAAAAATTCCTGAAGGAAATGGGGCAAGCAGCCTCTGAAGCTCTTCGTATGGAGAGAATGAAGGATACCAGTCCTCCAGCAGGTGTTACAAGTTTTCTCCAAATCAAAAAACACATCCCACAGTCTGGTACTTCTGCAGAAAACCATTCACGACATGGATTGACAAAGTCATGAGATGGTCAACTGCCGAACGGCAGGCTAGGAATCCACACTGTGCAGTAGTTAGTAAACTGCGAGACTCAAGCCATCATACCAGCCGGGCATTAATCATACATTCCATCAGCTTGCAAACACAGCTGGTGAGAGAAATGGGGCAGTCGCTGGAAATCTGCTCAGATGTCATTGTAAGTATGGAGGAGAAAATGCCTTACCCACAAGAGAAAGGTACTGCAACATCTGAATGTGAACATCGTCCAGCCGGGATGAAGCGAGAGTGTGATCTAGCTCCCTCACAGTAAAGGTGGCAGGATTCACAATTATGAAAGGAGAAGGGTATCACCCGAGCCGTCTCCACTCATTTCAGATGGAAGACGGCAGGGCAGTAGTCGGTAAAGCTCAAAATCTCCAGAAAATAGCGACCTGAGGTGTTGGAGACAGCTGTGGGGTCCAAGACTACACCATCTGCTACTGTTAGGCCGGAAACTGGGGAATGGACCTAGGTCCAAGAGAGAAAACAAGTAAATGGAATCTAGCTAGTATTTCTGCTGTCCCGAAGAAGCCGATGACACTGTGCCCCCGACTGTTTACGGCACCATTTTCACTGACGAGTTTGCCATCAATTGTTATTCTCCATGGACTTGTCCGCTTGAGCAGTGTCTTCAGCACTGTCTCGATCTTATTTACTCATGGAACATCGACAATAGCTTTCAGTTTTCCACTGACAAAACAGTTTGTATGAATTTCTGGTGGCACAACGAGTTTCTTCCACCATCTTTATATCTTGGGCCTGTTGCTCTTCCGTTCGTTGAAACTATGAAATTACTAGGACTCGTGCTCCATTGGAAACTTTCTTGGTCCTCCCATGTGTCTTACCTGACCGCCTGCTGTACCCTGTCCCTCAGTATACTGTGTGTTCTCTGTGGTACTTCCTGGGGAACGGATTGGACCACCCTCCTCTGCTTGTACCGGTCCCTTGTCCATTTCAAACTAGACTATGGGTCTTTTGTTTGCGCATCTGCACGTCCGTCCTTCTTATGCTGTCTGAGTACAATCCATCACTGTGGCATCCATTTGGCCACTGGCGCCTTTTACACTATCCTGGTTGAGAGTCTTTATGCTGAAACTGCCAAACTACCACTGTCATTCCGACATCATGTTCTCCTCAGCTGATATGCATGCTGTTTGTCTGCCATACCTGGCCACTCATCCTATGCCTCCTCCAATAACTCCTTTGACCACCAGCATGGGGCATGCCCCTCTTCTCTAATACCTCCTGGAGTTTGCTTTCGGCTAATGCACAGCAGCTTAACTTCATGCTACCTGCTACTTTTTCTTTGGGTGTGAACCCTTCACCACCTTGGCTTCGTGCAGTGGTCTGTGTTCACCTTGTACTTCATTGGATTCCTAAGGACTTGCTCTGTCCCCATAAGTTTCTTGATATTCGCACGGAACTTCATGGTAGTACCTTGGTGTACACTGATGGCTCTCTGACTGACCACGATATTGGGTATGCCTTCATCACTGGCGCTAAACATTTTTGATATCAGCTTTCAGAACACTACTCAGTATTTACAACAGAGCTGGCCCTATATATATATATTAAATATGTCTGCTTGGGTCTGTATATGTGTGGATGGATATGCGTGTGTGTGAGAGTGTATACCCGTCCATTTTTCCCCCTAAGGTAAGACTTTCCGCTCCCGTGATTGGAATGACTCCGATGTCTTCTCACTAACACTGATAAACTCAAGGATGCGATAAGGTGAGCGTGCATCATAAGTGAAAGGTGTCTCACCGTCCACAATTGAGAGCAGTGGGGACAAAATGGGGGATGATCGCCACTTAAAAGATGTCAGTGGCTAAAAAGACAGTGCCCAATCTGGAGTCTAGTTAAAATTACCTCCTCCCAACAGCAAGGCTGGGAGGAAGAGGTCCAAGCGCAGGGAATAGGTTTTATGTCCCGTAATTTATTATCCTGAAGTGCAGACCAATGTGTGTGCCATAAAAGAGCAACACGATGACACAAAATGCTCTGTAGATCGGCAAAGGGAACCGTGTGAACAGTGGGCCGAGGAAGAGAGACAGCAGCCTTTGCCACTATATTGGCTGCCTCATTTCCGCAGATACCAACATGCACTGGGATCCAGAAGAATGCCACAGTGAGAGGATGGGGGGTGGATTATCACCCTCATGGGCATCCCTGCCACATGTAACGCATTTGGCCACATTGGAACACGACTGGGTGGTATGATTAAACCTCTGACACCGATAGCAACATGTAGGGTTGTGGATGTACGGGTGAAGTGAAATTACCTCATATCCCATTTTAATGTTCGATGAAAGTTTAACTCAGTCAGACATCAAGAAGAGAGTGTGGGTTGGTACCAATTCCTTTTCAACTCTTTTCATTACTCGATATACGACCATTACTCCCTGATCAGACAGGTAATTTTGAATGTCCTCATTTGATAATCCGTCAAGTGATCGGGTATAAACCACCCCACGTGATGAGTTTAATGTATGGTGTGCTTCCACCCGGACAGGAAAGGTGTGTAGCAGTGTAGTTCGAAGCAATTTGTGTGCTTGGAGGGCACTGTCTGTTTCTAACCACAAGGTCCCAATTGCATAACTGGGAACAAGACTTTACAGGACACCTTTCTGAATAATGAAAGGGTTTACTGTTGAGAAGTCTTGACCTTCACAAGATCAAGAAACAAATAGGAACTTTCTCAGTGAGGGAAGAGTTTTCTGTGGCTGAGACTCACTAGCTTTCTTTTGTAGAAGTAGAAGAAACCATTGCGAAAGTACCACCCATGATTACTGGCGTCTCTGATGGTGCAGTCCTTCCAAAGTGGGGGCCCTCTCTGAGGGCACTCCCACCTTAGGTTATTGTCCACATCTCAGATCACACCTTCCGAAGAACTGACAGAGGGTCCAATGGGCATGTTCGGAAGGTACCAGCTCGGCTAATTGCCCCTCCCTGGGCCTGACCTTTACCAGGGGGTACGTACATGTCCTACTTGTCTACCCGGGATGGGGAATTACGCATTACCCCATCACTGGCTACACGTGAGAACACATTGGTCGGCCTTCAGACACCCACAGGGAGGAAAGAAACAGGAAGGGAGGAACAAAGAAAAAGGATAGAAGAGAAGAATTCTCAAAAGCCCAAGTGGAGAAGAAGATAAAGAGGAGAATCATGGAAAAGAAAAGGACAAAGTAGGGACAGAGACTTTCCATTATAGAGATGAAAGAAGAGAAACCACGTCATAGAATTACAAGCGTCCGTCTCCAGATGTAAATGCGAAACATACTTCCAAAGAGAGGGAGAAGGGGAAGAGGAAGGGAAGGGGCGGGGTGGGGGGAGGATGCAGAAAGGGAAAGTATGCAGCCCAGAAAGGAAAAAGAGCTACACTAGCTCAGGGTCCCGTGCTTGCCACACACACATCCACAAAACAGTTGTGGACACCCTGGGTGGGTCAGAGCCTCTTGCGTGCTGCACACCATCCATCCCTTAGTGCAGTGGGTCCAGGAACGCTTTCACTTCCTCACTTTTGATGGGGCCACTGTGATGTTTATGCAGGTTTCTGGTCACGTCAGTCTGATGGGAAATGAGGCTGCTGTTACTGCTGCCAAGGCTGCAGTCCTCCTATATTGACTAGCTAGTTCTTCCATTCCTTCTGATGATCTCCTTATAGCCATCTGTCAGCAAGTCGTGTCACTTTGGTAAGACCATTGGTCTTCCCTTCATGCGAACAAGATCCGGGGAATTAAAACTCTCCCAGCAGCTTGGCCGACCTCCTCTTGGTCATCTCAGCATGATAAGATCATTTTAGCTACGTTGCATGTTGGGCATTGTCTTTTTAACAAACACCATTTGTTTAGTGGAATCCCTCACCACTGTATGCTCATTGTCATCAAACTTTTATGGTTCGCCATTTCCGGATGGACTGTCCCTATTTTTTAACCACCTATGTTCTACTGTATGTTTGCTGTCTGAATTATCGGCCATTTTAGTGAGCAGCGAGAGAGCTGTCAACCGTGTTTTACTTTTTATCCGTTGTAGCAGTATGGCGAAGGACATTTAATCTTTAGTTCAGGACCTCCATATTTTATGGCTGTTTCTCCAAGGGAATGGCTGTCCATCAATTGGGCTTGTAGTCGCATTTAACTCCTTTTTCCTCTTCTGACATGGGCGTGTATGACCTTAGTTGTTTTAGCACCTTAAAACGAAACAAAACAAAACAATCATTATTACTCCTCATTGTGATCTAATTGCGTAAGGCACTTAATGCTCACTTTGCTCATCCTTCCTTCATTGCTTTCTTAGATTTAGTGCCCTCTGTTGGCGGTGACGTCAGCATTTGCAGCGGAGCATCACAGTTCCCTTAAATGGCTTAACATGTCCAACGTGAACAATGAGGGGGTCTTTGTTGGTAATTACAACTTTACATTAATGAGTGAATTCATTTTTATGATCTGCTATGGTCCGTGGTGTTGTCAGGAATTTCTTTGCTTTGTCCTTAGGTGAGCAGGGATTCGTCACTAAGACCCACTGGCCAACTCCAAACTGCAGTAATTGGCCGATATGTCATCCTGCTTTCTCTTGACGCTCGAGTTGTTCTGTGTTTGCTTTCTTTAACTTCTTACAAACACCATGTAACGTCTTTGCAAACTTCGTAACTGATTCCCAGTTTTTCCAATTTTAGGCTTAATCACCTCAAAAAGAGAAGGCAGGTTTCTACCATATATTACCTCACATGGTGATAGACCAACACTACACTGGACATCAGAATTGTAAGCTGACATGACATATGGAAGGTAAATGTACCAATCATTGTGATGGAAGTTCACAACAACTACTCAACATCTTACCAACTATACAGTGAATGTATTCTGTTTTCCTGATAGACTGAGGGAGCCAAGCTTGTGAGTGCTTAGTAAATGACATAGGTGCTTAATCATACTGGATATAAAATTAGTGCCCTGACATCAAAATAAGTGTCCAAGGAATAGAAAAGCAACTGGAATCACTTGACAGAGGAAAGTCCACTGGACCTGATGGGATACCAATTCGATTCTACACAGAGTACGCGAAAGAACTTGCCCCCCCTTCTAACAGCCATGTACCGCAAGTCTCTAGAGGAATGGAAGATTCCAAATGACTGGAAAAGAGCACAGGTAGTCCCAGACTTCAAGAAGGGTCATCGAGCAGATGCGCAAAACTATAGACCTATATCTCTGACGTCGATCTGCTGTAGAATTTTAGAACATGTTTTTTGCTCGCGTATCATGTCGTTCTTGGAAACCCAGAATCTACTCTGTAGGAATCAACATGGATTCCGGAAACAGCGATCGTGTGAGACCCAACTCGCTTTATTTGTTCATGAGACCCAGAAAATATTAGATACAGGCTCCCAGGTAGATGCTATTTTCCTTGACTTCCAGAAGGCGTTCGATACAGTTCCGCACTGTTGCCTGATAAACAAAGTAAGAGCCTACGGAATATCAGACCAGCTGTGTGGCTGGATTGAAGAGTTTTTAGCAAACAGAACACAGCATGTTGTTATCAATGGAGAGACGTCTACAGCATTAAAGTAACCTCTGGCGTACCACAGGGGAGTGTTATGGGACCACTGCTTTTCACAATATATATAAATGACCTAGAAGATAGTGTGGGAAGTTCCATGCGGCTTTTCGCAGATGATGCTGTAGTATACAGAGAAGTTGCAGCATTAGAAAACTGTAGCGAAATACAGGAAGATCTGCAGCGGATAGGCACTTGGTGCAGGGAGTGGCAACATAGACAAATGTAATGTATTGCGAATACATAGAAAGAAGGATCCTTTCTTGTATGATTATATGATAGCGGAACAAACACCGCTAGCAGTTACTTCTGTAACATATCTGGGAGTATGCGTGCAGAACGATTTGAAGTGGAATGATCATATAAAATTAATTGTTGGTAAGGCGGGTAGCAGATTGAGATTCATTGGGAGAGTCTTTAGAAAATGTAGCCCATCAACAAAGGAGGTGGCTTACAAAACACTCGTTCAACCTATACTTGAGTATTGCTCATCATCAGTGTGGGATCCGTACCAGATCGGGTTGACGGAGGAGATAGAGAAGATCCAAAGAAGAGTCGCGCATTTCGTCACAGGGTTATTTGGTAACCGTGATAGTGTTACTCAAGTGGCAGACTCTGCAAGAGAGGCGCTCTGCATCGCGCTGTAGCTTGCTCGCCAGGTTTCGAGAGGGTGCATTTCTGGATGAGGTATCGAATATATTGCTTCCCCCTACTTATACCTCCTGAGGAGATCACGAATGTAAAATTAGAGAGATTTGAGTGCGCACAGACGCTTTCAGACAGTCGTTCTTCCCGCGAACCATACGCGACTGGAACAGAAAAGGGAGGTAATGACAGTGGCACGTAAAGTGCCCTCCGCCACACACTGTTGGGTGGCTTGTGGAGTATAAATGTAGATGTAGATCTTTAATTATTGTATCAGGAACACCAAACTTCAGCAACCAGCTTTTCACCATTGTCTTTGCCACTGTATTAGCTCTAAAATGCATACTGCAACAGTTATGAGCTTTCTTCATCTTTGATACTATGAAACATGCTTTCCATATTTTGGGATGAGGTAGAATGGACCACAACAAGAAAAAATTGTCAGGTAAACGTGGACTCAAAAATGCATATCTTTAATAGCTTTGCTACTGTGAAAGACATCTTTTCTACTGAACAAGGGTTCATAGCTCGTAAGGTATGCATTTTAGAGCCTATGTTTACTACACAATTTTTTCTTGGTTTGGTCCATACTACCCCCCTACCAAAATATGGAAAGCAAAGAGCTCATGGTAGAAGAGATTTGGTTCACAATATCGAATATGAGGTGTTCATAGCTCTTACGACAAGCATTTTGGAGTCCATCTTTACCACATTTTTTCGCTTCGAATGATCGTTCCTGTAATATCACTGAATATAGACCATTCGTAATGAAATACCATGTATAAGGTCATATGATAGTCATTAATCATTTCAAGCGCAGTTGGCACCACACTGGGGCTGTATTTCATATTCCTACACAACAGGCCATAGTGCTTTGTGGACCGCAGCTGTGCCCTAAATACTTTAAATCAAATCTTCCTTCTTGGGATCTCAGAATTCTATTTTTCTTTCCTGATTGGTGTATGACTTCATAGTTGAATTCACTTGATTTCAGAGCACAATACGTTGACATACTTGCGAGCCTCTTGTGGTCCCAGCAATCACTTCACAAATTTAAACTTTTTTGTGTACAAATACCAATGGAAATACGTAATAGCATAAATAACAGCCAACATTTCCATCTCTGTGGTTGAATAGTTCTGTTCTGCTTATTCATCTGTGTCAATGCATATTCTTCCAAGTGTTCGTTGCCATCTACATCGTAACTGGGAATATATTCAATCACCTGACTGCTCATGTCACACGACAGAATAAATTCTCACTCATAGTTTGGGAACACTGGTACCAGGTTCGTTGTCAATGCTCCCTTCAATTTTTAAAATGCTGTCTGAAAGTTGACTACGGAAATTCCACATCGTTTTTCAACAAATGATTCAACAGCTTAGCAATTTTGGCAAACTCCACAACAAATTCCCTATAGTAATTACAGAGTCCTAAAAATGATTTAAACTGCTTTGTTGTTTGTGGTGGTAAGAAAACAATTTCTGCAGAAGTTAACCAGTTTGTCTTTTCTTTGTGGGGTTTTAGGGCACAAAACATCTAAGGTCATGGGCACCCAGTAGAGAACCACAGAATGCTGGGACCGCAAGGGTAAAAAATCGTTGCGAGGTGAAAAAAAAATCTAAAACATCAAGACGTTACAGAAGAGTATCTGAAAGACATCGACAAGACACCGGAGTCACCAGGTCGAAATTAAATCTCTCGTCATATTACTGCTTTTTAAAAAACTTAAAATGCAAGCCACAGCTCGCATGTCATCTGCCAAAATGTCTGGCAAAGCGGTGGTAGCACAACCCTGAGATGTACATGGCTAAAATATGGGCAGAGGACCAGGAAATGTCTGACCATTAATGGCTGGCTTCAGAAAGGACAGCTGGTTGCAGGGTCACCACTCAACAAATGGTGGTGACTAAAGTGGCAGTGCCCTGCTCGTAACCAAGCTAACAGTACTTCCTCACGGCGAGACTGCCAGGACGAAGTCGACCAGGCTGGTGGGTGAGCTTTGGCTTCTCTTAGTTTGTTCCCATGAAGGGAGCACCACATGCCAAAGTGAGATGATACGCCAATAGAGGAAAGTACAAATATCTTGCGAGGGAACAGAGTAAGCGGCGGGCTGACCAAGATGGACGGCGGCCCTGGCTGCAGCATCAGCTGCGTCATTCCCAGGCAAACTAACATGACCAGGAACCCACATGAACATCACTTGGGCTCTCCCATCCGGGAACAAATGGAGGCAGTCCTGCATCCGCCGGACGATGGGGTTGACTGGATCGGGATCATCTAGACTCTGAAGGGTACTGAGAGAGTCGGAGCAGATCACACAACGAGTGAGCTGGTGCCTACGGACGCAGTGAACAGCCTGATAGAGGGCACAAAGCTCTGCTGTAAAAATTGTGAACTGGTCAAGAAGCCGGTATTGAAACTTATCGGTCCCGACGACAAAAGCACAACCAACTCCGAATGGTCTATATTCAGGGATATTAAAGGAACGATCATTCGAAGCAAAATAATCTGGTAAAGATGGACTCCAAAATGCATGTCGTAAGAGCTATGAACACCTCATATTCCATACTGTGAACCAAATCTCTTCTACCATGAGCTCTTTGCTTTCCATATTTTGGTAGGGGGTAGCATGGACCAAACCAAAAAAAAATTGTGTAGTAAACATAGGCTCTAAAATTCATACCTTAAGAGCTGTGAACCCTTGTTCAGTAGAAAAGATGTCTTTCACAGTAGCAAAGCTATTAAAGATATGCAATTTAGAGTCCACGTTTACCTGACAATTTTTTTCTTGTTGTGGCCCGTTTTACCATCAGTGTACAAAAATATGCTATCGGCAAGTTGTGAGCGATAGGCCAGCTGGGGAGTCAAATTCTTCGGGAACAAGCTGAGGTCAAAATGGAAACAAACCTGTGTCTGAAGCCAAGGTGGTGAAGGGCTCTCCCCCATTCAGAAAGTGGCAGTAAGTGTGAACTGCAGCTGCTGAATCAGGTGATGAAAGCAGACGCCGGGAGGCCACAGAAAAGAAACATATATCTCGTACTGGCGGTCAAGAAAAGGTCAAAGGTTAGGTGGCCTGGCATGGAAGAAAGCCGATACGCATACCTACCGAGTATGATGTCATGCTGGTATGACAGTGGTAGTTCACCAGCTTCTGCGTAGAGACTTTCAACAGAGCTAGTACAGAAGGCACTGGCGGAGAGACAGATCCCCGAATGGTGTATTCGGACGGCCTAAGATAGAAGGCCGTGCAGAGGAGTAGACAACGCATCCATAATCCAACTTGGAGTGGACAAGAGATTGATAGCGGCGGAGGAGGGCAGTCCGGTCAGCTCCCCAAGAGGTACCAATCAATACATGAAGGACATTGAGGGATCGGTTGGAGCGTGAGGCCAGGTAGGACGTGTGGGGAGACCAACTGAGTTTCCTATCGAACATAAGCTCTAAGAACTTTATTGCATCCACAAACGGGAGAGCATTTTGGCCCAGTCACAAGGACGGTGGAAGAAACGCCTTGTTCCACCAGAAGTTGACGCAAATGGATTTGGTAGTAGAAAAGCGGAAACCATTTATGACACTCCACGAATAGAGATGGTCCAGACAACGCTGAAGACAGCATTGCAGGAGACACATCCACTGGGAGCTGCAATAAATAGCAAAGTCTTCAACAAAAAGAGAGCCAAAAATGCCAGCTGGAAGGCAGTCCATAATAGGATTGATGGCTACGGCGAAGAGGACGACACTCAGTAAGGAGCCCTGAGGCACCCTGTTACTTGTGAAAAAGTGTGAGATAAGGAGGAACCTACACATACCCGTTAAAAATTCCAAGATGAAAGTGGGAAGACGACCACAGAGGCTCCATGTGTGCATAGTACGTAGAACGTAGAATGCCTGTCTGGCAACACGTATCATAGGCTTTCTCCAAATCAAAGAAAACGGCCACTGTTTATCGCTTCTGCAGAAAATTATTCATGATGAACATCAACAGGGTGATGAGATGATCAACCACTGAGCACCGCTTACGGAACCCACACTGAACATTAGTGAGAAGATGGTGTGACTAGAGCCACCACACTAATCGACCATTTATCATGCGTTCCATCACCTTACAAACGCTGCTGCTAAGGGAAATTGGACGATAGCTGTAAGGAAGATATTTTATCTTTACCAGGCTTAGGTAGGGGAACAATAGTAGCTTCATACCAAAGCGTGGGAAATACACTGTCAGTCAAAATACAGTTGTAGGTATTCAGGAGAAAGCGTTTTCCCATAGGAGGAAGATTCTGCAGCATGAGGACGTGGATTGTATCAGGCCCAGGAGCAGAAGACCAGGATGAGGAGAGAACACGCTCGAGCTCCCTCATAGTAAAAGGAGAATTGTAGCATTCTCGATTCAAAGAGAGAAAAGAGGTTGCACGAGCCTCCTCCGCCTGTTTCCGAGGAAGGCAGGCAGGATGGTAGTGGGTGGAGCTAGAAACCTCCGCAAAGTACCGGCCCAAAGCACTGGAAATATCGACAGGGTCGACTATGACGTTTCCCGCCACAGTCAGACCAGGAATCAGGGAGGGGGTGGTAGTCCCAAAAAGCCAGTGCAGGCCACCCCAAGTAAAGTAAATCTGTTGAACGAGCTGGTGAAGGAAACCCAGCATGCCTTCCTGCTTTCCTTAATAGTGCAACGGCACTGTGCACGTAGTTGCTTGTAGCGGATGCATTTCGTTAACATAGGACGACAGTGAAAGACACGAAGCGCATGTCGTCGGACACGAATCGCATTGCCGCACTCCACAATCCACCAAGGGACCCGGACCCAATGGGGAGAAGTAGTAGAATGAGGGCTAGAGGATTTGGCAGCTGAGAGAATAACATCCATGAGGTGCTCGACCTGATCATCACAGTTGGAATTGGCCGTTTGTCAAAGACTGCCAAGGAGAAATATAACATCCAGTCAGCAAGAGAGAATTACCAATGAACGGGCAGCTGTGGTGGGGTATGAGTGTACAGGCGAGTCACACAAGGGAAGTGGTCACTCGATTAAGTATCGGAAAGAGCACACCACTTGAGACGTCGAGCGAACTGGGCACAGCAGATCGAAAGGTCTAAGAGGGAATAAGTGCGTGTAAATCAGAGAGAAATGTGACTTTGCCAGCGTTAAGGCACACAAGATTATGATGATTAAGAAGATCTGCCAAAAAAAGAACCTCTCGGGCAGGCGACAGGCAAGCCTCAAAGAGGATGATGGGCACTGGTGTCAACGAGGAGTAGAAAGGGTGGAGGAAGCTGAGCAACAAGCTACATCAGGTCTACCCTAGTGACAACAGAAAACGAAGGGATGTAAATAGTGCAGAGGGAAAAGGTAAATTCGGGAAGGAAACCTCGGACAGCAACTGCTTGCAGGTGGGTGTGCAATGGGATAGGATGATGACAAACATCATCTCGTAGAAGCAGCATGACCCCAACTACAAGCGAACATTGCGATCGCAGGAGCAGCTGGACGTACGCCCTGTTAGACTGAAGGCCACGGATATTTCAGTGTAAAAGGGCCATAAAATTTAGGAACACCGGAGAATGAAGAAGAAACACTCACCTCGACGGCCGCTTAGGGTGAGCCGTCGAGGGAGGATGGCCACTGGAATCCACGGGTGGAGGATCTTTGTCCATCAATTCAGCAGGATCAATGGAGCTTCCCCGGTGTCGATCAGTTGAAAAGGGCCGACGAGTCAAAGAGGGCCGACGAGTCAAAGAGGGGGAAGACTGTTTGCCTTTAGATGATTGTTTTAGCTTTTGGCAATTGGCAGAATGGCCAGACGGCTGCAAACTCGAGGTACGCAAGAAATCTTCCTGGGAATATTCCTTTATGAATTGACGGTTCACTGGCTGCATTGCAACTGTCTTCGTCGATGAGGGTGAAGAACGGGTAGCAGAATCCGCAGCCAGGGAAGCGGGAGATGGAGTGTCAGCTTGAAAGCCACCATCGAACTGAACTGTAAGTCACAAGTTTGCGTGGCCATGTTTTTCGTGGGATGGGGAGAGGCTAACACGGTGCTGTAGCTTCCAGACGAAGGGACAGTCAATTTACGGCTTGCCGACAGTTTCCGGGCAACAGGAAAAGGTACCTTCTCCTTCACCCTTATCACCTGAACAGCCCGCTTGTCTTGATAGACGGGACAAGACAAGAAGAAGCAGCATGGTCTCCATGACAATTAACGCAGTGGGGGGAAGGAGGTGGACAGGTGCCTTCGTGTGCATCCCTGCTGCTAGTGACACATTTGGCTGCATTTCTACACGACGTTCTGGTATGATTGAACTGGTGGCATTTATAACATCTGAACGGATTGGGAATTTGCAGGCGCACGGGGCCTGCATTTATCTTGGTAGGAAGCGGTAACTGAACGAAAGTCAGGAACAATGTGCGAGGCAGCTTCCTCTTTCATAACTCGATGAACAGCATTAACACCCTGATCCGATAGATAATTAGTTATTTCACACTCTGTCAAACCATCCAACAGCCAGTTGTAGATAACACCACGGGACGAGTTAAGTGTCCTTGTGAGCCTCCACTTTTAAACAATATTTGTGGATCATTTGGGCCTTGAATAGTTTCTGGGCCTGGAGACCACTATCAATTTCCAAAAGCAGAGTACCACTGCGGAGTCGAGAGCATGACTTCACAGGGCCGGTGATGCCATCAACGCCTTTCTGTATAACAAAGGGGTTTTCAGTAGTAAAAGTCTGGTTTTCGTCTAAACGTGAGACCACTAGATATCGAGGCGCAACAGGAAGAGACATTGAGGCAGGAGCCTCATTCCACTTTTGTTTATGGGAAACACTCAGAGAAAGAGAAGGAAAGTCAGTCATTGGGAGAAAGTCGCCCACGATTGCCAGAGTCTCCGATTGTGCGCTCCTTCCAGCCAGGCGCCCTCCAAAGGGGAACTCCCCGCCTCAGGTGATTGTCCTCACCTCAGGTCACACCTCCCGAACGACAGACAGAGGGACCAATCAGCAGAGGAGGAAGATAACAGCTCAAGCAATCACCCCTCCCTGGGCATGGCCTGTACCAGGGGGTACATGAGGGGCCTATATTCCAACTCAGGGCTGGGAATTACCAATTACTCAGTCTCTTGCTATGCGACAAACGCATGGGTGGCCATCAGGCACACACAGGGAGGAGAAAAAAAGATACGAAGGAAAGGAGGAAAGAAAGAATGGCCCCAAACACCGCAGCAGAGGAAAAAGAGAGCGGCACAGGGAAAGAGCGGCACAGGGAAAGAGCGGCACAGGGAAAGAGCGGCACACGGAAAGAGCGGCACACGGAAAGAGCGGCACACGGAAAGAGCGGCACACGGAAAGAGCGGCACACGGAAAGAGCGGCACACGGAAAGAGCGGCACACGGAAAGAGCGGCACACGGAAAGAGCGGCACACGGAAAGAGCGGCACACGGAAAGAGCGGCACACGGAAAGAGCGGCACACGGAAAGAGCGGCACACGGAAAGAGCGGCACACGGAAAGAGCGGCACACGGAAAGAGCGGCACACGGAAAGAGCGGCACACGGAAAGAGCGGCACACGGAAAGAGCGGCACACGGAAAGAGCGGCACACGGAAAGAGCGGCACACGGAAAGAGCGGCACACGGAAAGAGCGGCACACGGAAAGAGCGGCACACGGAAAGAGCGGCACACGGAAAGAGCGGCACACGGAAAGAGCGGCACACGGAAAGAGCGGCACACGGAAAGAGCGGCACACGGAAAGAGCGGCACACGGAAAGAGCGGCACACGGAAAGAGCGGCACACGGAAAGAGCGGCACACGGAAAGAGCGGCACACGGAAAGAGCGGCACACGGAAAGAGCGGCACACGGAAAGAGCGGCACACGGAAAGAGCGGCACACGGAAAGAGCGGCACACGGAAAGAGCGGCACACGGAAAGAGCGGCACACGGAAAGAGCGGCACACGGAAAGAGCGGCACACGGAAAGAGCGGCACACGGAAAGAGCGGCACACGGAAAGAGCGGCACACGGAAATAGCTGTCATAACATTCAAGATCCCAGCATAACTGGCAGGCAATCAACCTTTCAACCAGTTTGCAGAGACCATCGGTCCATCTAAACAGATAGTAACTATCAATGGAAATTGGATTTTGATCAGCTTAATGATGGAACAATGACACTAACTTGCCACTGTGAAAGGAAGACACCATTAAGCCAAATACGGCTTAATATCCTGAGAAAAGGCAGCAGTTGAGTAACAGTCAGACTTGTATCAGTGAAAGGTTCATTACATAATTTGGCATGCCAAGATGTGAACAATAAGGGCATGTTTTCATTTCGTCGCTTACGCATCTTGAAAGCAGTCGCATAAGAAGAGGTCACCACCATCGTCATGAAGGGGGAGGGAAAGTTGTAAATCTTTGGCAGTCCAGTCAACTACAGAGCTTGGCCCACACCTGAGGTACAGAGGCATACGTTCCCAGGGAGGAGACTTAGCACTCCTAGAATTTCTTACTATTGTGTTTAATTAGATAGTAAGCCTTAGCATGAAGTCACTTAAAGGTGATACAGATCGTCTGCGAAAGATGTTGCTAGAAATGTTACAACATACTTTGGCAATCCTGAACAGCTATTGCAATGTCTTTAGTCCACCATGGCACCAGTCGGTGATGGAAGGGACCCGTAAAATCGGGAACAGCAGCTCCAGCAGCATGGGTGATCGCATCAGCGATCTTGCACATCCTCATCAATGCAGTCTAATAGAGAGGGGGCGAAGGTAACAGTATAGTTATACATCTGCCAGTTGGCTCTTCAAAGCAGCCGCTGTGGTAGTCAATCTGGCAGTGGTCACTGACACAAATATAATCATGTAGTGACCAACACAGAAAAGCCATGAGATTGGGGGAAGATATGGTAGATCGACAGGCGAAAAGATGTCATGGGGGCACAGAAGTGGGTTCACTGTCGACGCACAGTTCACGGTCAATAAGAAGTTGGTCAGTCAGAAGACTCCTACCAGAAGAAGTGGTATGCCCATAAAGGAGGTAGTGTGGATTTAAGTACCCAAGTAGAATAAGAAATTGGGAAAGTTGCTGCAATAAGGTGGTCACACTCACTGAAATATCAGTACACTGGAAATCGCCCCTTTTTAATCTGGCTGTTTAACTTGCAGAATAGAGCACAAAGCTATAGCGGAGGACAAACTCGCACATGGGATAGGTAATATCAGTTACACTATTAAAGATATATTATTGCATAAATAAATTAATTTATGAGGCATGTCCGGAATGTAAGTATTGTTTTGGGGAAAAAATAAAAAAATAAAAAACCTCATAAAACATTTTTTTCAAACTAAAATTTATTTTTACAAGAAAGAGCATTTCTTAGACTATTTTTCTACATAGTTTCCACCATTGTTCAGACATTTGTCATAGAGGGAAACCAACTTTTCTATGTCCAGTTCATAGAAAGATGTTGCCGGTGAAGACAGCCAATGATGAACAGAGTTTTTCTGAGTATCAACGCTGTCAAAGCACCTTCCTCCAAACTTGAGCTTTACATTCAAGAACAAATGATAGCCAGAAGGTGCAAGGTCAGGGCTGTACAGTAAGGTGATCGAACTGCTCCCAACCGAATTTCTGAACAAGGTTTTGTGTGAAACCAGCAGAATGGGGACATGCATTTAATGAAGCAACACAATGCCTGGACTGAGCCTTCCACGCCTTTTGTTTTGAATTGCATGTCAAAGTTTCCTCCATGTTCCACAGTACTGTACTGCACTGAGGGTTTCACCTCTGGGAAGGAACTCAACAAGCAGAAAACTATGCAAAAAATGGTTGGTTGTTTGATTGGGGTCGAAGGGACCACACAGCAAGATTATCAGTCCCTTGTTTCAAATGTGGTCCATTGAGACAGACTGACATCTCAGAAAAGTCAAAACAATAAAAGCTAAAAGGCTAAAAAACATAGAAGTGCAGTCGTGTTGTCAATGGTGAAAACAAAATGAGGGAAGTCAAGAAGTGAGCAACTCTAAGGCTATGCTAGAGGCAGGAAATATTCAACCTCTGATGTAGTACAGGCAAGACCACCTGCTATTCAAAAGCGTTCAACTGCTAGAATGTAGAAGTGTGTATTGTAAAAGGAGACTAACCAATTCTAAAAAGTGATAAAAACAGAGTAAAAGGAAAAGAAAAGAGGATCTTGGCCAAGGAGGGGAGTCAGGGATCTTCAAACACAGCTTACAGTGGGAGACACCCCAACCCTCATCACCCTGCCCCTACTCCAGAGCGAGAGGAGGAGGAGGATATTAGTGTTTAACGTCCCGTCGACAACGAGGTCATTAGAGACGGAGCGCAAGCTCGGGTGAGGGAAGGAAATCGGCCGTGCCCTTTCAAAGGAACCATCCCGGCATTTGCCTGAAGCGATTTAGGGAAATCACAGAAAACCTAAATCAGGATGGCCGGAGACGGGTTTGAACCGTCGTCCTCCTGAATGCGAGTCCAGTGTGCTAACCACTGTGCCACCTCGCTCGGTACTCCAGAGCGAGATTAAAAACCTTAAAACTGAGAATAAAAACCACTTTCATGGAGGAAACAGAGAACCAGTTCGACCATCCGCAAACCTTTTGCCAACATTAAAGGTAAAGTGTGGGGAAGTCTGAACTTAGTACGCAGAGCCAAAAGAAGGGGGCATTCCACCAAAAGTGGGCTACTGACTGGAAGGCTCCACAATCACAAAGTGGGGGTGGCTCATTACGCAAAAGAAAACCATGGGTCAGCCTGGTATGGCCAATGTGGAGATGACACAGGGTGGTCTAGTCCTTTTGGGAGAGATGGAAGGAAAAACGCCACAGGACAGTTGTCACCTTAATTGCATGAAGTTTATTACGCAGGGAGGTAGCCTCCCAAGAATTGGTCCATGACTGTGTGAAGTGGGATTTGACGTGAAGCCGTAAATCCGCCCCATGAGGGGTTACAGAGAAGGGGAGCGTCAGTGACTGCTCACAGAGCTAAACAATCAGCAAGCTCATTACCTGGTATACTCACATGACCAGGGACCCAAAGGAAGTCAACAGAACAACAGCACAGTGAAGATAAGCGAGACAGTTGTGGATGGTCGAGACCAAGGGATGGCGGGAAAAACCCCGGTCAATAGCGAGAAGGCCACTCGAGTCCGTACATAGCAAAACACGGTGGAGTTGGAACTGTTTAATAAAGGTAAGGGCCTGGGAAATTGCCATCAATTCCGCAGTAAACACGGCACATGTAGTTGGCAGGAGATGATTTTCCATGCCAACAGAGGACGTGAAGGCATATCCCATACAATCAGAAGATTTAGAGCCATCAGTGTAAAAAACAACAGCATCCCAAAACTCCCATAAAATTTGGCGGAAACCACAATGGAACACCATTAAAATCATGGCGAAGAGACGCAAGGCAGAGCCCAACTGGTAAACCCGCCTGAGGGCGGGAATCATGTGGGCAACGTCCTTGGTCTGGGAACGGAACAGGAAAGGAAGGATGAGTGGGGGAGGAACGGACAGCAATTCCATAAGAAACCAGAAGCTGGGACCACCAAACAGAAAGGGGGGAGATCCCAGCTTCAACCAGGAGACTATCAACAGGGCTAGTAGGGAAGGCACCAGTGGCCAAACTGATACCATGATGGTGGACGGGATCCAGAAAGCGCAGTGTGGAAGGAGCAGCTGAACCATA
Organism: Schistocerca serialis cubense; assembly: GCF_023864345.2. Classification (NCBI taxonomy): domain Eukaryota; kingdom Metazoa; phylum Arthropoda; class Insecta; order Orthoptera; family Acrididae; genus Schistocerca; species Schistocerca serialis. Next base: position 834,239,942 of record NC_064640.1, read on the forward strand.
AACTTGAGAACCATAGTCCGAGCAAGACAGCACCTAGGCTCGATAAAGGCGGAGAAGGATGGAGCGGTCCGCACCCCAAGAGATGTGGGCAAGTAAGCGAAGGCCATTGAGTTTACGAAAACACCCTACCTTCAGAAGTCTAATATGAGGCAGTCAAGTGAGCTTGTTGTCGAAAAGAAGACCCAGGAAACGAAACTGTGGGACCACAGGTAATCATTACGAATCGAGGTAGAGCTCCAGACTGGGGTGGACCGTAGTACAGAGACAGAAGTGGACCATCTGCGATTTTAAAGGAGAGAATTGAAACCCGTGTGAGAGGGCCCATGCAGAGGCATGCCGTGTAGCTCCCTAGAGCTGCCACTCTGCAGAGGCCATCGAAGAGGAACTAACCCAAATGCAGAAATCATCCACATACAGAGCAGGGGTGACCAAAGGACCGACAGACACCACAAGTCCATTTATAGCAATGAGGAATAGAAGTACATTCAATACAGAACCCTGTGGGATGTCATTCTCCTGGGTCTGTGGAGAACTGAAAATGGTACCAACCCGAACCCTGAACAACCGATGGAACAGGAACTGGCAGATAAAAATCTGGAGCGGGCCCTGAAGACTCCACTCGGCAGAAGTGTTACAGTGGTTGATAGGCAAACACAAAAGAAAGAAAACTGACTAGCTTTCAAAGTTATCCTTTGATGAGCTAAAGTAACACGTACGCACATGCCTATGCCCCTACATGGTGGCGACAGGACTAACAGTGCAAATGCTATTTTTTGGCAGGTTGACTGGTTGTGGTGGGGCCACTATCAGGAGAGGTAGATGAAAGCGGGGAGAGGCACTGGGGGGTGGGTGGCTAGCAGCTCGCAGGGAGGCAGCCAGTTTGACAGTTAGGAATGCAGTAGGGACAGGCGACAGGTATATAGGTGGCATGATTATATTGGCCAGTGGAAAGCGGCATATGCTGAAGGTGAACTGGGGATATGAACTGGAAGGGGTGACAGGATGGAGGAAATGGAAACTGGTGGGAGGAGGGTGTAGGGACAGTGAGATATCGGATTGAGTCCAGGATGATTATGGGTGTGGACAATGTGTTGTAAAGGTAACTCCCACCTGCATAGTTTAGAGGAGTTGGTGGTGGAGGGAAGGCACCTGATGGCTCAATTTGTGAAGCAGCCATTGGATTTAAACATGCAGTGCTCAGCTGCATTTTGGCCACAAGGTGGTCAACTTTGTTCTTGACAACAGTATGGCAGTGGCCGTTCATCCTGGTGGACAGCTGATAGACAATCATACCAACATAAAGAGCAGAGCGGTGTTGAAATATGATATGGCTATTTTTGCTGGTGGTCCGGTCTGTGATAGGGTAGGATAAGCCTGTGATAAGACTGGAGGAGGAGGTGCTGGGTGGGTGGATTTGGCAGGTCTTGTATCTTTGTCTGTCACAGGGATATTATCCCCGAGGCACATGGTTAGGACTAGAATGTTGTGTAGGTTTGATGGGCGATGAAACACCACTTTGAGAGGATTGTGGAAAGGGGGGGGGGGGGGGGGAAGGATCTTGGGTAGGATGAGATATAATTAAAGCCTTGGCAAAGGATATGGTTCAATTGTTCCAGTCTGGGGTATAATAGGTGACATTGGGGGCACTCCTTTGTAGCTGATTCTGGGGTGTGGTGGGAGGACTGGTTGCATGTGTCAATATGGCACAGAAATCCCTCTGTGGACTAGGTTTGGGGGGTATTGCCTGTCTGTGAAGGCCTTTGTGAGGCCTTCAGCACAGGACACAGGAATTCTTGTCACTACAGGTATGTCATTCATATATGGCTAGGTTGTACAGCAGGCATTTTTTGCTGTGGAAAGGATGACAGCTGTCAAAATTCAGGCACTGCTGGGGGTCAGTGGGTTTCAAGCAGATAGAGGTGTGGATAGAGCCATCAGAGATGGCCCAAGTGAAGGGGATGGGAGAAAAGGTGTTGAGGTTGTGAAGGAATGATTATGAAGATATCAATGAACCTGAACCAGACTAGGGGTTGAGAGTTTTTGGAGGTAGGAAGGTTTCCTCTAGATAGCCCATAAAGAGGTCGGCATAGGAGGGTGTCATAAAGGTGCCCATGGTTGTGCCACTAAGTTGTTCGTTAACTTTCCCCTCAAAGGAAAAGTAGTTGTAGGTGCGACCCCAACCTGTCATCCCCTTCTAATTCATGTACCGCTTCCCACCAGCAGCTACAATCAGGCCAGCCCATGTACTTGCCACCCCTCCCTCACACACTCCAAGCAGGCAAACTGGCCGCATCCCTCTGAGCCACTAGCCACCCATCACCAATCTCTCTCCTTGCCTCCCTACCCACTCCACCTGATACTACCCTGACAACAGCCAATTCGACTGCCAAAAAAGAGCACTTGCAGTCTTAGTCCGGACAGTACCCTGTAGGAGCATAGATTTGTGTGTGTGTGTGTGTGTGTGTGTGTGTGTGTGTGTGTGTGTGTGTGTGTGTGTGTGTGTGTGTGTTTTATGGTTCAAATGGCTCTGAGCACTATGGGACTTAAAATCTATGGTCATCAGTATTTAAATTCTACAAGAACTTTCCAATAACAGCTGATAGAATGTTTTGTTTCCTGGTAGCCTGAAGTAATACTAAATTTAAACTAAAACTTATGTAATTTCTTTTGGGAAAAAAAATTCAAACACTTGACATATTACTTTCAAGTTGAGTAATATACAAGCATCCAAAAAGTGTTAATCCAAGATTATAGCAGAGCTTTGTGTTCACCTGCATCAATTCAAAATACCAGGGACTCAATACTCAAGAGAAATTGATAAGGCAGGTAACTGAGAAAGCAGTTCATTGTTCTGTTTTGTTTTGTCTTGTTTTAGGATGCAAAAAAAAATGAGGTCAGATGCACCCAAGTCAAAACTATAGGACGCAAACACAGAGACAAGGGAAACGAGTAGATGTCAGTCCCAATGGAAAGAATAGAGGAAATCTAAACAAGGCACATGGAAAAAGGACTAAAAAAATGCCATACAAAAATGGAGATCCCAAACTAAAAATTAAATGGATTTCGCCATATTGCTTCTGTGGATAAAAAGTAAAATGTGGGCAACAGCCTGCACATCATTTGCTAAAACAGCTGATAAATTAAACGGCAAACCCACGATGGAACGTAAATTAGTAAAAAAAGGGCATTCCAGCAGGTAGTGGCAGACAGTTAAAATTTGGGCACAATGTGTACACAGTGGTGGGGCAGCGCCACTGAGCAAATGACGATGGCTAAAAAAGGCAGTGCCCAATATGCAGCCAAGTTAAAATAATCTCCTCTCAGTTGGAGGGCCAAGAGGAGGTCGTCCAAGGTGCTGGGAGAGGCTTAATATGCAAGCTTATTCCCATGAAGGGAGGACCATTGGCAATGCCAAAGGGACACCACCTCCTGACAGATGGCAACGCAGAGATCATCGGAGGGAATAGAGGTACTCACGGGCTGACGTAAGAGGACTGCAGCCTCGTTTCCTGGCAGACCAACATGACCAGGGACCCACAGAAACATGACATTGGCTCCACCAAGAGTGAGCAAGTGGCAGTTTTCCTGTACCCACTGCACTAAGGGATGAGCAGTGTACAGAGCAGAGACTTTGAAGGGCGCTGAGTGACTCAGAGCAGAGGACACAGTTGGGAAGGCTGTGTTGCCAGATGTACTCTGCAGCCTGATACAAGGAGAGAAGCTCGGCTGTAAATATTGAGGAGTTAGCCAGAACCCGATATCGAAAGACATAGGTGCCAATGACGAATGCACACCCAACCCCATGGTCTGTCCAAGAGCCATCAGTGTATACAAAGGTACTATCACTAGGTTCCATGCAAAGGTCGTGAAACTGAAGGCGATAGACCAAGGCTGGAGTAATGTCCTTAGGAAGCAAATGAAGGCTCAGGTTAACATTGGCTGCTTCACGAATCCCAGGTGGTGAAGGGTTCACACCCAAAGGGAAAGTTGCAGGTAGCGTGAAGTTAAGCCACGGGTAGTAAGTGGCAAAAACGGACTCCAGGAGGTAACAGAGAAGAGGGACGAGCCCCATACTGACGATCAAAGAAGGAAGTATAGGAAGGGTGGCCACGCATGGCAGACGAACGGCATGCATACCTGCTGAGGAGAAAGTCACGGTGGTACAACAGTGGTAGTTCAGCAGCTTCAGCATACAGACTCTCAACCGGGCTGGTGTAAAATATGCCTGTTGCCAAACGGATGCCACGATGATGGATAGTATAGAGACAGCGTAAAAGGGATGGGCATGCTGGGTGCATAAACAAAGCACCCACAGCTGAGTTTCGAATGGACAAGGGACCGGTACAAATGAAGGAGGGTGGTTCGATCGGCACCGCAAGAAGTACAATTGAGGACACTTAGGTCATTGAGGGACTGTGTACAGCGGGCTGACAGATAAGATCCATGGGAGGATCAAGTGAGTTTTGTATCAAGCATGAGCCCAAGGAATTTCGTAGTGCCAACAAACAGAAGGGCAACAGGCCCAAGATGTAGAGATGTGGGGGAAACCATTTTCACTGCCAGAAATTTAGACGGTTTTGTAAGTGGAAAAGCGAAAGCCATCGGCGATGCTCGAGGAGTGAAGACGATCAAGAAAGCACTGAAGATGTCGCTCAATGAGACAGGTCTGTGGAGAACTGCAATAGATGGCAAAATCATCGACAAAAAGAGAGCTGGCTATGCCTGGCGGGAGACAGGCCATGATAGGGTTAATGGTGATAGCAAAGAGGATGATGCTCAAGACGGAACCCTGAGGTACACCATTTGCCTGAATAAAGGTGTCCGACAAAGCAGAACCTCCACGCACCTTGAAAACTCGTCCTGTAAAAATGCCCGAAAAGAACAGGGTAGGTCCCCACAGAAGCCCCACGTGTAAAGAGTATGGAGGATACCAGTTCTCCAGCAGGTATCGCCGGTCTTCTCGAAATCGAAAAACACGGCCACAGCCTGGGACTTCTGCAGAAAACCATTCATGACATGGGTGGACAAAGTAATGAGATGGTCAAGTGCAGAACGCCGCGCTCTAAATCCACACTGTACATTCTTGAGTAAATGGCGAGATTCGAGCCACCACACCAGCCGGGCATGAATCATACGTTCTATCACCTTGGAAACTCAGCTGGTAAGAGAGATGGTGCGGTAGCTAGAAGGAAGGTTTTTGTCCTTACTGGGTATGACAGTAGCTTCACGCCAGGTTGGTTGGTTGGTTGTTTGAGGTGTAAGGGACCAAACAGCGAGGTCATCAGTCCCTTGTTTCAAATATACTCCATTCTGCTAACGAGACATCTCAGAAAAGTCAGAACAATAAAACGGAAAAAGGGAAAAACGTAAAAGGGCAGTCACGTTGTCATTGGTAAAAACAAATGAGGGAAGTTGGCAAGAGAAACGAACCCAACACTATGCTGAAGCAGCATAGGCAAGACCACCTGTGACTTAAAAGGTACAACTGCTATAATGCAGAAAGTACGTATGGGAATAGAAAGACTAACCAAGCCTTAAAAAGAAGGGGTAAAAACAGAGTAAAAGGGGAAGAAAAGAGGATTCCAGTCAGGGAGGTGAATCGGGAATCTCTGAACACTGCCTACAGTGGGAGAAACCCAAACACTCACCGCCCTGCCCCAACACCAGAGAGAGATTAAAAACGTTAAAACTGGGAATAAAAACCACTCTCCCGGAGGAAACCGAGAACCAGAGAGACCATCCGCGAATCGTCAGCCAACATCAAAGGTAAAGTGTGGGGGAGTCTGTACTTAACACGCAGAGCTAAAAGAAGGGGGCATTCAACCAAAATGTGGGCCACTGACTGGAAGGCTCCACAACCACAAAGCGGGGGTGGCTCATCACGCAAAAGAAAACCACGGGTCAGCCTGGTATGGCCAATGCGGAGACGACACAGTGTAGTCGAGTCCTTTCGGGAGAGGCGAAAGGAAGAACGCCATGGGCCGGGGGTCACCTTAATTGCACGAAGTTTATTAGACAGTGGAGTAGCCTCCCAAGAATCGGCCCATGACTGTGCGAAGTGGGATTTGATGTGAAGCCGTAAATCTGCTGCAGGAGGGGTTACGGAAAACGGGGGGTAAGTAACTGCTCCCCCAGCCAAACGATCAGCGAGCTCATTACCCGGGATACCCACATGGCCAGGGACCCAAAGAAAGTCAATGGAACAAGCAGCACGGTGAATATCAGTGAGATGGTCATGGATGGCAGAGACCAATGGATGGCGCGAAAAACACCGGTCAATAGCAAGAAGGCCACTCATCGAGTCCGTACATAACAGAACGCGATTGTGTTGGGATTGTTTAATAAAGGTAAGGGCCCAGGAAATTGCCATCAATTCCGCAGTAAACACCCCACATGTAGGTGGCAGCAGATGATTTTCCGTTCCAACAGAGGACATGAAGGCATACCCAACATGATCAGCAGATTTAGAGCCATCAGTGTAAAAAACAACAGCATCCCGAAACTCCCATAAAATTTGGCGGAAAAAGGTACGGAACACCACCGGGGGGATGGAATCTTTCGGACCGCGGCGGAGATCCATCCGAAGTCGAGGCCGAGGAACTAACCAAGGAGGGGTGGAGGGGAGGGAGCGAGGAAGACAGGACAAAGAAGGAAGCTGAAAATGACGGTAAAGAGACGCAAGGCGCAGTCCAACCGGTAAACCCGCCCCAGGGCGGGAGTCGGGTGGGCGACGTCCATGGTCTGGGAACAGGATAGAATAGGAAGGGTGAGTGGGAGAAGAACGGATAGTGAGGGCATAAGACACCAGAAGCTGGGACCGCCGAACAGAAAGGGGGGGGGGGGGGGAACCCAGCTTCAACCAGGAGACTATCAACAGGGCTAGTAGGGAAGGCGCCAGTGGCCAAACGGATACCACGATGGTGGACTGGATCCAGCACGTGCAGTGTGGAAGGAGCAGCTGAACCATAAACTTGACAACCATAGTCCAAACGAGAGCACGATAAAGACGGAGGAGGAGGGAACGGTCCGCACCCCAAGAGGAGTGGGCAAGGAAGCGAAGGACATTGAGTTTACGGAAACATCCTACCTTCAGGAGTCTGATATGGGGCAGCCAAGTGAGCTTGTTGTCGAAAAGAAGACCCAGGAAACGAAACTGTGGGACCACAGGCAATCGTTGTGCGTCGAGATAGAGCTCTAGATCAGGGTGGACCGTAGTACGGCGACAGAAGTGGACCACCCGCGATTTTAAAGGAGAGAATTGAAACCCGTGTGAGTGGGTCCATGCAGAGGCACGCCGTATAGCCACCTGGAGCTGCCGTTCTGCAGATGCCATCGAGGAGGAACTAACCCAAATGCAGAAATCATCCACACACAGGGCAGGAGCGACCAAGGGACCGACAGAGGCCACAAGTCCATCGATAGCAATGAGGAAAAGAAGGACACTCAAGACAGAACCCTGTGGGATGCCCGTCTCCTGGGTCCGTGGAGAACTAAAAGCAGTACCAACTCGAACTCTGAATGACCGATGGAGCAGGAACTGGCAGATAAAAATCGGGAGTGGGCCCCGAAGACCCCACTGATGAAGGGTTAGTAAGATGTGATGGCACCAGGCCGTGTCATAGGCCTTGCGAAGGTCAAAAAACACTGCAACCAAATGGCGGCGCTGGGAAAAAGCCTGCCGAACTGCGGATTCCAAGCGAAGTAAATGATCGATTGGAGATCGTCCCTCTCGAAAGCCACACTGGTAAGGGGACAATAGATCCCGAGATTCGAGGACCCAAGTGAGCCGACGGGCTACCATCCGTTCAAGTAACTTACAAACAACATTGGTCAAACTAATTGGACGATAGCTGTCAACAGATAGGGGGTTCTTACCAGGCTTAAGGACAGGAACCACAATGCTATCCCTCCACTGAGAAGGGAAGTCACCCTGGAGCCAGATACGGTTAAACACCCGAAGAAGATGTTGCCGTTGTGGAGCACTGATATGTTGAAGCAGTTGGTTATGAATGGAATCTGGGCCAGGGGCCGTATCACGAGAAGAAGATAGAGCAGAAAGAAATTCCCATTCAGTAAAAGGTTCGTTGTAAGATTCTGGCTCACAAGTGGTGAAACATAAGGTGAGAGCTTCAGCCTGCTGTTTTTGATGAAGGAAAGCAGCTGGATAGGAGGCTGACGCTGATGCCACTGCAAAATGGGTCGCAAGATGTTCTGCGAGAACTAATGGGTCCGTACAAATGCCATCTGGGAGGTGAAGGCCTGGGAGGGTGGACTGCCGATGGCAACCTTGGAGAGAGCGAAGTGTAGCCCATACCCGTGACAGGGGGACAGTGGAACCAAGGGAAGAAACGAATCGTTCCCAACATATCCGCTTGCTCTGTTTGATTAAATAACGGGCTTTAGCGCGAAGGCGTTTAAAGGTAGTAAGGCTGGCTACGGATGGGTGCCTCTTGAAGTGTTGCAAAGCTCGACGGCGATCACGGATGGCAATGGTAATGGCCGTACTCCACCACGGGACTTGCCGGCGACGAAATGGTCCAGATGAGCGCGGGACAGCAAGGTTAGCAGTGCGAACAACAGCGTCAGACACGTCACGTAGGACGTCATCAATACAACCCGACAAAGAGGGAGAAAACTCGACCTGTGCAGTGTATAGAGGCCAATCGGCGCGGTGGAAAGACCAACGAGGTAATCTGTCCATCGGGGAGCGGGAAGGGAGCGTGATAATCAACGGGAAATGGTCACTATCACAAAGGTCGTCGTGTGGCGACCAGTTTAATGAAGGGAGGAGAGAGGGAGAAGAAAGAGAAAGATCAATGGCAGAAAAGGTACCATGACCAGCACTGAAATGAGTAGGGGAGCCATCATTAAGAAGGCACAGGTCGTGGTCTGCAATAAATTGGTCTATAAGAAGACCTCGTCGAGATGGAAGAGCACTGCCCCACAAAGGATGATGAGCATTAAAATCCCCAAGGAGGAGGAAGGGAGGAGGAAGTTGCTGAAGAAGGGTGGTTAAGGCAGCAGGTGTAAGTGTCCTGTCAGGAGGGAGATAAAGATTGCAAACAGTGACTGCAGGGTCTAAGTGGACCCTAACAGCAACCGCTTCCAATGTAGTTTGGAGAGGAATCTACGTGCTAGCAATGTCTGTACGGACCAACGTACAAACGCCACCAGAAGCCCGCAAGGGTCCGACCCGATTTCGACAGAAAACACGGAACCCACGGAGGGTCGGTGAGTGAGCATCAGTAAAATGAGATTCCTGGAGAACCACACAAGCTGCAGAGTGGGACGAAAGAAGGGATTTCAATTCCGGAAGGTGACGATAGTAGCCATTACAATTCCATTGGAGAACCACAGAATGATGGGTTAAATGAGGGCGGAACACGCTAAAACCAGTCATACCGCAGGGTCCCCACCCGTCACCGACAAGGAGGGGGCGACATCCATGAACGACAGGTCAGAATCCGGTTGTGAAGTCGGGGAAGGGACCTCCGGTGACACCAGAGGCTCTTTGTCCCGGGACTTATGTTTCTTCTTCTTTTCAGGGTGAGAACGAGGAGGGCTGTGTGGCATAAAGGAGCCAGCTGCAGCAATATCAGGAACAGAAAGAGACCGGGTGACCTGCGGGCCCACAGCCCGCGGCTCTCGCGGTCACCGCGCGGCAGCAGACCTTTGACCTGGAAGGTGCCGGGAAGGGGCATCTCTGGAGAGGCGCCCTTGACCGGCAGACGCCGAAGGAGTGGGACACTTCTCCGGCTGGGGAGGGGGAGCAGCGCCCAGAGGAGAAGGTGTGGGAGCCGCAGGGGAGGGGGGGAGGAGAGGGGTCCGGGATGGGGGTAAGGAAGGGGGAGGAAGGGGTGAAGATGTAACCAAGGCGTAACTAGATGTCATGGACACAGGGTGCAGTCGTGCATATTTCTTACGGGCCTCTGTGTAGCTTAAACGATCGAGGGACTTATACTCCTGTATCTTTTTTTCTTTCTTATATACTGGGCAATCTGGTGAACGTGGAGAATGACTACCATGACAATTTACACATACAGGAGGGGGAACACAGGGACTCCCCTCATGGAGTGGACGTCCACAGTCACCACAGAGAGGGTCCTGAGAACAGCGAGAAGACATGTGGCCAAAACGCAAGCACTTAAAACACCTCATAGGAGGTGGGATGTACGGCTTCACATCACAACGATACACCATAATCTTAACTTTCTCAGGAAGAGTATCCCCTTCAAAGGCCAGGATAAAGGCACCAGTATCAATACGATTATCTTTAGGACCCTTCTGAACACGCCGAACAAAGTGAACACCCCGCCGTCCGAGATTGTCCCGAAGTTCCTCATCAGTTTGAAGGATGAGGTCCCTGTGAAAAATCACACCTTGTACCATATTTAGAGACTGGTGAGGGGTAATGGACACAGGAATTGTGCCAAGATGGGTACAGGCACAAAGGGCCGCAGATTGGGCAGCTGAAGCGGTTTTTATCAGCAACGAACCCGACCGCATCTTGCTCAGGGAGTCCACTTCGCCGAACTTGTCTTCAATGTGTTCCACAAAGAATAAAGGCTTGACACTGGTGAAAGTATCCCCATCAGTCCTGGTGCAAACTAGATAACGGGGGAAAGGTTTTGCCCCTAGACGACGGGCCTGACCCTCTTCCCAGGGGGTAGCCATGGAAGGGAAGGCCGAAGGGGCAAGAGAAGCAGCACTTGAGGAGTCAGTACCACGCAGAGAGACGGCCGCAGAAGAACGGCCAGAGTTTTGGACCCGTATGCGTTTCATCTGCATAGCGTCCGCCCTGATACCACCCACTCCGATCAGGGGCTCTCCTCACGGGCGCCACCCAGCCACAGCAAGGGCCGTCTGGCACGGCGGCCATTGCCGGGAGTTCCGATGCTCCAGGATGACAAGCAACCACTCCAAGGCATGCATGAGGAGGTCACAGCTCAGGTATCAGAAGTGTGATCCCTGTGTGTTCAGGGGGCTCAACCAAAAGGGTACATAGTGACCCCACAACACGGGCTGGCTACCGTGCTGGCTATGCACCCTAGCATCAAACAATGACGTGAAAGAAAAGGTGGAATGTACTAGGAGGGCGCACGTCGGAGACACTAGGTAAGGTGCTCTTCCCCAAATGGCTCACACTACGGAGGAGAAATTTTGTAATGGAGGTCAAACCCCAGAGGGGGACCAAGGAATGCCAAAAGGAGGAGACGATTACGCAACAAAGCCGGAGTGTAAAACCAACAGAACCAAGAGGATAGCGGGGCCAACATAAACAAGGACACCAATAGAGGGAGAGGAGAGGGCGAGGGGAAAGGAGCATGGAGGGGAAAGGAGGGGAAGGGAAAGGAAATGCAGCCCGGGAGAGAAAGAAGGCTGCAATGGCTCGGGGCCCCGTGCTCGCCACGCACGTATCCACAAAAGAGTTGTGGACCCCCTGGGGGGAGCTTCACGCCAGCATCCAGAAAATGTGCCCTCAGCCAAGATGTGGTTGTATGTGTTAAGCAAAAAGTGCTTGCCTGCAAGAGAGGTGCTGCAACATCTGAATGTAGATAGTGTCTGGTCCTGGGGTGGAGGACCGGGATGAACTGAGAGCTGGCTTCTGTGCTCAAAATTTTTCCAAGTGACTGGTCAACAAAGTGTTAAGGTTTGAATGAAAGTCACCACCTCATAGTGAAGGCGTCATTGTAGCACTCACGATTCTGAGAAGAGAAGGGTATCGCCCGAGCCTCCTATGGATAAGGGCAGGGTGATAGTGGGAAGAGCTCAAAACTTCCGCAAAATGGCGGCCCAAGGTGTTGGAGATAGCAACAGGATCCACGATGACAGCGGCGCCTACTGTCAGGACAGAAATGGGGGAATGGATCTTTGTTCCAGAGAGCCATCAGAGGTTGGCCCAAACAACAGAGAAAGGTGTGGAACTGTTAAAAGAACTAGTGAACAAAATCCAACTAGCTCTCTTGCTATCCCGAAGAACTCGACGACACTTTGCACGCTGGAAATAATGAATGCAATTTTCCAGCACAGGGTTGCAGTTAGAAATGCAGAAAGCACGTCTCCGTGCACAAATTGCGTTGTGACATGCCTCAGTCCACCAAGGGAATGGGACATGACGTGGTACTGAGGAAGTGCAAAGAGTTCTGCAGCAGTAAGGATAACATTTGTGAGATAGTCCACCCGGTCATCACAACTGCCATTGCCTTCCTCTGACCATAATGGGGACGAATGATGATTATGAAGATGACACAACAACACCCAATCATCTTGAGGCAAGGAAAATCCCTGACCCCACCAGGAATTGAACCCGGGACCCCATACTCGGGAAGCGAGAATGCTACCGCAAGACATATCAAACGCAAATGTGCTGGTAAAATTTGAAATAGTGGCATCAATGGCTGGTCTTCTGTGCTCAAAATTTTTCCAAGTGACTGGTCAACAAAGTGTTAAGGTTTGAATGAAAGTCAAACACTCTGTGATTTAAAAAATTCATTGCACAGTCTGACACGTAACATAATTTATCTTGTATAAAAGTATATTTACTTTTAAAGTAAAGTTTTTCAAACTACGTTTCACAAATTTTCCCGCAACCTGTTAGAATTTAAACTGTTGTGATGCCACGCTCATCGAAAGCAGTTTGTTGTTACGGAGTATTGCATAGTCTTTGTCCTAAAGCCTTTGACACATTTTGTTGCTGGCAGACAGTTGTGTGCACCGTGTTTTGTTGCAAGTGGTGCATTTTCTTTGTAACTTAAGTTTTATATTGGTGTTTTTCTCTCATTTATGTTTTATTGGTGCAGTAGTTTGCTGTAGTAGTGGGCTAAAGTAAAATTCTTTGTTAGTGTATCAGTTCTTACCAGTCACAATGACAATAATTTAACTCAAAACTAAAAGCCCAGACTTCTAAAAAATTCCAGGGTTTTTGCCAGATTTCCTGGCTGTCCTAGAGCCTATACATTTTGACGCCATAACAGTGAACTCAGAAATGTATTGCATTACCCTCAGAAAATTGAAGAAATGACTTCAGAGTGTTCAGTGTCACAAAAATGCAAAAAACTTATCTTTCTTCAAGACACTGCAAGGCCTCACATACGGCTGCGCATCCAAGAGGAGCTCACAAAACTTCATTGGACAGTTCTTCCTCATCCACCCTATAGCCCGGCCCAGGTGGTGCACCTTCCAACTTCCATCTGTTTGGCCTAATGAAGGATGCACTCCACGGGAAGCAGTACATAGGTGATGGGGCGGTTATTGATGCAGCAAGATGTTAGGTCTGACATCGACCAGTAGAGTAGTACCATGCGGGCATACAAGCCCTCCCTGAAAGATGGCATAAGGCTGCCACACTGAACTGAAATTACATTGTAAAATAGGGTTTTGTATGCCAAAAGAGTGGGGAATAAAATGATGTATTGCATGGATGGCCAAGAATTCAGCTCATGGGCTTGGCCCAGGCACGAGTGCCTAAGTGCTTAGCTTTGCTTCACATTTCCCCCACTACCACACCACGCTGTCTGATCACAAAGAGGGGTAAGAGGGAAAACTGTGAATGTGCTGCATTTAAAATGTCAGTACAGTTGCACTGCATGCTACTTGGTTTTATATTTTACATTTCTCAACAACATAGAATACACACAAAACAAATTTCCAGTATTTTTTAATTATTTTTGGTGCACTGAAGACATAATATGATTTTTAACTGGTACAAACTGTTGGTGTATAGACAGATCTATACAATTTCACTGAGTTTGACACATAATTTGCCACATATCGCAACTTACTTAATTTCATAATTGAAAAGAGGTCCTTCACACAAATATGCCAATCAAAGTATTGTAGCGTTTTTGCAACCTCATTATGGAGACTTGGAAACTCTACCTGAGGAAAGCAATGCTGACATGCTGGGCAGTTTTAACACAAAAAGATTTCTCATTAAAACTAGAATTACCTTGCGGGTCAATCAGTTACATCTGCACATGCACAGTGGTGCTTTCAACTGAAATGGCAAACGACCTCGAAAACAGATCAGAAACAGATGTAAGATTGACAGTGCCCTCAAGATCTTTATAAAACTATTCTTGTAATTCCTTCAAGGCCACACTGAATTCTTCAAACTTTGCATTCAACAATTTGATTTTCTTTTTAAATGCATCCCCATCAAATCAGAAATAAGTTACTTTGTAACACCTTGCTGGGGGCAATGTGCAGTGAAATCCATTTAAAACGCGAAGTCTACATTCCTTTCTAATTTTTGTTCTTGCACACCTTTGTCCTTAATAAATTAAACAATAGCAAGTTTTAAATTGATAAATCATTCCAGACATGTTCCTTGACTTAACCAACATACTTTGCAGTAATATATGAAGTATCCATACTATTCATTCAGTTCCACTGAAAACTGTTGATTCTGAATGGAATAATGCGTGCGACTTCAGAAATTTTTATTATTTATATCACCAATTTCTTCACATGCTGTAGGCCAGCAAATTTAGCAGAAAGTGGTTTTTGATGTACAGAACAATGAGTTACATCTGCTGATCATTGTAATTCTTTGCTCTTTCATTGTCAACTAAATCTTTAAATTCTTTCTGCATGGTATTGTAATGTCATTTCATAGCAAATATGTAGTATCTGTCACTTATGCAAATTGCGAATTCTCATCCCTCTCTCCTGTCATTCCCATTCATTTTAACAGATTGTGAAGACAGGTCGCTAGATTGCCTCTTTTTGAGCAAACAGCCACTGGACCTTCACGCCATGATCAAACAGCGAAGGTTAAACGGCGCTGACAGTACGATTCTGCCGAACTCCGAGTTTCACCAACTGAAAAATACCGCACTGCAATGCTAAATGAAACATAGCACTGTTCCACGTACTTCTAAGGACTGAGCAAAGCAGAGTGGGAGGCTGAGTCTTGGCCTGCCCACAGCCTGCACATGCTGCACACATGAATCTTGGACACTGTGGCCGGCTCTGATGTATTGGAATCCTGAAAAAAACCAACTGGTTTTCAGAACAAAAGTGTTGCATTACACATTGAACATCCCTAGTAATATTCATTAACTAGACCTTCATTAACATACATACTCCACAAGCCATTTCACGGTGCATGGCGGAGGACATCTTGTCCCTCTACTAAAGTGCACGTCATTTACAACGGTGGCCGAGTTTAGGTTCGTTCTGCGCATCTGACGTCACAAAACATAGTCAGCCAATGAACAGAGAATGACGTTGCCAGAGCTCGACTGCAGTGCAGAGCACGGACGAGTGACTTCAGTTTTAGCAATGTTCAGTCATAAATAAAGTAATTGAACAAAAGCAATGTCTTGATAGCAGACTTTCTTTCACAGAAAGTTTGGAAAAAGCATTCTTTATACCAATTGCTTCATATTGTATTTATTAATTAAACCAAACAAGCAATAAGCCCCCAATTCAGGCGATAACAAGGAAAGGTGTCTGTATCATTCTCACTAACCTCTTTTTCGCAATAAAGAAGAGCGGTAATTGTTTATTTCCTATTGTACTTTGACGAACTGTGAGTAATTCATAGTCATACCAGCAGTGTTTGTCGGTATTTTGCGTGCCATTTTAAAGTCCTGCCGGATATTTATTGAAGGATGAGCTGCGTTAGCGTAATGGTTAAATATTTTGGTTGCCAAGCGAAAGGTTGCGAGTTCAAATCTTGTTCGATGCTTAGTATTTTCTTTATTTAAAAACGATATCGAAGTGTCTTATTTTATGAATTTTATTCGTTTGAATGTAATTTTTTAAATTTGTAGTGGCAACTAAAATCGACCATATGGAAAGTATACGCTATGGACTTTTACCTCTGCAAACTCTTCAAAATTTCGTGCAGTGGTTTACTACATCTAATGCTGCACAATAACTGCGTTGAACATCCAAACAAAATTAAGTCAGTTATGTGGGGAAGGTATCAGTCAAGAAGATGCGGAAAAATCAAATTTTAGGGCCAAATAGTTTTTGTGAAATCGAATGAAAGTGTGTCAAAGCAGTCGAAACACCATGTGTCTGCACAGGCGAGCAGTGCAGTGATGACAAAATCGCGCACAGCCCGGAATGCGGGCAGCACGTCTCTGTAGCAGCGAAAGGGTTAATGCGGCCGTGGTGGCTTTACTTCATAAACTGCTCGCTCCCCCCTAAACGTAAGTTTGCGAACTATACTATGGCGCTGTTCTCTTGGCGCGTACAACTGGCAACGCAGCAATCTCCCGCGTCTGGGCGGGCATGCGCGAACCACCAAGATAAAAGAATTGAACTATAGTCACTTCCTTTCCAGTTCCATTCGCAAATAGTGTGAGGGAAAAACTACTATCTACACTCCTGGAAATGGAAAAAAGAACACATTGACACCGGTGTGTCAGACCCACCATACTTGCTCCGGACACTGCGAGAGGGCTGTACAAGCAATGATCACACGCACGGCACAGCGGACACACCAGGAACCGCGGTGTTGGCCGTCAAATGGCGCTAGCTGCGCAGCATTTGTGCACCGCCGCCGTCAGTGTCAGCCAGTTTGCCGTGGCATACGGAGCTCCATCGCAGTCTTTAACACTGGTAGCATGCTGCGACAGCGTGGACGTGAACCGTATGTGCAGTTGACGGACTTTGAGCGAGGGCGTATAGTGGGCATGCGGGAGGCCGGGTGGACGTACCGCCGAATTGCTCAACACGTGGGGCGTGAGGTCTCCACAGTACATCGATGTTGTCGCCAGTGGTCGGCGGAAGGTGCACGTGCCCGTCGACCTGGGACCGGACCGCAGCGACGCACGGATGCACGCCAAGACCGTAGGATCCTACGCAGTGCCGTAGGGGACCGCACCGCCACTTCCCAGCAAATTAGGGACACTGTTGCTCCTGGGGTATCGGCGAGGACCATTCGCAACCGTCTCCATGAAGCTGGGCTACGGTCCCGCACACCGTTAGGCCGTCTTCCGCTCACGCCCCAACATCGTGCAGCCCGCCTCCGCCCGAAAATGAGGCTTAAGCTGACGAAAATGAGGCTTAAGCTGACGAAAATGAGGGAGCCAAGTCAGTGAGTGGATCATCATTAAGGTAAAGTGTGGGTTCGGGATGAACGGTACACTGCCGACAGAAGTGCATGACACACGACTTTGCAGCTGAAAACTGGAAGCCATGGGCTAGAGCCCATGACTGCGCCTTGTGGATGGCTCCCTGGAGGCACCGCTCAGCAACAGCAGTACTGGAGCAGCAGTACGAAATGCAGAAGTTGTCTGCATACAGAGAAGGTGAGACGGAGGGCTCAACAGCTACTGCTAGACCATTAATGGCTACTAAAAATAGAGAGACACTCAATACAGAGCCCTGCGGGACTCCATTCTCCTGGACATGTATGGATCTATGGGAGTCACCAACTTGGGCACGGGAAGTATGGAGCGACAGAAAGTTTAGGATAAAAATCAGGAGTGGTCCCTGGAGACCCCACTCATACAATGTGGCAAGGATACTATGTCGCCAAGTCATGTCGTATGCTTTACGCAAGTCAAAAAAAGATTGCAACCAGGTGTTGCCGTCTCGAAAAGGCTGTTCAGATGGCAGACTCGATGGACACAAGATCATCAGTGGTAGAGCAACCCTGGCAGAAGCCGCTCTGACATGAGCCAGCAAGCCACATGACTCCAGGACCCAACACAACTGCTGACGTACCATACGTTCCAGCAGCTTACAAAGAACACAGGTGAGGCTGATGGGTCAATAGCTATCCACAACAAGCAGGTTTTTACCGGGTTTGAGCACCAGAATGATGGTGCTCTCCCGCCACTGCGATGGATAGATGCCATCGCACCAGATCCAGTTCAAGATGATGAAAAGATGTCGCTTGTAGTCAGATGAGAGATGTTTAATCATCTGGCTGTGGATGTGATCAGGCCCAGGAGCTGTGTCGGGGCAATGTGCAAGGGCACTGAGGAGCTCCCCACTCCGTAAATGGGGCGTTATAGGATTCACTTTCACTGCAGGGTGTAGTCAATGAGAGGATATTCCCTTCCAGCCACCGTTTGAGTGTGCAAAAGGCTAGTGGGTAATTCTCTGATGCAGAGGCATGAGCGAAGTGCTCAGCAAAGTGCTAGACAATCGCGTTTGCGTCAGTACATAACTTGCCATTTATGGTAACACCGGAGACAGGTGTTGGGGCCTATACCTGAAACGACGTTTGATCTTTGCCCAGACTTGGAAAGCTGACACGTGGCATCCAATGGTTGAGACGTATCTCTCCCAACAATTCTTCTTCCCATGTTTGATAAGGTAGTGAATACGGGCCCAGAGCCATTTATAGGCTATGAGGTGCTCCGGGGAAGGGTGCCGCTTATGCCACTGTAGAGCTTGCCGACGCTACTTAATTCCTTCAGCGACTTCTGGCAACCACCAAGTGATTGCCTTACGCCTCAGGCACCCTAAAGAGCAAGGAATCGTGTTTCCTGCGGCAGAAACAATTGTGCTAGTCATATCAATGTTACCGTGTGGAGGAGATTCAGCGATGACAGCAGATGTGAAAGTTCCCCAGTCCACCTTGTTCAAAGCCCATCTGGGCAGGTATCCGTGTGCCTGACGCTGGGGGAGTGACAGGAAGATGGGGAAGTGGTCACTATCACTGGTCACTACCACACAGGTCATCATGTGCTCTCCAGAGGATAGATGGGAGAAGTCATGGACTACAAATTGATAAATCAATGGCCGAGTAACTACCATGAGCCACACTGAAATGTGTGGCGCCCCAGTATTTAAGAGGCAGAGGTCGAACTGAGACAGTAAAGTTTCAACATCTCTGCCTTGACCAGTAAGTATGGTACCACCCCACAAGGGGTTATGGGCATTAAAATCTCCCAGAAGTAGGAAAGGTTTACGGAGTTGATCAATCAGTGCAGCTCATACATTCAGGGGTACTGCACCATCCGCAGGAACATATACATTGCAGACAGTTATTTCCTGTGTCGTCATCATTCTGACAGCCACAGCCTCAAGATGGGTTTGAAGCAGCACATGTTCACTACAAACCAAGTTTAGGACAAAACGCAGACTCCACCTGACACTCGATTATAGTCACTACGGTTCCTGTAATATCCCTTATAGCTGCGGAGTGCAGGGGTCCACATTGCTGGGAACCAGGTTTCCTGGACGGCAATGCAGATAGCAGGTGTAAAACTTAATAGTTGCCATATCTCAGCCATGCGGTGTAAAAAACAGCCACAATTTCACTGGACGATGACATCGTGAGACTGTGAAGGCATGGAACATTCAATGAGGCAGTTTACGCCTCACAGTCACCAACTGACACCGATTTATTGCCTGAGCAGTCTATATCCATTGTGTCTGAGGGTCTGGAGAGACCTAGGTCCTCAGTGGATGCCAAAATCTCCACCCTATCCTCGGCTGCAGAGCTTGTAGGTAGCCGTGGTGTGAGTGCCACCGCAATTTCCTTGGTCTTAGGGGTTTTCTTTTTGGATTTCCCTCGCTGCTCCTTGGGTTTCCCTGGCTCAGAGGAGTTCACTGGCTCAATCTCCAGGACTGAGGATGAGTGTGAAGCCGTATGACCAGCTGCTTTTTGGGCTCTTCAGCCACTGGCGGGTGTCATCTTTCCCACTAGAAGAAACCTGGGAAGGGAGGGACCCAAGGGACCCCTTCCTAGCGAGAGAAGCCGAAGAAGACTTACGCTTCTCCGGCTTAGAAATGGGGATGGATGTCCCCGACGATTGGGGGGGTGTTTCTCCCAAAGTAGGTGGTGCTGGAGCAACAGGGAGGGAAATGACCACCATCAAGGGGGCAGCTGTAGTCTTCCGGCTCTTAGAGGTGACCTGTGTTGGTGGAGCTGATGGTGCCAGAACTGTTGTAGCGGTGACGTAAGACGATGTCATATGCACAGGATGCAGGCGTTCAAATATTCTCTTAGCCTCAGTGTAGGTCAGTCTGACCAGGGTCTTTTACTCCCTGATTTTCCTTTCTTTCTGGAGAATCCTGGAGACAGGCGAGCAAGGCAAATGGTGCTCTCCACAGTTGACACAGATGGGAGGCGGGGCATATGGTGTAATGGGATGTGACGGGCGTCCGCAATCTCGGCATGTGATGCTGGAAGTACAGCGGGAAGACATATGGCAGAACTTCCAGCACTTAAAGCACCACATCGGGGGAGGGATATAGGGATTTACATCACACAGGTAGTCCATCATCTTGACCTTCTCAGGCAATGTATCACCCTTGAAGGCCAAGACAAAGGCACCGGTGGCAACCTGATTATCCTTTGGAACCCGGTGGACATGCCGAACGAAATGTACACCTCGCCACTCTAAATTGATGCACAGCTCATCATCGGACTGCAAAAGGTCTCTGTGAAATATGATACCCTGGACCATATTTAAGCTCTTATGGGGTGTGATGGTTACAGAAACATCCCCCCAGCTTGTCACATGCAAGTAACTACCGTGACTGGGCATAGGATGCTGTTTTGATCAAGACTGCCCCAGATCTCATTTTGGACAAGCCCTCTACCTCCCCGAACTTGTCCTCTAAATGCTCAACAAAAAACTGAGGTTTCATCGTCTTGAAAGATTCGCCATCAGCTCTCGAACATACAAGGTACCGGGGCAAATAATATCCGCTGCCATCCTTTGCTTGCTGTTCCTCCCATGGTGTGGCCAGGGAGTGGAACGATTTGGGGTCGTACTCTGTGCGTTGAATTGAGCTCGTCATTGCTTGGAGACTGCTGGTGTTTCACCACCAGCAAGAGATGATGGACTACGCTTCGTCGTGCATCATCCGCCCTGATGCCACCCACTCTGACCAGGGGTCCTCCCCAAATGCACCACCCAGCCACAGCAAAGGCCACCTGGCAGGATGGTCATTGCCGGGAGTCCCGATGCCCCAGGGGATGCACATCTACCCCTTGGTATACGTAGGGAGGTAAGGGCGCAGGCATCAGCAGAGCAATCCCTGTGTGGTCAGGGGACTACAATCAACAGGGTACATGATGGCCCCACCACAACCGACTGGCTACTGTACTGGATATCAGGTGCAAAGAAGTCCATGGTCATCGTCGACACAGAAATCGACACTGCATAGTGCATGGTGGAAAACGCACCCAGGAAGATGTCCTCACCCAAGAGATGGAGAATGGGCAGGACTGCAAAGCGACAGCGAGAAAGTGGGCTAAAGATCTCAATACAAGATGGAGACAACACACCTTGTAAGGCACCCTTCCCCAATTGGCTCGCTCTTCGGGAAAATTTTGGAGAATGGAGGCCAAAATGTGTGAATCTCCCTTTAGTCTCCTCATACGACAGGCAGGAAAACCTCAGGCCTATTCTAACCCCCGGACCTGCAGGGGGTATATCTTCATGGTCATTATGCAAAATGTATGTTGGCAACAGCAGAATCTTTCTGTAGTCAGCTGCAAATGCTGGTTCTTTAAATTTCCTCAACAGTGTTCTGCGAAAACATCTTCTCCCCTCCAGGGATTTCCATTTGAGTTCATGAGGCATCTCCATAATAATTGTGTGCTGATTGAACCTACCAGTAACAAATCTAACAGCCCACCTCTGAATTGCTTTGATGTCCAACCCAACCAGGTGGGGATCCCAAGCCCTCTAGCAGTATTCAAGAATGGTTTGCACGGTCTCCTTTACATATGATGTCCACTTTCCAAAGACCAAAGTCACTCATTTGCCCTCTCTACTACCATCCTTATGTGCTTGTTCCATTTCATATCACTTTGAAACATTATGCCAAGCTATTTAATCGACATGACTGTATCAAGCAGCACACTGGTATTGCTCCATTTGGTCATCATGGACTTGTTTTACCTACACATCTACATTAACTTAAATTTTTTCTAGATTTAGAGCAGGCTATCACTCATCACACCAACTACAAATTTTGTCTAAGTCATCTTGTATCCTCCTACAGACACTCAATGACATCTTCCCGTACAACTCAGCATTATCAGCAAACAGCCACAGACTGCTGCTCACCCTGTCCATCAGATCATTTATGCATATAGGGAGTAAGATCAGTCCTATTACACTGCCCTAGGGCACTCCTGGTAATAAACACTCATCACACAGTATTCCTGTGGCTCTTGGAGCTATTTAGTAATGCCCTTAATGTCTGCAGAATACCAAATCAGGGAAAAAACATGAGTTACTGTCACTCTAAAACTTGGAAATAATGTAAGTAGCTTCAGAAATGCCATACCTATCTCTTTCTTGTCTTGTGACAGCCAGAGCGAGAGCACCAGCAGCAGCGAGTACTGTTTGTATAAAGCGTTTATTTTGCATTTTGTTTACGACCTTCCACTAAGGAAGGGATTCTATTTGTGTTTATCTGCTCTGCATAGTAACTAACAGTTCTTGATAAAACTTTACGTAGTTTTCGTGTTAGATTTCTTAGTGTTTTCTTGATCGTTTAGAACAGAAAGCGCCCTAAAACCGTCTTTTGTTTGTTTCGCATCCGTTAGCCACTAGTCACTTGAATCAGCAGTTGTCTTGTGACAGCCAGAGCGAGAGCACCAGCAGCAGCGAGTACTGTTTGTATAAAGCGTTTATTTTGCATTTTGTTTACGACCTTCCACTAAGGAAGGGATTCTATTTGTGTTTATCTGCTCTGCATAGTAACTAACAGTTCTTGATAAAACTTTACGTAGTTTTCGTGTTAGATTTCTTAGTGTTTTCTTGATCGTTTAGAACAGAAAGCGCCCTAAAACCGTCTTTTGTTTGTTTCGCGTCCGTTAGCCACTAGTCACTTGAATCAGCAGTTGTCTTGTGACAGCCAGAGCGAGAGCACCAGCAGCAGCGAGTACTGTTTGTATAAAGCGTTTATTTTGCATTTTGTTTACGACCTTCCACTAAGGAAGGGATTCTATTTGTGTTTATCTGCTCTGCATAGTAACTAACAGTTCTTGATAAAACTTTACGTAGTTTTCGTGTTAGATTTCTTAGTGTTTTCTTGATCGTTTAGAACAGAAAGCGCCCTAAAACCGTCTTTTGTTTGTTTCGCGTCCGTTAGCCACTAGTCACTTGAATCAGCAGTTGTCTTGTGACAGCCAGAGCGACAGCACCAGCAGCAGCGAGTACTGTTTGTATAAAGCGTTTTTGTACTTATTTGCTGCGCTTAGCCTTTAAATAGTTTTTCTGGGAAAACCTAGCGTAGTTTTCGCGTCTCGTATTTCAGTGAGTGTTTCTTGATTATCAGAGTAGCTCATCAGAAGATTATCTTGGGAATTTGTCACCGTATAGAGTAGGGTAAACATAGTCATGTGTAGGGACTGTGGTTGTTGTGAGCGGACGCAAGGAGAATTGGCCACTCTTCGGGGGCAGGTGGAGGCTTTGTCTGTTAGGCTCATCGAGCTCGAGGCGCAGGCGTCGGCTCGTAGTGGCGTTGGGGCAACTGTGGTGAGACCTATGCCTACTTCGGTGGCCTTGGAATCACATGGAACCCCTGATGTCGCTGCGTCTTCCGGCAGTGAGCATCTTACCGGTCAGCCATCACTCCAGGGTGAATGGCGGACAGTGGTGGGCTCGCGCGTGCCTGGCCGAAAGGCGAAGGTGGGATCTGGCCGCGTGGCAGCTGCCTTACCCCTTTCCAACAGGTACGGGGTGCTTCCTAGTGGTGATGACATCGTTTCCGAGCCACCACAGGATGCCTCGCCTGTTGGGCCAGTGGCCGATTCTCCGGCAAGGTCCCGACAGTCACAGAGGGCGGGCCTATTAGTTATAGGGAGCTCCAACGTTAGGCGGGTTATGGAGCCCCTCAGGAAAATAGCGGGTAGGTCGGGGAAGAATGCCAGTGTGCACTCGGTGTGCTTGCCGGGGGGTCTCGTCCGTAATGTGGAGGAGGCCCTTCCGGCAGCTATTGAACGCACTGGGTGTGACCGGCTGCAGATAGTAGCACATGTCGGAACGAATGACGCCTGCCGCTTGGGTTCTGAGGCCATCCTTGGTTCCTTCCGGCGGCTGGCTGATTTGGTGAAGACAACCAGCATCGCACGCGGAGTGCAAGCTGAGCTTAATATCTGCAGCATAGTGCCCAGAGTCGATCGCGGTCCTCTGGTTTGGAGCCGTGTGGAGGGTCTAAACCAGAGGCTCAGACGACTCTGCGACTATAATGGTTGCAAATTCATCGACCTCCGTTATTGGGTGGAGAACTGTAGGGCCCCCCTAGACAGGTCAGGCGTGCACTACACACCGGAAGCAGCTACTAGGGTAGCAGAGTACGTGTGGCGTGCACACGGGGGTTTTTTAGGTTAGAGGGACCCCCCCTTGGGCGAAACGATAAAATACCTGACGGCTTACCAGAGAGGACATTATCATCGTTGATAAAGAACGTCCGTCCTCAGAGACCAAAAACAGGAAAAGTTAACGTAATATTGGTAAACTGCAGGAGTATCCAGGGCAAGGTTCCTGAATTAGTATCTCTTATTGAAGGAAATAGTGCGCATATAGTATTAGGAACGGAAAGTTGGTTAAAACCGGAAGTGAACAGTAACGAAATCCTAGACACAGAATGGAATATATACCGCAAGGATAGGATAAACGCCAATGGTGGAGGAGTATTTATAGCAGTAAAGAATTCAATAATATCCAGTGAAGTTATTAGCGAATGCGAATGTGAAATAATCTGGGTTAAGTTAAGTATCAAAGGTGGGTCAGATATGATAGTCGGATGCTTCTATAGACCACCTGCATCAGCAACCGTAGTAGTTGAGCGCCTCAGAGAGAACCTGCAGAACGTCGTGAAGAAGTTTCGTGATCATACTATTGTAATAGGGGGAGACTTCAATCTACCAGGTATAGAATGGGATAGTCACACAATCAGAACTGGAGCCAGGGACAGAGACTCTTGTGACATTATCCTGACTGCCTTGTCCGAGAATTACTTCGAGCAGATAGTTAGAGAACCAACTCGTGAAGCTAACGTTTTAGACCTCATAGCAACAAATAGACCGGAACTTTTCGACTCCGTGTATGTAGAAGAGGGTATCAGTGATCATAAGTCAGTGGTTGCATCAATGACTACAAGTGTAATAAGAAATGCCAAGAAAGGAAGGAAAATATATTTGCTTAACAAGAGTGATAGGGCACAAATCGCAGAATATCTGAGTGACCACCATCAAACGTTCATTTCTGAGGAAGAGGATGTGGAACAAAAATGGAAAAAATTCAGAAACATCGTCCAGTACGCCTTAGATAAGTTCGTACCGACTAAGGTCCAAAGCGAGGGGAAAGATCCACCGTGGTATAACAATCATGTACGAAAGGTACTACGGAAACAAAGAAAGCTTCATCATAGGTTTAAGAGTAGTCGAATCATAGCTGATAAGGAAAAGCTGAACGAAGCGAAAAAGAGCGTAAAGAGAGCAATGAGAGAAGCATTCAACGAATTCGAACATAAAACATTGGCAAACAATCTAAACAAGAACCCTAAAAAGTTTTGGTCATATGTAAAATCGGTAAGCGGATCTAAATCCCCTATTCAGTCACTCGTTGACCACGATGGCACCGAAACAGAGGACGACCGAAGAAAGGCAGAAATACTGAATTCAGTGTTCCGAAACTGTTTCACTGCGGAAAATCGTAACATGGTCCCTGACTTCAGCCGTCGCACGGACGCCAAAATGGAAAATATTGAAATAAACGATATCGGAATTGAAAAACAACTGCTATCACTTAGTAGCGGAAAAGCATCCGGACCAGACGAGATACCCTTAAGATTCTACAGTGATTATGCTAAAGAACTTGCCCCCTTTCTATCAGCAATTTATCGTAGATCGCTGGGAGAACGTAAAGTACCTAGCGACTGGAAGAAAGCGCAGGTCGTTCCCATTTTCAAGAAGGGTCATAAATCAGATGCGAATAATTATAGGCCTATTTCGCTTACGTCAATCTGTTGTAGAATAATGGAACATGTTTTGTGTTCTCGTATTATGACGTTCTTAGATAATACAAATCTCCTTCATCATAACCAACATGGATTCCGCAAACAGAGATCATGTGAAACTCAGCTCGCCCTATTTGCCCAAGAAATTCACAGTGCCGTAGACACTGGCGAGCAGATTGATGCCGTATTCCTGGACTTCAGGAAGGCATTTGATATGGTTCCGCACTTACGTTTAGTGAAAAAAATACGAGCTTACGGAATATCGGACCAGGTTTGTGATTGGATTCAGGATTTCCTAGAAGAAAGAACACAACATGTCATTCTTAACGGTTTAAAATCTGCAGATGTAGAGGTAATTTCGGGAGTACCGCAGGGAAGCGTGATAGGACCTTTATTGTTTACAATATACATAAATGACTTAGTTGACAACATCGGTAGCTCCGTGAGGCTATTTGCAGATGACACGGTTGTCTACAAGAAAGTAGCAACATCAGAAGACTCGTACGTACTCCAGGAGGACCTGCAGAGGATTAATGCATGGTGCGACAGCTGGCAGCTTTCCCTAAACGTAGATAAATGTAATATAATGTGCATACATAGGGGCAGAAATCCATTCCAGTACGATTATGCCATAGGTGGTAAATCATTGGAAGCGGTAACGACCGTAAAATACTTAGGAGTTACTATCCGGAGCGATCTGAAGTGGAATGATCACATAAAACAAATAGTGGGAAAAGCAGGCGCCAGGTTGAGATTCATAGGAAGAATTCTAAGAAAATGTGACTCATCGACGAAAGAAGTAGCTTACAAAATGCTTGTTCGTCCGATTCTTGAGTATTGCTCATCAGTATGGGACCCTTACCAGGTTGGATTAATAGAAGAGATAGACATGATCCAGCGAAAAGCAGCGCGATTCGTCATGGGGACATTTAGTCAGCGCGAGAGCGTTACGGAGATGCTGAACAAGCTCCAGTGGCGGACACTTCAAGAAAGGCGTTACGCAATACGGAGAGGTTTATTATCGAAATTACGAGAGAGCACATTCCGGGAAGAGATGGGCAACATATTACTACCGCCCACATATATCTCGCGTAATGATCACAACGAAAAGATCCGAGAAATTAGAGCAAATACGGAGACTTACAAGCAGTCGTTCTTCCCACGCACAATTCGTGAATGGAACAGGGAAGGGGGGATCAGATAGTGGTACAATAAGTACCCTCCGCCACACACCGTAAGGTGGCTCGCGGAGTACAGATGTAGATGTAAATAATTAAGAAATCAATGAGGCACTTCACTGAATAGTATAAGTGCTGAGTCACAGACATGCACACAAAATGAATGAAAACTTTACTAGCTTAGGGACAAATCATTTAACAAACTAGAGTACACATATATATGCGCACACACCCACATACTTTTGCAGTTACATTGGGCCAGCTGAACACATATCACTGGGCCTGCAGTCTAGGAAGTATACTGGGGTTAGGTGTTTTGTGTGTTGTCAGGGAGGGAGTGGACGGGTGAAGAAGTAAGGAGGCAGGAAGCGACAGGAGGGGTTGGGGAAAGATAGCCGACGGCTAAGAGGGAGGCAGCTGGTATGCAGGATAGGAATGTGACATACAGGCACCAGAGCCAGTGAGTCGTGGTGTATGATGATAATATGGAGAAGTGCACTGGGAGGGGTGACAGAGCAGATGGAGGGGAGACTTGCGTAGAGGGTGTGGGTGCAGTGGGTTAGCAGAAATTTGATGCCAGGAGGAGTGTGGGAATGGAGGACATGTTGCAAGGATAGCTCCCATCCATGTAGTTGAGAAAAGCTGATACCTGGATGAAGAACTCAAATGGCATGGGTTGTGAGGCAGCTGTTGAACTCTTGCATGTTGTGCTCAGCAGAGTGTTCTGCCACTGGGTGGTCGGTCAACTCTGCTCCTGGTTGCTGTTTGGCAGTGGTCATACACGGGTAATACACTGTGCAGGAATTGCAGCAAATGTGGTATATGGCATGGCTGTTTTCACAGGTGGCCCTGCCACTGGTGGGACAGGATAAGCCTGGGGTAGGACTAGAGTAGGGTGTACTGTGTGAGTGAATGGTGCGGGTCTGACACCTGGATCTTGCACAGGGATATGACCCCCGCGACAGTGGTTGGGAGTGGGAGTGTCACAGGGATGGATCAGGATGTTGTGGAGGTTGGGTGAGGAGCAGAATACCACTTTAGGAGGGGTGGGAAGGACGTCTTTAATTTGCAGGCCTGATGATGTATGTAGCGCAGCCACTATTATTTGTGTGCTACTACGAAAATTGCAGCTTTGCCACAGTATGTGTGAGAAGCCTTAGAAGCTGGCGGGAGCCAAAACACCATCATGGCAGTTGCAGCAACCGGCCTATTCACACATTATGAGCTGAACTGGCCTGAGCATTGCAATACCAATGACACAGCAAGAGGATATGGCTACTGTGGGGGTGGATGGCCAGTTTCCACACTGAGTGCTGGACTTATTATACTGTACATGGTTAGAAGCAGTACATCGCAGCAACAAAATGAGCACAGAACCACTACAAATACCCAGTAATTCTAGCTAAAGGGAATGCACTCTGGCAGTGACAACCATGAGGAGAGGGCTATGTCAGTTGACAAGGTAATTTGGTCCTGCAAGCAGCCACCCCAAGTTTGAGCCTTCACCACCAGACTCACAGTCCACCTTCTTGGACTTGGTGCCCTCGCACTGGCGAGCTGCCCTGCAACTTGCTCAGGCCACAGCGGACTTCTGCCCTGGAGGACAACAATTCAAGGCCAGGACAATGCAGTCATTCACCATCCTACATTGGTTTGTTTGTTGGTTGGTTGATTTAAAGAGGGGGGCATGGGACCAAACTGCTAGGTCATCGGTCCCTTGTTCCTATTAAAACAATTCCACAAGGGCGATAATAAAACAAATGCGACTTACAACACAAAAATGGGAGAAAGGGAAAAAACCACAAGAAAGACAGAAGAGCAATGAACACTACAATGGACAAAATAGGACAAGAAAACCACAGAGACATGCAAGAAACAGGTAGAAGGGATTAAAACAAGAGAGCAGATGACCATGGCTGGCTGATCATGAGAGGATAAGGCAACCACTCTGCAACACATTAAAATGGTTCAAATGGCTCTGAGCACTATGGGACTTAACATCTATGGTCATCAGTCCACATTAAAACCTCCAGCATAAAACTACTAGGGTGGAGGATACAGAGGGACAAAAGACATGCGCAAAAACGTACATAGAATGATAAAACCCACCCTCACATATAAAACATAAAACTAAATCAGCCGATGAGGCATTGTCAGCTAAAATGAATGGAAACAAGTCTGGAAACCGAATATTACGTCATATGGCAGCCAAAGTAGGACAGTGCAACAGAATATTGGCCACTGTCAACTGGATGCCGCACCGACACTGAGGTGGGTCTTCATGGCGCAGGAGATAGCCATGGGTCACCCAAGTGTGGCCAATGCGGAGTCGACAGAGAACCACAGAGTCCCTGCAAGAGTCCCACATGGAGGACTTCGACACATTCACAGCCTCCTTAATGACATGCACTTTGTTATGCGTACCGAGGTTATGCCATTCCTTATCCCAAAGCTGAAAAACTTGCGGTGTAATAATGAATAAACATCAGTTACAGGGATGCCGATCTCCAAAAGCGGGTTCCGTGTACCCTGTTTGGTCAGCCTGTCAGCAAGTTCATTGCCTGGGATTCCGACGTGCCCTGGGATCCAGACAAACAACACTGAATGATGGGACCATTCCAGGGCATAGATGGAATCCTGGATGGTCGCTACCAAAGGATGGCAAGGGTAGCACTGGTCGATAGCTTTGAGGCTGAGGAGTCACTACAGAGAAGAAACAACTCACCAGGACATGAACAGATGCAGTCAAGAGCAAAAGATATGGCCGCCAGCTCTGCAGTGAAACTGCAGCAATCTGGCAAGAAATGCTGTTCAATATGTCCTCTGTGAACACAGGCGAAGCCAACGTGACCATCAAGCCATCGGTGTAAACTACTTCAGAGCCCCGGGACATGTCAAGAATCGAGAGGAAGTGACAGCGGAGAGCCACGGGTTTAACTGGGTCCTTAGGGCCATGTGAAAGATTCAGACAAAGCTACGGCCTAGGTTTACACCGGGAGGTGTATGTGAATGGACCTTGAGTAGAGGTGGTAAAGGGAAGGACTCCAATTCAGAGACAAGGGATCGGATGCAAACAGCAATCTTAAGCCCTGACCTGGGCCGCCGATGCGGGAGATGAACCACGATGGTTGGGAAAAGGAGACAGTAATTTGGATGCTCAGGAGAACTACGAATGTGTGTGATCTAACTCACGTGCAGTTGTGCACGCCTGATCTGTAATGGAATGACTCCAGCCCCCACCAGTAAACTGGTCACTGGACTTGTCCTAAAAGCTCCCATCACTAGTCGAACTCCACAGTGGTGCACTGGGTCTAGTTACTGCAAGGCTGAGGGTGCTGCCGAACCATACACCAGTCTCCCATAGTCAAGGCAGGACTGAACAAGGGCTCTGTAGAGCTGCAGCAGTGTAGAACGATCTGCACCCCAGTTGGTGTTGCTCAGGCACCGGAGGTCACTGTGGGGCTGCCAGCACTTCCGCTTAAGCTGATGAAGGTGGGGGAGCAAAGTCAATCAAGTGTTGAAAACCAGTCCTCAGAATCATTCTCCTGGATATGGGAGAACTATGGGAGGCACCAACTTGGACATGGAAAGTACAAGGTGACAGGAAATTCTCGGTAAAAATCACGGGTGGACCTCGGAGACCTCACTCATACAATGTGGCAAGGATATGATGTCGTCATGTAGTGTCATACACTTTTCGCAAATCAAGAAAGACAGCAAGCATCTGGAAAAGGCTGTTCGTATGGCAGACTCTAGGGACACAAGATTATCAGTGGTAGAGCGAGCCTGGCGGAAGTGGCCCTGACATGGAGCCAGTAGGCCACGTGACTCCAGGAGCCAACACAACTGCCGACACAACTGCCAACTTATCATACATTCTAACAGCTTACAAAGAATTATGATGAGGCTGATTGGCTGGTAGCTATCCACATCAAGCAGGTTTTTACCGGGTTTTAGCACTGGAATGATGGTGTTCTCCCACCATTGTGATGGGAATATGCTGTTGCACCAGATCTGGTTGAAGATCATGAGGAGGTCTCGCTGGTAGTCCGATCAGAGATGTTTAATCATCTGACCGTGGATCCGATCTGTCCAAGGAGCTGTGTCAGGACAATGTGCAAGGACGTTGGGGAGCTCCCACTAAGTAAATGGAACATTATAGGGTTCACTGTGATGTTCAGTGAATGAGAAGAATTTCCCTTCCATCCACCGTTTGAGAGTACGAATGGCTGCAGAGTAATTCTCCAAAGCAGAGGCTCAAGCATAGAGCTCGGCAATTGCGTTTGCGTCGGTAGATAACACTCCATTGATATTAAGGCCAGGGACATCTGTCGGGGTCTGGTACCCAAAGACACATCTGATCTTCGTCCAGACTTGTGAAGGCAACATATGGTACCCAATGTTTGAGATGTACCTATCCTATAACACCTGTTTTCGTCTTTTTATAAAAAAAAAAATGGCTCTGAGCACTATGGGACTCAACTGCTGAGGTCATCAGTCCCCTACAACTTAGAACTACTTAAACCTAACTAACCTAAGGACATCACACACATCCATGACCGTGGCAGGATTCGAACCTGCGACCATAGTGGTCGCGCAGTTCTAGACTGTAGCGCCTAGAACCGCTCGGCCACTCCGGCCGGCTATTCTTATAAGTTTGCAAATGTGGGCACGGCGACGTTTAAAAGCTATTAAGTGCTTCAGGGAAGGGTGCCACTCATGTCACTGTAGAGCTCATCGACATTCTTTAATGGCCTCAGCAATTTCCGGCGACCACCAACGTACTGACTTCCACTGGGGGCACCCTATGGAACAAGGGATTACATTTTCTGCTGCAGAAATGATTGTTCTGGTAACCCGCTCAACCACCACATCAATGGTACCATGTGGGGGAGATTCAATGGTAACAGCAGAGGTGAAAGCTTCCCAGTCTGCCCTGTTTAAAGCTCACCTGGGTAGGCGTCTGGGGGAATGACGCCGGGGGAGTGATAGGAAGATGGGGAAGTGGTCACTACCACACAAGTCATTGTGGGCTATCCAGTAGACAGATGGGAGAAGTCCTGGGCTGCAAAGTAATAAATCAATGGCCGAGTAAGTACTATGAGCCACACTGAAATGTGTGGGGGCCCTAGTATTTAAGAGGTAGAGGTCGAGTTTAGACAGTAAATTTTCGACCTCGACCAGTAAGCGTGGTGCCACCCCACAAGGGGTTATGGGCATAAAAATATGTTGATGAATCAGTGCAGCCAATACATTCAGGGATGCGGCACCACCTGGAGGAAGATGTACATTGCGGACTGTTATTTCCAGACAGCCACAGCTTCAAGAAGAGTTTGAAGGGGCACAGTTTCACTACATACCTAGTCCAGGATACAGATGCAAACAACACCTGACACTATTATATTCGGTATGGTTCTTGTAATATCCCCTATAGCTGCGGAGGGCAGGGGTCCGCTTTGCCGGGAACCAGGTTTCCTGGAGGGCAATGCAAGCTTAACATCTACCATATTGCAGCCAGCTGGTGGGAAAAACCGCAGCAATTCCACTGGAGGATGACATTATCATGAGGCTGGGAAGGCATGAAGCACTCAAGGAGGCAATTTATGCCTCAGGGTCACCTGCTACCACCTACTGAGTACCTGTGCAATCAATATCCATTGTGTCCGAGCGGCCAGCGAGATATAGGTCCTCGGGGGACGACAGAATCTCCACCTCAGATTCAGAGCCTGTAGGTAGTGGTAGTGTGGGTGCCACCGCAGTGTCTTGGTTCTTGGGGGTCTTTTTCTTTTTAGGTTTATCTCGCTGCTCCTTAGGTTTCTCTGGCTGGGAGAGCTTCGCTGATTCAGACTAAGGGACACAGGAGGATCATGAAGCCCTATGACCAGCTGCCTGTGGGCGCTTCAGCCACTGGTGGGTGTCCACTTTCCAACTGGTAGGAACCTGGGAAGGGAGCGACCCAAGAGACCCCTTCTTAGTGAGAGGAGCTGAAGAAGACTGATGCTTCTCCAGTTGAGAAGTGGGGACTATGCCCTGATGGTTGAGGGATAATTGCTTCCGAAGTAGGTGCTGCAGGAGCAACAGGGATAGAAGTGCCCCCCACCATCAAGGGGCAGGTGGAGTCTTACAGCTCTGAGAGCCAACTGTAAATGGCAGAACTGATGGGGCTACAACCTTTGTCTTAGTGGTGGCATGAGAGGATGTCATATGCACAGGATGTAGCTGTTCAAATTTTCTCGTAGCCTCAGTGTAGGTCAGTCAGTCCAGTGTCTTGTATTCCATGATTTTCCTTTCGTTCTGTAGAATCCTGCAGTCTGGCGAGGCAAATGGTGCTCTCTGCAGTTGACACATATGGGGCGGGGGGGGAGGGGGGGGGGGCACATAGAGTATTGGGATGTGAAGAACGTCCACAATCTCGACAGGTGACACTGAAAGTACAATGGGAAGACATATGGCCGAACTTCCAGCACCACATTGAGGGAGGGATATATGGCTTGACATCACAGCAGCAGACCTTGACCTTCTCAGGTAATGTGTCACCCTCGAAGGCCAAGATGAAGGCACTGGTGGCAACCTGATTATCCCTCGGACCCCGATGGAAGCGCCGCACAAAATGAACCCCTCGCCGCTCTAAATTGGAATGCAGCTCATCATCAGATTGCAAAAGAAAGTCCCGGTGAAACAGAATACCCTGGAACATATTTAGATACTCTTATGGGGTGTGATGGAAACAGAAACATCCCCCAGCTTGTCACAGGCGAATAATGCCTGTGACTGGGCAGACTGTGTTGTCAGGGGGCTACAACCAATAGGGTACACTGCAGCCCCACCGCAACGGACTGACTACCATGTTGGATATGAGGTGCAAAGAAGTCCATGATCATCGTCAGCGCAGAAAGAGACACCGCACAGTGGATGGAGGAAAAGGCACGCGGGAAGATACCCTCACGAAACATATGGAGAATGAGTGGAACTGCAAAGTCACGGTGATAAAGAACGCTGAAGGTTTCAGTGCACTAGGGACACGATGCACCATGTAAGGCCCCCTTCCCCAATTAGCTCGCTTTTCACAAGAATTTTGGAGAATGGAGATCAAACCCTACGGGGGCCTTCACTGAAGGCCAAAACATTTGAGACTCCTTTTAGTTGCCTGTTATGACAGGCAGGAATACCTTGGGCCTATTCTAACCCCTGGAACCGCAGGGGGGTCCTACACTGCTGCAGGTATCCTGGTGCTGAGCACCTTCGTCCACTAGGGCAAGTTCCACTTTTGAGGGCTGATATCCCCTGCTTTAATTACCGAGTTCCCTATGCCACAGCAGACCTTGGCACAAGCAGCCTCGCCGTGCATAGTTGGTGCATATGCCACTGCACAGATCAGGGCGTCAGCATTCCTCTGGTCACTTGCATCACAGCTGGCCTCAGCTCTCCTATACACACTGTCCTCACCACATGCCACAAGGGGGCGTAGTCGGTACGTTGCAGCA
This sequence comes from Schistocerca serialis cubense, assembly GCF_023864345.2. Classification (NCBI taxonomy): domain Eukaryota; kingdom Metazoa; phylum Arthropoda; class Insecta; order Orthoptera; family Acrididae; genus Schistocerca; species Schistocerca serialis. Next base: position 834,274,506 of record NC_064640.1, read on the forward strand.
CTACGAGTGTTGTAGCTCGAGCCTGAATAAAATATTTGATTAATGAGATGCTTTTTTCACATGTTAATGATGGCCAACATCTCGACAACCACCCACCGCTGTTATCATCCAACCCTACCACCATAGAAGCCATCCACGTAGTGTTGGAAAAGTTGACCACCGCTGATGTTTGCAGCTTCATGCATCATCACATCACAGCCGCAACTCTCAGTATCAACATACAGTGGAGTGAGTGAAGAATTTTTGTTTTCCCTACTTTCGCGTGCACGGGAGGTGGGTTCAAGGAAGGACGTCAGCTGGTTTTATGGGTAGCACTTGTGAAGCTGTTAGAACCAGCTGATTCATCAGACTTTTGTGGCAATGGCAATTTATGGTCATCTGCTAGCCAGTGTGCCAAGTCATAGAAGTTAATGAGTAGGCATCAAAGTGTGAATAATACAGTATGGTTACGAATGTGAAAAACATTGTTTTACAGTGATGTTGTTTTGTATAATTGGTTATGTACTGCAGGTAAGGTTTCCGCAATGGTCAAATCTGGAACATAGGTGTTCCAGAGCAGGAGGCGATTCAGTTGTTGGTTAATCAAGTAGTGCAATGACGACAGATAATGAAGAGTTGCCTAGGCAACTTGTCACTAGGAAGGAAACGGAGGTACTGTCCAAGCAAGCTAGTTCTCCAACAGATTCAGCTGCCATTAATTTGATTACTCCCTTCTCAGCTGAGGATGTGATGTCTTTCTTAGATGACCTGGGAACCACAGCAAAGGTCTGGGGTAGGGTGGATAGTCAGCTATTGCAAATGGCAAGCACGATGTTGATACAAGCAAGAGCTATTGTGACCTGTATGAAACGCTTAAAAATTGCACCGACATTTGAGGAGTGGAGGAAGGGCATCCAATAACGCTATAAAAAAATACAATGGTGTTAGATTTTAACATGAGCAGTGAAGTGGAATAGCGAAGGAATACAATGAGACAGTGGGAAGTTATGCTGAGAGAATCTGGAAAGTTAGTGAACACACAGATGAGCTGGCGAGGGGGGGAGGGTCGTGGGAGTGGGGTGAGGGGGAGGGGGGGGGTGAGGAGACACACAGGATTATACTCCAAGAAGCTGGACATAATAGGGCACTAGATGCCTTCCACAGGAGCATGCCACCCAACATATCTATGAGGGTTCAGACAGATAGTCTGACAGACCTGGAAGCTGCCATTACGTTGGTACGCAGTTAGAGGAGATTGATATAGCAATAGGGGTGTGCAATAAACAAAGTGCGTTTTCTGCTGACATAAGGTGTCACAGGTGTGGAAGATCAGGGCATGTCCAGAGTCAATGTCATCAGCCTCAGTATGAAAAGCGCATTGGGGTTGGACACCAGTTACAAGATTGTAGAAGCAATGCACATATTAACAAAGGGGAAAATACACAAGTGTTAAACGTGTCAAGGATGTATTATTTATAAATTCAACAAATTGTGTCAGGAGACATCAGATCTTTCAAAGGGGAGAGAGGGAGAGTAATTAGATTCCTTTTCCCAGATTGCTGAGCACCAGAGATGGGGATCAGGGGAATCCTATCATGGCAGTGCTGTATCTCATCAGCAAGAGTGGAACGGCAGTGCCAGAGGATCATCAGTTGGAAAGTTAAGTTATATTTACCAGCCAAGAGGATGTTATCATCAGTCACTGACTGATGGTGACACTGTCATTTAATGCATGGGAGATGAAGAATAAGGTGAGGAGGTTGGAGGATATGTTATCAATGTTACATCAAAAAGCAAAGAAAAAGATGTGTTTGGAGAAGTATAGGGGAATACAGCACATTGCATACGTCCTACAAATGATTAAGGGGCAAACACAGCAAGGGAACCAGAGTGTGCTAAAAAGTAATGCCTCTGAATTTTTTATGTAAAAACTTAACACTTTTTAAATAAAACGAAAATTATGAATATTCTACATCTTTATAATTCATGTCTACATGTTTGCAGCCATCTGCCACTAGAGGTCTCCGAGTTGAGCATAAAACAAGTCTGTGCACGAGAAACAGCGTGCTGTAATCGGGTTCTGAAATTGAAGAGCCTGTCCATACACGTATCACCCACTCCTTCAGCATGACAATGCCAAACCCCACATGGGCACTGCGACATCTGCAACAATTCAATGCCTCGAGTTCATTGTTATTGATCATCCTCCACACAGTCCAACTTGGTCCCATCCAATTTTCATCTGTTTCCATAACTTACAGAACACATTTGAGGCCTTCACTTTGATAGTGATGAAGTGTTGCAAGCAGAGGTGAGGTTGTAGCTCCATCAACAAAGTCAAACATTCTACAGTGGCGGTATCAACAAACTTGTCTCTGGAAATAAGGACATTTTGTCTATGGAATGCATGACTGATTATTTTGTAAATTTTTTTTTGTTTATTTGTAGACGCAATCACATATTTATGACACAGTCATTACCAGTTTCATCCATACAATAACAATTTTCAGATTCTAAAGGCGGCATACACTGAACACAGGTTCATGCGTTGTCGAACCCATGAACCTGTGTTCAGTGTATGCCGCCTTTAGAATCTAAAGATGGTCATTGCATGGCTGAAACCGGTTACGACTGTGTCATAAACATGTGATTGTGTCTATAAATTAAAAAAAAAATTTTTTTTTAAATTACAAACTTGTCTCTCATTTGTGGAAATGTGTCCATCACCTGTGTGTATGTTGAGAAACAAATATTTAGACATGAAGACATGGTAATAACATCTGTTTTATATAGCAAGCTTTAAGAGTTTTCACATAAAAAATTCGGGGGCATTACTTTTTGGCATGTCCTCGTAGTACTAAATACCTTGCAACAGCACAAATGTGGTTGGTTGGATGCTGGGGGAGGGGGATTTTAAAAAAGAGTGATGGGGCAGTAGATGATGGGCATATCCAAGAGCTGACTTGGCAAGACTCAGTATCAGGAGTGGTCATAAAGTGGTGATTGGATCCTTCTATCCACTGCCACATTCCCCTCCTGATTTAACTGAAAATTTTAAACCAAACCTCATTTAACTTAAGCCTAAGTTCCCCAATCACACAGTAATCATCCAACAATAAATTGGGAAACTTGCAGTTTTCTTAGTAGTGAACATGACCAGACAACATGTACTAAATACCTTTGCTGACAATTACCTAGAACAAATAGTTCAGAACCTCACTCATGATGGAAATATATTGGATCAATAAAGCAACTAAGGGACTTGATCTCTTTGAGAATGTCTACATCAAAACTGGTATTAGTGATCATGACACGAATGTTGCAACAATGATTACCAAAGTACAAAGGTAAACTAACACAAAGGTATATATGTTCAGTAAACTAGGCAAAAAATCAGTAGTGCCATATCTCAATGATGAACTTTAAACTATCAGCACACGGCAGGAGCATGTTGAGAAACTCTGGCTCAAGTTTAAAAGAATAGTTGGCCAGGCACTGGAAAGATATGTACCCAGTAGAACAGTTCATAATGGGAGGAAACCTCCACGATTTACAGTCACTGTAAAGAAACTTCTAAAAAAAACGGGGCTACTACATACAGGTGTAAAAGAAAGCATACGGCTATGGATAAGAGATGCCGAGTGAAACATACTTGGCTGTCAAGAAAGGAATGCATGAAGCCTTCAATGACTACTGCAGCAGAATACTGTCAAATGATCTTACATAAAACTCAAAGAAATTCTGGTTGTATGTAAAGGCTGTTAGTGGCACCAAAGTTAATGTATAGTCACTTGCATATGAGATACAAACTGAAATTAAGGGTAGCAAAGGAAAAGCACAAACGATTAACTGTTTTTCAAATGTTCCTTTACACTGGAAAACCCTGGAGAATTGCCCCAGTTTAATCTTTCTACCACTGAAAAGATGAGCGCAGTAAGTGTTAGTGGAGCTGAGAAACAGCTGAAAGCATGAAAACTGAACAAAGCTAATGGCCTGATGGAATCCCTATCAGAGTCCATCCCGAATTTGGGGCCGAGTTAGCCTCCCTTCTAACTATAACCTATCTAATATCACAAAGAAAAAACTGTGTCCAGTAGTTGGAAGAAAGTACATATCACATATGTTTACAAGGAGGATAGTAGAAATGATCCACAAAACTACCGTCCATTATCCTTGAGATTCATTTCTTGTAGAATCTTAGAACATGGGAAGACACATGGCCGAACTTCCAGCACCACATTGGGGGAGGGATATATGGCTTAACATCACAGCAGTAGAACATAACATAAACACAGTTGTACTAGCCAGTGCTCCCAGCATTAAATCTGACCTAACTCAATGGTACATTAGAATCTGACCTCATCCTCTGCCTGAACCAACTCGTAGCAACCCAGGAGGGAGTATATATCTGTGGAATAAATCCTTCAGCATGTGCAGCAATAGCAGGAAAAAGTGTCTTACAGTTATGACCATTATGATCATTAGTCTCACAGTATCCAGCACCACAAAACTTCTGACTCTGTTCTGTGCAGCCTTCATCTGCCTTAAATGGAGGGCTGCCCATCCATGTGAACCCCCACTACACCAGCTACCAGCAGACTGGATTATCAATCATGTATAATCCACAAAAAAGTGGGAAATGAAGGGTTAAAAATTGTTGTTATATGTGAGCATTTAATGTACAAAAGCTATGGAATCTGTTTCCTAGCATTTAAAATGGTCTGCAGATTTTTTACTTATGTGACAGAATGCTGATGCACCTAACAGCATGGTACACTTAAGTGGCTTTTATTTCTTTTTTTATGGCAAACGACATTTTGCGTAAGTGCCAACAATGCTAACAGTTGAATTCTGTTGTGCAGTTTTACAAGGAGTCCATGAGATGAATTTACTGTCAAGTAACTGTAAGCAAGAGTGGGCATTTGAGCACACTATCCTGTCAGTTGTAGTGGAGATTTCAGGCACGTTACTACGTTACTAGATACACGTAAACTGGAAACCAGTTAGCTAGAATTGTAGATTGAGTTCACAGCTGCTGAACACTGCGGTTCAAGCTGACAAGCACATAAGGAGCAAATGAATATATTGTACACTGTTTTTCATGTACGTTGAGTCTTTGCAGATCAACCAGAGGCAGAGACCCAGTATACTGAAGAAGGGAGGTATGTAGAGCAGCCACTATTTTTGGGGCACTACTATGAAAATAGTAGCTCTGCCTCAGTAGGTACAAAAAGCCTTCTAAGCTGGCGGGAGCCAAAACACTGTCATGGCAGTTGTGGCAACTGGCCTGTTCATACACTCTGGGCTGATCCAGCCTCAATTGCAATACTGATGACACAGCAAGAGGACAGGATTTCTGCAGGACTGGCTGGGCAGTTTCCACAACTTTGAGTGATGGACTTTTTACACCATACGTGGTTAGAAGCAGTGCATTGGCTCAACAAATGAGCACCTAACGAGTACAAACACCCAGTATTTCTAGCCAAAGGGTTCTAATCTGGCAGCACCAACCATGAAGAGAGGTGATATGGTTCTACAAGCAACCACCATGAGTCTGAGCCTTCACCACAATCAGTCTGACTGCAGGCCCCGAGTCCACCTTCTTAGACTTTACACCTTCCCACCAGTGATCTGCCTTCCAGGGCATTCCGGCCACAGCACAGCAGAGCCCAGGAGGGTACCAATTCAAGACCAGGGCAGTGCAGGTTGCTTAACCTTCACAATTCAGTATTGTATGGCCATTTATTGCAACACATAGGGTTAGGTACATAATGCCTAAGTCGGAGGAACCTTGCCATAATGTAGCATCGGAGAAATGAAAGTTGCAGTTGAGGTGGCAGTCTTCTCAATTGCCCCATTGTTCCTTGATGTCCTTGTTCCACATCCATTATCTCCTGTGATGTAATTCTCATTTTAGTTCTGAGATATCTATGTCAATAATATCATTGCATGTGACCACACCCTTGCTCGAGTTACGTCATAGCCACCCAATTTTTGTGAGTTCTTAAGAAGTTCTGCTCGACCAATAAGGAACCATTTCGTAACCGCTTAGTAGATTTTAAGGCAAGCCCTTCCAAGCCTTTACAAATGCTCAGGCACGCATCGGTAATTCCACAGTTTTCTCCACAAATGAATTTTCTTTTGATACATTTTTTCAGGCAGCAATTTTTCCATGTGTGGAATACTTGTGATTACAGAAATGTAAAACAGTTTTGGCAAAAACCACCTACTGGAAATTGTTGAAATCAGTAACAGTTCATCTTCCAGTAACGTTTATCCTCAAAAACTGAAACCTATTTTCTTTATCACAGATTTCCAGTTTCTGTGCTTATGCACATTTTCTCTGAGCTACTCAAAGTAAAACATCACATGCTTTTGGTGGAAGAATCTGCAGAGCCAACAGGGTTTTACACTTCTGGAATTACCTGTCACAAAGACAGCTCAAGCTAGAGAGTGTTCTTGATTCACTTTGTAGGAAGTACCAGAAATTTGTTATATGTGGTGACTTCAATATAACTTTTGTATATGATGGTGGGGAGAAAGAAAAAAAAAGAGGCTGTTTGTAGATCTCCGAAATTAATATGATCTGATGCAGATTGTGTTTTTTCCAACTAGGGTGCAGAGGAACAGTAGCACAGCCATAGACAATATTTTTATTCTTTCTTCGTTACTAGGATGGGCATTCTGTTAGGAAAAGGGTGAACAGCCTCTCAGACCACGATGCACAAATCCTAACACTCAAAGGCTTTAGTACTCAAACAAATGTTACATTTAATTACAAACTATGTAGGAAAGTTAATCCAACAGCATTAGAGAGTGTTTTAAACCTTGTCAAGGAACAAGTGTGGCAGGATGTTTATAGTGCCAATAACAGATGATAAATGTAATGCTTTCCGTAATACATTTCTCGTGCTCTCTGAGAGTGGCTTCCCATTAGAATGTTCTGAACGGGGTTCTAACAGTAATAGGCAGCCTGGGTGCTGACTAGTGGGATATCATGTAGAACAAAGCAGGAATTAAATGAAAATGTTAGAAGTAGTCACAACCAAGTGACAGTAGTGAGGTGCTTAAAAATGTTATTAGGAAGGCTAAGAGTATGTGGTATGCAAACAGAAAAGCGAATTCACAAGATAAAATTAAAACCATATGGTCAGTTGCAAAGGAAGCGTCCGGTCAGCAGCACAAGCTCGACAATATTAAGTCAGTTCGCAGTAAAAATATTTCTGTTACTGATAAATCAGATATATGTACGGTATTTAACAATCATTTTCTGAGCATTGCTGGTGAATTAAATAAAAATTTAGTTCCTATAGGGAATCATATAACTTTCTTGGCAAATGCCTTTCTGAGATTGATGTCTGAAATACTCCTCTGTGAAACAGACAAGAGGGAGATTGAGTCAATAATTAAATCACTGAAGACTAACGACTCTCATGGTTATGATGGAGTGCCTAGCAGAATTTTAAATACTGTGCTGCACATGTTAGCCTTGTATTTAGCCATATTCGTAATTTTTCCTTTAGGGATGGTCAGTTTCCTGAACGATTTAAGTACTCAGTAGTAAAGCCACTTTATAAGAACGGAGAAAGGGATAATGTAGATAATTTTAGAGCTATTTCTATGCCATCAGTGTTTGCTACAGTTATTGAAAAGGCTGTGTATGTAAGGATAATTGATCATTTTATATCACACGATTTGCTATCAAATGTAGAGTTCGGCTTTAGAAGTTGTTTAACAACTGAAAATGCTATATTCTCTTTCCTCTATGAGGTACTGGATGGGTCAAACAGAAGGTCTCGAATGCCAGGCATATTTTTTTATTTAACTCCGGCATTTGACTGTGTTGATCACAAAATATTGCTCCAGAAGTTGGCCCATTATGGAATACGGTGATTAACTCACAATTGGTTCACCTCTTACTTTAGCAACAGAGAGTAAAAGGTCATTATTCATAATGTTGAGAATGGCTGTGATGTGGGGTCTCAGTGGGGATGCCCCAGGGATCAGTGTTGGGGCCACTCTAGTTCCTTATTCATATAAATGATATGTCCTCTAATATTGTGAGTAACTCTAAAATAATTCTGTTTGCTGATGACACTAGCTTGGTAGTAAAAGATGTTGTGTGCAACATTGGCTTGGTTTCAAATAGAGCAGTTCATGACGTAAGTTCATGGCTTGTAGAAAATAAACTATCTCCAAATCACAGTAAGGCTCACACAATACAACTAAACCTGATGTTTTAATTTCACAGAATGGGCATATGATTAGTGAAACTGAAAAGTTCAAATTTCTAGGTGTTCAGATAGATAGTAAGCTGTCGTGGAAAGCCCACACTCGGGATCTTGCTAAAAGACTTAATGCTGCCATTTTTACTATTCGAATTGTATCTGAAGTGAGTGATCATTCGACACGAAAATTGGTCTACTTTGCTTATTTTCATTCACTCATGCCGTATGATGTTATATTTTGGGGTAACTCTTCACATTCTAAAAGGATATTTTTGGCTCAGAAATGGGCAGTTCAGGCAATAAGTGGTGCAAGTTCACGAACCTCTTGTCAACCCCTGTTCACGAGCCTGGGTATTTTGACATTGGCCTCTCAATATATATATTCCTTACTGTCATTTCTTGTTAACAATATTAGCTTATTCCCAAGAATAAGTAGCTTTCACTCAGTTAATACTTGGCAGAAATCAAACCTGCATTTGGATCAGACTTCCATAACTGTTGTGCAGAAGGGTGTGCAGTATATTGCTGCATCCATTTTCAATAAGCTACCACTCGAATTCAAGAATCTTAGCAGCGATCCACGAGTTTTCAAGTCAAAACTGAAGAGTTTCCTTGTGGGTCACTACTCCTATTCTGTCGAGGAGTTCCTTGAAAACTTAAGCTGCTTCTTGTTGTATTGTTGATTGCGTTTACTCAAATTTACGGACTAACTTTTTTCGGGTTCATAAGCATTTATTTTTATCTGTTATTACTTTTATGTTTTAATTTCATGTACTGACATGTTCCATGACCTTGGAGATTTCCTCCTCAATTTGGTCATACGGAGCTTGAGGTGAAAATAAAAAATAAATAAATAAATTCATACACTTCCTATGTCATTCCCCCTTCGTGTACATCTATCTTGGGACTGATTCAAGCTGACTCAAAATTAAGAAACAGTATAGAATATGTGAACAAGTTTGGAAAGTTAGCTTTCTCTTAAGAAAGTGCAGCAAACCGTAATCAACCAAGAATTTGGGACTTTAAGAGAGGGAACACATTTTTCTCTCTGTGCAAATAGTAGGATTTAAAGTCTCACAATAAAATGTCATTAGAGATGAAGCACAAGTTTGGAAGAGATGAAGCACAAGCTTGGAAGTAGAAGGGTGGGGAAGGAAGTTGGCTACATCCTTTTTACAGGGACCAACCCAAGCATCTGTCTTTAACAATTTAGGGAAACCCCAGAAGATCTGTATCTGAATGATTGGATGATTGTGTGAACCACAATCTTTTAGAAAGAAAGTTCAACTTCCGCTTGGTCTTTCCCAGTAATAAATACTGGACCTGCATTCAGGAGGATGGTGGTTCAAATCACTTGGTCTATCACAGCAAAAGAACACTTGCAAACAGTCTACACACATATGACTGAATCACCAACAACAGATAATTCAAACTGTACCACTAACAGCTGTATGAATCAGATGAAGTAGTGTCACATAAGTATGCCACTGAAAGGCATGGTCTCCTTATGGCGATATTTGAATAGCAATCACTGTAAAAATGAAGTTGCGGCAACAGTGTGCATACATAGTCAGAGGATGAGCAAACGACTAATTGGCAATTCATGTAGAAGAGGACATTAGCATAGGGAGAACTGACCTTCCCCTCCTCACCACCAACTTAGCTATGCTACTATAGAAGACTTTTCTGGCAGACACTGGAGTGGTAGTGATACATTATCCAGAACACCACATGGTTTTCAATCAGTTTATTAACCATCAAATGTGGGGAAGCTTCAGTTAGTAGTTTTGAGAGATTTGGTTATGATCAAACTTTCTTCGCCAAATCTCCCTTAACTGGCATCACTAGTATAACAAAATTTGCAGTGTCAGGCATTACCCATACCCACCCACCCTCCCTCCCTCCCCCCCTTTCCTGTGCATTAGAATTAAACTGGATCAAAAATTTTCAGGAAACATAACTTACCCCTTCTCTTGCAATTTTTTTTAAATTTCATTTACAATCTACGGGGTGAGGCAAATAGAAGTAGCACTGGGAACATAGTTCCAGTGTACAATGAAACACAGCAGAGAAAAGGAAATACAGTACTAACAGAACACAGCAGATCTTGAAAGTAATCACCATTTATCTCTTGGCACTTTTGGGCCCTTATCAGCAAGTTGCTGAAGATGGATCGAAGCTGATCTGCTGGAATTACTGCAATATCATCTGATATGTTCTGCTGCAGTTCTTGAAGACAACGAGGGTTGTGGCAATACACCTTAGACTTGAGGGCTCCCCACACAAATTAATCACACAATGATAGATCAAGTGACCTGCTTGGCCAGCCAGGGCCACAACAAGACTGACCTCTCCTAACAACTCAGTAAGGCATGTAGACTGTGTAAATGTGCTCTAAAGGTTCAGCCGGCTGTATGGGGAGTTGCTCCATCGTGCTGGAAGTAACTGTATGTCTTTTCCCTCTCTGTCAATGCTGCCACAAATGGTCATCTAATCATATATTCTTGCCCGAGCTACTTTTATTTGCCCCACACTGTACGTACCAGAATACTAGGAGAAGATATGTCTATTACTCAATAAAGGTATTTAGACTTCAGCCGCCAGTTCTAGTTTGCATGACAAGAAAGGTCAAATATGCCAAAGTGCATTAGATATGGTGGAAATGTACACATCAGGCTACACCGTATATCAATCTGTTATCAAAATCTTTATGTTTGATACACATTCGTTGACTTTGCCTGCTCACGACCAAATTGCAGCCTTCCAAATTAATGTAAACCTGTCATGAAAATCACTGTTTCGGGATAGGTGGCACTACCATACTCCAGCCAGCAGCTGGTGATCTAATTTTAAATAGTGTGAAGCAGCCATACCTAGAAGAAAATTTAGCTCAAGCTGATAATTATATTTCTTATAAATCCTAATGTCAAGATGAGAAAACTAATATATCTCTGTGATCCAAGAGCAGTACGGGTCATTCCTTTAAAATTATATTTTGGTAGCTCCTAAGGCGACCATGACAGGATTTAGTCATATTCAGTACATGGGTTCCTTCATATCTTAATAGAAAACTGCCAAATAGCACTGTTATAACTCTAACCATTTTTGATAAATTCAGGTTTGAAGACACAATGCTGTGTACTGGTCACTAGTAAAGAACCAATTTCTGTATTTTCACACACTTGCTACTCACTAATTAGGTGACTTACAGACCTCAAGTTTTTTAGGCATCTACTACGCCAGTCAGTAAGTTGATATATTGCATAAAAAGTAGGATACATCTTCAGTTTTTTATTAAAAATGTTGAGAAACACACTTTTCCATGATGTGCTTTACATTTGTGATTTCTTAAAATCATAACATTCCAGAGGGGAACAGTACAGACTTCATCTTATGCACTGTAACTCTTTAGTATCAAGTATAAATGGCAATTGAAACTGGTAGTTCTTACCTTCACTTAAAGATGACTCCATCACAAAAAAAGTCAAATTTGACGAATTTCAAAGTCCTGTGGGGTACATAGACAACTGTATCACAACTTTATTTTTTGCTGACATTTTTACATATCGGGAAACAACGTTAGGTGCAAAGAAGAAAATGAAAATGCCACTTACACATGCCATCCACATTCAACACTACAGGGCACCGATAAATAAAAACGTGTATTCTTTGATTTTTTTTTTCCTAAATATATGTGTGGTTCACCTGTGGATAAGAACTGTAAACACTTCAGAGCTGAAAACAGTTCTCAGTCTTTTTCTCAGTACATATGTTGCACAACATGGCACTGATCGAAGTAGTAGGTAGTGATTCAGCTACCGTAAAAAACAGGTTGATCCAAAATGTGTGTAAAATGTAACAGAAATGTAAGAAATGGTGTCTTGGGTGATTTGTGGGATCATTGGAATCACTTCACTTGTGCAAACATTACTACAAATGACCAAACTGAAGAAAGCACAGAGTGGATTTGTCCTAGGTAACATTGTAAAACTTATCTGATGAAGATAAAAATTCTTTGTTATGAATTATTGCTGAGCTACAAGAGTACTTAAAGATACTGAGTGATGAAAACCAAAGACTCCAGCATACCTTGGAAGAGAGTAATCATCAGGTATGTCTCAATATATCTAAACCAGAAGGATTGCCAGAAAGCAAAGTTAGGACTTTAATAACTCACAATAACAGGTCCAGCAGAGCATGGGAAACTATGAAATCAAAGAGGAGTCCTTACAAAACCATCAACATGAGAAGGATTTTGTTCTATCAATTAACAACAAACACAATTCATTGCAAAACATGGATGATATTGAAATTGCATCAGCACACTCATCTGATAAGGCAATGCAAGACACTCAAAACTTAGTAAATAGCAAACTAGTATATAAGAAGAAATGTAAAATCAAGATTAACACAGACAGTTATGCGCGAGGATTATCAGTTATGTTAATGGAAAGTGGACCTTCTGTGCCGGAAGAGTTTAAAATAGAAGGAATTGTTAAATTAGGGGTTGGTTTGCAAGATGTTTCAACATCTATTAAGAAAGACAGCACAGCCCCCAAGGACAAAGATTTTGTAGTTGTAATGGCTGGAGCGAACAACATCAGCGGAAATGAGAGGAAGACAGCTACATTGACACTGAAGAAGACACTAAGTGTTAACCCACACCAATATGATTATCATCGATGTGCTTCATCAACATGATTTGCCTCAGTAGTCATGTGTGACTAAGGAAGTGGAGCAAACCAAGAAGAAGTACAAAGCTATCTGTAAACACTTTAGGAATGTTTCCTTACCTAACACTAGTAGTTACCGCAGAGTTTGGCATACCAAGCATGGCCAACATCTCAACAAACTAGGTAAATGTGTTTTAAGTGATGCAAGTCTAAGAATATTATTGGATAAACTTAGGTAGGAAGACAGATCAATACTCTGGGTTATGTTTCAACTGAGATGATAAAAAACTTACAGGATTAGACCAGGTTGGATGTTCCAGTGCCACATGAACACAACCTGATCAACTTTTACATAGTAACATTGGCCTACGTCAATTAAGTATATACGAAAAATGTAATGCCAAAAGTAGAGTTTAGGACAGGCTACCTCAATGTTCAAGGTATGGCAGATACAAATCTAATAGTTAATGATTTTTCAAATGAAAACATGTTGGACATTTTATATTTAAGTGAACATTGGTGTAAAAAGGAAGGGGTTAGGTACAAAGTACTGAATGATTACACATTACCTAGTTGGTATAATAGAGGACTCGTCTTCATCACTTGCATGGGGGAGGGGGGGGGGGGGGGGGGAGGAGGAGGAGGAGGAGGAGGTAGCAATACACACAAAAACATCTCTTGGGCCAAACTGTGGTAGGTCATATCTCAACACTCTGTGTTGAAATGCATTAATGCAATTGGAAATATCACATCTAGTAACAGAGTCTTGAGCTAGATGTAGGAGTAGTGTACAGGCCACTGATGACCTCTTAATGTACATCTGTACTATACCAAAATGGGAAACAGACAAATTCTCATCAGTGGGGATGTCAGTTCAAGTTTTGACATACTGCAGCACAAAAAAACTGTGACTGAGCTCAAACATGTGCTTCAACAATTTAACCTTTTGTATGTTAACTGTAAACCTACAAGAGGCCCTACCTGTCTTGGTAATATATTTACAAATATTAAGAGAACTTTTATGTCCTCTAATGTAATTAGTGTCTCTTTCTCAATCATGATGCAGTATTGTAGCTTCCAACACCTCCAAACCAAAATCTAAAACTGTGACTACTAGAGCAATTAGTAAAGAGAAGATTGATAGGTTTAGACATGCCCTCACTTGTTAAAACTGGGACTCCCTTTTCAGTAGGCTTCAACGTTGTTCCTCTGATATTGTTTTCACCGAGTTTTTCTCTGCATTTTTAAATATGTTTGAAAGCAACATTCCTCTGGAAAAATTACAGGAATATTAGTAGCAGCTAAAAAAAAAAAAAAAAAAAAAAAAAAAAAAAAAGGATTGGTGTACTCCAGAGTTAGGGCAATTGAAAAATACTGTCATAATGTATTCTGGTGCAAATATAAAAATTATCCTGAACTGCATAAAGTATTGTATGCTAAAGGTATATATACGTATAAAGGCATATACAAGTATAAATAAAATAGACAGAAACATTCCACATGGGAAAAATATATTAAAAACAAAGATTCCATGACTTACCAAGCAGGAAAACGAGGCACAATAAAAAAAACACACACAAACACACACACAAAATTTCGAGCTTTCGCAACCCACGGTTGCTTCGTCAGGAAAGAGGGAAGGAGAGGGAAAGATGAAAGGATGTGGGTTTTAAGGGAGAGAGTAAGGAGTCATTCCAATACCGGGAGCGGAAAGACTTACCTTAGGGGGAAAAAAGGACAGTTATACACTCGCGCGCGCGCACACACACACACACACACACACACACACACACACACACACACACACACACACACCCATCCGCACATATACAGACACAAGCAGACATATTTAAAGGCTGACTGACATCTCTGCCCATACTCTTTGCCTTTAAATATGTCTGCTTGTGTCTGTATATGTGTGGATGGATATGTGTGTGTGTGCACGAGTGTATACCTGTCCTTTTTTCCCCCTAAGGTAAGTCTTTCCGCTCGCGGGATTGGAATGACTCCTTACCCTCTCCCTTAAAACCCATATCCTTTCATCTTTCCCTCTCCTTCCCTCTTTCCTGACGAAGCAACCGTGGGTTGCGAAAGTTCGAAATTTTGTGTGTGTGTTTGTGTGTGTTTTTCTATTGTGCCTATATACAAGTATAGATAGGTAATCGATGAAGCAAATGAACTACATAATATAGCAAACTGAAAAGTCCCATAACAAACATAAAAAGCCAGGAGTGTAATCAACTCTATTGTACACACCAAACAAAATGATATTGCCATAACCCAAGAAGAATTTAATAAATTTTGCATCCAATCTATTGAAAATATTAGTAGTACCACAAATAAACCTCCATGAAAATGCACTTAGTATAATGGATAACTGGTTCGAAAAGCATCCCCTGGGCATGTTTACTTACACGGAAGAATGTCCAAAAACCATTCCGAAAATAGTGAAAAATTTCAAAAGCTAGGCTAGTGTTGATACCTATAAACTGTCTTGCAATTTGTTGAAAGACGTTATTGACTGTATAATTTATCCCCTAACTTACTGTGAAAATATATGTCTAGGTGATAGTAGGTTTCTTGATCTACTAGAAATTTCTGGAGTTGTGCCTATATATAAAAAAGGCAAAAAGAACAGTCCCGCTAGTTGTAGGCCTATATCCATAATCCCTGTACTCTACAAAATTTTTTATGATCAAGTTAGTGTTTATGAAACAATGGAAACTGCGGGTAGGAATATATATAAAAACACACACACACACACACACACACACACACACACACACACACACACACGCACACACACACACACACACACACACACCGCCGTCACCAACTCCAGCATTCTGGCTCGACATGTTGGAGTTGGCGGTCACGTGTGCTTGCTTGTGTGTGTGAACGATGTTTGTGTGTGTCTCTCTTACTGATGAAGGCTGTCTTTTAACTGTGCCTGTCTGCAACTTAATGTATCTTCCTTATGGTAAGCAGCAATCTGTCCTTTCTTCCAAGTTAGTGTTTACTTGGATAAATTCGATACAATTAGTGACAAATAATTTGGATTTAGAAAAAGTAAATCCACAACTGATGCAATGGATTCTCTAGTAAAATTTGTCCTAGATGTGTTCGAGGCTAAGGGGTATTCCCAAGCTACATTCTGTACCTGAGCAGAGCTTTGACTGCACAGAGCATGATACTTTGTTGAATAAGCTATTCTACTATGGTTTTGATGGCAACAGCTTAAATATGTTTCAATCTTTGCTAGAAAACTGCACACCAAGTATTTTTTTTTTTTTTTTTTTTTTTTTTTTTTTTTTTTTTTTTTTTTTTTTTTTTTTTTTGTGGTTTTAGGGCGCACAACGTCAATGGTCATTAGCGCCCAGACTACGTTAGGAATGCACTGCGAGGCACCAGTTTAAAACAGCAACTAAAAGGGAAAACACGATAAAAGACAGATTGACAGGCATAGGATTAAAAAAACAGCATAATCAAATGCCCTTAGACAGGTTTGTCAAGTTGATAAAACGAAGAACGCGAGCAGCTGCTCCTGGGTCATCCGCTAAAATGGCATCTAGAGTACATGGCATGGCACGCCAAGATCAAGACGCAGTGTATTAAAATCCGGACAGGGCGTTAAAATGTGGTGGACCGTCAGCAATTGCCCACATGGGCAGAACGGCGGCGGCGCAGCCGTCAGCAGATGGCGATGGCTGAACCGGCAGTGTCCAATTCGTAACTGGGCCATAACGACCTCCTCCTGCCGAGAAGGGCGTGAGGAGGACGTCCAAGCTGCGGGAAGAGGTTTCAAGGCCCAAAGCTTTTTTTTTTTTAGGGCGCAAAACTGCTATGGTCATTAGCGCCCGGTCCGTGACTTAGGAAACAGTAAAAACCGAAAATGGAAACCAGCAGAAGTGGGAACGAAACTCAAAAAATTGGAGAAACTAAAAGCAGAAGGAAGGCTTAAAAATCCACTACAGAAAGGGGTTGGTTGTCCCCAAAAAAAAGCTTCAAATGACTGACGTCATTTCACTGGCACTAATAAATTCGAGAATGCGATCGGCCAAGCGTGTGTAATCTGCTAAAATTGACGATATATCAGGCGACAGCTGTAGACAGGCACGTAACGGAGTAAAATGGGGGCACTCAATTAAAAGGTGTCTTACCGTCCAAAGCTGAGAGCAGTGGGGACAGAGTGGGGAAGGATCGCCGCTTAAAAGATGTCACTGGCTAAAAAGACAGTGCCCTATCCGGAGTCTAGTTAAAATTATCTCCTCCTGACGACGCGTTCGGGAGGAAGAGGTCCAAGCACAAGGAAGAGCTTTCACGTCCCGCAATTTATTATGGGGAAGTGTCGACCAATCTGCGTGCCATAAAAGAACAACACGATGACATAAAACGCTCCGTAGATCGGCGACGGGAATCGATTGAATAGCTGGCCGAAGAAGAGAGACTGCAGCCTTGGCCACAATATCAGCCGCCTCATTTCCACAGATACCAACGTGTCCCGGGAGCCAGAGGAACGCCACCGAGACGCCCCCAGGTGGAGCAAGCGCAGACAGTCCTAAATCCGGTGGACCAGAGGGTGCACAGGGTAAAGAGCTAGGAGACTGAGGAGAGAGCTGAGAGAATCTGAGCAGATAACATACTGTATCCGCTGATGGCGGTGGATGTAGTGGACAGCCTGGAGAACAGCGTAAAGCTCCGCAGTATAAACCGAACACTGGTCAGGAAGCCGAAATTCATTTAGGGTGTCGCCAACAATATAGGCACTCCCTACATCTAATGATGTTTTCGAGCCATCAGTGTAAATAAATGTGGCTTCCTTCATTTGTGCACATAGAGCAGCAAATGCCCGACGATAAACAAGTGAAGGGGTACCATCCTTGGGAAATTGACAAAGGTCACGGAGCAGGCAGATCCGGGGACAGAGCCAAGGCGGTGCTGTACCCCAAGTTGTCAGGAAGGTTTTAGGAAAGCGGAAGGAAAGAGAATGGAGCAGTTGACGAAAGCGGACTCCCGGTGGTAGTAGGGAGGAGGGGCGGCCTGCATACCCTACATCAAAGGAGGTGTCGAGAAAAATGTCATGGGCTGGATTAGCAGGCATGGAAGACAGATGGCTAGCATAACGACTCAGAAGGACTGCTCGCCGATTGGACAGCGGAGGTTCAGCAGTCTCAGCATAAAGGCTTTCCACAGGGCTGGTGTAAAAAGCTCCAGACACTAAACATAGTCCTCGGTGGTGGATAGAGTCGAGACGACGAAGAATAGACGGCCGAGCAGAGGAGTAAACTATGCTTCCATAGACCAATTTCGAGCGCACTAAGGCGCAATAGACGCGGAGAAGGACCATTCGGTCTGCTCCCCAGGACGTACCATTCAGGACACGGAGGGTGTTGAGCGATCGCAGACAGCGAGCCGAAAGATAGGAAACATGGGAGGATCAGCACAGTTTTCTGTCAAACATAAGACCCAAGAATTTAGCGACGTCCGAAAATGGAAGGTTGACAGGTCCTAGATGTAAGGAGGGTGGAAGAAACTCCTTACGTCGCCAAAAATTAACACAAACGGTCTTACTGGGAGAAAAACGGAAGCCGGTTTCAGTGCTCCAAGAGTAGAGGCGATCGAGACATCCTTGAAGACATCGTTCAAGAAGGCTGGTCCGTTGAGAGCTGTAGAAGATCGCAAAATCGTCCACAAAGAGGGAGCCCGAGACATCAGGAAGGAGACAATCCATAATTGGATTTATGGCAATAGCAAACAGTACAACACTTATCACGGAGCCCTGGGGTACCTCGTTTTCTTGGGAGAAAGTACGAGAGAGAGTAGTGTTCACCCGCACTCTAAATGTGCGCGCTGTCATAAATTCGCGAAGAAAAAGGGGCAGCCGACCTCGAAAGCCCCAAGAGAACAGTGTGCGGAGGATGCCTGTCCTCCAACAGGTATCGTATGCTCTCTCCAGATCAAAAAATATTGCTACTGTTTGGCATTCCCAGAGAAAATTGTTCATGATATAAGTGGAGAGAGAAACAAGACGGTCAACTGCAGAACGATGCTTTCGGAAACCACATTGGGCAGGTGTTAAAAGACTGCGGGACTCCAGCCACCAAGCTAAAGGGCAATTCACCATACGCTCCAAAACCTTACATACACTACTCGTGAGAGAAATGGGGCGATAGCTAGAGGGGAGATGTTTGTCCTTTCCAGGTTTCGGAACAGGAACGACGATAGCTTCCCGCCATCGTCTGGGAAAAGTACTGTCAGTCCAAATTCGATTATAAAGGCGAAGGAGGTAACGCAGACTATGGGTTGATAAATGCAGCAACATTTGGATGTGGATACAATCGTCCTGGGGCGGAGGAGCGAGAAGAGAGTGCATGTTGGAGTTCCCGCATGGAGAAAATAGTATTATAGCTTTCGCGATTTTGAGAGAAGAAAGCAAGAGGTTGCACTTCCGCTGCATGTTTCTTCGGCAGAAACGCTGGCGGGTAATTTGAAGAGCTCGAAATCTCAGCAAAGTGTTTACCCAAGGAGTTAGAAATTGCGACGGGGTCCACTAACGTATCACACGCGACAGTGAGCCCAGAGACCGGGGAGAAACTAGGCGCGCCTGATAACCGTCGAATCCGACTCCAAACTTCCGAGGAGGGAGTGAAGGTGTTGAATGAGCTAATAAAGAATTTCCAGCTTGCCTTCTTGCTATCGCGGATGATGCAACGGCATCGCGCACGGAACTGCTTATAGCGGATACAGTTGGACAAAGTAGGATGGTGGCGGAAAACGCGAAGAGCACGTCGCCGCTCACGTATTGCGTCACGGCATGCCTCGTTCCACCAAGGAACTGGGGGACGCCGGGGCAATTCGGAGGTGCGTGGTATTGAACGATCCGCAGCTGTAAGAATAACATTGGTAATATGTGAGACCTCATCGCCGACGCTAGGAAAGTGACGGTCATCGAATGTCGCTAGAGACTAAAAAAGTGTCCAATCGGCTTGGGCAAACTTCCAGCGTCGCGGGCGCATATAGGGCAGTTGGGGCTGCAGTCTAAGGACACATGGAAAGTGATCACTCGAGTGTGTATCATCAAGGGCGAACCAATCGAAGCGCCGAGCTAGCGGAACAGTACCAACCGAAAGGTCCAAATGAGAGAAATTTGTCGTGGAGGCAGACAAAAATGTAGGCACCCCAGTGTTGGGGCAAACTAGATCCGCTTGGTGGAAGACGTCTAGCAATAGTGAGCCACGTGGACAAGGATGTGGAGATCCCCGAAGTGGGTGGTGGGCATTGAAGTCCCCAACCAGCAAATAGGGGGGGGGGGGGGGGGGGGGGGTGGAAGCTGACCAAGAAGATGAAGGAGATCAGCTCGTGCCATTGGTGTGGATGATGGAATGTATACAGTACAAAGAGAAAAGGTATATCCAGAAAGGGAAAGACTGACAGCGACAGCTTGGAAGGAAGTGTTTAAGTGGATTGGGTGATAATGGAGAGTATCATGGAGAAGAATCAGGAGTCCTCCATGGGCTGGAGTGCCTTGAACAGAGGGGAGATCAAATCGGACGGACTGAAAAATGGGGGAGAACAAAGCGGTCATGGGGACGCAGCTTTGTTTCCTGAAGACAGAAGATGACCAGCGAGTAGGATCGTAAGAGGATCGACAATTCATCCCGATTGGCTCGAATACCGCCGATATTCCAGCAGATAATGGACATAGGGTGAACAGAAAATGGAGGAATGTGACCAAGGTCGCTGTCAACTCAACGACTGCTCAGAGCTTGCGACCGACAGCATGGAATGGCATTCAGCCGAAGGCAGAAGATCCTGATCCATAGGTTGTTCAGGAGCAGCTCCTGCCACCAGCGATCGGCCGGTTGATCAGCCACCAGCAGTGCGCCTCGGCGACACAGAAGACGGCCGAGGGCAATTTCCGCCAGGTGGTGCTGTAGATGAGACACGCCTTGGCGGAGAAGGAGATGAACTGGGTTTCTTATTAGCCTTCTTGGAAATATGATGTTTAGATGACGGAGGAACCGATGGTTGTGAAGTTGGGGTACGTAAAAAATCTTCACGAATACGCTCTTTTTTCGAAGTCTTGGTGTCTGACTTTTGGGCTCGAGATTTAGTAGAACCCGATGAAGAGTGAGCCATAGAGTTGGCAGGCGAAAGTGGTGAGGTTGAACGGGCGATCTTTGCGCTGGCTGATCCGACGACCGTGGCACTAAAGGTGAGGTCGCAAGTCTGTGTGGCCGCCTCCTTTGTTGGCCGCGGATAAGCAAGGACAGTGCTGTATTTTCCTGTCTGAGGCATCGTGGGCTGTCGACTGGCGAATAATTTTCGAGCAGCAAAGGTTGACAGCTTTTCCTTCACTCTGATTTCCTGGATGAGCTTTTCGTCTTTAAAAATGGGGCAATCTCGAGAGGAAGCAGCGTGGTCACCCATACAGTTGATGCAGCGAGGGGATGGACGTGGACAAGCACCCTCATGGGCACCCTTGCAACACTTGGCCGGATTGGAACAGGACTGGCTGGTGTGATTGAACCGCTGACATCGATAGCAACGCGTAGGGTTTGGGACGTAAGGGCGAACAGAAATTATCTCATAGCCTGCTTTGATTTTGGATGGGAGTTGAACTTTGTCAAATGTCAAGAAGACAGTGCGGGTTGGAATGATGTTCGTGTCAACCCTCTTCATAACTCTATGAACAGCCGTTACACCTTGGTCAGACAGGTAGTGCTGAATTTCGTCGTCAGACAATCCATCGAGGGAGCGTGTATAAACGACTCCACGCGTGGAATTTAAAGTACGGTGCGGTTCCATGCGGACAGGGAAGGTGTGGAGAAGTGAAGTACGCAGCAATTTTTGTGCCTGGAGGGCACTGACTGTTTCTAACAACAAGGTGCCATTCCGTAATCTGGAACAAGACTTTACAGGACCTGCAATTGCGTCGACACCTTTCTGAATAATGAAAGGGTTGACCATGGAGAAGTCGTGACCTTCATCAGACCGAGAAACAACAAGGAACTGTGGCAACGATGGAAGAACTGTCTGTGGCTGAGACTCAGTGAACTTACGCTTGTGAGCAGACATAGTGGAAGGTGAGGAAACCATTGCAGAAGAATCCCCCATGATTACCGGCGTCTCCGATGGCGCGCTCCTCCCTTGTGGGGGCCCTCTCTGAGGGCACTCCCGCCTTAGGTGATTGTTCACACCTCCCGACAAATGGACGAAGAGACCAATCGGCACTTTCAGAAGGTATCAGCTCGGGTAATCACCCCTGCCTGGGCCTGGCTGTTACCAGGGGGTACGTACGTGTCCTACCTGTATAACCGGGGCGGGGAATTACGCGTTACCCCGTCACTGGCTACACACGAAAATGCGTGGGTCGGCCTTCAGACACGCACAAGGAGGAAGAAAGAGAAAGGGAAAAACAAAGAAAGGGAAAGGAAAGAAGAGAGGTCTCAAACGCCGCAGCGGAGAAAAGGGTAAAGAGAAGAGGTAAGGAAAAGAGAAGGACAAAGGAAGGATGAAGACATAAAAGCAGAGAAGGCGAAGAATGCATTACATTTACGAGCGTCCGTCTCCGGACGTAGGCACAAACCATACTCCCAGAGGGGGAGAAAGGGAAGGAAAGAGCCAGAGGTGAGGGGAAGGGGGCGAAGACGGGGGATAGGGAAGGATGCGGAAAAGGAAGGTATGCAGCCCGGAAAGGAAGGAGGGCCATATTAGCTCGGGGTCCCGTGCTCGCTATGCACGTATCCACAAAAGAGTTGGGGACCCCCTGGGGGGCCGAAGCTTGTTGTTCGTAAGTGCAGCCCAATCGGCATGCCACAGCGATAAAATGCGCCGATAAATGACCCTGCTACAATCTGATGAAGGGACACAACAAGAAGCTGTCCGAGGCTGGAGGACCGCAGCTTTGGCTGCGGCATCTGCAGCTTCGTTCCCAGGGATACCGACATGGCCAGGAACCCACATAAAGCTAACCGGAGAACCGTCATCCACCAGCTGCTGAAGAGAGCGTTGGATCCGGTGCACGAAAGTGTGAACTGGATACGGATCACTTAGGCTCTGGATGGCGCTCAGGGAATCTGAACAGATGACATAAGCAGAATGTCGGTGGCGGCAGATGTAAAGAACAGCCTGGTAGAGGGCAAAGAGCTCAGCTGTGAAGACCGAACAATGGCCATGGAGCCGGTATTTGAAACTTTGTGCCCTGGCAATAAAAGAACACCCGACCCCGTCATTGGTCTTAGAGCCACCTGTATAAATCAAGGTCATATTAATGAACTTCGAATGAAGTTCGACAAAACGGGAGTGGTATACCGAACCGGGGGTAACCGCCTTTGGGAGTGAGCTGAGGTCAAGGTGAACGCGAACCTGAGCCTGGAGCCAAGGTGGCATGTGGCTATCGCCCACTCTAAAGGTTGCAGGGAGTGAAAAATCAAGGTGTTGAAGGAGGCGATGAAAGCGAACTCCAGGGGGTAGCAGGGCAGAGACATACAACCCGTATTGACGGTCGAGAGAGTCGTCAAAAAAGGAACGATAAGACAGGTGGTCGGGCATTGACAGTCGCTGACAGGCATACTGACAAAGCAGTATATCGCACCGGTAGGTGAGTGGCAATTCACCGGCTTCAGCATGAAGACTCTTGACAAGACTAGTATAAAACGCTCCGATCGCAAGACGTAAACCCCGATGTTGTATGGAGTTGAGGCGGCGTAAGATGGACGGCCGTGCAGAGGAGTATACGAAGCTCCCATAATCCAGCTTGGAGCGGACGATCGAGCGATATAGGCGAAGTAGGACGGTTCGATCCGCTCCCCATGACATACCACTGAGAACACGGAGGACATGTAGAGAACAGGTACAACGGGCAGCCAAATATGACACATGTGGAGACCAGCTAAGTTTCCTGTCAAATGTAAGACCTAAAAATTTTGTTGTCTCCACGAATGGGAGAGCAACAGGACCGAGTCGTAAGGACGGTGGGAGAAATTCTTTGTAGCGCCAGAAGTTAATACAGACCGTCTTCTCGGCAGAAAAACACAAGCCATTGGCGACACTCCAGGAGTAAAGACGGTCAACAGAACACTGAAGACAGCGCTCCAGGAAACATGTACGCTGCGCTTTGCAATAGATGGTAAAATCGTCCACGAAAAGGGAGCCTGATACATCAGCTGGGAGGCAATCCATTATTGGATTGATCGCTATGGCGAAGAGAGCGACGCTCAAAACTGAGCCTTGTGGCACCCCATTCTCCTGGCGAAAGGTGTCTGACAGGACAGAACCCACACATACCCTGAACTGTCGATCCATTAAAAAGGAACGAATAAAAAGTGGGAGGCGACCGCGAAGGCCACATGTATGAATGGTGCGAAGAATGCCCACCCTCCAACAGGTGTCGTAAGCCTTCTCCAAATCAAAGAACACAGCTGCGGTCAGGCGCTACCGCAAGAAGTTATTCATAATGAAAGTCGACAAGGTAACCAGATGGTCAACAGCAGAGCGGCGCCTACGAAATCCAAATTGTACATTGGTAAGTAGGCGTCGAGATTCGAGCATCCAAACCAAACGAGAGTTAACCATTCGCTCCATCACCTTACAGACACAGCTGGTAAGCGAGATGGGTCGATAACTGGAAGGCAAGTGCTTGTCCTTCCCCGGCTTAGGAATCGGTACAACAATAGACTCGCGCCAGCATGCGGGAACATGTCCTCAATCCAGACGCGATTATAAGTATGAAGAAGGAAACCTTTACCCGCAGGAGAAAGGTTCTTCAGCATCTGAATATGAATAGAATAAGGCCCTGGAGTGGAGGACCGTGACCGGGCAAGTGCATTTACGAGTTCCCGCATGGTGAATGGGGCATTATAACTTACACGATTCGAGGAGCGGAAGTTAGGTGGCCTAGCCTCCTCTGCCTGTTTTCGGGGGAGGAAGGCAGGGTGGTAATGAGCGGAGCTCGAAACCTCTGCGAAAAAGCGGCCGAAGGCATTGGAGACATCCTCAGGAGCCACAAGGACGTCATTCGCGACCGTCAAGCCAGAAACTGGTGAGTGGACCTTAGTGCCAGATAGCCGGCGCAGGCTACCCCAGACAACAGAAGAAGGAGTAAAACTGTTGAAGGTGCTTGTGGAAGCAGCCCAGCTGGCTTTCTTGCTTTCTTTAATAATATGACGACACTGCGCATGTAATCATTTATAATTGATACAATTCGCCACTGTAGGGTGGTGTTTAAAGGTGCATAAAGCACGTCGACAAGCACGTAAAGCGTCTCTACATGCTGTGGTCCACCAGGGGACCGGTACGCGACGTGGAGAAGAAGTAGTGTGAGGGATGGAATATTCAGCATCAGTGAGAATGACTTCCATGAGGTGTGCGACCTGACTATCGCAGCTTGTGAAGGTTTGATCCTGAAAGGTCGCCCTGGAAGAGAAGAGCCCCCAGTCTGCTTTGGAGATGTTCCAACTAGTTGAGCACGAAGAGGGGGTATGATGCAGGAGATGGATAACACACGGGAAGTGGTCGCTCGAATATGTATCAGAAAGTGCATACCACTCAAACCGGCGTGCAAGTTGGGTAGTACATATAGAGAGGTCTAAATGGGAATAGGTGTGATATGTGTCCGAAAGAAAAGTAGGGGCGCCAGTATTGAGGCAGACAAGATTGAGCTGGTTGAAAAGGTCTGCTAACAGGGAGCCCCTCGGGCAGGATGCTGGAGAGCCCCAAAGGGAATGGTGGGCATTGAAGTCTCCAGTTAACAAAAATGGTGCAGGTAGCTGAGTGTAAACGGTACAAATGGAAAATGTAAAAGTGGGAAGAGTAATTCGGATGGCAACTGCCTGCAGGCCGGTGTGCAATGTGATGGGATCGTAGTAAATATCATCCCGGACCAGAAACATAACCCCTCCATGAGCCGGAATACCTACCACAGGGTGTAGATCAAAACACACAGAGGTGTAGTGTGCCAAGGCAATTTATCGCATGGGTGTAGCTTCGTTTCCTGGAGGGCCGCGACGAGCGGACAGTGCAAGCGGAGCAGCAACTTTAAGTCCTCTTGGTTCGAGCGAATGCTGCGAATATTCCAGTGAATAAGTGCCATCATGAGAAGAAAAGGAAGATGAAAGAAGGGGTCACCTCGAAGGCTGCTGAGGGCCTGGCTTCGAGCGAGCTCTGCCGCCGCTATCAGTAGGCGGACAGTCATCGTCCATTGGTTCTATAGGTTCATCGGCCATCTTGTTAAGATGGCCGGGAGGGGGAGCTTCCTCTGCAGGTGAACAGCCAGATGTTCGGCTACCAGCGGTGCGGCCAGGCGAAAGGGATGATGGCCTGGGACGGCAACCACTGGGTGGCGCAGGAGAAGAAATGTGCCGTGGCGGAGAAGGAGAACTGTGCTTCCTATGAGCATTCTTGGAAGGTCGTTTAGTTGAAGTACTGGTCGATGGCTGGGAGTTCGAGGTATGTAGGAAGTCTGCACGGGACGGTTCCTTCTTGAAGGGCCGTGCATCTGACTTCTGGATCTTCTTCTTGGCAGAAGCTGATGAAGGTGCTTGTGTCTGAGGGGTGATGGGAGGAAGAGGAGACATCGACCGCGCGATCTTAGCACTGGCCGAACGGACGACCGTGGTGCTGAAGGTCAGATCGCATGTCTGTGTCGCCACCTCCCTGGTAGTCTGAGGAGAGGCAAGGACAGTACTGCATCTCCCCGCTGGGAGCAGCGTGGGCTTCCTACTAGCAAATAGCTTGCGAGCAGCCGAGGTGGACACTTTCTCTTTGACCCGAATTTCTTGGATACAGTGTTCTTCCTTGTAGATGGGACAGTTGCGGGAGGACACTGCACGGTCACCATGACAGTTCACACAACGAGGAGACGGAGGTGGACAGTCACCCTCATGGACATCCCTGCCACAAGTGACACATTTAGCCGCATTGGAACAAGACTGGCGAGTGTGATTAAAACGCTGACACTGGTAGCAGCGCGTAGGTGTCAGGACATAGGGGCGAGCAGAAATAGCCTCGTAGCCCGCTTTGATGCGCGACAGCAGCTGAACACTATCAAAGGTCAAGAAAAGTGTCCGGGTCGGTACAAGGTCACTGTTGACCTTCTTCATGACAGTACGGACAGCCATCACGCCCGGCTCAGCGAGGAAAGACTGAATCTCCTCATCAGTCAATCCATCGAGTGATCTAGTATATACAACACCATGAGACGAATTCAAAGTGCAGTGAGCCTCTACCCGGAAAGGGAACGTGTACAGGAGTGTGGCCCGAAGCAGTTTTTGTGCCTGAAAGGCGCTCTCAGTTTCTAGTAACAAGGTACCGTTACGCAACCTGGTACAAAACTTGACCGATCCGGCTATGGCATCTACGCCCTTCTGGATAACGAAAGGGTTGACAGAGGAAAAATCCTTTCCGTCCTCAGATCGAGAAACTACCATGAACTGTGGGGCAGGCGGTAGTACTTTTGTCACTGGTGGCTGGTCAAGTTTCCGTTTGTGGGCAGAAGTCGAGAGAGAAGAAGAAGAGAAATCCATTGCGGAGGAATCCCCCATGATTGCCAGAGTCTCCGATGGCACGCTCCTTCCTTGGGGGGACCCTCTCAGAGGGCACTCCCGCCTTAGGTGAATATTTACACCTCAGGTCACACCTCCCGAGAAACAGATGGAGGGACCAATCGGCATGGTCAGAAGGTATCAGCTCAGGCAATCACCCCTCCCTGGGCCTGGCCTTTACCAGGGGGTACGTGCGTGCCGTACTTGTCTACCCAGGGTGGGGAATTACGCGTTACCCCGTCACCGGCTATGCGTGCGAACGCGTGGGTCGGCCTTCAGGCGCGCACAGGGAGGAAGGAAGAAGAGGAAAAAGAAGAGAGAGAGGGAGAGAGAGGACAGACTGTCTCAAACCCCGAGACGGAGACCGAAGGAGGCAAGGAGAAGGAGGCAAGGAGAAGGAGGCAAGGAGAAGGAGGCAAGGAGAAGGAGGCAAGGAGAAGGAGGCAAGGAGGAGGAGGCAAGGAGAAGGAGGCAAGGAGAAGGAGGCAAGGAGAAGGAGGCAAGGAGAAGGAGGCAAGGAGAAGGAGGCAAGGAGAAGGAGGCAAGGAGAAGGAGGCAAGGAGAAGGAGGCAAGGAGAAGAAGGCAAGGGAAAGAGTAAGGAAGACAGTGAGATGGAGAAGAACAAAGAAAGGAACCAACAATGGAAGGAAGAAACGAGAAGAAGTGAAAAACCAAAATGACACCAAATATAGGTCGTGGAACCGTCCGTCTCAGGACGCAGGTGCTAACTACCCCCTTGAGGGGGAGGGACTCCTTTTAGTCACCTCTTAAAACAGGCAGGAATACCTCGGGCCTATTCTAACCCCCGGACCCGCAGGGGGGCACACACCAAGTTGTGTGCATTGATAGCGAGAAGTCAAATTTGGTTTATGTTAGGCCTGGAGTGCTACAAAGATCGGTGTTCAGACCTTTATTGTTTTTATTACTAATCTGTGTTTATTTATAAATTCTCACATGACAACATCAGCAACATTGACTGGATATGCCAGTTGCTATTATAGCCGACCAACAGGCTACAACAGGGAAGCTGACAAGCTCGCACACTAACACACAAAGAAACACCAACACCGCCCTACACTGTTAATCCAATATACAACCTATCAAGACACTAAAAGTGATGATGAACCTAACTGTTACTGGTATGCTGACACTGACCGAGAAGCTGCAGCCACCGAGAAACACCACTGCACAACATCAAAGGCATCTGCCTGCAAGATACCCACTAGAATCAAAATCTAGCCTTGCGTGACCTGTTGCAGACAGCAAGAAAACTGCTACTGCTCGTAAAATCTGACCCAACTATCACACAGGTTTCTTTCCCTTGGCTCTTGCCTTGGCACTTTTTTCCCTTTTGCCCTTCAAATCGCTACCTTTCGATCAACTTTCGACTCAATATACCTCCAGATGAGCGGATATAATTGGTTAATCATAACCAGACATATGCAAACATCGCAGTACCTACAAGGCCAACACAAAACATCTTTGCATATTGGTTAGTTTTCACTGAGTGAGGCCTCGCAGGATGTGGGTACTGCGATGTTTTCTTACTAAATGAAAGTAAAACACAGGTACTTAATTTTAGCCTCTAAGAGATTCCTAACCATCCTGAATTAAAAACTACTAAACTTTTAGGTGTTCTTACTGACAATAAATTGGCCTGGAAACCACACATTAAAAATATATTTTCTAGACTTTTCAAGCGTTATTTATTTAACTACAAATTTATATCTAAAAACACAGATGATGTGACTTACCGAACGAAAGTGCTGGCAGGTCGATAGACACACAAACAAACACAAACATACACATGAAATTCAAGCTTTCGCAACAAACTGTTGCCTCATCAGGAAAGAGGGAAGGAGAGGGAAAGACTAAAGGATGTGGGTTTTAAGGGAGAGGGTAAGGAGTCATTCCAATCCTGGGAGCGGAAAGACTTACCTTAGGGGGAAAAAGGATGGGTACACACACACACACACACACACACACACACACCGGGATTGGAATGACTCCTTACCCTCTCCCTTAAAACCCATATCCTTTCACCTTTCCCTCTCCTTCCCTCATTCCTGATGAGGCAACAGTTTGTTGTGAAAGCTTGAATTTCATGTGTATGTTTGTGTGTCTATCGACCTGCCAGCACTTTCGTTCGGAAAGTCACATCATCTGTGTTTTTAGATATATTTTTCCCACGTGGAATGTTTCCCTCTATTATATTCATAACTACAAATTTAAAAAGATATGTTCCAAATAACTATGCAAGATCACGAAATTTTGCTTTCTTCCAATGTATCATATCATACGGAATTTTTTCATGGGGTAGCAGTTGTTAAGCAAATGACATTTTATTGTTGCAGAAGAAAGTAATAAGAATAATAACAGATTCTGATAAAAAAGAACATTGTAAACTTCTGTTCATTAAACTGGAATGTGTGATAACAGTAAGCTTATTCATCTATAATGTTTTATTGTATGTTAGAAACAGCGTTTCTAATTTCACACTGAGAACTGATGTTCACAGTTTTGACACTAGAAACAGCACACATGTAGACATACCATACCACACATCATCTAAATCACGAAACTCCTACCTAGGCTTTGGATTAAGGATGTTTAATAGGCCAAGGGTAGATTTTACAGAATTGCCTATAAATATTTTTAAAGCTAAATTGTATAAGCGGGTCGACGGAAGCGTTTGATCCCACCCGTCGGCTTTGACTCGTGACGTAAGGCTGTTGTGGTGTGTGATGTCACCACGGCGCGGAGTTTAGTTTGTGAGAGTGGCGTGTTTGTAGGTGTTGTTTTGATGTGATCGGTGGTGGTCTCCAGTGGTGTATTTGTATGTTAGGTGATGTTTTTGGTTTAGTGTGCGTGTGTGGCGTGTTTATAGGTGGTGTATTGTTGCGGTCGGTGGTTCTCTCTGGTGGTGTGTTTACGGGTAGCGTGTTATGTGGCATATGGGGTTCACTTGTGTGGTAGCACTGCATGTGTGTAGTATCAGTGATGACTGTGCCTTCAGTGGAACATTTTTCAATGAATTAATGATTTTGGTTTTGTTATGTTGACGTTACTGTAGTTTCTTTTCTGTTCATGTGTAAATTTTGGTAAATTTCTTTGCATATGTCTTTGGTAGGTATGGATATGACTGACAAGGTCAACAGTTTTTGGTTGTCTGCGATGATGGGGGACAGTGCGTGATAATAAATTATTATTATTATTATTGTTATTATTTCTTTCTTTCTTTTCTCAGACGTTATGTCTGGTCAAAAATGAAAAGTGACGCGGACCTTCATCAAGCGTGACTTCCTTTTAACTGTGCGGTATATGTTATATTGCATTTAGGAACTTTCGGGTAATTGAACATGTATCAATAATTACGGATTTCTGTAGTTGTATATACAAGTCTGGATGTAGCTGTATTGCATTGATGTACTGGCGGATATTGTGTGGTATGACTCCTGTAGTTGATAGTATAATTGGTATAATGTCAACTTTATCCTGATGCCACATGTCCTTGACTTCCTCAGCCAGTTAGATGTATTTTTCAATTTTTTCTCCGGTTTTCTTTTGTATATTTGTTGTATTGGGTATGGATATTTCAATTAGTTGTGTTAATTTCCTCTTTTAGTGGTGAGTATGATGTCAGGTTTGTTATGTGTTGTTGTTTTGTCTGTTATAATGGTTCTGTTCCAGTATAATTTGTATTCATCATTCTCCAGTACATTTTGTGGTACATACTTGTATGTGGGAACGTGTTGTTTTATAAGTTTATGTTGTAAGGCAAGCTGTTGATGTATTATTTTTGCTACATTGTCATGTCTTCTGGGGTATTCTGTATTTGCTAGTATTTTACATCCGCTTGTGATGTGATCTACTGTTTCTATTTGTTGTTTGCAAAGTCTGCATTTATTTGTTGTGGTATTGGGATCTTTAATAATATGCTTGCTGTAATATCTGGTGTTTATTATTTGATCCTGTATTGCAATCATGAATCCTTCCGTCTCACTGTATATATTGCCTTTTCTTAGCCATGTGTTGGATGTGTCTTGATCGATGTGTGGCTGTGTTAGATGATACGGGTGCTTGCCATGTAGTGTTTTCTTTTTCCAATTTACTTTCTTCGTACCTGTTGATGTTATGTGATCTAAAGGGTTGTAGAAGTGGTTATGAAATTGCAGTGGTGTAGCCGATGTATTTATATGAGTGATCGCTTTGTGTATTTTGCTAGTTTCTGCTCGTTCTAGAAAGAATTTTCTTAAATTGTCTACCTGTCCATAATGTAGGTTTTTTATATCGATAAATCCCCTTCCTCCTTCCTTTCTGCTTAATGTGAATCTTTCAGTTGCTGAATGTATGTGATGTATTCTATATTTGTGGCATTGTGATCGTATAAGTGTATTGAGTGCTTCGAGGTCTGTGTTACTCCATTTCACTACTCCAAATGAGTAGGTCAATATTGGTATAGCATAAGTATTTATAGCTTTTGTCTTGTTTCTTGCTGTCAATTCTGTTTTCAGTATTTTTGTTAGTCTTTGTCTATATTTTCCTTTTAGTTCTTCTTTAATATTTGTATTATCTATTCCTATTTTTTGTCTGTATCCTAGATATTTATAGGCATCTGTTTTTTCCATCGCTTCTATGCAGTCACTGTGGTTATCCAATATGTAATCTTCTTGTTTAGTGTGTTTTCCCTTGACAATGCTATTTTTCTTAAATTTGTCTGTTCCAAAAGCCATATTTATATCATTGCTGAATACTTCTGTTATCTTTAGTAATTGGTTGAGTTGTTGATTTGTTGCTGCCAGTAGTTTTAGATCATCCATGTATAGCAAATGTGTGATTTTGTGTGGTATGTTCCAGTAATATTGTATCCATAATTTGTATTATTTAGCATGTTGGATAGTGGGTTCAGAGCAAGGCAGAACCAGAAAGGACTTAATGAGTCTCCTTGGTATATTCCACGCTTAATCTGTATTGGCTGTGATGTGATATTATTTGAATTTGTTTGGATATTAAGTGTGGTTTTCCAATTTTTCATTACTATGTTTAGGAACTGTATCAATTTAGGATCTACTTTGTATATTTCCAATATTTGTAGTAACCATGAGTGGGGTACACTATCAAAAGCTTTTTGGTAATCAATGTATGCAGAGTGTAGCGACCTTTGTTTAGTTTTAGCTTGATATGTCAACTCTGCATCTATTATCAGTTGCTCTTTACATCCTCGTGCTCCTTTGCAACAGCCTTTTTGTTCTTCATTTATAATTTTGTTCTGTGTTGTATGTGTCATTAATTTCTGTGTAATGACTGAAATTAATATTTTGTATATTGTTGGTAGGCATGTTATGGGGCGATATTTACCTGGGTTTGCTGTGTCTACTTGATCTTTAGGTTTCAGATAAGTTATTCCATGTGCAAGTGTATCAGGGAATGTGTATGGGTCTGCAATGTAACTGTTAAATAATTTAGTTAGATGTGAATGCGTTGAAGTGATCTTCTTTAGCCAGAAATTTGCTATTTTATTTTTTCCAGGGGCTTTCCAATTGTGAGTAGAATTAATTGCTTGGGTGACTTCATGTTGCAAAATTATCACTTCAGGCATTTGTGGTATCATCTTGTATGTGTCTGTTTCTGCTTGTATCCACCGTGCATGCCTGTTATGTCGTACCGGGTTTGACCATATGTTGCTCCAGAAGAGTTCCATGTCTGTTATGTTTGGTGGATTGTCTGTTTTAATGTGTGTGTTATCTATTGTCTGGTAAAATTTCTTTTGGTTTGTGTTGAATGTTTGGTTTTGTTTCCTTCGATTTTCACTTTTTTTGTATCTTCTAAGTCGTTTGGCCAATGCTTGTAATTTCTGCTTCTTTTCATCTAATTGCTCTATCGCTTCTTGTTGTGAGATTTTACCTAACCTTTTTCGTTTTTTTTCCTGACATTTCATTTCTTATAAATTGTGTTAGCTGTCCGATGTCTTTTCTCAGTTTTTCTATTCTGATTTGTAGCCTGTGTTGCCATGCTGGTTTTGTGGGTTTCTTCTGCGTGTTGGTTGGTTCTGATCTCTGCCTAGTGTGTATATTTAGTGTAGTGAGTGCTCCTATATAAACCAGTAGTTGTAACTCTTCCATAGTTGTGTTTTCATTTATTTTGTTGTGTATGATTGTGTTGATAGTTTTTATTGTTGTTTCGACTTGTGGGTTATTTGGTGGTCTATGCAAGAATGGTCTAATGTCTGTATTTGTGTCTTTGTATTCTATATATGTCAGCTGAATCTTTTCTTCTATATCTAACATGTGTGTCACTTTGTGTTCTATTTGTGCTTGTTCTGGTGGCTGTCTTAAGATTTAGTTTTCCTCTGATTGTTTAATTGATGCGTGTTGTCCTTTGTTTGTTTGCTCTGGGATGTTTGAGTCCATTACTGTATTTTCTTCTTCTTCTGATTGCACATTATTTTGTTCCAGTATTTGTTGTACTTGTTGTTTGATGTTTTCTAATTCTGACTGGGGTATCCTGTTATTTTTTATTATTACACGGATCTGATCAGCTAGTCGTCGTTCTGTTAAAAATTTTAATTCTGGGTATCTGATAATAAATGTTGTGTATACTTGTGATCTGTATCCAGTTGTGTTGGTTCCTAGGTTTGTTGCTTGGTAATAACAGAACATGAGGTGTCGATTAACTTCATCTGACCATCTCATCCTCTGTTTTTGTTTTCCTTCTAGGGTGGTTGCAGGAAGCATATCCTGCAAAACACCTCTATTTGGATTTGAATCATTTTCCAGTAGGCTAGCAGTGTCGTTACCATTGTGGGCGGGCATAGGGTTCAAGCGTCATCCCCGACCATGACGGTGCTTGTCCGAGGCTTCTTTAGTTCTGTCCTGAACCAACTATTCACACTAAAAGGGGGGTTAGCCCTATTAGTGGTTTGTTCTTTTTCGTCGCCTTTTACGACTGGCAGAACATACCAGAGGCCTATTCTTTTCCCGGGCCTCCACGGGATTTTTTATTATTATTTCACTGTTAGTTGTCTTTTCAGTGTAAAGAATTACAATAGATAACTTTGGTGCACAAATGAGGTTATATATTCTTATTCTGTTACTGTAAATTAAAAACAAACTTCAGTGAAAAGTAAGAAAAGCAGCAAGCAATAATGAGAGACGTTAAGAACTTTGAATATATACCAGTATATACTGATATAAAACCTCCACAAAGAAAAATTTCATTAAAAAAAATAAAAAAAATCAAATACAAAGATGGAAAGTGCATTTTTAAAACACACACACCTTGCATATAACTGTTTTCCTTGATATCTTGATGCAAAAACAAAATGAGTTCACTTAAAGGTGAGAGATATGATTTTTCTCCAAAGCACTTATTGTCATGTTTATAAAACTGTGCACCATGTCTTTGTAATGATAGGACATCTGCCTTAGACATCACAATGGCAAAGGGTAGCCAAACAGCATCATTCCAACTGGACCATGAAAGGAATTGTGAATCTGTAGGGGGCATATAGTTAATCTCAACATCTTTAAATTCACGGGATTGGTGGAAAATGTGTCTTGTGTACCAGATTTTGTAGAATTTGAAAGCCACATTCTGCTCAACTTGCAATTGTTCCCAAAAAGCATTTTCACGAGTTTCCATAGCAACAGTGCTCCCATTTGCAGTCATTGGAAGTCTCTTCATTAGAAAGGTGATAGTAGCAATGACTAGAAATGCTTGTTTCAATTGGGTTTCTGAAACTGTCATTGTGCTGTACCTGTATTTCAAGAAACCTTCATGCAATTTTATGTGAATCATCTTGTTATGAACCATAGTGGAAGGAGTCTTTAATTCCTTGCACAAAGTCTTGAAATATTATCATTTTCGTAAGATATCACTACTACTTCTCTGACAATTCCAGGTAACATCTTTTGACCACTCCTGCATTCTGGAGCAGCAATTACACCATGACTCTCTTTAATTGTTCTTTCTCCAAGTCCGATGTGCTCTAGGACACCAATAGTAGTTACTCTGACAATACTCAATAAAGGTGGAGCAGATAATAAAAACTTGAAACTGTCCATTACGAGCTGAATTCTACATTTCTGAGTGAGGAGCTCCTTATATCGGAAAATTGGTTGCATTGTTCACAGGGCACTCCAGACAATACAGGGTGCTAATATGCTCTGCTTCTTCACAGATCAAATAACATTAAGGTTTCTCAGAACACAGGTACAGTATAGCAATGACATTTCCAGTAATATGATTGCACCACACATTACTACTCACTGCAATTAACACCTTTATAATAAAGAGACTTCCAACATATAAAAAAGGAGCAGTGTCGCAATGGGAGCTCATGAAATGGTTTGCAGAAAAGGTTGCAAGTCAGGCAGAACGTGGCTTTCAAATACAACAAAATCTGGCACACAGGACCCGTTTCCCAGGCATCACATGAGTTTAAAGATGTTGAGATTAACTGCATGCCTACTGCTAATTCACAATTCCCTTCATGGCTAGCTTGGAATGATGCTGTTTGGGTCCCCTTCTCCAATGCTACATGTCAGGCAGATTCCCATCATTACAAAGACACAGTGAGGAGTTGTATAAACATGACAATAAGTGCTTCGGAAAAAAATTATATCTCTCACATTTAAGTGAACTCATTTTGCTTCTGCATCAAGATGTCGAGGAAAACAGTTATATGCAAAGTGGAAGGGTTTTAAAGTTAGTTTCCTTCTTTATATTTGAATTTGTTTATCAAAATGTTCTTTGTAAAATTTTTATATCTGTACATATTTAAAGTTATTACTGTGTCTCATTACTGCTTACACCATTTCTTATGTTTCATTTAACTTGTCTTTTTAAGTTGCAGTGACAGAATATGGATGTATCACCTCATTTGTGCACCCACATTGTCCCTTAATTCTTTACACAGGAAAGACACTTAACAGAGAAATACAACATACACACTGAGAAAAATGATTCGTAACTGTTTTCAGCTCTAAATTGTTTACAGTTCTGACCTACAGGTCAATTTTTCAAGGAATACACGTTTTTATTATTAATGCCCTGTATTCTTTGCAGATAAGATTGCTGACAGATATATAAACATTTCAGCAAAAAATCATATTGTGATTCAATTGTCTATGTACCCCACAGGACTTTGAAATTCGTCAAATTTGCCCTTTTTTTGTGATGGAGTCATCTTTAAGTGAAGGTAAGAACTACTAATTTCAATGCCAAAAGCTTGTCATTGTTATTTATACTTAATGCTAGCACTAAAGAGTTATAGTGCGTAAGATGAAGTCTGCATTTTTTCCCTCTGTGAAGTTATAATTTTTTAAAAAATCACACATGTAAAGCACATTACGGAGAAAGAGCAATTCTCAATGTTTTTCATAAAAAACCGAGATGTATCCTACTTTTTATGCAATATATCAACTTAATGACTCACACAGTACATGACTAAAATACTTGATGTCTGTAGGTCACCTCATTACTGAATAGCAAGTGTCTGAGAATATGGAAACCGGTTCCTGACTAATGACTGGGTACCCACCCATGAATCTTCAAACCTGAATTTATCAAAAATGGTAAGAGTTAGAACAGTGCTATTTGGCAGTTTTACTACTGACACATGTGGGCATCCATGTTCCAAATATGACTAAATTCTGAAATAGCCACATTTTCACCCCCTGTGAGATTACACGGAATGAACCATACTAGCTACTCGTAGGAATATGAGATCGGGGCGTTACGCATAAAAACATTTCTACATACCAAACAGCTGTTTGTATATGCACGTCATGACTCCTTCTGGGGTATACACAGCAATCTTGTCTTCATCTCGGATTTCATATTTCAGACCTCCTTCAGTCACTATTTTACATTTCACTGACTTTATATGATGCTCAAGTTCGTCGTCAGGAATACTGTCATTTAAGAGTTTCTTATTGTGAACGATTGTACATGTGGCATTTCTGACAAGAGCTGCCTTCGCTGGGAGTCCAACAGCCTGAAACACATTCGATCTCTTAAATTTTGATCACGAAGCGGAATTACGGAACAGTGGTAAACCAACCAAATTAAGAAGTAACAGGCAATTTCAGCTTAGAGGGCACTATTCAAATAAACTGCTGCTTAGTACAAAATTTCCTTACCTCTTCACCGTCAACTAACGCGACTATTGCAGGCATTATTCTGTTGCCACTGTCGTCGGCTATAATATCAACTTTCCCATCCTGAGAAACAAAACGTAAAATAATGTCAAAGTTACATTGATATGATCTTATTAGAAAGTTTCTCACGAATACATTCGAGCTAGAAGAATAATCGTTCATGACTTCACTTCTGGCACATTAGAAGTTCTCAGTGAACAACAAATATGAAAAACATTACCAACCTTACAATACGCCAAGCAGGCTGATGAATTCCCCACGTGAATGCCAAAAACACCAGCCATTTTGCCAGTCTTCGACGACAACAAACTGTACACGATGCGCGAACAACACACTACTGCCGCCAAAATACAAATATTCACGCGTCTTTGTTTTCTTGTGCATAGCGTTCAAAGAAGTATTCTGCTGTCAAAGACGTAATCAAGGATGTTAGAAGGGGAGATATGTCAGTCATAAAAATAAGAAATACGAAAATATTTAGTAATTAGTACGAATTTCATTTTTCCAGATGCCACTAGCGAAATAGCGCATTATTAAAGAAATAAAAATATCAATACTGAATTGTTAATTGAAAACATTTTCATAAAAAAAAATGAAATTGTGATCCATATTATCTTTCGCGTTTCATGGTGTTTTTTCTGTGTAGCTTAAAAATGTGATATTTGTTAATTGCAATGAGCGCAATTTTCCATCAACTCGTTTAGTGTAATTAATTCTGTAAAGGAATGTCTGTCGGTAATAACGCGGATAAGT
Source organism: Schistocerca serialis cubense (assembly GCF_023864345.2). Taxonomy (NCBI): domain Eukaryota; kingdom Metazoa; phylum Arthropoda; class Insecta; order Orthoptera; family Acrididae; genus Schistocerca; species Schistocerca serialis. The sequence goes on from NC_064640.1 coordinate 834,312,843, forward strand.
CAAGGCTGTGCATAAATAAGCCAAAATCGTTTTGCCTATTTCTTTGTTATCATCTGACCAAAATTAAAGAACAAAAGAGTGGGATCATGTAGAAATGTGTAATGAAAGAAGTCGGATATTTCCATATATGACAGACTTAATTAGTATTTGCATTTGTAATGGGTGAATTTTTCCCTGTGAACTGTTGTGATACCTGCGTATTACGAACGCGAGATCATTTTACTTTGCGATCGTCTTTAGTATCCGTAAGATTTGCAGCTCCTGCTGGGTGATAAATTAGTGTTGTAGAAGCTGTTTAAAGTTGTAGCAAACACCGCAGTACCTTGATCTCTGTTGTTAAACACTATTTGTATGTATTTTCGTCAGTGTCATTCCAACCCATCCTATCGTGCTTTAATAATTGAGACATGGATGTAAGAACATACTAGCAGTGCGGGATTGCATGAAACAAATACTGCACTGTATGACCATAACGAATGTACCTGATGCGTTGCTACATTCTCTTTCCACCTTTAAAACTCTGCAGCTAAAGTTAAAAGTGTGTGAATCACATACACAGAAAGCTTATGTGGCACTGGCAACAATAAAATAATTTGGCTTCTACAGAACTTCAGCCTAAATTTGTATTGTCTCATGCATACGTATCTTTCACCTAGACAATGGTACCATATTCTTTAAGGTCTTCCTTTTTTTTCTAGTTGTGTTACAAAAAATGCCGCAACACTCCGGTCACAATTTTCAGTTTTTACGTTTTCTCGCAAGGAGTCAATTTCTTCCTAGGCTATTCGCCTAAATAATTCACTGAAAATACTTCACAACCCACGTTATCGCACTAACTACAGAAACTCAAAACTACTTTAGCACGATGACAACCCAAACACAAATGAACACAATGTTACCCGTTAAACTCAGCACGTCTACATTTACCAGCAGAGGGCACCAGCAAATATAACAACATGGCACCTAGAAAGTAGAAACACAACCAACTCAAAAACTCCACATCGTAGTGACGTCACACACCACAATACCATTACGTCACGGGTCAAAGCAGACGGGTGGAATCGGACGCTTCCGTTGATCCAGCCAGAAGGTATAAACAAAACAAATAAACAAAATTCTTTAGGTTGGCCATTGCCACTGCTTGTTCTGTCATTGCGCATTCAAGAACGTAATTGTTGTTGTTGTGGTCTTCAGTCCTGAGACTGGTTTGATGCAGCTCTCCATGCTACTCTATCCTGTGCAAGCTTCTTCATCTCCCAGTACCTACTGCATCCTACATCCTTCTGAATCTGCTTAGTGTATTCATCTCTTGGTCTCCCTCTACGAATTTTACCCACCACGCTGCCCTCCAATGCTAAATTTGTGATCCCTTGATGCCTCAAAACATGTCCTACCAACCGATCCCTTCTTCTAGTCAAGTTGTGCCACAAATTTCTCTTCTCCCCAATCCTATTCAATACCTCCTCATTAGTTATGTGATCTACCCATCTAATCTTCAGCATTCTTCTGTAGCACCACATTTCGAAAGCTTCTATTCTCTTCTTGTCCAAACTGGTTATCGTCCATGTTTCACTTCCATACATGGCTACACTCCATACAAATACTTTCAGAAACGACTTCCTGACACTTAAATCTATACTCGATGTTAACAAATTTCTCTTCTTCAGAAACGATTTCCTTGCCATTGCCAGTCTACATTTTATATCCTCTCTACTTCGACCATCATCAGTTATTTTACTCCCTAAATAGCAAAACTCTTTTGCTACTTTAACTGTCTCATTTCCTAATCTAATCCTCTCAGCATCACCCGATTTAATTTGACTACATTCCATTATCCTCGTTTTGCTTTTGTTGATGTTCATCTTATATCCTCCTTTCAAGACACTGTCCATTCCGTTCAACTGCTCTTCCAAGTCCTTTGCTGTCTCTGACAGAATTACAATGTCATCGGCGAACCTCAAAGTTTTTACTTCTTCTCCATGAATTTTAAAACCTACTCCAAATTTTTCTTTTGTTTCCTTTACTGCTTGCTCAATATACAGATTGAATAACATTGGGGAGAGGCTACAACCCTGTCTCACTCCTTTCCCAACCACTGCTTCTCTTTCATGCCCCTCGACTCTTATAAGTGCCATCTGGTTTCTGTACAAATTGTAAATAGCCTTTCGCTCCCTGTATTTTACCCCTGCCACCTTCAGAATTTGAAAGAGAGTATTCCAGTTAACGTTGTCAAAAGCTTTCTCTAAGTCTACAAATGCTAGAAACGTAGCTTTGCCTTTTCTTAATCTTTCTTCTAAGATAAGTCGTAAGGTCAGTATTGCCTCACGTGTACCAACATTTCTACGGAATCCAAACTGATCTTCCCCGAGGTCCTCTTCTACCAGTTTACCATTCGTCTGTAAAGAATTCGCGTTAGTATTTTGCAGCTGTGACTTATTAAACTGATAGTTCGGTAATTTTCACATCTGTCAACACCTGCTTTCTTTGAGATTGGAATTATTATATTCTTCTTGAAGTCTGTGGGTATTTCGCCTGTCTCATACATCTTGCTCAGCAGATGGTAGAGTTTTGCCATGACTGGCTCTCCCAAGGCCATCAGTAGTTCTAATGGAATGTTGTCTACTCCCGGGGCCTTGTTTCGACTCAGGTCTTTCAGTGCTCTGTCAAACTCTTCACGCAGTATCTTATCTCCCATTTCATCTTCATCTACATCCTCTTCCATTTCCATAATATTATCCTCAAGTACATCGCCCTTGTATAGACCCTCTATATACTCCTTCCACCTTTCTGCTTTCCCTTCTTTGCTTAGAACTGGGTTTCCATCTGAGCTCTCAATATTCATGCAAGTGGTTCTCTTCTCTCCAAAGGTCTCTTTAATTTTCCTGTAGGCAGTATCTATCTTACCCCTAGTGAGACAAGCCTCTACATCCTTACATTTGTCCTCTAGCCATTCCTGCTTAGCCATTTTGCACTTCCTGTCGATCTCATTTTTGAGACGTTTGTATTCCTTTTTGCCTGCTTCATTTACTGCATTTTTATATTTTCTCCTTTCATCAATTAAATTCAATATTTCTTCTGTTACCCAAGGATTTCTATTAGCCCTCGTCTTTTTACCTACTTGATCCTCTGCTGCCTTCACTACTTCATCCCTCAGAGCTACCCATTCTTCTTCTACTGTATTTCTTTCCCCCATTCCTGTCAATTGTTCCCTTATGCTCTCCCTGAAACTCTCTACAACCTCTGGTTCTTTCAGTTTATCCAGGTCCCATCTCCTTAAATTCCCGCCTTTTTTCAGTTTCTTCAGTTTCAATCTGCAGTTCATAACCAATAGATTGTGGTCAGAATCCACATCTGCCCCTGGAAATGTCTTACAATTTAAAACCTAGTTCCTAAATCTCTGTCTTACCATTATGTAATCTATCTGATACCTTTTAGTATCTCCAGGATTCTTCCAGGTATACAACCTTCTTTCATGATTCTTGAACCAAGTGTTAGCTATGATTAAGTTATGCTCTGTGCAAAATTCTACAAGGCGGCTTCCTCTTTCATTTCTTCCCCCCAATCCATATCCACCTACTATGTTTCCTTCTCTCCCTTTTCCTACTGACGAATTCCAGTCACCCATGACTATTAAATTTTCGTCTCCCTTCACTACCTGAATAATTTCTTTTATCTCGTCATACATTTCATCAATTTCTTCATGATCTGCAGAGCTAGTTGGCATATAAACTTGTACTACTGTAGTAAGCATGGGCTTTGTGTCTATCTTGGCCACAATAATGCGTTCACTATGCTGTTTGTAGTAGCTAACCCGCACTCCTATTTTTTTATTCATTATTAAACCTACTCCTGCATTACCCCTATTTGATTTTGTATTTATAACCCTGTAATCACCTGACCAAAAGTCTTGTTCCTCCTGCCATCGAACTTCACTAATTCCCACTATATCTAACTTTAACCTATCCATTTCCCTTTTTAAATTTTCTAACCTACCTGCCCGATTAAGGGATCTGACATTCCACGCTCCGATCCATAGAATGCCAGTTTTCTTTCTCCTCATAACGACGTCCTCTTGAGTAGTCCCCGCCCGGAGATCCGAATGGGGGACTATTTTACCTCCGGAATATTTTACCCAAGAGGACGCCATCATCATTTAATCATATAGTAAAGCTGCATGTCCTCGGGAAAAATTACGGCTGTAGTTTCCCCTTGCTTTCATCCATTTGCAGTACCAGCACAGCAAGGCCGTTTTGGTTAATTTTACAAGGCCAGATCAGTCAATCATCCAGACTGTTGCCCCTGCAACTACTGAAAAGGCTGCTGCCCCTCTTCAGGAACCACATGTTTGTCTGGCCTCTCAACAGATACCCCTCCGTTGTGGTTGCACCTACGGTACGGCCCTCTGTATCGCTGAGGCACGCAAGCCTCCCCACCAACGGCAAGGTCCGTGGTTCATGGGGGGAGGAGAACGTAATTATGAAATTAATTTCACTGACGAAAGTGCCAATGATAATGTGTGAGGTGGTGATGGTTGGTACAATTTTAATTAAAATCTATAATACAAGCGTAAATTTCCTATCCAATCCTCATAAAAGTATATTTATATATTCTGTGTGTGGTATATTTTGAGTTATTTAGTTTCAATGTCAAGTAGTGAGGGGTACCCTTTACTACTTGAAATTAGTACAGTTACTAAGCACACTTCCTTCCGCATGGAAAGAAACCTGATAGTTTCATTATATTGCACTGATAAATGAAAATGGAAGTGGCACATATACACACTTTCATGTTATTCTATGGAAGTCTCTAGGAGACAACACATTTAAGTTAAGAAAGGTTCCCCTACACCCGGGGTCACCTTGACTGCTGGCTGGTGACAGTCTGGGATAGGAAGGGAAAAGATTAATTGGAGGATGTGAAGTCATACTGCATATTAATGCAAGGGCCTACTAAATTAATTTTCTGGTGGTAAGTCCATTGCTCTATATAGATTAGAATCACAATTCTAGTAAATTTTAGTTTCATTTTGCAGGCCTGTAATTTCCAAAGGGTTCTCATATACTTCTACATCCATACTCCGCAAGCCATCTGACAGTGTATGGCAGAGATCGGTAGCTGTTCATCTCTTACCAAGATGATTGAACATAGAAAATGTGGCAGAAATCAGAGATGTTTAACTTGAAAGGATTGCTTTGTGTTGTTTACATAGAATGATCCACTAATGTCCTTTTTCATTACATTCCTCACAGAATCAAGCAAATACTTCCCGCCTTCCTCCCCTCATCTGATCTAATCCTCTGGAAACTGATTTAGTTGAATGTCAAACATTGCTCACATTGAAGCTACCACTTTGGAAACAGCTGCTGACATTTCAGGTAATGTAATGTAATGCATTAAGTGCTCTAGGTTGCTGTATGTGTACCCATCCATGCAAAAGTAGATACATCCAAAAATAATTTAGTCTTCCTCTGATAACTAAATTATAACTGGGAATTCACACACAATGTTCTACAGAGAACTTTAAAGCGTGGCTAACAAGCTATATCTTTGGCCTGGTTTTTATATATATATATTTTCCAAGTTATTACTTTTGTATGTGCTGGCAGTTTATTGTGACAACAGAAATACCACCCTGTAATTTGTGTATGGTTAGGAAATCGGTGTATTTACACATTGTAATGTGCTGTGATTGGATATCTCACATTGTATCTGAATTTTATTGTAAATGACTAATACATTTTTTAAATGCATGACATGGAGCTATCTATCTTTCATTGCACTACAAGTTTCAGCATTATTTATTCACCAGTTAAATGTCATAGGAATAAAAACAATCTACATGAAGATTACCTACCAGCTGTCCACCTGGATGAATGGCCACTACCAAACTATAGCCAAGAGGAAAGTAGACCACCCTGTGGCACAACATGCAGCTGAACATAACATGCCTGATTTCAATGGCTGCTTCACCAACCAAGCCATCCACCACCAGCTTTTCTAAACTGCACAGATGGGAGTTACCCTTACAACACATTCTGTGATCCTGTAATTATCCCGGACTCAACCTATGGTAACATACTGTCCCCACACCCTCCACCCAACATTTCCCACCCTCTCTGTCCTATTACCTCCTCCCCATTCTCATCGCCTACACTCTTTCTTTGTCATCCTCTGCTAATGCACCTGCCCATCTTTCTCTGCTCCTCTCCTTTTTCATTCCATTTTCCCCACCTCCCTGCTCCACAACCTCCTGACACTGTGCCTGATAGCGTTCTAGTACCTGCACACCTCGCAAGATGACACTCCTTTCTTCCCTAACCTATACACTGCTAGCACTTCCCCTTCCCTCACCCCATTCAAATTACTGCTTCTATCTCACAGTATAGTTGCACTCCAGCCTGTGCTGCCAGAGTTGGCAGTCAGGAAACGATGGAGAGGCTTCGTCCTGCCATAGCCCTAACAGTTCACAACCCCACAACAGACCACAGCAGACCACCCACCCCACTGCCGCCCCACACCAAACCCAGGTTTATTGTGCAGTTCAGCCCCCATTTGACCCCCCCCCCCCCCCCCCCCCGGGGAACATCTTATACCAGACAAGTGTAACCCCCAAATGTTTGCGTTGTGGAGTAATTATGGTTTACGTGTACATGGAGACAGAATTTGACATAGTGTGACTGAGGTGGAATAAGGGGAACCAGCCCTCGATCGCTGAGGCTTCCCACTCGGGAAACAGCGCATTAGACTGCACGGATATCTGGGCGAGCTATGCGTGAGGTGTGCTTGCTTGTAGTAATGAATGGTGTGTGTTTCTCTTTTTCCAATTGACTGTGGCCGAAGACTTATGTGCAAGTGTCTTTTAATTGGGCCTATCTGCAACTTAGCAGGTTATCTGTATGGCAAGTAGTAATCTATCTTTTCTGCTCTGTTAAAAGTACCAAATACATAATGTAAAAAGGAAAAGATGGAAAAGGTTTCACACAAAGATGAAAGTTCCAGGTATTGAAAATGAGAAATTTTTATCAAAACAAAGTTATTTATCAAAATGCAAGTATAGCTACAGGTCTCTGACTGTTAACAAAAATTCAGTCTTTGAAGCAATCAAACTATGTGTGTATCTGAAGTACAAAACATAAAAGGTGCTACTGAAGTAATTTCATTCTTCTATAATACTGTTAAAAAAATACAGATTATTGGCACTACTGATATATCTAATAGATTAATGTGCACATCGCAACAAGCAAAGTTTGATTACTGCACTATGCTTTAAAGAGAACAAAATGTGTGTGCACTATTTATCAAAATATTTAAAGATCTGTTGTATAAATTACGAAACACATGTAACATTACTGTTGACCTAACTTTCAGCTTATAAGTGCACTTGCCAATGACTGAAAAATGCTGTCACTCAGTTCAAACTACATGACACCTCAATGAAACAACATTGATATACCTTCATACAGGTTGGAAATGAGGGTTGATATGCTTTGAACTATCCATTTTCAGCTATTTTAGAAAGTCACCCGGGCATTATAGTGCATCCATGCTAAGTTATTAACTTTATCTTGTATTACAAAATGTTCTTGATCTTCTGCTGACATTGCTAACTTACGCTATTACATAGTGGAGACTACAAGAATCTTTGATGAAATAACATGCTGAACAGTAGACTGTGACTGCCACAACCTTAATTATGGTGACTGCCATGGTTGATACTACTGAGCGTAATGATGGTCATTTGACATGGTGACTACCATTAACCTGAATGTATGATGGGTACTGTTAGGGTATGAGGCTACTTGACACTTTGCCCCTATACAGGGTGTTACAAAAAGGTACAGTCAAACTTTCAGGAAACATTCCTCACACACAAATAAAGAAAAGATTTTATGTGGACATGTGTCCGGAAACGCTTAATTTCCATGTTAGAGCTCATTTTAGTTTCTTCCACCTACGCTCAATGGAGCATGTTATCATGATTTCATACAGGATACTCTACCTGTGCTGCTAGAACATGCGCCTTTACAAGTACAACACAACATGTGGTTCATGCACAATGGAGCTCCTGCACATTTCAGATGAAGTATAAGTACACTTCTCAGCAACAGATTCGGTGACCGATGGATTGGTAGAGGCAGACCAATTACATGGCCTCCATGCTGTCCTGATCTCAACCCTCTTGACATTTATTTATGGGGGCATTTGAAAGCTCTTGTCTACACAACCCTGGTACCAAATGTAGAGACTCTTCGTGCTCGTATTGTGGACGGCTGTGATACAATACGCCATTCTCCAGGGCTGCATCAGTGCATCAGGGATTCCATGCGACGGAGGGTGGATGCATGTATCCATGCTAACGGAGGACATTTTGAACATTTCCTGTAACAAAGTGTTTGAAGTCACGCTGGTACGTTCTGTTGCTGTGTGTTTCCATTCCATGATTAATGTGATTTGAAGAGAAGTAATAAAATGAGCTCTAACATAGAAAGTAAGCGTTTCCGGACACATGTCCACATAACATATTTTCTTTCTTTGTGTGTGAGGAATGTTTCCTGAAAGTTTGGCCGTATCTTTTTGTAATACCCTGTATGTCACCATGATACAGCAAAATTGTAACCAGTTCTCCCATTTTACATACAGTTATAGATAAAAAACGAGCTCCTGGCCAGGCCGTGAATGCCAAAGGGCTGTCCACTGGCCACCGTTTCATCCTGTGCATTGCAGTGTCAAGCAGATGTGTTATTGAGGGACATGTGATCAGCACACTGCTATCTTGGCCTTTTGGCAGATTTTCTGGACAGTGGAGCCACTACTAGTCAGTCAAGTAGCTCGTCAGTTGCAATCACAAGGCTGAGTACATCCCATACCAGTCCTCCACCAAGGAAAAATCCTTGGCAGTATGGAGGACTTGAACCCAGGTCCTCCGTGTGCCAACCATTTATGCTGACCAGTCACTTATGTAGGCAGACAGTTATAGATTAGGCAAAAATGTAATTGTACAAATTGCCCCATACATTGTCATTGGTACACGAAATTATAACAAATTGCCCCAATACACCTCGTGTTTCACAAAACTCACAAATTGTATCGTACGTCATCATTGTGACATGAAATTGTAACAAATTGCACCATATGTTGCCAACTAAGAATATGTATAAATGACATCAGCATAAGTGACAATGTATGAAACAATTTCTTGGCAGTTCGTGTAACAATGACAATGAAAAGGGCTGTCTACTACAGTTTTGTGCAAGAATGTTGATGTATGTGGCTATTTTTGATAATTTTGTGTAAGGGTTGTGATATCTTGCACTTTCGTGCAACAACGTAGATGTATGGGGCAATTTGTTACAATTTTGCAAAGTAGTGCTGATGAATGGACCCATTTTTTTGAATTTTGTTTGGTGTTTGGGATACTATTTAAGATCCAGATCCAATAGCTGATACTCACTGTTGGGTTATAGCCACATGTGTCAACTCCTGCTGTTAGAATACTATTTGAGACCCAGTAGCTGACACTCACTGTCAGGTTATGCCACATACACTACAAGCTTTTGATATTAGAATACAGTTTTGAGATCCAGTAGCTGAGACAAACTGACAGGGCATTATTTTTTTAATTGTTGAGTAAAATCATACATTACAAGTAATGGTAGTTGTACTGATCAGGATAATCGCAATCATCATGTAAACTTACTATCATGACACCAGTAGTATCCAACATGCGTTTCAGCTCATGGTAGACACCTTAATTGGGATAATGGCAGCCGCCAGTGTTAAGAATACTATTTGGGATTCAGTAGCTGACACCCACTCTCTGGTTATATCACATACACACACTGTCACCATTGATTTGGGGTATGGGGGAATTTGTTACAATTTTATGTAACATGGTGATGTATTGTGGCAATCAGCTACAAATGTGCTGTAACATAACGATGCATAGGGCAATTTGTTGCCATTTTGCTGTAACAGGCCTGTGTATGGGGTAGATTTGGAAATTTGTGTCAAGTTCTATGGGACTAAACGGCAGAGGTCATCGGTTCCTAGCCTTGTTGTTGTTGTGGTCTTCAGTCCTGAGACCGGTTTGATGCAGCTCTCCATGCTACTCTATCCTATGCAAGCTTCTTCACCTCCCGATACGTACTGCAGCCTACACCCTTCTGAATCTGCTTAGTGTATTCATCTCTTGGTCTCCCTCTATGATTTTTACCCTCCACACTGCCCTCCTGTACTAAATTGGTGATCCCTTGATGTCTCAGAACATGTCCTGCCAACCGATCCCTTCTTCTTGTCAAGTTGTGCCACAAACTGCTCTTCTCCCCAATTCTATTCAATACCACCTCATTAGTTATGTGATCTACCCATCTAATCTTCAGCATTCTTCTGTAGCACCACATTTCAAAAGCTTCTATTCTCTTCTTGTCCAAACTATTTATCGTCCATGTTTCACTTCCATACATGGCTACACTCCGTACAAATACTTTCAGAAACGACTTCCTGACACTTAAATCTATACTCGATGTTAACAAATTTCTCTTCTTCAGAAACGATTTCCTTGCCATTGCCAGTCTACATATTATATCCTCTCTACTTCGACCATCATCAGTTACTTTGCTCCCCAAATAGCAAAACTCGTTTACTACTTTAAGTGTCTCATTTCCTAATCTAATTCCCTCAGCATCGCCTGACTTAATTCGACTACATTCCATTATCCTCATTTTGCTTTTGTTGATGTTCATCTTATATCCTTTCAAGACACTGTCCATTGCGTTCAACTGCTCTTCCAAGTCCTTTGCTGTCTCTGACAGAACTACAATGTCATCGGTGAACCTTAAAGTATTTATTACTTCTCCATGGATTTTAATACCTACTCCGAATTTTTCTTTTGTTTCCTTTACTGCTTGCTCAATATACAGATTGAATAACATTGGGGAGAGGCTACAACCCTGTCTCACTCCCTTCCCAACCACTGCTTCCCTTTCATGGCCCTCGACTCATAACTGCCATCTGGTTTCTGTACAAATTGTACATAGCCTTTCGCTCCCTGTATTTTACCCCTACCACCTTCAGAATTTGAAAGAGAGTATTCCAGTCAACATTGTCAAAAGCTTTCTCCAAGTCTACAAATGCTACAAACGTAGGTTTGCCTTTCCTCAATCTTCTAAGATAAGTCGTAGGGTCAGTATTGCCTCACGTGTTCCCATATTTCTACGAAATCCAAACTGATCTTCCCCGAGGTCAGCTTCTACCAGTTTTTCCATTCGTCTGTACAGAATTCGTGTTAGTATTTTGCATCCGTGACTTATTAAACTGACAGTTCGGTAATTTTCACATCTGTCAACGCGTGCTTTCTTTGGGATTGGAATTATTATATTCTTCTTGAAGTCTGAGGGTATTTCGCCTGTCTCATACATTTTGCTCAGCAGATGGTAGAGTTTTGTCAGGACTGGCTCTCCCAAGGCTGTCAGTAGTTCTAATGGAATGTTGTCTACTCCCGGGGCCTTGTTTCGACTTAGGTCTTTCAGAGCTCTATCAAATTCTTCACGCAGTATCATATCTCCCATTTCATCTTCATCTACATCCTCTTCCATTTCCTTAATTTTTTTTTGTTTTGTTTTTTTTTGTTTGGGGTTTAAGGGCGCTCAACTACTGAGGTCATTAGCGCCCAGTCACAAGTGTTAGAGCACATAGAATCTAGTAAAACTCAAGGGGGGGGGGGGGGGACCCCAGAAAGTTCTTACAAAGATGCAGATAAAATAAGTGAAGGAGTTAGATGTCTTAGTATAAGACAGTCAAAGCAATGAAATGAAGAACACGAGCAGCTGCTCGAGCGTCATCAGCTAAAATATCCTGTAAAGTAGATGGCAGAGACAGGACAACACGAGACTGACTAAAACGGGGACACGACAATAAAACATGGCACACTGTTAATACATGACCACAAGGGCACTGCGGGCCTGGGTCACCGGAGAGCAGGTAGGCTAAACTGGCAATGCCCAATCCGCAACCTGGTCAGAAGGACCTCTTCTCACCGAGATGGTCGGGAGTAGGTTGTCCAAGCAGTTGGGAACGGTTTTACTACCCGGAGCTTGTTTCCTTGAAGTGATGACCAAGTATCCCACCACAAAGACACAAGCCTCTTACAAACAACCCCACTAATGTCAGATGATGGGACACAATGGGAGGCTGGCCGAGGCAGGAGGACTGCAGCCTTGGCTGCAGTATCAGCAGCCTCATTCCCAGGCACTCCTACATGGCCGGGAACCCACAGAAAGCTGACAGGAGAGCCATCAGCAGCAGAAGAATGGAGGGACTGCTGGATCCGTTGCACCAAGGGATGGACCGGATATGGAGCTCCAAGGCTCTGAAGAGCACTGAGTGAATCAGAGCAGAGTACATACGATGAATGGCAGTGGCGGTGGGCATACTGAACGGCCTGATGGAGAGCAAAAAGCTCGGCCGTAAAGCTGGAACAGTGGTCGAGGAGCCGGTATTTAAAGGTGCCGGCCCCAACGACAAAGGCACAGCCGACACCATCGTCAGTTTTGGAGCCATCAGTGTAAATAAAGGTGTGACTGGCAAGTTGCACACAAAGTTCGACAAACCGTGAGCAATACACTGCAGCCAGAGTACCCTCCTTCGGGAGTGAGCTGAGGTCGAGATAAATGTGAAACAGAGCATGGAGCCACGGTGGTGTCGGGCTCTCACCCTCTCTGAAGGTGGTAGGGAGGGCAAAATCCAATTGTGGAAGCAGGCGACGAAAGTGGACTCCAGGGGGCAGCAGGGAAGACACATACAACCCATACTGACGGTCGAGAGAATTGGCGAAGAAGGACTGATAAGAGGGGTGGTCGGGCATTGACAACAGCCGGCAGGCATACCGACAAAGCAGTACGTCGCGCTGGTAGGTCAATGGTAATTCGGCAGCTTCAGCATAAATACTCTCGATGGGACTAGTGTAGAATGCTCCGGTCGCAAGACGTAACCCCCAAAGGTGGATGGAGTTGAGACAGCATAAGAGGGATGGCCGAGTAGACGAGGCTCCCATAATCCAGCTTTGATCGGACTATGGACCGATACAAGCGAAGCAGGACAGTGCGATCCGCTCCCCAAGATGAACCAATAAGAACTCTAAGGACATTAAGGGAACGTGTACAAAGGGCAGCCAAATAAGAGATGTGCAGAGACCAACAAAGTTTCCTGTCCAGTGTGAGCCCTAGAAACTTAGTTGTGTCCACGAATGGGAGAACAACGGGACCGAGATGTAAGGATGGTGGAAGGAACGCTTTATATTGCCAAAAGTTGATGCAAACCGTCTTCCCTTCAGAGAACCGGAAGCCATTTGCCACACTCCATGAGTATAGGCTGTCTAGACAACGCTGAAGGCAGCGCTCCAGGAGGCATGTTCTCTGGGCACTGCAGTAGATCGCGAAGTCATCGACAAAAAGAGAGCCTGAGACATTAGGTGGAATGCAATTCATAATTGGATTGATCGCTATGCCAAAAAGGGCCACGCTCAAGATGGAGCCCTGAGGCACTCTGTTCTCCTGGAGGAAGACGTCGGACAATACGGAACCCACACGTACCCTAAACTTTCGATCTGTTAAAAAGGAATCAATAAAAAGAGGCAGGCGACCGTGTAGACCCCACCTGTGCATAGTGCGGAGGATACCTCCCCTCCAACAGGTATCATAAGCCTTCTCCAAATCGAAGAACACAGCTACCGTTTGGCGCTTTCGCAAAAAGTTGTTCATGATGAATGTCGACAAGGTCACAAGGTGGTCAACAGCGGAGCGGCGGCGACGAAAGCCGCATTGAACATCGGTAAGTAGCCATCGAGATTCAATAATCCAAACTAACCGAGCGTTAACCATGCGCTCCATCACCTTACAGACACAGCTTGTAAGAGAAATGGGGCGGTAACTAGAAGGAAGGTGTCTATCCTTCCCGGGTTTGGGTATAGGAACAACGACGGCGTCACGCCAATGCATGGGGACTTGACCTTCGGTCCAGACGCGATTGTAGGTACGAAGAAGGAAGCTTTTGCCTGCTGGAGAAAGGTGGGCCAGCATCTGAACGTGAATGGCATCTGGCCCCAGAGCAGAGGACTGGGACAGTGCAAGTGCACGTTCGAGTTCCCGCATAGTAAAGGGGGCATTATAATTTTCCAGATTCAGCGAGTGGAAGGATGGTCGCCGAGCCTCTTCTGCCTCTTTCCTGGGAAGGAAGGCAGGGTGGTAATGGGCGGAGCTTGAAACCTCCGCGAAAAAGCGGCCGAAGGCGTTGGAGACATCCACAGGATCAACAAGGACCTCATTACCTGAAGTCAGGCCAGGTACCGAGGAGTGGGCCTTAATGCCCGACAGCCGGCGCAGGCCACCCCAGACGACAGAAGAGGGAGTAAAACTGTTAAAGGAGCTGGTGAAAGAGGCCCAACAAGCTTTTTTGCTGTCTTTGATGACTCTACGGCATTGCGCTCGGAGTCGTTTGTATCCAATACAATTCGCCAATGTAGGATGGCGGCGAAAGGTGCGTAAAGCACGTCGTCGAGCACGGATAGCATCTTTACAAGCCTCATTCCACCAGGGGACGGGAACGCGACGTGAAGAAGAGGTAGTACGAGGAATGGAATGTTCGGCAGCATGGATGATAACAGCCGTGAGGTATTCGACCTGACTGTCACAACTGAGAAGGTCGTGGTCCAGAAAGGTCGCCAGGGAGGAGTAAAGTCCCCAGTCAGCTTTCGGTATGTTCCAGCTCGAAGGACGTGGGGATGGGGTGTGATGCAGGAGAAGAACAACGCAGGGGAAGTGGTCGCTCGAATAGGTGTCAGAAAGGACATACCACTCGAACCGACGGGCAAGAGTGGTAGAACAAATCGAGAGGTCAAAGTGGGAGTAGGTATGAGTAGAGTCCGAGAGGAAAGTCGGGGCGCCAGTATTGAAGCAGACAAGATTGAGATGGTTGAAGACATCCGCCAAGAGGGAGCCTCTCTGACAGGATGCAGGAGAGCCCCAAAGGGGATGATGGGCATTGAAGTCGCCAAACAATAAAAACGGCGGAGGAAGCTGAACAATCAGGTGCATCATGTCAGCCCGACTAACTGCGGATGACGATGGAGTGTAGACGGTACAAACGGAAAAAGTAAAGGCAGAAAGAGTAATATGGACAGCTATTGCTTGGAATGGGGTGGTCAATGGGATGGAATGGTAATAGACATCGTCCCGAACGAGCAACATGACCCCACTATGAGCTGGAATACCGTCCACAGGGGTGAGGTCAGACCACTCCGAGGTATAGTGGGGAAAAGCAATACGGTCAGTTGGGCGCAACTTGGTTTCCTGGAGACCAAGGACGAGCGGACAGTGCAGGCGGAGGAGCAGTTGTAATTCCTCCCTATTAGATCGAATACCTCTTATGTTCCAATGTAACAAAGCCATCGCTAGTCAGAAAAAAGGGGGAATGAAACGGGTGAAGAGCTGGTCACCTCGACGGCCACGGAGGGCCAGGTTTCGAGGGAACAACGCTACAACCGGCGGGAGGTGGATCCTGTTCCATCGAGTCGTCGCCAGCTGCGGCCGCTTTCCCGGGTTGTGTAGGAGGGGCAGCATCATTCGCCGACGAGAGGCCAGCTAAGCGCCTGGCTGCAGAGCGTCCCGGCGAAACTGATGACGGCCGGGAGCAGCGACTCACGGATGGAGCGTCAGACGAAACGCGCCGGGGTGGAGAGGTGCATAAAGACTTCTTCTTGGAGGCCTTCTGGGAAGTCCGATGACACACGGGGATGGTGGGCTGGACCCGAAGAAGGTCCTCAAGCGCGGGGTCCGTTTTGGAACGCCGGACCTCCGAAGCCGGGGTCCAGAATGTTTCCCCGATGGACGCCTGAGAAGAAGATCGCTCCTCAGGCGGTGGAGGGGGAGGAGGAGGAAGGGTGGCCCCTGGGGCAGAGGGGGGAGGGGCCGCGAGGGAGGAGGATTTGGAAGGGAGGGATTTGGGAGGCGGAGGCATAAACCCCGGATGGGGTGAGGAGGTGGAGGGGGGACAGGATAGGAGTGAGGATTCTGTGGAAGGAGTGGACGCGACTGAGGCAAACGAAGTTGTCAACGTCATGGGATGGAGGCAGTCATACTTCTTCCTGGCCTCAGAATAAGAGAGGCGATCCAAACTTTTTAATTCTTGAATCTTCTTCTCCATCTGATACGCAGGGCAGTCTAAAGATCTAGGCGAGTGGATGCCAGGACAATTGATGCACTGAGGTGTTGGGGTGCATGTATGTTCCTCAAGAAGAGGACATCCACAATCGCCACAAAGGGGCTCAGCCTCACACCGTGACGACATGTGCCCAAAGCGCAAACACCGAAAGCAGCGCATAGGAGGCGGAACGTAAGGTCGCACGTCGCACCGGTAGCACATCACCTTTACCTTCTCCGGGAGAACGTCCCCCTCGAAGGCGAGGATAAAGGCCCCGGTGTCAATGCGACGGTCTTTGGGGCCGCGCTGGACTCGCCGGAAGAAATGCACGCCTCGGCCCTCCAGGTTGGCCCTGAGCTCCTCATCAGATTGCAGCAGGAGGTCCCGATGAAAAATAACCCCCTGCGTCCTATTCAGTGCCAGATGCGGGTCAATGGACACTGGGATGTCCCCTAGTCGGTCGCACGCCTGGAGCGCCGCCGACTGAGTGGCGGAGGTGGTCTTTATAAGAACGGACCCCGAACGCATTTTACTGAGAGCCTCGATTTCCCCGAAGATGTTCTCGATGTGCTGGACAAAGAACATGGGCTTGGAGGTGGCGAACGTCCCCCCATTGGTCCGAGAACAGACTAAATAGCGGGGGAAGTACTTCGCCCCAAGCCGGCGGGCCTGTCCTTCCTCCCAGGGAGTGGCCATGGGGGAAAGGGCAGGAGAACCAGAACCCGAGACAGTACCTTTCTTTTTAAAAGACTCGGCCGCAGAGCAACCTGATACATGTTGACGTTTCATCTGCGAAACGTCCACCCCAATACCACCCACTCTGACCCGGGGCTCTCCCCATGGGCGCCACCCAGCCTCAGCAAGGGCCACCTGGCAGGATGACCGTTGCCGGGAGTCCTGATGCCCCAAGGGGATGGGCATCTACTCCTTGGCCGATGTGGGGAGGGTGCAGCTCAGGTATCGGCAGTACGATCCCTGTGTTGTCAGGGGGCTACAACCTAGAGGGTACATGACGACCCCACCACAACGGGCTGGCTACCGTGCTAGATTTCGGGTGCCATGGAAAGTCCATCATGATCGTAGGTGCAGATGGGGATGCACTATGGGCGTAACTTGTGCAACCCATCAGGCGTTTAGGCCCAATTTGAGGAATAGTGGGTGTGGTTACAACGCCGCTACAATGCTGAGTGCCAAGGTCTTAGTGCACTGAGTACCAGTGAGACACCATGTAAGGCGTCCTTCCCCAAAAGGCTCGTACTTCCGTAGAATTTTGAAAAATGGAGGTCAAACCCCAAGGGGGACCATCACATGAAAGGCCGAAACGGTTGAAACTCCTTTTAGTAGCCTCTTACGACAGGCAGGAATACCTCGGGCCTATCCTTACCCCGGACCCGCAGGGGGATTTCCATAATACTGTCCTCAAGAACATCGCCCTTGTATAGTCCCTCTATATACTCCTTCCACCTTTCTGCTTTCCCTTCTTTGCTTAGAACTGGGTTTCCATCTGAGCCCTTGATATTCATACAAGTGGTTCTCTTTTCTCCAAAGGTCTCTTTAATTTTCCTGTAGGCAGTATCTATCTTACCCCTAGTGAGGTAAGCCTCTACATCCTTACATTTGTCATCTAGCCATGCCTGCTTAGCCATTTTGCACTTCCTGTCAATCTCATTTTTGAGAGGTTTGTATTCCTTTTTTCCTGCTTCATTTACTGCATTTTTATATTTTCTCCTTTCATCAATTAAATTCAGTATTTCTTCTGTCACCCAAGGATTTCTACTAGCCCTCGTCTTTTTACCGACTTGATCCTCTGCTGCCTTCATCACTTCATCCCTCAAAGCTATCCATTCTTCGTCTACTGTATTTCTTTCCCCCATTCTTGTCAATTGTTCCTTTATGCTCTTCCTGAAACTCTCTACAACCTCTGGTTCTTTCAGTTTATCCAGATCCCATCTCCTCAAATTCCCACCTTTTTGCAGTTTCTTCAGTTTTAATCTACAGTTCATAATCAATAGATTGTGGTCAGAGTCCACATCTGCCCCTGGAAATGTCTTACAATTTAAAACCTGTTTCCTAAATCTCTGTCTTACCATTATATAATCTATCTGATATCTTCTAGTATCTCCAGGGTTCTTCCATGTATAAAACCTTCTTTCATGATTCTTGAACCAAGTGTTAGCTATGATTAAGTTATGCTCTGCGCAAAATTCTACCAGGCGGCTTCCTCTTTCATTTCTTAGCCTCAATCCATATTCACCTACTATGTTTCCTTCTCTCCCTTTTCCTACTCTCGAATTCCAATCACCTATGACTATTAAATTTTCATCTTCCTTCACTACCTGAATAATTTCTTTTATCTCATCATACATTTCATAAATTTCTTCGTCATCTGCAGAGCTAGTTGGCATATAGACTTGTACTCCTGTTGTAGGTGTGGGCTTCGTGTCTATCTTGGCCACAATAATGCGTTCACTATGCTGTTTGTAGTAGCTTACCCGAACTCCTATTTTTTTTATTCATTATTAAACCTACTCCTGCATTACCCCTATTTGATTTTTTATTTATAACCCTGTATTCACCTGACCAAAAATCTTGTTCCTCCTGCCATCGAACTTTGCTAATTCCCACTATATCTAACTTTAACCTATCCATTTTCCTTTTTAAATTTTCTAACCTACCTGCCCGATTAAGGGATCTGACATTCCACGCTCCGATCCGTAGAATGCCAGTTTTCTTTCTCCTCATGACGATGTCCTCTTGAGTAGTCCCCGCCCGGGGATCCGAATGGGGGACTATTTTACCTCCGGAATATTTTACCCATGAGGACGCCATCATCATTTAATCATATAGTAAAGCTGCATGTCCTCGGGAAAAATTACGGCTGTAGTTTCCCCTTGCTTTCAGCCATTTGCAGTACCAGCACAGCAAGGCCGTTTTGGTTAATTTTACAAGGCCAGATCAGTCAATCATCCAGACTGTTGCCCCTGCAACTACTGAAAAGGCTGCTGCCCCTCTTCAGGAACCACATGTTTGTCTGGCCTCTCAACAGATACCCCTCCGTTGTGGTTGCACCTACGGTACGGCCCTCTGTATCGCTGAGGCACGCAAGCCTCCCCACCAACGGCAAGGTCCATGGTTCATTGGGGGAGGAGAACGTAATTATGAAATTAATTTCACTGACGAAAGTGCCAATGATAATGTGTGAGGTGGTGATGGTTGGTACAATTTTAATTAAAATCTATAATACAAGCGTAAATTTCCTATCCAATCCTCATAAAAGTATATTTATATATTCTGTGTGTGGTATATTTTGAGTTATTTAGTTTCAATGTCAAGTAGTAAGGGGTACCCTTTACTACTTGAAATTAGTACAGTTACTAAGCACACTTCCTTCCGCATGGAAAGAAACCTGATAGTTTCATTATATTGCACTGATAAATGAAAATGGAAGTGGCACATATACACACTTTCATGTTATTCTATGGAAGTCTCTAGGAGACAACACATTTAAGTTAAGAAAGGTTCCCCTACACCCGGGGTCACCTTGACTGCTGGCTGGTGACAGTCTGGGATAGGAAGGGAAAAGATTAATTGGAGGATGTGAAGTCATACTGCATATTAATGCAAGGGCCTACTAAATTAATTTTCTGGTGGTAAGTCCATTGCTCTATATAGATTAGAATCACAATTCTAGTAAATTTTAGTTTCATTTTGCAGGCCTGTAATTTCCAAAGGGTTCTCATATACATCTACATCTACATCCATACTCCGCAAGCCATCTGACAGTGTATGGCAGAGCTCGGTAGCTGTTCATCTCTTACCAAGATGATTGAACATAGAAAATGTGGCAGAAATCAGAGATGTTTAACTTGAAAGGATTGCTTTGTGTTGTTTACATAGAATGATCCACTAATGTCCTTTTTCATTACATTCCTCACAGAATCAAGCAAATACTTCCCGCCTTCCTCCCCTCATCTGATCTAATCCTCTGGAAACTGATTTAGTTGAATGTCAAACATTGCTCACATTGAAGCTACCACTTTGGAAACAGCTGCTGACATTTCAGGTAATGTAATGTAATGTATTAAGTGCTCTAGGTTGCTGTATGTGTACCCATCCATGCAAAAGTAGATACATCCAAAAATAATTTAGTCTTCCTCTGATAACTAAATTATAACTGGGAATTCACACACAATGTTCTACAGAGAACTTTAAAGCGTGGCTAACAAGCTATATCTTTGGCCTGGTTTTTATATATATATATTTTCCAAGTTCTTATTTTTGTATGTGCTGGCAGTTTATTGTGACAACAGAAATACCACCCTGTAATTTGTGTATGGTTAGGAAATCGGTGTATTTACACATTGTAATGTGCTGTGATTGTATATCTCACATTGTACCTGAATTTTATTGTAAATGACTAATACATTTTTTAAATGCATGACATGGAGCTATCTATCTTTCATTGCACTACAAGTTTCAGCATTATTTACTCACCAGTTAAATGTCATAGGAATAAAAACAATCTACATGAAGATTACCTACCAGCTGTCCACCTGGATGAATGGCCACTACCAAACTATAGCCAAGAGGAAAGTAGACCACCCTATGGCACAACATGCAGCTGAACATAACATGCCTGATTTCAATGGCTGCTTCACCAACCAAGCCATCCACCACCAGCTTTTCTAAACTGCACAGATGGGAGTTACCCTTACAACACATTCTGTGATCCTGTAATTATCCCGGACTCAACCTATGGTAACATACTGTCCCCACACCCTCCACCCAACATTTCCCACCCTCTCTGTCCTATTACCTCCTCCCCATTCTCATCGCCTACACTCTTTCTTTGTCATCCTCTGCTAATGCACCTGCCCATCTTTCTCTGCTCCTCTCCTTTTTCATTCCATTTTCCCCACCTCCCTGCTCCACAACCTCCTGACACTGTGCCTGATAGCGTTCTAGTACCTGCACACCTCGCAAGATGACACTCCTTTCTTCCCTAACCTATACACTGCTAGCACTTCCCCTTCCCTCACCCCATTCAAATTACTGCTTCTATCTCACAGTATAGTTGCACTCCAGCCTGTGCTGCCAGAGTTGGCAGTCAGGAAATGATGGAGAGGCTTCATCCTGCCATAGCCCTAACAGTTCACAACCCCACAACAGACCACAGCAGACCACCCACCCCACTGCCGCCCCACACCAAACCCAGGTTTATTGTGCAGTTCAGCCCCCATTTGACCCCCCCCCCCCAGGGGAACATCTTATACCAGACAAGTGTAACCCCCAAATGTTTGCGTGGTGGAGTAATTATGGTTTACGTGTACATGGAGACAGAATTTGACATAGTGTGACTGAGGTGGAATAAGGGGAACCAGCCCTCAATCGCTGAGACTTCCCACTTGGGAAACAGCGCATTAGACTGCACGGATATCTGGGCGGGCTATGTGTGAGGTGTGCTTGCTTGTAGTAATGAATGGTGTGTGTTTCTCTTTTTCCAATTGACTGTGGCCGAAGACTTATGTGCAAGTGTCTTTTAATTGGTCCTATCTGCAACTTAGCAGGTTATCTGTATGGCAAGTAGTAATCTATCTTTTCTGCTCTGTTAAAAGTACCAAATACATAATGTAAAAAGGAAAAGATGGAAAAGGTTTCACACAAAGATGAAAGTTCCAGGTATTGAAAATGAGATCTTTTTATCAAAACAAAGTTATTTATCAAAATGCAAGTATAGCTACAGGTCTCTGATTGTTAACAAAAATTCAGTCTTTGAAGCAATCAAACTATGTATGTATCTGAAGTACAAAACATAAAAGGTGCTACTGAAGTAATTTCATTCTTCTATAATACTGTTAAAAAAATACAGATTATTGGCACTACTGATATATCTAATAGATTAATGTGCACATCGCAACAAGCAAAGTTTGATTACTGCACTATGCTTTAAAGAGAACAAAATGTGTGTGCACTATTTATCAAAATATTTAAAGATCTGTTGTATAAATTACGAAACACATGTAACATTACTGTTGACCTAACTTTCAGCTTATAAGTGCACTTGCCAATGACTGAAAAATGCTGTCACTCAGTTCAAACTACATGACACCTCAATGAAACAACATTGATATACCTTCATACAGGTTGGAAATGAGGGTTGATATGCTTTGAACTATCCATTTTCAGCTATTTTAGAAAGTCACCCGGGCATTATAGTGCATCCATGCTAAGTTATTAACTTTATCTTGTATTACAAAATGTTCTTGATCTTCTGCTGACATTGCTAACTTATGCTATTACATAGTGGAGACTACAAGAATCTTTGATGAAATAACATGCTGAACAGTAGACTGTGACTGCCACAACCTTAATTATGGTGACTGCCATGGTTGATACTACTGAGCGTAATGATGGTCATTTGACATGGTGACTACCATTAACTTGAATGTATGATGGGTACTGTTAGGGTATGAGGCTACTTGACACTTTGCCCCTATACAGGGTGTTACAAAAAGGTACGGTCAAACTTTCAGGAAACATTCCTCACACACAAATAAAGAAAAGATTTTATGTGGACATGTGTCCGGAAACGCTTAATTTCCATGTTAGAGCTCATTTTAGTTTCTTCCACCTACGCTCAATGGAGCATGTTATCATGATTTCATACAGGATACTCTACCTGTGCTGCTAGAACATGCGCCTTTACAAGTACAACACAACATGTGGTTCATGCACAATGGAGCTCCTGCACATTTCAGATGAAGTATAAGTACGCTTCTCAGCAACAGATTCGGTGACCGATGGATTGGTAGAGGCAGACCAATTACATGGCCTCCATGCTGTCCTGATCTCAACCCTCTTGACATTTATTTATGGGGGCATTTGAAAGCTCTTGTCTACACAACCCCGGTACCAAATGTAGAGACTCTTCGTGCTCGTATTGTGGACGGCTGTGATACAATACGCCATTCTCCAGGGCTGCATCGGTGCATCAGGGATTCCATGCGACGGAGGGTGGATGCATGTATCCATGCTAACGGAGGACATTTTGAACATTTCCTGTAACAAAGTGTTTGAAGTCACGCTGGTACGTTCTGTTGCTGTGTGTTTCCATTCCATGATTAATGTGATTTGAAGAGAAGTAATAAAATGAGCTCTAACATAGAAAGTAAGCGTTTCCAGACACATGTCCACATAACATATTTTCTTTCTTTGTGTGTGAGGAATGTTTCCTGAAAGTTTGGCCGTATCTTTTTGTAATACCCTGTATGTCACCATGATACAGCAAAATTGTAACCAGTTCTCCCATTTTACATACAGTTATAGATAAAAAACGAGCTCCTGGCCAGGCCGTGAATGCCAAAGGGCTGTCCACTGGCCACCGTTTCATCCTGTGCATTGCAGTGTCAAGCAGATGTGTTATTGAGGGACATGTGATCAGCACACTGCTATCTTGGCCTTTTGGCAGATTTTCTGGACAGTGGAGCCACTACTAGTCAGTCAAGTAACTCGTCAGTTGCAATCACAAGGCTGAGTACATCCCATACCAGTCCTCCACGAAGGAAAAATCCTTGGCAGTATGGAGGACTTGAACCCAGGTCCTCCGTGTGCCAACCATTTATGCTGACCAGTCACTTATGTAGGCAGACAGTTATAGATTAGGCAAAAATGTAATTGTACAAATTGCCCCATACATTGTCATTGGTACACGAAATTATAACAAATTGCCCCAATACACCTCGTGTTTCACAAAACTCACAAATTGTATCGTACGTCCGCCGGCCGAAGTGGCCGTGCGGTTAAAGGTGCTGCAGTCTGGAACCGCAAGACCGCTACGGTCGCAGGTTCGAATCCTGCCTCGGGCATGGATGTTTGTGATGTCCTTAGGTTAGTTAGGTTTAACTAGTTCTAAGTTCTAGGGGACTAATGACCTCAGCAGTTGAGTCCCATAGTGCTCAGAGCCATTTGAACCATTTTTGTATCGTACGTCATCATTGTGACATGAAATTGTAACAAATTGCACCATATGTTGCCAACTAAGAATATGTATAAATGACATCAGCATAAGTGACAATGTATGAAACAATTTCTTGGCAGTTCGTGTAACAATGACAATGAAAAGGGCTGTCTACTACAGTTTTGTGCAAGAATGTTGATGTATGTGGCTATTTTTGATAATTTTGTGTAAGGGTTGTGATATCTTGCACTTTCGTGCAACAACGTAGATGTATGGGGCAATTTGTTACAATTTTGCAAAGTAGTGCTGATGAATGGGCCCATTTTTTTGAATTTTGTTTGGTGTTTGGGATACTATTTAAGATCCAGATCCAATAGCTGATACTCACTGTTGGGTTATAGCCACATGTGTCAACTTCTGCTGTTAGAATACTATTTGAGACCCAGTAGCTGACACTCACTGTCAGGTTATGCCACATACACTACAAGCTTTTGATATTAGAATACAGTTTTGAGATCCAGTAGCTGAGACAAACTGACAGGGCATTATTTTTTTAATTGTTGAGTAAAATCATACATTACAAGTAATGGTAGTTGTACTGATCAGGATAATCGCAATCATCATGTAAACTTACTATCATGACACCAGTAGTATCCAACATGCGTTTCAGCTCATGGTAGACACCTTAATTGGGATAATGGCAGCTGCCAGTGTTAAGAATACTATTTGGGATTCAGTAGCTGACACCCACTCTCTGGTTATATCACATACACACACTGTCACCATTGATTTGGGGTATGGGGGAATTTGTTACAATTTTATGTAACATGGTGATGTATTGTGGCAATCAGCTACAAATGTGCTGTAACATAACGATGCATAGGGCAATTTGTTGCCATTTTGCTGTAACAGGCCTGTGTATGGGGTAGATTTGGAAATTTGTGTCAAGTTCTATGGGACTAAACGGCAGAGGTCATCGGTCCCTAGCCTTGTTGTTGTTGTGGTCTTCAGTCCTGAGACCGGTTTGATGCAGCTCTCCATGCTACTCTATCCTATGCAAGCTTCTTCACCTCCCGATACGTACTGCAGCCTACACCCTTCTGAATCTGCTTAGTGTATTCATCTCTTGGTCTCCCTCTATGATTTTTACCCTCCACACTGCCCTCCTGTACTAAATTGGTGATCCCTTGATGTCTCAGAACATGTCCTGCCAACCGATCCCTTCTTCTTGTCAAGTTGTGCCACAAACTGCTCTTCTCCCCAATTCTATTCAATACCACCGCATTAGTTATGTGATCTACCCATCTAATCTTCAGCATTCTTCTGTAGCACCACATTTCAAAAGCTTCCATTCTCTTCTTGTCCAAACTATTTATCGTCCATGTTTCACTTCCATACATGGCTACACTCCATACAAATACTTTCAGAAACGACTTCCTGACACTTAAATCTATACTCGATGTTAACAAATTTCTCTTCTTCAGAAACGCTTTCCTTGCCATTGCCAGTCTAAATATTATATCCTCTCTACTTCGACCATCATCAGTTACTTTGCTCCCCAAATAGCAAAACTCGTTTACTACTTTAAGTGTCTCATTTCCTAATCTAATTCCCTCAGCATCGCCTGACTTAATTCGACTACATTCCATTATCCTCATTTTGCTTTTGTTGATGTTCATCTTATATCCTTTCAAGACACTGTCCATTGCGTTCAACTGCTCTTCCAAGTCCTTTGCTGTCTCTGACAGAACTACAATGTCATCGGTGAACCTTAAAGTATTTATTACTTCTCCATGGATTTTAATACCTACTCCGAATTTTTCTTTTGTTTCCTTTACTGCTTGCTCAATATACAGATTGAATAACATTGGGGAGAGGCTACAACCCTGTCTCACTCCCTTCCCAACCACTGCTTCCCTTTCATGGCCCTCGACTCTTATAAGTTCCATCTGGTTTCTGTACAAATTGTACATAGCCTTTCGCTCCCTGTATTTTACCCCTGCCACCTTCAGAATTTGAAAGAGAGTATTCCAGTCAACATTGTCAAAAGCTTTCTCCAAGTCTACAAATGCTACAAACGTAGGTTTGCCTTTCCTCAATCTTTCTTCTAAGATAAGTCGTAGGGTCAGTATTGCCTCACGTGTTCCCATATTTCTACGAAATCCAAACTGATCTTCCCCGAGGTCAGCTTCTACCAGTTTTTCCATTCGTCTGTACAGAATTCGCGTTAGTATTTTGCATCCGTGACTTATTAAACTGACAGTTCGGTAATTTTCACATCTGTCAACGCGTGCTTTCTTTGGGATTGGAATTATTATATTCTTCTTGAAGTCTGAGGGTATTTCGCCTGTCTCATACATTTTGCTCAGCAGATGGTAGAGTTTTGTCAGGACTGGCTCTCCCAAGGCTGTCAGTAGTTCTAATGGAATGTTGTCTACTCCCGGGGCCTTGTTTCGACTTAGGTCTTTCAGAGCTCTATCAAATTCTTCACGCAGTATCATATCTCCCATTTCATCTTCATCTACATCCTCTTCCATTTCCTTAATTTTTGTTTTGTTTTGTTTTTTTTTTTTGTTTGGGGTTTAAGGGCGCTCAACTACTGAGGTCATTAGCGCCCAGTCACAAGTGTTAGAGCACATAGAATCTAGTAAAACTCAAGGGGGGGGGGGACCCCAGAAAGTTCTTACAAAGATGCAGATAAAATAAGTGAAGGAGTTAGATGTCTTAGTACAAGACAGTCAAAGCAATGAAATGAAGAACACGAGCAGCTGCTCGAGCGTCATCAGCTAAAATATCCTGTAAAGTAGATGGCAGAGACAGGACAACACGAGACTGACTAAAACGGGGACACGACAATAAAACATGGCACACTGTTAATGCATGACCACAAGGGCACTGCGGGGCTGGGTCACCGGAGAGCAGGTAGGCTAAACCGGCAATGCCCAATCCGCAACCTGGTCAGAAGGACCTCTTCTCACCGAGATGGTCGGGAGTAGGTTGTCCAAGCAGTTGGGAACGGTTTTACTGCCCGGAGCTTGTTTCCTTGAAGTGATGACCAAGTATCCCACCACAAAGACACAAGCCTCTTACAAACAACGCCACTAATGTCAGATGACGGGACACAATGGGAGGCTGGCCGAGGCAGGAGGACTGCAGCCTTGGCTGCAGTATCAGCAGCCTCATTCCCAGGCACTCCTACATGGCCGGGAACCCACAGAAAGCTGACAGGAGAGCCATCAGCAGCAGAAGAATGGAGGGACTGCTGGATCCGTTGCACCAAGGGATGGACCGGATATGGAGCTCCAAGGCTCTGAAGAGCACTGAGTGAATCAGAGCAGAGTACATACGATGAATGGCAGTGGCGGTGGGCATACTGAACGGCCTGATGGAGAGCAAAAAGCTCGGCCGTAAAGCTGGAACAGTGGTCGAGGAGCCGGTATTTAAAGGTGCCGGCCCCAACGACAAAGGCACAGCCGACACCATCGTCAGTTTTGGAGCCATCAGTGTAAATAAAGGTGTGACTGGCAAGTCGCGCACAAAGTTCGACAAACCGTGAGCAATACACTGCAGCCAGAGTACCCTCCTTCGGGAGTGAGCTGAGGTCGAGATAAATATGAAACAGAGCATGGAGCCACGGTGGTGTCGGGCTCTCACCCTCTCTGAAGGTGGTAGGGAGGGCAAAATCCAATTGTCGAAGCAGGCGACGAAAGTGGACTCCAGGGGGCAGCAGGGAAGACACATACAACCCATACTGACGGTCGAGAGAATTGGCGAAGAAGGACTGATAAGAGGGGTGGTCGGGCATTGACAACAGCCGGCAGGCATACCGACAAAGCAGTACGTCGCGCTGGTAGGTCAATGGTAATTTGGCAGCTTCAGCATAAATACTCTCA
This sequence comes from Schistocerca serialis cubense, assembly GCF_023864345.2. NCBI lineage: Eukaryota > Metazoa > Arthropoda > Insecta > Orthoptera > Acrididae > Schistocerca > Schistocerca serialis. The sequence continues at coordinate 834,340,887 of NC_064640.1, forward strand.
ATGGGACTAGTGTAGAATGCTCCGGTCGCAAGACGTAACCCCCAAAGGTGGATGGAGTTGAGACAGCATAAGAGGGATGGCCGAGCAGACAAGTAGACGAGGCTCCCATAATCCAGCTTTGATTGGACTATGGACCGATACAAGCGAAGCAGGACAGTGCGATCCGCTCCCCAAGATGAACCAATAAGAACTCTAAGGACATTAAGGGCACGTGTACAAAGGGCAGCCAAATAAGAGATGTGCAGAGACCAACAAAGTTTCCTGTCCAGTGTGAGCCCTAGAAACTTAGTTGTGTCCACGAATGGGAGAACAACGGGACCGAGATGTAAGGATGGTGGAAGGAACGCTTTATATTGCCAAAAGTTGATGCAAACCGTCTTCCCTTCAGAGAACCGGAAGCCATTTGCCACACTCCATGAGTATAGGCTGTCTAGACAACGCTGAAGGCAGCGCTCCAGGAGGCATGTTCTCTGGGCACTGCAGTAGATCGCGAAGTCATCGACAAAAAGAGAGCCTGAGACATTAGGTGGAATGCAATTCATAATTGGATTGATCGCTATGTCAAAAAGGGCCACGCACAAGATGGAGCCCTGAGGCACTCTGTTCTCCTGGAGGAAGACGTCGGACAATACGGAACCCACACGTACCCTAAACTTTCGATCTGTTAAAAAGGAATCAATAAAAAGAGGCAGGCGACCGTGTAGACCCCACCTGTGCATAGTGCGGAGGATACCTCCCCTCCAACAGGTATCATAAGCCTTCTCCAAATCGAAGAACACGGCTACCGTTTGGCGCTTTCGCAAAAAGTTGTTCATGATGAATGTCGACAAGGTCACAAGGTGGTCAACAGCGGAGCGGCGGCGACGAAAGCCGCATTGAACATCGGTAAGTAGCCATCGAGATTCAATAATCCAAACTAACCGAGCGTTAACCATGCGCTCCATCACCTTACAGACACAGCTTGTAAGAGAAATGGGGCGGTAACTAGAAGGAAGGTGTCTATCCTTCCCGGGTTTGGGTATAGGAACAACGACGGCGTCACGCCAATGCATGGGGACTTGACCTTCGGTCCAGACGCGATTGTAGGTACGAAGAAGGAAGCTTTTGCCTGCCGGAGAAAGGTGGGCCAGCATCTGAACGTGAATGGCATCTGGCCCCAGAGCAGAGGACTGGGACAGTGCAAGTGCACGTTCGAGTTCCCGCATAGTAAAGGGGGCATTATAATTTTCCAGATTCAGCGAGTGGAAGGATGGTCGCCGAGCCTCTTCTGCCTCTTTCCTGGGAAGGAAGGCAGGGTGGTAATGGGCGGAGCTTGAAACCTCCGCGAAAAAGCGGCCGAAGGCGTTGGAGACATCCACAGGATCAACAAGGACCTCATTACCTGAAGTCGGGCCAGGTACCGAGGAGTGGGCCTTAATGCCCGACAGCCGGCGCAGGCCACCCCAGACGACAGAAGAGGGAGTAAAACTGTTAAAGGAGCTGGTGAAAGAGGCCCAACAAGCTTTTTTGCTGTCTTTGATGACTCTACGGCATTGCGCTCGGAGTCGTTTGTATCCAATACAATTCGCCAATGTAGGATGGCGGCGAAAGGTGCGTAAAGCACGTCGTCGAGCACGGATAGCATCTTTACAAGCCTCATTCCACCAGGGGACGGGAACGCGACGTGAAGAAGAGGTAGTACGAGGAATGGAACGTTCGGCAGCATGGATGATAACAGCCGTGAGGTATTCGACCTGACTGTCACAACGGAGAAGGTCGTGGTCCAGAAAGGTCGCCAGGGAGGAGTAAAGTCCCCAGTCAGCTTTCGGTATGTTCCAGCTCGAAGGACGTGGGGATGGGGTGTGATGCAGGAGAAGAACGACGCAGGGGAAGTGGTCGCTCGAATAGGTGTCAGAAAGGACATACCACTCGAACCGACGGGCAAGAGTGGTAGAACAAATCGAGAGGTCAAAGTGGGAGTAGGTATGAGTAGAGTCCGAGAGGAAAGTCGGGGCGCCAGTATTGAAGCAGACAAGATTGAGATGGTTGAAGACATCCGCCAAGAGGGAGCCTCTCTGACAGGATGCAGGAGAGCCCCAAAGGGGATGATGGGCATTGAAGTCGCCAAACAATAAAAACGGCAGAGGAAGCTGAACAATCAGGTGCATCATGTCAGCCCGACTAACTGCGGATGACGATGGAGTGTAGACGGTACAAACGGAAAAAGTAAAGGCAGAAAGAGTAATATGGACAGCTATTGCTTGGAGTGTGGTGGTCAATGGGATGGAATGGTAATAGACATCGTCCCGAACGAGCGACATGACCCCACTATGAGCTGGAATACCGTCCACAGGGGTGAGGTCAGACCACTCCGAGGTATAGTGGGGAAAAGCAATACGGTCAGTTGGGCGCAACTTGGTTTCCTGGAGACCAAGGACGAGCGGACAGTGCAGGCGGAGGAGCAGTTGTAATTCCTCCCGATTAGATCGAATACCTCTTATGTTCCAATGTAACAAAGCCATCACTAGTCAGAAAAAAGGGGGAATGAAACGGGTGAAGAGCTGGTCACCTCGACGGCCACGGAGGGCCAGGTTTCGAGGGAACAACGCTACAACCGGCGGGAGGTGGATCCTGTTCCATCGAGTCGTCACCAGCTGCGGCCGCTTTCCCTGGTTGCGTAGGAGGGGCAGGATTTGGAAGGGAGGGATTTGGGAGGCGGAGGCATAAACCCCGGATGGGGTGAGGAGGTGGAGGGGGGACAGGATAGGAGTGAGGATTCTGTGGAAGGAGTGGACGCGACTGAGGCAAACGAAGTTGTCAACGTCATGGGATGGAGGCAGTCATACTTCTTCCTGACCTCAGAATAAGAGAGGCGATCCAAACTTTTTAATTCTTGAATCTTCTTCTCCATCTGATACGCAGGGCAGTCTAAAGATCAAGGCGAGTGGATGCCAGGACAATTGATGCACTGAGGTGTTTGGGTGCATGTATGTTCCTCAAGAAGAGGACATCCACAATCGCCACAAAGGGGCTCAGCCTCACACTGTGACGACATGTGCCCAAAGCGCAAACACCGAAAGCAGCGCATAGGAGGCGGAACGTAAGGTCGCACGTCGCACCGGTAACACATCACCTTTACCTTCTCCGGGAGAACGTCCCCCTCGAAGGCGAGGATAAAGGCCCCGGTGTCGATGCGATGGTCTTTGGGGCCGCCCTGGACTCGCCGGAAGAAATGCACGCCTCGGCCCTCCAGGTTGGCCCTGAGCTCCTCATCAGATTGCAGCAGTAGGTCCCAATGAAAAATAACCCCCTGCGTCCTATTCAGTGCCAGATGCGGATCAATGGACACTGGGATGTCCCCTAGTCGGTCGCATGCCTGGAGCGCCGCCGACTGAGTGGCGGAGGTGGTCTTTATAAGAACGGACCCCGAACGCATTTTACTGAGAGCCTCGATTTCCCCGAAGATGTTCTCGATGTGCTGGACAAAGAACATGGGCTTGGAGGTGGCGAACGTCCCCCCATTGGTCCGAGAACAGACTAAATAGCGGGGGAAGTACTTCGCCCCAAGCCGGCGGGCCTGTCCTTCCTCCCAGGGAGTGGCCAAGGGGGAAAGGGCAGGAGAACCAGAACCCGAGACAGTACCTTTCTTTTTAAAAGACTCAGCCGCAGAGCAACCTGATACATGTTGACGTTTCATCTGCGAAACGTCCACCCCAATACCACCCACTCTGACCCGGGGCTCTCCCCATGGGCGCCACCCAGCCTCAGCAAGGGCCACCTGGCAGGATGACCGTTGCCGGGAGTCCTGATGCCCCAAGGGGATGGGCAGCTACTCCTTGGCCGACGTGGGGAGGGTGCAGCTCAGGTATCGACAGTACGATCCCTGTGTTGTCAGGGGGCTACAACCTAGAGGGTACATGACGACCCCACCACAACGGGCTGGCTACCGTGCTAGATTTCGGGTGCCATGGAAAGTCCATCATGATCGTAGGTGCAGATGGGGACGCACTATGGGCGTAACTTGTGCAACCCATCAGGCGTTTAGGCCCAATTTGAGGAATAGTGGGTGTGGTTACAACGCCGTTACAATGCTGAGTGCCAAGGTCTTAGTGCACTGAGGACCAGTGAGACACCATGTAAGGCGTCCTTCCCCAAAAGGCTCGTACTTCCGTAGAATTTTGAAAAATGGAGGTCAAACCCCAAGGGGGACCATCGCATGAAAGGCCGAAACGGTTGAAACTCCTTTTAGTAGCCTCTTACGACAGGCAGGAATACCTCGGGCCTATTCTTACCCCGGACCCGCAGGGGGATTTCCATAATACTGTCCTCAAGAACATCACCCTTGTATAGTCCCTCTATATACTCCTTCCACCTTTCTGCTTTCCCTTCTTTGCTTAGAACTGGGTTTCCATCTGAGCCCTTGATATTCATACAAGTGGTTCTCTTTTCTCCAAAAGTCTCTTTAATTTTCCTGTAGGCAGTATCTATCTTACCCCTAGTGAGGTAAGCCTCTACATCCTTACATTTGTCATCTAGCCATGCCTGCTTAGCCATTTTGCACTTCCTGTCAATCTCATTTTTGAGACGTTTGTATTCCTTTTTTCCTGCTTCATTTACTGCATTTTTATATTTTCTCCTTTCATCAATTAAATTCAGTATTTCTTCTGTCACCCAAGGATTTCTACTAGCCCTCGTCTTTTTACCGACTTGATCCTCTGCTGCCTTCATCACTTCATCCCTCAAAGCTATCCATTCTTCGTCTACTGTATTTCTTTCCCCCATTCTTGTCAATTGTTCCTTTATGCTCTTCCTGAAACTCTCTACAACCTCTGGTTCTTTCAGTTTATCCAGATCCCATCTCCTCAAATTCCCACCTTTTTGCAGTTTCTTCAGTTTTAATCTACAGTTCATAACCAATAGATTGTGGTCAGAGTCCACATCTGCCCCTGGAAATGTCTTACAATTTAAAACCTGTTTCCTAAATCTCTGTCTTACCATTATATAATCTATCTGATATCTTCTAGTATCTCCAGGGTTCTTCCATGTATAAAACCTTCTTTCATGATTCTTGAACCAAGTGTTAGCTATGATTAAGTTATGCTCTGCGCAAAATTCTACCAGCCGGCTTCCTCTTTCATTTCTTAGCCTAATTCCATATTCACCTACTATGTTTCCTTCTCTCCCTTTTCCTACTCTCGATTTCCAATCACCTATGACTATTAAATTTTCATCTTCCTTCACTACCTGAATAATTTCTTTTATCTCATCATACATTTCATAAATTTCTTCGTCATCTGCAGAGCTAGTTGGCATATAGACTTGTACTACTGTTGTAGGTGTGGGCTTCGTGTCTATCTTGGCCACAATAATGCATTCACTATGCTGTTTGTAGTAGCTTACCCGAACTCCTATTTTTTTATTCATTATTAAACCTACTCCTGCATTACCCCTATTTGATTTTTTATTTATAACCCTGTATTCACCTGACCAAAAATCTTGTTCCTCCTGCCATCGAACTTTGCTAATTCCCACTATATCTAACTTTAACCTATCCATTTCCCTTTTTAAATTTTCTAACCTACCTGCCCGATTAAGGGATCTGACATTCGACGCTCTGATCCATAGAACGCCAGTTTTCTTTCTCCTGATAACGACATCTTCCTGAGTAGTCCCCGCCCGGAGATCCGAATGGGGGACTATTTTACCGCCGGAATATTTTACCCAAGAGGACGCCATCATCATTTATCCATACAGTAGAGCCGCATGCCCTCGGGAAAAATTACGGCCGTAGTTTCCCCTTGCTTTCAGCCGTTCGCAGTACCAGCACAGCAAGGCCGTTTTGGTTAATGTTACAAGGCCAGATCAGTCAATCATCCAGACTGCTGCCCCTGCAACTACTGAAAAGGCTGTTGCCTCTCTTCAGGAACCATATGTTTGTCTGGCTTCTCAACAGGTACCCTTCCGTTGTGGTTGCACCTACGGTACGGCTATCTGTGTCGCTGAGGCACACAAGCGTCCCCACCAACGGCAAGGGAGCCTTACACACTACTTACTCTAACTTATGCTAAGGACAACACATGCACCCATGCCCGAGGGAGGACTCAAACCTGCAATGGAGGGAGCAGTGCAAACCATGGCAAGACGCCCTCTACTGCGCAGCAGTTTAGGGGGTCAATTTGTTACTATTTTACTGTAAAATGGCGACGTATGGTGCAAATTGTCATGTACTCTCCATTGTGCAGTAACATAAGTTAGCATTATCAGCAGAAGGTGCCAAACATTTTGTACTGCAAAATGAAGTTGATACACTAACTTGGAGTGACTATAATATTTGGATGACTCAAGAGTTGTTGAAAGTGGGTAGTCAACAGCTTAACAACCCTCATTTTTTTACCTATATGAATGTCTATTATTACAGTTCAATGTGCTAGTTCATCAAAGTGTCATGTATTTTCCACTGTGAGACAGCAGTTTTCAACAAGTACACACTTTAAGCTATAAGTTAGATCAGCAACAGTGACAGTGTGTTTTGTAATATTATGGAACAAACCCTAATATTTTTTGGTAAATAATATAGACAATTTTTAGTGTTTTTAAAGTGTGGTACAACAATCGATTTAGACTCATTGCCAAGCACAGTTTTGCCTATAACTTATGTCAGTAGTCCAAATAAGTGAACCATGTGATTTTTTAAAATGTTATAGAACAATTAAAGTATGACAGTACTGACATGTATGTTTGGTAAGTGAAACCTTTACATATTTTGATAAATAAAACAGACGATTTTATTTTGATCCAAAGACTGAATTTTCGACCATGCTCAGTGACCTGCACTTATACTTGCATATTATGATATACAGTCCATGTGTGTTTTGTACAAAAAATCTTTACATATTTTCATAAGTCATTTTATTTTGGTGCAATAATCGAATTTTTGTGGTATCGAAATTTCCGCTCTGTATGGAACCTTATCCAGTTTTCATAGTTATACTTGTGTGTTGCAGTTTAAGCTATACAACGCATTAAAGAGCTCATTAAACTGTGCCATTTTTGATACAGTATGGTATGTTCAAGGGTCAGAAAACATAATGGTGGCTAAACATGCTACCAAAGATAGATCCCAGATCAAAAGTAATTGAAAAGCTAAAGTAATTGAAAAAGCTATAGCAGCCAGGTAATAACATTAATTATATTTTTCTTGGTGCATTATTTTCTTTTCTCCTAAACTGATGCTTGCTCAGTTTATACTTGCAACACAGCCTCAATTAGGTGTAGGATGAAGCGTCAACGGCTACTGCAGCATTTTACTTTCAGCCACATGTGTTTTGTACTATTATCGAAAAATTTAGACATTGAAATAGCATTGCAAACTTAATTTTAGAGCCAACAGTCGTGTTTTATGCGTCAGGTCCAAGTTACACAGTAACTGCACTCTTGCAGTAGCTGACACATTATAATAGCTAGCACGTGTTTTGTAGACTAATAATATAGACAATTTAGACTTGGAAATAGCACTGTGACACTTAATTTGAGAGACCATAATCATTTTTTAAGTGTCAAGTGTAAGTTGTACAATAACTGCACTCTTTCAGTAACTGACACATCATTTTAACTAACACGTGTTTATAGATCAACAATACAGATGATATAAACGTGGAAACAATATTGACATTATCACTGTTTGTGCTTAGAAATTATTGATAAATACTACAAGACATGGAAGTACTGCAAGTTACACACTTTATGTATTTTTGACAGAAATTTTGGATATGGAAATAACATTATCATAAACATTATGTTGCTAATGAAGCTTATGTATTTTTGAGATATATTTTAGACTTGAAATTAACATTATGACCTTTGATAGGCATATTATTTTAGCTAACATGTGCTTTGTACAGCTACAGAATAATAATACTGACAATTTAGATTGGTTGTTTGATTTGGTGAGAAGGGACTAAAGAACGAGGTCATCAGTCCCATCAAATTAGGGAAGAATGGGGAAGGAAGTTGGCTGTGCCCTTTCAAAGGAACAATTCCGGCATTTTCCTGAAGCGATTTAGGGAAATCATGAAGAACCTATATCAGTATGGCCTTAAACAGGTTTGAACCATCGTCCTCCCGAATGTGAATCCAGTGTGCTAACCACTGCGCTACCTCATTTGGTGACAATTTAGATGTGTAAATATTTAATTTGGGGGTCCATTGTGCACTACACCAAGTGAGGTGCAGTGATCGAAATATGGTCTTTGAGAAGTGTAGGTTAATCTGCAAGTTTGATCAGTGGTAGTGTCAGAAGCATTTTGATATATTATAAATATATTTTAGATGTGAGAATATTTAACTTAGCATTCAGTATACCCTGCACCAAGAGTAGTATAAAGATCGAACTATGCTCACTGACCACTGTGAGGTACAGGGAATAAAGATAAGGACTAGCTATTTCGTTACAATGGTTGGTAAAATACTAGGATATCATTGGCTGTTCCATTTTAATATCCAGTATAATACTGGGCAGTGGTTGGAGGAGAAGGATAGGGATTGGAGGGGGGAGGGAGCTGGACATGGCTTAGGAAGAGGACGTGGCTTACCATTTTCTTGGACCGTGATGTAACATACAAAGAAAAATGTTGTCCCAGAAATTGCTTTGCTCTACAATTTAAGACCACCAATAACATTTAGGTAGAATACCATTACCGAGACTCTAATCTATCATTTGAGAAACAATCCTGATAGGTTAGAGATAAGGAGACATTCGTAACGATTCGTTAAATACCAGAAACATGGGTAATAGAGGAAAAATTAAAATTTTTAAAAATACTATCACCTAATACTGAACAAGGGCCTCCCAGGCATTGGCATAAGTTTTGGTGAGATTGGTCATCTTCCATTGTAACTAAGTACGCATGAACTAGTTTCGAGTTTTCCTGCCCCTGCCAAAATTTTATCCACAGTTGCTAATTTGGTCTATAGGATTATTTTGAACTTCCTACCAAGAGGGTGTGAGATGCCTCTTTACATACAGCAGTTGCCTTGTTCGGAATCCCTGTCCTTGTCAAAATTTGCATTCCCACTATGGGGAGCAGGAATGTGGATGCAATGACCTACTTCCACTTTTGATGTCCCTAGCACTATTAGCTCAATACAGTGTCAGTGTTCAACAATCGCTGTCTTGTATTAGAGAATTTCACCTGTCAATTTTGTAGGAAGGTAGTGAGACCTGGACAACTTAGTCTGGAAACGAATGTTTTGTTGATAAACTACAAAAATATGTACGGAGTCAGTCACATTGATGAAAGACCAATATTTCGAATAGAAATCATTTACTCATAAATGCTATGATCTTTATCATATGTTAGTAATTTGAAAATTCTTACTTGTAGTGATACTTCGTGATGAGTGTGTCTCACCCATCTCTGGTTTGAGAATATTTTTTTACACAAGTGATTCATGATTTGGTGCCCCACCTCACTTCCCCTTTTCTCTCATCCTCATGTGACCATGTTAGTTTTCGTTACTAACCCGTTCTCTGCTGAGGACGTGTATACACATCCTGCTATGCCGATCTCGAGGTGCTGTGGACGTGTATAAGCTCGCCGTTTGGGCTTTCCTATTGCGCTGTGGACTTCTCCGTCCTGACCTGTTGAGTTCCCGCTGCTGTGGACGAGTTATTTACACGTCTTGCTGAATAAAAATGTTTGGTGTATTTATTATACAACGTATGTGCCTTAGTGCGTGTTATCATTCGCAAAAAACGTCGTTTCGATATCTTGTATCGTTTATGAGGTATGACTATTGTTATGACCACGTGATTCCCGATGTGCAAGGATGTGAATGAGTTCATTGCGCCCGACCGTCCGTCGGATATAAAACCCAATAAATGGTGAACGAAATGAGATATTGTTCTCCTCTCAATTTTAAATAAAATTTCGATATCCTACATACATTTCATTCTCAGCAATTTTAGGGCTAAAATTAACCACATACAACGTTGACGCAATGCACTTTTACCTCTGCAGACTCTTCAAAACTTTGTGCAATGTTTTACTTAATTTGACGTCGCGCAGTAAGTATGATGGATAGCGAAAAGAAATTCAGATCCTTATTGAGTGAAGATATCCGACTATAAGATGTGCAAACATCAAACATACTTGAAGACAGTAATTATAGTGACTGAATATGGCGCCTTGCTAGGTCGTAGCAAATGACGTAACTGAAGGCTGTGCTAAACTGTCGTCTCTGCAAATGAGAGCGTATGTAGTCAGTGTACCGTCGCTAGCAAAGTCAGCTGTACAACTGGGGCGAGTGCTAAGGAGTCTCTCTAGACTAGACCTGCCGTGTGGCAGCGCTAGGTCTTCAATCACTGATAGTGGCGACGCGCGAGTCCGACGTATACTAACGGACCGCGGCCGATTTAAAGGCTACCACCTAGCAACTGTGGCGTCTGGCGGTGACACCAGAGTAACTATTTCGTATCGGCCAGAACGCTACCTCTCAGCACTGGCATTCCAACATTTAGTGAGTAGTAGAGCCATAAAAAAAGCCACCCTCGCCATATAATGGAGAGAGCATGTCTGCAACATCAAAAGGACTAATTGTGATATTTTGTGTATAGAAATATTTGGTTGTGACGCCTCTGATGCCCCTTCCACATTGGCACCTCTCTCATGATGGTGCCCCAAGTGGTGATTTGTGTTGTTTGGACTTTAAACAGGGTGGGCCCAGGCTCACTTATAATTTTCTTGGCCCACCTTCTGATGTACACAAAAAAGATGGTCAAATTTCAGAATAAAAGACTAAAGCTAAAATTAAAATAAACTGTATATACTTATAGGCATCAGGTAAAGCACTCCATCAATTTGTCAAACAGATTTGTATTGTCCCGTATTATAGCTGTAAACCGAAACAAATATATTTGAAGTGAATTTTATGAAAAAAGCTAACGTCAACCTATATATTGATGCCTACATGCTGAGCTACAAGTGAACAAACCAGTCGATCGATCTATCGAACCAACAGTTCTTCCCCAGTTTTTGTTTTCTATTGGCACGTAAGTTTTATAGTTTGCATTAATGGTGAACAATATAATCATATTTAGTATCATCATGGTGTGTGATTTGTTTATTGTAGTGAATTGTATGTGATCATAGTAACATGACAGAACAGCTTAGCATATCAGTTTTCTTGAGTCGCCAAAGAAAAGTTACTAAACCAAATTAGGACATTACAATCTCTTTGTCTGTAACTGAAGAGTTTAAATTTCCCGATCCAGGAAATGAAGTATATAAAAACCTTTTTATGATCATGAAACAGTAGCAGAAGAATTAAAACAGTTGTAAAATGAAAATCTGAATGAAAATAAAATTAACGATTTATTTTCTATTCCTAGCAATAGCCCAAGCATCTGCTTGAGTTTGTGATACATCCACAAAACCTACTGATGAATCAAAACAACCTCTATTATGGCATTTTCCTTTTCACTTGTACTGAGACAAATGAAAATTCCAGCCAGGTTGGTACGAAATTCGCCCATGGCTGGAATATAGTATCATACGTGATGCTGCATTTTGTTGTATGTATCGATTATTGCATGCCCAAACTGAAGACAGAAAAACAGAATTGGTTAGTTTTATGAGTGAGTGTTTCAGTAATTGCAAAAGAGCAACTGGGTCTAATTCTCCCTATAAGTAGCATGAGAACGCCTGCGCAGCCACTGACCGAGCGCGGTGTCGCATTCCCCGGACTGCGCGCATCAGCATGTCTCCACCATGACACGAGCGGTGGGGTTGAGCTATCGGAAAATGTATTGAGAGAACCAACAATAAAGAGGAAGATAGCTAATAACAGCCACATTCTTCTACCCAGCCACGCCTTACAACACCAACCACGACACTCGCTCTGGTCATCCTATTACAAAATGAAATTCTTAGCACCATAATCATGATCGTGCTAGAACATATCCCAGATGAAGCAAAACAAGCCCAGTATTCTGCCCTAATTGTTGATGAGTCAAAAGACTGTTCAAAAACTGAGTAACTATCAACTGTAATTGAATAATGTTTGCCAGCCACGGTGGCTGAGCGGTTCTAGGTGCTTCAGTGCAGAACCGCGCAACTGCTACGGTCGCAGGTTCGAATCCTGCCTCGGGCATGGATGTGTGTGATGTCCTTAGGTTAGTCAGGTGTAAGGAGTTCTAAGTTCTAGGGGACTTATGACCTCAGATGTTAAGTCCCATAGCGCTCAGAGCCATTTGAACCATTTTTGAATACTATTTACATGGTAACACGCTCGAAGGTATCTAGGCTTTGAACCATCAAAATAACTACACGCGTCTCCTTTGATAGTCTGCATATAAAAAAAAGTAGCACACTTGAAGATAATTTAAATTACTGTGTTGCACAAACTACAGTTCTGAGTGGATCTTGTGTAGTTGTTCAAGCTCTTTTAAGCAGGGAAGTCACACAAGCCATATATACATGCTGTATGAACCATAAGTTGAATTTCATCATAGTAGCAACATGAGGAGGGGTCAAGACACAGCAGATTTTTTTTTGTATGACACTGCAGGAACGTTTATGAGTAGGGGAGCAGTGCAGAAAATGTTTATTGATGCACAAGAAAACTGAAGAGGGGAGAAATGAAATTAAAAAGTTTGTGACACTAGATGGACTTGTTACTATGGCTTATGTTTGGCTACGAATAAGACAGTTGAAGGTACCATTGTAACCCTAATATACATTCTGGCAGAAAATTCAGAACGAGATTTAGAAGCATTAGGGTTTTGTGCAAAGTTCAATTTTTATTTTCTTTTTCTTTTATGTCTGTTCTCAAGTTTGCTAGAAAAGTGCATCAGTTTATGATTTCCTTCAGGGCAAAGATTGTGATATTGTTGCTGCAATCAACTTAGTAGAAGCTACAAGTGATCATTTCAACCAAATGCATAGATCAGGCTTAGGTTTCACTTGTGAATGGAAAGAGAGTGTAGATATGGCAACAAAACTAGGTGCTGATATTCCCAAACACTCTGCTTTTATTGGTAGAATTCGAAAGCTGCCAAAACATCGTGATTAATAGGTTTGTGATTTGCTGAATAAAGACAGTCTGGAACCTGTATAACCAACTGGTTTCAAATATTTAGTATATGATAAAGTTTTATATATAATAGACAATGAACTTGAGAGATATTTTATCTCAAACTCCAGAATAATTAAATAAATCACTTGGAAATTAGTTGACAACATACTCAGGCAAGATGGCGTCTAGTGTGGGTGTTCATAGTGATCAAGCAAAACAAGTTACAGTTTTGTCGTAAAAAATGCAAATTGTGGGAAGTGTGACAGTGAAATAGTGAAATATTGAGATCCTTTTGTAGCAGTAATGGTACAGGTACGAATGTTATGATGTTACATAGCAGCACATTAAAAGTGTTTCAGTTGAAGTGAATCTGTATTATTTCTCTTTCCCATGTACTTGACATTAATGCTGCCAAGATTGATAGTTAGTTCCGTGTTATAACGTTTTAAGTAGGGAAAGTTTAATTATAACCACCCGGTACGTCAACAATACATGGTGTAGCCGGTATGCTCCCTAACCTGTGTCCTTTATTGCACAAAACTCGTTATTTAACGTATGGTATAGCCACGTATCTGCGGTAAGAAAACGTTGCGGCATTTTTCCTAAAACTGCTACAGTGAAAAACGCCCATATAGCCTTACCCTTAGCCTTAAGCTAAACAGCAGTCAGTTTAAAAACAATGAAGAGAAAAGAACCTCAAAGGAAAGAAATCAGCCCTCCACAATCGAGTGCCTTGTTTCGACTCTCTCATTACCGGTATTTTCTCACAGAGAAGATGGTATTCTTCGCTTCTAAACTGAAACGTCTATTAATTGAACTCGTCCCCCCTTACATTCATACTTAGGTAAATTTCTACGGACGCCCATGCATCGATGAAACTCTTCCTTTAAATACCAGTCTTGCATCTTTCTTCCCAAGGCTCGAGTTTATATGGTCGTTAACCCTTAAGTCAGTACTAACAGATACTCATATACAGGATGGTCCATTGATCGTGACCGGGCCAAATATCTCACGAAATAAGCGTCAAACGAAGAAAACTACAAAGAACGAAACTTGTCTAGCTTGAAGGGGAAAACCAGATGGCACTATGGTTGGCCCACTAGATGGCGCTGCCATAGGTCAAAAGGATCGCAACTGCGTTTTTTAAAATAGGAACACTTCAAACTGTCGGTGCTTTGAACCTTCCCTTTGAGTACAATAGTAGATTCCGTTGCATTGAATGGAAAAGGCACAATGCCAAGTTCTGTCCTGAAGAGTAACTCTTCTAACAGTCTGTGCTTTGAACCTTTTCCGTGAGTTCAGAATTAGATTCTGATAAACTTCTGCAGCATTTCTGTATCAATTGGACCTTCACATTGACGATGAAACACACAAACTGCATCCATATTGAATACAAAAGGGACAATGCCAACTTTTGTCCAGGGGGAGTAACGCTTTAAACAGTGTGTGCTTTGAATCTTATCTGGGAGTTTGGTAGTAGATTCCGATATACCACTGTAAGGTTTACAGTAGTCCTTAGATCGTCATATTGACGATGAAACACATAAATTGCATCGGGATTGAATACAAAAGGCCCAATGCTGGCTTCTGTCAATGGGGAGGAACGCTTCAAACAGTTCATGATTAGAACATTTATTGGGAGTCCAGTAGTATATTCCGATACACCACTGCAGGCTTACTGTAACCCTTGGACCTTCACATTGACGATGAAACACAGAAATTATATCAGGATTGAATATCAAAGGCACAATGCCATCTTCCGTCCAGAGTGAGTAACCCTTCAAACGATCTGTGGTTTGAACCTTTCCTGAGAATCCAGTATCAGATTTTGACACACCTCTGCAGATTTTCTGTAACCCTTGGACCTTCACATTGACGATGAAACACAGAAATTGCATTAGGATTGAATACAAAAGGCACAATACACACCTGTGTCAAGGGGGAGTAACCCTTCAAACACTCTGTGTTAAAATCTTTACTGGGATATCAGTATTATATTTTGATTAACCACGACATGTTTACAGCAATGATTGGGCCTTCTCATTGACGATGTAACAAAGAAATTGCACCGCGATTGAATGAAAAAGGCACACCAAGCCAACTTCTGTCCAGGGGGAGTAACACTTCAAACTGTCGGTGCTTTGAACCTTCCCTTTGAGTACAATAGTAGATTCTGTTGCACCACTGCAGCTTTACTGTTACCCTTAAGCCTTCACATTGACAATGAAACACACCAACTGCATGTGGATTGAATACAAAATACACAATGCCAACTTTTGTGCAGGGGGAGTAACGCTTCAAACAGGCTGTGCTTTGAACCTTTTCTGGGAGTCCAGTATTAGATTCCGATGCACCACTGCAGAATTACTGTAACCCTTCAAACTTCATATAGACGACAAACACAGAAATTGTATCGTGATTGAAAACAAAAGCCACAATGTCGAGTTCTGTCCAGGGGGAGTAACGCCTCAAACTGTTTGTGATTAGAACCTTTCATTGGAATCCAGTAGTAGATTCCGACGCACCACTGCATGTCTACCGAAACCCTTGGACCTTCACATTGAGGATAAATCAAGGAGATTGCATCGTGATTGTATACGAAAAGCACAATGCCGACTTCTGTCCACGGGGAGAGACGCTTCATACACTCTGAGCTTTGAACCTTTCCTGGGAGCCCAGTATTAGACTCTGATACACTTCTGCAGTATTTCTGTACCGATTGGACCTTCACATTGACGATGAAGCACGGAAATTGCATCTCTAGTGAATACAAAATGCCGACTTCTGACCTGGAGGAGTAACGCTTCAAACAGTGTGTAATTTGAAACTTTCCTGGGAGTCCAGTATTAGATTCCGATGCACCACTGCAGGGTAACTGTGTACCTTCTACATTCATAGTGACAATTAAACACACAAATTCCATCTGGATTGAATAAAAAATATCACAAAGCCGACTTATATCCGGTGGGTGTAACGCATCAATCAGCCGGTGCTTTTTCCTGGGTGTACAATAGTGGATTCCGAGGCACAACGGCAGCTTTACTGTTACCCCAGGACCTTCACATTGATGATGAAACACACAAATTGCATCCAGATTGAATACAAAAGGGGCAATGCCCACTTCTGTCTAGTGGTAGTAACGCTTTAAACAGTCTCTGCATTGAACTTTTTCTGGGAGTCCAGTAGTAGATTCTGATATACCACTGCAGGTTTACTGTAGTCTTTGGACTTTTGTCCAGGGGGAGTAACGCATCAAACTGTCTGTGTTTGAACCTTTCCTGGGAGTCCAGTAGTAGACTCCGATGCACCACTGTAGTTTACTGTAACCCTTGGACCTTCGTATTGACGATAAATCACAGACATTTCATCGGGATTGAATACAAAAGGCACAATGCCGACTTCCGTCCAGAGTGAGTAACGCTTCAAACAATCTGTGGTTTTAACCTTTCCTGGGAGTGCAGTATTAGATTCCGATGCACCATTGCAACATCAATGTAACCCTTGGACCTTCACATAGTCGATCAAACACAGAAATTGCATCGGGATTGAATACAAAAGGCACAATGATGACTTCTGTCCAGGGGAAGTAACGCATCAAACTGCTTGTGCTTTGAAGCTTTCCTGGGAGTCCAGAAGTAGATTCCGACGCACCATTGCACGTTTACAGTAACCCTTATACCTTCGTATTGACGATAAATCACAGAGATTGCATCGTGATTGTATACAAAAGGCACAATGCCGACTTCCGTCCAGAGTGAGTAACCATTGAAACAATCTGTGGTTTGAACCTTTCCTGGGCGTCCAGTATTAGATTGCGATGCACCATTGCAGCATTAATGTAACCGTTGGACCTTCACATTGACGATGAAAAACAGAAACTCCATCGGGATTGGATACAAAATGCACAATGACGACTTGGGTCCAGGAAGAGTAACGTTTCATATAGTTTGTGATATGACAGTTTCCTGGGAGACCAGTATTAGATTCCGTTGCACCACTGCAGGTTCACTGTGTACCTTCGACCTTTACATTGACGATGAAACACACAAACTGCATCCGGATTGAATACAAGTGGCACAATGCCAACTTTTGTCCAGGGGGAGTAACGCTTCAAACAGTTTGTGCATTGAGCGTTACCTAGGAGTCCAGTAGTAGATTTCGATGCACCACTACATGTTTACAGTAATCCTTGTAACTTCACATTGACGATGAAACACAGAATTTGCATCTGGATTAAATACAAAAGTCAAAATGTCGATTTCTCTCCAGGTGGAGTAACTTTTCAAACTGTCTGTGCGTGGAACACTTATTGGGAATCCAGTAGTATATTCTTATGCACCACTGCAGACTTACTGTAGCCCTTGGACCTTCACACTGACGATGTAACACAGAAATTGTTTCGGATTTGAATGCAAAAAGCACAATGCCAACTTCTGTCCAGAGGGAGTAACTCTTCAAATAGTCTGTGCTTTGAGACTTTCCTGGGAGTCCAGTATTAGATTCCGATGGATCACTGCACGTTTATTGTAACCCTTCGACCTTCATGAAGACGATGAAACACAGAAATTACTTCGGAATTGAAAACAAGATATCACTATTCCTACTTCTGTCCAGGGGGGTTACGCGTCAACCATTCTTTGCTTTGAACCTCTCCTGTAAGTGAGTACAAAAGTAGATTCCGATGCACCACTGCAGCTTTACTCTTACCCTTGGAAGTTCACTTTGACTATGAAACACGCCAATTACATGCAGATTGAATACAAAATACACAATTCCAACTCTTGTCCAGGGAGAGCAATGCTTCGAACTGTATGTGCTTAGAACCTTTTCTGGGAGACCAGTTGTAGATCCCAATGCACCACTGCAGGTCCATCGTACCCTTTGGACCTTCACAGTGACGATGAATCTCAGTAATTAAATCGGGATTGAATATAAAAGCACAATGCCGACTTCTGTCCAGGGAGAGCAACGCATCAAACTGTCTGTGCTTTGAACCTTTCCTGGGAGTCCAGTAGTACTTTCCGATGCTCCACTGCAGGTTTACTGTAACCCTTAGACTTTCTTATTGACGATAAATTACAGAGATTGCATCGTGATTGTATACATAAGGCACAATTCCGTCTTCTGTCCAGGGGGGTAACGCTTGAAACAGTCTGTGTTTTGAACCTTACCTGGGAGTCGAGTATTAGATTCTGGTGCACCTCTGTAGCTTTACTGTAACCCCTTGTCCTTCACAATGACGATGAAGCAGAGAATTTGCATTAAGATTGAATACAAAAGGCACAATTCACACTTGTGTCCAATAGGAGTAACGCTTCAAAGTGTCTGTGTTAAAAACTTTCCTGGGAGACTAGTATTACATTATGATTAACCACGACATATTTACTGTAATCCTTGGGCCTTCACATTGACGATGAAACATAGAAATTGCATCGGGATTGATTACACAATGCACAATGACGACTTCTGTCCAGGAGGAGTGACTCTTCATACAGTGTGTAATTTGAAAGTTTCCTGGGAGTCCAGTATTAGATTCCGATGCACTACTGCAGTTTCGCTGTATACCTTCTACCTTCAAATTGACGATGAAACCGAGAAATTGCATCGGGATCGAATGCAAAAGGCACAATGACGACTTCTGTCCAGAGGGGGTAACTCTTCAAATAGTCTATGATTTGAAACTTTCCTGGGTGTCCAGTATTAGATTCTGATGCACCACTACAGCTTTACTGTTACTCTTGGATCTTCACATTGACGATGAAACACTCAAACCGCACCCGGATTGAATACAAAAGGTACAATGCCAACATATGTCCAGAAGGAGTAACACTTCAAACAGTCTGTGCTTTTATCCTTTACAGGGAGTCAAGTAGTATATTCCGATGCGCCAATGCTGGTTTACTGTAGTTCTTGGACCTTCACATTGACGATGAAACACAAAAATTGCATCGGGATTGAATACAAAAGACACAATGCCGGCTTCTGTCCATGCGGAGTAATGCTTCAAACAGTCTCTGCTTCGAACATTTATCGGGAGTCCAGTAGTACATTGCGATGCACCACTGCAGGCTTATTGTAATCCTTGGACGTTCACATTATGACGAAACACAGAAACTGTATCAGGAATGAATATAAAAGGAACAATGGAAACTCTTGTCCAGGAGGAGTAACGCTTCAAATAATCTGTGATTTGAACATTTCCTGGGAGTACAGTAGTAGATTTCAATGCACCACTGCAGGTTTACTGTAATTATGGTCCTTCACATTGGCGATGAAACATAGATTTTCCATAGGGATTGAATACAAAAGGCACAATGCCGACTTCCGTCCAGAGTGAGTAACGCTTCAAACAGTCTGTGCTTAGAACCTTTTCTGGGAGTCCAGTAGTAAATTCCAATGCACCACTGCAAATTTACTGTAGCCTTTGGACCTTCACAGTGACGATGGAATACAGAAATTGCATCTGGATTGAATGCAAAAGGCACAATGCCGACTTCTGTCCAGAGGGAGTAACGCTTCATACAGAGTGTAATTCGAAACTTTCCTGGGAGTCCAGTATTATATTCCGATTCACCACTGCAACTGAACTGTAATCCTTCGAATTTCATTCTGACGATTATACACAGAAATTCCATCGGAATTGTCGATGAAACACACAAACCGAATCCCCATTGAATACAAAAGGCACAATGCTGACTTCCGTCCATGAGTAACTCTTCAAACACTCTGTACTTTGAACCTTTCCTGAGAATCCAGTAGTAGATTCCGATGCACCACTTGCAGCCTTACTGTGACCCTTGGACTATCACATTTATGACGAAACACAGAAACTGGATCGTGATTAAATAAGTAAGGCACAATGCAAACTTTTGTCCAGGAGGAATAACGCTTCAAACAATCTGGGCTTTTGAACATTTATTTTGAGTCCAGTAGTACATTCTGATGCACCACTGCAGTCTTACTGTAACCCTTGGACCTTCCCATTGAAGATGAAAGACAGAAATTGCAATGGGCATGAATACAAAAGGGACAGTGCAAACTTTTGCTCAGGAGGAGTAACGCATCAAACTGTCTGCGCTTTGAAAGTTTCCTGGGAGTCCCGTAGTAGATTCCGATGCACCACTGCAGGCTTACTGAATCTTGGGACGTTCACATAGACCATGAAACATATTAATTGGATCGGGATTAAATACAAAAGGCACAATGCCGACTTCCGTCCAGATTAAGTCACGCTTCAAAGTCTGTTCTTTGAACCTTACCTGGAAGTCCAGTAGTAGATTCCGGTGCACCACTCCAGCTTTACTGCAAACCTTCGACGTACATACTGCCGATGAAACACAAAAATTCCATCGGAATTAAAAACATGATATCACAATGCCGACTTTTGGCCAGGGGGAGTAACGTTTCAAACAGTCTGTGCTTTTTCCTGGCAGTACAATAGACGATTTCTATGCCCCACTGCAGCGTCTCTGTTATCCTTGGGCCTTCACATTAACGATGAAACACAGAATTTGCATCAGGATTGAATACAAATGGCCCAATGCCGGCATCTGTCAAGGGGGAGTAATGCTTCAAACAGTCTGTGTTTGAACATTTATTGGGAGTCCAGTAGTACAATCCGATGCACCACTGCGGCCTTACTGTAACCCTTGGACCTTCAAACTGACGATGAAGCACAGAAAATGCATCGTGATTGAATACAAAAGGCACAATGCCGGCTTCTGTCCAGGAGGAGTAACGCTTCAAACAGTCTGTGTTTTGAACATTTATTGGGAGTCCAGTACTAGCCTACATTGCGCTGCAAAACTGCAAGCTTACTGCAACCCTTGAAATTTCACATTTATGATGAACCACAGAAACTGCATCGAGAATATATACAAAAGGCACAATGAAAACTTTTGTCCAGGAGGAGTAACGCTTCAAATAGTGAGGGATTTGAACATTTCCTGGGAGTCCAGTAGTAGATTACGATGCATCACTGCAAGATTACTGTAACCCTTGTACCTTCACATTGACGATCAAACACAGAAATGACATCGGGATTGAATACAAAATTCACAATGCTGTCTACCATTCAGGGGGATTAACGCTTCAAACAGTGTGTACTTTGAAACATTTCTGGGAGTTCAGTATTAGATTCCAATGCACCACTGCAGGTTTACTGTAAACCTTCGACCTTCATACTGATGATGAAACAAAGAAACTGCATTAGGATTGAATACAATACACACTTGTGTCCAGCGGGAGTAACGCCTCAAGCAATCTGTGTTAAAAATTTTCCTGGGAGCCCAGTATTAGATTATGATTCACCACGGCATGTTTATTGTAAGCCTTGCGCCTTCACATTGACAATGAAACACAGAAATTGTTAGTAACGCTTCATACAGCCTGTGATATGAAACTTTCCTTGCAGACCAGTAGTATATTCCGATGCACCACTGCAGGCTTACTGTAACCTTTGGGCCTTCACATTGACGATCAAACACAGAATTACATCGGGATTGGATACAAAATGCACGATGACGACTTCTGTCAAGGGCGAGTAACGCTTCATACAGTCTGTGATACGAAAATTTCCTGGGAGACCAGTATTAGATTCAGAAGCACGACAGTAGGCTTACTGTATCCCTTGGATGTTCACAGTGACGATGAAACACAGAAATTCCATCTGGATTATATAAAAAATGTCACAATGCCGACTTCAGTACAAGGGGAGTAACGCTTCAAACAGACTGTGCTTTTTCCTGGGTGCACAACAGTAGATTCCGATGCACCAAAGCAGTTTTACTGTTACCCTTGGACCTTCACATTGACGATGAAACGCACAAACTGCGTAAGGATTAAATACAAAAGGCACATGCGGACTTCCGCATAGAGTGAGAAACGCTTCAAACAGTCTGTGCCTTGAACCTTACCTGAGAGTCCAGGAGTAGATTCAGATGCACCACTGCAGGCTTACTGACTGTGCTTTGAACCTTTATTGGGAGTCCAGTAGTATATTCTGATGCACCACTGCAGGGTTACTGTAACCCTTGGACTTTCACATTCACCTTGAAACACAGAAATTGCATCAGAATAGAATATTAAATATCACGATGCTGACTTCTGTCCATGGGGAGTAACACATCTAACAGTGTGTGATTTGAACTTTTCCACAGAGTACAGTAGTAGTATCCGATGCACCATTGCAGCTTTAGTCTCACCCTTGGATCTTCACGTTGACAATGAAACACTCAAATTGCATCCGGATTGAATACAAAAAGCACAATGCCTACTTTTGTCCAGGGGGAGTAACTTTTCAAAGAGTCTGTACTTTGAACCTTTTCTGGGAGTCCAGTAGTAGAGTCTGATGCACTACTGAAGGTTTACTGTAGTCCTTGGACACTCACATTGACGATGAAATACATAAATTGCATCAGGTTTGAATACATAAAGCCCAATGCCGACTTCTGTCAAGGGTAGTAACGCTTCAACAGTCTGTGCTTTGAACCTAACGTGGGAGTCCAGTAGTAAATTCCCATGCACTACGGCAGGTTTACTGTAACCCTTGGACCTTCACATTGACGATGAAACACAGAAATTGCATCCGGATGGAACACAACCTTCACAATGCCGACTTCTGTCCAGGGGGAGTAACACTTCAAACGGTCTCTGCTTTGAACCTTTTCTGGGAGTCCAGTAGTCGATTCCGATGAACCACTGCAGGCTTACTGTAATCCTTTGACGTTCACATTGACGGTAAAACACAGAAATTGCTTCGGGATTGAATACAAAAGGCACAATGCTGACTTCTGTCCAGGTAGAGTAACGCTTCAAACAGCCTGTGCATTGAACCTTTATTGGGAGTCCGTTAGTATATTCCAATGTATCACTGCAGGCTTACTGTAACCCTTGGAGTTTCACATTGACCTTGAAACAGAGAAATTGCATCAGGATGGAATACTAAAGGCACAATGCGCCTTTCATAACCCGCCTTCCAGCGGAAACGTCCAAGCCATGAGATGCCGATACCTTTTTCTCGACATGATATTCTGGAGCCACTACAAACAGAATCTCCATTACATTTTCAAGAAGACACATTTGGACGTTCCGCCAATCAGAGGCGTTATTGACTCCTGGAATTCTGGTACATAGGCTAATTTAATTTTAAAAATTTAAAAATTAAAAAAAAGTAAATAAGTGAAAGTAAATAAAAATATATATACAGGGTGTTCCACTGATCGTGACCAGTCCAGATATCTCACAAAATAACCGTCAAATGTTTTAGTTGGACCACTTTTTTCGCTTTGTGATAGATGGTGCTGTAATAGTCACAAGTTGATAACAGGAAGTTACGGTATATTGGTAATTTTTACTTATGGGACCGTCTGACAGCAACTGAATAAAACACAATTTTAGTGCCATACGCATTTCGCCTTTATTTTCTGCAAGGCATCATCAGTGGCCTGGAATATGTACATATGTTAGCTATTTAATTTACATTTTTGTCACTGTGCCTATAGGTTATAAACAGTTCTGGTGGTTGGTATTTCCTATTAAGTAGTAATGTTTTCAACTGTACTTACAGGTTGCGTGGACAATTTCTTACATATTACGCTCCTGTTGCATTTTGTGTGTTGTTCTTCTTCTTATGAACGCCAATTTGCGGTTTTTTCCCCACATTCCACAGCACTGTGAACTAAACGCTTGTTTTAATGCAATGTTTTAGTTTCTGTTGCCGACTGTCAAATGTTTTTGCCAAAGATCGAATGTTATTGCCAACCCTATGAGTGTAACTACTGAAGTATCTGTGGTCTGTTCGTGTATGCATATGTGTGTGCGTTTCTGTGTGTGTGTGTGTGTGTGTGTGTGTGTGTGTGTGTGTGTGATATTAATTTTTTTGTGCTGTGTGTGTGTGTGTGTTTTTTTTTGTGATCTATATTTTTTGTGCTGTGTGTGTGTGTGTGTGTGTGTGTGTGTGTGTGTGTGTGTGTCTGTATAATGGTGTGGCATAATTTATTTTATTTATTTTTTGTTGGCTGTGTGTGTGTGTGTGTGTGTGTGTGTGTGTGTGTGTGTGTGTGTGTGTGTCCAGATGCTGTGGGGAAGAGCTTTTTTGTTTTATGTTGTCATTTCCTTTACTAAGTGTAGTAGGCAGCCTGTGCTGATGTGAGTTTCTTCATTTATCACATGTTTGTTTTCTGCTATGGCTTTCTGGATGTGGAAGTTTTCTTGCATTTGTATAAGATGTTTGTCATGGTTGCTTATTCTCATTATTTTCATTTCTTGTTCCATGTTTGTAGGATTATGGTTATAATGTTTTAAATGCTCTGCAAAAGTGGAATGGTTTGTTTCATACTTCCAGCATCTGATATGTTCTTTGTATCTTGTTTCAAAATTCCTGCATATCATGCCTATGTATACTGCATCACAACTTTGACAGTCAAGTTTATATATTCCTGATTGTTGGAATTTGTCCCTCTTGGCAGCTGGCTGGCTTAGGTGTGATTGAAGGGTTTGCCCAGGCTTATATGCTATTTTGAAACCCTGTCTCTTTAGGATGTTTGCAACTCTGTGTGTTAGTTTATGTGTGTAGGTCATGGTGTATCATCTGGTTCTTTTCCGTGTGGTGTTGTCATTGTGTGTGTTTGTTAAGTGTGTTCGTAAGTTTTCAGCTTGTGAGTTCATTTGTATTCTGGAAATGTTGTGTTTGTTTTGTATTTGTGTTTTTATTTTTTGATTGATCCTGTGTACCACATGTGTGTCATACCCATTGTTCCTAGCTATTTGTATGATTGTACTCATAACTTGTTCATAGTTTCTCTTGCTGAGTGGGATTCTGTGTAATCTATGTAACATGTGTCTTAGTGCTGCAAGTTTTTGGCTGTGGGGGTGGTCGGATGTGGAATGTATTATTGGGTCTGTGGCTGTTGGTTTTCTAAAGATGTTAGATGTATGTTTGCCATTTTCTTTTTCAATTGTAATGTCAAGAAAATTTATTTGATTTTCTTTTTCTTTTTCAAGTGTGAATTTTATGTTCTGATGAGCTTTGTTTATTTCTGAATGGAGTTCATCTATTTTTTCACTTGGCTCATCTACGAGACAAATAATGTCATCCACATATCTGTACCAATATGTGATTTTGAAACTTTCATTTGTGGTTATCTTTTCAAATATCTGATTTTCTAGGTGACTGATGAAAATATTTGCTAGTGTTCCTGATATTGGGGATCCCATGGGCAGTCCATCAGTTCTTAGATAATATTCTTTCTCAAACTGAGAGTAGTTTTGTTCAGTTGTCAGTCTGAGCATTTCTGTTATTTTCTTTATTGCGTCTGTGGTGAGGTTGCTGTGGGATGAGAGATTTTGTTCTATGATTTCTTTGTTTCTGTGATAGGGATGGAGGTATACATATTTTCTATATCGAATGAAATCAGTGATGCTGTATGTGGTACCTGTATGTTCTGTATGTTTTCTATTAGGTTTCCTGTGTTTATCACTGTTCTGTTGTTTTCTACTTTATAGTGTTTTGTAACTAACTTTTGGAGGTGTTTGGCTATGCGGTATGTTGGGGCTTTCTTGAAGTTGACAACAGCTCTCATTGGCATTCTGTCATTATGTACTTTCAGTTGACTGCGGAGTGTTGGTGCTTGTGGGTTTTTCTGTGTTAAGTAGTATTTCTGTTTGTCTGTGAGTGTGTGTTCAATGTTTTTCAGTGTTCGTTTCACATTTGCCTGGAATCGTTCAGTTGGATCTGACTTCAGTTTTTGTATGGCATTGGTATTTATGTATTCCTTGGTTTTTGTGATGTATTGCTCTTTATCCATGAGTACTGTTACATTTCCCTTGTCTGCTCTTGTTATTAATATGTTATCGTTTGTTAACTTTTGTTTTAACCTTTTCATAGTGGCTGCTTCTGTTTGGTTGTTCTTATTGTGTGTCTGCTGTGTTTGTTTTATTACGCATTTTATTTCTTCTTTTACTAGATCTCTTGTCAGTCCTATGTTTATTTCATAATTATTTTGTTGTTCTTCACGTGTAAGGATGTGTTCAGTTTCTACTATGAGATTTTCTATGTAATGATTGTTCACTTTGCTATTGGTGCAGTGTTTCAAACCTTTTTCCAAGAGCATTTTTTTCATTTTCGTGTAATTCTGTCTCTGTTAGGTTAACTAAGCGTGGATGGAATGTGTGTTGGTGTTCATGTGGTTTCACATTTAAAATGTTAATGTATTTTTGCGTCTTTTTTACTGTTAGTTTCATTATCTTCTGTTTATGTTTGTTTTGTAAATGTTTCATTGCTTTGTATGTGTTGTGTTCAGTTTTTTCTACTAGTGACATGAAAACTGCGGCGTTAGCTACGTTTTTTGCCAATTCTAGATGAGTCTCATAGAGCATCATGTTTAGGTGCTGTTTTTTCGAATAGAGCATCTTAATTTCATGTAGTAACCAATATCGTCCTGCAAATGATTTCGACTTTTGTGCCACTGTAGAACTGTTTTTAACCTTTACATTAATGTAACTTGGAATTAAATCGTTCTTTTTGCATGTTTTGTTGAATTTTACGTGCTGTATCGTCTTATGGAGTTTCAGATGTATTTTCTTGAACCTGTTGTACACGTTGACAGGGAATGCTTGACATAGCTGTCAGACGGTCCATAAGTAAAAATTACCGATATACCGTAATATTACATGCAACTGAGGAAGACAGGACTACAAAAGCTGAAGATGATAACAGGAAGATTTTTTAAATTAAAATACAGAACGTAGGTACGTTTGAACATTTTATTTCGATTGTTCCAATGTGATCCATGTACCTTTGTGAACTTATCATTTCTGAGAATGCATGCTGTTGCAGCGTGATTACCTGTAAATACCAGATTAATGCAATAAATGCTCAAAATGGTGTCCATCAACCTCAATGCACTTGGCAATACGTGTAACGACATTCCTCTCAACAGCGAGTAGTTCGCCTTCCGTAATTTTCGCACATGCATTGACAATGCGCTGACGCATGTTGTCAGGCGTTGTCGGTAGTTCAAGATAGTAAATATCCTTCAACTTTCCCCACAGAAAGAAATCCGGGGCCGTCAGAACCGTTGAACGTGCGACCAATTCACCTGTCATGAAATATGCTACTGAATACCGCTTCAACCGCACGCAAGCTATCTGCCGGACATCCATCATGTTGGAAGTACATCGTCATTCTGTCATTCAGTGAAACATCTTGTAGTAACATCGGTAGAACATTATGTAGGAAATCAGCATACATTGCACCAGTTAGATTGCCATCGATAAAATAGGGGCCAAGTGACCTTCCTCCCATAATGCTGCACCATACATAAACCCGCCAAGGTCACTGATGTTCCACTTGTCGCAGCCAATGTGGATTTTCCGTTGCCCAATAGTGTATATTATGGTGATTTACGTTACCGCTGTTGATGAATGACGCTTCGTCGCTAAATAGAACGAGTGCAAAAAATCTGTCATCGTCCTGGAATTTCTCTTCTGCCCAGTGGCAAAACTGTACACGAAGTTCAAAGTCGTCACCATGCAATTCCTGGTGCGTAGAAATATGGTACGGGTGCAATCGATGTTGATGTAGCATTCTCAACACCGACGTTTTTGAGATTCCCGATTCTGGCGCAATTTGTCTGCTGCTGATGTGCGGATTGGCAAAATGGCTCTGAGCACTATGGGACTTAACTTCTGAGGTCATCAGTCTCCTGGAACTTAGAACTACTTAAACCTAACTAACCTAAGGACACCACACATATCCATGCCTGAAGCAGGATTCGAAGCTGCAACCGTAGCGGTTGCGCGGCTCCAGACTGTAGCGCCCAGAACCTCTCGGCCACTCCGGCCGGTGCGGATTAGCCACAACAGCAGCTAAAACACCTACTTGGGCATCATCATTTATTGCAGGTCGTGACTGACGTTTCACATGTGGCTGAACATTTCCCGTTTCCTTAAATAACGTTACTATCCGGCAAACGCTCCGGACACTTGGATGAAGTTGTCCAGGATACTGAGCAGTATACATAGCACACGCCCGTTGGGCATTTTGTTCATAATAGCCATACACCAACACGATATCGACCTTTGCTGCAATTGGTAAACGGTCCATTTCAACGCGGGTAATGTATGACGAAGCAAATAGCGTTCACACTGGCGGATTGTTATGTTATACCATGTACTTATACGTTTGTGACTATTCTTGTTTCATGAATTACAGCTACAGTGCTATATGTGACATTTGATTCATATTCATGTGGGACAATTGTGCATGAACTCGAGCTGAATAGCCATGGAAGCAAGCTGTATGGGCAAAACAGCTGCTTCAGGAAGATGGCTACAATTACTATGTTACCGGTACATCAAAAGTTTGCACTAATAAACGTCTGCACTAATAAAACAATTAGTTGCTCCATGTTCGGAAGATGTGCTGAATCCGCAACCCTCTTCCTTTTTTAATGAATATCGCTCAAGATGGCATTGAGTACTTTATTGCGTCCACTACCGGTTTCGTATTTTGCATCAGGCCATTTTTAAGTTCTTCGGAAAAATTTTGTGCAGAGGGACAACGTGGATGCAGTAGTTTCCAACAGCATCTGGAGTGGTTTTCATTAAATGAATAACTTTATTGCGTCCACTACCGGTTTCGTTTTTGACATCAGGCCGGTTTTAAGTTCTTCGAAAAAATTTTGTGTAGTGCGGCAATGTGGACGCAATAGTTTCCAACAGCAACTGGAGTGGTTTTCAGTAAATGAATAAGAAAACAGTATTTTCTTTCGAGTCCAACGATCGCGCTAAATGTTTTTACTTCTCTGATCCTTTACTATCGCAGACTGCTGTCAACTGTTTCAAAATTCCAACCGACA
Organism: Schistocerca serialis cubense; assembly: GCF_023864345.2. Classification (NCBI taxonomy): domain Eukaryota; kingdom Metazoa; phylum Arthropoda; class Insecta; order Orthoptera; family Acrididae; genus Schistocerca; species Schistocerca serialis. The sequence goes on from NC_064640.1 coordinate 834,369,800, forward strand.
TTCACCACTCCAGTGGTAGGCCTAAGGTACTCGTGCTGGGACAGGTGCTACTTACGTAACGTAGAATGATGTTTATGGAAATAACTATGTACGCAATGGCTTTGTTTGTCACTGCTTCTGGATACAATGTACACAGTGCATTAATCTGGTAGAGGCTTTATTATCATTTTCTTAGCAATTTTTCTAATGAAAGATGTTAAAGTAAATGAAAACTGCTTTACATTTTTTATTACGAACATGACTAATTTGAGAGTGTAGAAATTGCTGTAGATTCTTGCAAACTTTCACAAGTGCATAGCTGCTATCAAAGTAGTAGGATTTCCCTATGTCATGTTAAACTGTCAATGAATATCTTTAGCATAACTTTCTTGATTAATATCTATTGATCTATTATCATGAGATACAACATTAATATTTAAGAAATAACCTACTGGCTCAACAATAATTTTAAACTCATATTGAATTTCCATGGGAAAACTTCAATATCCTTCTTCTTCCTTGCGGATATTAATCCATCATCAACATACAGAACTGCCATCAACTTGTCATTCCAGTTTTCTCAATAGAACAAACACAGGTCTGCCTTACTTTCCACAAGCCCAAGATTTATTAGGAAGTCCTCGAACTGTTGGTTCCAGCACCTTGGAGATTGTTTTAGTCCATATAAACTTTTATGAAGGTTGCATACCCAATTTGGTCCATCACTAAATCCCTCTGGCTGCTCCATATATATCTCTTCTTTTAAGAAGTGATTCAAAAAAGCAGGTTTTAAATCATATTGTGCCAAATGAAGTTGCTCACTAGCAGAAACACTCAAAATTGCTCTAATTGTATTGTATCTAGCAACAGGACTGAATGTTTCATTATAGTCAATTTGACCATCAGCCTTATGATTACTTCTACAAACTGAACGGTTTGTAATGGGCTTATGGTCTTGTGCCAGAGGTTCCAAAGTCTACGTACCATATTCTTTCAATGAAGTCATTTTTTCCTCCATAGCTTTTCTCCATTGTTCATGGTCTACAGAATTAATAGCCTCAGTATGATTCCTTGGCTCTATCTGTGCCGATGTTGCATCTGCTGGCAAAGCCACTACACACTTTGTATGCACCATCTGACACACGTAACAAATTTCGTACTGCGAACTTCCAAATAGTCCAATTTTCAGCCCCACACAGCTTCTCTATACCATGAAAATCCATTGCAGTCCAGTAAAACAGTTCAGATTTACAACCACAAAAATTCCACAAGAGAAAAGTGCAGCAATTATTCTCGTATATACAATACGAACCATGCATAGCACACAACACACACTAACACATTTCTCATGTCACGAAATGTAAAATTGACTCATGTACTGGGCCCATAACCTATTACAGAAACTTCAGGAAAGAACTAAAATACACTACATAAAGCATACACATGACGTAGTTGCTATGAAAAGATACATGTATTTTATTTTATGACACCAACCAAAGACATAGATATAGTACGCAGCCGAGAGATTAATATTAGTGTTTCACTTCAACAAAAGAAAGTTCTACTGAAAGAGAATTGAGAAATAGACAACAACTGAAGAAACCAGAGCACCTTACTGAAATTATGCTGGCTGAAGTAAATTAGCCAAAGAATTATACAGATGCTATTAATTCTGTAGACCATGAGCACTGGAGAAGAGCAATGTGGTCATTTCTTCCTCCATTACTCTTCCCCAGCGTTCATGGTCTGTAGTATTAATAGCCTCTGTATCATAATTTGACTCATTTATTTTAGGCAGCATAATTTCAATAAGGTGCTCTGGTTTCTTCAGTTGTTGCCTTTTCTCAATTCTTGTGTTTCTAAAAATGAAATATAGAACAAGTGCTTTGTGTATGAGAAAGTTCCAATATTGTTTCATGTTTCAGGTACACAGGAAGCTATCTACTTACTGGTGGATTAGTACAGGTCAACAGTTCAATGGCAAAGAGATTCCCCTTGATGTCATTCCTGTGTAATTTGTGTTGAAAGGTGGTTTAATGTTATGTAAAGAAAATGTATTAATTAAATAAATGAGTTTGTCATAAGGACAATGTCAGTTCATTGAATGATGATTTCACTGTGTGGAATATCAGTGGTTTGTTATAATCAGAACATTCAACATTTCAAATTGTAACACTTAAATATAATTATGTGACATATAGTTGTTCATCCTATGCTTATGGAATTTCTCTATGGCTTCTTTGTCAGGAAGCTGATTAAGGTTTACATTGCAAACAAAATAATTTCCTTCAGCTATTCATATCTTCATCACTTGTTGTTACCCATCATTCCTTTATAAAATTTAAAAGAGAACTGTGTATAATATACATTTTCTTCACAGGGTCTGATAAGAAATGTTAAAAGAAAGCTGAATTCCTGATACTGTTAAGTCTGCTAATTCTTTCTATGGGAGGATATCACAATATATTATGAACAGCCCCCCACCCCTTCACACACACACACATACACACACACACACACACACACACACACACACACACACACACACACACACACACACACACACACAGACAGACAGACACGCGTGCGTGATCCATAATGTATAAGAAATGCTACACAGAATTTACAAACATTAGGGATTCCTTGTAAAGATACAAGGAACAACTGCTAATTCTCTGTATAATTAACACACATGAGTTCCAGATGAGAATTGTAATGATACTGTGTACCATATCCCACATTTGATACTGTACCTTGCAGAGTGCTGAGTAGAAAACCATGTTACCATAAACTGTGAAGACTCGTCTTAGATTTTGAACCCGCTACTGAATACGACTTTGGTATTGTGTTATGAGTAATATGACAGCTGGTTTCGAATGACCATTTTTAGAGGTAGTGATGAATGCAGCTTTTATTACTAGAAATTCTGATGCTGTGAGACTTTCCTCATCATCCATTGCTGTGCATAGCTGAGTGCCCCACAAAGTCCACTTTATAGTTTTTCAGACATTAGTAATCATGCAAAGTGATTAAAAAAATAATACAGAGTGATTTTGAGCATATTTCTTAGTAATTGTAAATTTAATCATTATACAAGTAATTAGTTACATTATATCAATGTGTTTGTGTCACTATGTGCTTTCCCAGTATAAGAGAAGCAACAGTTTGTATGTGAACTATAATGTTTTGTATATATCTGTGAGTAAAAGGAACTGTTTACAGTTCCATACTACTCAATTAGTCACAGCATTATCATCAGTAATGTAACCAACTCTGTTGTACATCTCACTGCTGAATTGGTACAATTCACTGTCTGCATGGCACTGTGATTCACTGTTACATGTGCACTGGATGAGATGAAAAGAAGTCATTCTGCATTTAGTGAAGATGCTCGTTGTTATAGCATAAATTCAGTGCCAGCGCATCAGTCTGAAATGACAGAGAAGAGAAGGCTCTGAGAAGAGGTCAGCCAATCGCATGCTGACTGACCTCACTCTAGGAAGACAACGCAACAGCTGCGGCTCCTAGGTGAAGAAAACATAAGCGCCGCAGCTGACTGGTGTCAACTACTTTGATAGCAGCTTCAACATTAGCCACTTCAGAGGCCATCGCAATGTAGCCTCTTTATTAGCAAACTCTGTGTAGCACAGTTAGAGATCAGCAGTCACTACAAGCATTCTCAGATCGAAGTTAAGTATTTGTACTTGTCTTGTTGCAAATAAAATTCATTAATATGAGTTGTTTGATTGTTTGTCTAGTGAACCGAATATGCAGGATCACTAGACACAACACTCGTAACATGTAACTCTGTCACTGTGCATGCCAGAGTTAGATTTAATTGAAGTACTCTTGCTGCTCGTCTTACAAAAGGAACATCTGGATGAACTATACTTCTGCCCAAACTCTACTTAATCAAATTTTATTCCCTCAATATTCTCTCTGAACATGTGGATGCAGTATGAGAAGAAGAGCAGGTTCCTTCTGGTTTCCAACTGCATTTAGTGAATGAAAACTTACAGTATGTTCTGTTATATGCCCTTGTTGTTACTGTCAAAACATTTTAAGAGGACAGTAATGTGATAACTGATACTTTTTTCCAACTGTTCAGATTTCAGATTAGTCATTTGGGATAAGTACTATTTCATGTAAATGCTTGAAATATTAATTCTTTTTAATACGAAATTTTATGTAATTAATTTGATGCACTTATGTTCTATTGGGCATTTCTTAGAATTCATCTAATGAATAGAATGGGGTTTCTAATGAGAAACTGTGCAGCATTTTCTTTAACAGTTTTATTGGCATTCTTTGTGTTTAGAGAAAGTGGTTTATGAACTGTTTCAGTTGCCATAAGAATTTTGCTGTTGTTACACATTTCTAATATTTTCTGCGGTGAGAGTAGAGATGTAGATGATCTGCCACTGTACTCATGTCTTTCAGTTGTTACATTTATGTTAGGTAGTTCAGGATACTTGTAATTAACACTCCCAAGATGTATAAATTGATCACTATTAAGATTTTATATTAATGAACAAAATCATACACATTATAATATTATCAGCCCTTGTCATTACTCTGACTGTCTTATTCCGAATTACAAGAACATCAATTACTTTTTTGCTGTATGCCAAGAGCATGATAAAAAAATCAGCTCCTCAGCCAGGCTCTGGGGTCCAAAGGATATTGACCAGCTTCTGTAACTGTCTCTGTAATGCAGTGTCATGTGGATGCTATGCAGACAGGCATGCAATTAGCAATATTGCCCTCCCTGCCAGTTTGCTGACTTTCCAGACTGTTGTAACTGACAATTACAAAGTTTTTACGTGAGTCTACATGGAAATGACTGAATAACAATGAAAAGTCACAATCACAAAGGCAGTATGTATTTCCTATTAGACGCAACAAAAGATATCTTCTAAGTATTCTACAAGAGTCCGCAGTTACAAACGTACAGTTATTTTCAAGTCCTGTTCCAATGGAGAAGACGTAGTCTTCCATGGAGACGTTCTTGATGTCAATATTCAGTGCGAACTGATGCCTGGTGCTCGTTCTAGCCTTTAAATAGTATTGACCAGCCAATCAGATGTTAGTGTAGTAATACTTGCTGCAGGCCATCTTGAACTCCCTCTGCGGGATGTAGTATGCGGAATGTCTGTTTCCAAAACAGCCAATGTTTACCACTGCTTACGCCTTGGGCATAGACAACCTCAGTCCTGTGTGGTGTTAGATGTGTTGCCAGCCTGCACAGGCTACCTTGGCGACGGCGTAACGCCCCTCCCCCCTTCGAAGGTCTGGAGTGGCACGGGCGACTATTGGGGAGAGAGCAACAATGTAGCCTGGTGCCATAGGCTGATTGGCAGCTAAGTTGTCCTGAAGGAGGTAGTGAAAACCGGCCACTGGTCAGTAGGGCGCCGCCTTCCACATGATACGGAGGGAACGTCAAAGCAGTGGCGGTCGCGAGGCGTCAGTGGGCTGGGCAAGTGGCATGGGAACGTCTGTGTTATCCAACCAGGACGGTGCCGAAGAGGGGCTGGGAAGTGGATCCCAGGGATGGTGAGAGCATGGGGCTAACATTCGGTGGCTGTTGGCCATTTCCTCAAAGATCGTCCATTAACTGAGGAGAGGGCAGCAACATAGGTCTCACAGAAGGGGCCGGCAATGGGAGAGAGAGAGAAGCGGACAATTGGGGCTGCGGCTGGTCGAGGAAACGAGGATGGAATTGGTTGGGGTGACGCAAAACCATCCTGTAATTCAGACAGACATCAAACAGTTGTCGACTACAATGCCAGAGAATGACCCCCGGCAGCCAGCGGGGCTGGGACCCGAAACCGCCCTCCCATGCCTTGGAGCCGGATGAATATCTGGAAGCGCCAGGTCTCGTGTGAGGCAGGAGGAGATGGAGTAGGGTCCGTGGCTGGTGACAATGGAACAGTTCAGCTGGACTGTCATCACCCACCGGCGTGGTCCTGTAGGAACTGAGAAATAACGTATGAGCGTCTTCCGGAGAACGGTCCTCCATGTTCTTCTGCATATGAGTTTTAAAGGTGCGAAAAAGGTGCTCTGCCCGCCTTTGGTTTGTGGATTAAAAGGCGAGGTAAAGATGTGGTGGGTACCATTATCATAGCAGAATCTGTCGAATTCTTGACTGCGAAATTGCGGGCCGTTATCAGTGACCAAGGTGACTGGTAGGCCTTCAATGGGAAATAATTTGGACAGGGCCATGATAGTAGTCTCCGTGATGATAGAGGAGCATTGGACAGTGAAAGGTAAGTGGGAGTAGACATCCGTGACGAGCACCAAGTAAACACTGAAGAAGGGTCATGCAAAATCGACATGGATGCATTCCCATGGGAGGGAAGCTGCAGGTCAGGATTGGAAGGACTAGTGGGTGTTAGGGTTTTCGTTTGGGCAATACCCCATTGACCTTGATGTAAGACACTGAGAATCTGGGACTGCAGGGATGTTGATACGATGACTCATGGATTGGTGTCATGTTCCACATGGAGGAGCACCACATCGATGGCTACCAATTGATGGCGGTTGGATTAAAAGAATTGGAGGTCAGCCTGGGCGCAAGTTGCAGGAAGCGTCGGCCGGCCGCAGAAAATATAGCGGTGCACCAGTTGCAGGAGTGAATTTGTGGCCGTCGCTGCGGCCACCTGCACAGCTGTGACGGGGAATGCCACCAACGCTGACTGTATGTCTTCATCAACCTGAAAAATTAGAATGTCCAATGAATAGAATGCCGAATCCTGGCCGGAGGGGCGCCGAGACAGGGCATTGACGGTGGCATGCTGGGCAAGGGGCCGGAAATGGATGGTGTACCTAAAATGTCTTCCCCATGAACCATGGACCTTGCCGTTGGTGGGGAGGCTTGCGTGCCTCAGCGTTACAGAAGGCCGTACCGCAGGTGCAACCACAGCGGAGGGGTATCTGTTGAGAGGCCAGACAAATGTGTGGTTCCTGAAGAGGGGCAGCAGCCTTTTCAGTAGTTGCAGGGACAACAGTCTGGATGATTGACTGATCTGGCCTTGTAACATTAACCAAAACGGCCTTGCTGTGCTGGTACTGTGAACGGCTGAAAGCAAGGGGAAACTACAGCCGTATTTTTTCCCGAGGACATGCAGCTTTACTGTATGATTAATGATGATGGCGTCCTCTTGGGTAAAATATTCCGGAGGTAAAATAGTCCCCCATTCGGATCTCCGGGCGGGGACTACTCAGGAGGACGTCATTATCAGGAGAAAGAAAACTGGCGTTCTACGGATCGGAGCATGGAATGTCAGATCCCTTAATTGGGCAGGTACGTTAGAAAATTTAAAAAGAGAAATGAATAGGTTAAAGTTAGATATAGTGGGAATTAGTGAAGTTCGGTGGCAGGAGGGACAAGACTTTTGGTCTGGTGATTACAGGGTTATAAATACAAAATCAAATAGGGGTACTGCAGGAGTAGGTTTAATAATGAATAAAAAAATAGGAGTGCGGGTTAGCTACTACAAACAGCATAGTGAACGCATTATTGTGGCCAAGTTGGACACGAAGCCCACGCCCACTACAGTAGTACAAGTTTATATGCCAACTAGCTCTGCAGATGATGAAGAAATAGATGAAATGTATGACGAGATAAAAGAAATTATTCAGGTAGTGAAGGGAGACCAAAATTTAATAGTCATGGGTGACTGGATTTCGTCAATAGGAAAAGGGAGAGAAGGAAACATAGTAGGTGAATATGGATTGGGGGGAAGAAATGAAAGAGAGAGCCACCTTGTAGAATTTTGCACAGAGCATAACTTAATTATAACTAACACTTGGTTCAAGAATCATAAAAGAAGGTTGTATACCTGGAAGAATCCTGGAGATACTAAAAGGTATCAGATAGATTATATAATGGTAAGACAGAGATTTAGGAACCAGGTTTTAAATTGTAAGACATTTCCAGGGGCAGATGTGGATTCTGACCACAATCTATTGGTTATGAACTGCAGATTGAAACTGAAGAAACTGCAAAAAGGTGGGAATTTAAGGAGATGGGACCTGGATAAACTGAAAGAACCAGAGGTTGTAGAGAGTTTCAGGGAGAGCATAAGGAAACAATTGACAGGAATGGGGGAAAGAAATACAGTAGAAGAAGAATGGGTAGCTCTGAGGGATGAAGTAGTGAAGGCAGCAGACGTTCAAGTAGGTAAAAAGACGAGGGCTAATAGAAATCTTTGGGTAACAGAAGAAATATTGAATTTAATTGATGAAAGGAGCAAATATAAAAATGCAGTAAATGAAGCAGGCAAAAAGGAATACAAACGTCTCAAAAATGAGATCGACAGGAAGTGCAAAATGGCTAAGCAGGGATGGCTAGAGGATAAATGTAAGGATGTTGAGGCTTGTCTCACTAGGGGTAAGATAGATACTGCCTACAGGAAAATTAAAGAGACCTTTGGAGAGAAGAGAACCACTTGTATGAATATCAAGAGCTCAGATGGCAACCCAGTTCTAAGCAAAGAAGGGAAGGCAGAAAGGTGGAAGGAGTATATAGAGGGTTTATACAAGGGCAATGTACTTGAGGACAATATTATGGAAATGGAAGAGGATGTAGATGAAGACGAAATGGGAGATATGATACTGCGTGAAGAGTTTGACAGAGCACTGAAAGATCTGAGTCGAAACAAGGCCCCAGGAGTAGACATTCCATTAGAACTACTGAAAGCCTTGGGAGAGCCAGTCATGGCAAAACTCTACCATCTGGTGAACAAGATGTATGAGACAGGCAAAATACCCTCAGACTTCAAGAAGAATATAATAATTCCAATCCCAAAGAAAGCAGGTGTTGACAGAGGTGATAATTACCGAACTATCAGTTTAATAAGTCACAGCTGCAAAATACTAACGCGAATTCTTTACAGACGAATGGAAAAACTGGTAGAAGCGGACCTCGGGGAAGATCAGTTTGGATTCCGTAGAAATGTTGGAACACGTGAGGCAATACTAACCTTACGACTTATCTTAGAAGAAAGATTAAGAAAAGGCAAACCTACGTGTCTAGCATTTGTAGACTTAGAGAAAGCTTTTGACAATGTTAACTGGAATACTCTCTTTCAAATTCTGAAGGAGGCAGGGGTAAAATACAGGGAGCAAAAGGTTATTTACAATTTGTACAGGAACCAGATGGCAGTTATAAGAGTCGAGGGGCATGAAAGGGAAGCAGTGGTTGGGAAAGGAGTGAGACAGGGTTGTAGCCTCTCCCCGATGTTATTCAATCTGTATATTGAGCAAGCAGTAAAGGAAACAAAAGAAAAATTCGTAGTAGGTATTAAAATTCATGGAGAAGAAGTAAAAACTTTGAGGTTCGCCGATGACATTGTAATTCTGTCACAGACAGCAAAGGACTTGGAAGAGCAGTTGAACAGAATGGACAGTGTCTTGAAAGGAGGATATAAGATGAACATCAACAAAAGCAAAACGAGGATAATGGAATGTAGTCAAATTAAATCAGGTGATGCTGAGGGAATTAGATTAGGAAATGAGACACTTAAAGTAGTAAACGAGTTTTGCTATTTAGGGAGTAAAATAAATGATGATGGTCGAAGTAGAGAGGATATAAAATGTAGACTGGCAATGGCAAGGAAATCGTTTCTGAAGAAGAGAAATTTGTTAACATCGAGTATAGATTTAAGTGTCAGGAAGTCGTTTCTGAAAGTATTTGTATGGAGTGTAGCCATGTATGGAAGTGAAACATGGACGATAAATAGTTAGGACAGCAGGAGAATAGAAGCTATCGAAATGTGGTGCTACAAAAGAATGCTGAAGATTAGATGGGTAGATCACATAACTAAATAGGAGGTATTGAATAGAGTTGGGGAGAACAGGAGTTTGTGGCACAACTTGACGAGAAGAAGGGACCGGTTGGTAGGACATGTTCTGAGGCATCGAGGGATCACAAATTTAGCATTGGAGGGCAGCGTGGAGGGTAAAAATCGTAGATGGAGACCAAGAGATGAATACACTAAGCAGATTCAGAAGGATGTAGGTTGCAGTAGGTACTGGGAGATGAAGAAGCTTGCACAGGATAGAGTAGCGTGGAGAGCTGCACCAAACCAGTCTCAGGACTGAATATCACAACAACAACAACAACCTAAAATGTGAAAGGAATAGGGCCCATAACTGCAGGTGGTGGGAACTCTTCATGGGTAACGGGGCTGCTGGTGAAAATAAGGCCAGGAGGGGTTTATGGTCAGTGATTAAACGAAAAGACGTACCATAAAGGTACAGGAGGAGTTTGGTACAGGCAAACAGGATAATGAGGGCCTCCTCCTCAATTTGGGAATATTTGCTTTGGGCCTTGGTGAGGGATTTAGATATGTACGCAACTGGGTGTTCCAATCCATCTGGTAGATGGGGCGAAAGGACAGCCCAACACCATAGTCTGAGGCGTCCATAGCCAAGAGAAGAGGAAGAGAGGGGGTATACGGTATGAGTCACACCACCGAGTGCAATCCCTGCTTTAAGGTTCGCAAAGCTGACACAAGCCGGGGACCAATGAAAAGGAGCGGTCTTTTGGCATAGGCGATAGAGAGGCACTGCTATGTGAGCAGTGGAGGGAATGAACTTTCGATAGTACACAATTTTACCTACGAAAGACCACAATTGGTGGATGTCGCTCGGACAAGGAAGGGCCTCTATAGTGGCGACATGGGAGGAGGTAGGCGATATTCCATTTCGGAAAATGGTGTGAGCCAGGTAGGAGATACCAGGTTGAAAAAAGGAGCATTTAACAATGTTGCATTTTATGCCCGCAGTCCACAGGCGCAGGAAGAATTGTCACAAATGACTGTGATGCTCATCCGCAGTACAGCCGGTGACGATGATGTTGAGGTTTTTGATACATCTGGGCACATCTCGCAAGAGCTGTTCCAAGTAAAGCTGGAAGATGGCCGTTGCACTAGTGATGCCATACTTGAGGCGGTTCAACCGGAACGGTCCAAATGGTGTGTTGACGACGGCCAAGTGAGTAGAAGGCTCATAAAAAGCTATTTGGAGGTAGGCCTTGGCAAGATTGATCTTCGAAAAACGTTGTCCCCCAGCGAGCTTGGAGAACAGGTCCTTGGGACGGGTAAGGGGATAATCTTCAACCTCTAGCTGAGGGTTTAGCGGAGCCTTGAAGTCGCAACAGACCCGAACATGCCCATCTAGTTTCTTGAGGACGACCAAGGGTGTCGCCCAGGAACTGCAACGGACCGGAGTGACGACTCCCTCCATGGTGAGACGGTCCACTTCCTGTTTAAGAGGATGTTGTAGAGCGAGGGAAAATTGCCGAGCCTGGAAGTACTTTTGGTGGGCAGACAGTTTCAGCTGGAGTGACACCTGAAAATCTTGAGCACAGCCGACTCCCGGTGAGAAGAGGTCCAGGAATTCTGTGCACAAGGTATCGAGTGCCGGAAATGGAACCTGGGAAGACACCAGATGATCACTGTCGTCGATTGCGAAGCCAAAGGCACTGAAGGCTTCCAACCCAAAGAGGTCTGCAGTGGCTGCATTGTTGACCACAAGGAAGGTAACTTCCTGGTGAACCAATTTATATACGACGGAAGCCGTGAACTTACCCAAGAGAGCGATCACTTGCTTATTATAAGTAAGGAGGCGTCGAGGTATGAGCGCCAGGGGGGATGCCCAGTCTTTGCATAAGAGGAATAGTTGATCAGTGAGACCACTGCTCTGGTATCCACCTGAATGTGCAACAGCCGACCGTTGACCTGAACGTTGATCATCAGCTTGGAAGAACCAAAGAATACACCTAGTTATGTCCATGGGTAGCGGCCCCCACAGTCATTGGCCGGAGGAGGAGGAGGATGCTGGCGAGAGTGGCAGACTGTACCCACATGTCTGTTACGGGTACACAACTGTACAATATGCCCACCTAGCAGGGCAGTCTTCCCGTGCATGGTCCTGAAAGCATGCTGGGCATGACGGAATCCAGAGGGGCTGGTGGTACTGGCAAGGGCACGGGGGCCTCTGTGTACCAATGGTCCGCACTAGACCTGCGGAGCCAGCCGAGGGTGCGAAGTCCTGGACGGGCGGCTGCCCTGCCGACGCTGTGCTGAACCTGGAGGCCAGCGCCAGTCATCGGAACGGACGTCAGCAACGTCTTCGAACTCCGCGAGCTGTGCGACGAGCTCCGATGCGTCGTGGTCTCAGAGGGACGCCACTTCCGCCCAGGATTCCAAACGCTTGTCGGCTACCGTAGAGACTTCGCACTTGAATACCAAATCAATGATATGGTCCAGAGTAGGATCGTCGAGTCTGAGGGCGTCGCATCGGAAAGTAGCGGCAGGGGCGGCCTGGATGAGGTGGTAGGACTCTTTGGAGACCCGTGTGGTGAATTGACACTTCCGGCTGAGACCTTACAGTTCGGCTGTCCACTGGCGATAAGATAGTCCTGCCTTCTTGCGACACTGGTAGAATTCGACCTGGGCAGCCAACAAGTGGAACCCTCGTCGGTAGTAAGCCACAAGAACCTCACAAACGTGTGAGGAAGTCAAACAATCCGGAGGTCGAGGTTGTAGTTTCGTCGAGAGAACATACACTTTTGACTGGTTCCAGGACAAAAAGTAGGAATGACGAGCAGCCTCTTGGACAACCTGATGGATGTGAAAATGCTGCAGGAGCCGCTTCTTGTATGTTTGCAGTCTTCAGTATCATCGTTGAAAGCGGGTAATGGAGGGGGAGGCGGAACCGGTTGGTTTTTCAAGAGATTCTTAAAGCAACGTTCCTGTGTATCCGGAGATTTCTGGCAAAACTATTGAAAACCTTGTAGTAAGTCGTGCACACTTTGAATTAGCTGCTGAAGCACTATTTCCGCCATGATGAAGACACACACTGGCACAAACTCGTCGCCACTTGTGTTGTAACTGACAATTCGAAAGTTCTTACAAAACAGCTTTTATTAATGTGAGTCTGCATGGAAATGACTGAATAACAACGAAAAGTCACAATCACAAAGCCAGTAAGTATTTCCTACTAAAGGCAATAAAAGATAACATCTAAGTTTCCCACAAGAGTCCGCGGTTACAAACATACAGTTAATTCCAAGTCCTATTCCGATTGCAAAGACGCAGTCTTCCGTGGAGACGTTCTTGAGGTCGGTATTCGGCGTGAACTGACGTTCGGTGCTGTTTCTATCCTTTAAATAATATTGACCAGCCAGTAAGATGTTGGTGTAGTAATACTTGCTGCAGGCCATCTCGAACTCCCTCTGCAGGACGTAGGACGCGGAATGTCTGTTTTCAAAACAGCTGTGGTTTACCATTGCTCACGTCTTGGGCATAGACAACCTCGGTCCTGTGTGGTGTTAGATGTGTTGCCGGTCCGCAGGTGCTACCTTGGCGACGGCATAACACAGACCTTATAGTCGTAACTATCCATTGAAGTAGCTCCTGAATTGGCATCACATACAGTGTGTACCCCATATCAGTTCCTGTACAGAGGAAATGAACCTGGGTCCACAACAAGGCAGACATATAATGCACATTGATGTGGCTACTTTCCTTCATACTTGTCGAGCAGAGCCGGAAAATGAGTTCCTGAAATCATCAGTGCCAAGGGGTATCCTGCGATCAGGTGCACAGCTGTTCTGTGCTGTGAGATGACACCCCTCCACCCCCATCCCCCCCCCCCCCCCCCATGACCACCAAAACAGTAATACAGAGAAAAGGATTAACGAAAACTGGGGGAAAGATACTGTAGTAGAAAGCTATGCATCGAAGAAAATTGACATCCAAAACATTTAATAAATATTTGTGAACATGTCTCAGTATATACCTTTAGGAATTTATGGTTAGTTTTGACTCTTTCACCACAGATTCTGAAAACCCACCCAGTGTCAGGTACACTTGACGAAAAAGATCCAAAAATTCATCAGAAAACATGATTTTGTCAAATGTCAGATTTTAGTAACAAAAAAGTGAAATCAACATGAACGAAAAATAATCGTCGTTGTTTTAAAGCATTTTAACCGTTTTTTGAACATTTTCACTGTTTTCTAATGCATTTTCATTTCTTTTTCGAGTATTTATTGTATGTGTTTGTGAAAAAAATATTTCTGCATATTATTATAAGAATAATTTAAAACAAAATTAAAGTAATGAACATTCGAAGATATATTGGAAAATGTTGTTGTTGATGAACTATAATAACAATGTAGAGAAAACACACTGGCTGTAAAATGTATTAATTGCAAAGAAATTAAAAATTGAAATTATTTTCATCAAAATGTTGTGCAAAGTGAAACATTGAGGAAAATGTAAAAAATTTACAGAATAATATATCGGAAATAAAAACTTTGGTGATAAAAAGAGCTGCTTAAACCTAACTAAAAATCTATCCTTATCTTGAACTCAGTTCATTTTCTTAACTTCAAATAAACTGTATTTATCTTGAACACATTTAAATTTATCTTCAATTTCAACTCTCTAAATTTATCATATATTCATTTCAGTTTCAATAATTTTTTAATTCTTTGTTTTTTATTTTTTTTATTTTCTAACTTTGCACTTATTTATACATTATTACCTTAATTTTCTATCATAATTACTTTTCATTTACTTTATTAAAGTTGTTTTTCTTATAAATGGAGACAAAATTGTGAAGCCTGACTACCATTAATGTTCATGATTATTGTGAATTAAATCTATTTACTGGGTAGAGAAATTTTGGAAAAGAATTTTTAATTGCTTTATTAAACATCTTAATATGAAGTTCATTATTTCGAAACAGTAACCTTGTTTTGAACTTGAAAATGACGATAATTTGTTAAAAATGATGAAAATAAGCATATTGAAGAAATGTTTCTATTTTCTACTAATTTATTACAGAAACAGAAAATACAGAAGCAGTTAATTAATATCTAGTTAACAAAGCATTTGAAAACAGATTATATATTACAAATTTAGAGAACAATCCAAACTTGCTTGGTCCAAATTTTTGTTAATGTTTCGAAACAAGAAATTATGGAAGCAGTGCAGAAAAATTTAAAATTACATAAGGGGTTGTTAGTAAATTTTCTAATTTTTGTGGTTATATGAGGAAATAATCTGTTTCTGAAGAGACAATGGGTACTAAATTTCAACACATAATTATAGAACAATGAATGATAGAGATTTGATTAAACATTATGAAGCTGGAAAAAAGAATTTACATAATGAATGTATGAATTTCAAACTCAATGATCTGGTTGGAGTCTGGATCACATTTTTGGATTACAGTTAGCAATTAACAAGGTTTATCTTACATCGAATTACCAAAAACATAAAAAATAAGTGTTTGTGTTAATGTTCAACATGATTATCAAAACTATTTTTTGTTGCCAATAAAATTAGTATTATATCCTGTAGATAAAAATGTAGAGGTTGTAAAAAATATAAAAATGTAGAAGTCATTATTGATGAGAAATTTGACAAATTTACATTTCCAATTGCAGCTGAAGGTATTTATAATACTGGGAGTAAAATTAATGTATCTATTAACGTTTACTCGTCTGATGAAAAGTTTTAGATGTCTCCATTAAAAGTTGCTGGTCGTCAGAAAGAAAAACATATTACTCTATCAGATTTTAAAGATAAAAGTAACTGAAACAGGCTGGGAACTATGTTCACATAATAGTTAGATTAAAGATTCATCTTGGCTCAGTTCAGTTGAGATCTCAAAACATAAAGTAATGAAATATTTTGTGATATGTGTTCATTAGATTTTAACTATAAAGAAAAATTAGATATCCACATTCCAAACTGTTTGGCAAATATGCCTCTAAAAGTGGAATTACCAGAGAAAAATTGATATATAAGTTTTAAAAGCTATCAATAGACAATGAAAGTTTCTTCTGTTCTTATGCTGATTTTGGAAGGTTACTTATTAAAAACTGATAACTGTGAGCCTGATTCACAGAAGTCATATAAAGTCAAAAATCAAAATACATGAACGAAGAAGTTTCTGTTATTACATTAATCATATGAATTGATATAATAGAAATGTATAGAGAGGACCAAATTGTCATAAAAATTTATCGAATGTAAGTAAAAAGAAGTTGAAGAAATTGGTAGTTTATATACTGAAGCAGAAGAAATGATATCATAACATTTGAAGAACAATCAAGACAGAAAAAATAAGTTCATTATGTAGAAGTCATTATTCACAATAAAACCAAAAGTTCATCCTCATCATCATTTAACTGAAAGTGTATAAATCTGTTATCTAATAATCGTGATTAACAACTGAAACTTCCATGTGCACCAGCTTATTTATATAACCTCTCGGGATATGATACTCATTTGGTCATAAAAGAACTCAGTTCTGAGGAGAAAGAAATAGATTTGATATGTAACAATGAAGATAGATATATTAGTTTTGGTAAAAAGAGAGCAAACTTGAAAATGAGGTTATGATATATTTAAATTAAGGCTTCTTCACATGATAATTTATCATCAAAAGTAAGAAAGAGTCATACAAAAAAAGTTAGAAAACTTTTACAAAAGACCTACTAAATTTCGTAATTAAAATGATGTTTATGCTCATGACTGTATGGATAGTTCAAAAAATTTAAAGAAAGATTTCTTCCAGGAAAACAAACATTTTATTATAAGTTAAATGAATGTGCTATTATTGATGAAGATTACAAATGTACTGAATTAGTTTGGGAAAAATTTAATACAAAAAAATCTTGCTGAATATCGTGATATATATATTAAAACTAGTGTTTTGTTTCTGTATGACATTTTTGAAAATTTTATGAAAATTTGTATAAAACTTATGATTTGAATCCATCTTGATGTTTTACAGCGTTAGTTTTCAATTGGAATTCGATTTTAATGTGACAAAAATTATTTACTGTTCCTAGCTGATTATGACATGATACTAATGTTTTGAAAAAGGTATCAGAGGCGGTATACCTGAATACAGGAGTGAGAAATAAAGCGACAAGTGATATTAAAAATGAAACCGATATGTTAAACCTTATGAATAACTCAGTATTTGGAAAATCGATTGAAAATATTAGAAACAGCATACATATAAAACTAATTACTGATGCAAATAAAGTGTGAAAAACTTTCAACAAAACAGAATTTCACAGAAAGAACAATATTTTGTCGTGTGTTGAGAGGGAGTAAGAGTGACATTCGCTGCATGACACAGAGGAACTTATCTCAGTCGGCGATTCTGATGAGACATTCGTTGTGAGCCGCGTACTGTAGCCGCAACCTTGGCTGAAAACTAAACTATTCACTAGTGTAGAGTGTGGAACTGGGTAGGAATCTGGTCACTTAGCGGTTACAAGTCATCTACTCATAGACAAGTAGTTATTTCCCAGGAAGTACCTCAAAAATGGTTTGAATGGCTCTGAGCACTATGGGACTTAACATGTATGGTCATCAGTCCCCTAGAACTTAGAACTACTTAAACCTAACTAACCTAAGGACATCACACTCATCCATGCCCGAGGTAAGATTCGAACGTGCTACCGTAGCGGTGTCGCGGTTCCAGACTGAAGCACCTAGAACAGCTCGGCCATTCGCCCGGCCATCTATTATACAATGACATGGTCAGCTTGCAACCTTATATGTGCACCATAACCCATACGCTTACTTAAGAGATTAAATCTACAAGTCCCTCCCACAATGATGTTGCTGAGTGGTGTATCATTGCATAGTCTGGATACTTTCGTTTAATATGATGTATTTAAGATTGCATTCTTGAACTGGTTGTAACGTAAGAGCTTCACATCGCTCGTGATCGTTAAGTGGTCAATAGGGGGAAATATTGTTTACAGATCTGTTTTCTCATCATGACTCTTTTACAAGGGAACTAATCACTAGACAGTTGTGCATACTGTCGCTTCATTTCATCTATTATGAGGAATTCCTTCTACCGGCATCGGTGGCCGAGCGGTTCTATGAGCTTCAGTCTGGAACCGCTCGATTGCTACGGTCACAGGTTCGAATCCTGCCTCGGGCATGGATGTGTGTGATGTCGTTATGTTAGTTAGGTTTGAATAGTTCTAGATGCTAAGGGACTGATGACTCATATGTTAAGTCCCATACTGCTCAGAGCCATTTGAACCATTTGAATTCCTTCTCTGGTACTACGAGGGCCGTTCAGAAAGTAACCTCCGGTTGATTTAAAAAAATACACCAAGTTAAATAAAAATATTTTAATATATACATCTTACAACTACATCCTTGCACTATTTTTCTACATAGTCTCCATAGCGATTGAGGCACTTATCGTATCTCTTCACAAGCTTTGAAATTCCTTCTGCATAAAAATCACCCACTTGTGCCTGGAGCCAGCCTGTGACCGCATCTTTGAGTTCTTCGTCGTCATCAAACCGCTGTGACCCGAGCCATTTCTTCAAATGCATGAAGAGGTGATAATCACTTGGCGCCAGGTCAGGGCTGTAAGGTGGATCGTTGATAACGTCCCACTTGAAGGACTCAAGAAGGGCCGTTGTTCTGTGATCAGAGTGAGGACGGGCGTTATCGTGCAAAAAAACGATACCGGAAGTCAGCATACCACGGCGTTTGTTCTGTATAGCCCGTCGTAACTTTTTTATTGTTTCACAGTACACGTCTTGATTAATGGTCGTACCACGTTCCATGAATTCAACCAACAACACCCCTTTGGCATCCCAAAACACCGTTGCCATCAGTTTTCTGGCAGAAAAATCTTGCGAGGCTTTTCTTGGTTTGGTAGGCGAATTTGAATGTGCCCACATCTTTGATTGTTCTTTTGTCTCAGGGTTCACGTACTTAATCCAGGTTTCGTCACCGGTCACGATTCTGTTTAACAATGGTTCTCCTTCGTCCTCATAACGTGACAGAAAGTCTAATGCAGAGGCCATTCTTTGAGTTTTGTGGTGGTTGGTAAGAATTTTGGGCACCCATCGTGCACAGAACTTACGGTAACCCAATCTTGCTGTCACTATCTCGTACAAGAGAGTCTTAGAAATCTGTGGAAAACCAGTAGACAACTCCGACATTGAGAAACGTCGATTTTCACGAACTTTTGCATCAACTGTCTGAACGAGTTCGTCAGTCACCAATGATGGTCTACCACTCCTCTCTTCATCATGAACGTTTTCTCGTCCACTTTTAAATAAACGTACCCATTCACGGACAACTCCTTCACTCATAACTCTTGGTCCGTACACGGCACAAAGCTCACGATGAATAGCTGCTGCAGAATATCCTTTGGCTGTAAAAAACCTTATGACAGCACGCACTTCACATTTGGCGGGGTTTTCTATTGCAGCACACATTTCAAACTGCCACAAAAACTAAACTAGCGCAGGTACGACGTTCACTCGACCACGGCTTGATGCCGACTGACCTGTTGAGTGCGTGAACGCACAGATGGCGTCGCTACTCCCCCCACAACCCGCACTGTGACCAATCGGAGATTACTTTCTGAACCGCCCTCGTATATAAGAGAATAATGTTTTCACCAGACTGTACTCAGCCGGTAGTGGCCATACCTTATACAGTGTATATACATAACTATCAACAGAAAGTGCATTTAATAGATAATTTAAGGTGTCACCTGCTAAAAATACATCTAAATCTATTATTCCTAACAACAGGTATCCTTGACCTTCGTGAGTTCCACAGGACACCTTTTGTATTTTAGTTCTCCTTTGATTAGTTCCAAATACTTAACTACCTGCACATAATTTATCAACTGTGGTTCTAGGAGACCCTTCTGCCCATTCATTATGGCGGAAATCAAGAAGTCATACTCTCGCTCTAATATGTTAAACGTGGTCCTAAGTTGCTCTAACTCTTCCGTGATGGTTATCACAATCAAGGCCTGTTGTACCTTTCTGTTCGTTTCACTATTCTATCTGCAATAATTTGAGCTTTCTTAATTACCCTGTTTAGTGTCTGATTAATCCCTGTCAATGACGCCCTGACTATCGTCAATTACTCCTTGGACAATCGCAACAGCCCTCTCTGTTAATTCTCTAATGCATCTATTTTTGCATTGAAAATGTCGCATCGTCTAGTGTGCCAAACAGTATCTTTCTAGTCTCCACATTAAAGTATAATATAACCCATTTAGGTCTGGGTGTTTCATGCCAGGCTAACTGCTCAAATAAACCTCTTGTCTCTGTAATTTTTCCAACATGCCATGGTGTTGTCTTTTGAACGTTCTCACACTCCTCAACGTTAACTTTTGCCTGGTGCAACCTATGGAGACAATACGCTACTTCTCTATCAGCTAATGCTTGCGTCTGCCCGAAATTTTCGTGTAGTTCCTTCAATTGAAAACAACTAACAATTCTTGCCACTGACTGTCCAGCTTCTGACTGCGTCCTCTTCGCACGCTTCTATCATACAACAACATCCAGTCATGCCTTCTAAATTCTTTTGGGTTCTGCGTCCGGTCATAGTTAACCTTATTCTTCTCCTTGCTTTCGTGGGTCGCCTCGCGGGCAGCTTGATGCAGCAGTTGCATCCGTCGTCGAACCTCAGTCACGTAATCCTCGTACTTATAAACTACGTTTGCTGATTTCCTCAGTAACCACCCCAAAAAAATTCGAAAAGTGTGTACGCAGACGTACAGTGCGGAGTTGTGTATTACACACATTGTCACAAAAGAAATCCATTGGTCCCAATCGTCCTGAACTCGGCTAATGTAGTGCCATAACATTTCGGTTAGCGCACGATGTGAACGCTCCAGTGAACCATTTGTTTGTAGATGGTAAGCTGTCGTCTGTATTTTATATATTCTCAATAGTTTACATAAACGCTTCGTAGTATAGTTTATAAAATTACTTCTCATTTCACTAGGTAAACTGCAGGGATCCGAAACTTCAGAATTATGTTATCTACCAACTTACGCGCGACAGTGTCAGTGGCTTGGTGGTCAATTGGCTCGGCTATAACAAACTTTGTGATTACCGAACTGGATTAATGGTGAGGGACCTATGATGTCAATAACGCATCTTTCAAAAATAAACTCTGGGATTGGTGTTAATTCCATTGGCTGCTTCATTTTTATCTGCGGTATTTTGTTTTTATGGCACTTCCTTATGAAATTCTCTGTGTCTAACTTCATCCCAGGCCAAGTACAGTATTGTTTTACTACTCATATATCCTCCCCATCCCCTGATTTCCGCCGAAAGTGGATATGTGCATTTGCCTTAGCACTGCCAGCTTTTCTTCGGTACTCGCTTGTTTCCAGTGTTTCTTCTCCTACGTCACTGGTTTGTTCTTCAGCGCTCTGTGTCGGAGCCGTTATCTCTGCTCCAGCTAGCACGGCCTGCGTCTCCACGGACGTGGCCTCGGCCGGCTTATCTTTACTCTTGTCACTGTTCCTGGCTGGCTCCTCAGTACTCTCTGTTGTGCGTCCCCACCTAACACGCTACGGATACAGGAAAGCGCATTGGCTACTCGATTCTGTTTACCTTCTTTGTACAGTATCTGGTAGTCATACTCCTCTAGCTTTAGGCGGAGTCTTAACAACCTAGACGACGGATCAGATATACTGCCTAACAACACCAGTGGTTTATGCCCCATGATTATCTTAAATTGTCGTCCGAATAAGTATGGCCGAAAATATGTGACAGCCCATACTACTGTCAGAAACTCACGCTCTACTGTACTGAACTGTATTGTAATAATCGAGAGGTCGGTTCGTGCACAAGATCCTGCACAGGTATCACTTCCGCGTTTATGGACGGCTATAAAGGCAATGTGGATCAATATTTCTGCAGGGGGCTTCCAACAACTTGTTGAGTTCACGTTATTTGGAGTGGCTGCTCTACGCTGGGCGAAAGGAGATCTCACACAATATCTGGAAATATCCCACGGCCTTTGTCACTCAGTGTAGCCAGTGCCGCTAGGAAATAAACTCCAGTGTACAGGGGATAGGCAAAATAATGTGAACACCTGTACCTACTTGGGAATGGTTTATTAACAAGGTATTGTGCCCCATTTGCCTGTAATACAGCTGTGATCCTTCTTGTATTACTGGGATATAATGATTAATCTCGAGTGGAATGTTATGCCACTATTTGATCAGAACCTCTTCTAACTCTCTGCGCTCCAATGCCGCCCACAAGGGTTCGATAATGTTCAAGTTCGGGAACTGTGCTGGCCCAGGAAGACTCTGCAGTTCAGTTGCATGCTCCTCATACCACGATTGTACTGTCCTGGCTGTGTGAATGGGTGCATTATAGTCCTGAAAAATGGCGTCACTGTTGGGGAACAACATCTGCTTCATGAGGAGCACCTAATCACCTAAAATGTTCATATAATCATTGGCTGTAACAGGGCCTTTGAGAATAGTGACAGGACCAGTAGAATACCATAATATAGCTGCCCACACTATCACACTTCCACCTCCATGCTAAACCGCTGGAATCAAGCAATCAGGACCGTAGGCTTCTTTTGGCATTCTGCAGACATAAACCCATTCCGATGTTGGAAATAACGAATGCTGACTCGTCAGACCATACAATGTGTTTCTACTGATCAGCCATCCAGGATTTATGCTCCTGACGCCATGCTTTACGCATCTTTGCGTTGTTTGTCGTCTCTGATGGTTTCGTTATTACAGCTCGTCCGTGAATATTCACTTTATCAAGTTCTCGGCAGAAAGTGTCGATAGTATGGAGTCCCGAGGAAGGCTATTGAGCTCTGCAGTCACTTAGCCGCCGCAGTTTTATGTTGTTTTGACACAATTCGTGTTAGAGTACAATGATCTCTGTCGTTTGGTTTTAATTTGCGCCCACTATTACGTTTACACGATGATGTCTTTCCATGTTTCGTGTTGGCTGATATGACTGTTGGCACAGTTACCCTTGAAACATTCAATAAGTTCGCTGTCTTGGCTGCTGATGCCCCAGCTAATCAGGCCCCCACAATCTACCTTCCTTTGAAATCTGTTAGGTCTTTTACTGCACGTCGAACTCGGCCTCTGAATGCAAATACGAAGTGTGCATTATTCGTAAACAACCTGCACTGATGCCTAGCCCATACTGAACAAGCACAGTCCAGTGTGACACGTGCCTTACATGTGATGTTGACCGTCAAACAAAACCATCTAATTACTACCACTGTTCACATTATTTTGCCTATACCCTGTAGCCCCATTGCACACTTTCACCGGCAAAGACGACTACCAGTATTGTGATCAGCCAGCAGCTACGAGGAAAACTATCCATAGTCGGGAACTTCTTTCTCATCGCCAGCGGTGGCCAGGCTAGTCGAAGAAATCTCTGAGCAAAGATAGGTGAGCGTCACAATTATTGATATGTGCACTCGCATGGATCATTATTCGTCGTCTTATAATGCTGCTAGTATTACATACTGATAGTATCAATATCGCATTATAGTAATTTGGAACCTTCCTATCAATGAGCATGAAAAATTTCGCTTTAAAAATCATTTTTTTCTTTTTTTGCAATGGGAAATAAACCGACGCTATCCGTCGACGCTTGGCATCACATGGAAGATGTGATGAGCAGAATTTTTTGTGCTGAGTCCAGCTACACATTGCCAAAATGAAATAGCAAATATCCCCCAAAGCGCCGTAGACAATGTGTCTGACAACTATTAGGAGGGACACATAGTACCCATTAGTGCTAACAAAGATATTTAGGTAGCTGTTTGCTATAGACATTGTTATGTCGTATTAACGAACTCAACTATTTCCCAAAACAGGGAAACATAGCACCACAGATAAATGTAACTTGGCAACAACAACACTTTCACATAAATAGCCCTACTCTAATACGACCTAATCCTTACTATGTAACTAGCTTCTTCAGCAAATTCTATGAACTCTAAAATATTAAGGCACCCAAAAATGTCATAATTTCATTGATATGTCATAGATATTATGTAAATTGAAGGTGGATGGGGAAGAACGGAAAGAAAAGGTGAGGAGCCACTGATGTCACCTGCATCAGGACTTCATATGGAATCAGTAGCAACGAATGAAGACATGTGCCAGATCAGGATTTGAACCTGTGCTCTCTTGATTATGAGGTAGATGAATTAACCACTGGACCAACCAGACATACTGTTTACCACAATTGCATGGACTGTCTCGCCATGCCTCACGTCTGACCAAAACCCCCGTCCATGTCTGAAAGAACAGACACCATGCGTTATATGCCGCTATGATACATATTATGTAAACTGAAGGTAGAGGGAGAGGAAGGGAAAGGGAAGGGAATGAACTATTGATGTCAGCTGCACCGGGAGTTCATGCAGAATCGGCAGCGACAAGCGAAAATGTGTGTCACACCGAGATTCGATCAGGGATCTACCGTTTACTAGGAAGTTGCATTAACCACTGCACCACCTGTACACAGTGTTTCTGGCAACTGGGCGAACTATCTTGCCCCCCTCCCCCTCCACCATGGCTGACCCACACTCCCACCAGAACCAGCCTATCAGCAGTCACTGTTCGTGTCCTCCACACTCTCTATCTCTACTTTGAGATTTCTGCAGGACAAATGTAATTGTGCATCCACACTGAAGATGTGGATTCGTTCTCCATTGAGGTAAATAAGTTAAACGAATGTGTGGTGTCTATTCTTTTGGCATCTGTATAATTGATTCACCATAATGGGCAACCAATTCACCACATTCAGAGCAGATGCACAATTATGTTCAAGCTTCTGCAGGAATCTCACGGTAATGAGCATGGAGGATATGATGGGGACTGTGGATAGATGTGTGTGTGGGTTAGCTATGAGATATTGTGAGATAGTCATGCAGCTGCAATAAACACTGTGATAAACACTTTGTCCAGGTGTTCAGCGGCCACGAACAGTAGATGTCTCCTCCAAATGATCAGGGCTATCCTCGTGGACCACTGGTTTAGATCCCTCGACATTGTACAGCATGGGAAGTATGTAAATGTTTACCATGCCTCACGCATCCCCCATGTGGCACAAGTGTTCCTGGTCCTGATTACCCTCACACGTCATAAGTTGATGGCGATGGGATCCTTCGTCTGTATCAGGATGTTATTTAAAGTTCAGTATCCCTCCTTGACCTCCCACAGGAGCATGGTGGAGTGGGCTTATTCCATGTGCCAGACAGAGTTATGGCACTTTTTGTTAACTCCCGACTGAAAGTATGGCATCGCTGCCTGACGAGCCTGACGTTACTACTTTTGCATGTATGCACACTGGTCTCCATGTCAGCCACAGTCATGTTATCAGACATTCCGCCCCCTTTTATCACTTTCGGCACTTCATTCTTTAATTAAGTTACACCCTACACTCCTTACCCCTTTTACGTATACTCTGGACAAAGACTGTAGACGACACATTACAGATTTGTCGATCCCCCAATTTCATTGAACACGTTTCCCCAGATCACATGGCATCGTGTGTGGTAAGCACAACACGCTGGTTATCTTGATATCAGCGTCCAGTCCACCTGGTATATCACCATCAATGGCAAACAGGTCAACCAGTTTCATTTGCACCACATCCGCCTCACTGCACACCCACCTGCGTTCACTGTGGTGTGGAGGACACAGACGCTCATCAGTTCTCATGTGGTCCATTGTCTGATGTCTGGAGGCTCGTGCAGCATATCTTAGCTTTCCTTACCCAACAGACACCTGCTCAGATCATTTTCCTGATGCTTTTATTGCTGTATGTGATTCACTACCCTGCACCAACTCCAAAAACTATTGCTGTGAATTGGATACACAGCCATTCGGTCCGCTACCTTTTTGGCCCCGCCGAGGAAACAGAACTAGGTTACTGGACGTACCTTAACGATCGACACTGTACACATGTTTACAACCCCAGATACAAGCAGTTCTTTTCCAGTTTTCTAGAGAGCGCTTTTCATGACCTGCCTTCCAGCTGAAACGTCCAAGCCATGAGATGCTGATACCTTTTTCCCGACATGATGTTCTGAAACCACTACAAACAGAATCTCCATTAAATTTTCGAGAAGACACATCTGGACGTTCCGCCAATCAGAAGGCGTTAGTGACTTCTGGAATGCTGGTACATACCAATTTAAGATAAAAAATTTAAAAATAAAAAAAAATAGTAAATAAGTAAAGGAAAATAAAAATATATATACAGGGTTTTCCATTGATCGTGATCGGTCCAAATATCTCACGAAATAAGTGTCAAACGAAACAACTACACAGAACGAAATTTGTCTAGCTTGAAGGGAGGAACCAGATGCACTATGGTAGGCCCACTAGATGACGCTGCCATAGGTGAAACGGATATCAACTGCGTTTGTTTAAATAGGAACCCTCATTATTTTATTACATATTCATGTAGTATGTAAAGAGATATGAATGTTTTAGTCGGGCGACTTTTTTCACTTTGTGATAGATGGTGCTGTAATAGTCACAAACATATGGCTCACAATTTTAGGCGAACAGTTGATAACAGGTAGGTTTTTTAAATTAAAATACATAACGTAGGTACGTTTGAACATTTTATTTCGGTTGTTCCAATGCGATACATGTACCTTTGTAAACTTATCATTTCTGAGAATGCATGCTGTTACAGCGTAATTACATACAAATATCACATTGATACAATAAATCTTCAAAATGATGTCCATCAACCTCAATGCATTTGGCAATACGTGTAACGACATTCCTCTCAACAGCAAGTAGTTCGCCTTCCGTAATTTTCGCATATGCATTGACAATGCGCTGACGCATGTTGTCAGTCGTTAACGGTGGATAACGATAACAAATACCCTTCAACTTTCCCCACAGAAAGAAATCCGGGGACGTCAGATCTGGTGAACGTGTGGGCCATGGTATGGTGCTTCGACGACCAATTGACCTGTCATGAAATATGTTATTCCATACCACTTCAATCGCACGCGAGCTATGTGCCGGACATCCATCATGTTGGAAGTACATCGTCATTCTGTCATGCAGTGAAACATCTTGTAGTAACATCGGTAGAACATTATATAGGAAATCAGCATAAATTGCACCATTTAGATTGCCATCGATAAAATAGGGGCCAATTATCCTTCCCCCCATAATGCCACACCATACATTAACCCGCCAAGGTCACTAATGTTCCACTTGTCACAGCCATCGTGGATTTTCCGTTCCCCAGTAGTGTATATTATGCCGATTTACGTTACCTCTGTTGGTGAATGACGCTTCGTCGCTAAATAGAACGCGTGCAAAAAATCTATCATCGTCCCGTAATTTCTCTTGTACCCAGTTGCAGAACTGTACACGACGTTCAAAGTCGTCACCAGGCAATTCCTGGTGCACAGAAATATGGTACGGGTGCAATCGATGTTGATGTAGCATTCTCAACACCGACGTTTTTGAGATTCCCGATTCTCGCGCAGTTTGTCTGCTACTCATGTGCAGATTAGCAAAATGGCTCTGAGCACTATGGGACTTAACTTCTGAGGTCATCAGTCCCCTAGAACTTAGAACTACTTAAACCTAACTAACCTAAGGACACCACACACATCCATGCCTGAAGCAGGATTCGAACCTGCGACCGTAGCGGTTGCGCGGCTCCAGACTGTAGCGCCTAGAACTACTCGGCCACCTCGGCCTGCGCGGATTAGCCACAACAGCAGCTAAAACACCTACTTGGGCAACATAATTTATTGCAGGTCGTGATTGACGTTTCACATGTGGCTGAACACTTCCTGTTTCAAAAAATGGTTCAAATGGCTCTGAATACTATGAGGCTTAATTTCTGAAGTCATCAGTCCCCTAGAACTTAGAACTACTTAAACCTAACTAACCTAAGGACATCACACACATCCATGCCCGGGGCAGGATTCGAACCTGCGACCGTAGCGGTCGCGCGGTTCCAGACTGAAGTGCCTAGAACCGCTCGGCACTTCCTGTTTCCTTAAATAACGTAACTATCCGGCGAACAGTCCGGACACTTGGATGAAGTCATCCAGGATACTGAGCAGTATACATAGCACACGCCCGTTGGGCATTTTGTTCACAAAAGCTATACATCAACACGATATCGACCTTTTCTGCAATTGGTAAACGGTCCATTTCAATGCGGGTAATGTATCACGAAGCAAATACCGTACACACTGGCAGAATGTTATGTGATACCACGTACTTATACGTTTGTGACTATTACAATGCCATCTATCACAAAGCGAAAAAAGTGGTCCAACTAAAACATTCGTAATTCCTTATGTACTACACGAATATGTAATAAAAATGGGGGTTCCTATTTTTTAAAAAATAAACGCAGTTCATATCCGTTTGACCTAGGGCAGCACCATCTAGCGGGCCAACCATAGCGCCACCTGGTTTCCCCTTTCAAGCTAGACGAGTTTCGTTCTTTGTACTTTTTTCGTTTGACGCTTATTTCGTGAGATATTTGGACCAGTCACTATCAATGGACCACCCCGTATATAAACGCAAAGAAAACAAAAAAAAAAAAACATTAAAATGCAATAAAAGAAACTAAACAAAAACAAGCCCATACACAACTACTTTCATTTTCATCGCTACTCTCTATGTTCATCCCCCTTACTTTCTTCTTTTCCTACACCCTTCTAGTAATAGGTTAGCTGTTTTGGGATAGGCCTAGATAGGCGCCAACGCCTGAAGAGGTGCATTTTTTTTTTTTTTTTTTTTTTGTTAGGACACAAGTGGCGATGGCAAGTAGATTTTTTTTGTAGTTTTCCCTTTCTTGTCTAGGGGCGAAAAAGAAAGTAAAAAAGAAGGTGGCCTAGTTGTTACCACAACAGCCTAGTAAGCAGGAGATCCTTTGTCGAATCCCAGTCTGGCACACATTTTTGCTCATTGCCGTTGATTCCACATAAAGTCCCAATTCAGCTGACATCAATAGCTCCTTTCCTTTTCTTTCTTTCTACCCCCTCCACCTTCAGTTTACATAATATTTGTCACAGCTGCGGATTCCACTTAGTGTCTGTCATCTTTGTCATTTCTGAATGAACAGACACCATGCGTTCATATAACTGATTCGTATCCATCACCTTCAGTGCACATACACAATTACGCTCAACCTTCTGCAGGAATCTCAAAATAGCGAGCGTGGAGGACATGGACGGGGACTGCATATAGGTGGCACTGGGTGGGAGTGTGGTTTGGCCAGAAGGTGTGCCGAGATAGTCTGTGCAGCTGTGATAAACACAGTGTGTGTGTGGGGTGCAGTTGTTAACGCACCTGCCTAGTAAGCAGGACATTCCATGTTGAACTTTTCAGCACACATTTTTGCTCATCGCCTCTGATTCCACATAAATTCCCAATGCAGCTGACATCAATAGTTCCTCATTTTCCTTTTTGTTCTCCTCCCTTTACCTTCAATTTACATAATGTGTTTTACAGCTGCAGATTCCGCTTGGTGTCTGTCGTTTTCAATGTGACCGACAGAATGGACACTATGCATTCATCATTCATATAACTGACTCACTTGATGCGTAATGAATCTTCTACCTTCAGTGTGGATGAACAATTACGTTCAACCTTCTGTGGAAATCTAAGAGTAGTGAGCATGGATGACATGGAGGAGGACTGCAGTTAGGTGGCACTCCATGGCAGTGTGGGTCAGCCGGTATATGTGCTGAGACAGCCAGGCAATCGCGATGAACAATTTGTCTGGGTGGCGCAATTTCTAAAGCAAGAGCCTAGTAAGCAATAGATCCTGTGTTTGAGTCTTGGATTGGCACACATTTTCTTTCATCACTGCTAATTCCGCATAAAGCCCTAATGCAGCTGACACCAATAGTTCCTTTCCTTTCTCTTCTACATAATGTGTATCACAGCGGCGAATCCTGTGTGGTGTCAGTTCTTTCAGACATGTCCAAAGGAACAGACACCACTCATTCATATTAACGTCGTACATATCCGTAACGAAAAATGTGACACTAAATGACAGATTGTGTACCGATAATTCTAATTTTCGGTTGCGGGATAAAATTTGCGCCGTATCATTACTGCATGATGATTTGAGTCTTGTTTCATGAATTACGGCTACAGTGCTGTATGTGACATTTGATTCATATTCATGTGGGACAATTGTGCATGAATTAAAGCTGAATGGCCATGGAAGCAAGCTGTATAGACAAAACAGCTGCTTCAGGAAGATGGCTACAATTAATATGTTACCGGTACATCAAAAGAGAGATGGGTCTGCACTAATAAAACAATTAATTGCTCCATGTTCGGAAGATGTGCTGAATCCGCAATCCTCTTTCTTTTTTAATGAAGATCGCTCAAGTTGGCATTGAGAACTTTATTGCGTCCACTACCGGTTTCGTATTTTGCATCAGGCCGTTTTTAAGTTCTTCGGAAAAATTTTGTGCAGTGCGGCAACGTGGACGCAACAGTTTAGAATAGCAACTGGAGTGGTTTTCATTAAATGAATAAGAAAACTGTATTTTCTTTCGAGTCCAACCATCGCGCAAAATGTTTTTACTTCTCTGACCCTTCACTATCGCAGACTGCTGTCAACTGTTTCAAAATTCCAACCGACATTCACCACTCCAGCGGTAGGCCTTAGGTACTCGTGCTGGGACAGGTGCTACTTACGTAACGTAGAATCATGTTTATGGAAATAACTATGTACGCAATGGCTTTGTTTGTCACTGCTTGGGGAGTTTTCTTCTCGCACAGAAGATTTAAAATTGTTCTCCAATATTTCTTGGGTCAGCCAAGGGACCAAAAGTCTCAAGAAGACACACATCCAAATGAAGAAGAAAAAAGGGAATGAGTTTTTCCTTTACTACTATGCTATGCAAGGTACGTAGGTCTATAAAAAACCGCACAATTCACACAGTCCTGTCAGTAAAGCATTCTCTTCTGTAATTCTCACCCACATTCAAGTACTCTTCCTATTTGAAATAGGGCCAGGTAAGTTCACCTAGTTGCAGAATCGTCAAGGATATGTATTTATGGGATTTCTGTTTACTGCAGTTGTTTATGTGTAGTCTCATCATGTATTCGTCATGATCTTGGAAGCAGTTTATGACACTAACATTCTTGAGTAAAAGTTGGAATCCGTGAATTCATACAAATACTTGGGTATAACTCTTTGTAGGTACATGAAATTAAACGATCACATAAGCTCAGTCATGGGTGAAGTGGGTGGCAGACTTTTGGTTATTGGTAGAATACTAGGGAAATGCAGTCAGTCTACAAAGGAAACACTAATAGCTTATAAAGTACTCGTGCAACCCATCATAGAATATTACTCATGTGTATGGAACCTGTATACCAAACAGGACTAACAGGCGATAATGAACGTATACAGATATTGGCAGCAGAAATGGTCACAGATTTGCTTTATCTCTGGACGAATGTCACAGAGATGTTGAAAGAACTGAACTGGCAGATCCTTGAGGATAGACATCAAGTAGCCCACAGAAGTCTGCTTACAAAGTTTTGAGAAGAGGCTTTAAATGATGGCCTGAAGAATATACTAAAATCCCTTGCTTATCACTCGTATAGTGATCGTGAGGACAGACTTGTCGATTAAGCACGGCACACACAGTTGCATTTCAAGAGTCATTCTTCCCACATTACATGTGTGAGTGGAACAGTCAAAAGCCCTAGTAACTGGTGTTGGTACGATGGGACATACCCTCTGCCATGCAGTTAGCAGTGGCTTACAGAGTATGAATATAGATCTTACTACCATACAATTCCACTGCCCATACATAGGTGCAAATTTTAATCTAACTACAGATATTAAATACTATGCCACACTAGGCTCACAGCCAGTTAGATGCAGTGCATCAAAAGCAGAAGAGAACATCATGCAGGTGTTTTTACACTTATTTGTTTAATTGTTCTGTAATATAAAAAAATTATTTTTGTGGTGTCACCGCCAGACACCACACTTGCTAGGTGGTAGTTTTAAATAGGCCGCGGTCCACTGGTACATGTCGGACCCGCGTGTCGCCACTGTCAGCGATTGCAGACCGAGCGCCACCACAAGGCAGGTCTCAAGATATGGACTAGCACTCGCCCCAGTTGTACGGACGACATAGCTAGCGACTACACTGACGAAGCCTCGCTCCTTAGCCGAGCAGATAGTTAGAATAGCCTTCAGCTGAGTCAATGGCTATGACCTAGCAAGGCGCCATTAGTAACATTGCATGTATCTAAAGAGTCTCACTTGTATCGCCACAATCTCCAGATGTACCAAAAGGATGGATTAAAGTTAAGTATTCCAGAAGCTACGTACTTTTCTTTATTGCATTCATTATGTATCCTGTTTCAGACCTCACGCCCTCCGGCTTTAGCTTAGCGCGTGCCTTTCGGCTTCCTCTCATTGTGTCTAGGCTGTCTTGTCTAGACACAACAATCTTTGGCGACGAGGATGGGATAGGGTCTTGTTCTTTCTAATTGCTTACATTTACTTGTGTCATGGCTTCGCCAGATGTACTGTCCGAATTTTATCGCTTGCAGAATCAGCAGACGCAGGCGCTATTGGATGCCCTTGGACAGCTCGTCCAGGGTCAACGTGCACTGCAAAACGATGCGGCCGCCGCCGCTTCACCACTACCGCAGCCACAACTCACAGTTGCACCGACTTTTAGGCCCTATGAACTAGCTAAGGAAACATGGACGGAGTGGTCACGCCAGTTTGGATTTCATCTCGCCGCCTACAGAATTCAAGGTAACGAGCGGCAGCCTCATTTATTGTCGTGTGTAGGGGTGCAAACGTACCGTGTGATAGTGAAATTATTTCCCCGACGCGACGTAGCAACTCTGTCCTACGAAGAAATTTTGTCGGCATTGGACGCCTATTTCAAAGAAACAGTCAATGTAGTTGCAAAAAGGTATACGTTCTTTCGTACAAAACGTACGGCCGGTCAGACTAATAGGAAGTGGGTTGCAACATTGCAAGGCCTTACAAGGGATTGTGCTTTTGAGTGTGAATGTGGACTCCCTTATTCAGATACTATGGTACATGATGCAATAGCACAGAACGTTTCTGATGTTCGCATACAGGAACAGATTTTGAAACTAGTTAATCCCTCCCTTCAACAAGTGATAGACATATTGGATAGACAAGACACGCTTGACTTTGCTCAGGAATCATTTACAACTTCGCCAGCCGTGTGTAACATTAACCGGCCAGCCGGGCGCGCTGCACGGCTCGGTAAACTGCCCTCGCACACGTCCGTGCAGCTGCCGCCACGCTCTAAACCAGGTGTGCCGCGACAGCATACAGCTGCAGTGAAATCATGCCCGCGGTGTGCTACTAGACATTCGAGTGAACATCGCCCGTCACGCCAAGCTATTTGCTTTTTCTGTAATAAGAAAGGACATGTTCAAAGTGTTTGCCAGAAAAAGCTCAGATCAGACAATCACAACCATTCCAGGCCCTTTGCTTCGCGCCGGAATCGAACCAAGGACACTCAGGCTCGTGGACCTTCACCCATGGACATTCATATAGTTAATTCCACTTCGTCCAGTGCCACTGTCTCTAACAGTGACAGTGTTCGTCCCACAAATACTGTGCGTCGACGTCGCCGGAAATCACGTCAATTAGCAAGTGATGCTGTACCTGTATCAGTTCAAATTGCACGAGACAGTCGCTCTTGTCGTCAGCAGGACAATAAACTTTTTGTAGATTTGGACTTTAATGGCACGGTCATACCATTCCAGCTCGATACCGGAGCTGCAGTTTCATTGCTCAATCATGACACGTACAAACAACTGGGCAAACCTCCGTTGCTTGCCGCAAATGTTAAGTTAAATAGTTATTCAGGTCAGAATATCCCTGTGTTAGGACAGCGCAGCCTTCTTGCAACATACAAGGGACAAACCAAACTTGTGTCAATTTACGTTCTTCGTTCTTCTACTGCAGTGAACTTGTTTGGTTTAGATTTATTTCAGTTGTTTAACATGTCTATAGTAAATCAGGTCCTATCAGTGAATCAGACTGTGCCTTCCGCCAGTGTTTCTCGGCTATGTGAAGAATTTGCAGACATTTTTGCACCGGGCCTCGGTTGCGCTAAGAATTATGAAGCACATTTGGAACTGAAAGTAAACGCGCAACCGAAATTTTTCAGAGCGCGCAATGTTCCCCACGGATTGCGTGATGAGGTCGCAAGAACGTTAAACGATTTAGAATCACAAGGTGTGAGTGCATGTGCGCAATGCCTCTTCCATTTTAGCTCCGCCTCATCACTTACGCCGTACAGGTGTTCCGTTTGTCTGGACGACGGAATGCGAATGCGCCTTTCGCCAGTTGAAATCGGCGTTGCTTTCAAATACTTGCCTTACGCCATTCGATCCCAGAAACACCTTTTGTTGATGGTAGATGCATCGGATTTCGGGATCGGTGCTGTGCTTGTGCACAAAGATGGGTCGCATGATCGCCCTATTGCCTTTGCGTCAAAATTGCTCTCGTCTGCGCAAAGAAATTATTCACAGATAGAGAAAGAAGCTTTGGCTCTCGTGTTTGGTGTTACTAAGTTCCATGATTTCTTGTATGGTCGTCACTTTACCATCATCACAGACCACAAACCTTTGACGTCATTTTTTCATTCGAACAAGCCTGTACCTCCACGTACAGCGCAGAAATTCATTCGCTGGTCTATTTTCCTCTTGCAGTACCGCTACGATATCTTGTATCGGTCCACTGCTAAGCACGGAAACGCCGATGCATAGTCCCGTTTGCCTGTTGCTGTGGATAGAGCATTCGATTCTTCCAAACTTGCTTGCATGTTCATTGATTCGGAAACCGATGACATGGTCGAATCGTTTCCGAGTGATTTTCGTCGTGTAGCTACAGCCACAGCTGGTGACCCGGTCCTTGCTACCGTTTTGCGTTTTGTTGCTACGCAATGGCCTTTGTCAAAGTCTCGGATCGAGGATCCGCTGGTTCGCCGATTTTTTGCTCACAAGGAGAGACTTTTTGTTCGACGTGGTGTTTTGTTGTTGCGTTCTGATAATGATCAGTCCAGAGTCGTGGTCCCACGTTCGTTACAGTCCTCTGTCTTACGGCTTCTTCACCAAGGACATAGTGCGAACAAAACAACTTGCTCGTCAGCACTGTACTTGGTTCGGAATCGATGCTACGATTGCGAATATGTGTTCTTCTTGCATGGCGTGTGCCGAACAACAATCCTCACCGCTGCGGAAAGTTTTTGCATGGCCAAAAGCCACTTCCCCTTGGCAACGCTTGCACATCGATTTTGCTGGTCCATTCTGGAATGCTCGATGGTTGGTTCTGGTAGATGCCTTCAGTAATTTTCCTTTTGTTGTCCAGATGTTTTCCACGACGTCAATTGCCACCATCCAAGCGTTGTCTGCTATCTTTTGCATTGAAGGTCTTCCGCAGACTATTGTTTCCGACAATGGCCCACAATTCATGTCCGCAGAATTTCAGTCATTCTGCCAGGCCAATGGTATTCAACATCTGACATCCGCTCCATTTTCGCCTCAGTCAAATGGTGCCGCTGAATGATTGGTCCGGACTTTCCAGTCACAGATGTTGAAGTTGAAAGAGTCGCATTCTCGGGATGACGCGTTGTTGCTCTTTTTGTCATCGTATCGCTCTCAGCCCCGAGATGGTCGCTCGCCGGCTGAGTTGCTCCACGGTCGTCCTCATCGAACCTTGATGTCTTTGCTGCACCCGCCGCATCAGGTTCCTGTGCAGCAGCAGACTCCTGCTTTTGCGCCAGGCGACGTTGTATTATATCGCAACTATCGAGGTTCACGGCGTTGGCTCGCAGGGCGCATTCTTCGCTGCCTCGGCCGCGCGATGTATTTGGATTTGGGGGCCTCTGGTGAGGTGCGTCGGCATCTCAATCAGCTGCGCCTCTGTCGTCGCACGGGTTCTGCCGCTCCCCATCTGCTTTCAGCGACGGTGCCGTCCGGTCAGCGCCCTGAGGACCCATCTACTGGCTCGCCTCATCCCCAGGTGTTACCGACGATGCCTTCCGTTTTGCCCCATGGCGACGCGCCGCCGCCGCCTCCGCCGCCGCCGCCTGTACTCCAGCTGGCGTCGCCCGCAGTGGATGCTTCGCTGCAGCCGCCAAGCGCCTCCCTGGGTCACGCGCCGCCGATCGCTTCCCGTGACCAGCTGTCCTCTGCCATGGAACTCTTGCCCGCTCCAGACCACATGACGCCATCGCGCGTCGGGTACCCCGACGCAATGGAGGTCGACACTTCGGCCCCTCCTGTCTCTTTACGGGCGCATACGCCGCATGTTGACGTGCACCCTGGACTAGGTTTTCAGGCGTTTCCTAGATCCCCTCAGACCGAATGGCTGGGTGCGGGTGGCACAGCTTCGCCTGTTGTTAGGCTCCCCACCTCATCGCCTACGTCTACATGGGGTCCTCCCCACGGCGGGCGGATGCCTTATAACACGACCGTTCGCCAATTTGCGGGGGAGGAATGTGGTGTAACCGCCAGACACCACACTTGCTAGGTGGTAGTTTTAAATCGGCCGCAGTCCACTAGTACATGTCGGACCCGCATGTCGCCACTGTCAGGGATCGCAGACCGAGCGCCACCACAAGGCAGGTCTCGAGATACAGACTAGCACTCGCCCCAGTGGTACGGACGACATAGCTAGCGACTACACTGACGAAGCCTCGCTCCTTAGCCGAGCAGATAGTTAGAATAGCCTTCAGCTGAGTCAATGGCTACGACCTAGCAAGGCGCCATTAGTAACATTGCATGTATCTAAAGAGTCTCACTTGTATCGCCCCAATCTCCAGATGTACCAAAAGGATGGATTAAAGTTAAGTATTCCAGAAGCTACATGCTTTTCTTTATTGCATTCATTACGTATCCTGTTTCAGACCTCACGCCCTCCGGCTTTAGCTTAGCTCGTGCCTTTCGGCTTCCTCTCATTGTGTCTAGGCTGTCTTGTCTAGACACAACAATTTTCATTACTGTCTCTGACATGGAACTTACTACTATTTGATCGTGCCAATGGCCACTTCTTGTCATAGCAGTACTGCTTCCAACACACCAGGATCCTGCTGCCATTATTATTTAAAGTTATGATTTACTTTAACTGCCTTGAAATGTTTTAATTTATTATTGGTATCCAATATCTGTTATGATATTTCGTCCCTTATTTACTCTCCAAGCAGTGTGTGAGCTTTACAGAGGTAACCAATATGGATCATCCAGATCAACATACAGGGTATTTTTAGATCATGAGACTCTACCTTCAGTGAGGGGATAAATGTTATATAAAGTTTTCTCTCACCATACACTACCACCACGCATCCTGTCCCAGCTGGCCAATGCGGCCAAGCAGTTCTAAGCGCTTCAGTGCGGAACCGCACTGCTGCTAATGTCACAGGTCCGAATCCTGCCTCGGGCATGGATGTGTGTGATGTCCTTAGGTTAGTTAGGTTTAAGTAGTTCTGAGTTTAGGGGACTGATGGCCTCATATGTTAAGTCCCATAGTGCTCAGAACCATTTGAACTATTTTTGAACCATCCAGTCCCACACACTTACAAACAAACACATATATTCATTTCTGTTTAAGAAATACACTTTTACGTGATAACTCCCTGGCAGACACCATCTCTAATATGCACCACCATACCATCCAGGATTGTAACACTCCATTTTAGGAATCTGATATGTGTCATTTACTTCAAAACATTGCTAAAATCATCTTCAAGAGCGTTTCAGCTAACACTGAGAAGCTAATTTAGCATCCCACTGTCATTGAGTTCATTAGAAAAGGAGTCATGACTTAGTTGTAGAAGCGTGGAGAAAGGAACAACTATAGCTTAGATGAAGGATTTCTCAGTGTGAGATACTGACATAGATGTTTCCCCCTAAGTTTAGCAACAGTTATGTGTTCTGTCATGTTTTAACCACTCGTTGTGGGGAAATGAATGCTAGAAATGCGATTTTATGCCACTCAAAGCTGACAGAAAACCAGATGCTCTCTAATTTGTGTCTTCATAATTGATTTTATAGGCCTAATGGTAATGATAAAGGCTACTTTCAACAATAATAGTAGTGGGACTGAGAGAATTCTAACCAATTTTAGCTATAAGTAGCCTCTAATAAAACCCCATTATTATTTACTATTGAACAAGTGCACTTCTGAACTAGTGTAGGTGCTGCTCAAGCAAGTAATGCAATGTGTTGATGACGCTGCCCAAGGAAATGTTCAGAATCTCTGTCAGTTTATTTACTGATCAACAGTTTTAACTTATATATTTTTGATGAGACAGATTAATTAAACCCCGTAAATGGAGTTTTCACTGCAGTTGTGTTACATTCATGCTGCTACACACTCCTTAAGTAGTCCTTCCTAAATAAACTATTATTGTGACACAGTTATGTGCCTTTTACGTTTGGGTATGACATTATACTTTAATAGGTGTAGACTTCAACACTTCACTGTAGGAATTATGACGTCTGAATATCTCCCTAACGATAAATGTCCTTCTTTATCCAGCGAAGGGCAGATTATGAAAGAAATGAATGAGTATATGCATCAGTTCAAAGTTTAATTGAAATAATTTTATGTTCACATCCCCCACTGATGTGTATTGTGAGGAACTTACGGATGTTATTGGCATATTCAGCGAAAATTAGTTTTAGAATTTACTGAAACAGATTTTTTTTATAGACAGATAATTGGTCACCTTTTCATGCATCTATTACTTTATATGTTGTTCTTTCTGCAGGGAAACAAAAGTATCACCACTAAAACAACCATTTTTCCCCATTTCATCTATCCATTGTCAGCCTCATCTGGATACATTGGACACTCTACGTTAACTTGGTAGAGGCTTCATTATAATTTTCTGAGCAACTTTTCTAATGAAGGATGTTAAAGTAAATAAAAACTGCTTTACAACTTTTAATATGAACATGACTAATTTGAGAGTGTAGAAAATGCTGCAGATTCTTCAAAACTTTCACAAGTACATAGGTTTTCATCATTTCTTTTAACTGTGACTGACCTTAGAAAACCAACTTTATGTGTCAACTTATAGTAAGTTATTTCGTTTTTATTGGTACTCCAAATTGAGAGTCATTTTTATGAAGTGTTCAGTTGAAGTGCGTCCTATGATGGAAGTTACTTTTACAGTAGTGGATTTTGTTAGGCACCCATTCTGTAAGTAAATTGACATTACTGACATATACTGACCAGTCAGAACATTATGACCACCTACCTAAAAGCCGGTATGTCCACTTTTGGCACTGATAACAACAATGATGCATTGTGGTACGGAATCAACAAGGCCTTGCTAGATCGTTGGAGGGAGTTGACACCATGTCTGCACACACAAGTCACCTAATTCCCATAAATTACTGGCAGAGGGTGGGGTGATGTCCACCGATGCCACGTTCAATCATATCCTGGATGTCTTTGTTCCGGCTCAGATCTGGCAAGTTGGGGGCCGGCATGCTAACTGGAAATCGCTATGTGTTCCTGAGACAACTCTGTCACACTCCTAGCTTTGTGACATGGCACATTATCGTGCTGCAAGATGCCACTGCTGTCAGGAAACATGATCCTTATCAGTCAGTGTGCATGGTCTGCAACCAGTGTACGTTAATCTTTGGCCATCATGGACCCATGGATGCCCACGTGAATGTTCCCCGGAGCATAATGGAGCTGTCACCGCCCTGTCTTGATCCTGCAATACAGCTGTCAAGAAACTGTTCCCCTGGAAGATGACTGATTTGCACCCTCCTTTGGCATGATGAAGAAGGTATCAGGATTCATCAGCATCAGACCTTGTGGCACCCTGCCACTGCCCCACCATCCAGTACCAATAATCCCTTATCTATTTCAGTTTCAGTTGTCGACATCATGATGTTAACATTGGCACATGTATGTGTCGTTGGCTACAGACTCCCATCATTAGGAGTGTCCAGTCCACTGTGTGTTCAGACACACTTATATTCTGCCAGTATTAAGGTCTGATGTTAGTTCCGCCACAGTCCACCATGTGTCCTATTTTCCCAGTATGCCCAGCCTATGAAGTCTGACACCTGTAATGAGGGGTGGTCGCACAACCACACAGTGTCTGGACGTGAAATTACCTTGGTTTTGCCACATTTTGAAGCACTCCTCAAACACCTGGAGGTTATGCAGTTTCTGAAAGTCTCATGCTGAGCTTCCAGGCTATCACAATCTGCCCTTAGTCAAACTCAGACAGGTGGTGTGCCTTACTCATTCTGAACATGGACAGCACACTCACTGATACTACATGCACTGTGTGTATGTCTGACTAGTAGTCTTTCCTTGCACATCACTCTGCTGTCACCTGGAAGGGTTTATATAGATAGTGGGTTATTGGTCATAATGTTCTGGCTAATCAGTGTTAAGGAATTATGTAAACGTTATTCTGGTGCACCATTTGCACTCAATACTTGATAAAAAAAATAAATTTTTAACTGCAGAAGAATAATGAAAGTATTTTATGACTAGTGTTTCCCCTGTGGCCTTGACCATATACGCATTTTACACATACAGGGTGTTACAAAAAGGTACCGCCAAACTTTCAGGAAACATTCCTCACACACAAATAAAGGAAAGATGTTATGTGGACATGTGTCTGAAATCGCTTAATTTCCATGTTAAAGCTCATTTTATTTTCGTCCACCTACGCTCAATGGAGCACGTTATCATGATTTCATACGGGATACTCTACCTATGCTGCTAGAACATGTGCCTTTACAAGTACGACACAACATGTGGTTCATGCACGATGGAGCTCTTGCACATTTCAGTCGAAGTGTTCGTACGCTTCTCAACAACAGATTCGGTGACCGATGGATTGGTAGAGGTGGACCAATCCCATGGACTCCATGCTCTTCTGACCTCAACCCTCATGACTTTCATTTATGGGGGAAATTTAAAAGCTCTTGTCTACGCAACCGCGGTACCAAATGTAGAGACTCTTCGTGCTCGTATTGTGGACGGCTGTGATACAATCTGCCATTCTCCAGGGCTGCATCAGCGCATCAGGAATTCCATGCGACGGAGGGTGGATGCTTGTATCCTCGCTAACGGAGGACATTTTGAACATTTCCTGTAACAGAGTGTTTGAAGTCACCCTGGTACGTTTTGTTGCTGTGTGTTTCCATTCCATTATTAATGTGATTTGAAGAGAAGTAATAAATTGAGCTCTAACATGGAAAGTAAGCATTTCGGGACACATGTCAACATAACATATTTTCTTTCTTTGTGTGTGAGGAATGTTTCCCGAAAGTTTGGCTGTACCTTTTTGTAACATCCTGTATATTGCATACATTTCTTCCACCTCCCTTCCCATCTCTAACTCTTCATCCTGCTGTCCTTGTGTCCACCTCATTCTCCCTTCCTGCTCACTCTGTCCTTACCTATTCTCTCTTGCTATCTATCTCTGTCCATCTCCTGCTCTATTCATTTCAACATTCCCCCATGTGTGCCCATACGCATGTATGGCTCCTGTACAACAGGTCAAAAATGCAGGTCGATACTACTCCCACAAAACACCTCTCACGTGTGAGTGAGACAGCCTACATATCTGGGGCTTGGGAAACCTTTTCTTGCCTCTGACTTATAGGCTGTCATGAAAATTATGTTGATAACACAGGCCAAAATTACCCCTACACAACATGCCTGTCTTGCAGGGTACCCTGTAAGGCATAGTCTAAAAAATAGTAGATTAGACTGAAAAACATTCCTGGGGAATCGCTGTTATTCATCTTCTGGTCTGGTTGGACCAGATCTGTAGCATTATCAGTCTCTTGAGCGAGCTGACAAGAATAGTCGAAGGTGTTACATAAGGAGCAAGCATGACGGAGAACCACAGCAGAAGTATCACTTATCTCCTAGCTCATATGGAATTCTTCAAATTTACCCTTATTTTCATGGAATTGGAAATCAAATTATTTGATGGTAATAATAGTAGCTTATGCACCACTCCCTCTTCTCCACTATATATATAAAATGATAATTAAATAGACACCCTAGCTGCAAGCAGGCGTTGATACACTTCATTGCAGCTAGGGTGTCTATTTAATTATCATTTCATTCCTAGCAAAGCTGCATGGTCATCCACAGTAACTGTTCTTTCGGGAACAGATACTACTGTCATATATATAGTTATATATATATAAAAAAAAGATGTAAACATTTTCTTTTCTTACAGCATTGTATTACATTCTCGAGTAACACTTAATTTAACAACATCTGAGAACTCTATGTTCCGTTAGATTATAAATCTTGCCAGGCCAAATTTCCAAAACATACCCACCGTACATTATGGCATAGACCTACACACAAAACCTGTGATTTCCAGTGCCTATCAGGCTACTCTGGATACTGCAATA
The DNA here is from genome assembly GCF_023864345.2 of Schistocerca serialis cubense. Classification (NCBI taxonomy): domain Eukaryota; kingdom Metazoa; phylum Arthropoda; class Insecta; order Orthoptera; family Acrididae; genus Schistocerca; species Schistocerca serialis. The sequence goes on from NC_064640.1 coordinate 834,412,076, forward strand.
TTTCTCATGATGGCACACCTGGAGCTCTAATGTGGTTCTGGGATGAACCTTGGATAGCCCTCAACCAAGTAGATCAAGAACTGAGAGAAAAACTTAGGAATTCCATTAATGTACAAAAGTTTTTATGTGAAATTTTCATGTTGTATGAATACTGTAAATCGAATTCAAAACTGGAAAGGGAAGTAGTATATTCATTAGCAAGAAAATTGAACGGATATTTGCAAGAGTTATTACTTTTTGCTGCTTGTATTTAACACAAAGAAAAAGTGAGACTAACCTTTAATTAATGCTCCAGGGTGGCAATCTTTCTACTACTCAGGCTGAAAAATTCTGCAGCTGAAAATTCACAGAATCATACTTATTTCATCTGATTAACTGACAGTGAGTTTCTCTTCAACATTGCTGTAATAACAATAAAATTAATGAAATATGAGCAGTAAGCACATCATGTAAAAAATATGACGTAACTGTACATTCATATCACAACATCTGAGCATATCGTGGGTAGTAGATAACAGTATGTGTTAGATCAGTGTATATTGTGTTGTACATAGAGGTGACTAAAGTCATGGGATAGTGATATGGAAATGTAAAGATGGCAGTAGAATCGTGTACACGAGGTATAAAAGGGCAGTATATTGGTGGAGCTGTCATATGTACTCAGGTAATTCGAATGAAAAGGTTTCCGACATGATTATGGCTGAATGACTGGATTTAAGAGACTGAACATACAACAGTAGTTAGAGCTAGACTCATAGGATATTCCATTTCAGAAATCATTATGGACTTCAATATTCCAAGATCCGCAGTGTCAAGAGTTTGCTGGCAATACCAAATTTCAGGCATCACCTTTCACAACAGACAATGCAATTTCCAATGGCCTTCACTTAATGACGGAGAGCAGTGGCATTTGGGTAGAGTGTCAGTGATAACCTGACAAGCAACACTGCATTAAAAAAAAAAATTAAAAAAAATGCAGAAATCAATGTGGAGTATATGACGAACATATCTGTTAGGACAGTGTGATGAAATTTGCTATTATTGAGCTGTGGGAGAGATGACAAATGCGAATACCTTTGCTGACAGCACTAAATCACCTGCAGTGCCTCTTCTGAGCTCTTAATCATATCGTTTGGACACTAGATGACTGGAAAACCAAGGCTCGGTCAGATGAGTCCCAATTTCACTTTTTAAGAGCTGATGGTAGGGATCGAGTGTGTCACAGACTCCACAAAGCCATGGACCAAAGTTGTCAACATGGCACTGTGCAAGCTGTTGGCAGCTCCATAAAGGTGTGGGCTGGGTTTACATGGAACGGACTGGGTCCTCTGATACAACTGAACCAGTTATTGAATGTAAATGGTTTTGCTTGGCTATTTGGAGACCATTTGCAGCCATTTATGGACTTCATGTTCCCAAACAATGATAAAATTTTTATGGATGAAAATGCACCATGTCACTGGGCCCCAGCTGTTTTTAATTCATTTGAAGATCATTCTGGATGATTTGACCAAATAATTTAGCCACCCAGACTGCCTGACATGAAACCTGTCAAACATTTATGGGACATAATTGAGAGGTCAGTTCATGTACAAAAATCCTGCATCAGCAACTCTTTCACAATTAAGAATGGATATAGAGGCAGGATGGCTCAGTATTTCTGCATGTGACTTCCAATGATTTGTTGAATACCTATCCTCAGTGCTGGCAATTTTCTGGAGGGAAGATTATGTTCTTGTCATGAAACAATTATTGAAAAAAAATTAGAGAATAAGCCCCTGTGACAGACCACAGAACAATTTTACTGCCACAGTAAAGATCATAAAGAGAAGAAAAAAGAAATTAGTGCTCATATTTAAGTAAACAGACAGTCATTTCTCCCTTCTTTGTTTTGTGAGTGGGATAGGAAAGGGAATTATTAGTTGTGGTATGAGGTACCTTCCACCATAGTGGATTGTGAAATAAAAGTAGATGTAGAAGATTAGAAAGTAAACACAGGTCACTATGACCTGATGATCAGGATCTCCTACAGGTGAATTAATCTGATGTTGGGGCCTGGGTGAACTGCTTTCCTTTTTTTACCTTCAGTGCCCAAATCTGTCTCTCTTCCTGGAGTTTGCTATAACTTATGGTTTTATTTTGGTTTTGAATGCCAGAAGACAAAATAATGTATTTCTGACAACTTATACACTAGAGTAAAATGTTAGAGAAGAATCAGACAAAATATATTTGGAAATTGTGTTTGTGTTTAATTTCATGATTCATAAAACTGTGTTATTTCAGAAACTAATTTCTTTATTAACTCTATATTTTGTTGAAGATAAATGCACAAACACCTAAATGTTGGATGTTAATGTCTCTTTTAACTCACTTAAATGTATCAAAGGCAACAACCTCATCAACCTTAGGATCCAACAAATATGATTAAAGTGCAAGTAAATACTTATTCTGTCTAATATTATGGGATACCCAAAAAGAGGAACTGGAATTACTTTTTAGAAACTATATATTTTCAAATTGGGTACAATATAACCTGATCCCCTATAAAATACTTTCCATTATAACTAATACTTTTCTCCCACTGTCGCTTCCAATGTTCGAAACATTTTTTTGTAGTCATCTTTAGAAATGGCTGACAGCTCCTACCCCCTTCTTTGACTTCTTTAATGTTGTCAGATTGGTGTCTTTCATGCACCTTTTCATGCATGGAAATAAGAAAAAGTTGAAGAGAACCAGGTCAGGTGAGTAAGGTGCATGCTGTTTTTACCCAAAAACTGTCTAACAGAGATGGCTGTGTGTGCAGGTGCATTGTCGTGTTGGAAGAACCATTTCCTGTCTTCCACAAATCAAGTCTTTTTTGACAAACACTGTTGTGTTTAAAACTTAGAAGTAAAGGTTTAATTGATGGTCTGACCTGATGGCATAAACTATCATTGATTTGGGCAGTTGACTGATGTCCAGAAAAAGGTTTAACATCAATTGACATGTAACCAGTTTTAAATTGAGCAAACTACTTGTATGCTTGAGTTTTTCCCATAGCTTCATCTTGGTAAACTGTTTTCAACATTAAAACACTTTCAGCAACATATTTACCAAGTAGAAAATAAAATTTCATATTTATTTATTTAGTCCTTCAAATCCTATATGTATAGAATATATACAAGGATGTTGGACATGGTTAGGTATTTACAAGATAAAATACAGTTTGTATTGTAATCCTATGGACTAGATATTGAAGTAATGTAGCACAGATTCATAAATACAACAAACATTACAGGCAACATACAAAGTAGAATTTTAATAATGCATCTCTATTTTTGTTGTTTGGCTTTTATATATTCTGTCAGACTGTAAAAGCAATGATCAATTAAATATGCCTTTACTTCAGCCTTAAAACTACAGAGTTTACCTATTGATTTAATATGTTTAGGTCGATTATTGAAAATCTTTATCTCAGTATGTAGTGTGCCTTTTTGGCACAATGATGTTCTCACCTGTTTCACATGAAGGTCAGATTTTTGTCTTGTGTTGTGTGCATGTATATCTTCATTTTTTAATAAGATATCTGGGTGTATATCGATATATTGATTGATGGAAACTGATGTTTCGTAGATAAAAATGCGAGGAAGAGGAAGAACTGACAGTTTTTTGAATATGGGACTGCACGATTTCGTATTGTTTACCCCTTCAATAATTCTTAGTATTCTCTTTTTCATCCTGAAAAGTTTAATATTTGTTGTAGTATTGCCCCAGAAGATTATGACATATTTAATTACAGAATGCACATAGGAGTAGTATACATTTAACAGGCTGGCTTTGCTGCAACAAGTTTCTAAGATCCGTATCATGTAACAGGTTTTGCTTAGTTTTCTTTGCAAATATTCAATATGTACCTCCCATTTTGTGTTGTTCTGGAGCCAGAGTCCCAGAAATTTAGTGCTGTCAACAGTTTCAAGAACTCTGTCCCTAAGTTCTATTACTATGTTTGGGTGGTGTCTGCATTTTACATTATAGAAGTTCAGTGCTACTGTCTTTTCTTTGTTTATAATTAGCTTGTTGTAGCTGAACCACTGTTCTACACTGTTCATTGTTTGGATAGCGGAGTCTTTTAGTTTTTCTTCTGTTTTACCACTAATAAGGACTCTTGTATCGTCTGCAAACTGGAGGGTAGTTTGGCAATATTTGTTGTACAGAAGATCATTGACATACAGGAGAAACAGAATGGGTCCTAAAATTGAACCTTGAGGGATACCATATTTCACATTTTCATATCCCGAATAGTAGTAGCTGATTTTGATATGGTCAGTATATTGCACTTCAACCACCTGTTTGCGACCACATAGGTATGTCTTGAGCCACACATTGGATATACCTCTAATTCCTAACTGGTCAAGCTTCTGCAGTAGGGCATTATGGTCAATGACGTCAAAAGGTTTAGATAAATCAAGACATATGCCTGTCACATACTCACTTGCATCCAGTTTAGTATAGATTTCATTAAGAAATTCAAATATTGCACTTTCAGTTGAATAGCCTTTCCTGAAGCCATGCCGTGAAGGAGAGAGAATTTTATTTTTATTTAGGAAATCAGACAATCTCTTATAAAAAACTTTTTCTAAAATTTTAGAAAATACAGGCAGTAGGGCTATTGGTCTATAATTTGAAACACATTCTGGATTTCCTTTTTTGAACAGTGGTTTCAGCTTTGCTGTTTTTAAGCACGAAGGGAAGGTTCCTGATGCCAGTGAGCTGTTGCACAAATGTGTCAAGGGTTCAGATAAGGCAAGACAGCATTTTTTAATAATTTCATCTGGTATTCCATCATTTCCACATGAGTACCCTGTTTTCAAGGTTTTTATAACTGATAAAATTTCTTCAGAATTTGTGGGTGAAAGGAACAAAGATGTAGACACATTTCTCACACTATTGCATGGTGGAGGTGATATTTTGTTGTGTTCTTCCAGTCCACTTACCAACTGTTCACTTACGTTTGCATAATATTTGTTGAAGGTCCCTGCAATTTCTGTTGGGCAAGAAATCATTTGTCCTTCATAACATAAGTTCATATTTTTATATTCTTTAGTTTCACTTGTTGTCTGATTTTTTATAACTTCACATATAGCTTTAGATTTGTTTTTTGAATTTTCAATGTATTTGTCATTTGCCATTGTTTTAGCTTTCCTTAACAACATTTTTGAGGATCCTCTTGTAATTCTTCAGGTACAAATGAAATTCATGAGGCATGTTCTGTGTCTTTGCTATATCGTGTAATCTTCTTTTCTCTGCACAAGATATTCTAATACTTGTTGTAATCCATTTGTTCTTTTTGAAGTTAGGTTCACATTTTTGCTTTTTTAATGGAAATGCAGCTTCAAAGTATGACATGAAGATTTCCATGAATTTTTCAAACTTTTTGATAGTATTTTCACAAGTATACACTTCATACCAAGTTTCTTCACTTAGTCTCTGTACAAAAAGGTTTATTTGTTTGTTAGTGAATTTCATTGCTTCTTTTACAAGTTCCTCTTTCTCAGTTGTTTCACTTGGGGTGTGCAAAGCAATAAACTGTGCATAGTGATCACTGAAGCCAGCATTAAGATTTCTAGCACAGAAATTGTGATTTACATTTGTGTTTATTAATATCTGATCAATTGTTGAGCTAGTTGTTGGTGTAACTCTTGTAGGAGAGTCTATGGTGGCTTTTATGTTATATGTTTCCAGTAGGGTCATCAAGCTTTGCTGGTCTTTTGAGATTTCTTGAAAATCAATATTAAAATCTCCACATATGATCACTGTTTTGTTGAAGTTTTTTATAGTATTTAAAGCTGCTTCTAGTTGGTGACAGAAATAATTTAAGTTCCCATCAGGGCTCCTATATACACAGATGATTATTAATTTTAATGCAGAGAGTTCAACTGCGGATACTTCAAAAATTTTCTCTTCAGCTAACAGTTCAATGGGTTTTATGTTACAATAATCAATGCCACTTTTAACAAACATACATGACCCTCCATGACTGAATGTAATTCTAGAAAATGATGAAGAAAGATTGAAGTCTGCAAGTTTTATGACTGACATTGCATCTTTAGGCAGCCAGTGTTCAGTTATACACACTACAGAAACGTTTTTTAGCTCATCAGCACATAAAATTTCAACTTCACTTAATTTGTTTACCAATGTTTGGACATTTTGATGAATCATCATGAAATTAAAGGGTTTGTTAGGCTTTGGCATATTGTTAGACTTTGGCATATTTAATTGATCACTTACCTTTACCTTGTCAATAAAAAAATCATTCAGGTGTGCTGGAAGTACTGCTTTTCTTTTCCCGACTGCACCTATTCTTCTATTATCATCTGCAGCAGAATTTTCTTCTGTGTCTGGCTCCCCTGGTGGTTGTTCAGCTGCTGCTCCTACTGTTGATAATATTGCTGCTGGTGTTAGAGCTGGGTCTGCAATTGGTAGAGCTGTTACTGCATTCATTGTGCCTGAATATTGGAGGCACCTAGTTCCTTCTTTTGTTGTTGATGTTGGTGAGTGAGGTCTTGCTGGCATTGTTTCCTTCTAATATTTGGGGGGCCAATCCAGGATGATTTTGCTTTTTAGTGTTTGATGCCTCTTGGTGATAATTTCTTCAATTTCTCCGACGAGCAGTTCTTTCCCCATGTTGTTAACGTGCAATCCATGTAATGTGTGGAATCTACGCCCAATATTATTAACATTTACGAGTTCTATATTTCTGAAATGATTGCAAAGTGTTGTTCACTTAAACTTGTCATCATAAAAGTAAAACAAGAACAAAACAGTACCAGCAAAAACAATCACTGCAGATGAACAGAACAAGCCAAATGACAACACAGGTAGTACTGAACTGGCAATAAGCTCCACTATACATGCCTATTGGCAGAAATACATACTACACAAGGTCCACCCACAGCAACGTTATTCTGATATTTAAGGGATCCCCTCATATACCCATGAGTGTGAGCACTCATTTGCATGACATGGTGTAAAACTCCAACTGTGCAAGAATGATAGCTGTAGTACTGTAACACAGAATTTTCTCTAGTCAAATGTTCACTATCCCAATTCTTGCTAAAATTTATAAAGGAAAGGTACTTGATCACTTTTTCTCCTTGAACTCTCTTAAAATTTCACAAATTAATAGAAATATAGGTTTTTTGTTGTGTAGCCCATAATGTCTGATACCAGAAATGCCCATATCCTTTCCTAGAATGTGGATAATCTGTTCTTGAACACATGAACAAATCTCATTTCCAGTTGCCATACATACCGTCAGTGTGGCTGTTTCATTTGGTGCGTGTTTTCTCTCTGTATTAATCATATGTTTCTTATCCATTGTGTATTGTATACGTAATTCAGGTTTGTGGCTGCAGTTATTTGATTAGCTCAGAGTGAACTTACTCAGACAGGTTAATGTACATCATTGTTGGGCATATTTTATAAGAAAGCTGACTTCACAGATGTTACTAAATATTGACAACTCTCACCTCTTACATAACTCTCTTAATTGTTGTCATCCACCCGAATAGAATGGGATACTTACAAAATCACAGTTGCGATCTCAAAAGAATCACTCTGCTGATAAAGTTGATAATATCTTCACTTAAAATTTTTGAATGGTAAAGGATCATCAGTTGAAAATGTCTCTGAGTTATTAAAGACATTTTATTGTTCAATCACAATGTACCGTAAGAGAAATTAAGTTTTTATGGGATAGCTTGTTCAGCACATGACAGATTTAGTTCCTATTTATGAATCAGGATGAAAAATACAAAGAGGGGCATAAGTTTCCAGCATGCTGGGTTGTTGAAGGGCCAGCAACTTGTGATACCATTTCCATATGACAAACAGCTAAAGTTGTAAAATGCTCTTTTTATTACTTGATGATTACCAGTTTTAGGTTTTTATTCATAACTCATTCTCAGATCATCCATCCAAGCAGAATGAATACCACTCCGCACAGCAACAAATCATGACAATTATTAGTAAAATGGAGTACAGTGCAAATGATCATGAAACATGTATCCAGTTTTCATTGTACTCCTGTGCAAACTGACTGTAATGAATTTTTGGTGTCTTGAGTAACATTTATTCTGATTGGATGGATGATTTGAGGATGGGTTATGCATAAAAACCCAAAACTAGCCATCATCAAGTAATAGAGATATTTTGCAATTTTGGTTATTTGTTGTATTGAAATTGCAAAGAGGGACAGCATATCACCTTCATGGGGAGAAATTACACTGATTAATCCAAAGACTTCTATTATGGGCCCATTGCTCTTCATGTTCAATGTTAGTGATTAATCAGTTTATCCCAGGATAACTCTCCACTTAGGCAAAAAGTATTCTCTACACAAAAGGAAGTAATTAGAATTAAATGTGAGGACAACACATTCAAATTTTTGAGGAATCTGTTAAGTAATAGGGAATTTTAAACACACCCTTCCAGCACATTTATTCACTCATTATATTTGTTCTCAACTCACTGTAGTTTGAAAGTCACAGAGATATTCGCCAATACAATCCTAGAATAAAAAGTGAGCTGCACTTCCCTTTGGTGAATCTAACTGTGTCACAGGAAGGAATGCAATTCTCAGCCATAAAACTCTTTGATATTCTATCCAAACATATAAAATGTCTGGCAGATAGCATAAGTGTTCTTAGATATATATTACAGTTGTTTATCCATAAAAACCCATTGTATACCACATTGATTTTCTTCTAAATGTGTAGGACTTTTTTTGTACATCATATGACATCCTGGCACCAGACATGTTCTGATTAGGAATGGCTCCAGTGACATAACATGAGGGCTCACTCAGAGTATCTTTTAGATGGGAATTGAAGAAGTATTTTGTAATTATTTGCATGTTCTGGGAGTATATTGGTGACTATTTCCAATTATGTAGAAAGAGAATTAGGTTTGTATAGTCGAAATATTGCTATATGTTCATCATTTACATAAGTCAATATTTACTTCAGGTTCAGTTATATGTGGTATAGGAGAAGATTCCAAGTGAAAAATGAGTTTAATGTCTATTTCAGTCATTCATTAGCTGCCAGCACATTTCATTCAAAAAGGACTCTCTCACATATTTTTAGGGCTGTGCATTTCCCTCCTTCTGTCCTAGAGTAGGCAAATTTGCTTATAATAGGTGCTACTGGTACTTTTGATCCTACATTTATATTTAAGAATGCTGCCAATTTTTTTCCCAAAAGTGTTACTGGTTCCTCATACCAAACTTCATATGAGAGAGTAAATGTGTTGAGAGGCTGCTGTTAGTCTGCCCTATCTTCTTAAATGGTTTTATATACAAGGTAAAGTATGGAAACTGGCTAAAAATCATAGCCAGAATAGCCCATAAACCCCATTATTAATCTAGGAGGTGGATTTGACATTTAGCTGACGTGCTTTCCTGTGTCCTGGAAGTGAGTGCTTTAACATGCTCATTTATGTGGACAGGTTACAGTGCTCTGAAATGTATTTTAAATAAGCTGTTGGAAGTTATGAAAACACTTTCTTATGTCTCACAACATAGTTTACCACTATCACTATCTCAAATCAAATTACTAACAAAATTTTAAGATTTCATTTAATTTATAGAATACTGACAATGCTTCAGACATTGTCTATTAATTCAGGATCCTTAACTACACTCCTGGAAATTGAAATAAGAACACCGTGAATTCATTGTCCCAGGAAGGGGAAACTTTATTGACACATTCCTGGGGTCAGATACATCACATGATCACACTGACAGAACCACAGGCACATAGACACAGGCAACAGAGCATGCACAATGTCGGCACTAGTACAGTGTATATCCACCTTTCGCAGCAATGCAGGCTGCTATTCTCCCATGGAGACGATCGTAGAGATGCTGGATGTAGTCCTGTGGAACGGCTTGCCATGCCATTTCCACCTGGCGCCTCAGTTGGACCAGCGTTCGTGCTGGACATGCAGACCGCGTGAGATGACGCTTCATCCGGTCCCAAATATGCTCAATGGGGGACAGATCCGGAGATCTTGCTGGCCAGTGTAGTTGACTTACACCTTCTAGAGCACGTTGGGTGGCACGGGATACATGCGGACGTGCATTGTCCTGTTGGAACAGCAAGTTCCCTTGCCGGTCTAGGAATGGTAGAACGATGGGTTCGATGACGGTTTGGATGTACCGTGCACTATTCAGTGTCCCCTCGACGATCACCAGTGGTGTACGGCCAGTGTAGGAGATCGCTCCCCACACCATGATGCCGGGTGTTGGCCCTGTGTGCCTCGGTCGTATGCAGTCCTGATTGTGGCGCTCACCTGCACAGCGCCAAACACGCATACGAGCATCATTGGCACCAAGGCAGAAGCGACTCTCATCGCTGAAGACGACACGTCTCCATTCGTCCCTCCATTCATGCCTGTCGCGACACCACTGGAGGCGGGCTGCACGATGTTGGGGCGTGAGCGGAAGACGGCCTAACGGTGTGCGGGGCCGTAGCCCAGCTTCATGGAGACGGTTACGAATGGTCCTCGCCGATACCCCAGGAGCAACAGTGTCCGTAATTTGCTGGGAAGTGGCGGTGCGGTCCCCTACGGCACTGCGTAGGATCCTACGGTCTTGGCGTGCATCCGTGCATCGCTGCGGTCCGGTCCCAGGTTGACGGGCATGTGCACCTTCCGCTGACCACTGGCGACAACATCAATGTACTGTGGAGACCTCACGCCCCACGTGTTGAGCAATTCGGCGGTTCGTCCACCCAGCCTCCCTCATGCCCACTAAACGCCCTCGCTCAAAGTCCGTCAACTGCACATACGGTTCACGTCCACGCTGTCGTGGCATGCTACCAGTGTTAAAGACTGCGATGGAGCTCCGTATGCCACGGCAAACTGGCTGACACTGATGGCGGCGGTGCACAAATGCTGCGCAGCTAGCGCCATTCGACGGCCAACACCGCGGTTCCTGGTGTGTCCGCTGTGCCGTGCGTGTGATCATTGCTTGTACAGCCCTCTCGCAGTGTCCGGAGCAAGTATGGTGGGTCTGACACACCGGTGTCAATGTGTTCTTTTTTCCATTTCCAGGAGTGTATTTACAATAATGCAGTAGTTGTGCCAAATTTGTTGTAAGTAATAATTGCCACTTTAAGATTAATATCATAATAATATGTTAAAAAAGAAGCTAACTGATACAGAATAATAAACTGCATGTGGCAAGTATATTTTATCGTCTTCATGATAAAATTCTACAGCATTTTGACACTACTGTTTGAATTTTTTTCAGATGCAGTTTTCTTCTATTTTGTGTAAAGTTTCTTCTGTTTACTGATTAATGGACAGTCTAAGTATGAACCACTATGCAACAGAGGCCAGGCAAAACAAATTATTAAATGTAATGAGAAGAAAATTTTTAGTTGAGTTCAGCTGCATAGTGTATAAATTGTCACAACTTGCTATGTGAACATTGTATATTTTTCCAACTGTAAGGGCTTCACATTGCCCACATGTTCCCACTGAACAAATCACTACTCTACTCTTTAAGTGCTGAGACTGAGGATCCATTAGTGCTTTACATGGAGTGATACGTAAAATGTCAGAGTCTCTTATTGTTAGCACTACAGCACCACAAACTATACAGCTGCTAGATCTGTTGAGCAAGGAATCCATTGGGAAAGGAAACATTGATAAAGAAAAGTATGTACATAGAGGAGTCACTAAGTGACACACAAGCACAATGGGAAAGGCTGCTAAAATATTAAGCTTTCAGACAGAGTCCATCTTCTGAAATAAAAACCAGGCACACTACCACAAGATTAGCGGAAGGCACAGACTGGGGAGGAGGAGGGATTGCAAGGAAAGGTTGGAGAAAGACACTTTGCTACCTGTAGGAGAGTGCAGGGATGTGGTGGGGACAGGATAGGGCTGCTATCGTTTTGTGGCTGTGCTTTGTCAGGGGTGGGGGAGAGTGAGATGGAAGAGTATGGCAAGAAATAGGGAAGGGGAAAAGACTGGAAGCTGCATTGGTGGATTAGGAAGCATGTGCAGTATTGGATTGGAAGCGGAGAAGTTAATTGCTAGGTTTAGGACAGGGTCTACTGGAGACGGAGGCCAAGGAGTTTACGTGGAAAAGGGATATGTTTTAGGAGGTGGTTATGCTGCACAGTTCCAAAAAGCTGGAGTAGGTGGAAATAATTCAAATGGTGCCAGCTGTGAAGTAGTCATTAAAGAAAAGAACATCATACTGAGTAGAACACTCAGCAGCTAAGTGATCCAGCTGAAGCTTAGCCACAGATTGGCAGGGCCATTCATGCAGACAACTTGGTAGTTTCACGCCCATGCAGATAGCCGCAGAGTGGTTGCAGCATAGTTTGTAGATGACATGGGTGCTTTTACAAGTAGTCCTTACTTTTATGATGCAGAAGATGCCTGTGACCTGATTGGAGTAGGTTGTAGTGGTAGGATTTATGGGATAGGTTTTGCATTTAGGTCTATTGCAGGGATATGATCCTTGATGCAAGGGTTTGTGACAAGGGACGGAGTAGGGATGGGCAGAGATATTGCGTAGGGTTGGCAGGCAGCAGGATACCACTGTGGAAGGTGTGATGAGTATAGTAGATAGGATATTTCTCCTTTCCAGTCATGGCTAGAGGTATTCAGAACACTGGCGGAGAATGTGATTTACTTGCTCCAGCCTTTAGTGGTATTCAGCTTCGAGAATAGCTCTCCATTATGGTCAGACAGTGGATATTTTTTTCTTCATAATTACAGTCTATTATCTGGAAAACTAAAACAGGGCACACAAATCACATAGCAAAATATTGATTAACTATGTATTTCTAGTACTTAATTCTTTTAGTATCACAACTACGTCTGCTAATAAAAAAACTATAAAAAAATCTCTTAATGAGTTACCCAACAACTAATACTACTTTAAACCCTACTGAATCTGTTGTCTGTTAATTAATTTATTTTGATGTTCTTAAGTTCTAGATGGTTATTTCCACTATGGGATCCATCCTCTTATACCGTAGATATGTGTGAGATGTTATGTAAGTGGAGAGACGACATATGGGAGATCTGTTTCTGGGCGAGATTGAGAGATTAATTTCAGTCTGTGAAGACCTCAGTGAGATTCTTGGCATATTTGAAGAGGGACTGTATGACACAAAAATTGTGATGACCATTGGTACTGAAGCTGTATGGAAGGGACTTCTTGGTATGAAATAGATGTCAGCTGTCAGAATGGAGGTATTGTTTATCTGATGGAGACAGAAGTACTGATGTATCCTTGAGGTGAAGGTCAACATCAAGGAAGTTGGCATGTTGCATTGAGGAGGACCAGGTGAATGGACTGGAGAAGTGGTGTTGAGATTCTTGAAGCATGTGAACAGAGTTTTTTCACCCTTGGTCCAGATCACAAAAATGTCATCAGTTAATCTGAACCAGGTGATTGTTTTTTAGATTCTGGGTGGTTAGGAAGCACTCCCCTTGATAGCCGGTGAATAGGTTGGCATAGGATGCTTACTTGTGGTTCCCCATTGCTGTACAATAGGTTCATTTGTAGTTGATCCCTTCAAAGGAGTAATAATTGTGGATGAGGATAAAATTGATCACAGTGACCGGAAAGGAGATTGTAGGTTTGGAGTTGGTTTGGCATTGGCAAAGTCAATGTTCAATGGTAGCAGGACCATTGTCATTGGGGATGTTAGTGTAGAGGGAGATGAGCAGGGCTCTGAGTGGTAAAGGAAAAGGAACTGTGCAGAGTTAGCAGTGGATGTGGTTGGTTTCTTTTATATTAGGGGGTAGGTTACAGGTTATAGGCTGCATGTAGTGCTGCACAAGAGGAGAGGTGCACTCTGTGTGGCAGTAGGGCATCCTGAGTGGTTGGGTTTATTGGCTTCAGAAAGCATGTAGAAGATATTAGTGTGGGGAGTGGTGGTGTTGAGGAGAGAGACATACTCATGGGAGAGCCTCTGGGATGGACATAAGGACATGAGGAGGGACTAGTGATCATGCTGTATTTCTGGAATAGACTCTTTGTGACAGGGTTCTTAGGTGGGGATATCAGACCGCTGGTGGAACCCCTCTGCTACGTATGCCCTGCAGTTTGTAACCAGAGTGGTGGAGCTTTTGTTGGCTGGTAGGATCATAAGCTTGGGATCAGATTTTAAGTGATGGAGTGAGGTTCTTGCTGTGGATATAATGTTGGTTTCCTTGATGAGGGATATGGCAAATGTTGCCTCACCATACTCCTACTAATAAAGACTTGATGTACTAGATATTTCAGTCTCATAGTGAGTGTGGATCCTATATGTTCCTTGGATGCTTGTCATGCCAAAGTTACCATAAAAATAGTAAGGTACAGCAAGATATGCAGTCAAGTTCGTCATTTTTTAGAAGGATTTCAGCAGTGTAGTTTGACATTTTCTTCAGTTTTATAATTTAAAAAATGTAATAAGATTATTCTTGGCGTGCAGTCACAAACAATGAATGACTGAGAAAGCACTGGAGCAGCAGAGGCTACAGTGTTCAATAGTTCTTCAGTTGCACCTGTTTACTTGGAGCCTCAGATATAATTTACACATCATCACGGCAAATGATAACTGGAGACTATTATTCTCATAAAAATGCTAAGTGTTAATGAGGTAAACTGCTGTGCACAAAGAAAAAAGGTAATTGTTGAAAGCAAAATAACTGATGAAAGATTAAAACAAGCCTGTTGCAAAAAAATGTGGTTTACCATACTTAACATATTCATACAGGATAGTGTATCATGTGAAATGCACAGAGTAAGGGCACTGTGAGATAAACTTCACAAGGAACTCCTGTTAGTAAAGGTTAAGGTACATCTACTTCTGTTTATATTTTAACAAACCAACAGGACAAGTGTAGGATCCACATTTGAGGATATGTCAAAGGGCTGTCATCTGAACTATAGAACTATTCAAAAATATGTGATAAGAAGGATGTAGCACTACACCATAAATGATGCCATCATGTTACAAAATATGAGAAGAATCTGAGATGGTGTTTTGGTATGTCTGGTAAAAAAATGAGAAAAAAATGTTTGTTTCACACACAACGCACCTTACTTCTGGACTTAGTCTCCTTTGACAGATGTATGCTTGGTCCAATGATCCTCTAGCATTTTCATTCCATAATAAAAATATGTTTTGTCAAAATCTACAAATTACTCATTGACAGCAACTATCACTTCTTCAGCTGATGACAATTTCTTCCTAGCAAGCCAAAGTGGCAAATCAGGGATTAGGAAGAAGTCACTTGTGGCCAAGTCTGGTGAACAGGGGGGATGAGGAACCAATTCAAAGCCCAATTCATGCACTTGCACCATTGTTACCACTGATGTGTTGGATGGTGCATTAGACTGATTAAACGCCACTAATGTGCATGCCACCTTGTTTTTTTTTTTCAGCCTCTACAAGACGCAAATGGTCCAACAATGAATCATAATAGGGTCTAGTTATTGTAACGCTTTTTTCCAATTAATCTATAAGACTTATTCCTTGGAAATCCCATAAAACAGTGGCGATCATCATACAAGCTGTCAAAATTGTCTCTGCCTTTTTTGATGCACTTTCACCAGCCTTCATTCATTGTTTTGACTCTGGTGTGTCATGTGGGATCCAGGATACATAAAAAGTCACAAATTAACACAAAAAGTCTTGCAGAGATCACCAGACATTGTGTTGAGATGTTGTGCCAAATGCAATTTTGTACAGAATATTATGCACTTGCTCAGTTGAGAAGCCTAAAAGCTCAGAAAGCTTAGAAATTTTTAGTTGTTGGTCTTGCATTACCATATCATGGATTTTATCAATGTCTTCCTTTGTTGCGACCTCCATTAGACAGCAGGAGCGTACTTCATATTCAGTGCTTATTCAACCGCATTTAAGATCATTAATGCAAAATTAAATTGTCTCCTATGATGGTGCAGAGACTACATGACTTCATCCAATCCCGTTTTGATTTGTGTGGCAGTCCAACTCATCAAATGGAAGTGTTTAATAGCAGCACAGTGTTCTCAATTTTTCATTATAGTCGACACACTGACCAATTTAGGCAGCTGTCAACAATGTACTGTACACTATACATTGTTGAATTTCTTTATACAATCCTTGGAATAATCAGACTTATCAGTCATGAAAGCTCAACAAAAATGTTCCATTCTTTAATGGAGACTTACCTGTCTTATCAAAAGACCTTTGTACTTAGTAGTTATCCGTCATATATATGAGCAGAATGAAAAGGAACAATTTACAGTGTTACTGAATCTGGTTTACGTAACACCTACTGTGATGGTGTTAGGGATGGTGACTTTCATGTAGTAAGCTTTTTTCTGAAATTAGTTATTTTCAACATTAAGTGTATAATTTAATTTAAATTGCTAGTTACTTTTCAGATCTATGTTTGATGTCTCCTCAGGCAATGACAGGCTGTTAATTTTTTTATTTATTTCAATCACAAATGCTCCTTCAGTTTTTAGTCTCTTGTATAAGCCAAGACTCTGAGAAATGAGGAACATGTTCTTAACTCTTGTACCTCCTACTTTCTCTTCTACTGAATGTTACGATTAATTTTAATGCTATTAAGAAGGAAATTTCATAAAGTGCTTCAAGTGTGCATTTCAGTAAGCTGTACAATCATTTGATCCAATACTCAGCTGAGTTGATAATGTCAGAAATTTCCAGAAAACCTAAGATAATCTTAGGCCAGTTTCAAAATCTGAAACTTATAACAAGGCCTTATTCAGCAATATTTGGTTCATTGTATCTCCATTTCAGCCTTGTCACTTAGTAAAAAATTATATGTCTGTATGGCATGTTTAAGTGAACAACAGCAAGGTATTGCAACACCAAATTCATGTTTCTCTTGGCTTCTATGGTGGTTCTAGTTTGTAAATAGGTATTCATTTCTAGAGTAGAAGGAGAAGAAACAACTTAAGTTTATATTGACACTTGATATACCTGTTGTTATGGAGTAATTGGTGAAATAGTTTTATGGCAGCATATTTCAAACGTTTCTGAGCTGTTGAAAGCTTTAACTGTCAGTAATAAAGTTATACAGTTTCTTGCAGTGATAAAGATGTCAGTTTTAATATTCATTTCAAACAGTGATGGATTACTTAAGACAGATGCCATTAGTGAATATATGTTAGAAGAGATACCAACAAAATGACAGTTTGTGATCATGTCATATTATATTCATCATTTGCATTAGAGTAATAAACACTTTTGTTCTTAAGATATCACTCTGTGTGACATGCAAAAAATGAAAGATTGTTTATTAAAACACATGGCCCATGCGCTTTGTTAATTTGGAAACAGTATGCAATACCTGACAAAAAGTGTAAAGCACCCAGAATGGGAGAAAGAAACAAAATGAAACTTCATGGATTGATACAGTATGTGACGTTATTTCAGATATTACAATATGATTTCAAATTGATATTGAACTTGGCAGCATCAGCTCACTAATCAATATGATCTTATATCTCTTCTGGCCTGCATGTATGACCCTGTTTAGAATAGTACATAAAACCTGTTATATCCTCTCCTGGGGAGGGCTGGAAAACAGTTGTAACTAGCCTTTGGTATCGTTGATACTGGAATTGGTATGGGGCTGATGTCCAAGCTGATCCCACACTTGTTCATTGGGGAGAGATCTGGAATCTTGCTGGCCAAAAGAGTAGCCTACCTCAACATCATGCAGACAGTTCATAGAGACATGTTCCATGTGTGAGTGATGAGTGTCCTGTGGAAAATTGGCACCACAATAGTGTTGCCTGAGAAGTAACATATGAAGAGGCACTAAGTTCTTGATGAAATATTGTGACATCAGAAGTCCCTCGCTGACTGCCAGCTGTAACCAGAAGTCATACCTGGTGGCTCTCCAGACTGTGATGGCAGGAATAACACTGCTGTGGCTCTATAAAACATCGAAAGAATGTGACCTCTCTCCAGGTTGCCATCATACTCAGTAACAGTGATTGTTTAGGTTAGTGCAGAACCACAATTCATTGTTGAACACAATGCAATGCGATTCATCAGTACTCCAGTCTTCCTGTGCACAGCATCATTCCAAATGCAGCTGTTTGTGTTGTGATGTTTAGTGATAGCCTAAAAAGGGACAGCAATTACCTAATCCAACTGCTACTAGTCTCTGATCAATGGTGCAGGATAACACAGGATGTTGTAGGTAGGCCCTTGTTTGTTCTTAAATGGCAGGTGCAAATGTGACAGGGTTATGAAGTGCTTCATGTGCAATATGGTGATACTCCCTTGTGGTGGTTACATGTGGTTGACAGCAACCCTGATGCTGAGTATGCTTTCCCTTACATTCCCATGCAGTGCAACAATGGCCTATTGCCACATCCAAATGCCCCACAAATCTGGATACTGCTCAGCTCACTGAGCTGGCTGGATGAGAACCCACAATGAGATTACTTTCTAACTCCATCAGGTGCTGACAATTCTGTCTCTTGTAAGTGGCATCTCCATGTCCTTCACAGGAATAGCTAAACATCTGATACAGTTCACTCCCCTTATATACCCTACCAGTCCTGGTAACAACACTAAACGTGACAAAAAGTGATGCACTCTAATGGCCTTTCTGCCTGTTACAGAAAACTGCAACTCTAATCACTTACGTACCTGCCAATGGTGTCTGCGCATATGAAATTACATTTACATTTGACCATAGCCTCTGAGTGCTTCACTTTTGTTTTGTCAGATTGAGTATTTGGTCCACTGCCAATTTATTCATTTCAAGCTGAATTGAGATATGTGTCACTGTGGTCACATCACTGGATTCATATTTAGTAGAAATGCAGTTCATATGCCAGTCATTCTAACCTAGTTTAGGTTTATCTAATTTACTTTCAGGAATTGTCAAGACATTCCTTTCAGTGAGGCAATTGCTGATTCCTCCTTTCTTTTTGTCCTGCCTAGCATGCATATCCAGTGACTTTTATGTTGTTAGACATTAACCTATAGTGATCTTTTTTTAGTTGTTGCTGTTTATTGTTGTATTATTAGAACCCGCAAAATAAATCATCTTGTTGGAACTGCAATGTTAGCATTCAAAACCCAGTTTATAAATTTAATTTCTGGAAACAATGTTATTGTGGTCTTACAATAAAATATTCATAATGCAATTCAAAAGCAATTCTCCGGCAAATTATTTCTACATAGTTTGTCAGGGAAGAAGTGACAGTAAACTAAACATCATTCAAATAGTTGTCTGACAGGTAATATTCACTATGATTCACAGTAAAATCAAGAAGAAAGATGATTTAAAAATGTATTGGGCCTCAAATATTGTCTATCATAATTATGTCTCTGTTTATCAGCCTCCTGGTTTGTGAAATAGACCTCGAAACCTAATGCATATTTCTATAAACTATGCTCCTTTGGCTTGCATTTGCCAAATTGATTCTTAAGCTATGCTAGTTTGAGTAAACTAGGAAACCTTAATAAGCGAAAATTTTTCAAGAGTGGGTTCAAAATATTGTGAATCCCCATTCCTACTTTTGCTCACCAGGCAATAGGACCACCTGTTTGAAAATGGAAGAGCACGTATTGGATTAGCTTTTGTAAGTCGATTTAAATTAAAAGGAAGATAAAAGTTTAGAATTTATTGGAAAATTGTTACACGTTTCCATAATTAGATGAGCTAATTTGTCAGAATTATGTAAGACAAATTTAAGAGCTAGTTATTCAGTTCTTATGGCAAAATGTACAGACAGCATCCACCGAATAGTAATCAAGATCCAGATTGATATCACCTTTGGTGTCTACTTGTCAAGGTTCGTGAGCAAAATCATTGTTAGAACTTGAGCTTTTATACTTTCTTTTAACTTTCCTCTTAGTGTTGGCTGAATTACTCTTTCATGTTGCTTCACGTCTTGAAGCCTCATTTGAAGTGTTTGTGCCTTTAGAAGCATAAAAGGTTTTCAGGTTTTTCTTACAAGAAGTACTAGTCAACCCCATTTTCTCGGGACTCCTCAGTTTTGAGACACTGGTTGAAATTTTGGCACATCTTTTACATCCATGGGCAAGTTTATAGGATATAGTGATGGCATCAGATGTAGAATGTGACATGATTTGAGGTTGATCTTCACCAATAGACTGAACCTGGATGTCAGTGCAATGTGATACAGGCCTAAGTGCTAGATCAGCTGTGACTATATTTGCACGTAGTTAAGGCCCACAATGATCTTCAGAAATAGGCTTTGGTTGGTTATCATTCAGTTCATGAATACAGTCAACTTCAGTAAATTCTGAGTCATTATAAGGACAGTTACCAGTGCCATGAGAACCATTCAGTGCATTTCTCACGATTGCTGCTCCATCGTATGCTTTGTCCATGAGTTCAGCTACTTCACACTGTGTCCCAACTCTACCCTAGTTACTGTAAATACACGTCTCAATTTCTTGAATATAAAGTTTTAAATGGCTTCATGAAAGCAATATCTAGAGGGAGCATCCTATGCATGCTATGAGTTGTAATACAGACATGGACAAAATCTTGGAATAGCTCCAGGAGGAACTCCTGCTTTTTTCTGGGGTAAGCTATATTGGAGTGACATACTAGCTGGCACCTGACATGGTGTTCAGATATCCCCTCTCGGCCAATGACACTGTAAATTGCCAATTTTCCTTTCACACAAATAAGTTTCACATTTTTGCTTTGGACAGTTGTGATTCCAGTTTTGTGTATGTTAAATGTTCTGGTAGGGTTGAACTTGATTTTAGCTGATCTGCTTTTGGAATACAGAAAAATGACTTCACATAAAGCCTAAGTTTCCAGCTCTTGTCAATGATTGTGGTGTTCCTGTTGTTAACTGGGAACAATTTCTTTTCAAAAATAAGTTAATCCACTTTTAATGTGCCATATTTTCTGGTATAGAAGAGGGGTGAGGCAGATTGTTCTTTAAGGCAAGCTCAAACACTATCTGCTTTAACTACTTATGCGTCAAACCAAAAATAATCTTTTCCCCTTCTGTATAGTACTAGATCAGTTTTTTCTCTACTTCACATGTCATCATGTGTTTCCTTCCAAGTGTCCACCCCTGTTAGCTGAGTGGTCAGTGTGGTGGAATGCCATGCCAAGGGGCCCAGATTTGATTCCCGGCTGGGGCAGGAGATTTTTCTCTGCTCAGGGTCTGGGTGTTGTGTTGTCTTCATCATCATTTCATTCCCATCTCTGACGCACAAGTTGCCCAGTGTGGCATGAAATGCAATAAGTACTTACCCTCTTTGCCGAACTTCCCCAAGTGAGCGACTCCTGGCCCACAATGCTGTATGCTCATTTCCATATTTCCTACCAAGTTTCTGTCTTACAACTGAGTTTCCTTTTCAGTTTGTCCTTTTGCATGTCTTACAATGTACTCTCAAATTGTTGATCTGGGTACTTCATACATCTTCAATGCTCTCATCATTCCCATTTCTTTTTTTCTGGACAGCCAGACAGAAGTAACTATGTCATTTATTGGTTAACAAATTAAAACAATTGATCCTAATATCACCTGGTGGTAATATCAGTATCCATTTGATGGATGATATTGGGAATGCAATTCATTCAACTCCAATATACACATGATAGATTTTCAAACACCTTTCCTGATTTTTAATAATATGACTGGAATCCTTATTTACTATAATTTCCTAAGGTTTAAATGAAATGTAAACATGTACCTAGTAGTTTACTTGATTTATTGCACTCAGTAAAAGTGCTGGACACAGCCTCAAACACTATAGATGCCATACTGTTTCCTCCATCACTCTTATAAAGCTTGCAACTAACATTGGCCATTGCAAAATTGCAGAAATTCAAGGTTATCACAAAACTCACAGATGACATGAGTATCAGCTTCAAAATACAAGTAGGAGATAGTGGTGTAGGGGCAATACCATTTATCACCAGACTGTTACAGGTATCTTATTCATAACATTAATTAAACACTGTTGTCAGTATTTCATGAAATGATAATATAAATTGTATGAGATAATTATTTATCCATGATATGTATGTGTTGCAGTCTGATTAAGTACTTCTAAACAGTTACAGGCTACACATTGTACAGTACTTCATCCTATACTTGAAACTCCATGCTTACCCATAACACATAACATAACTTCTAATTTGACAAACATAGAAATAAAACTGCAAGAAATTTTCAAAATGGCTGCAGTATATTCACATATCATTGTTCCTTATAGCACTATGTATCATTGACTGTTACATAAAAATTTGTGGAAATTACATCATCATAAAGGGTGGAAGGGCTGAAATGGACATTATGCTATAGATTATGTAAACCACCATAAATCAGCAGTTCTGGCTACATGATTATACGTTCTGTTTCACTTATAGAATTCATACACTGTGAAGCCTTCACTTATTGCAGTCAAGACCTTTCAATATTGTAGTACAAATGAAAGAGGACTTTGAAATAGTCCTACTGTAGAGAATCTCCCTCCAGAGTTTGGCACATAATTGTATTCAAAACAATATCCATTCAAAGATAATAGCAAATGTTTCACTTTCTTTACATAGCTTAATAATTCTATGAGTAACATAGCTTCTTGATATTATGAAAAACATTCCCCACAACACAGCTAGTGTGCAAATTTTTATTTTCTTTTAAATATATGTGGAACTGTTGATACAAATAATTGTTGATCTTTAAACAGTGGAATGTCCAGGATGGAATGTAAGAATATTAGGAAAAGGATATTCGGTACTCACCTTATAGTTGAGATGCTGAATCGCAAATAGGCACAGCAAAGAGACTGTCTGAAAGTGAGCTTTCAGCTGATTAGGCCTTCAATGGAAACAGACAACATGCACACACAGACCCTAACCTCTGCCAGCGTCTGGCTTCAGTAGCCAGAGACTGTGGTCATGTGTGTGTGTGAGTTGCAATTTCATAAGTGTGTGTGTGTGTGTGTATGTTTTCTATTTCCAACAAAGGGCTAGTTGTCCGAAAGCTCACTTCCTGACAGTCTTCTTCTTGTGCCTATCTGCGACTCGGCATCTCAGCTGAATGGGGTGCAACAAATAACCTTTTCAGTTATTAATCTTTCTTACACAGTCAGTAAAAATGAAGAGTTTACAGAAATGCATTGCCTTGATTAGGGGCAGTTATTATGTGTAGTAAGAGAAGTAACAGTTTTGATCTAATGAAACTATGTGGTTCCAGAGACCATTTCAATTCTCAAACATCTATCAAACAATGAAACTCCAGGTTGGAATATCAACAATTGTAGGGAAAGTACCGATCGCTACTTGCTGTTAAGATGACCCATTGAGTTGCAGACAGGCACAACAACACATTACAGCTTTTGGCCACAGCCTTCTTCATCAAAGTAAACACACACAACCACACTCCCACAAGCAAGCACACCATATACACACATGACCACTACCACCACCAGCACCTCACACCAGAATCACATCTATGATATTCATATACATACCGAAGTGACAAATGAAAACTTCTCCTGAGGAAAGGGTTCGAACCTGGATCTCCTCCTCACTATGCAGATGTACTAAACACTATGCCACACTTGTACAGTGACTTTGCACAACAACTCACCCAACCCTGGCATGCCTCCCTCCTCAAACCCAATTCTCTTTCATGCCTCAGCCCACTTAGCATTCCCCCTAAACTAGGAATGCCAAGTTAGCTGAGGAGTGAACAGGAATTTGGATCGAGGAGGGAGGCTTGCAGGTTTGTCCACGCAGTTGGGTAATCTCACTGTGCCAAGATGGTGAAGTGGTAGCATGTCTGCCTAGTGAGCAGTTGATCTGGGTTCGAATCTGCACCTTGGTACAAATGAATTAATATATTTTTAGAATAAGAAAGAAAATTATAATTAGGTGACTTATTTTTCAAATGAACCAGTATGTGCAGTGTGGCCATTAATTGTCATTTTCTTCTGTGCAGTCTGCTTACCTTGAGACAGCAGCTTTCTAGAAGGAGAGGGGGTGGGGGGGAGGAAAGAGAAAGAGAGATAAGAAATGCAAAAGCATAGTATCCTATAACAACAAATTCAATGAGTAACAACTGAGATCACTCACATATATGAGGGAATGCAGACTGTATACAGAGAAGGACAGCATGAATTGGGACAGGTATTTTTGACTTACAAGAGGAAATCATAAAAAGTTCTTAAAATTAAAGTTAAAACAGTTTTGATTCCAATAGAACATTGATTAAAAGACTGCAACTGATTTCAGCCAAACAGTGAACATCTTCAGACCATATACACTGATAGGTAAGTACAATTCCAATATGGAAGGAAATATACCTTGTACTTATCTTATTGTATCTGAAGGTGATTGCTATTTGTCTGAAACTGGTTGAAATTTGTTAGAAAATGTTCAGTTATGACCAAACTGTTTTAATTTTAATTTTTAAGTGCTCCATGAAGATTACTGTTCTATTCTCCTTATAATGCTTTCTAAAATTACATAATGAAATGCTGTAAAACCTGACCTGACAGATGCCTGAAGGTAGACATCAACTATCCTATAAAAGCCCACTTCTCATGGTTCAGGCAACAGTATTAAATGAAAAATGTAGAGATATAGTTCAGGGCCTGTGTATTGTTCCTGTGGGGCTCTATAGCCCAAATGAGACTTATTACAGAGCAGACAGACACATATGTGAAAGGAATGGTAGGAGAACCTAATATGGGGTATAATGGGAGTACCCTCTAGTATGTACTTCACAGTATTTTGGGGAGTGAGATTATAGATGTAGAAATAGATCTCTTTATTTTAAAAACAATTGTTCGCCTTTAGTCTCATGCTTTCAGCTGCATTGTGTTTCAAAAAGATATTCCTGAGCCCATAACGTGAGAAGCTAACTACACTAAGGTGACAAAAGTCATGAGATACCTCCTAATATTGTGTTGGACCTCCATTTTCCCTGTTTAGTGCAGCAACTCAACACAACATTGAACTCAACAACTCGTAGGAAGTCCCCTGTAGAAATATTGAGCCATGCTGCCTCTATAGCCATCCATATTATGATAATGTTGCCAGTGGAGGGCCTTATGCATGGTCTGCCCTCTCGATGATGTCCCATAAATATTTGATGGGATTAATGTTGAGGCATTGGAGTGGCAAAACCATTTGCTCAAATTGTCCAGAATGTTCTTCCAACCAGTTGTGAGCAACTGTGGCCCAATTACATGGTGCATTATTACCCATAAAAATTCGGCCACAAATGGCAGAAAATGACCTCCAAATAGCCAAACATAACCATTTACAGTGAATGATCAGTTCAGCTGTCCCAGAGGACACTGTCCATTCCATGTAAACACAGCACACATAATTGTGGAGTCGCCTCCAGCTTGCACAGTGCTTCATTGAGAACTTGGATCCATGGCTTCTATGGGATCTGTGCGCCACACTCAAACCCTACCATCAGCTCTTACCAACTTAAACCAGGACTCATCTGACCAGGTCATAGTTTTTATATTATCTGATGTGGTCATGAGCCAAGGAGAGGCACTGCAAGGGATGTCATGCTGTTAGCAAAGGCACTAGCTTTGGTCGTCTGTTGCCATAACCCATTAATGCCAAAATTCACTGCACTGTCCTAACAGATAAGTTTGTTGTACATGCCACAAACATTTCTGCAGTTATTTCACAGAGTGTTGCCTGTCTGTTAGCACTGATAACTGTAAGCAAACACTGCTGTTCTTGATTATTAAGTAAAGGCCGTGTTACCTTCAAGAAGAGCTTTCAGTTGCTGAATTTTGTATGGTTTCATGTGTAAACATCAACACAACACACTCTAGATGGACATTGGGGGCTGAAACTATGGGGGATGTGTTCGACATCTGTCTCAAACAATTGTGGATGGCCCAGCGATTTACCTTTACACAAACAATCTGTTCCTTGGAATTGTTCATGCCATCATCTAATGCTGTGTACTGTAGGAGGATTCACACCATACCAGTACAAAAGTCACGCTGAACCATTATTATTGAACTGCACTGCATAAAACATAGAACAGGAAACCCTTTCTGTTGTTCTGACACCATTTCTGCAAGAACTAAACAGGGTGCACCCTGCTGGTACCTAGCAGGAATCATGTAAAACTCGAGAATTTTCTCCTTTCAACAGTACATTGTTCATGCATACATCTCAAATAACATAAATTGGGTGATTCTTTTTGACACATCCTGTATAATTTAAAACATAGGTAGACCATAGTCTGCTTGTAGATCTGAAAAGGAAAGTTGCATTACATTGCTTCCTGGAGAAGATATATGTCTTTCAAATGACAGCAGCAAAGCAGTGTGAATTATGGTACGATATGCTTATGATATTACATTTCACATCAACAGAGTCCTGATAGTCAAGTATTTTATGTTAGAGGATGGTGCTTTAATTATTGAAACTAGTCATTTGTACCTTTTTAATTAATGTCAATATTGCAGTCACTACATGCCAGTGATGATACAATTTCAAAATCTCACACCTTTGACAGTGTGATAGCTTATGTTATATGGAACTATAGCCTGCACCCACCATTAACATTATTTCACTTTTTACCTTGACTTTGAACAAAACTCTGGAGACAATAGCTATACAGGCATGTAAATAATTGGAATGCTGCTTCTTTCATTTGTTACCGGTGTGTTCTCTCTCTCTCTCTTTCTCTCTCTCTCTCTTTCTCTCCCCTCTCCCCTCTCTCCCCTCTCATCTATCACTCAGAGGAGCACCTTTCCCTTTCTGTCTTGCCTTCCTTACTTTCCTCCACAGTTTGCTCGCTCTGCTTGTGTGCTAATGAACCATGTCAGGTTTGATGTTGGCACCATTTACAGTCACTTAGTGAATGGGCCTCTTTATCCAGCTGGACCTCCCCCCATGAACCACAGACCTTGCCATTGGTGGGGACCCTTGCGTACCCCAGCGATACAGATAGCCGTACCGTAGGTGCAACCACAACGGAGGGGTATCTGTTGAGAGGCTAGACAAACATATGGTTCCTGAAGAGGGGCAGCAGCCTTTTCAGTAGTTGCAGGGGCAACAGTCTGGATGATTGACTGATCTGGCCTTGTGACACTAACCAAAACGGCCTTGCTGTGCTGGTACTGCGAACGGCTGAAAGCAAGGGGAAACTACGGTCATAATTTTTTCTCGAGGACATGCAGCTTTACTGTATGGATAAATGATGATGGCATCCTCTTGGGTAAAATATTCCGGAGGTAAAATAGTCCCCCATTCGTATCTCCAGGCGGGGACTACTCAGGAGGACATCGTTATCAGGAGAAAGAAAACTGGTGTTCTATGGATCGGAACGTGGAATGTCAGATCCCTTAATCGGCAGGTAGGTTAGAAAATTTAAAAACGGAAATGAATAGATTAAAGTTGGATATAGTGGAAATTAATGAAGTTCGCTGGCAGGAGGAACAAGACTTTTGGTCAGGCGAATACAGGGTTATAAATACAAAATCAGATAGGGGTAATGCAGGAGTAGGTTTAATATTGAATAAAGCAATAGGAATGCGGGTAAGCTACTACAAACAGCAGAGCGAACGTATTGTTGTGGCCAAGATAGACACAAAGCCCACGCCTACAACAGTAGTACAAATCTATATGCCTACTAGCTCTGCAGATGCCGAAGAAATTGAAGAAATGTATGATGAGACAAAAGAAATTATTCAGATAGTGAAGGGAGACGAAAATTTAATAGTCATGGGTGACTGGAATTCGAGAGTAGGAAAAGGAAGAGAAGGAAACGTAGCAAGGTGAATATGAATTGGGGTTAATAAATGAAAGAGTAAGCCGCCTGGTGGAATTTCGCACAGAGCACAACTTAATCATAGCTATCACTTGGTTCAAGAATAATAAAAGAAGTTTGTATACATGGAAGAAGCTGGGAGATACTGACAGGTTTCAGATAGATTATGTTATGGTAAGACAGAGATTTAGGAACCAGGTTTTCAATTGTGAGGTATTTCCAGGGGCAGATGTGGACTCTGACCACAATCTATTGGTTATAAACTGTAGATTAAAACTGAAGAAACTGCAAAAAGTTGGGAATCTAAGGAGATGGGACCTGGATAAACTGACTAAATCAGCGGTTGTACATAGTTTCAGGGAGAGCATAAGGGAACAATTGACAAGAATGGGGGAAAGAAATACAGTAGAAGAAGAATGGGTAGCTTTGAAGGAGGAAGTAGTGAAGTCAGCAGAGGATCAAGTAGGTAAAAAGACGAGGGCTAGTAGAAATCCTTGGGTGACAGAAGAAATATTGAATTTAATTGATGAAAGGAGAAAATAAAAAATGCAGTAAATGAAACAGACAAAAAGGAATACAAAGGGCTCAAAAATGAGATCGACAGGAAGTGCAAAATGGCTTAGCAGGGATGGCTAGAGGACAAATGTAAGGATGTAGAAGCTTATCTCACTAGGGGTAAGATAGATACTGCCTACAGGAAAATTAAAGAGACCTTTGGAGAAAAGAGAACCACTTGTATGAATATCAAGAGCTCAGATGGAAACCCAGTTCTAAGCAAAGAAGGGAAAGCAGAAAGGTGGAAGGAGTATATAGAAGGTCTATACAAGTGCGATGTACTTGAGGGCAATGTTATAGAAATGGAAGAGGATGTAGATGAGGATGAAATGAGAGATATCACACTGCGTGAAGAATTTGATTGAGCACTGAAAGACCTAAGTCGAAACAAGGCCCCGGGAGTAGACAACATTCCATTAGAATTACTGACAGCCTTAGGAGAGCCAGTCCTGACAAAACTCTACCATCTGGTGAGCAAAATGTATGAGACAGGCGAAATACCCTCGGACTTCAAGAAGAAGAATTCCAATCCCAAAGAAAGCAGGCGTTGACAGATGTTAAAATTACCGAACTATCAGTTTAATAAGTCACGGCTGCAAAATACTAATGCAAATTCTTTACAGGCGAATGGAAAAACTGGTAGAAGCCGACCTCAGGGAAGATCAGATTGGATTCCGTAGAAATATGGGAACACGTGAGGCAATACTGACCCTATGACTTATCTTAGGAGCTAGATTAAGGAAGGGCAAACCTATGTTCCTAGCATTTGTAGACTTAGAGAAAGCTTTTGACAATGTTGACTGGAATACTCTCTTTCAAATCCTGAAAGTGGCAGGTGTAAAATACAGGGAGCGAAAGGCCATTTACAATTTGTACAGAAACCAGATGGCAGTTATAAGAGTCGAGGGACATGAAAGGGAAGCAGTGGTTGGAAAGGGAGAGAGACAGGGTTGTAGCCTGTCCCCGATGTTGTTGAATCTGTATGTTGAGCAAGCAGTAAAAGAAACAAAAGAAAAATTCGGAGTAGGTATTAAAATCGATGGAGAAGAAATAAAAACTTTAAGGTTCACTGATGACATTGTAATTCTGTCAGAGACAGCAAAGGAGTTGGAAGAGCAGTTGAACGGAATGGACAGTGTCTTGAAAGGAGGATATAAGATGAACATCAACAAAAGGAAAACAAGGATAATGGAATGTAGTCAAATTAAGTTGGGTGATGCTGAGGGAATTAGATTGGGAAATGAGACACTTAAAGTAGTAAAGGAGCTTTGCTATTTGGAAAGCAAAATAACTGATGATGGTCAAAGTAGAGGGGATATAAAATGTAGACTGGCAATGGCAAGGAAAGCGTTTTGAAGAAGAGAAATTTGTTAACATTGAGTGTAGATTTAAGTGTCATGAAGTCGTTTCTGAAAGTATTTGCATGGAGTGTAGCCATGTATGGAAGTGAAACATGGACAATAAATAGTTTAGACAAGAAGAGAATAGAAGCTTTCGAAATATAGTGCTACAGAAGAATGCTGAAGATTAGATGGATAGATCACATAACTAATGAGGAGGTATTGAATAGAATTGGGGAGAAGAGGAGTTTGTGGCACAACTTGACTAGAAAAAGGGATCGGTTGGTAGAACATGTTCTGAGGCATCAAAGGATCACCAATTTAATATTGGAGGGCAGTGTGGAGGGTAAAAATCGTAGAGGGAGACCAAGAGATGAACACACTAAACAGATTCAGAAGGATGTAGGTTGCAGTACGTACTGGGAGATGAAGAAGATTGCACAGGATAGAGTAGCATGGAGAGCTGCTTCAAACCAGTCTCAGGACTGAAGACCACACAACAACATCCAGCTGGAATGTTTTCTGCATCTGGTCAGACACCCATCCCATCTCTATAGGCTAGCAACAAAAGAGCAGCCTGTGTTAAATGTAGCTTGTTATTCGGTAGGCTTATTTGTCATTTTCATGGTGCTTGGTTGTCATTCTACTGTCTTCCCTGAAATTTCACTGAGAAATTTAGAAATTAGTGTATGTAAAAATATAAATGCTTTTACCAAACTATTTGTTGTTGGGGGGGGGGGGGTGTTTCATGATCTTATGATATTGTCTCGCTTGGATCTGCAGCTACTAGACAATAGGAGAATGTTTGCCAAAGGTGTGCTACACAGACTACAAATCCATTGTTTATATACTCTTGATTACAGAGAAGGAAAATTTCTAAAGGTACAAAGCAGCAAATTTTCAAAACTCATTCTTGTGGATAGATAAAATCCGTATGGTACAGTAACACTAGATACCGATAGTAGTTTAAATTTAATGTGTGGATTGGAATTTTAAGTGCCTCTTTGATACATCCAAATTTCTAACTGGCACGTATTACAGATACTGTGTATACAATGTATTTTTAAAAATAAAATATAGAACCACTGCTTCGTGTATGAGAAAGCTCCAATATTGTTTCAGGTACACAGGAACCTATCTGCAATTACTGGTGGACTAGTACAGACAAATCAGTTCCATGGAAAAGAGATTCCCCTTGACATTATTTCTTTTCAATATGTGTTGAAAGCCAGTTTAAACCTATGTAACAAAAATGTATTAATTAAATAAATGAGTTTTTCATAAGGACAATGCCAATTCATTGAATAATGATTATTGTATCACTGGGTGGAGTATTGGTGTTTGCTATAATCAGAACACTCAACATTTCAAATTGTAACTCCTAAATATAATTATGTGATATATAGTTGTTCAACATGTGCTTCTGAAATTTCTCTATGGCTTCTTTGTCAGGAAGCTGATTAAGGTTTACATTGCAATCAAAATAACATTCCTTCAGCTACTCATATCTTCTTCACTTGTTGTTACCCATCATTCCCTTGTAAAATTTAAAAGAGAACTGTGTATAATATACATTTTCTTCACAGGCTCTGAAAAGGAATGGTAAAAGCAAGGTGAGTTCATCAACTGTTAAGATTGTTAATTCTTTTCTATGAGAGGATATCATAATATACAATGAACAGCCCACCCTCCCCTGACACACACACACCAGGGTGCGATTTGTGCTTTTACCAGTGGTGGGGCGGGGGCGGGGGGGGGGGGGTTAGTAGAATTATATTTGTTACTAGCTTGGACTATGGCATTACGAATGGTTCAACAGCTATTTATAAACAGATGTTAATGCCGAAACTCACTATTCACGCGTATGCACTATCAGAAAAGCCATCCCTTGTTATATCTTTAAAAGTACATTATAGATAAAGCTTATTTACAAAATCATCTACATACAGGTATTCAAGGGGAATTCAAAAAGTAGAGGCAAATTTGTGAAATGCTGTACTTATTCTGATGATAGAAAACTGAAACATATTAATAGTATTAATAGTAAGACTTATTAAAAACTTTCAGTGTTCGGCTCCACAAATTTAAATTATATGTAAAGTTTTACTACAGTGTGTGGGAAATAAACATCCCAGGTTGGGATGCATAAACTAAAACCAGAGGAGGGGATGGTCTGATGCAGAGGGGGGGGGGGGGGGGGGGAAATCCCCCCCAACCCCTCCCCCCTGCAAATTGCAGACTGACACACACACACACACACACACACACACACACACACACATACAATCAGTAATGTGTAAGAAATGCTACACCGAATTTACCAACATTAGTGAATCCTTGTAAAGCTACAAGGAACAACTGGTAACTCTGTGTATAATTAACACACATAAGTGCAGAAGAGAATTGTAATGATACTGTGTACCATATCCCACATTCCATACTGTACCCTGCAGAGTGCTGAGTGGAAAACCATGTTACCATGAACTGTGAAGGCTGTTCTTAGATTTTGTCCCCTCTGCTGAATATGAGTTCAGTATTGTGTTATACTCAATGAATAATATGTTAGCTCTTTTCAAATGACCATTTTTTTTCAGAGATAGTGATGAATGCAGCTTTGATTACTAGAAATTCTGATGCTGTGAGACTTTCCTCATCATGCTTTGCTGTGGGTAGCTGAGGGCTCTGCAAAGTTACTTTAGTTTATAGTCTTTCAGACATTAGTAAACCTGCAAAGTGATTAATAAGGTAATACAGAGCAATTTTGAGCATCTCTCTTAGTGATTGTTAATTTGATCATTATGCAAGTAATTAGTTATATTATGACAATGTGTCTGTGTCACTATATGCTTTCCCAGTCAAAGAGAAGCAACAGTTTGTATGTGTGCTATAATGTCTTGTATATTTCTGTGGAGTAGGAGGAACTGTTTACAATTCCATACTACTCAATTAGTCACAGCATTGTCACCAGTAACGTATCCAGCTCTGTTGTGCATCTCACTGCATAACTGGTACAATTCATTATCTGCATGGCACTGTGATTCACTGTTATAAC
Organism: Schistocerca serialis cubense; assembly: GCF_023864345.2. Classification (NCBI taxonomy): domain Eukaryota; kingdom Metazoa; phylum Arthropoda; class Insecta; order Orthoptera; family Acrididae; genus Schistocerca; species Schistocerca serialis. The sequence goes on from NC_064640.1 coordinate 834,444,822, forward strand.
TGTGATTCACTGTTATATGTGCACTAGATGAGATGAAAATAAGCCATTCTACATTTAGAGAAGATGATCATTGTTATGGCATAAAGACAGTGATAGCATGCCAGTCGGAAACGACAGAGAAGAGAAGGCTGTGAGGAGAGGTCAGCCAATCGCATGCTGACTGACCTCCATCCAGGATGACAATGTGACAGCAGTGGCCCCTAGGTGAAGACAACATAAGCGCTGCACCCGACTGATGGCAACTACATTGATAGCAGCTTCAACATTAGTCACTTTGTTAGCCATCACATCGTAGCCTCTTCATCAGCAAACCCTGTGTAGCTCAGTTAGAGATCAGCAGTCACTACAAGAATTCTCAAATCAAAGTTAAGTATTTGTAGTTGTCTTGTTGTAAATAACACTCATTGATATGAGTTGTTTGATTGTTTGTCTACCGAACCGAGTATGCAGGATTTCTAGACACAACACTCGTAACATGTAACCCTGTCACTGTGCATGCCAGAGTAAGATTTAAATGAAGTACTCTTGCTGCTTGTCTTACAAAATGAACACCTGGATGAACTATACTTCTGCCCAAACTCTACTTAATCAAATTTTGTTCCCTCTGTATTATTCTCTCTGAACATATAGGCGCAGTACGAGAAGAACAGTAGGTTCCTTCGGGTTTCCAACTCAATTTAGTGAATGGAAACTTACAGTATGTTCTGTTATATGCCTTTGTTGTTACTCTCAGAATATTTAAGAAGACAGTAATGTGATAACTGATACTTTTTTCCAACTATGCAGATTACAGATTAGTCATTTGGAATAAGTATGATTTCATCTAAATGCTTGAAATATTAATTCTTTTTAATACAGAATTTTATGTAAATAGTTTGATGTGGTTATGTTCTATTGGGCATTTCTTGGAATTCTTCTAATGAATAGAGTGGGGTTCCTAATGAGAAACTGCGCAGCATTTTCTTTAACAGTTGTATTGTCATACTTTGTATTAAGAAAATGTGTTTTATTCACTATTTCAGTTGTCATATGAACCATGCTGTTGTTAGGTCTTGCTAATATTTTCTGTGGTGAGAGTAGAGATGTACATGATCTGCCACTGTACTCTTGTATTTGAATTACTAAAATTATGTTAGGTAATTCAGGACATATGTAGTTAACACTGCCAAAATGTATAGATTGATTTCATATTAATGAACAAAATCATTCACTTTATAATATTATCAGCCCTTGTTGTTACTCTGACTCTCTTATTCTGAATTAGTAAACTATCAAATACTTTTTTGCTGGATGCCAAGAGCATGATAAAAAACAGCTCATCATCCAAGCCCTGGGAGCCAATGGAAATTGACCAGCTTCTGTAACAGTCTCTGTAATGCAGTGTCATGTGGATGCAATACAGACAATCATGCATTCAGCAGAACTGCTCTCCCTGCTGGTTTTCTGACTTTCCAGACCTTGTAGTCCTAAATTCCCATTGAGGAATTGGCATCACAAGGCAGAGTATACCCCATACCAGTTCCCCTACTGAGGAGAAATTCTTGCTAGTACAAGGAATTGAACCCGCGTCCACAACATGGCAGATATTTATGCACATTGATGTGGCTACTTTCCTTCATACTTGTCGAGCAGTGCTGGAAAAGGAGCTTCCTGAAATCATAACTGCCAAGGTGTATCCTGCCACCAGGTGCACAGCAGTTCTGTGCTGTGAGATGACACACCCCCCCATCCCCTCCGTGTCACAAAGAAGACAGTATTAGTACACAGAAAAGGATTAATGAAATCTGGGGGAAAGATGCTGTAGTAGAAAGCTATGTTTATAAGAAAAATGACTTCCAAAACATTTAGTAAACACTTGTGAACATTTATCAGTAGATACGTTTGGGGTTTCTGGTCTATTTTGGCTCTTTCATCACAAATTTTTACAAACCCATCAAATTTTAGGTAAATTTCACGAAAAAGATCTAAAAATTCATTTAAAAAATGAATTTGACTAATGTCAGATTTTGCTAACAAAAAACGTGAAATCGGCATGAACGAATAACAATCGCCATTGTTTTAGTGCATTTTAACCATTTTTCTGAATATATTTACTCTTTTATAGTGCATTTTCATCTCTTTTTCAAGTATTTATTGTTTGTGTATGAGAAAAAATTTTTCTACATATTTTTATAAGAATAATTTAAAACGAAATTAAAGTGATGAACATTCGAAGATATATTTGAAAATATTACTGTTGTTGAAATACAATGACAGTGATGAAAACAAACTGGATGTAAAATGTATTAATTGTAAAATAATTAAAGATTGGAGTTGTTTTTATCAAAATGTCATCCAACGATAAAAATTGAGGCAAATGTAAAAAATGTACAGAATAATTTGTCGGAATCAAAAATTCTGTCGATAAAAAAAATCTTCTTAAACCTGACTAAAAATCTGTCTTTATCTTGAACTCAGTTCATTTTCTTAACTTTAAATAATCTGCAACTATCTTCAATACAGTTAAATTTATCTTCAATTTGAACTCTCTAAATTTATCATATATTCATTTAAGTTTTAATAATTTCTTAATTCTTTTTATTTTGTATTTTTTAAATTTTTCTAACTTTGCCCTAATTTATACATTTTAACTTAATTTTCTGTCATAATTAATTTTCATGTACTTTATTAAACTTATTTTTCTTATAAACGGAGACAAAATTGTGACAGATGAATATAATTAATGTTCATGATTATTGTAAAATTGTTAATTTACTAGGTACAGTAATTTCAGCAAAAAAATTTCAATTGCATTTATTATTAAACATGTTAATATGAAGTTAATTATGTCAAAACATTTGCCTGAGTTTGAACTTGAAATAATGATAATTTGTTAAGAATGATGAAAATAAACATTTGAAAGAAATATTTCCATTTTCTGCTAATTTATTAGAGAAACAAAAAATAAAGAAACACTTAATTAACATCTAGTTAATAAAGCATTTGGAAACAGGTTATATATTATAAATTTAGAGAACAATCCAAACATGCTTGGTCCAAATTTTTTTAATGAATCAAATGAGAAATTATGGAAACAGTGATGGAAAATTTAAAATTACATAATGGTTCGAAAGTCAGTTTTGTAATTTTTGTGATTATATGATGAAATAATCAGATTCTGAAGAGACAATGGATATTAAATTGCTACACATAATTATAGAACAATGAATGAAAGAGATTTGATTAAATGTTTGAAATTGGAAAAAAGAATTTACATGATGAATGTCTGAATTTCAAACTCAAGGATCTGGTTGGAGTCTGGATCATGTTATTGAATTACAGTTAGCGATTAATAAATATATTGAATTAAGAGGTTCAACTTACATCGAAATACCAGAAAAATATAAAAAGGCTTCTGTTAATGTTCAAAATTATGATTAAAAATATTTTTTGTTGCCAATAAAACCAGTATTATATCCTGTAGATAAAAATGTAGAGGCAGTTACAAAATATAAAAATGTTGAACTCATTATTGATCATATCTCAAAACATAAATAAATGAAATTTATTTGTGATATGTGTTCTTTACATTTTAACAATAAACAAAATTTAGATAGTCATATTTCAAACTGTTTAGTAAATATACCTCTAAAAGTGGAATTATCAGAGAAAAAGTCATATATAAGTTTTAAAAATTATCAATATACAATGAAAGTTTCTGATTTTGGAAGTTTACTTTTTAAAAATGGATAACTGTGAGCCTGATCTAGGAAAGTCATATACGGTCAAATATAAAAAACGAGAACCAATAGGTTTCTGTTATTACATTAAACATATGAATTGATATAATATGAGTACATAGAGAGGGCCAAATTGTCATAAAAATTTATCGAATGTAAGTAAAAAGAAGTTGAAGAAATTGGATGTTCATATTCTGAAATTGAAGAAATGAAATCATTAGCATTTCAAGAACAATCAAGACATAAAAAATTTAAAAAATATGTTCATTATGTAGAAGTTCACAATAAAGCATTCACAATAAAGAATTCACAATAAAGCAAAAAGTACATCCTCATCATCATTTAATTGGAAAGTACAAAAAGCTGGTATCTAATAACTGTAATTAACAACTGAAACACCCATAACCTCTTGGGATATGATACTGATTTGTCCATAAAGGAACTCAGTTGTGAGGAAAAAGAAGTAGATTTGATACATAACAATGAAGATAGATACATTAGTTTTGATAAAAAAAAGAGCAAATTTGAAAATGAGATTGTTCATATATTCAAATTTAAGGCTACTTCAACTGACATATTATCATCAAATTTAAGAAAGGATCAGGCGACAGAAGTTACAAAACCTTTACAAAAGGTCTACTAAATTTTGTAATTAAAATGGTGTTTGTACTCATGACTGTATGGATAGTTCAAAAACTTTAAAGAAAGACTTCTTCCATGAAAACAAACATTCCATTATAAGTTAAATGAATGTGTTATTACTGATGAAGATTACGAATTTGCAGAATTAATTTGGGAAAAATTTAATACAAAAAATCTTGCTGAATATCATGATATATATACTAAAACTATTGTATTGTTTTTGTCTATAAAGTTTTGAAAATTTTATGGAACTTTTTATAAAACTTATAATTTAAACCCATCTTGATGTTTTACAGCGTTAGGTTTAGGTTGGAATTCGAGTTTAAAATGACAAAAGTTATATACAATTGTTAGCTGATTATGACATGATACTAACGGTTTGAAAAGGTATCAGAGGCGGTATACCTCAATACAGAAATGAGAAATAAAGCAACAAATGATACTAAAAAGATAACAATTTTTTCGTCTTCATGAATAAGTCAGTATCTGGAAAATCATTGAAAATATTAGAAACAGGATGGATATAAAATTAATTACTGATGCAAAAGTGTGAAGAACTTTTAAGAAAACTGAATTTCACAGGGAGAACAATATTTTGTCATGTAACGGGAGGGAGTAAGACCAACACTCACTGCGCAAGACAGAGTAACTTACCTCATTTGGCGATTCCGGTTACTTTCAATCAGGTACTGGAAGGTTTCTTGGGGAATGGCAGCCCATTCTTCATAGAGTGCTGCACTAAGGAGAGGTACTGATGTCGGTCAGTGAGACCTGGATAGAAGTTGGTGCCAAAACATCCAAAAGGTGTTCTATTGGATTCAGGTCAGGCCTCTGTTTAGGCCAGGCCTCTACAGGGTTATTATTGTCATGTAATCACTCCACAGGCTGTGCATTATAAACAAATGCTCGATCATGCTGAAAGATGCAATCACCATCCTCGAATTGCTCCTCAACAGTGGGAAGCAAGAAGGTGCTTAAAACATCATTGTAGGCCTGTGCTGTGATAGTGCCATGCAAAACAACAAAGGGTGCAATCCCCCTCCATGAAAAACACGACCACACCATAACAGCACCACCTCCGAACTTTACTGTTGGAACTAGACACTCTGGCAGATGATGTTTGCTGGGCATTCGCCATACCCATACCCTGCCATTGGATCGCCACATTGTGTACCATGATTCGTCATTCCACACAACGTTTTCCCACCGTTAAATTGTCTAATGTTTTCACTCCGTACACCAAGCTAGGTGTCGTTTGACATCTACCAGCGTGATGTGTGGCTTATGAGCAGCCACTCAACCATGAAATCCAAGTTTTCTCACCTCCTGCCTAACTGTCATAGTACTTGCAGTGGATCCGGATGCAGTTTGGAATTCCTATGTGATGGTCTGGATAGATATCTGCCTATTATACATTACAATCCTCTTCAACTATCAGCAGTCTCTGTCAGTCAACAGACAAGGTCGGGCTGTACACTTTTGTGTTGTACATGTCCCTTCATGTTTCCATTTCGCTATCACATCAGAAACAGTGGATCTAGGAATGTTTAGGAGTGTGGAAATCTCGCATACATATGTATGACATAAGTGACAACTAATCACCTGACCACGTTCGAAGTCCATGAGTTCTGCGGAGCACCCCATTTTGCTGTCTCACAACGTCTAATGACTACTGAGGTAGCTGATATGGAGTACCTGGCAGTAGGTGGCAGCATAACGCACCTAATATGAAAAATGGTTGTTTCTGGGGTGTCCGGATACTTTTGATCACATAGTGTACCTTGTTTCCTTGTACATCTATCACCACTGTGTTCATCAGTCACTGAAACATAGATGGAGTCGTCTTCAAGCCCATCACCATCATGTTCATAATGGCCTGATGGTGTACTGAACACAGTCTTCTCCCGGTCTTTATTGTCTATCAGTACTTGATAGTATCCTTTGGCAAGGTCTAACATGGAGAAGTACTTCACCTTTCCTATGCTGCTGAGTATCTAATCTATTCTGGGCAATGGATATACCTTAAATCTTGATATATCATTTAGTGTCCAATGACCTTCCACTACCCACAATTCTGTTTGCTGCCCACATGTGGTTTTTTTGGTAAAACGATGAGAGCAAAATTCCAAGCAATGATGCTCTCCGATATTATGGCCTTGGCTAATATCCCCTCTATTATGGTTCCTTCCGCTTCTGGGATTAGTGGGATCTTGTGTGTTACCAGTGTGATGTGCATGAGCATGTCTCCTGGTAAGTGGAATACATCGTTATAAGCGACACGTAACTCTTCTGTTGCCCCTGATTCTTCGCCATTCAAATGCATGGAGCACACATTTTCTTTTAGCAAATTCTGCTATGATTTTACTTCCTCTTTCCGTGTGGGCACGGTGTGTCGGACTTTATAACCGCTCAGAGATGGAACCTTCTCTGCAAACACTTCAGGTGTGGGAAACCATACATCCTGTTCTCTGGTGTTCACTATACTTGTGATACACATCCTGTCCTTGACTGTTGCTGGTGCTTCCGGTATGTAGACCACTGGTCTAATTTCTTATCATGGAATTTTTACCAATGAGCCTAGACGGTGTGTCACCCGGACTATAGAATATTTTCTTCCCATGCTTCGATGACTACTAATATTTCGGGTTGATTCCGGTTATTCCAGGGCCATTAGTGCTCGGCTCCTGTTTGGATAATTTCTCGTTGCTTCTGGAGCACGTAGTTCATTGGCAGCTCCCTGTTCTCAGCTCACACAAGACGGCAAGTGATAGTAACTTTTGTGTTTGTTCAGTTACGGGACTCACTTGCGTGTTCTTAACTAAGAGTCGTGGCGCGGTGTTACCTGTTGCCAGCTGCATTGCTACTGCTTCGGGTTCTGTGTGTCTCCTGTGACTTGCCTTTCCTTTGAAAGACATTGTCATACTTTCATTACAACTCGTTTTCGTTACCGCTGAAGACTTTGGATGTTTGGCCCCCTGGTTCCTGTTAGTTTGCACTGTAATTTGACCTATATTCACATCTTCCCTGGCTTCCCTTAATGCGATTCGTTCACCATGTATCCACATTTTGCAGTGTGCATAATTTAGTATGATCTTGTTCTTTTTCCAGAAACTCTCGCCCCAACAGTCCGTCAAACAGTAAATCGATCTGAGCGCCTACTGCTTGGAATTGAGAGATCCATTTGGCCCCTGTCTTTGTCTGGAGCCGTATAGATACTTGCCCTTCTGTTCGGATTTGTTCGTTCGGAATACTTTTTATAGGTACTGCCATTCTGGTGTCCCATTGTACATGCTCTTCCAAGACCTTCGCCTTTATGAGATTCACATGGGCACGGCTATCAATTAATAGCTTTGTTTCTGTTCCATTTACATCCCTACTTTGCAAACACACATAATCACTCTTTCCGGTGCAGTCAGTGGTTCGTACTATCCCTGACGCAGCATAATGAGACTGCTGCATTATGCCTGTTTTGCGTTTCTGGCTTGTTCCTTCTATGTATATTTGCCCACTTACTCTCCTCTCATTCCCAGGCAAAATGTCTGAACTGGTGACACATGAAGGATTCCACAGGCTTTGCCTTGAGGTACAGTGCAGAGTGCCCCATTACATTAGACTGTGAACGTCGTGCCAGTGCAGGACAATGGGATCATGACTCATTTCACTTGAATTCTTAAACATCTATTTCTTTAACTGGCAGCCTACCGTGGTCAGGTTTTGTGGAGCTTCTTTTACTGTATCTGGCTTATGAACAGTATGCTTCTGTCTACAGTCTCACGCTATATGCCCAGTCCTGCTGCAGTTGAGACATTTAGCAGCTACTTTTCATTCTAGCCAGGGCATGCCTACCACCTGGTGCTTCTTCTTGTCAGACAGAATAGTGCATTCTTCCAATGCCGCCAAATCAGTGGCCTCCGATACAGTCAACTTTTTCCCTTGAGCCTTATTACTGTCTTTTTCTTGTCATCATAAAATCCTGGAACAAAGACTGCTTTGCCTAGTTTCCCAATTACATTGTTACTGCCTACCATTCCTCGTCCTTCAATACTCGTTGTGCTGTCTTCCTGAAATGGAATTACATTGTGTCCACGTGAGAACCCCACTGAACCACACCTTCCTCTTTCCGTTGCCGACTGTTAAACATTTGACATGCAAAGAAATCGATAGTATGTTTATTCTCATAATTCTCTAATAACACAGCCCTCACTTTGGACCAAGTTTCTGTGTGATCTCTTACTAAGAGTTTACTGCAGACAGACCCAGTTATCTGTCCAATGATATGTTTTGAGAATACTGTCCTACCATTAGGTTCTATTAAAATATAGGCATTATCGCAGTTGTCTATAAATTCAGATAATTGGTCCCTATCTCCATCAAATTTTCTCAGAACTAATTTAGCTGCTTCACTGTACCTTAGGTACTCCTGACCCCTCTCAGTTGCTGAAGCACTATCAAGATAATTTTTATCTGTCACTTCCCTGCCAGTTGTGCTACTGGGATAAGCAATGTCTTCCACTGTCACTAACCTTGTCGATTGCGGTTGGTGAGATGGACTCAGTGATCACGTTGCTGGCGCGATGTGTGTCCTCTGCTGTGGCTAGCCGCCTGCTCAGTCATGTGATCGTGCCGGCGTGAAGCGATACCCCGGCAGCAGCGCAGTTCAGTGCCCTCTCACAGCTGCGCTGGCATGCTGCGACACCCCTGTGGTTCAGGGATGCTCGGCGACATCGCTATCGATTCTGTGATAGAGTGTTGCGGCACTCCTGTTATACCTATTCCTCCATTCTGAATTGCCTCTATTATTGATCAATTAACTTGTCTCCACACATCTGACACCAAAATTTTTGCATCTCATCTTGTCCTGAGAGGTAGTAAGAGCAACACTCGCTGCGAAAGACAGGGGATCTTACGTCAGTTGGTGATTCCGATGAGGCACTGCTTGTGGGCCGCCATTTTTAGCCCCTACCTAAGCTGAAAAGTAGACTATTGACTAGTGTAGAGTGTGGGACTCCGTAGTAATCTGATCATTTAGCAGATGCAAGTCATTTACTCATAGACAAGTAGTTACTTTTCCTGGAAGTACCCCCTTGGCACATTCCATAACTATATAACATTACTGTGTTCCAGTATCATAAGTATGTGACGTTAACATCCTGACTGCTGCGGAGAGGTGAGTGGAGTTTTACTAAGTACTTTCTTCTATGGATTATGACAACTGCTACTCCTGATACTGACCAACACAGAGGTAGTGTCCCTGATGTCTACCCAAATGCACTCCTCCTCCAGTCGGTGGGTCACCTGTTTATAAGGGGTGGTTGCACTTGACACCACTCTTCTGGAATTTTCCATGAGAGCTGTTTCATTCGTGAGCGTAATGAAGCTAACACATCATGTCTTGCTGCTAGCATGTGATATTGCCCAATGTCTTCTGTAAGTGTTCGCCTTGTGCTAGTGCCTGTGCCGTCCAAGGGTCAGGCGGTTGTGCTTTCTACAAATCTCATGGTGCTCCAGGGTAAACTCCTTGTTAGCAGAACAAGCTTTGCATAGCAGCTTCAAGCATATCAGACAAATATTTCACAGGCCTCTCGCTCAGCAGCAGTTTCTAAACTGTCTTTCTGATAAGATCTGAATACTTTCCACTTATCCATTTTGCTATTCTTAGGAGTGAATATTTTACTATATACAACAATTTAATGATAATCATTTTGCAATTAACATGAATATAACTAAAATCAATATATTGACTATTACATTTATAATATACAAATGCAAGATTTTTATGAAGATATGAATAAAATGTTTGATAAATTTGAAACAAGTGCTTATCCAAAAGATAATATTTACATTCCTCAACTAAATAAAATGGATTAGGTAAATTGAAAGATGAATGTAATGGAAAAATAATGGAGGAATTTTGTGGCTTAAGAAAAAATGCATGCTTATAATATTGGTGCTACTGGGGAGAAAAAAATCTAGAGGAATTAAGCCTTTGGTCTAGAGATTAGAAACTAAGGTGCTATTTTGTGCTTAAGAGATTCCCATTTTGATCAATCAAAAGAAAAAGTAACAAGATTCAGGCAACCACTTTATTATTTTTTATCTTTCTCTTTGCAAGTGAACATTTTACCCCTACTATAATAACTAAAATGTCCCCAAGCAGCCCCCTCTGAAAGAGACTGTCAGAGTTTTGCCCGCCCACCCTGTTCTGCAATGCTGGCCTCGCTTAATTAATTCTTAGGTCTAACCAGTGTTTTATTGATTTTACTTTGATTATGTTATTTATGTGTTATGACACGCCTAGTGGTTGGACAGCAGCTCTACTCTCAGTACTAGTACAGTTAATTCCAAATAAGGGCATTATTTTATTGAGTAACTCTCTCGTTTGAAGATTGCTACTACAAAATTGTGAACTAGTGCACTCTGCCTGTCAAAATCAGCTGGTGCTGTCAACCAGGGAGCTGCACACGTGGCGGACATTGTGTAGAAGGGCGGAGACACATATCTGACACTGCAGTACCTCCGCGCCCCTCCACCGACGCACGGCGACTCACTAGCCGCGCACAGCTGTCGCCGCCCGAGGCCCCCCCTTCCCCCTCCTGACCGTCTATCTGTTCACCATCTGCTGATCTTTCTTCCGCCGTTAGATTACGATACACACACTAGAACCATCTTCGCTATCAATGCATAGCACAGAAAGGCACCACCTTTTTTTAAGCAATACCTATTTTAGACGTAACTTCTTCCATCCTTCCACCTCACTGCCTGAGTAACTTCAATCCATAAATTTATTTGCATTCCTAAGCCTCTAACATATCTCCTAATCAGGCTATACCTCCAAGGGAAGTTTAGAAACAAACGACCTCCAGCTCATGGATCGTGAAGCGGAAACACACCACAATAATGAATCACGCCGTTAAAGGGGTGCCTTCCAGTACATCAACATTTGGTTTGGTGGCGCTTTGTAGTTACAAACCTCCCCTGAAGAATAGTATCACCCTCCCACCCTCCATTTAGTCTCACATACCTTCATAACCGACTACCTACTCTTTTTCCAAATTCATAGATGGCTTCACTATTATGTGCTCATCACAGACTATTCAACCCTTATTTATCATTTCATTGTCAATACTATTCCCAGCAATCACTAAATCTGCTATAATCTTACTAATTTTTATGGACTACATTTTGCAACTGGTTAGTTACAATGCAACACTCCTGACTAGGCCAATGTTACACGTGCTTCGCAGCTGTTCCTCTATCTAAGCACCACACGTACGCAATGCTGCAGTCTCAGCACTAACTTGAAACCTGATTCTGTTGCCTCTGTCTGTTTCTGCCTCCAGCCAGTTTCATAATGCTACCTGCTTTCCCCAGTACAGAGTCTGATAAATTGCTTCACCACTCTGTATTCTATGCCTTTTGTATGCTTAACAGTGTTGAGTGAAGTCCGACCCACTACACATTGTCAGTTGATAGCTAGTTAATAATTGGTACCAATAACTTGTATTTTTCTTTTATTTTTATTCCCTTGTGGTTTTATGTTGGGTTTAAACATTACATCATCATTTTACTGCGCAGGAATGGCCTTGATGTCCCATATGTTTTTACTTGCATGTATTTTTATAGTTTATGTGTTGTATAATATGTACTTGTACCTAACACCGCCAACCCCAGTATGTAAAGACCCACCACAGCCTGGATTTTATATATATTGCACTACAACAATACTCCCATAATGTAAGACTGCCCCTAAAGTCGTGATACATGACTTTTTTGAGTTACGGGTTCTGAAATCCTATTATGTGCCATGTTTGTGACCAGAGCCGGACTGGTATGTTTAGAAGTGAGTAAAGCACCTGAGTTATATCAAATACCCAATAGAGATGAGTTGAATGCGCCCTTGAAGTTGAAAAGAAGTACACAACCCTCTCACTGTAGAGCGGTAAGCAAGATAGAATTTGTGGTAGGGGAGATGTGAATAAGTTTCACTCAAGTAAATGAAGAATATCAGTTAGCATCCCACATGTGTGTTGCACATTTAAGAGTTCAGCCAGATGAATTTAGGTTTCGTTATTATTCACCCTACTTCTTACGAAGTAAATGATTGAGGAAGTGAAGTTGTTACAAGTGAGCACGAAAATCGACACTACTACCTTTTGGGTACAGTGCCCCACCGTGCACTTAGGAAGTGAGAGACACTCGTTTGTTTATTCAAACACGCCCATGATGTTCCAAGATGGAAGCTCCCGTTGAAATAAGTACTTGTTTGTTAATGATTAGTGCCAATGACATGATGTCATCACCCAAGAGCGGTAACATGCTATCTAGTTGAAAATATATTGTACACTATAGTAGATTATTGACCACTATTGCAGTACTTCATACCCCTCTTTTCATAACTCACCCTGTTACTTCAGGGAACTTATGTATTTTGTAGTAATTAACCCTCTCCCTCCCGAGATGTAATCGCCCTATGTCTTCCTTGCCCATGCTTTGCACCGGGTTCCTACCTTTGCTTTGAGTTGCTCTTTCCCACCTCAACCATTACTTTCTACCTCCCTTCTCCAGGCCCGTGTGCCTTACACATTGCAGTTAGTGTCCACAGAGTGCCCAACTGATCAGTTTATTCTTTCAGTTTTCGGTTTTGCATACTGATCGTCTACCTATCTCTTTCACCTGTTGGTCATACTTCTCCTACCCCTCCTTTCGTACACCTGTGTGTTTTCACATGTTTTAAGAGCCATCACAAATCTCACATTGTTTTTCTTTGCCTTGCTGTTGCCATGGCAAATGCTTATATGTTTCCATAAGTTATGACTGTAGTCAAAAATATTTCCCCAATCTCTGCAGAACACTACACATTTGACCCGTATTTAAAGCAAAGTAATCTACTAAATACACAACTTATATCAGAATGTCTCCATTGGCTGACTGCGAAATGAAGCACAAATCTTGTACTGGAATTACCATTTATGGTCGGGGAATGTAGTTTCTTGCCTCTGCAATTTCTTTTCTACACTGACAGATGGCGGACGAGTGGTAGATTTGAAGTTGTGTCATACGAACAAAGCACATTTGCAGCACTCGCTCGGTGACAGCTGTACTTTGCAGATCGTGTGTGGAGCTACAGGAGTACATAAGGTACTCCACCGAGCCAATAAAGTCTGTCCATTCAATTCAGAAAGTGAGATTAAGATTAGCAGTTTACGCCCCGTCGTTGGCTAGGTTACATCTCAAGGGTGCGCAAAGCTTTCATACCTTGGCTACCGAGGAAGCAGGAACGACCCACTGCGTTTTCCTTAAAATACAGTTTGGCGGTCAGGAAGATCATCTGTGGGCGAGGAACCTTTGGAGACGCCGGAAAGCAGAGTTGTGCTGTCTCTCCTTCCGGGACGTCGAGCGCTAGTGGTGCCTTGAGATCGCCGGCATCTACCGCTGTTGACAAGAGAACTGTCTGTTGTTGCCGTGGGCCACGTCGCCGGCCGTTTCGAGCACCAAAGCTGCCACAGAGCCAGGCTCCGCTCCCCCCCCCCCCCCCCCCCCCCCCAGGGTTAGGTAAACTGTGGGCCAGGAGCTGGAAGCTGGCTGCGGAACCAACGAGAATGTTTCTGCCACTGCCAACCAGACCTCCATGTCGACCAGCACATTAGGGCCAGCAATGCAACCAGGAAACCTAACAGTGTCAACGAAGGTTTTAAAAGGCACTCCCCTGGCAGCAGATACCAATAAAATCGAAGCAGTGGTAGTAGAAGCAACCACTGCCACAGGACCCCTAACAATAGCTGCAATCTGTAGACCCGAAATGACGAGATCAATAAGGGAGATACAGCAGCACTAGGGCAATTTGAAGGCAGACTCACTATGGACACATCAATGGCCCCCCTGGTGCACACCACAGAATATGTAGACGACACAGTCTTCTACACACGAAATGTGAACTAGGATCTGGTCATCCATAGGCTACAAAGGGTTTTAGATGACACAGAAAGTTGGGTGTGCCGCTGGCAAATCACCATTAACTCTGAGAAGACGCAGGTTATGCTGATAACCCAGAGGCTCGGAAGTCGCTGGCCTCCTCAACACTCCCCATTCCACCTTCACCTAAACAGAACCCAACTCCTCTGGTACAGAACTGCCAAGTATCTTGGCGTAAGCCTGGACTCTCATATTACGTAGAAGCCTCACATAGACGAGGTCTACAGGAAGGTCTGTGGCAGACTGTCCATCCTATACCCAATCCTTAACACTACTAGCTCCCTTCCCTGCTCTGTAGGAATAAATGTCTAGCAGGCACTCATACACCTAGTATGCATGCCCCGTCTGGGGATACATGGCGAAGCAGGTTCTGGGCAAACTCCAGAGGTTGCAGAACCGTGCCCTTGGGAGGCCACTGGATCTATCTCTAGGTTTACCCACTGATGATCTGCATGCCACAGATGAAGTCCCTTTCCTGAAACAGCCTTCCGTAGAGCTCTTCCAGATCTGGAAATGACCTCATCCGCTCGATAGGTTGGTACGACATGTCCCGCGATAATCACAAATGCCCGATGACGATCTTTGACGACTGAGTTGAAGGGAAAATCCCTGTCTCCAATTCCTATTCCTTCTCCCCTAAAATCAAATCAGCTCGACAACCCCGGCAAGTACCAGACACACACAGAACATTCATCAATATACACAGACATCCAAAAACCATAGAAAACACACACACACACACACACTCACACTTTAACTCATGGAGTAAAAGCCAAAAGGCTACACACTCCGCCACACATTTCCCCAAAGAGGGGAAAGTACTAGATGACAGGAAAGCAGTGTTTCGCACCCACAGATATTTGTACAGGTACCTGCACAGACAGATCGTCGCAAGTGGACGGGCAACAGACATGTCCGTGAAGCTTTACTCACCCACATTAGGCCAGTATACACTATCATATTTCTTTGACAAATATCTTTGACGTGGCGCTAAAAAGGGATATTAGTCTGTCGTCAGATTTTTCATCAAATTTCAAGATAGCGGACAACAACTTGTTATTATGCGCTGCAGTTACTTGTACCAGTAATTGCATTGTGTGTGTATTTGGAAGAGAAGCGGCGGAAAAAAGGAAACATTCTTGGAAGAAGCCATAGGTATTACGTCGAGATAATAAAAACATTCAACAAAATTTGTTACGAGACCTGCAAGTGGATTAAGACTTAATATATAAACTACTTACGAATAGATGAGAGTGTATTTTAGCATTTGCTCAGTAAAGTGGCTTCTCATACTACAAAAAAGAATACTTTCTTGAGAAATGCTGTATGTGCAGAAGACAGGCAAACCGTGACACTGCGATGTCTTGATACAGGAGAGAGCTATTCTAGTTTACAACACAGTACTCGAATATCATATTGCACATTAACCAAAATAATTCCAGAAACGTGTGAAGCGATTTATACATTTATTTGAAGGTAAATAAATGTTTAGTACACTGTATGTGTTATAAGAAATATTTTTATTTTTAAATAATTTAATTAATGGAATTATTGTTCCAACAACTATAAAAATTAACAAAAAGTACGAAACAGATGAAGCGCTTTTTAACTTCCGGCATCTAGAGTTCAAAAACTGACAAAGTAGAATGGAAAGCTAAGAAAGAATTTTTTACTTTTGAGTGTGACCACGTCCCCTACTCGGCTTGCTGAAAAGCTGCCTGGATGCTTTCATATGTAGATTGTAGACATGAAGTCGCCTGCATCAGAAGACGAACGACTTTTGTAGCGAGGCCCCAGTTTTAATCATATTTATTTGAAGACAGGGAAGATTTGATAAAGTTTCTTATTACAACATCAAATTTCTCTGACATAAATATTTGACATATCAACTTTGACAAAGAAATATGATAGCGTAAAGGCCCGTCCACACGCAACGATCTGTCTGCGCAAATGTCTGCGCACATCACATCTGCGCAGACAGATCGTTGCGTGTGAACAGAAGATTTGCACCAACCTGAGGTGTGTGCAAACCTGGAAGTTGGAGTTGGAGGTTTGAGCGAAACCTCTCAAATCTGTCTGTTCAAACCACATCTGCGCAGACAAGTTGGAGCGTGTGGACAGGAGATCGTCGCAAATCTGGCGCGAAACAGCTGTTTGCTCAGTCTAGTGTTTGTATTTGTGTGCACAGGGCATTAAAATGGCTGATACTCGTCAGTGTTCTCGAGAGTTTGTAAGTGAATTCATTGAAATATACAGAAACCACCCATGTTTGTGGAAGATTAAAAGTAAAGAATATAGTGACCGAGACAAAAAGACAGCAGCATACAATGCTCTAATTGAAAAATTGCGGGCAGTTGGCGCCTCGGCAAACAGAGAAACGGCAATAAAAAGATAATTTCGTTGCGAACTGGCGAAATTATTTGCGGATGGATGTCGAAACTTATAATTATCTCTTAAAGCATGTAACCCCTCATATTATGAGAAAAATACTTGTATGAGAAGGGAAATTTCTCCTCATGAACGCCTGGCAGTAACATTAAGATTCCTAGCAACAGGAAGGAGCTACAATGATTTGGAATTTACATCTGCAATATCGAAACAAGCATTGAGTGAAATAATACCCAACACATGTGAAGCTATTTACGCTTTCCTGAAGGATGAGTTCATGAAGGCAAGTCAAGTAAATTAGTCTGTCAGCGAACTGTTTACCGAAAAGAGTTATCCAAAGTTCAGAAATCTAGAAGATCTGGTGTAGGAGTAGATCAAGTATACCAGCCAACGTTATGGTATTTTGATCTACTTGGCTTTCTTAGTGATCAAGAAACGCCAAGACCAAGCAGGAGTACAATTGAAGATGAAATTGGAGTGCCAATGTGCGAGGAAATGGAACACGAGGTTATGTAAAACAAAACAGGTTCGCCCTGCAACTCTCGCAGTAAATTTACGTGACAAAACTGCTTTCGCTTTAGCAGCCACTGTCTGCACCATTTTGACCGCTTTCTCTGTTTCCTGCGGTTGGTCTGAATGTTTTTTGCAACACAAGTTGGGAACACAGACCACAACAGAACTTCCTCCATTTCTATTTTTCAAAATAACTGAATTAAATTTTGACGTTTTCGGGGAGCGTAGTCGCTTGCCACTGATATTTCTTTTCTACACCGACAGATGGCGGGCGAGTAGTAGATTGGGGTTTGTGTCGTGTGAACACACCACATTTGCAGCGATCTTTTGCATGTACAGACATCTGCGCCGATGTCTGCGCAGACAGATCGTTGCGTGTGGACCGGGCTTAATACCTGCAATATTTGCTATATTTCTATCGATTATACTACTTCGATAGTCGTTTTCCTCTTCGATTACAGCTAATCGATTACTGTATAGAGTTGTTTGTTGATATTGATAAATTGTGTTGTGTTGTTGTTGCAGCGTATTATTAAAACTACACTTCTTTCTGCAGACAATGACCACAAATCATGCAAGATTCATAGCAAGAACTGTTATGGTGAAGAATGGCAATGTTGACGACGCCTGTAAGCTGTTAAATAGGTACGGTCACCGCTGTCTTGTGTACCATAGTAATTTTATCGTATTTCAATTATTCGTGTATTTCTGTATCAGTATTTGTCAGATTTTATTTTCCACATCAGTAAATGAATTGATATTACTCGACCTACTTAAAGAATCACCGACTGATATTAATAGCTACTGCAAGACAAAGCGGTAAAAGTTACGTGTAGGAACCCACCTTGCATTTTTCTGTATGACGCGGAAATAAACATTAGGCTTAACTATTGGTCAGTTTGCTACAACAACTATCCATGCTTTCACATTCGTTGGCTACACCGACTTGGCGCTTCAGTCTGGAACTGCGCGACCGCTACGGTCGCAGGTTCGAATCCTGTCTCGGGCATGGATGTGTGTGATGTCCTTGGGTTAGTTAGGTTTAAGTAGTTCTAAGTTCTAGGGGACTGATGACCTCAGAAGTTAAGTCCCATAGTGCTCAGAGCCATTTGAGTTATGAGCTATACCAACTCACAACCAAATGTGGTCACCGGCCAAACTAACGTAGACATTGGGCTGCGCTACAGATCTGGGGGGGGGGGGGGGGGGGGGGGCTGGGGAAGGAAAGTGTTCTAATACATAACTTTGGCCCACAAAGCTAGTTACTTTTAATATCTCTTTGGTAATGCCCATTATAGGTTAGTATAGTATCGGACATGTCAATGGCTTATAGATTTTATCAGTGAAAATATGTGTATACAGAACTCACAGACCTGTACCTTGGAGACTAGATCGTAGTTTGGCGTTATTGATGTGTGGCGAAGCTCAAAGTGTAGATTAAATGGTTTAAAGTATGTTGGCAAAACGGTGTTGAAACCTTCAGTTAATCCCTATATCCATCCTTAATATAAAACGCTCCTTAGAGTTTTTCGTTTCATTCACCTTTGTAATTGTAAGAACATACCGGCGCTGGCGCTTGTAGCACATTCATATGTAGAACTTTTTAGACGAATATTCATTAGATGTCATCGGTTAAGACTACAGACGTAATGCTAACGGCTGTTGTGACATTACCTTTTTTGCATATATTCAGTTTTGTTGTTATTTGGCGAAGCCGATGAATGTGTGTGTGTGTGTGTGGGGGGGGGGGGGGGTAGTTGTTGTTGTTGTAACAAACTGATCAGTAGCTTAACAAGTTCTAGGTTAGGTTGGAAGGTGACAATTCGATTGTAATTTGGCATAGCCAGTCAATGTGAAAGTAAAAATTATCGTTTATTAGTTCTTGGTCCATTTAGAACAACAGTATCGGACATGTCAAACATTACAAAAAGGAATACATACATAAACAAAACATGAACAAACTGGGATAGAATTAATGACAGTAGTGCAGGAAGTCGGCCATGGCGTAATAAGTAGAACTATTCCAGCACATACCTTAGCGACTTGGGAAAACCTAAGTCAGGATAACAGGACAGGGAATAAAACCCACTCCTCCTGAATGCAAGTCCATTGCATTAATACTGCCATAGTCATCTAACTCAGTATACGATTGGAAGGGAAATCACAACTATATGGCCAACACTGAGATTACAACATGCACAAGAGGTAAATCACTGATGTAACTACTATGTGAAACATTGATATAAAATGTTTCTGAAAAAATAAAAACACGTGAAGCCGTTACTTAATACAGCTGAAAAGTATAACGTGTGAAAAACCTATTGTGGTAAAACTTTACAAAGGTCCTTGGGGGAAATCTAAGTGGGTGAAACAGCTGAATTGTGAGTTAGTGTTTCATATGATTTGTTTTTTTAATTAAATCATGGGGCTAGAGAGATGGATGGCGGGAGATAAGTGAATGATTTTTTTATAGTCGAAAGTAATAACACATTCACTCTTAATGATACATCCACAGGCATTGTCAACATCTGTGCAAGGGTGGCCCATTGTAAACTTTAGCTCATTTCCACACTGTCCATTAGAACCACTCTAGCACCAGATCCATTCTCTGAGTAGGTGAGTCACACTGCGTCCGAAACAGAGGAAACGGAAAACACAGCAGAAGCTTTCTTGGCAAAGCCAACGAATGTGAAACTGAAGAAAAAACCTTATCTGTAGCGTAGCCCATTTGAGAAAATTGCCACTGATACCACGTTGTATTCCCCGTGTTGTTTATGACATTTGTCACAAGTTTGCTACGTCACTGGTCGAAGCCAACAACTACTCATATAGAATATTCCTCTTCAACTGAACTATTTGTGGCATACTTATTAATGTTTTTTGTGATATGCATAACACATGGGTAGGTGAGCCAACTTGACACTGTCAAGATACATATTTTCTTACACCCAACTACTACTTTTAGTTATTATTATGTGTCCTTTTTTCTGTAGGTTGAAAATTGTGTCCCTGTTTCCTTTTCTCTCCACTTACATTATGAAGGAATGTAACTATAGAAACATTGATACCCACAGATTTTTAAGTGATCAGCATTTTGAAACTTGTGCTGTAGAGCTACATTTTCATGGGAAGTCAATAAAAATAATCACAATGTACAGGTCTCTACCTGGAAATTTTGACTTATTTATTAAACAACTTGGTGCTTTGTTAAATTACTGGACATACCATATTAAGTGGAGATTTTGATTTAAATTTGTATCACATATTTATTCTACAGTTATACATGGGTCATTTGCCATTTCACATAATCCAGTTCCCCTCATACAGTCTACAACAAGTTATGGGGGCTAACAGCACTGATACCAACAATATTTTCATAGCTGCATCAAGACTGCAAAGTCATGATTCGTACTATTAATGACCTCTCAGACTGTAACGGCCAACGTTAAATTCAGTATCAGAGTGCGTGACAAAAATAAAAATAAGTAGAAAAGTGCAAGGGTAATAAAAGGAATTGAGGAATTCAAGAAGAATTTTGAAATACAGACTGGAAAGGTGTGGACAACACCTCTGGTGCAAATAAAAAATATATAATGCATTCTGCAGTGTAGTCATAAATTACTTTGAAAACTGTTTTCCTTAGAAACTAATCAGTGGAAGCAGATGAAACGCATCTAAACCCTGGCTTACGAATGGAGTCATCTGATCAAAGATAGCCCTAAAATTACAGGAAGTTGTAACGAATTTTTTCCAGTCAATAGCACATAATTTAAACCAAAACACTTCTTAAAGAGATGACCTTAAGTTCCTAAAGAAAAGCTCTCCATAACAATTTTTACAAAATTCAACAACATCCAACAACCCAAAGGAAGCTTTCGGTACTATTAAGTCTCTTAAAAATAAAACTTTTGGTGGTCATGATGAAATCAGTAGTAAAAGAATGAAATATTGTTCAGCTGAACTTAATAATGTATTTAGCTAGTTGTGTAATCTCCAAGGGATACCACCTCGTCGAAGACATCTTGTGTGCTGGGCGGAGAGGCTTATGAGCTCTGAAGAAGCTGAGGGCTATTCCAGCAGTAGCATAGCTGTTGGCTGAGTCACCCAAACCCGACTGGCCCCAGTGCAGTAGCCAGACAAAGTGTGTCCCACACCATAGGTTAGAGGGGGATATAAACTAGGTTGGCAACCCCTCTAGGGGCTAACTCGAAAATGAAAACCTGGTCCTCCAGGTGCATGAACTATACCCCTGCCCTGAAAAACCTATCATCACAACTGCCGATACAAAGACAAATTGCACCAAGGAATAGGAATATGGGTATACTATTGCCTAAATTTGGAACATAAAACATGTGTACACTGTTACAGATAGGAGCTATGGACAGTATGGAATGGGAATTGTTGCACTTTTAGGAAATCGTGTAGAAGAGATTCATAAGCAGAAATTTTCCCTGTCTTATCCAGGAAAAGATGAAAGATAAGGGGAGTGTGGAGTTGGTTTCATAGTCTCCAAAGATCTGTTATTGCTTTCACTCCACATAACTAAAGAATATTTACTCTGCATATCAAAGGCAAATTTCACAGTGTGACCTTAGTAATTGTGTGTGCATCAACGGAAGAATCAGATGAAGATGTGGTAAATGGTTTCTGTGATCCACTACAGGAGTTTTGTGATAGAATACCTAGATATGAGTCCAAAATAGTCCTTGGTAGGGATGCCACACTTTGCTGTGAAATTGTTTTCTTTCCTCAACCATGTGGAAAAATTGATGTTTCCTAACCAGTCTTTGTTGAAAGCCGTATATCTTTTAACTTACTTCTTCAGAACAGGCAAACTAGATGAACTGTCTTCATCATCAGAGGAAGGACAAAACAATGCTAATCCTTTCTAATTCTGAAATGCTTATCGGCCTGTTTAGCGAATCACTTGTGGGCTGTTGACCACTTTTACTTTTTATCCATTGTAACAATATGGTGAAGGACATTTAATCTTTAGTTCAGGACCTCTGTTTCCTAATGGTGTGTTTTATGGACCTTTCTCCAAGTCCCTGTTTTTACTGTCTTTTCTTCTGTCGCTTGGGCTTAATGTGTAGTCATTTTTAACTCCCTCTTTTTCTTAGTATTCTATTGTTCTGGCATGGGCGCATATGAACCTAGGTGTTTTTACGACCTAAAACAAAACAATAGGAATAAAAGTTGGTACCAGTCTCCACACTGAAAAGGCAGCTAATGAGATATTTGAAAACAGCAACAGATGGTTCAGGGCAAATGGATTACCATTAAATTTGACAACACTGAGTACATAGAGTTCAGTATGTATCACAGAACTCCACAAGCTATAAAAATAGGTTTCTCAAGCCGTGGAATGCAAACAGTAGAAAGTGTTAAGTTTATGGGACTACAGATGGGGCACAACCTAAATTGGGAAACCGGCTGTGTAGAGTGAATGAAGCTTCTTGATTCAGATATATTTGCAGTCTGCATGATTTCTGCTATAGGCAATTTAGAAATGAGGAAACATTTATTCTGAATATTTCCATTCACTAATGAGTTATGGAATAATTTTCTGTGGAAATTCAAGTTACAGGGATAGTATTTTCAGAACAGAGAGGTATGTTATAAGAACTATATCTGCTGTTAACTCAGAAACATCCTACAGAGACCTCTTAAAAAAGACTTAGATATTTTGACAACTACTCCACAGCGTATACATACATTCATTAATGTCCTTTCTCACTACCACTATTTCTCCGTGCACACAACATAGTTAAAAGCACGAATATAACACTAGGACCAAAAGCGTCCACTACAAAGACCTCAAAGGGTTAACATTTGTATAGAAAGTAGTCAGATACCCAGGTACACGTGTATTCAGCTACCTACCAGAGTACATTAAATGTCATGTGGATAATGTAGTGGAACTTAAGACTGAGTTGAAGTACTTTGTTGGGCAACTCTGTACTCCATTGAAGAGTATCTCCAAATAAACTCATAAATTTTTTTGCTTTAGGTTAATGTATAGTTAGAAGTAGCACTGTAATGCAATAAACAATGTCATTTCACTGTATTACACTTAAATTAAATGTACATCCTTGTCTTGTTTTCAAATCCCAGTGTCCACTCTCCATGGGATCTGTGGAATACAGTTAATATAATGTAAATGTAAAAAAGAATCCCATAGCTAAGAATTGAGTGTACATAGGAACAGTATGCTAGAGAGTGATACTGGACACCTCTGAAATCTTTGTGTTGCAGTGATTGATCTGTAGCATAGCCAGAGGTCTAGGTTATGCTGGAAAGATGTTTTGGTTGTGAGTTGACAAGCCAATGAATGTGAATGCCAAATAAAGGTTGTGCTAACAGACTGGTCTGTGGTAAATCATAATGTTTACATATGCACCATTTTTTACTCACTTTGCCATATTCTATGGTCTTTTCATGAAAAAAACTAAAATGGCAAGATAAATTCAGAAACCCAGTACTAGATTATGAACAAACTTTTACACACATTTCATACAATAATTATGCTAGTGGGTCCTTTCTGGGTGACAGAGCTAAAGGCCTTCCCAGCTTGTCTGACAAACAGGTTTCAGGCACTATCTGTGGCTGATAATGATCCTGAGCCAGCTACAGTTATTTGCCCTTTTGCTGAGGAGCCTCTCAGCCTGTAAGATCTGGGAATTCGCAGAGGGTGGGATTATTGTTAGTTGGGAGTGCCAGTTTTGGGCACGTGATGAAGCCCCTTAGGGATGTGGCTGCCAGAGAGGGAAAGTAATCCATTGTGCACTCTGTGAGCGTACAGGGGGAGTCATTCCAGATGTGGAGTGAATTCTTCCACAATCCTTGAAGAGAACAGTGTGCAGCCAACTGCAGGTGGTGGCTCTTGTCAGTACTAATGATGTGTGTCTCTTTGGGTTGGTTTCCGATGGCTATCTGAAATGGCAAAGACAAATATTCTTGCGTACAAGATGTAGGCGGAGAGCAGCAGTAGCATCATTTGTCATTGGTACAGAGCAGAGTCTAGGGTCTGAATTGGAGGCTCAGGAAGGGATGCAATTGTATAGGCTGTAGAGTCCTCAACTTTACACCATAGAGTGGAGAGGTGTCTGGATCTACTTAGTAAATCAATGGTCTATTACATCCATGTGAGACAGTTTGCAGGAGCTGTGTGAAGTATACTGGATGTGTTGCGTCTACAGTTGTAGGTAGAAGGGATGAGGTAGATATTTATATTACAAACACAAATACATACAGGTGCGTGGGTAAAAATCACACACATTTACTTGCAAGTTTACACGTAGCCAAGCTGGCAGGGGCAATGCAGATATGTAACATCTTCTGTTAGATTACAATGGTTTGTATCACTGAATACTGCCCTTGGTTCTAAGCAGTCACTTATGGTAAGTGATGATTGTGACGTAGGCATTGATGAAAGTCCTCAAAGGTTCGACAAGTCTTTTTGGTATCTTCTCCGAGTCTTCTGCCCGGTCTCTGTGTGCACTGATGTCTAAAGAGACATGGAAGGATATAGTCTGCTCTATTGTGGGTGTGGCCATTAGCGGTGACTTCTATCTTCCTATGTGACCCCGTCCCCCCATCAGTCTTGCAGCTAGTGATGGAGAATACGGAGCAAATGCAATGTCCGCTTGTGACCAGGCTAGAACTATTGTACTTGACTGCCTGTGGTGCGGCGCGCTGGTGGCAACATGTGGAGTCAACGTAAACACTGTAAGACCTCAGGGCGGATTTTTATATCTGAGGCTCTGGCACAAGAACAAAAGGGGGTTCAGTTTCAAAGGGTGCAGTTCACATACAGTGCAGGATTATACCTAGGAGGCATTAGCATTATAGTTGTTGGGGAACAAGCACAGCTCCAAGCACTTGTAGAAACCACTGAAGCAGAAATTGTCACAGGTACCGAAAGCTTAATAAAGCCAAAGATAAGTTCAGCTGATATTTTTGCTGAGGATCTAATGGTTTTCAGAAAGGGTAGATGAAATTCAGTTTGTGATGGTATGTTTGATGCTGTTAAAAGTGATTTACCTTGTGGTGAAATTAGATAGTTGCTGTGAGTTAGTATGGGTAGAGGTATATATGTGACAACCAGAGTAAATTAATATTATTATTATTATTATTTTTTTTAACCACCACCCATTTCCATCCCTGAAGCTGTTGGAGCAGTAATAAAGCCAGTATATAGAGATCTAGCATGTTTAGATCTTCTGCAGAAATGCTTCAGAGGAAAAACTCAAACTGTAAATGAGTCTTTCAACAATGTTGTACAGACCAGGATTCCCAAAAATGTATTTGTGGCCTTGAATAACAAGATTGGGGTCAATGGTGCTGTGATCACCTGTAATTATGGAAATACAGAAAGAATGAAGATTCTGAAGCAATTTGCAATAATGTCTGGCCGTAATACAGAAGCAATCCAACAAGAACTGGGTAGATAGTAGGTCTTTAAGGTAGAAATTATTGTAAAAAATACAACAGAACCAGCAATATCCCTTATACAGAGAAATAGACTGCATATGCGTGATCCTCGGGAAGATAAAGATTACAAAACGAGTTTTAGGCCGTTTCTTCACTCAGTAGTGAGTTTTCCTTTACTTCAACTTTCAAGTGTGATTTCTGAAGAACTACTTGTTTCTCTAATGTCTCCCATTACCTCAGAAACTACTGAAACTAAGGCTCTGAAATTTTCACCTCTTATTGACAGTGGTATTATGTTTATGTGGATCTACAATGATGAAGATAACACTCATAGTTTGATCATAAAATATTTTTTTTAAATTACATAATTTTAACACCTTTATTTAAAAAAAATTGTACCTCAATTTGTAACAAAGTTACATACTTGGTAGTAGATCGGCGAATGTATATATGTCTCTATCCTGGCACTTGAAAATTCACTATGTAAGCATTTACCTTATGTGGCTTAGATTCAAAGAAATAGTGGTGATGTCAATTGAGAGTTTTGTACCAAGCAAATTAATGACAGATGGAACAGATTCTCCATGATACACAAGACAGATCAGCACACTTTTCCAGAAGCAAAGAAAAATAGTGTCTACTGTGATACTCTAATTCAAAATTTGGCAGAAAATCCAGAGATTCTGGTCATATGTGAAGTATACCAGCAACAAGACACGATTGCTTTACTAAAGTGGAGTTAATAAACATGGTATTCAGAAATACCTTCACAAACGAATACACAGTAAATATCCCATAATTTGAATCAAGAACAGCTGCCAGTGTAAGTTATTTAGAAGTAGATACTTTCAGTGTAGTGAAGCAGCTTAAATCACTCAATAAAGGCCAGTATTTTGTTCCAGGTTGTATACCAATTAGTTTCCTTTCAGAGTACGCTTTTGGAATAGCTCCATTTTTAGCAGTCCTTTACAATTGCTCACTCAGTAGGAGATGTGCACTTAAAAAATGGAAATTTGTACAAGTAATATCAGTACACAAGAAAGGAAGTGGAAATGATCTGCTGAATTATAGGCCCACATCATTGACATCAATTTACAGTTGGATTTTGGGACTTAAACTATGTTCAAACATTATGAAGTACCATGAATAAATGATTTATTGACACATAACCAGCAAGGACTCAGAAAATATTGTTCTTGTGAAAAATAGCTGGCTCTCAATTTACACGAAGTAATGATTGCTAATGATGGCTCTCAAATGAATTCCATATGTCTAGAGGTCCGGAAGGCTTTTCAC
This sequence comes from Schistocerca serialis cubense, assembly GCF_023864345.2. Classification (NCBI taxonomy): domain Eukaryota; kingdom Metazoa; phylum Arthropoda; class Insecta; order Orthoptera; family Acrididae; genus Schistocerca; species Schistocerca serialis. Next base: position 834,471,785 of record NC_064640.1, read on the forward strand.
ATAATTCATTGTAAGCGGCTTCAAATCAAATTGTGTACCTATGGAGTATTGTCGCAATGTGTGACTGAATTTATGATTTACTGTCAGAAAGGTCACAGTCCATAGTAGTTGACGGCAAGTCATTGAGTGAAGCAGAAACTTTCCCAAGGAATTGTTAGAGGCCCTCTGTTGTTCCTGATGTAGATAAACAATCTAGGTGACAATCTGAGCAGGACTCTAGTATTATTTGCAAATAATGTTGCTGTGTACTGTCTAGTAAGGACATCAGATCAAAACAGATACAAAAATAACATGTTCCATCTGGTGGGCATTTTTGCAGCAGCTGTATACAAATTGCCGTAGTTAGAGAAAAATGCCTTTTGTGTGCTGCATATTCAGCTTTCCTATTTTAACACCTATGGGTGCCCAAGTTAAATAAAAAACTTAATGTGCAACATGCTAAGGAGGTTTTCTTTTAAACCACTGCAATTTAAATAGAAAAATAACTTAGCCTCTGTATGATGTAAAAAGTGGCAATTGACCATGGAGAATAAAAAATGTGAACTCCACCAGGTGCACTAAAAAAAATAAAAATAAAAAAAAGCTTTGAATTTCTGTTGCACGATAAATTACACAAATTTAAAGATTGTTGACTCAGCTAAATACCTAGGTATTGCCATCAATTTAAACTGGAGCCATCACAGAAAATGTTGTGGTGAAGGCAAACTAAAGACTGTGCTTTATTGACAGAACACTGGGACATTGCAACAAGTCTGCTAGAATATGATTCTTGTCCGCCCTCTTCTGGAATATTGCCCTGCGATATAGGATCCTTACCAGATAAGATTGATGAACGGTATCCGAAAAGCTCAAAGAATGGCAGGTCATTTTGTATTATCAGAAAGGAAAGAGTGCTACGGAAGTGATAAGTGATTATAAGAGCTCACACTGGAAGATTTAGGTTTTCAGTTTTCCTATGAGCTGTTCAACAGTGTGAAGGTCAAGAAATAGTTTGAAGGGGTTCTGTGAACCCTCTGCCAAGCATGTTATTGTGGATTGTGTAGTCGTGGGTGGATGTAGATATATGTTACTTTTACTGAATATGATATGACCACAGGGTACTGGCTCTTACACACAAATGATAGGATCACAAGGGCATAACATGCTGATAAAATTCTTTTGATATTCAATTGGTAATTAATCAGTACTCATCTATAAAACTATGTATTTTCTAGACAGTTTACAGATTTATGTTTAATGCAGTGAAGTTATTTTTCCTCATTAAGTTGAAGTTCACACTATTTGTCATCTGTATGCTTGGTAAAAATTTATTACATACTGACGAACTGTAACATCCTTGGGAGATGTATTTGAATTCTCAAGAAGGGATTTTGATGTTTTATCAGAATTTTTTTTCTGTTTTTTTTATGTTGTCTTGGAATGTCATTGATAGTATCATATGAAGTGTATACCATCACACTCTTTTGTGCTCTGTTTTTTCAGGTGTGACTGGAACCACTTACTAGCTACTACTCCTATACATAATGTCTTTACCTGTAGTTTGTTTAATTATGTTTTAGGGTTAGCAGTGTCAAAAGCCTTGTACAGGTATAGAATGTACTTGCAACACAGTTGTCTTTGTCAGTAGATTTAAGTACCACTTTTGTAACTTCCATTATGACCGAATTTGTATTTTTGCTAGCTCAGAATCCAGACTGTGCTTCATTAACAAGGTTATATTTATTCAGGATATGCCTTAGTCAGTCTTTCATGTTTGATTCTATTATTTTTGAGAATGATGAGACTAGGCAAAGTAACTCACAGTTTTTAATACTTCCTACAGTACTTTTCTGTAGTGGGTGCTTTATATGCTCCAAACAAATATTTCATTTGATGTTGGTTAATGGAATTTGTATGGGCCTACTGTCATGCATGTCTTCAGAACCTATTGGCACATCATCTAGACCTGGTGACTAATTTTAATTTTTGTAATATCTTCCCGGCTTTTATGCTGTATTGTTGGATAAATCATCATTTTACTGGCAACATAATTCCTCGAGAATTATATACTTATTTTAAGGAAGTTTTGTTGCACTTTTTCTGCCATACATGAAAATTTATTACTTCCTATGGACTTCCTATTAATCTACTATCCACTTGGATTTGTATGTATTGTACTTGTCTGCCTCTTCCATTTACTTTTTCTTATAATGTGCCAAGCTATCCTATTTTTTATGATAAAAGAATACGTTGTTCATTGTAAGTGGTATTGTTGTGTTTTATTAAAATCATGCTATTCGCTAATTTTGACCCTGAGCCATTACCAAGCACATTCACTGTGTCGTGTATTACATATCATGCTCATCACATTCTTTTATGTCACATACATAAAACCAGGACTAGTACTCCATCATAACACACTCTTAAGTGCTGCAGCCTGACAACTAAATCAGCTGTTTTAGTTGTCAGTCTGTAGCACTTAGTGTGTTACAATGAAATACGACTTCTGGTTTTGTGTATGTGACATAAAGGAATGTGATGAGCATGCTATGTAATACGTGATGTAGCAAATGTGCATAATAATGGCTCATGGCTAAAATTAGCTAACAGCACAATGTTAATAAAGTACACTTGGAGACTTACAGAAAACTTTTGACAATGTTGATTGGAATACTCTGTTTTAAAGTCTAAAGATGCTAAAGGGTAAAATACAATGGAAACCAGATGCCAGATATAAGAGTCGAGGGGCACAAAAGGGAAGCAGTGGTTGAGAAGTGAGTACACAGGGTTGTAGCCTATCCCCAATGTTATTCAATTTGTATATTGAGCAAGCAGTAAAGGAAACAAAAGACAAATTTGAAGTACGAATTAAAGCCCAGGGAGAAGAAACAAAAACTTTGAGGTTTGCCAATGACATTGTAATTCTGTCAGAGATAGCAAAGGACTTGGAAGAGCAATTGAGTGGAATGGACAGTGTCTTGGAAGGCTGATGTAAGATGAACATCAACAAAAGCAAAACGAGAATAATGGAATGTAGTCGAGTTAAATCAGGTGATGCTGAGGAATTAGATTAGGAAATGACACACTTAAAGTAGTAGATGAGTTTTGGTATTTGGGAAGCAAAATAACTGATGATGGTTGAAGTAGGGAGGATGTAAAATATAAACTGGCAGTGGCAAGACAAGCGTTTCTGAAGAACAGAAATTTTTAACGTTGAGTGTAGATTTAACTGTCAGGAATTCCTTTCTGAAAGTATTTGTATGGAGTGTAGACATGTATGTAAGTGTAGCATGGATGATAAACAGTTTAGACAAGAAGAGAATAGAGGCTTTTGAAATGTGGTGCTACAGAAGAATGCTGAAGATTAGATGGTACTGAACAGACTAATGAGATGGTAATGAACAGAATTGGGGAGAAGAGCAATTTGTGGTACAACCTGACTAGAAAAAGGGATCAGCTTGAAGGACACATTGTGAGGCATCAAGGGATCTGGAGGAATGCGTGGGGTGTAAAAATCGTAGAGGGAGACCAAGAGATGAATACAGTAAACAGATTCAGAAGGATGCAGGTTGCGGTAGTTACTCGGATATGAAAAGGCTTGCACAGGATAGAGTAACATGAAGAGCTGCATCAAATCAATCTTTGGACTGATATGACGACAACAACAACAACAACAACAACAGAGGCTGTGGATCCCCACAGAAGCAAAATCTATTTTTTATGGTTACAATGTCCGATTTTATACAGCAGGCATATATGAAGGACATTGTAATGTGAATATACAGACATTGCATAAATGCAGATGTAGTATCTATCGGTGTTGTATCCATGCCTGATTATAGAAAATATTTTTCTCCCTGTGTGGGGATCAAAACTGTCCCTGTATGGTAGTCATGAAATGTGAGAGTGTAAGAATTGGGAACTCCATGACATCTGGAAGTTTGGTTCAGCTATGGAGACATGCACGGATTGCCAAAATTGTTAAGGTGACCGCTTGTGATAAGTGGGAAGTCCAGGTTCGAGTCCTGGTCCACCGCAAATTTTCATCCATCACAAACAGGTGACATCAAAGCAGATTCACAAAATGTGAATCAGTTTTCTAATATGCTATTTTTATTTTCTGTTATTTTTCCATGAAATTTTTTCCAACAAGCAGTACCATACTGTACATCTTTTTGTAACTATGATGATAATTTAGGAACTCAAGAGTATTATAGATTATTGGTTTTATAAGAAACTGAGGTATTTAGGAGTCTTGGAGGACTTATTAATACCTGCAATTATCCATTTACATTTTTCAGCTGCTTATATTGAAGTTGCCGTTTTTGGACATGTTTCCCAAAAATTACGGTAAACTATATGCAGAATTTAGAGACTTTTGGATTTACATTGTTTTCAGCATACAATTCGTCCCAGGTCTGGTTTGCCAGTATCCTTAAAAAATAATGTCTTTTAGATTTAGATTAGATTCCTTTATAGACCAACATTTTTGTAGAATTTTCCAACCCCGCTCGTAGTTTTATTTCTAGCATTAATGACATGAGGGGCTTAAATCTTCTGTGTGTACACTAGCTGTTACCTGCGGCTTTGCTCACATATCAGTGGTTTTGTATGAGTGATGGTGAGTAAGTAAGCAAGCTACTGTGCATGAAGTAACATCAGTTGCCCTCACATGTCTGCCAGTTTGGGTAAGTGTAGCTTAGTGATTTTGCCTCTCATCCCCACCCAACTGCCCCAACACACAATGCAGCAACATGCACTATATCGTAGCCCAGAAGTGCCTGCAGTGGGGGTGGGGGTGGGGGGAGGGGAGGAGCAGTGGATTGGAGCACATGTATGTTCATTGTGCTATTGAAGTAGCTATACATTATACAACATATACAATGTGCAACAAATTTAATATTTTTTAACATGGTTTATGTTCACTGATGTAAAAATGTTCCATCCCCTACTTCACCACCTTACGGTCCTCTCCCTCCCCCCCCCCCCCCCCCCTCCAAAGTAGCCTATGTTCTTCCTCAGGGCTAAAGCTATCTCTGCACCAAATTTTACCAACATGGGTTCAGTGGTTTCATTGCAAAAATGTAACAGACATATCAAATGATATTTCTGATATTTGATTTTTGGGCATAGGGCCAAGGTGCAAGGCATAATTCTCTGCCTAAAGTTTCATCTTTCAATGCTGGAGACTTCACTTTCTTCCAAAGGCCTACCTTTTTACTGAGGCTATTTCTGAAATCAGTGAAGGTATTTTAAATCTGTCTTGCGACTCCAAGCAAATGTGTATTTTTGTCACCATATGTTTTGTTTTTTTTGAAATAAAATAGCAACAGTGGTCTTAATGAAACACACATACGCCATCCGAAAACAGTTCATTGCAAAAGGTGTTGATGTTAGTACTTAAGATTTTTGCTCATACAGGGGAGAAATACAGAAGTCCTTACATATTTTTGTCATATGTCTTTACTTACCCTCGAGATCTTAAAATGTGTCTGGGAAAAATGCTAAAACTTGTCTGGAAATCAGGGAATATCAGAGAATTTAATTTGGGAAAACATGTGGCAACCCTGATTTGACTTCGTTGGATGAGCCACAAGCTCACCCTCTGTTTGCACAGCTTCATCACAATCAAAGTGGAGTCCTTGATAAAATGTGGAGCAATGATGTGGGTCTTGAAAAACAGACACCAAATGACCAAGAATAACTATCTTTTACAGGTATTGGGGGGAGGGGGGGATGAAAAAGGAGTGTAGCCACCCATATTTTATTCATTCAGTATTTGAGAATGAGAGCATTTAGTAACTTTCAACAAACTTTACACATAATATCAAACTTTACGAACTTGTTTTTGCTGACAACCCACACAAAATGATGAAAGGAAAAAAGTTCATCAGTTACTACATTTTCGCTGGTCATGCAGTAAAACTGCCACATGAAGCATGCTGTATTAATTTATTACTTCTTTACTACTAAATGTATTCATGAGACAGTTTTTGCAGCCTTATAACATAGAATGTACCAGCAAAATTATATCATTGTATGACACACAGATGAGTGGATGTGGCACCATAAACACTGAGATGCATGGAAATCTGCTGCATTGTGTATGATGTTTAAATTTATTGCTTCTTTGGTACTAACTATTGAGAACACAATTCACATACAGTATCCACATGTGACGCAGAATGTACCTACAAAAATATGTCACTGTACGACACACAGTTCATGAGATACAATGCCACAAACATGGAGCTACATGGAAAAAACTGCAGGATGAAATTCACTATGGAAATGGGTGAAATGCATCTCTAAATATGTGTGAAATATGCTAAATACTTGTGAAATGTGTTTGACATAGGCATACATGAACAAAGCCACAAGTAAACTCATCCTAAACCTTTGGAACAATTTCAACCAAGTATGGTACACATATTAGTTATGATCTGCCTATTGGGGGAGGGTTGAAAATGTTGCATACGTGGGCATGACCAAGTGATCTTAGGCAGCGGTCTGATGTCATCATGAACTGACTATTGTATGGATTCATATAAACATTTCAGCTTGCTAAGCATTTTTTTTAGTTTCACATGTAGTAATATTGGCATGAAAGTATGGATCAAACACATTGTGGATTGTATAAGCATTGTATTCATTGCATTGAATCGTAGTACACAGAACGTATCAACCAATAAAAGCATTTTCACAAATATGAAAAAGTTCAAAACTAACAGGAAATAGGTTTCTCAAGAGTAAATTTGTTTCCTTAATTCGTGTTATATGCAATACATCCGTCACAGAGTTAAAGGACTTATATGTAGTAGTTCTCTGGCGTACTATATAACTAACAGTGCCATTTGTTGGTTCTTTGATTGATTATGCCATGATTATCATGTTACTGAGGTAAACATCTGAACTACGATGCTGAGCAGACGATTTGAGATAAAACGTGAAATTAAGATATCTTTTTTTTTTTCTGTGATCCAATTTTGATTAAATGAAGTCTGTATGTTGCCCCAAGCTATTCTCAAGTTATCTGTGAAAACTCTAAGAAAATTCACCAGGCCTAGTAATTTTGGAGATTAATGTGTTCAGACACAGTTTTACAGTTTTATTATTAGTGTAGGTAGGTCACAATTTTCCCTGGTGATATGTATAAATAACATGGTCCAAGACTGGTACTGAACTTTAGGTTGCCTTTGTTGCAGTGATCACAAACATGGCAAAAGTATTAAAGATGTTTTAAGAATTTGTTACTATTTTCACCCTTAAAACTTTGTGTTCACATCTCCACATGTGATTTTTGGATTTGGGAGCTGAGATTGTCCAACACTTCAGGTTAAGAAAGGTGCCCATATTGCTCCTAGGCAAATGGCACACACACAAAATTACTAACTTTTTATGGATGTCAAGCTTTGTGCTTTCAATGGCTGCCATCTCAAAATATATATCCACTCTAATTGTGATCAGATATCGTCCACCTTTAAAATGTGCCCCCTTGCCAATGTAAATGATCAATCCCCACACTTAAAGTAGTTTTATGTACAGTAGCAGCATGCCAGCAGGTGTCTATGATATTGTGACCAGTCAATACCACACGGGTAGGGGGGGGGGGGGGGGGGCAATTGTTTGAGGTTGGCACTAGAGCTTCCTGCGTTGTCAGAGAGCGGCAGTGACAGTGACCAGCACCACCCAACCACTAGCCACATGAGTGCCCCAGCCCCTGGGATGAGATGCCACCGGTGCCATGTATCACAAGGATAAAGGGACTTCCAATCTGCAGCTCAGCCAGTTTATCACCATTCAAGCTCGTGTGAGTTCTTGTGGATTTCTAGCAGAGTTGTTGTTGTTGCTCCAGTATAGAGTGATCTATCATCATCTTAGTGCAGATATAACTTTCTCCATGGAAATCATGCTTCAGAACTGGCCTCCAGGCTTACGTTTATTGATAGTTAAAGTGTTTTATCAGCATTTCCCAAGGAGTTGTATTTGGATTTCAGTGAACAGCCATTGTTCAAAAGTTGATTATAGTAATAATAATAATAATAATAATAATAATACATAGTTTTATTCTCAGTGACTCTTGTCTCAATTCTTTTGGTTTCTGCCTCAGATCCCATGCACTGCCCTGACAGGATATTTTACCTTTGGTGACAAGATTTTCTTGGCTACTTAAAGGTCTGCAACTGTATTTTCCGAAGGGTGGAGGAAGTGCAAGATTCAAAATAGCCATTATTGATATAACTAATTCAATGAATTTGAAAAATGTCGTGCCCCAAGAACTAAATTTGATATAAGTACGCGAAACTTATTGTCTCCCAAAAGTTTGATGGTTATCTCCTCAGTATTTTTAAAGCAGATTATTTTGGTACCTAAATGGTAAGCGTACTTAAATAGGATATGCTAAGTACATCTTTTATGTTATTAAGATGAACTTGGATGCCACCTTTTTGATTCTACAATCCAAAATTACATCCTCCTATGGTTAAATCCAGATCATTCAATGTGCTACGAAATAAAACTAGAAAATATTCACAAAAATAATTTATTCATTCTCCCATAATGTTTGGTTGAAACTAAATTAAAAATCTGAAATAGGAAGAAAGGATGATTGATTGAGATATTGTTGCTGCCTATCAATAGAAATGTCACATTTGCAATACCAAGGGAGTGAGGGTGGGGTGGGACAGGGTTGGGGGGGGGGGGGGGGGAGGGGTGTTGGTACTTCATGTGCACCCCAAAAAAGAATTGTTAATGTTAACAACATGCTATGTCGTGTAAGTAGGATCAAGAAACTGAAAAATCTTTTATCAGACTCTTAGCAATATCAATGCACTTTCAATTACATGTACGACCAAGGGGAAGGACAGGGGTACTATATGGCCACCACAAAAAATTAACAAATGCAGATTTCATTAATTGTTGTTGACTTTTACTCACAACATACTTTTTAAACAAATGTTGATGTGTAAGTAAGGTCCTTTGAAGATAATGAATAAGACATTCATTGGGGAAAGTGCCATCTACTACCAAGACTTAAATTTTTGAGTTTAAGTGAAAAATCTAAAACATCTATGGAACTTGGTTGAAGAATTCGTTAAAAACAATATTCTTTCTTCAAAATTTTAAAATTAAAGTAACTGACTAGATTACAATATTTTCTGTGGGCATAATGTAACCCCCTCACCTAATATTGCAAAGGCTAATACCTCTCAGAATGTAGAAACTTTGATTGATTTATTGCATTACTTTCATGATTTTTATTTTTTATTGCCTGCTGGAATAACTGAAGTTGAGCAAAATGTGTTTTGGAAACTAAAGTTTTTGGATTCGTTAGATAAAGTGTAACCCAGTGTCAACGTGTGACAAGATGAATGTGGGAATGATTCTGAAACCATCCTCAAACTGGCTCGTAAAATCAACTTCTAGCATACTAGGACTGCACCAAGCTAATTCTTGTCCCTCCAGTTTGTCACATTATTACACAGCATGCCAACTGGAATGCAGAAGTCATAGCTCTGTGACTGCTTGTGGTGCTGTGTTGCCCCGTAGACTTTGAGACAGTCCCTATCCTGGAGAGTTCATTTTTTTAGGTGTTGAAATTTCACTCTTTTTTTCCCCTTTTCTAGGCCGAAAATAAGCTGCTTGAAAGGATGGTTGCCTGCAGATTACGATAGATGCATGAATCTCAGGGCTTTATGTCCGCCTATCTTCTATTACTTCTTAAGTAATAGAACCCAGTATGTTGTCCTCGATGGTGAGTGTTCATCGGAAGTGAGGGTACCATCTGGAGTGCCCCAGGGAAGTGTGGTAGGTCCGCTGTTGTTTATGTTTTGGATAGGGTGGATAGCAATGTGCGGCTGTTTGCTGATGATGCCGTGGTGTACGGGAAGGTGCAGATGAATAGGAAAAAGAATTCTGTAGTGTTTGAATACTCCATTAGTAGTGTAGCACTTGACACAGTCACGTCAATTAAATATTTGGGCGTAACATTGCAGAGTAATATGAGGTGGGACAAGCATGTAATGGCAGTTGTGGGGAAGGTGGATGGTCGTCTTCGGTTCATTGGTAGAATTTTGGGAAGATGTGGTTCATCTTATAAAACACTAATACGACCTATTCTTGAGTACTGCTTGAGCGTTTGGGATCCCTATCAGGTCCGATTGAGGGAGGATATAGAAGCAATTCATATGCGGGCTGCTAGATTTGTTGCTGGTAGGTTTGATCATCACGCGAGTGTTACGGAAATGCTTCAGAAACTCGGGTGGGAGTCTCTAGAGGAAAGGAGGCGTTCTTTTCGTGAATCCCTACTGATGAAATTTAGAGAACCAGCATTTGAGGCTGACTGCAGTACAATTTTACTGCCGCCAACTTATATTTCACGGAAATACCACAAAGATAAGATAAGAGAGATTAGGGCTCGTACAGAGGCATATAGGTAGTCATTTTTCCCTCGTTCTGTTTGGGAGTGGAACAGGGAGAGAAGATGCTAGTTTTGGTACGAGGTATCCTCCGCCACGCACCGGATGGTGGATTCCGGAGTATGTATGTAGATGTAGATCAGTGTGGTTTCTGGAAGGGATAATCCACAACTCACCATCTACTTAGGTTGGAAGCTGTCTTTTTTGACCTGCGTAAGTCAAATGACACTGCTTGGTGTCATCACATTTCACTTGTCCTCCATGACTGGGGTTGTCGGTTTCCATACCAATTTTTATTCATCAATATTTATTCCACCAGATATTCTGGGTTAGACTTAGCATTTCACTCAGCTCCCCATGGGTCCAAGAGAATGGCGTACCACAGACCTCTGTGTTGAGGGTGTCACTCTCTTTTATATCATCATCAATGAGCTAGTGACTTCTGTTGGGCTGTTGGTCACCCCTGCATTGTAAGTCAATGATTTTTGCTTTTGGTACAGTTCCCATTCGGTAGCCTCTGCTGAACGCCAGCTCCACGGTGCCATCTGGTGGTCCTCTGCATGGGCTCTTTCCTCTGGCTTCCAATTTTCTCCTGCAAATTGCAAGTCATGGATGTCTGCCATTGTACCACAGTCCATTCTGACCCAGACCTCTACTTAGGTACCCAGCACCTGGACGTTGTAGCACAGTCCTGTTTCTTGAGCCTCCTTTTTCATAAAAAAGCTGACTTGACTGTCCCACATTTCTCACCTGAAGACTAACTGCATGCGGAAGCATAACACACTCTTCCTTACCCACACATCTTGGGGTGCAGATCATACTACTCTTATCCGTGTTTACTGGCTCCTGGTTTTGTCCCGACCGGTCTATGGTTGCCAGATTTATGGCTCGGCAGCTCCTTCAACTTTAGAGCTGGTAGACCCACTCCACCATTGTGCAGTATATCTGAACAGGGTTGCCTTTCAGATTAGTCCCGTAAGACAGTGTCTCTGCCAAAGCGGAAATCATCCCCTTCAGGTTCAACTATACCAGCTGTCACTATGTGTTGTGTACATAGTTCCACGTAGTCAGCGTGTACACAACTTTCCCACTAGAGCGCGCCCCGCTAAGCACAACAGTGTAGGCGCAGCGCTCGTCCGTCTCCGCACTACGAGAGGGCACTGCCTTAGAGACGGACCAAATTCTGCTCCCGCCAATCCGCGTATTAATATGTAAGGCAGCCAATGAGATTGCTGCTAACGTAGAACCTTTTCTCCTCGCGGATCACACTCGCGCAGCGATACCTGAACGCGTGAGGTATTGTAACAAGTATACAGACCTCCGATTAGTCAGTCTGCATTTGTCTGCACCAGTCTGTACCAGTCTGCATTTGTCTTTACCAGTCTATAGTCAAGTTTCAGTCTGCACCTAATAAGATTATCATATTCCTGTACACAGCCATGAAGATAAATGTATAGACACTTTGTCAAGTATCAGAGATATGTGAGAATAAGATTAACATACCAAGACCAAAGGAACTTCAGATTGTCAATTGTAAATAGCATCCAGAATCAAATTAAGTAATTTTATGCTTGTTATTATTTTAATAAATGTGTGTGAAAATTAATCAAGTTCTGTTTAAAGTTGGTCACCGTCAATCTGCTACTCTTAAGCGTGCAAGTGGCATTTCTATCGTCTGACCTAACGGCAGAAGATAAACACGCCACGATAAGACCACGAGACATATTGCTGACACTCGTCTACTTCGTTAGAGCGACAAGTCAAATAATGTGATGGTGTGTGTACCGAAGGTCTTACAGTACGCACACCACACTATGCAATCACCATTCGATAATTCCCTGAACATCTCTCATATATCTTTATGTACGAGGACTCCTCGTGTTGTCTTGCACACTCCCCCACGGATGGTGTGCAGGTCATGGAGTACAGCCGATCTCTTCCTAGGTTTTAGTCTTGGTCACCCCAATGACCTTTTAGCATCTGAAACGTCGAGTTCCTCAAGAGTTCCAGGTTGCTACCATTTTTTACACTGATGGCTCTAAGACTGTGGATCAGATGGTATATGCTTTTACATCCCTGGCCGGTATGGAGCACCATTCACTGGTGGGAATATGTAGTGTGTTTACGGAAGAGCTGATAGCCATTAGCAGATTCCTCCATTTAATTAAATGGGCCTACTTTGGCCATGTTCTGACTTGATGTGCAGTTTCCAGGCTACTGACTGATGGTATTCTTGACAATTCTCTGGTTTCTGATATTCATGACATTCTCACTGACCTTCATCGCATTGCCTGCTCAGTTTTCTTTCCCTGTGTCCCAAGTCATATGGGTATCCCAGGGAATCAACTGGCCCACATTTAGTTTGAGGCGTACTTATTTGCTCCCTGTTTGATTTGATGATCCCAGGTGCAGTTTTGTAAGGGCACGTAAAATCTCTGCACGCTCAGAACTGGAACATCTGGTGGGCTACTGCCCCATCTAATAAGCTCTGCACAATCGAGGAGACTACTGCAGTATGGGGCTCTTCCTTCTGGGAGGAATCCACTGTCATACATCATCTTCACATTGGTCATACCAAGTTAACCCATAGTTGTTTTTTGTCAAATGAGCCACCCCCATATTGTGGTTGTGGAGCCTTACAGACAGTAGCTCATAGTTTGGTGAAATGACCCCCCTCCTTTGGGTCCTCCATGCTAAGTATGGACTTGTTGGCTCATTGCCTCCAATATTGGTGTATGATTCACAGATCATTGAACTGGTTCTCAGTTTCCTCTCCGAAAGTAGATTTTAGTCTCAGTTATAACGTTTTAATGTACCTCAGGAGCAGAGGCAGGATTTTTGGTGATGGGATGTCTCCCGCTGTATGCTAGATCTGGCAGATCCCCAACCGTACCTCCTCGACCAGGCTACTCTTTCACTCCTATTTTACTCTGCTTTAATCGCTTTTGGATTCAGTTTGCCTCCTTTCTGCAAAAACTCCATTTTGTATTCTGAATGTCGCACTTTATTGGATAGTGGGTGCTCTTAACTTTAAAGGATCAGTGGTGGGACAGCTGTGGGTAGAATGTTCCCCGTCACATTCAGAGTCTCGGAGGCACCCACCTGCTGACTTCCTTATCTCCTTCGTATTGCTTTTATTATTGATGGTACAAAAGGTATCCTTTACATTTTAACCTTCTCGCATTTACTGTTCGGAATCTCCCGATTAGATCATAAAACATTCCTGGTGGACATCTCTACTTCCAGATTCACTACTCTTGGATTGAAGGGCTGATGACCTCAGTGTTTGGTCCTTTACTACTGCCTCCACCCCCCACCCTAAAACCAACCAATCAGCCAAAATTCATTTACTTCAAAATCACTGAAATTCTGTTCTTAATATCTGTCAGGTTTCTTTACTTCTCTATCTTCTCAGTTTAACTATCCTTGGACACACTTTTCATGTTTAATTATTGCTTGAAGTCGTCATTACTAAACTGTTTTAACCCCACTCCCATAGCTTTCAAATAAATTATCTGATTGTTGCCTCAAATCAGATAGATGTTCTTTCACAGAAGGTATTATCTTTATTACATAGTCATGTCTTAATATTTATCAATACTTCCTAGGCAATACAAATCTTTAATTATTTCTCATTACTTTAATTACAATTTGTTAACTAATGAAGTGCATTTGTAAAAATTGACTGCCACAAAGACAAGGTCTCTAACAAATTCCCAGTATTACATAATACACTTTATATTATCCATTGTTACTTCATTGTTCTCATTATTACACATAATTAATATTCCTTACATCAACATTAACAATGTCATCTTGTTGCTTTATTACTTCGTTAAATGCTTCTTCATTAAAATGTCATTAAACATCAGTTCCCTGTGAGACGCCAGGTAAACCCGCTGGGCAGAACAAGTAATAGGATTGTGGAAAGGGCCAAGGGTTAAGGTCAGTTTGTGCTTCTAATTGTCATTTATTCTAATTTAATGACCTTTACAACCAAAGCGGCACATAGCCGAACCTTTACCGAATGCAACTCTTTCACACCTGAAGGCCTCCAACAAGAAAACTTAACAAGATAAAAATCCAATTGAGATAGCAAGAAAATAATTCAAAAATCAACATACGCAAGGTGCGGTACAATTGGCTGAAGGCCACAATGAAATTCCAAGATTTTAGAATATATTACCGTAGGCCTTTAAAGGCAGAAGGCCGGCATGTTTAACAACAAGAAATCTTATAAATCAACAAGATAAAAATCCAATTAAGGTAGCAATAAAATAATTTAAAGAAGCAACATACGCAAGGTGCAATACCAATGGCTGAGGGCCACAATTAAACTTCAAAAATTTTGAAATATTTTACCATAATCTTTAAAGGCAGAAGGCCACTGTGTTTAAGATTGAAAGATAAATTTAAAAATTAATTTTGCAAAATTTTAAGGAAACAAAACAAATAACCATAAGCCTAAAATTTAAAATAGCTGACAACAGATAATTAAACACTGGTGGCACTCAGAAACCGTCTAGGGAGGTCAGTCTACCCTCCTTCACTTAGGTGAGACAGGTTGTGAGCCCACCTATACTTGATCCGTCGAAACCCAACCAGGGGACCAGCCACGGACCGACTGACAGACGACTTGCTTCACGTCAATCAGTACATGAGAACTCAAACTGGCAATGTTACAGGCGTGATAATCCACAACGGAGTATTTATTAGCTGTCAAAATTACGCACCATGCTGGATAGCGACAACAGGTGAGGAAAGGACACTGCCTGAAATTACGTTAGTGACCAGGGCAGGTAACTGGAACACTAACGGACACTAGGCAGAAAATTCTGCTGGTACACTTGAATTTGAAACACAGTAATAGTTAACTTCGCTCAAAAGAACACTGGCTGAATTTATGTCAGTGCCCAGGGCAGGTAACCAGAACACAAATGGCCACAAGACAGAAAATCTCACTGGTGCACTCAAAACGTAGTCGACCAAAATAGTTAATTGCACCGTATGGTGGCTAAATCTTAGCAGTAGAACCACTCTGTGTTGCTCACCGGAAAACCTCCCCAACAGCAAACCACCGAAGCAAACCACCACAGCATGAATAGACATGGCTTGGGTAGTTGAAACCACTACTCAACTTTGACGTCCTGGGTCAGCGAACCATGAAGCTCGTAGCAATCGGACAGCTCCACACATGCTCAAACACGGCGCATGGGCTGCCAGTGGCCCCAGCCCACTGCACAGCATGGAGATAACTTCCCTCGTCCACAACAACTGACCAACTCACTGCAGACCCCCTTGCTGGAAACTATATGCACCAAACCAAAGATGGTACACCGCACAAATATCGATACACATCACTGCTTCCACACATAGAAGGAAGAAGAACCACGACGTAACTGCGACAAGGGCGGAAAACCAAACACAGATAGACAGTGAAGTTCACGGAAATGCATAGTTGGGAGAGAGCACGGCTCACCCTGTCTTGCCTTATCACAAATATTTTTCTTAAGAATGGCACTCAGCAGCAACAAACTACAATATTACTGACAAGACTGTACCTTCCTTTATGTGACAGACAAAACAATAACTAACCCAAGCACTATTTTACTTTAAAGAACATCTTTCTCTTTACTTTTGCCTGTTGTTGTGGTCTTCAGTACTGAGACTGGTTTGATACAGTTCTCCATGCTACTCTATCCTTTTGCCTGAGGTGTACATTTTGACTAACCTTTCTCTTGATAAATATTACTGCAGTCAACATAACGTGTTTCACTTCAGCTTTGCCTTACTCTGGCCTGAAGGGCTACACTGTGATGTTTTACTTAAAATACACATTATTACAGGCAACTGAACTTAGCTTCACGTTACATTGATCACATGGACTTTAACATTACTCTCAAGTATCTACACAAATGGTACTGAATTCATAGTTAGGAATCCACCTCTACTGCTGCTGTACAATTTTCAAGTTCTTTTACATAATTGCTTTAGTTTTCCAATAAAACGTTTTGATGATTTTGTATTCTTTGGTACTTTTGGGTTACCTCAAATTTTACCTTATTTTTGGCTGAAAGAGTGACTGTCTGGTGCAACGTTTCAACATCACTAGATTCAAAGACAAAGCAGTTTCCAAAATGTTAGCCGGTGGCATATTATTTAAATCTCTTTTCTTTCATCTTCTTAGATATTGTTAGTACTTAGTATTCATCGACACATGAGAACTTCAGTAACTGTAGTACAAATTTAATTACATACATATTGAGCATAGTAGCAGATTATTGTATTTTTCTTACAGTCTACAGATAGTACAGTACTGGCCATTAAAATTGCTACACCACGAAGATGATGTGCTACAGATGCGATATTTAACCAACAGGAAGAAGATGCTGTGATATGCAAATGATTAGCTTTTCAGAGCATTCACACAAGGTTGGCGCTGGTGGCAACACCGACAACATGCGGACATGAGGAAAGTTTCTGACCAATTTCTCATACACAAACAGCAGTTGACCGGTGTTGCCTGGTGAAACGTTGTTGGGATGCCTCGTGTAAGGAGGAGAAATGCGTACCATCACGTTTCCGACTTTGATAAAGGTCGGATTGTAGCCTATCGCGATTGCGGTTTATCGTATCGTGACATTGCCACTCGCGTTGGTCGAGATCCAATGACTGTTAGCAGAATATGGAATCGGTGGGTTCAGGAGGGTAATACGGAACACTGTACTGGATCCCAACGGCTCGTATCACTAGCAGTCAAGATGACAGGCATCTTATCCGCATGGCTGTAACGGATCGTGCAGCCGCGTCTCGATCCCTGAGTCAACAGATGGGGACGTTTGCAAGACAACAACCATTGAGATATGACATTACTGATATTTTTAATGTAGTTTACTGAACGTATATATCTTTCCGCGTGTTTCAGTTGTCCTTCGTACTTTCCCAGAACTCTGAGAAACATATTTACATCGGCTGAAACAACATTTCACAGATTTTCAAGTCGCAGATAACTCCTTGCAGTGGTCGTTGTTTTTGTCTTGGGCCTCCCCAGACATGTTCTTTCTTCTCTGCAAGTTGGCACCTTTGTCCGATCCTGTGGCTTTCTCTTTCCAGGAGATATACCTTTTGCTGACAAACTATTATTCCCAACGCTACCATGTGGTCACCTCTTGGCAAGAGTTCCACCAGTACCATAAACAGCCTGGTCAGTCACATCGTTCCTGGGTCACGGACTTGCAGGGTCTCAGCCGTCGATGCAATTTTACGTGCACCAGTCAGCAGTGTAAGGCTTCGTATGCAGACTCCCTGATCTGGGATGTGGTGGTTCAGCTGGATCCCGATCCTGAGGTCCGCACTGCGGCATTGAAACTCGATAACCCCTCCTTGGAAGAGATTCTCTGCATTGCAGACTCCTTTGAAATTGCTGAGGCGGGTAATGAGCGTCCTATGGCGCGGCCACAAGTGGCAGTGTGTGACGTCGGTGCAGACGTTGAAAGGGTTGGAGCGCCATCACCATAACCAGCTCTGCTCGCGTGCTTCTACGGGACTCCCGCTGCCACCTCCTCCTCATCCTCCTCCTCCTCCTCCTCTACCTCCTTTTGGTACAGATGTGGTCCTTGAGTTGCCGCCACTGCCTCCCCCTGTGGGCGTGCCACCGGCCCTCCCTGCCCCAGGTGGATTGGCGGCTCCCTCCTCCGCCCTGGCGTCTGGGTTGGCCGTCATGGACACCTCAGACATCCCTTCCTCCTGGCCACCGGCAGTTCACCAGCCTGGGTCTTCTCCCATCTGCCGACTGCCTCGGCACCGTCCGGGGCGTTTCCATCCCTCGTGCAAGTTTTAGGGGGGAGGTATGTGATACCGAGCGCCGCGGGTTTCGAATCCGTGCCAGACGCCATTGACATCGATTACCACTAGAGGTCTCTCCAGCTGTCGCGCCATAACCTGTGGCTGCGCGCGCACTCCTGGCCCACGTATAATGTGAGGGCACCACGGTGGAGCACGTGGTCCCAGTGGCCAATAGTAACGTACTCTATCAGGTATTTAAGCGCCTGCCTCTCACTCAGCAGGTAGTCTGATATTCATGTTAGTTTATCGACATCTCGCTTATAGGCAGTGTGTTTACTTGGTTTCCATGTACGAGAGGACATTGTGGATTCGTGAGGTTTCGCGTGTGACTCGGTTGCTATTTGCGTGTTGTTGTTCGTTAGGTCTTGCTCAGTCGTCCATTGTTGTTCGTGTCCGTCCTTCCCGTTCATTTTGTTTGTTCGCTGGCCGCTTCCATTTGGTCCCGACACGATTTCGTTCTCGGCAACCCCGCATCTGGAATGGTTGCAGTTACAACAGACTCTCTGCCATCTATCCCAAGTAGTAAGATATTTGCTGATTCTTCTAGCCATATTGTGGTAGTAAACACTTTCTTGAATTTTCTGTATGCATTTCAATGAACTGCAGTGACCAAAGCTTTGATGTGTGTACTTAATGAGTGGTCAGTGTACTGCTCAGGCCAATGAACTTTCCATCTGCCACTATCTGGGCTGGGTCTGTAGAATAATACACCTTTGTAAACTTGATAATATAGCAGTAGTTTCCCATAAAATTTCTTCCCCAAGTAACTTTTAACTAACTTCCAGTGATCATCATGGTTTTTGTTTCTCCTGAATTGAATGCAAATTCTCCTGATATCTTTCTGATCTTTCACTCCCTTAATATACATAGTTTTGAAATTTCTTTCTGTATTTCCATTACTGTGTTCATCACTCCCCACCTCCCCCACAGGTGACCTAAACAAAGCATCAACAATAACATTCGCTTTTCGTTTAATGTACTCTAGTGTGTAATCAAACTATTGTAAATAAACTGCCCATCTGGTGATCCTTCTGTGTTATAATTTATATTCTTGAATATAAAATGAGGCTTTGTGATTCATGAATAAACTTTAACTTTATGATCAGTAAATAATTCCTGAATTACTTCACCCCCAAACTATTGCTCCTTTTCTGTGATGATGTGATTCTTGTCATGGTTCTGTAAAGCTGTGGTGTTGGATGCAACTGAATGATGTTCTGTAACCCCATTTACTACTTTTCCTGAAACAAGTGAACACCCAAGCCTGAATTGCTGTGGTCGGCCATTAACAGAATGGCAAAGAAATATCTGGTCTGTGTAGAATTTCACTCTTACTAAGTTGTTCTTTTATCTCATCAAAGACAATCTGATTCTTCTCACTCCATTCCCATATAGTATTGTTTTTCAACAGATTGCTTAAGCAAGTGCATTTAAAGCTTGAGTTCTGACATACTTTCTATAGAAACATAAAATACTGAAGCACGATATTAGCTCCCTCGTTGGCTTAGGAAAATTTTGCAGTGGCTTTAGTTTTCTCATTATCAGGCAAAATTCCCTGCTCTGTTATTTTGTGGTGAAGAAAAAGTTGTTCCACAGCACTTTTCCATTTCTCTAACTTCAAAGTCATACCTTCTTGTCTCAATTTCTCCCCAATTTCCCTTAAAGTACTCACGGCCCTTCCAGGTCATAGTGGGTAATAGAATTTCATCTACATAAATAATTAATTTGGCTAACAATATCCAACCCCCTAATAAATCCAGCTGCAGAAACTCAAATATAATCACACAATACTGAAAACTCTGACCGTTATATAAAAATGCAGTATATTTCATAGAGTCATATTCTAATTCAGTTTGATGAAAAACAGAAGGCAAAACTAGTCAAGTATTTTACATTCTCAGATTTATCAGTAATTCATCTGTTTTATGGGTGATAAGTTTCTCTCTCTCCAAGTATTTTTTCAAATGTCTGTGGAGTGCAGAACTAGCCTATTCCCACCATCTCATGTAGTAATTACCACCAATGTATTATTAGATTGACTACAACTCCTTTCCACTATCCTCCACTTTTGCATTTTCTGTAACTCCCTTTCAGTTGCTTTAGTCTTACCCATGGGTGCACCATAAGGCTAATGAAAAATGGGTCATGAGGTTTCAACTTTAAGTTTACTATGATAATTCTTTACTCTTCCTGGTTTCTCATCGAAAATATGATTATATTCCCATAAACATTTTTCTACTTCCTCTTCGTCCTCAATACTCAAAGCATCAGCTTCCCCTATCTTTTTTGATAAAAATTCACTGTAAGAATCACTAGTCATTTGCCCATCATAAAACCCTTCACCTTCTCCATAGTATCCCCTATCATCAAATTTCACTACCCCCGTGACCTGATTGCTGATACTGTTTTATCATAACAGTGCATGTCTCCCGAGAAAGTCCCCTCTTAGAATCAGTGAATGACAATTTCATCTCATTCCAATTAAAACCTTGACAGTCCAATTCAATCCCAGTATTAAACTTCCATTCAAATCCTGAATCACTAAATATCCCTACATAAAAGAAACATCATTGAAATACAGTAAAACTTGTATGGTAATCACTTTACTAATTTTCTCCGTGGCACTCTTAATTTTGGCCCCAGTTACTGAAAACTCAGCAAAATTCTCCCCATCTTGTATTCTATCCTGAAGGTTTTTTGATATTCCACAAATAAAATTTCCAGTGCCAACCAGACAATTACCCCTCCAGTTATCAGTTTGAACACACATACACTCCTGGAAATTGAAATAAGAACACCGTGAATTCATTGTCCCAGGAAGGGGAAACTTTATTGACACATTCCTGGGGTCAGATACATCACATGATCACACTGACAGAACCACAGGCACATAGGCACAGGCAACAGAGCATGCACAATGTCGGCACTAGTACAGTGTATATCCACCTTTCGCAGCAATGCAGGCTGCTATTCTCCCATGGAGACGATCGTAGAGATGCTGGATGTAGTCCTGTGGAACGGCTTGCCATGCCATTTCCACCTGGCGCCTCAGTTGGACCAGCGTTCGTGCTGGACGTGCAGACCGCGTGAGACGACGCTTCATCCAGTCCCAAACATGCTCAATGGGGGACAGATCCGGAGATCTTGCTGGCCAGGGTAGTTGACTTACACCTTCTAGAGCACGTTGGGTGGCACGGGATACATGCGGACGTGCATTGTTCTGTTGGAACAGCAAGTTCCCTTGCCGGTCTAGGAATGGTAGAACGATGGGTTCGATGACGGTTTGGATGTACCGTGCACTATTCAGTGTCCCCTCGACGATCACCAGTGGTGTACGGCCAGTGTAGGAGATCGCTCCCCACACCATGATGCCGGGTGTTGGCCCTGTGTGCCTCAGTCGTATGCAGTCCTGATTGTGGCGCTCACCTACACGGCGCCAAACACGCATACGACCATCATTGGCACCAAGGCAGAAGCGACTCTCATCGCTGAAGATGACACGTCTCCATTCGTCCCTCCATTCACGCCTGTCGCGACACCACTGGAGGCGGGCTGCACGATGTTGGGGCGTGAGCGGAAGACGGCCTAACGGTGTGCGGGACCGTAGCCCAGCTTCATGGAGACGGTTGTGAATGGTCCTCGCCGATACCCCAGGAGCAACAGTGTCCCTAATTTGCTGGGAAGTGGCGGTGCGGTCCCCTACGGCACTGCGTAGGATCCTACGGTCTTGGTGTGCATCCGTGCCTCGCTGCGGTCCGGTCCCAGGTCGACGGGCACGTGCACCTTCCGCCGACCACTGGCGACAACATCGATGTACTGTGGAGACCTCACGCCCCACGTGTTGAGCAATTCGGCGGTACGTCCACCCGGCCTCCCGCATGCCCACTATACGCCCTCGCTCAAAGTCCGTCAACTGCACATACGGTTCACGTCCACGCTGTTGCGGCATGCTACCAGTGTTAAAGACTGCGATGGAGCTCCGTATGCCACGGCCAACTGGCTGACACTGACGGCGGCGGTGCACAAATGCTGCGCAGCTAGCGCCATTCGACGGCCAACACCGCGGTTCCTGGTGTGTCCGCTGTGCCGTGCGTGTGATCATTGCTTGTACAGCCCTCTCGCAGTGTCCGGAGCAAGTATGGTGGGTCTGACACACCGGTGTCAATGTGTTCTTTTTTCCATTTCCAGGAGTGTATATGGCCTCCCCTGTACATCGCAGTTACAAATGTTTTCATTTTTATACAGCAAATCCTCTTCTCTCTCTGCAGCACTTTCCACAGGCTGTAAGCTTTCCAAAACTACATTGTAATCTAACTGGCTCTTCATTAGATTCAAAATTCAGCCCCCCTCCCCCCAATTCTAGTTCATATTCTGACAAATTACTTTCAAAACATCGCACATTTCAGTGCCATTATCAATGTTATCAAAATAATCATAAGTAACCATCAAAATCTCATCAGTAATCAGCTCACTTTCCTTACTAACATTAGAATAAGTGGACACTATTTCACTGATATTAACTGGTATAATGAGATCGTCATGTACTTCCCTATTCTTCATTAAATCATCAAGACCTACAGTTGTACTCTTAACATCATCATTCATCATTATTTCCTCTTTAATCTCATCATAAGTCATCCCATCTAATTCTTCACAAAGCATATCATCATCATCATCATCACTTTCAACCTCAACATCAACCTTACCCAAATCATCATCAATAACATCACTATTCACAGCCCAAGTATAATCATCATCCATCACCATCATCATCATCGTAGCTACTGCTCTGTTATTGCTACAAGATTCATTAAATAAGTTTGTCAAGACATCATCATCAAGATCAATTTCAGCCATCTGTTTCCTGTTTCCTTCAGCTTTCATTTCCTTTAATATATCTACCAAAACTTCCCTACTAAATTCTATCCTATTTATCTGGTGTGAGCTACAGTAATCTCTATGGTGAAAATTACCTCTTCCTCTCCTAAAATTAATTGTCTGATTTTGGTATCTATTTTGTCTTGCCCCTAAACTGACAGGCTACCCAAGAGACACAGTTTTGTTTTCTGATCCATTACTTCTATTTTCAAAATTCCTGTTATCATACCTTTAGTCATTACCTTCCCACTGCCTATTCCTTTGCTCAAGACCCCTTTCATTGTCTCTACATCTATCATTCCAAATATTACTTCTCCTGTCATTGTCCCTGCATCTGTCATTCCAGTGGTGTCCCTCCTATTAATATGCTCATGATAATTGTTCCTGTTACCTCTTCT
This sequence comes from Schistocerca serialis cubense, assembly GCF_023864345.2. Classification (NCBI taxonomy): domain Eukaryota; kingdom Metazoa; phylum Arthropoda; class Insecta; order Orthoptera; family Acrididae; genus Schistocerca; species Schistocerca serialis. Next base: position 834,495,303 of record NC_064640.1, read on the forward strand.
TCTGTTTCTGTCTCCATGATCATCATTGCCCCTATATTCCCTCTGCTTATCTCTCTGTTTCTCATTTCTTTTCCTTGCCATATCTAGTTTATCAACATATCTTAAAAATTGTTCAGTACAGTCACCTGGTCCCATAAACTAACCCCCACTGTACTTTGTGGCTATCATCTTTTTAATACATCCATTTGTTTTATCTCATCTATTGGTTTATTTAAACAGATAAATGTTTTAAGTTGCTATTCCCAAAAATCTTCCATCTGAGCACTACCTTATGGTCCATTCTAGAATTCTGATCGGATCCTAACTAGGAGTTGTGCAACAACAACAGTGCCTCCCCCTCAAAAAATTTCTTTACGAATTTAATTTTCAAGTTGTCTGGCATATTGTTGCTAAAATTATCCCTGTACTGGCAAATACATTCAATGGGGTGGAGTTAGTTTTCCCCAGGAAAATTCATTATGTTTATACTACACAAAGTACTACCATTGTTGCTACAAAAATGTCTGGTTAGAACATTTTCCTTGATGTCATTTTCATTTGCCCTAACATTTGAAATACACTGATTGAAAAAAATTGCAGTACCAAAAAGTATTTAATGTAGAGTAATGAAATTTCTGGAATATGTTTGCTAGGTAACGGTAACCTATTTAAGCGATTAAGCCCGCATCTCGTGGTCGTGCGGTAGCGTTCTCGCTTCCCACGCCCGGGTTCCCGGGTTCGATTTCCGGCGGGGTCAGGGATTTTCTCTGCCTCGTGATGGCTTGGTGTTGTGTGCTGTCCTTAGGTTAGTTAGGTTTAAGTAGTTCTAAGTTCTAGGGGACTTATGACCACAGCAGTTGAGTCCCATAGTGCTCAGAGCCATTTGAACCATTTTTTTTTTAAGCGATTAACATTGCAAAATCATAGGTTAATGTAAATGCGAGATAAGCCATTGCAAATGTTGAACACTGGTACATAAATAACTGGTGTAACCACTAGGATGTTGAATGCAAGCATGCAAATGTGCGTGCATTGTGTTGCACAGGCTCTAGGTGTTAGTTTGTGGGGTGAAGTTCCATGCCTTTTGCACTTGTTCAGTCAATACAGGGATGGTTAATTCTGGTTGTGGATGGTGCTGGAGTTGTCATCTGATGCCCCATATTCGCTCGACTGGAGACAGATCTGGTGATAGAGCAAGCCAAGGCAACATGTTGACACTCTGTGCAACATGTTGGGTCACAACAGCAGTATGTGGGCAAGCGTTATTCAGTTGGAAAACACCTCCTGGAATGCTGTTCACGAATGGCAGCAGCCCCCAGGAGGCTCATGGTTATTTCGTAAGTGCGTGGTGCACACGGGATGCCGAGCTATTGCAGCCCATTCTTCCTTCCCTGGCTACATTTCCTTCACTGTGCCCCTCCCTCCCCATCCTTGTTCCTTCCCCACTGCCCACTCCTTCCCCTTTCTTGGTGTTCTGATTTATGTCAACCTGGCTATCCACCTGGTTCCCTGTATTCCTTGCAATCTTGTGCCTCTTGCCCATTCTCTTTCATTCTTTTTGGTGTTTTGGTCCCCCCTTGGGGTTTGACCTCTACTTCTAAATTTTCTGTGTTTAGTGTGAGCCATTGGTGAAGAACTCCCTTCCTAGCTCTATTGTCTGGATTCATCTGCCCCCTTCCTTCCCCGCCATAGCCCCCCTCCACCGCACTAGTTCACCACCACGTGCAGCTAGTCTGTGTGGTGGGGCTGTTATGTACCCATCTATCTGAGCCCCTGACAACGCAGGGTCCACACCACTGTGACCTTAGCTGTTGCCTCCACATGTACGCAAGGAGTGGTTGTTTGTCTTCCTGGAGCATTGGAACTCTGGCAAAGACTGCTGCACCGGACAACCCTTGTTGTTTTGACTGGGTGGCACCCATGGGGAGATGCCTGGAACATGAAGTGTATCAAGCTGCAAAAATCTGGTTGTTCTCAAACGGCCGTCTCTCGTGTAGTAAATGTTCATTGAATGCTGCTTCGTATGACCCTGCAGCCTTCCCTTCCCTTCCCTGGTTACGCTCTGGGAGGAGGTCCAGGCTCGCTGCCTTGGGATGAAATACTTTCCCTGCTACCTGGTCTGTACTATGATGGCTGGGAACACATTCACTGCCACAAAGCTGTTATTTTTTGTGTAGAATATCGAGGACAAGTTTGGCGAAGTGGAGTCTCTCAGTAAGATGTGGTCGGGCTTCCTGTTGATTAATCCTCCTCGTGCCACCCAATCTTGCCACTCTTTGTGCTTGCGATCATCTTGGTGATGTCATGGCATCTATTATCTCTCACTAGGTCCAGGGAATGATTTTTCATTGGGACCTCATCCTGCAAACTGGCGAGGAACTCCAGGCTAATCTGGAACAGCGTGGCATTCACTTAGTTCCACATGTGCAGGATGATCACACATACAACCACACCGATACCGTCCCCCCAGGGGGTCCACAACTCTCTTGTGGATACGTGCGTAGCGAGCACGGGACCCCAAGCTAATGTGGCCCTCCTTCCTTTCCGGGCTACATACCTTCCCTTTCCGCATCCTTCCACATCCCCCATCGTCTTCCCCCCCCCCCCCTCACCTCCGCCTCTTTTCTTCCCTTTCTCCCCCTCTGGGGGTATGTTTTGTGCCTACGTCCGGAGACGGATGCTTGAAAATGTAACACATTCTTCACTTTCTCTGCTTGCAACTCTTTGTCCTTCTCTTTTTTTTCTTACCTCTTCTCTTTCCCCTTTTCTCCGCTGCGGCGTTTGAGACCTCTCTTCTTTCCTTTCCCTTGGTATTTCCCTTTCTCTTTTTTACTCCCTGTGCGTGTCTGAAGGCCGACCCACGCATTTCCATGCGTAGCCGGTGACGGGGTAACGCGTAATTCCCCGCCCCGGGTAGACAGGTAGGACACGTACGTACCCCCTGGTAACGGCCAGGCCCAGGGAGGGGTGATTACCCGAGCTGATACCTTCCGAAAGTGCCGATTGGTCCCTCCGTCTGTTTCTCGGGAGGTGTGACCTGAGGTGTGAACAATCACCGAAGGTGGGGGTGCCCTCAGAGAGGGCCCCCACAAGGAAGAAGCACGCCATCGGAGACGCCGGTAATCATGGGGGATACTTTCGCAATGGTTTCCTCATCTTCTACTATGTCTGCTGACAAGCGTAAGTTCAATGAGTCTCAACCACAGACAGTCCTTCCATCGTTGCCACAGTTCCTTGTTGTTTCTCGGTCTGACGAAGGTCGCGACTTCTCCACGGTCAACCCTTTCATTATTCAGAAAGGTGTCGATACAATTGCAGGTCCTGTAAAGTCTTGTTCCAGATTACGAAATGGCACCTTGTTGTTAGAAACAGTCAGCGCCCTCCAGGCACAAAAACTGCTGCGTACTTCACTGCTACGCATCTTCCCTGTCCGGGTGGAAGCGCACCGTACTTTAAATTCCTCACGTGGGTTCGTTTATACACGCTCCCTCGACGGATTGTCCGACGAGGAAATTCAACACTACCTGTCTGACCAGGGCGTAACGGCTGTTCATAGAGTCATGAAAAGGGTTGACACGAACATCGTTCCAACCCGTACTGTCTTCTTGACATTTGACAGAGTTCAACTCCCATCGAACATACAAGCGGGCTATGAGAAAATTTCCGTTCACCCTTACATCCCAAACCCTACGCGTTGCTATCAGTGTCAGCAGTTCAATCACACCAGCCAGTCCTTTTCCAATCCGGCCAAATGTGTTACGTGTGGCAAGGATGCCCATGAGGGTGCTTGTCCACCTCCATCCCCTCGTTGCATCAACTGTATGGGTGACCCCGCTGCTTCCTCTAGAGAATGCCCCATTTTTAAAGACAAAAAGCTCATTCAGGAAATCAGAGTGAAGGAAAAGGTGTCAACCTTTGCTGCTCGAAAATTATTCGCCAGTCGAAAGCCCGCTGTGCCTCAAACAGGAAAATACAGCACTGTCCTTGCCTCTCCTCGGCCAACAAAGGAGGCGGCCACACAGACTTGTGATCTCACCTTTAGTGCCACGGTTGTCAGATCGGCCAGCACAAAGATCGCCTGTTCAACCTCCCCACTTTCGCCTGCTCACTCTATGGCTCATCCTTCATCGGGTTCTGCTAAATCTCGAGCCCAAAAGTCAGACACCAAGACTTCCAAAAAAGAGCCTACTCGTGAAGATTTTTTACGTACCCCAACTTCACAACCATCGGTTCCTCCTTCATCTAAACATCCTGTTTCCAAGAAGGCTAATAAGAAACCCAGTTCGTCTCCTTCTCCGCCATGGCGTGTCTCGTCTACAGCACCACCTGGCGGTAGCTGCTCTCGGCTGTCCTCTGTGTCGCCGAGGCGCACTGCTGGCGGCCGATCAACCGGCCAATCGCTGGTGGCAGGAGCTGCTCCTGAACAACCTATGGATCAGGATCTTCTGCCTGTGGCTGAATGCTGTTCCACGCTGTCGGTCGCAAGCTCTGAGCAGTCATTGAGCTGACAGCAACCTTGGTCACATTCTTCCATTTTCTGTCCACCCTATGTCCCTTATCCACTGGAATATCCGCGGCATTCGAGCCAATCGAGGTGAATTGTCGATCCTCTTACGATCCTACTCGCTGGTCATCTTCTGTGTTCAGGAAACAAAGCTGCGTCCCCACGACCACTTTGTTCTCCCCCATTTTCAGTCAGTCCGATTTGATCTCCCCTCTGTTGAACGCGAAGAGCACGTCGCCGCTCACGTATTGCGTCCCGGCATGCCTCATTCCACCAAGGAACTGGGGGTTGCCGGAGCAATTCGTAGGTGCGCGGTATTGGACGTTCCGCAGCTGTAAGAATAACGTCTGTAATATGTGTGACCTCATCGTTGACGCTAGGAAAGTGACGGTCATCAAATGTCGCTAGAGACGAAAAAAGTGTCCAATCGGCTTGGGCAAACTTCAAACGTCGCTGGCGTATATATGGCAGTTGTGGCTGCACTCTAAGGACACATGGAAAGTGGTCACTCGAGTGTGTATCAGCAATGGCGAACCATTCAAAGCACCGAGCTAGCGGAACAGTACCGACCGAAAGGTCCAAATGAGAGAAATTTGTCAAAGGGAAAGACGGACAGTGACAGCTTGGAAGGAAGTGTTTGACAAATTTCTCTCATTTGGACCTTTCGGTCGGTACTGTTCCGCTAGCTCGGTGCTTCGAATGGTTCGCCCTTGCTGATACACACTCGAGTGACCACTTTCCATGTGTCCTTAGATTGCAGCCACAACTGCCATATATACGCGCATGACGTTTGAAGTTTGCCCAAGCCGATTGGACACTTTTTTCGTCTCTAGCGACATTCGATGACCGTCACTTTCCTAGCGTCAACGATGAGGTCACACATATTACAGACGTTATTCTTACAGCTGTGGAACGTTCAATACTGCGCACCTCCGAATTGCCCCGGCACCCCCCAGTTCCTTGGTGGAATGAGGCATGCCGGGACGCAATACGTGAGCGGCGACGTGCTCTTCGCGTTTTCCGCCACCATCCTACTTTGGCCAACTGTATCCGCTATAAGCAGTTCCGTGCACGATGCCGTTGCGTCATCTGCAATAGCAAGTCCTCGGAAGTTTGGAGTCGGATTTGACGGTTACCTGGCGCGCCTAGTTTCTCCCCAGTCTCTGGGCTCACTGCCGCGCATGATACATTAGTGAACCCCGTCGCAATTTCTAACTCATTTGGTGAACACTTTGCTGAGATTTTGAGCTCTTCAAATTACCCGCCAGCGTTTCTCCCGAAGAAACGTGCAGCGGAAGTGCAACCTTTTGCTTTCTCCTCTCAACATCGCGAAAGCTATAATACTGTTTTCTCCATGCACGAACTCCAACATGCACTCTCTTCATCTCGCTCCTCCGCCCCAGGACCGGATGGTATCCACATCCAAATGTTGCTGCATTTATCATACCACAGTCTGCATTACCTCCTTCGCCTTTATAATCGAATTTGGACCGACAGTACTATCGTCGTTCCTGCTCCGAAACCTGGAAAGGACAATCATCTCCCCTCTAGCTATTGCCCCATTTCTCTCATGAGTAGTGTATGTAAGATTTTGGAGCGTGTGGTGAATTGCCATTTAGCTTGGTGGCTGGAGTCCCGCAGTCTTTTAACACCTGCCCATTTCGGTTTCCGAAAGCATCGTTCTGCAGTTGACCATCTTGTTTCTCTCTCCACTTATATCATGAACAATTTTCTCCAGAAACGCCAAACAGTAGCAATATTTTTCGATCTGGAGAGAGCATACGATACCTGTTGGAGGACAGGCATCCTCCGCACACTGTTCTCTTGGGGCTTTCGAGGTCGGCTGCCCCTTTTTCTTCACGAATTTATGGCAGAGCGCACATTTAGAGTGCGGGTGAACACTACTCTCTCCCGTACTTTCTCCCAAGAAAACGGGGTACCCCATGGCTCGGTGCTAAGTGTTGTACTGTTTGCCATTACCATAAATCCAATTATGGACTGTCTCCTTCCTGATGTCTCGGGCTCCCTCTTTGTGGACGATTTTGCGATCTACTACAGCTCTCAACGGACCAGCCTTCTTGAACGACGTCTTCAAGGATGTCTCGATTGCCTCCACTCTTGGAGCATCGAAACAGGCTTCCGTTTTTCTCCCAGTAAGACCGTTTGTGTTAATTTTTGGCATCGTACGGAGTTTCTTCCACCTTCCTTACATCTAGGACCTGTCAACCTTCCGTTTTGAGACGTCGCTAAATTCTTGGGTCTTATGTTTGACAGAAAACTGTGCCGGTCCTCCCACGTTTCCTATCTTTCGGCTTGCTGTGTGCGATCCCTCAACACCCTCCGTGTCCTGAATGGTACCTCCTGGGGAGTGGACCGAGTGGTCCTTCTCCGCCTCTATCGCGCCTTAGTGCGCTCAAAATTGGACTATGGAAGCATAGTTTACTCCTCTGCTCGGCCGTCTATTCTTCGGCGTCTTGACTCTACCCACCACCATGGATTATGTTTAGTGTCTGGAGCTTTTTACACCAGCCCTGTGGAAAGCCTTTATGCTGAGACTGCTTAACCCCCGCTGTCCAATCGGTGAGCTGTCCTTCTGAGTCGTTATGCTAGCCATCTGTCTTCCATGCCTGCTAATCGGGCCCATGACATTTTTTTCGACGCCTCCTTGGATTTAGGGTATGCAGGCCGCCCTTCCTCCCTACTACCACTGGGAGTCCGCTTCCATCAACTGCTCCATTCTCTTTCCTTCTGCTTTCCTAAAACCTTCTTGACAACTTGGGGTACAGCACCGCCTTGGCTCCGTCCCCGGACCTGCCTGCTCCGTGACCTTTGTCAATTTCCCAAGGATGGTACCCCTCCACTTGTTTATCGTCGGGCATTTGCTGCTCTATGTGCACAAATGAAGGAAGCCACATTTATTTACACTGATGGCTCAAAAACATCGTTAGGTGTAGGGAGTGCCTATATTGTTGGCGACACCCCAAATCGATTTCGGCTTCCCGACCAGTGTTCGGTTTATACTGCGGAGCCTTACACTGTTCTCCAGGCTGTTCAATACATCCGTCGCCATCAGGGGATACAGTATGTTATCTGTTCAGATTCTCTCAGCTCTCTCCTCAGTATCCAATCTCTGTACCCTGTCCACCCTCTGGTGCACCAGATTGAGGACTGCCTCCACTTGCTCCACTTGGGGGGCGTCTCTGTGGCGTTCCTCTGGATCTCAGGACACGTTGGTATCTGTGGAAATGAGGTGGCCGATATAGCGGCCAAGGCTGCAATCTCTCTTCTTCAGCCACCTATTCGCACGATTCCCTTCGCCGATCTACGGAGTGTTTTATGTCGTCGTGTTACTCTTTTATGGCACGTGCATTGGCCGACACTTCCCAATAATAAATTGCGGGACGTGAAAGCTCTTCCCTGTGTTTGGACCTCTTCCTCCCGAACGCGTCATCGAGAGGAGGTAATTTTAACTAGACTCCGGATAGGGCACTGTCTTTTTAGCCATCGACATCTTTTAAGTGGTGATCCTCCCCCACTCTGTCCCCACTGCTCTCAGCTGTGGATGGTAAGACACCTTTTACTTGAGTGCCCCTATTGTACTCCGTTACGCGCCCGTCTACAGCTGTCGCCTGATATATCTTCCATTTTAGCAGATGACACGCGCTCAGCCGATTGCATTCTTGAGTTTATTAGTGCCAGTGAGATGACATCACTCATTTGAAGCTCTTTTTGGGGACAACCAACCCCCTTCTATATTGGTTTTTTAAGCTTTCCTTCTATTTTTAGTTTCTCCAGTTTTTTTAGTGTCGTTCCCATTGCTGCTGGTTTCCAGTTTCGTTTTTTTACCTTTTCCTAAGTCACAGACCGGGCGCTAATGACCGTAGCAGTTTTGCGCCCTAAAACCATAAAAAAGAAAAAAACCGATACCGGCACCTTTATTCTGCCTTTTGAGGGAGATACTCTCCCAGAGAAGGTGAAGGTCATGTGTTCCCGATGTGACGTAAAGCCGTGTACATCTCACCACCTATGAGGTGCTTTCAGTGCTTGCGTTTTTTGCATATGTTATCCTGCTGTACAGTAAACCCCCTTTCTGGTGGATGTAGGGCATCCACTCCATTAGGGAAGTCCCTGTATTCCACAACCTGAGTGTGTAAGTTGTAGCTTTTCACACGACATGGCCCAAGGACCAGATTCCATCCACAGCCAGATGATCCAACACTTGGACATTACCCAAAGGCAAAATCTACTCAGGGTCTTCAACTGCATTTGGCTCACAGGTGTTTTCCCCCTTGCAATTGTAAGACAGCCTAGTTACCCCCATCCTTAAGCCCAGTAAGACTCCAATGTCTCTTGATAGCTACTGACCGATTAGTCTGATTATGTACTTTGTAAACTGCTCGGGAGGATGGTTGGCTGCATATTACGTTGGGTACTCAAATCTCAGGGCCTTTTATCCACATACAGGGTCCGGCATAAAAAACTCCCCGATTACAAAGTAACGTGCAGCGGACAGTAGAAGGAGCAGAGTGGTGGGGGGCGCGTCGTTAAGTAGCTGCCTACGTGCCGTTTTCAGTGTACGCCATGGCGTGGTCTGGTGAACATCGTGCCTTCGTAGTGGAAGATTTTATTCAAAATGGCGAATCGCCTATTAATACTCAACGTGCTTTTCGCGTTCGCTTTGCGCTCGGACGACGGGACCCTGTTCCCGATAAGAAAACAATTTATTCTTGGGTTGCTAACTTTCGTGAGACAGGTTCCGCATTAAAAAGGAAACCACCTGGACGACCACGGACTGCAACAGGCCCCGGAAATGTTGATGCAGTTAGAGCTTCAGTTCAACAATCTCCTCGACGATCCGCTAAAAAGCATGCGGCAGCATTACGGATATCTGATCGAAGTGTGAGAAGAATCTTGCATCGAGATCTTAAAATGCATCCTTACAAACTTGTAACTACGCAGGAACTGAGTGAACGAGACTGTGGTGTCCGTGTAAGTTTGTGCCAAGACCTTCTTCAGAACATTCGTCCCAACGATATTGTGATTTTTTCTGATGAGGCACACTTTCACCTTGCTGGAACAGTGAACAGCCAAAATTGCAGGTACTGGTGTGAACACAATCCCCAAGAACTTCATCAACGACCACTTCATAGCCCTAAAGTAACAGTATGGTGTGCTGTTTACAATTCCGGAGTGATCGGTCCTTACTTTTTCGAAGAAAATGACAGGAATTTAACCGTCAACAGTGAACGCTATTGTGCCATGCTCCGCGACTTTCTCCAACCGCAACTAAGGGAGCTTTTTTGTTGAAATAGAGAACGTGTGGTTCCAGCAAGATGGTGCTACAGCCCACACAGCGCGGCAGTCACTGGCATTGGTGAAGGAAATGTTTCCTGGACATGTGATCTCGTTGCGTGGAGACATTGGCTGGCCCCCACGATCGCCGGACTTAACGCCCTGTGATTTCTTTCTTTGGGGCTATTTAAAAGCAAAAGTTTATGAACAACGTCCACAATCTTTACGAGCCCTGAAAGAAGCAATTACACAAGAGGTTGAAGCTATTCCACCTGAAATGACTCAAAGAGTAATGAATAACTTCAGGGAAAGACTCAATCAGTGTGTCGACAGTGCAGGAAGCCATTTAAGGGATGTTTTATTTAAAAAGTAAGACCATAAGAGTATTTTCTAAAATGGCATAATATGTACTTTTATTTAGTATAAATAAAATTGTTCTACCTTATTTGGTTTTGTTTTTATTAGCTTTCCTTAAAGGGGAGGTTTTTCTGCCGGACCTTGTATAAGTGTGGCTTCTGGGAAGGATGATCTGCAACTGGCCATATACTCAGATTGCAAACAACAATCAGACAGCTTTTACTAGCTGCCGATACCTTTTCATGGTCTTCGACTTACGTAAGGCATATGACAGGGCTTGGTGTCATCACATTTTAGTTACCCTCCATGACTGGAGCTTTCACAGCCCCTTTCCCATTTTTATTCACGAGTTTTTATCCCACCTGCTCTTCCAGGTTCGAGTTGGCACCTCACTCAGCACCCCTCAGACCCAGGAGAATGGTATCCCACAGGGTTCTATGTTAAGTGTCACACTTTTCTTCATCGCCATCAATGGGCTTGTACGTTCTGTTGGGCATCTGGTTACTCCGACAATTTTTGCATCTGGTGCAGCTCCCACTTGGTAGCATCTGCTGAACACCAGCTCCAAGGCACCACCTGACAGTCCTCTGCGTAAGCCCTTTCCTGTAGCTTCCAGTTTTCTCCCTCCAAAATGCATGTTATGCGTTTTTGCCATAGACGTTCAGTACACCCCGATCCAGAACTTTATTTAGGTGATGTCCTTTTAGGCCTATGTGTTGTAGTGCAGTTCCATTTCTTGGGCCTTCTTTTTGATAAAAAGCTGGTATGGCTGCCCCGTATTCATCACCTGAAGACTATATGGATGCAGAAGCTTAATGCTCTCCACCTCCTGGCTCACACATCTTTACCGTGCACTGCTCTGGTTTTGTCCAGACTAGATTATGGTTGTCAGGTTTATGGCTCAGCAGCTCCTTCCACTCTGCAATTACTTGACGCTGTTCATCATTATGAAGCGTGTGTGGCTGTTTGTGCCTTTCACACTAGTACTGTCAACAGCCTCCCCGCAGAAGTGGGGATTCCTCCTCTAAAAATACAATGGAGCCAACTCCTGTTTGTTTACAGAATAACCATTCAACAATTCCCTGACCATCCCGTGTACTCTGTCCACCATCCCGTGTACCCCGTCCTCTTTGCAAATGAGAGTGTTCTCCCTCCTCATAGCTGCCCTCGGGTGGGATTGCCGGTTGGAATGTGTCACTTTCATCTGTGCCCAGTGTCTTTCCTGCTACACCTCCGCCCCTCCTCACCCCCTCCCCCTCCCACTCTTGGATGGTGTCGTGACCACAGATTAGGAGTGATCAATTCCAGGTTCCTAAAGTCTTTGTTACTGCTATGATATACCATAGTCTTATAGGTTACATTCTTGAGGAGTTCCAGGGTGCTACCATCTTCTACACTGATGATTCTAAAACAATAGATAAGGCGGGATACGCTTTTATGTCTCTGCCGGCATCATGTAGTGTGTTCACAGCAGAATTGCTAGCCATTAACAGGGCCCTCCATTTTAATACTCAGTCTCTCCACAGTGTTTTAATAGGTACAGACTCAATGAGCAGTCTGCAGGCTATAGACTGATGCTACTCTCGTCACCGTTTCGTCTCTGCTATCTATGACTTGCTCTCTGCCCTCAGCTGTACCGCTTGCTCAGTTGTCTTTCTCTGGGTCCTAGTCATGTGGGCATCCCGGGTAATGAACTTGCTGTCTGTTTGGCTAGAGAGGCAGATACTTATCTCCCATTCCCTTCCATGATTCCAAGTGCAGATATGCAGATTCACATCAAATAGCTTTTTGCCCAAAAGTGGAATGACATCTGGTGTGCTACTGCTATTAGTAATAAATTCTGCACAGTCAAGGAGACAACTGCAGTTAGCGCTCTCCCTTCTGCTCCTCTCGGAAGGAGACCACTGTCTTATGTCGTCTACTCATCAGTCATACTAGGGCTCACCCTTTGTTTTCTCTCGTGTAACGAGCTACGCCGACAGTGTGGTTGTAGGACCAGACTCACAGTATCCCATATATTGGTGGAATATCCCCTTCTTTTGGCCCTTTGTACTAAGTATGGCCTTCCAAATTCCTTGCCCTTAATATTAGCAGACAATTCACGGATGGCCAAACTGGTCCTCAGTTTCCTTCATGAAAGGGGTTTTTATTTTCAGTTTATAAGGTTTTGTGTTCCTACTGGAGCAGAGGCAGGCAGGGTGATTGTGGTTGGTGCCTCTCTTCATGTTTTCTGGATCTGGGACCCATGACATCTCTCCTGTACAAAGACCGTTCTTTCATCCCTCTGTTTTTCCAGTTTTTAGATTTGACATACCCTTTTATGTCTTCTGCAGTGTGTGTTTTTAGCTTCCTCACTTTATAGTTTGACTCCTCTGACTGAATCCGCCCACTCACTGTTAAATCCCACAACCCCCATCAATCAGTGAGTGGCAGCACAAGAGGTTGAGTCACCAGACAGATTGATGTACAGATTTGCAGTCGGGGCACATGGGATAACCAAGAGTGCTCCTGCTGCCATATGAAATCACATCCCAGACCATAACTCCAGGTGCAGGTCCAGTGTGTCTAGTGTGCAGACAGGTTGGTTGCAGACTCTCAACTAGCCTCCTTTTAACAAGCACCAAGGTAGAAGCATCTTTCATCAGAAAACACAACAGACCTCCATCTTGCCATCCAACGAACTCTCACTTGACACCACTGAAGTTGCAAATGGTGGTGGTTTGGGGTCAGTGGAATACATGCTACATATCATCTGGCTCAGAGCTGTCCTTGAAATAACAGATTTGTAATAGTTCATTGTGGCACTGTGGTGCCAACTGCTGCTCAAATTGCTGCTGCAGATGTAGTATGATGTGCCAGAGCCTTGCACCGAACACAATGATCTTGCCTCTTGGTAGTGCCAGTTGGCCATCAGGAGCCTGGTCTTCTTGCAACTGTACATTCTCGTAACCACAGCTGCCAGAAGTCATTTACAGTGGCTACAGTCCTGCCAAGTCTTTCTGCAGTATCGCAGAAGGAACATCCAGCTTCTCGTAGCCATATTACACAACTTTGTTCAAACTCAGTCGCATTAAAGGTATTCTTGACTATCACCAACTCACCACTTCATCCTCATTCCAGCACTACTACCCCACTCCTATGCGACTGGCAAAAAATTTGAATAATCAGCATCTTTCAGATTTGGAAACACACCAGCCAACTTTCGTTGATTTGACATAACTCCTTGGTGTTGCAGTTTTCTTCTGTCACTGTATTACTAACTTATGCACCACCATCTTTTACATCTGACAATTCTTTATTAAATATTCTGTTTGATTCACTCAGTTTCAAATTAATACTGTTGCTTTTGTTTTTAATCATAGAACGTAAGATTTTTAAGCTCCTTTCATTTCTCTCTATGTCGTTGATCAGATTGTTTGCTAAGTTCTCAGTTCTTTTTTTTCTACAGAACTAATAATGGTTTCAAATGTACTATGCTGTGTGTTCACATGTGTTTTAAAATCATTTAAATCCATTTTAACCCCTCAGTTATCTCTCTAATTTTCTCTACATGAACTTTGAATCCTCTAACTCTTTTCTGATACATTTTAGGGTTTGATCTTTCCTCTTCAAGTTTTTATTAAATAATCTAATTTTTTCCATTGTTGATCCAACTTTTTACTTAATTTTTCGCTGTGTTTTCAGGTTTTTTCCCAACACAACTGTCTAGCTTCTGATTTTGTTTATCTAATTTCTCCCTAACAAGTCTTGCAAGCATATTAAAAATGTTGCTACTATTGCCAACTATTTCCTCATTACTGAAACCTTGGACTGGTGAACAGATACTGTTTGGATCTCTGCCTTCTGCTTCCCCTTCTGATTGTATATGACTAGCATTACATTGAACTATCTCCTAATTACCCTGTATCAAATTTACCTTCTCCTCCACCTCTTGATTGTCAGCCCACATCATGAAAAGATTATACGAAAAAACAAAAAAGAAAAAACAAAAACCACTCTCCCTAAACAAAAAATTCTTCACTCAGCCTAGTGAACTGACATTGAAGAAAAGATGAAATAATAGTAGATGGTATTCCTCAGTTGTTGCGATGTCCAAACTGATGGTAGCCGTTGGTACCCATAGTTCCACAGTTCAGTTTCTTCACCCTCTTAATTTTTTAGTTCCAGATGTTTGCGTCAAATCCAAAATTTTACTTCTCAAATAAAATCTCAATCTTGATGTTCGAATCATACACCTGAAACTCACAAGTGACATCAGCACTTTGACCCAAATTAAATCATGATCCCAGCTGCTAGCACCAGATTACAGTGTAACCACCTTGCTTGGGAGATAATAATCTTTGAAAATAAATAAAGTAAGTCTTTATTCATATTAATCGTGAAGATGGTAGCTGAAATAAAAGTTCTTGAAGTTGGACGGGTGTAACACAGGTTGTTAAAAAAAAAGTTGGCATGAACTTATTTTTGTTGCTCCACTGCAGCTGATTCTTCCTGTAAATTTCTTAAGTGATGACGAGCCAGAGAAGACAATGATTGTCCAGTAGTGTGAAAGGTCAAAAAGTGATTTAGGTGCATGTTCGCAGATTTAGAATATTGTTTATTTCCTGAACTAATGTCACGTCTCACCGTGCAGCTCCAAATCTCACATTGTACTGGCCCCAGCTTGTGATTTCTCATGTGTCTTATATACGTTCGCTGACAATTGGAACATTGTTACATATAGTAATGTTGCTAATTACAATCACAGAATTTGTTCAAAATTATAGAAAATTGGCCTTGAAATACTTGCAGTAAGATACAAGGTCAAATATATATATAGGTCATTTTCATGGAAAAAATAAGTCAAATGATTCAAATAAACAATACTGATTACATTTTTGTTAATTGCACTGAAACTGCATTATCCCAAGTATTCCTACCATAACTCTTGCTTCAAATATGAGTACAGTATTGTTTAGTGTAGACAAAATTTCAGTATATAATTCAGTAGCCTAAATAAACACTTTGTTTTCATTCTCATTTAGTTTCGTATTGTGGATTACAGTAATTACGAAGTAAGTAGTTGTTTAGTTAAACAATAGCACAGCAAGTTGACAGTATGACAAACAGAGTTATTATACAGGGTGTTACAAAAAGGTATGGCCAAACTTTCAGGAAACGTTCCTCACACACAAAGAAGGAAAATATGTTATGTGGACATGTGTCCGGAAACGCTTACTTTCAATGTTAGAGCTCATTTTATTACTTCTCTTCAAATTACATTAATCATGGAATGGAAATACACAGCAACAGAACATATCAGTGTGACTTCAAACACTTTGTTACAGGAACTGTTCAAAATGTCCTCCGTTAGTGAGGATACATGCATCCACCCTCTGTCGCATAGAATCCCTGATGCGCTGATGCAGCCCTGGAGAATGGCGTATTGTATCACAGCCGTCCACAATACGAACACGAAGAGTCTCTACATTTGGTACCGGGGTTGCATAGACAAGAGCTTTCAAATGCCCCCATAAATGAAAGTCAAGAGGGTTGAGGTCAGGAGAGCGTGGAGGCCATGGAATTGGTCCACCTCTACCAATCCATCGATCACTGAATCTGTTGTTGAGAAGCGTATGAACACTTCGACTGAAATGTGCAGGTGCTCCATCGTGCATGAACCACATGTTGTGTCGTACTTGTAAAGGCACATGTTCTAGCAGCACAGGTAGAGTATCCCGTATGAAATCATGATAACATGCTCCATTGAGCGTAGGTGGAAGAACATGGGGCCCAATCAAGACATCACCAACAATGCCTCCCCAAATGTTCACAGAAAATCTGTGTTGATGACGTGATTGCACAATTGCATGCGGATTCTCGTCAGCCCACACATGTTGATTGTGAAAATTTACAATTTGATCACGTTGGAATGAAGCCTCATCCGTAAAGAGAACATTTACACTGAAATGAGGATTGACATATTGTTGGATGAACCATTTGCAGAAGTGTACCGGTGGAGGCCAATCATCTGCTGATAGTGCCTGCACATGCTGTACATGGTACGGAAACAACTGGTTCTCCCATAGCACTCTCCATACAGTGACGTGGTCAACGTTACCTTGTACAGCAGCAACTTCTCTGATGCTGACGTTAGGGTTATCGTCAATTGCACGAAGAATTGCCTCGTCCATTGCAGGTGTCCTTGTAGTTCTGGGTCTTCCCCAGTCGCGAGTCACAGGCTGGAATGTTCTGTGCTCCCTAAGACACCGATCATTTGCTTCGAACGTCTTCCTGTCGGGACACCTTCGTTCTGGAAATCTGTCTCGATACAAATGTACTGCGCCACGGCTATTGCCCCGTGCTAATCCATACATCAAATGGGCATCTGGCAACTCTGCATTTGTAAATATTGCACTGACTGCAAAACCACGTTCATGATGAACACTAACCTGTTGATGCTATGTACTGATGTGCTTGATGCTAGTACTGTAGAGCAATGAGTCGCATGTCAACATAAGCACCGAAGTCAACATTACCTTCCTTCAATTGGGCCAACTGGAGGTGAATCGAGGAAGTACAGTACATACTGACGAAACTAAAATGAGTTCTAACATGGAAATTAAGCGTTTCCGGACACGTGTCCACATAACATCTTTTCTTTATTTGTGTGTGAGGAATGTTTCATGAAAGTTTAGCCGTACCTTTTTGTAACACCCTGTAGATTTCTGACATTTTATAAAATACAGTATATTTGATGCTTTTTATGTTATCCAATTGTTTGTAAATGAATAATGCTAATTACAAGTAAATGAATCAATTATACATGTTCCTACCAATAGATGGACATACTATTAGTGAATACTTTGGCATGAAGTTGTTGAAAATCATATTGCTGAGCTCAAAATGTGAAATTACGTATACAGGTAATGACTTAGCAATCCAGATTATCTTCAGAATCTTATGAAAAATGGGCTGTTACGTTTCATAACCTAGCATTAACTATGTTTGTTTCCTTATTGTGTGAAAAGTCTTCTGCATGTTTCCTACTTCTACTCCTGCTCTGACAGCTGTGATTTGTTCACTGTTTGTACACATTCTACATCTACATATACATAGGTACTGCATAAGCCACCACATGGTACGTGATGGAGGGTACCCTGTACCACTGTTAGTCATTTCTTTTCCTGTTCCACTCATAAGGCAGAGCGAGAGTAAAACAGCTGTTTATATGCCTCCGTATGAGCCCTAATTTCTCTTATGCAGTCAGTATCTAAATTTTCTTCATTAGTTTTCCTTGAAAATAACATAGCCTTCCCATCAGGGTGTCCCATTTGAGTTCGTGAAGCAGCTCCGTAACACTAGCATTTTGTTCGAACCTACTGGTAACACATGTAACAGACTGCCTCTGAATTGCTTCAATGTCTTCCTTTAATCCAACCTGATGTGGATCCCAAACACTCGAACAGTACTGAAGAATAGGTCACACTAGTGTCCTGTATATGTTCTCCTGTACAGATGAATCACACTTTCTTAGAATTCTCCCAATAAACTGAAGTCAACCATTCACTTTTCTTATCACAATCCTCGTATGCTTGTTAGATATCATTTCACTTTGCTACGGTACACCCAGATATTAAATGACATGACTGTCAAGCAGGACACTACTAATACTGTACCTGAACATTATGCATTTTCCCCTCTACTCATCTGCATTAACTTACATTTTCTTGCATTTAGAGCCAGCTGCCATTCATGATACCAACTAGAAATTTTGTGTAAGTCATCTTGTATCATCTTACAGTCACTCATCTTGAACATCTTCCCATACACCACTGCATCATCAGCAAGCAATGCAGATTGCTGCCCGCCCTGTCTGCCAGATCATTTGTGCATATAGAAAACGATAGAAGTTTTATCACACTTCCCAGAGGCACTCGTTATGTTACCATTATCTCTGATCAACCCTCAATGTTGAGGACAGCATGCTGAGTTCTATTACTTAAGAAGTCTTAGAGCCACTCACATATATGGGAACCTATTCCATATGCTCATACCTTTAAGTCTGCATTTCGTACCATGTCAAATGCTTTCCAGAAATCTTGGAATATGGAATCTGCCTGTTACCCTTCCTCCAGAGTTCACAGTATTCCATGTGAGGAAAGAGCAAGCTGAGTTTCACAAGAGCGATGATGTTTAAAAATATTATGAGTCATGAACAGAAGCTTTTTTATCTCTAGGAAATTTATTATATTCACACTCAGAATATGTTCTAGAATTCTGCAGCTAACAGATGTTAAAGATATTGGTCTGTAATTTTGCAGGTCTGTTCTTTTACCCTTCTTATATACAGGAGTCACTTTCGCTTTTTTTAGTCACTTAGGACTTTGCGCTGGCTGAGATATTCCCGATAAATGCAAGCTATGAGGCCAGTGCCATAGAATACTCTTTGTAAAACCGATACGGATTCCATCCAGACCTGGCAACTTACTTGTTTCCAATTCTTTCAGCTGTTTCTCTATGCCAGGGTTGCTTATTACTACCTTCCTACCACCTGCAAGTTCCCAACTACCTCAGTTCCCAATGACTGCCTTTGCACATACTGTCTCCTTCCTCACTTTTTCCAGCTTTGCCCAAACGGCACAGCTCTTCCTTTCCTGCCTCTATCAAGCTATTCCAACTGTGTATCTTGCAGCTCTGAGAGAAGGCCTCTGTGATTATCCTGAAATGTGTTATATTTATTCAATAATAGAAAATTATGAGCACGTAACTTCTTTACAGGCAAAAGGTCAGTAATGTCAGCTGTACATATTGTAAAGTAAATGCTATGCCCAAGTGAGCTTCTAACAGAATTCCAAAGAATATCAGATATTTTCTAAAACACACATAAATCTTCACTTACGTGGCTAGAAAATGAGACTAGCGCAGGTATTCACTACAAGCAGTATATGTAAAAATGTGTAAGAATGTACAGAGCTTGTTTTTAGTGCATGTTCAGTATGCTGGCCATACGTAAACAAATGTCAGACCTAGACAGGATCCATCAAAACTTCAGTGTAGAACTAAACCTTCAATATTATATTTTAAGGTGTATTTTAAACACAACCTCACATGCTGTTAAGAAGTGCTTTAATTTTCACTGCTGGTTACATTCATTGAACATCTTATGGTGACAGGTGTCGAGAACCTTGTATTCGATTAACATAACCAGTAGCAGATATTAAAGCATTTCTTAAAAGCAGCCGAGGTGGTGTTTATATATAAACCTTAAAGTACTAACAGCATTGTGGCAGCACAGTGTAGGACACATATGAAATAATTCAATATCATAAGTACTACATGAAGTAAAGTAAGTGTCTAAGGCTACAGTGTAAAGCAGGTAAATACACTCCTGGAAATGGAAAAAAGAACACATTGACACCGGTGTGTCAGACCCACCATACTTGCTCCGGACACTGCGAGAGGGCTGTACAAGCAATGATCACACGCACGGCACAGCGGACACACCAGGAACCGCGGTGTTGGCCGTCGAATGGCGCTAGCTGCGCAGCATTTGTGCACCGCCGCCGTCAGTGTCAGCCAGTTTGCCGTGGCATACGGAGCTCCATCGCAGTCTTTAACACTGGTAGCATGCCGCGACAGCGTGGACGTGAACCGTATGTGCAGTTGACGGACTTTGAGCGAGGGCGTATAGTGGGCATGCGGGAGGCTGGGTGGACGTACCGCCGAATTGCTCAACACGTGGGGCGTGAGGTCTCCACAGTACATCGATGTTGTCGCCAGTGGTCGGCGGAAGGTGCACGTGCCCGTCGACCTGGGACCGGACCGCAGCGAGGCACGGATGCACACCAAGACCGTAGGATCCTACGCAGTGCCGTAGGGGACCGCACCGCCACTTCCCAGCAAATTAGGGACACTGTTGCTCCTGGGGTATCGGCGAGGACCATTCACAACCGTCTCCATGAAGCTGGGCTACGGTCCCGCACACCGTTAGGCCGTCTTCCGCTCACGCCCCAACATCGTGCAGCCCGCCTCCAGTGGTGTCGCGACAGGCGTGAATGGAGGGACGAATGGAGACGTGTCATCTTCAGCGATGAGAGTCGCTTCTGCCTTGGTGCCAATGATGGTCGTATGCGTGTTTGGCGCCGTGCAGGTGAGCGCCACAATCAGGACTGCATACGACCGAGGCACACAGGGCCAACACCCGGCATCGTGGTGTGGGGAGCGATCTCCTACACTGGCCGTACACCACTGGTGATCGTCGAGGGGACACTGAATAGTGCACAGTACATCCAAACCGTCATCGAACCCATCGTTCTACCATTCCTAGACCGGCAAGGGAACTTGCTGTTCCAACAGGACAATGCACGTCCGCATGTATCCCGTGCCACCCAACGTGCTCTAGAAGGTGTAAGTCAACTACCCTGGCCAGCAAGATCTCCGGATCTGTCCCCCATTGAGCATGTTTGGGACTGGATGAAGCGTCGTCTCACGCGGTCTGCACGTCCAGCACGAACGCTGGTCCAACTGAGGCGCCAGGTGGAAATGGCATGGCAAGCCGTTCCACAGGACTACATCCAACATCTCTACGATCGTCTCCATGGGAGAATAGCAGCCTGCATTGCTGCGAAAGGTGGATATACACTGTACTAGTGCCGACATTGTGCATGCTCTGTTGCCTGTGTCTATGTACCTGTGGTTCTGTCAGTGTGATCATGTGATGTATCTGACCCCAGGAATGTGTCAATAAAGTTTCTCCTTCCTGAGACAATGAATTCACGGTGTTCTTATTTCAATTTCCAGGAGTGTATTTATGAATGCTAATGTTTCCAAATTCTCAATGCATGTTAGCAACAGACATAATAAAGATGTAAATATATTGTGAAACTTCTGTTTGTATGCCTGGTTGGGTGAAAAATTGTCTGACAGAGGCTTGAAATTTACTCTGCACATTTTCCATAATGTATATTTTTGTGTATTGAATACCTAGCCTTAGTGTAGAGTTTCTGCAGAAGTTAATATATGATGTTAACAGCTGGAAGTATGGAAAGTAAACAGAATCTTAAAATTTAAATTTCACATGTTCTGTTTTTGCATTTTGTCCTGTCTTCATATTACGCTGTTATTGTTCAACTTAATCTAGCAATGTATGAATTTCTGTATTTAAAGTTAAGTGATAATCAATTTACAGAGAACCAATGATTAATTTTATGGAAAATTTCTTTTGTGATTTTTTCTGTCAATGCTTCTCCATTAAACTTAAATGTAATACTTATATTGTCAGCAGTCAGATTTACTTCTGCTTTTTCAATGTAATAACAACAGAAATGGTATCTTAATGTGCAGGTGTTAATTTTGATTTGTTTCATTTGCAGAATTTTGGGGAAGGAAGGCATATTTGATCAGTTCAGGAGGATACAGTATTATGAAAAACCATACCAAGTAAGTTTTTATACCAGTATTTTTTATTACACTTCACTCATAAAGGCCACAATACTGGGTAGACCTTGTTTGTAACTGATGAGCATGTCTTAAGTGTCAGCCATTGTAAATACAGTAGAATGCAAAATACACATATGACCAGTAAGTTTTAAATCATTTGAGTGGTACTTTTTTATATTTAACACATGTTCTTAACTATATTAATTCTGTTACCTTGCAAGACACATTTGTGTTTACTGATAATATGTTGTGCACATCTTTTGGTAGCAGTCTATGCCATATTTTACATGGAGTGGGTGCAGAAGGAAAGAAAATTAAACCCTTATGTCCAGTAGAGGTGATTACAAATACAACAGACCTTGTGAGTGAACAAATGAGGCAAGGAAAGTTGGCACAACCTTTTACATGGATTATCCCAGCCTGTGCCTTAAGTGTTTCTTTTAGAAAACTTAAATCAATGTTAGTATTTAGGGAAATTTTTCCAACCGTGGCCGCATTAGGGCATTGCAGTTAATCAAGGATGTGAATTGAAAACCTGCGCCCGGTTGGAACTTGAACCTGGATGCTTTACTTCTCTTTGCCTCAACCGCGTCGGCAATGTGAACATTTAGTCCGGCCGACCCAAATTCCCAACTCAGATACACCATTGTGGCATGCAAAAGCAAAAGCGCCCCCCCCCCCCCCCCCCCACACACACACACATAATAAATCAGTACAATCGAACAGAGATTTGAATACTCATTCTTCACACAAAAATTCCCAATGCATGTGTTATGTATGCGTGTATATGGACAGCCAAAAAAAATCATAATCCTGCTTCCCAATCACAACATATTCCTACTTCTACCAGGCAAATGAGGATTTTGGCAGGGAAAACAACATGTAGCTGCTCCTGAAGCTGCATGCACAATGAGTTTGAAACATCTTTCCAACGAGTTTCCAGCTATACTATGTGGCTGATGTTTGCAGTGTGGTACAAATCAAAGAAAAGAACGTTTCTAGCCAGCAGCCACATATCGTGGTTGCACAGCACTAACTTATATTTATATCCTGAGCTGTGATTTCATGTACAGGTATTGTCACTGCTTCATAAACAGTGTGATAATGCAGTGGATGAGGCATCAAATTGTGAAATTTCAGTATTGTGTAAGTCAAAGGCTTGCTTATGGAATGTAAGAATCAGACTACAAAAATGACAACACCAGACACAACTCACTGCAGAAAATTGCTGCTGCTTTTTGAACACCAGTAGCAACTGCATACAGAAAAGTATCACTCAGCAATGTAGTAGAAGATAGATTGCTACTTGTCATAAAGATGACAATTTAAGTTACAGACTAGTACAGTTAAGACACTTACTTAAAGGTTTTGGATATAGCCTTCATCAGCAAAAGAGAAACACACACAATTCATACACACAAGTGAGCACATCTCATGCACATATGACCATCAACTCCGGGAGCTTGGCTGAAATGCAACTATCACGTGGGATGCAAGTAGCAATCTGGAGGGGTGGGGAATGGTTAGTAGTGTACGGGTGGCGGGAGAGATGATCACTGTCTGGTGGAGTGTGCAGAGACTAGAATGTCAAGAGGCGCAGTGTCAGGAGCTTATGGGGCAGGGAGGTGGGGTAAAAAGCAGTGGAAAAGGAAAGGAGCAGGGAAAGATGAGCAGCTGCGGTTGCAGAGGCAGCAAACAAAAAGGGTGGGAGATGAGAATTGGAGGAGATGATGGGACAGACGGGGTGGAAACTGTTGGGTGGAGGGTGTGGGGACAGGATGTTACCATAGGTTGAGTCTGGGATAATCAACCTATGGGAACATACTGTCTCTACACGCTCCACCCAACAGTTTCCACCCCCTCTGTCCTATCATCTCCTCCTATTCTCGTCTCCCATCCTCTTTGTTTGCTGCCCTCTGCCAACACACCTGCCAATCTTTCCTCATTCATCCCCTTTTCCACTCCTTTTTTTCCCACCTCTCTGTTCCACAACCTCCTGCCTCTTGGCATTCTAGTTTCTGCACACTCCACCAGACAGCGTTAGTCACTCATCCCGTGTATACATTACTATCCCTTCCCCTTCCCCTTCCCCTTCCCCTTCCCCTTCCCCTTCCCCTTCCCCCCAAACTGCAGCTTGCATCCCATGTGTTAGTTTCATTCTGGCTTGAGCTTCTGGAGTTAGCTGATATGTGTGCATGAGGTGTGCTTGCTTGTGTGTATGAATCGCTTGTGTTTCTTTTTTGCTGATTAAGGCTGTGGTCGAAAGCTTTATGTCTGTCTGCAACTTAACATGTCCTATTTACAGTAAGAAGCACTCTATCTTTTAGTGCATTGCTGATAGTCCTACCTGGAGTTTCCTTTGTTTGAAAAATGTCACTTGCTTGTTGTACAGTACCCAAGGGAGAAGTGAAAGATGGAAGACAGTGAGAGAGACTGGGCAGAGCGCAGACAATGCACGACTCAGTATGAGCTGCGATGGGTTGAATATAAGTTCGTGGGATGTCTTGATGTTCATGAACCCAAAGAAACAAAATACACTGTGGACAAAGAGGTACACAAATTCATGCTTGCTTGTCTTTATTTGTATTTTATACTGTACTGCAACATTCATATATAATGTCATTTCATTTTCTCATTTTACATTTTCATGTGGGCTTAAAAAGTAATTTGCAAATTCATTACGGATTTATTTATTTGAGTTAGAAGCTCTCCATTGTATGTTCTGTGGTGCAATAATAACAGATGCAGTGTCATCTCGTTTCTTGTGTTCCTTGATTCTGCAAGTTATAAAAATCGAATCTTTCTTGTGGGATATGTTGGTTTGGTTCATCTGCAATTCACCTTAAAAAATTATGGAGACACACGCTGCACAGGTGCCACTTCATGACTTCTTGGGTTGCAGCAACATTGATTCAGCAGAGACAAAAACTGTAGGAATAATATTGAAAGTGTTTCATATAACCTTTGTTGCCTTAGAAAATTGGTAACTGAAATTTCTTTCATTTCAGCCTTGAACATGCCTTCCTGCTTATGGATTCATAATGTGTTCCTATAATGGAAAAGCGTAGTCTGCCTGGAAAACATAGGGCAATGCCATGTTGTTACACTTTTTTTTATAAATTAGTGTACTTGTGGACACATTCTCGAATAAACTTCTGCCCGTAATTCATCCGTGGCAACCAGTACATAAATTCAAAGAGTTGTAACAGGCATTGTGCCACTCCACAGCACAATGCTAAATGGCCTTTTGTAACTGTAAAAGTCACTCCTACTAACAATAAGACACTCTAGGACTATGTTTCTCAGCAATTGCTCCAATGTATTGGAGGAAATAAAGTACCCATGCAAACGTGCCATTTCTGTCAGTCATTTTCAGTCACCAGAAGCTGAAATAAAAACATTTGATTTCAGAATTTGGAAAAAATTGAAGATAGGAGGCGATGAAGTAGAGGGCATTGCTGGCCCAGTTACTGCAGTGTTCCCTCCTTAGAAAGACAAATATATGGATATGAAGCAAGGAAGCAAGATAGCTCAAAGACAGTTCTCAGCTTCCAAGACAGGTGTTGCAGAAGCAGGAGAACAGAGAAGCAAATGAGTGGAGTGCATATGCATAATATGTGTTATGAAAGCTGAGAGAACTGCCAGCATTGTAGAGGACAATAACAAAGGACAAATTAAAGGTGTTACATCTGGCAGAGATTTGATCCAGGTTTTTTTGCAATAAACTTAATACAAATATATTAAACTTCAGTTTATTTGATACATCTACATACATACCCTGCAAGCCATTGTATGGTATATGGCAATGGGGACCTTGTACCCCTATGAGTCATTTCCTTTTGTGTTCCACTAATAAGTGAAGCAAGAGGAAATCGGCTGTCTATATGCCCCCATATAAGCTCTAATTTCTCTTGTCTGCATGGCCATTATGTGAAATGTACTTCGGCTGAGGTGAATGCATTCCACAGTTATAAGCAAATTACTGTCCTCTACATTTTCTCAACAATATTTCATGAGAAGAACATCACCTTCCCTCCAGGGATTCCCATTTGAGTTCAGCATGCGTTGCAGCCATCTGTTTGCACAAAATGACAGGATTGGGAGTGGCATTTTAGTTCCTAAAGATAAAGTTCTTGAACACTGACTAGTTGGTATGATGAATAAGCAGAAGTTGACCATAATATTCTCTGATACCTACAAAATAAAGATGGATAAAATGGGTTTTGTATAGATACAACTGTTGTTAAGGTTACATTTAGAGCCTCTTATGAAGCTAATTCTGTTAACAGTGGAACAAGGTTGTATTGTAAAGTTTTCTTATCCTATCTTCATTACATAATGAAACCAGACATTTATTTTAAAATTGAAGGTAAATTTGATCCTTCAAGCATGATGATGCAACTTAACATTTTGATATTTTCTTGTTCAGCTTAGTTTTGTAACTTAGTACAAGTGTTCACATAAAGTAGGTAAATGATAATTAGTGTAGGCTGTAAATGTAACCTCATTTAGTCATCATTCCCCATCGTCAATTATCATGCATTATCAATTCTTTTCTCAGCCACAGCAATATATACTAATTTCACCCTTCTAAAATTTTCAGGTGAGAAGAAGAGTTAACTACGAAAGGTGTAAGGCAATTTATAATGAAGATATGAGTCGCAAGATACAATTCGTTATGAGAAAAAATCGTACGGAACCCTTTCCGGGATGTTATTAATGTAGGCCTTGCAATATCTTGTTTTCTGTAGTGTCAGCTGCTTTGTTGGTAATGTTTCTCATAAAGTTGGTTTATTTCTTTCGCAGTTGTTAAAGAAATGTTTGCCAGGAAACTGTAGAAAAAAATCTGCAAGTTTTGTGAATGAAGTAATTTATTAATCAGTTTCATTGGTTTCTTGTATGGGTAAATTATATTAATAAGTCAACCGTTGTAATGAAGTTGCTAGTCTTACATTTTTCAAGTGCTATTTGGTCACTGAAAACTAAAATAATACAAAAAAATCAGAATTTTTGTAAAAAGAGTGTGTATTCAAGAGATGGAAATTAGTGGAGCATGTGTCAATATTACAGTCATCTGCAAAGACTGCTAGTGGTTTTTTTTACCCAAGCCTATCTGTAATTAAAGATGTTTTGAAAAATGAATCTAGTGTACCTTACCCATTTTTCTCTACATGTGTGAGATAATATTAAAAATTTGTTACAAAGAATGATTTAATAATAAGTAATTGGGAAATTACACGTGTCTTATTGTGTGAACTACCCTGGGGACTTACAAAAATTATGGAATGGTAAAACCTGATACTATAATATTTCTGGGATACTCTTTATAGTCATCGTGTTATGTAAACAAACATTATCACAAAACCTCGCATCCGACTTAATGTTCATGCTATAGTTCTCCCTTTATATTTCAGAGAGAGAATTTTAATACATGAGGGGTATCAGACAGATCAAAGTCAGAAAGTGAGAGATCCGCACTGTAACCTGGATGAGAAAGAACAGTCCAATGAAGTTTTATGAGTTGCTTTTGGGTGTGCAGACTTGTGTGAGGCCTTGCATTGTCATGGCAAAGGAGAAGTTCGTTTGCATTTTTGTGGTGACAAACACACTGCAGTTGATTCTTCAATTTCATGAGGACAGCTGTATACACTTAAGAGCTCATCATTGAACCATGAAGGAAGACATCAAACAGAATAATCCCTTCAGAGACTTAGAAGACCATCGCCATGACTTTACCAGCTGAGGATATGGCTACGAACATTGTCTTCAGAGGAGAGGTGGTGTGGTGCCATTCCATGAATTGCCATTTTGTTTCTGGTTGGAAGTGATTAACCTGTGTTTCATCGCCAGTGACAATGCTTGACAAAAAATTGTCACAATCAGCCATGCAATGTGCAAACAATTCTGCACATATGGTCCTTCATTGCTGTTCCATCCATCCACATCCACATCCATACTCCGCAAGCCACCTGACTGTGTGCGGTGGAGGGTACTTTGAGTACCTCTATCGGTTCTCCCTTCTGTTCCAGTCTCGTATTGTTAGTGGAAAGAAAGATTGTCGGTATGCCTCTGTGTGGGCTCTAATCTCTCTGATTTTATCCTCGTGGTCTCTTCACGAGATATACGTAGAAGTAAGCAATATACTGCTTGACTCCTCAGTGAAGATATGTTCTCGAAACTTCAACTAAAGCCTGTACCGAGCTACTGAGTGTCTCTCCTGCAGAGTCTTCCACTGGAGTTTATCTATCATCTCCGTAACGCTTTTTTGGTTACTAAATGATTCTGTAACGAAGCGTGCTGCTGTCCGTTGGATCTTCTCTATCTCCTCTATCAACCCTATCTGGTGAGCAATATTCAAGCAGTTGGCGAACAAGTGTACTGTGACCTACTTCCTTTGTTTTCGGATTGCATTTCCTTAGGATTCTTTCAGTGAATCTCAGTCTGGCATCTGCTTTACCGATGATCAACTTTATATGATCATTCCATTTTAAATCACTCCTAGTGCCTACTCCCAGATAATTTATGGAATTGACTGCTTCCAGTTGCTGACCTGCTATATTGTAGCTAAATGATAAAGGATCTTTCTTTCTATGTATTTGCAGCACATTACACTCGTCTACATTGAGATTCAACTGCCATTCCCTGCACCATGTGTCAATTCTTAGCAGATCCTCCTGCATTTCAGTACAATTTTTCCATTGTTACAACCTCTCGATGCACTACAGCATCATCCGCTAAAAGCCTCAGTGAACTTCCAATGTTATCCACAAGGTCATTTATGTATATTGTGAATAGCAACGGTCCTATGACACTCCCCTGCAGCACACCTGAAATCACTCTTACTTCGGAAGATTTTTCTCCATTGAGAATGACATGCTGTGTTCTGTTATCTAGGAACTCTTCAATCCAATCACACAATTGGTCTGATAGTCCATATGCTCTTACTTTGTTCATTAAACGACTGTGGGGAACTGTATCAAACCCCTTGCGGAAGTCAAGAAACACGGCATCTACCTGGGAACCCGTGTCTATGGCCCTCTGAGTCTCGTGGACGAATAGCGCTGGGCTTCACACGGTCATCTTTTTCGAAACCCATGCTGATTCCTACAGAGTAGATTTCTAGTCTCCAGAAAAGTCATTATACTCAAACATAATACGTGTTCCAAAATTCTACAACTGATTGATGTTAGAGATATAGGTCTATAGTTCTGCACATATGTTCGACATCCCCTCTTGAAAACGGGGATGACCTGGGCCCTTTTCCAATTCTTTGGAATGCTACGCTCTTCTAGAAACCTACGGTACACCGCTGCAAGAAGGGGGGCAAGTTCCTTCGCGTACTTTGTGTAAAATCAAACTGATATCCTATCAGGTCCACTGGCCTTTCCTATTTTGAGTGATTTTAATTGTTTTTCTATCCCTCTGTCATCTATTTCGATATCTACCATTTTGTCATCTGTGCGACAATGTAGAGAAGGAACTACAGTGCCGTCTTCCTCTGTGAAACAGCTTTGGAAAAAGAAATTTAGTATTTCGGCCTTTAGTCTGTCATCCTCTGTTTCAGTACCATTTTGGTCCCAGAGTGTCTGGACATTTTGTTTTGATCCAACTATCGCTTTGACATAAGACCAAAATTTCTTAGGATTTTCTGCCAAGTCAGTACATAGAACTGTACTTTTGAATTCATTGAACACCTCTCGCATAGCCCTCCTCACACTACATTTCGCTTCGCGTAATTTTTGTTTGTCTGCAAGACTTTGGCTATGTTTATGTTTGCTGTGAAGTTCCTTTGCTTCCACAGCAGTTTTCTAACTCGGTTGTTGTACCGCGGTGGCTCTTTTCCATCTCTTACTATCTTGCTTGGCACATACTCATGTAATGCATATTGTACGATGGTTTTGAACTTTGTCCACTGATCCTCAACACTATATGTACTTGAGACAAAACTTTTGTGTTGAGGCGTCAAATACTCTGAAATCTGCTTTTTGTCACTTTTGCTAAACAGGAAAATCTTCCTACCTTTTTTAATATTTCTATTTACGGCTGAAATCATCAATACAGTAACCGCTTTAAGATCGCTGATTCCCTGTTCTGCATTAACTGTTTCAAATAGTTCGGGTCTGTTTATCACCAGAAGGTCTAATATGTTATCACCACGAGTCGGTTCTCTGTTTAACTGCTCAAGGTAGTTTTCAGATCATGCACTTAAAAAAATTTCACTGGATTCTTTGTCCCTGCCACAGATTATAAACGTTTGAGTCTCCCAGTCTATATCAGGCAAATTAAAATCTCCACCCAGAACCATAACATGGTCGGGAAATCTACTCGAAATATTTTCCAAATTTCCCTTCAGGTGCTCTGCCACATCAGCTGCTGAGCCAGGGGGCCTGTAGGGACATCCAGTTACCATGTTTGAGCCTGCTTTAACTGTGACCTTCACCCAAATTATTTCATACTTCGGATCTCCGTCAATCTCCTTCCTTTCCTATGATGCATTACTGAGGTAAAATCAGTAGTTACTCATTTTGCTCCACTTCTCCTTGTTAGGTACATTAATGCATTTTCCAAGCAAAAGATTAGCAGAGCCTTTCAAGTGATCAAAATGAGATGTAATTAGTCTACTGTCTCACTTTAAACAAGGGGAATTATCAGAGAAAAAGCTGTATTTTTTTCAATTAATCCAAACACATTTGTTTAGAATTTAGTGCTGACTTCATGTTTTTAATTATCTCGATAATTGTATAACTGTTCCTTAATTCTGTGTGAGCAAACCAAATTGGGCAATGTTTTAATATCTAACTGGTTGTTCAGGGTGTATACGTGGATCCCCCCCCCCCCCCCCCCCAAAAAAAAAAAAAAAAGTGTTTTGGAAAGATCTTTGATGTGCACCAACATGTATGCTGCATATTTTTGTATTACGAAAGTATGCATTCGAATTCCACCAAACACAGCACGTTAGTTCCCGATGCATTGAAATAGAGATTGCAGTGCGCTATTGTAAGCCATTCACAGCTCTTGTCATGTGATCTTGTCAGCCAGTGACAGCAGATATTCAGAGCATAGGACAATAGCAACATCACTGTTAAGTAGTGTGAACGCACAAACAGGAAAATTAATGGTTTAAATTAATGTACATAGTATAGCTACAAGAAAAGCTAAGCTTTCACATAACATTGGTATTTTTAGTGTGTGTTACACTTTAAGATACATCACACAAATGTGCCAGTAAAATGTTAAACAATGACATTAATGTCTGGTCTGTTTGGCTCAAAATTATTCTTAGTGGTGTTAAGGTTTAAATGAGAGCCAAAAGTCCCGTGATTTAAGAAATTCATTGCACATTCTCACACGTAACATAGTTCACCTTGCATAAAGGAAAATTTCCTTTGAAAATGATAACACTTTTCGAAGAAGCATCCACAATATTTTCGTGCAACCCCTTAAATGTGGTTTCGTTTCAGCAGCTGCCAGAGAGTGCCAGAAAACAGGCATTACCACGCATGGACAGCTACGATGATGTAGGAAGCCCTTATGTTCATACATATATAGCATTAAGAGCTCTTACATGATGTAATAAATGAAATAGGAATCAGAGGATACTCCAAGAGCATAAGAATTTCATAAACCATACCAAAGTGCATAATTTGGCATAAAGGACACATTCATATGTTCGGATTCACAATGAAGTTGGCTCCAACCTGATATTAAGCTTTTCAGTGCTCTGTTGAGGATGCAAATTTTCTTGGAGTACCAGTGCTGTGTTGTCTCATTTTTGATTCTTTATAATTGCATAGTGTCGTATGTCCCAGAAGATGAAAATGTGCACTTGAAATTCAGTGAAGAGTTGAAACTAGCCAATAGTGTGGAATGAATCACTTAGTTTCTTATATATTGACTGCACCTGTGGAAAAGGTTAATAAAAGCCACATTTATTTAGCAAACACAAAAATAACTTCATTGATGTGCAAGGCGATTCATGCTTGACTGCCAAGAATGTGGAAATAAAATAAAATCAGAAAACTAAAACTGATAAGAGCCTTCTGTAATTATGTGAATGTATTTTAATTCACTTGATAGCTCTCGGTCACAGAAATCCGTTTTGTTTTCATTTGACTTGTGAACTGTAAACGAAGAGGAAATAGGACATCAGGAAGCAGCAAAATCACTAAATGTAAACATCGGTCACTATCCCCCTCCCCACTAAAACCCAGACTGCTCTGCACATGTGTGACTCTGGCAGCTTGGACATGCCAGAAAATTTTTTCTGTGTAGCATGACTTTCTTGCTACTGCTGCAGCCACACTTCCAGTAGCCAGAAGCAGGAGAAGGCACTGCTCATATGCAACTCAACTGCACATGCACACTAGCCCTCTGGCAACTGCTCAAAACGAACTTAATGTAAGCAGTTGGGATGTCATGCTCATCGGAGGCAGTTTGCTGTTATGAAGTATTTCATTGTCTTCGTCCTAAAGCCTTTGATACATTTTGCTGTTTATCAGTTCCTACCAGTCACAATTACAAAAGTTTGACTAAAAACTAAAACAATGAAAAATTCCTGGAATTATAAAAAAATCCTGTTTTTTCCCGGTTTTCTTTCAGATAAAAAAATTCTTGGGGTTTTCCCGGATTTCCCGGTTGTCCCGGACTGTATACACCCTGTTGTTGGAAAGGCTGTCTGCAGTTACTGGGGTGTTAGCCATTTGCTTTCTATATGGGGATATAATCATCATAAGCCATTCAGTATCCACTGCTGGATAAAGGCCTACTCCAGACTTCTCCATCCACAGTTCACTGTCCAGTTTCAGGTTGTTCTGTGTTTTTTAATATCATCATGTTCGGCTTCTCCGACATCTTGGAATCCAACAGAGAAGTGCCTTGATGCTCTCAATTTTGAACATGCCGTGCTCATCATTTTATTTTAATTACAGTCATAGTTACATCTTCTGCTCAAGCCTGTTTCCTGATTCACTTGTTTGTTTTCCTCTCTCTCTCTCTCTCTCTCTCTCTCTCTCTCTCTCTCTCTCTCCCCCCTCGTAATTCTCACCATAGGTTTCGCTTTATGCAGAAACTCTGAGTTTTCAAATTGTTCGTCCATTAGACTCCATGTCTGCCAGAAGTCAAACCTTATAAGACTCACGGATTGTAAACTTCTCATTACTTTACCGAAGGCAGTTTATGCCATTTTTCCTTCTCTACATTACTTTTGCTGCACATCAGTCATTGTCTTCAGTTTCCCTAGATCCAAAGTTCATCAGCTAATTCTATACTTTCATTGCTAAAAAGTACTCTTTTCTTTTTTATTTGTTGATTATATATTAGTTTAGTATTACTGTGATTTTCAGGTGTAGTGGCACTACTTGATGCCACTATGGAAACTGAGAATCTGGCACAATGTTTCTGTCGACTGCCACGTTACCAATACGCAGATAGCGCCTGTCATCAAGAGCACCCGCTGACAAGACAATGCTAGACTCCTGCATATAAGCCAGCCAGTGGCCGGTCTGAGGCAGTTACGATTCGATTGGTGAACTGTGTGCCAGTCAATATATTGTTTTGGTTAATAATGTTTACATTTTGGACTCTAGTTGTTATGGGTGGAACTCTGATACTGGATGAACTAGACTTGAAATGGATTACTTACTCTAAGATGGCTTCCACTGTTCCAGAAGTGTTCCGTAACAGCTCTCAAATTGTGTAATACACTTATGTGACAAAAGTCATGGGCTAATGATATGCACATATACAGATGGCAATAATATCGTGTACACGAGCTATTAAAAGGATTGTGCATTGGTGGAGCCATCATTTGTACTCAGGTGATCCATGTGAAAAGGTTTCTGACGTGACTATGGCTGCATGATCGGAATTAACAGGCTTTGAACACGGAATGGTAGTTGGAGCTACACGCATGGTACATTCAGATTTGGAAATTGTTAGCATGTTCGATATTCCGAGATCCAGGTGATAATAGTGCGTCGAGAATACTAAATTTCAGGCATTATGTCTCGCCATGGACAATACAGTGGCTGATGGCCTTCACTTAATGTCCGAGTGTAACGGCATTTGCATAGAGTTGTCAGTGCTGGCAGACAAGCAGCATCGTATGAAATAACTGCAGAAATCAGTGTGGGACATAGGACAAACATATCCGTTAGGACAATGTGGCATTAATGGGGTATGACAGCGGATGACTGACACAAGTTCCTTTGCCAACTGCATGACTTTGCCTGCAGCGCCTCTCCTGAACTTGTGACCATATTAGTTGGACCATAGATAACTAGTTTCAGCTGGTAAGAGCTGTGGGAGGGTTTGAGTGTGATGCAGACCCCTTGAAGCCATGGACCTAAGTTGTCAGCGAGGCACTGTGCAAGCTGGTGGCGATGCCATAATGGAGTGAGTTGTGTTTACATGGAATGAACTGGGTTCTCTGGGCCAACTGAACCAATCATTGACTGTAAATGGTTATGTTTGGCTTCTTGGAGACCATTTGCAGCCATTAATGGAATTCATATTCACAAACTTGTCACCAAGCCATAGGTGTTCACCATTGGTTTCTAGAACATTCTGGACAATTCGAGTGAATGGTTTGGCCACCAAGATCGCCCAACACAAACCGTATCGAACATTTTTATGGAACATAATTGAATGGTCAGTTCATGCACAAAATCCTGGACCAGCAACACTTTTGCCATGCTAGATGGCTATAATGGCCGTATGGCTCAATGCAGGGGACTTCAAATGACTTGTTGAGTCTTTGCCACGTCGAGTTGGTGCACTATACTGGGCAGCAAGCAGTTCGACATGATATTAGTAGGTATTCTATGACTTTTTCACCTCAGTGTAAATTGGAGCTGTAAAAGTGGTGACAGCTTGGAACCTGTGACGTGTGTAAGTTGGACTTCGAAGATTTTTGTAATTAGCCCTCTACTGCATGACTTTTTTTGCAAAACCAGTTTCAGTGAAAATGTATTAGTTTAAACATAGATATTTTAATGTACTATTTATTTATTCAGTATTTTAGATTTGTTGCCATATAGCAGCACCATGCATATAGCAATATATGAGGCTGTGCTGAAAAGTAATGCCTTTGACATTTTTATGTGAAAACTCTTAAAGCTTTTTAAATAAAACAAATGTTATTGGCGCTTTACACATGGCCTTATGGAACTCTGAAGATGTGCTTCTGCTATGAGTATGTACTCCACTTGACAATGCTTCTCCTCTATAAAGGAATCAAGCATTCACCACCATCAGATTAAGTGTATGAAAAAATATTCTGTGGTGCAACATTTTGGAATGTATTTGGATCCTGTAAAAGGGTATCACTGACTCTACAGGGTCTACACCTCCCCATTAACAGATTATATTGTACAGTTGATGGCTTGAATGCCTTGTCATATCTTTCTCCTTTCGGCTACCACAAAATTACTGAGAAATGTCAACAATCTGTTGTCATGTCACTTTATAGCAGAATAATGTTATTTCTCTTGGAACATAGTCTTTCATCTTTTGCAACCCTTCCAGATATTTACATTTTCTTGACACAGTCAAACATACAAGGTGTGTTCCATAAGTAATGCAACCAAATTCATAAAAAATCATTTATTGAATATGTAAATAATAAAAAATTTTCAAAATAGCACCCTTTTGCGCCGATACACTTCTGGAGGCGGTGTTTCCATGCCTGGAGGGCATCCTGGAATACCTTTTCTGGAATGTCCTTTAGAGCTGATCTTAACATGCGCTTGGATGCTTTCAGTCGTGTCCCAATGTTTTCCTTTCATGACTCCTTTTAACCGAGGAAACAAAAAAAGTCAGGACTGTAGGGAAGCTGGGGAACCAATGGGGTCTTGTTCCTGACCAGGAAGTCGTCGACAATGAAGGCGCTGTGACTCGGCACATTGTTGTGGTGAAGTTTCCACATGTTCTTGGTGTCACTTCGGCAGCGCGAGACCCTCCTATTCAGTCTCTTGAGCACTTCCAACTAGAAAAGCTGAGTTCACTGTAGTCCTGGTACAAATTCATGATGGACAATGTCTCTGATGTCAAAGAAGACAATTAGCATTGTTTTCATCCTGGACTTGCTCATGCGTGCCTTCTTGGGACAGGGCAACGATGGGGTGTGCCACTTTGAACTCTGCCTTTTTGTCTCAGGGTTGTACTCAAAAATCCACAACTCATGAGTTTTAAAAAAAAATGAGGATAATTTTCACACATTTCCAGCATTTCTCGGCACCGAAGCACTCACATGTGCTTGTGTTCGTCTGTCAACACTTTTGGCACGAGTTTGGCACACACTTTTCTCATGTTCAAATCTTCTGTCACAATGCAGAAAACGGTTGTTTTTAACATGTTTAGAGTTTGTGCTATCAATTGAAGGCTCAGCTGTCTGTCAGAGTTCAAACAATCACGCACATGTGCCACATTTTTGTCAACTCGTGCGGTTGATGGCTGTCCACTGCGAGGTTCGTTGGTGATCTCCTCTCAGCCCTCCATGAACGACTTGTGCCATCAGAAAACTTGTGATTTGGACAAGCAATCGGTCCCAAAGACATGCTAAAGTAATGGAAACGTTTTGGTGGCAGACTTCCCAAGTTTAATGCAAAATTTGATAGCGTACCGTTGCTCTACAGAATGATCCATTGTGTCGTGTTACATAAACTCAAAACAAGGTTGACAGAAACGCACATCCTGACTCTCCGGCAGCTCACAGCCGAATGAAATAAAGAGCGTTTTGAAGCTAAAATCCCCCTCCACTTATCCCATCTGGTTACAACATGCTGTGGTGTACTGTTGCGTCAGAAAAAAATTGGTTGCATTACTTATGGAATGCACTCTGTACATTGTTGTAGACCAGGGATGGCCAAAACTTCTGTATGTGTGCAGAACTTTTGCACGCATGTGGATCTTTCTTGCCTGGTTGCACCTTTCTTCCATCAAAACGCCATGATGTCTGAATAGGTGGAGAGGGAAACTGTGCCCACTCTGCATTTAGATAGCAATGCAGTCCCGCAAGGCACATTGAATGGCATGCATATGGCTCAGTAACGTACATCACAAAGAAATAAAATTTTCAATATTATTTAATTATTTTTGGCACATTCAAGACACAATACATTTTTTGTGTGATGCAGACAACTTCACAGCAAGGTGGAGCAGTGGTTAGCACACTGGACTCACATTTGGGAGAACAGTGGTTCAAACCCACATCCAGCCATCCTGATTTAGGTTTTCCAGGATTTTCCTGAATCGTTTCAGGCAACTACTGGGATGGTTCCTTTGAAAGGGCATGGTCTATTTCCTTCCTCATCCTTCCCTAAACCGAACTTGTGCTCTGTCTCTAATGACCTTGTTGTCGACGGGACGTTAAACACTATCTCCTCCTCCTCAACTTCGCAGATTTTTGTAACTCATAAGTCTACACAGTTGTGATTTATTTAGCTTCAAAGAAAGTCTTTAATAGACATATGTTGATGGCAATATAGTATCCCATTTGTAACCTGATTATGGGGCCATGGAAACTCTTCCTGAGGAAAACAACGTATAACTCGTGAACAGTTTTACAATAAAGGAATTTTACTTTAAACAGGACTTTCATTGCAGTTTGATCAGTTCCCTCTGCACCTGCACAAGGATGTTGTTTTCAACTCAAATGGCAAATGGGTTCAAAAACAGATAAAAGAGTGACAGTGTCCTCAAGAGTGTTTCTAAAACTACATCTACATCTACATGGTTACTCTGCAATTCACACTTAAGTGCTTGGCAGAGGGTTCATCGAAACATTTTCATACTACTTCTCTACCATTCCACTCTCGAATGGTGTGTGGGAAAAAGGAACACCTAAATCGTTCTGTTTGAGCTCTGATTTCTCTTATTTTATGATTATGATCATTCTTCCTTACATAGGTGGGTGTCAACAAAATATTTACACATTCAGAAAAGAAAGTTGGTGATTGAAATTTTGTAAATAGATCTCGCTGCAAAGAAAACCGCCTTTGTTTCAGTGACTGCCACCCCAACTCGCATATCATATCAGTGGCACTCTCACCCCTATTGCGTGATAACACAAAACAAGCTGCCCTTCTTTGCACTTTTTCGGTGTCCTCCGTCAATCCTACCTGGTAAGGATCCCATACCACGCAGCAATATTCCAGCACAGGACGGACAAGTGTAATGTGGGCTGTCTCTTTAGTGGGTTTGTCGCATCTTCTAAGTG
The DNA here is from genome assembly GCF_023864345.2 of Schistocerca serialis cubense. Taxonomy (NCBI): domain Eukaryota; kingdom Metazoa; phylum Arthropoda; class Insecta; order Orthoptera; family Acrididae; genus Schistocerca; species Schistocerca serialis. The sequence goes on from NC_064640.1 coordinate 834,533,072, forward strand.
TTCTGCCAACAAAGCGCAGTCTTTGTTTTGCCTTCCCCTCAACATTATCTATGTGGTCTTTCCAATTTAAGTTGCTTGTAATTGTAATTCCTAGGTATTTAGTCGAATTGTCAGCCCTTAGGTTTGTGCACTTAATCGTATACCCACAATTTATTGGATTTTGTTTAGTACCCATTTGGATTACCTCGCACTTTTCTTTGTTTAATGCTAATTGCCACGTTTAGCACAATACAGAAATTCTCTGTAGAGCATTTTGTAACTGGAATTGATTGTCTGATGATTTTACTAGACGGTCAATTAGAGCGTCATCTGCAATCAATCTAAGGGGCTGCTCAGATTATCACCTAGATCATTTATATAAATCAGGAACAGCAGAGGGCCTATGACACTACCTTGTGGAATGCCAGATATCACTTCTGTTCTACTCGATGATTTACCGTCTATCACTATGAACTGTGACCTCTCTGAGAGGAAATCACGAATCCAGTCGCACAACTGAGATGATACTCCATATGCATGCAATTTGATTAATAGTTGCTTGTGAGAAATGGTATCAAAAGCCTTCTGGAAATCTAGGAATATGGAATCGATCCGAGATCCCTTGTCAACAGAACTCATTACTTCACGGGAATAAAGAGCTAGCTGTGTTGCACAAGAATGATATTTTCTGAATCCTTGTTGGTTATGTATCAATAAGTCATTTTCTTCAAGGTGATTCATAATATTCGAGTGCAGTATATGCTCTAAAATCGTACTGCAAATTGAGCTCAGTGATATGGGTCTGTAATTCAGTGGGTTACTCCTATTTCCTTTGTTGAATGTTGGTGTGACCTGTGCTACTTTCCAGTCTTTAGGAACAGACCTTTTGTCAAGTGAGCGGTTGTATATGATTGCTAAGAAAGGCGCTATTGTGTCTGCATAGTCTGAGAGGAACCTGATTGGTATACCATCTGGACCGGAAGACTTGCCTTTCTTAAGTGATTTGATTTGTTTCGCAACACCTAAGATCTCTACTTTTATGTTACTCATGCTAACAGCTGTTCTGGTTTTGAATTCTGGAATATTTACTTCATCTTCTTTCGTGAAGGAATTATGGAAAACTGTATTTAGTAACTCCGCTTTAGTGGCACTATAATCAGTAACATTTCCATTGCTATCGTGCAGTGAAGATACTGCCTATTTTTTGCCACTGGTGTACTTTACATACAACCAGAATCTCTTTGGGTTTTCTACCCTAATTTGAGACAATATTTCATTGTAGAAACTATTAAAAGCATCTCGCATTGATGTCCGCAGTAAATTTCGAGCTTCCGTGAAACTTAGCCAGTCTTGAGGATTTTGCGTTCTTCTGAATATGGCATACTTGTAATTCTTTTAACGCCACAGTGAATTCTTCACAATTAGTGTTTTTTTTTTTTTTAACTTGTAGAAATGGACAGTGTTTCTGTCAGAATTTGATCCTTTTGCAATGCGATTTTCTTTTTGAATGTGTTGCCATCAAATCGGAAACAAATTGGTTCTCATCTTGCAACATCTCAATTTGGACTGAGGGCAATCAAGTCTACATAAAATGTGAGGTCTGCAATCCATTTTGTGGATGCCCTAATTCTTATCCTGCTTTCCTGTTTCCTTCAGAAATTGATCAATATCAGGCTTTAAATCGAAAAATCAGGTCAGATATGCTCGTTGACTTTGCAGTAAGGTATAAAGTCGCCATACGCCTTTTTAAAGTCCACTGAAAACTGTTGCAACTGTCAGTGTAATAATGTGTGTGACTTCAGAAAATTTGCTGTTTGTGCAATCAATTTCATCACATGCTCCATGCCAGCAAATTTAGCAAGAAGTGCTTTTTGATGTACATAACAATGAATCCCATCCAAATCATCCATTAATGATTGTAATTTTTTGCTCTTTCATTGTCAACTAAATCTTTAAATTCCTTCTGCACGATGTTGTAATGCCGTTCCTTAGCAAATTTGCAGTGCCCGTCTGTTATGTGACTGCATAATAGGTATTGAGAATTTCTTCCCTTTCTTCTGTCATTCCAATTAATTTTTAAAGGCTTGTGAAGATATATTGCTAGATTGCTCTTTTTGTGCAAATTGCCACTGGAGTTGTGAACTTCCTTTATACCATGAATATATAGCGAAGGATAAACAGTGCTGACATCACAATTTTGCGGAAGTGAAGAACGTTGTGCTGACTGAAAAATGCCGCACTGTACTGCTAAGTGAAATGCTGTGCTGTACCAAGTACTTCTGTGAAGGACCGAGCAAAGCTGAAATATACCAAGTAATGCCAAGACAGACTGAGTCTCGGACCACACATGCGCAGCACATTGCGCGTGACCATCGTCCATGCGTGCAGTTTTACATGCCGTGGCTGACCCTGCTGCTTTTTGAATGGGACAATCAGTGATTGACTGAACAAGTAGCCCGTTTGATTCCGTGATAATAACATTTTGTTTTCAAGAATGGATGAAAATACTCTTTTGGATACCATATGTGAGACGGTATATTCTTAAATGTGCAGAACATTTAACGCCATTGAAACATGAAACTGATATTATGTCTACAATATACACTCCTGGAAATTGAAATAAGAACACCGTGAATTCATTGTCCCAGGAAGGGGAAACTTTATTGACACATTCCTGGGGTCAGATACATCACATGATCACACTGACAGAACCACAGGCACATAGACACAGGCAACAGAGCATGCACAATGTCGGCACTAGTGCAGTGTATATCCACCTTTCGCAGCAATGCAGGCTGCTATTCTCCCGTGGAGACGATCGTAGAGATGCTGGATGTAGTCCTGTGGAACGGCTTGCCCTGCCATTTCCACCTGGTGCCTCAGTTGGACCAGCGTTCGTGCTGGACGTGCAGACCGCGTGAGACGACGCTTCATCCAGTCCCAAACATGCTCAATGGGGGACAGATCCGGAGATCTTGCTGGCCAGGGTAGTTGACTTACACCTTCTAGAGCACGTTGGGTGGCACGGGATACATGCGGACGTGCATTGTCCTGTTGGAACAGCAAGTTCCCTTGCCAGTCTAGGAATGGTAGAACGATGGGTTCGATGACGGTTTGGATGTACCGTGCACTATTCAGTGTCCCCTCGACGATCACCAGTGGTGTACGGCCAGTGTAGGAGATCGCTCCCCACACCATGATGCCGGGTGTTGGCCCTGTGTGCCTCGGTCGTATGCAGTCCTGATTGTGGCGCTCACCTGCACGGCGCCAAACACGCATACAACCATCATTGGCACCAAGGCAGAAGCGACTCTCATCGCTGAAGACGACACATCTCCATTCGTCCCTCCATTCACGCCTGTCGCGACACCACTGGAGGCAGGCTGCACGATGTTGGGGCGTGAGCGGAAGACGGCCTAACGGTGTGCGGGACCGTAGCCCAGCTTCATGGAGACGGTTGCGAATGGTCCTCGCCGATACCCCAGGAGCAACAGTGTCCCTAATTTGCTGGGAAGTGGCGGTGCGGTCCCCTACGGCACTGCGTAGGATCCTACGGTCTTGGCGTGCATCCGTGCGTCGCTGCGGTCCGGTCCCTGGTCGACGGGCACGTGCACCTTCCGCCGACCACTGGCGACAACATCGATGTACTGTGGAGACCTCACGCCCCACGTGTTGAGCAATTCGGCGGTACGTCCACCCAGCCTCCCGCATGCCCACTATACGCCCTCGCTCAAAGTCCGTCAACTGCACATACGGTTCACGTCCACGCTGTCGCGGCATGCTACCCGTGTTAAAGACTGCGATGGAGCTCCGTATGCCACGGCAAACTGGCTGACACTGACGGCGGCGGTGCACAAATGTTGCGCAGCTAGCGCCATTCGACGGCCAACACCGCGGTTCCTGGTGTGTCCGCTGTGCCGTGCGTGTGATCATTGCTTGTACAGCCCTCTCGCAGTGTCCGGAGCAAGTATGGTGGGTCTGACACACCGGTGTCAATGTGTTCTTTTTTCCATTTCCAGGAGTGTAAAAGTAATAAACAGTTTTGTACTGAATCTGCGCATATTGGAAACAATAATTTTCACAACAGCGAGATCATAGTGATGCCATATGGTAACTTCTGTGTCTTGTAGCAAGCCTAGATTTACTTCAGGAGGAGGTTGAGTAGTTAACTACAACACTCACAAAATATTATTAACTTAAGTAAAAAAGTTTAATGTAGATTATTTAACTTAGTTCCAGTCCATGTCCACTTGAATGTTAATATATTATTACTATTGCTGAGTACAAGAATACTGCTTGTACTTGTTTAGTACTGAAGTATAGTCAAGATAAAAATTATATTTATTTTTAAACTGTGGTACACATTTCTAACTAATAATACACACACTGTTGGATCTGATCTGTGTTTAATTGATGATCACAGAGTGGGGTGAGCAGTGCTGCTCTCTGATGTAAGTAGTCTTCTAGCAGTGAGCAGTGTGTGGAACCTCTTGAGGGCATGTCTTCATTCACAACTGTCATTTGTGGCTGCATCTGGCAGCAGCTGTCTTTAGCTTGTTGTGCTCTTGAAGTACCAACTGTAACCTCTTCAGATCATACCACATTCCTTACCCCCAAACGTCTGCATTGTCATTGTGTACTGGCGGGTCACGTGACACTGGCAGGTGGGTCAGGGGGGGGGGGGGGATGCCGGAATGCAGACGTAGATGAGAAGGCAGATATTGTAACAACGGTTGATGGCAGTTCCCTGTCACACCTTGCGAGTGACCAGGAACTCCGGCCAAAAAATCAGCCATGGGGGCACACCCACATCCAGGAACACAAATGCTGCAGTTGTGAGGACAGCAAGGGAAACGGGTATTGTGACAGGTGTCTGGGGACAGTGTTTCCAGGGACATCAGCTCTGGCAGCAGGACCAACAGTGATGTTGGTGGCAGTAGCATGACATTGATCTCCATTGATATTGCTCTGTACTGCACCAACCACAGTGGGCGGAGAGATGGAGATGACTGCTGTTGCATACCTCGGTGGCATGCTGGGTCTATGGAAAAAAATTCGGTGGTAGAATCACAGATATAAGAATGCTGAGCTGCATCTGGTGCTAATGATGCAGCCCAGAGGGACCTTGAATGATGCAAGACGAACAACCCAATACTTATCTGATGACACCATGCTCCCAACACTGTTTCTTGCCAAAAACTGAAAAAAAAAGACTTTATCCTGTGGCTGAATCTTTCTCTGACCCAGTGGAATGAAGTGGTTTCCATGGCGGCTGCAGAAGATGCAACAGGGTACGGTGATGACTGTGCTATAAGTCTGCTGATGACTTCCCGTCATGTAGCAAGGAATGGTAGGAGGAAGGAAAAATCTTTAAGGCTTGCTCCTGCGTTTGGGAGGAACAGAGGTTCTCAGTGTGACTTCTGAATGTTTGAACGAACTGTTTGGCTGCACTGTTAGATTAAAGGTGGAAAGGGGCAGTACTTACACGGTGTATGTCGCTGTCAGCAAAAAACTGTTGAAAATCAGCTGATCTGAATTGTGTTTCACTGTCAGAGACAAGGACAACAGGACATCGTTTGCTGAATTTTGGCGTCCATGTCCTGCAAAGTTCAGTGGCATGAGGTGAGTTGCTTTGTGTGAACTGTGCCCCAGTGACCTTGATGTAACAGTGAGAAAGCTTTGTGCTGGGGAGGGAATTAGGAATCACAACCTGTGCACCATCATTCTCTGCATGCAGCAGCAGAATACCTGACCTTGTGGACAGGCCATGATGATGCAAAAAGTAGCGACATGTCACTGGGCGGGGAATTTCTTTCAGACTAAGATGATGATGATGATGATGACGACTGGTTTTTGGAGCGCACATCTGTGCGGTCATCAGTGCCCGTACAAAGTCCCAATTTATTCACAGTCCAGTTTTTCACGCAGTCCAATCTAGTCACTGTCACAAATGGTGGTGGTGATGAAATGATGAGAACAACAGAAACACCCAGTCCTGGGGTATAGAAAATCCACAACCTAGCTGGGAATCGAACCCGGGACCCTGTGATCTAGCGGCAGTAACACTAGCCACTAGACCACATGCTGCGGACATTCAGACTAAGAGTCCACCATGATGCAGGTATTGCAGAACTACCCAGAGAGCTGGGTCAGAAGCAGCTGCATCAGAAATATGCCGAAAATCGAGAGGAAAATTTTGAAGAATTTCAAAATCTTGAAGTATTGACTACTCCTCAGACAAATTAAATGCTCTGTTGGTACCAGCAGGTAACTGAGACAACAAGTCAGCATTTGAATGTTTTGCAGTCATATTGATAATTAAACAAGAACAGAGCACAATGTTGCAATTTTTGTGCTGTCCACAGTTGCACGGGCTTTGAAGGATTGAATAAAACCATTAAAGGCCAATGACCAGTAAGGAAATAGAACTTTCAATTGGACAAATATTGGAGGTATCTTGTAATACCAGAGACAATGATGTGCACCTTTTTTTTTTCAAGTTGAGTGCAATTGCACTGCACTTTGTTGAGAGCTTTTGTAGAAAAAGCACTGGTCCCATCAGATGTACCACTGCTATGGGAGAGCACAGCTTCAGTCCCACAAGAAGATGCATCTGCACCTAGCCTAGCACAGCCAGTTCAGCAGGGCAGAAAATTTCACAGCATTTGCAATAAACTTAATGTAACATGTTAACTTCCCCATGATGACCTGTAGTTCCTTGATATGAGGTGCTGGCAGATCTTTAATTGCACACAAGTGTGAATGAGTGGGATGAATACCCTACACATTTATGACTTGTCCTAAATATTGAAGCATGATGAATACCCTGTGCGTTTATGACCTGTCCTAAATGTGCAAGTTCTTCATGGAAGAAGATCTTATCCTTGTTTTTGAGACGGCTGCAGCAAGCACATTAAACAAACATTCTAAATTTGCCAAATTTTCAGCGCAGGCATACAACCCACAACAACTATATCATTCAGATAGGAGACTGGCTGCTAACGATCCCAGGAAACACTGAAAAACAGCAGAGCTAAAGCACTTCTGAATGATTGATAGTCTTTGGAACTGGAACAAGCCTAGGTAAGCATAGATCACAAAATATTGATTGGACTGCTCATCCAGAGGTAACTAAATATGCCTCATGTGAATCAATCTTGGAAAAGGATCTCCCTATCCCAATCTCCCCAGTAATTCCTTTGGTTGTGGAAGAGGAAATTAATTCATAAAGTTTGTTTTGCCGTGGTTTTGAAATCAGCACACAGACATAAACCTCCTGATGACTTTTGAAATACAGCCAATGGGGACACCCACTGACTTGCAGAAATTGGTTTTGTCCCCCAAATGTCTTTCCATCATTGCAGTTCCTGAGCAGCCTGCTCGCATATTGCGTGGGGGACTGGCCTAGCATGACGAAATCATGATTGCACATAGTCTTTAACAGTAATGGGTGCCTTAAAAACTTTAACCCTTCCTAAACCTGGTTCAGAGAGTTAAGTACTTATTACACGAGTAAGAAACATTAGTATGAGACACTGGAACACTGATTTGTAACACATTGTTTTGTATGTGCGGGTTGAACAAATCAAACAAGTCTAAAACCAGAAATTTTTTGCACTATTTCTAGAACATCGTACACTTTGTAACATCATGAAAAGTTGCTAGCAAACTACACACATCAAGTACCGATATTTTGTGTCCATTATATGCAGACAAAACAGAAGTAGGCTTCTGTAGCTGTTGGCTACCATTCATTTCATATATGTCTTCATTAGTTAGTGAAACAGGTGCTCCTGTGTCTAAGTATAATTTAATTGTCTTTTGAGCTACTTTAACTTGACAAAAAAGTTTGTTCTTCTGTTTGTAGACTACAGCAGAAGATTTCTGCAAAGCAGGAAAGGGAGCATCTGTTGGTGCCAGTGCTGCCACAACATTCACTTACTGAAAGGTACACTATAGCCGTGCGGGTGACCAGTGCCTGCCCTGGCTGCAGTGTAAACAGAATGTTTGAGTATTACCTCGTTTACCACACTTAAAATTTTTTACATCACGAGAAGACAAGCTTTTCTATAATGATTTGAAAACCACTGAGAACAAGGCGTCCTCATCTTATTCTGAAGTGCATCTCATGTACCATGTGGCTGTAAGGTTTTACCTTTACTTTTACTGTTAATCTGAGACCTGCTTTTATTCACTTTAACATTAGCATGAACTGGAGACGAGTGCTTTGTGGACCCCATCTTTTATTACGTGGCAGCTGGGTTGTCCTGGCATGCAATGCTCAAGAAAATGAGGTGCAGCATCGAACTTTTGACTGATGCCAATATGCTTCTTTTCTTTGAGTGTGGGATCCATGAAGGACTTTACCAGGGTGTCCATCGACACACCAAGGCAAGGCAAATAATCCATGTATGGGTGCGGGGTTCAACGCATCCCTCAGTTCAAGTTATATTCTGTATTTGGATGTGAATAACTTATATGAGCATGCCATGATGCAGCCGCTGCCAGTTGGTGGGTTTCAATGGGTGCCCAAAAACGAATTAGAGGGATTAGGTGAAAAAAAAAAAAATTGTGTCTGGGGGCTGATTCTGATGTAGGGTATGTGGTGGAGGCAGACCTCATATACCCTGTTAGTTTGCATGAAATGACAATTGCCGTTATGTCCAGAGCAACAAGTTTTGCGAGGAAGCACTATCCCTAAAATGGTGACCATTGTGGGACACAAGTAAAGGTATGTAATTCATTATTGTAATCTCCAGCAGTGTCTCACCTTAGGGATGGAGCTAGGTGGAATCACCTGGGCTATCTCCTTCAATCAGTTGAAGGAGTATATTGAATTAAATACCGAAAAGAGGGCGAGTGCAACTAGTGATTTTGAAAAAGACTTTTACAAATTGATTAATAATTCCATTTTCGATAAAACCATGCAGAATGTGAGAATCAAATGCGATATTTTGATTAGGGCCGAATGAGATGGACCATGGGGCATAAGAAAGTGCATCACCAGACCAAATTTTAAGCAGGTCACAATTTTCAATGAGAACTTTGTTGCTGCGGAGATGTGAAGGTTTCGGTAGAGTTTATGAAAACAATCTATTTGGGTGTGTGTGTACTAGACATCAAACTCCACATGTGCTGCTTCCACTATGAGTTTGCTAGAACGCATTTTGTGGAACCAAAGTTTCTTTACATGGATAAAGATAGCTTCATCTACTGGGTGAAGATCTGTGATCCGTATGAAGTAATTAGGTGTCACGGTAATGAATTCAACACATCGGGATACATAGGCAATAATTCTTGCAGTATTGTTCCTCAGAACAAGAAAGTTATCAGCTTAATGAAAGATAAGGTGGATGGACTGCTGATTGTGGAGTTTGTAGTTCTAAGATCCAAAATTACTGTACAACAATTGGAGACACCCAGAGCTTGGCTAAGGGTGTGCGATGTGCGGCATCACATGTCCTCGCGGTTGAAGACTACTTGCAGTGCCTGTACGGTGGCGTTCGCGGTGCTCTGCTGCAACCTCCGCATTTGGTACAGCAAACTAGTATTCGATCGCGGGGTCATGAGGTGTACCCTGTGCTGCAATCTAAAGTCAGATCGTCACCTCTTGATGATAAAAAGAGCCATTTGTGATGATGGTATCAAAACCCTCCCATATTCACACTATTTACTTGAAGTGCAAAAGGGGGAGTCCGACGGTGTAAATGAGAGAGAGAGAGAGAGAGAGAGAGAGAGAGAGTATGAGTGCATGTGTAAATAGATTAGTTATTAAGTTTCACCTACTGCTAGCTATCCACGTTATACTAGTTGTAAGTGTGAGTTCCACCCAGTTCATTTTAGTGCAGTGTTTGGCATGAACATTTTAGGACCATCCATTTCATTGTATTATTAAATTATTTCAGCTGCTTGAGGTGGAAAATGTTTAGAGCCACCCAGTTCAAAGTATAAATTAGGTCTTCTGTTTGGGTGGAATTGCACTAGTAATAGTATTAGTGTAAGAGAAGCTATACCTCTGCAATTGCCGTAAACAGTACTGCAATGTAAAGCACAAAAAATTTTTTTTTCAATCAGTGCTATTATTTTGAAAAACTATGAACTGTAAATAACAAAATTTCAAGCAGTTACAAGAACTGTGAATTTAAAAGCAGTATTAATTCGTGTATGGTACAAAAAAACAATATTTGTGGATGTAAAGCTGTATTACTGCTGTGAGTATTTATGTTTGAATAAAAAATTGTTATTTGTTACCGTACATCTTACTTATTTCACCAATCCCTACCCGTATATAAAGGCTGTGCAAAATGCACAAGTTACTAGTTTAAAGCATGAGGTGACGTTTAAGATGGGGGAAAACAAAAAATATGTAATGATTGCATGGGGTCTCGCTTACCGTCAGGGCCGGCGCAAGCCCAAGTGCCGCCCCCGTGCGAGCTGCTAAATTGCCGCCCCCCTCCCCATCCTTTTTTTTTTTTTTTTTTCATGACGTTTGTGGAATTTTATTTAAACGAATCTGTAGGAAATGTCAGCAATCAATCGCAAGTTTTGTTTTTACTTTTCAGATCTACCTACGTTTCGGCCACTGAGTGGCCAGTCCCAACGCTTTTAATATGTGCTTACATCTAAACCAGGGGTCTCCAAACTTTTTAGTCCGCGGGCCGCTTTGACTCCTCCACGAAGTCATAAGGGCCAAGATCTACCGAGTGGGATTAAAGCACCCTAGCACTCCATGATCACCGTAATGTAAGGCAAAAGGAAAGATGAAATCGCAAAAATCGAAGGTTGTGTGAATAGCTAGCACTGAAACGAACTGATTTTTATTTAATTACACAATTTTAATTGGTGGACGTACCTGACGGAAATTCTGGCGTATTTTATTCTGGCGAATTTCACCGACAAAAAAGTATGTCACTATACATTCTTCACGAAAGCGTCCTGCAAAGTTAACGAAATCTCAAAATCATTGTTAACAACACTATTACTGCAAGATGTAACAGAGGTAGAGTAAGTCAACGCTATGTTATTTCAAGCAGCGCAATAATAAGTTTAGTTATGTAGCGAGTAGCAGAGCCAATGTCGCGGTGTATTGGTCGCGAGAGGCCTCGAAACTCATTTGTCGGCAATATAGGTAGCACCTCAAATATTTGGCGGGCCGGATACCGGGGATGTCCGGCCAGCTGACGCGGGCCGGTCTTCTGGCCCTCGCGCGCCGGTTTCGGCCCGCGGGCCGTAGTTTGGAGACCCCTGATCTAAACTGTCATGTTGACAGTTACGTTCAGCATGACGGTATAGATGTAAACATAACTCAAAGCACCGAGAATAGCCGCACTATGCTCGAAATCTATGTAGATCTGGAAAATAAAAACAAAAATTGCGACTGATTGGTACCATTCTCTACAGGTTTGTACATAACAGTCGCTGGGCACCAGCTCAAAAATGTAGTCAAACCTGATTGAAGAAATCTAGCTAATATTGTAACAAATAAGCCCTCGGTCACAAATATTAAGTCAAAATTGACCTAGTTTCGACGCTACTATGAGCGTCGTCTTCAGAATTAGACTAACTGTACTAAAACATTTGGTATATAGTACATTAATAAAATTAAAGTTTGTACTGACTCAAAAAGATGCAGTACTTACAAGTCACATTTTAAAAAAGATCTAAGCCAGAAAGGCGACGTCATGAACACTTGTGAGATGGCGAGCCGCTAAGGGCTGCTCGTACTGTGAACAAGGTAGCTAATTTTAATAAGCCTTGTGAGTTTACAAAAATTTTCAAATGTGTGTGAAATCTTATGGGACTTAACTGCTAAGGTCATCAGTCCCTAAACTTATACACTACTTAACCTAAATTATCCTAAGGACAAACACACACATACCCATGCCCGAGAGAGGACTCAAACCTCCGCCAGGACCAGCCGCACAGTCCATGACTGCAGCACCTAAGACCGCTCGGCTAATTCCGCGCGGCATGAACTTACAGATAACGTAAATAAAAATTTTTCAATGGTTGTGAACAGATAATGTATCCAATGGGAAACAAAATATATTTACAATTTAACAATAATTTGGTTTGAACAATAATATTTAGAATAACTATTCAGTGTTGAACAAAATAAGAAACAACATAGCAAATAACCAAGATACTGATGATAATATAAAATTTTTTAAAAAATACTAGGGAAATCGAACCTTCCTGGCTTTTGCTTGTGCAAACTCTTTCACATGATCTGTGTAATTTAAGTCCTCTGCAAGCTCGTACTCAATTGATATTGTTGCAAGCTCATTCAAACGAGTTTGGCTCATCGTTGATCACAGGTATATCTTTATCAGTTTCAGTTTTGAGAAACTCTTCTCTCCATTCGCAACTGTCACTGGGAGTGTTGGGAGAATTCTCAGAGTAATGTTAACATTAGGGCAAAAATTGTGTCTTCCTATAAACTTCAGAGTCTCTTTTGGACCTATTCCAGGTTTCAACAATGTTAAAAGCACTTTTAGTTCTTCCCTCAACTCCAGTGCATCAGTGTCGCTTGACTCATGATCTTGCAAAATCGCTGCGAGGTTTCGACACTTTGTGTCCAGGCTGTCAGCTCGCCAATGTCGTAGAGAAAATCAAAATAATCACAAAGAGATTTCAGTTGATTTAATCTCTCATTCAAAGATGTGGTTACTATATCTAAAAGATAATAGTAGAATTCAATTTTGTAACGTTTTGTTGGGTCATCTATTGTCTCATCCCTTCCTTCATACACTGGACTCGCATTCGGGAGGACGACGGTTCAATCCCGTCTCCGGCCATCCTGATTTAGGTTTTCCGTGATTTCCCTAAATCCTTTCAGGCAAATGCCGGAATGGTTCCTTTGAAAGGGCACGGCCGATTTCCTTCCCCATCCTTCCCTAATCCGAGCTTGCGCTCCGTCTCTAATGACCTCGTTGTCGACGGGACGTTAAACACTAAACTCCTCCTCCTCCTTCCTTCATAGGTAAAGTGTATTGGCTTCTTACTTCGTCGCCGGGAAACACTTATCCGTGGTAACGTTCGATCTTCTAGCTCTAATTCTGTAGCCAATCCTTTGGAATCCATCAAGAAATACGCAAACTTTTCTTCTGCGGGTCTCACAATATGCTTTCGTTTTTTCAAGCATTTCCACGGCCTCAGAAACATTTATGTCAATGGCCTGGAGGTCCTTACTGACTTCACTGATGTGAAACAGAACGTCGTACCAGATTACCAGAGAAGTGACGGTTTTTGTGATAATATTTACTATATAAGTGACTTATTAGTGGTTTCTTCATTCACCTCCGCCTTTCTTGTGTTGTGACCTGATATTTGTGAGTGTTTCGTATTGAGCAACTTCACCTCTTACCTGTGTTTACATTCCGCGCTGACCAGTTGCAGCTGTAGCGGCGCATCGAAAGCTAAGTACTAATTAATTGTTTGTGTATTGTGCTTTATTTAGGAACTTTAGTAGTCTTCAACTGGTGTTCTTGGTGTTTTCTGGTGAAATAATTTCAGAAGAAATTTTTGGGAACTGTTTTCAGTTTCGTTACTGTGTCATTAGATGTTTGATTTTCTTTCTGTGTTAGTCTTTTGTTATATTCTCATTTGCTGTTGATTCATACTGTTAATAATAGTAGTTACTTCCCTTGTAGAATAAGTTTGTGATTATTGTAGTCAGTTTTTTTAACATCTTCTTATTGTAGTAGCGGAACTTAGATAAAGTAGTTTTCTTGTTTCAATAACTGTAAAATTTTACCATGAGTGAGAAGTATGGGCTTTGCCGTAGGTTCGTGAGTAGTGGATTGCGGTGTGAGACTTGTTCGAAGTATTTTCGCGGGGGGAATGCAGTGGGGAAGCCAGTGGGCATTCTGGTGAGGTCCTCTCCTGGAACTGCAGGTTATGTAGCAAGAGTAGGTTGATAGAGGAGCAGGAGCGTAAGATCTGTGCTCTTCAGGTGCAGTTGAAAAACGTGCAGGAGGAGCTAGATTGGATGAGGAGGGAGAAGGGGGTTGGGGAATGGGAGCTGGCTGTTGGCAAGAGATCTGCTAGGAGAAGATTTTCAGATAGTTTTACTGTTGGTGTTTGCAATAGATATGACCAACTGTCAGAGTCTAGTTGAGAGGAATCTCTAGTAGCTGTAGATGTAGGAAGTATGCAGCAGACCTCAGCAGTTACGGTGGCTAGGACAGTTGCAAAGTCGAAGAGAAAGAAGAAGGTTCTGCTGTTAGGTAGTTCTCATGGCAGAGGTGTAGGCCAGCAGTTGTAGGAAGTGTTGGGGAGTGAGTACCAGGTCACCAGCATTGTGAAGCCTAATGCAGGATTGGCTCAGGTGACTGTTAACATAGGGGGGTTATGTAGGGATTTTACTAAAGAGGATCAGGTAGTGATTGAGGGTGGGGCTGGTAATGGTATTGATAGGGATGGAGAGTATGACATAGATGGTGACCTGGAAAAGATAGCCACTCAGACTGGCAACAAGAATGTGCATTTCGTGTAACTGTTTCAGCGTCACGATTGGCCTCATCGTAATCCAGTCGTCAGGCGTAATAACATGAGACTTGGGGGTGCGCTGATGACAGAAAGCATGGGTCACATTTCAGTGGTGTCGGTGGAGTCTATCAGCAGGACAGGTTTCACTAGACATGGCCTGCACCTCAACAGATATGGAAAGGGGAGGTTGGCAAAGTTTATAGGTGACAGCATAGGTGGGGGTGGTGGGACCACTCATGGGAAAATTTCTGCAGTAGTGGATGTTAGAGCTGAACTTTTTTTAGATTGAAGTCAGCTGATAGGTATTCCTGCTTAAGGGAAGTCTCTCTAACAAAGGAACCACTTTTGACAAAGCTTAGGTATCCGAGTAATGAGGGAATTAGTATATTTCATCAAAATATACAAGGTATTAGAGATAAAGTTAGTGAACTGCTTATAGATGTTGACTCTGAAATTATTGGTATATCTGAACACTTCTTAAATGAGGAGATAATTCAGAGGCTTCCTTTACCAGGATACAGGTTGGCTGCCAGCTTTTCTAGGAGCTCTTTGCGGTGTAGGGGAGTAGCCATGTATGTGAAAAATGGCATCCCATTTGAGTCAATTGACGTTTCAAAGTACTGCACTGAAAAGGTGTTTGAATGTTGTGCAGGTGTGGTTAAATTTAGTGGAGCTAAACTTCTTACTGTTGTTATTTATAGATCCCCAGACTCCTATTTCACAACATTTTTGCTAAATCTAGAGGAGGTTCTTGGTTCACTTTATAGGAAATACAAAAAGTTAGTTATACACTCCTGGAAATTGAAATAAGAACACCGTGAATTCATTGTCCCAGGAAGGGGAAACTTTATTGACACATTCCTGGGGTCAGATACATCACATGATCACACTGACAGAACCACAGGCACATAGACACAGGCTACAGAGCATGCACAATGTCGGCACTAGTACAATGTATATCCACCTTTCGCAGCAATGCAGGCTGCTATTCTCCCATGGAGACGATCGTAGAGATGCTGGATGTAGTCCTGTGGAACGGCTTGCCATGCCATTTCCACCTGGCGCCTCAGTTGGACCAGCGTTCGTGCTGGACGTGCAGACCGCGTGAGACGACGCTTCATCCAGTCCCAAACATGCTCAATGGGGGACAGATCCGGAGATCTTGCTGGCCAGGGTAGTTGACTTACACCTTCTAGAGCACGTTGGGTGGCACGGGATACATGCGGACGTGCATTGTCCTGTTGGAACAGCAAGTTCCCTTGCCGGTCTAGGAATGGTAGAACGATGGGTTCGATGACGGTTTGGATGTACCGTGCACTATTCAGTGTCCCCTCGACGATCACCAGTGGTGTACGGCCAGTGTAGGAGATCGCTCCCCACACCATGATTCCGGGTGTTGGCCCTGTGTGCCTCGGTCGTATGCAGTCCTGATTGTGGCGCTCACCTGCACGGCGCCAAACACGCATACGACCATCACTGGCACGAAGGCAGAAGCGACTCTCATCGCTGAAGACGACACGTCTCCATTCGTCCCTCCATTCACGCCTGTCGCGACACCACTGGAGGCGGGGTGCACGATGTTGGGGCGTGAGCGGAAGACGGCCTAACGGTGTGCGGGACCGTAGCCCAGCTTCATGGAGACGGTTGCGAATGGTCCTCGCCGATACCCCAGGAGCAACAGTGTCCCTAATTTGCTGGGAAGTGGCGGTGCGGTCCCCTACGGCACTGTGTAGGATCCTACGGTCTTGGCGTGCATCCGTGCGTCGCTGCGGTCCGGTCCCAGGTCGACGGGCACGTGCACCTTCCGCCGACCACTGGCGACAACATCGATGTACTGTGGAGACCTCACGCCCCACGTGTTGAGCAATTCGGCGGTACGTCCACCCGGCCTCCCGCATGCCCACTATACGCCCTCGCTCAAAGTCCGTCAACTGCACATACGGTTCACGTCCACGCTGTCGCGGCATGCTACCAGTGTTAAAGACTGCGATGGAGCTCCGTATGCCACGGCAAACTGGCTGACACTGACGGAGGCGGTGCACAAATGCTGCGCAGCTAGCGCCATTCGACGGCCAACACCGCGGTTCCTGGTGTGTCCGCTGTGCCGTGCGTGTGATCATTGCTTGTACAGCCCTCTCGCAGTGTCCGGAGCAAGTATGGTGGGTCTGACACACCGGTGTCAATGTGTTCTTTTTTCCATTTCCAGGAGTGTATGTGGTGACTTCAATATTAATTGTATAAGTGATCGTGCAAGGAAGAGGATGCTGGTAGACCTCCTTAATTCATATAGTCTTATGCAAACCGCATTCTTTCCAGTGAGAGTGCAAGGGAACAGTAGAACAATCATAGACAACATTTTTGTTCATTCCTCATTACTAGAAGGGCATTCTGTTAGCAAAAACGTGAATGGCCTTTCAGATCATGATGCACAAATTTTAACTCTAAAAGATTTTTGTGCTGCAACACATGTTAAATACACTGTTTAGGAAAGCTGATCCAGTTGCTATAGAGACCTTTGTAAACCTTACCAAGGAACAAGAGTGGCAAGTTATTTATAGCGCTGATAGAGTAGACGATAAATATAATGCTTTTCTCAAGACTTTTCTCGTGCTCTTTGTAAGTTGCTTTCCGTTAGAACGTTCGAAACAGGGTACTAGCACAAACAGGCAGTCTGGGTGGCTGACTAGAGGGATAAGAACATCTTGTAGAACAAAGTGGCAATTATATCAAAACGTTAGAAACAGTCAAAATCTAAATGCAGCAGCCCATTACAAACAGTATTGTAAGGTGCTTAAAAACGTTATTAGGAAGGCAAAAAAGTATGTGGTATGCAGATAGAATAGCTAAGTCTCAGGATAAAATTAAAACCATATGGTCAGTCGTAAAGGAAGTGGCTGGTCTGCAGAGACAGGTTGAGGATATAGAATCAGTGCGTAGTGGGAATGTCCATGTTACTGATAAGTCGCATATATGTACAGTATTTAATAATCACTTTCTGAATATAGCAGGTGAACTAAATAGAAACCTAGTCCCAACAGGGAATCATATAGCGCTCTTAGAAAAAAGTGTTCCGAGACTGTTACCTGAAATGCTCCTCCATGATACTGACAAGAGGGATATTGAGTTAATAATTAAATCACTAAAGACCAAGAACTCTCATGGATATGACGGGGTATCTAGCAGAATACTGAAGTATTGTTCTATGTATGTTAACCCAGTACTTAGCCATATCTGTAACTTTTCCTTTAGGAGTGGTCGGTTTCCTGACCGATTAAAGTACTCGGTAGTGAAGCCACTTTATAAAAAGGGAGACAGGGATAATGTTGACAATTTTAGACCTATTTCTATACCATCGGTGTTTGCTAAAGTTATCGAGAAGGTTGTATATACAAGGTTACTGCAGCATTTAAATTCACATAATTTGCTGTCAGATGTACAGTTTGGTTTTAAAAATGGTTTAACAACTGAAAATGCTATATTCTCTTTTCTCTGTGAGGTTTTGGACGGATTAAATAAAAGGTTTCGAATGCTAGGTCTTTTACTTTATTTAACGAAGGCTTTTGACTGTGTTGACCACAAAATATTACTGCAGAAGTTGGACCATTATGGAGTAAGGGGAGTAGCTTACAATTGCTTCGCCTCTTACTTTAAGAACAGAGAGCAGAAGGTAATTCTCCGCAATATTGAGAGTGGCAGTGATGTTCAGTCCCAATGGGGCACTGTTAAGGGTGGCGTTCCCCAAGGGTCGGTGCTGGGGCCACTGCTGTTTCTTATTTATATAAATGATATGCCTTCTAGTATTACAGGTGATTCAAAAATATTTCTGTTTGCTGATGACACCAGCTTGGTAGTGAAGGATCTTGTGTGTAATATTGAAACAGTATCAAATTTTGTAGTTCATGAAATAAGTTCGTGGCTCGTGGAAAATAATGTGATGCTAAATCACAGTAAGACTCAGTTTTTACAGTTTCTAACCCACGATTCAACAAGAACCGATATTTTGAGCAGACAGAATGGGCATATTATAAGCGAGATGGAACAGTTCAAGTTCCTAGGCGTACGGATAGATAGTAAGCTGTTGTGGAAAGCCCATGTCCAGGATCTTGTTCAGAAACTAAATGCTGCTTTATTTACCATTAGAACAGTATCTGAAATAAGTGACAGTTCAACACGAAAAGTAGTCTACTTCGCATGTTTTCATACGCTTATGGCCGGCCGCGGTGGCCGTGCGGTTCTGGCGCTGCAGTCCGGAACCGCGGGACTGCTACGGTCGCAGGTTCGAATCCTGCCTCGGGCATGGGTGTGTGTGATGTCCTTAGGTTAGTTAGGTTTAAGTAGTTCTAAGTTCTAGGGGACTTATGACCACAGCAGTTGAGTCCCATAGTGCTCAGAGCCATTTGAACCATACGCTTATGTCGTATGGTATTATTTTTTGGGGTAATTCTTCTGATTCAAAAAGGGTATTTTTGGCTCAAAAACGGGCTGTTCGAGCTATATGTGGTGTAAGTTCGAGAACCTCTAGTCGACCCCTATTCAATTTTCTGGGAATTCCGACATTACCCTCACGGTATATATTTTCTTTAATGTCGTTTGTTGTTAGCAATATTAGCCTATTCCCAAGAGTTAGCAGCTTTCACTCAGTTAATACTAGGCAGAAATCAAATCTGCAAGTGGAATGCACTTCCTTGACTCTTGTGCAGAAAGGAGTGCAGTATTATGCTGCATCCATTTTCAATAAGCTACCACAAGAACTCAAAAATCTTAGTAGTAGCCCAGACTCTTTTAAGACTCTTAACTGAAGAGTTTCCTCATGGCTCACTCCTTCTGTTCTGTCGAGGAGCTCCTGGAAGAGCTAAAAAATTAAGCAAATTCCAGTGTTACATTCTTGTTTTTCTTTATTTAAACTTATGACTTGTCGCCTGAATATGTTTTCTATATTTCATTTTATCTGTTTCTACTATCGTGTTATAATTTATGTATTGACACGTTCCAGGATCATGGAGACTTCTCCTTAGTTTGGTCCCACGGAACAATAAATAAATAAATAAAGTGTCATTCTTTATCTGATTCGCAAGTGACGTTGCTTCGTGAGCGGTCATGCAATCGAATTCTTCTGATATCTGAACCAGTGCATCATAAACGCCTCCAATTTGGAGCCTCAGGGGAGTAAGTGCATCGATGCGACTTTCCCACTTAGTATCGCTCAGTGGCTTCAGCGAGAGGTTAGGCAGATACTTCTTCAAGACATCCCAACGTCGAACGGTGGACGAGAAGAAGTTATACAAGCTTTTCACTGTCGAAAACATGGAAACAGCACATTTAGCATCGTTTACAACAAGATACAATGAGTGACTGCTACATGGTACATAAAATGTTCTCTTGTTCATATCTGAGATTCTTTTCTAGAGACCAGACTTCTTTCTTTTCATGTTTACTCCATTGTCGTATCCTTGCCCTCTCATATTACACAATAGGATTTTTTTTATCTTCCAGGAACTTGAGTATGACCTACGTCAAAGTGGAGCTTGAAGAATCGGGCACTGGAAGAAATCCCAGGAAATGCTCCCAAATTCGGACATCGTATACCCCGTCGAGTCTTGGCTCCTGGACGAAACAATAAGTATGTGACCGATGATATGGACAAATATATTATCAGGCAGCAATTTCTATGGCATTGCGAACAATAGAAAGAAATACGAACTTTGCGAAAACTGCACAACTTTTGTCAAACAGAAATGAGCTTCAGAGCTCGCAAGGAAACGCTTAGAAGCAATGTTCTGTCTATGGATTTTTGTTTTAGAAGGTGTCAAAATTAACGTTTTGTTTTGTGCGGACGAGAGGGCATTGTTGCTAAAAGACCATACTTTCTTAGGTTTTCATCAGAATCAAAGCGACCAAGATGAAACATGGATTCACACCCATTATACAGTAAATAAATGTTGCAAAGTAATAGTATGCTAATAGTATTGTCAAACAAAGGAGCCGGTCAGAGTTTAATTGTTGTTCATGCAGGCGGAGACAGGTGTTTCATGGCTCAAAAACCAAAACATCCGACTATCTCTCAGAAACGGATACCAAAAATTTTCAAAAATACGTCGAAACCCAACTTATGCCAGGCTTATTAGCAATGTCTTTATCCCTTGTAATGACTCGCAACGTATTTACCCATTCGGAATACTTCTAGCCGTTGTAGGTGTAGGACATGTTTGTAGTAATTGTTTAACCATTTTTTTCCATAATGTTGTAAGAATAAAACATTCGGTAACTGCCATTGAAGGGCTTAGCAAAATTGCTTCAGGCTTAACATGTAACCGCAGTATCGAACATTGCATTCGAATTTCCAAATTAGATTTCGTCTTCTGTAAAATTAGTTGTGAGTAAACGCATGGCGCGTAACAGGCTGGCGGCGCTCCACTCGTAAGAATACTGGCGTGTACGCCAGACTGCTTCCCCCTCTCTGTTCCTCCGGCGTAAACATGACGGTGCTGCCACAGTGGCGAGGAACAAATTAGTCCTCCTTTCCTCTCCTTGCTCAACAGGGGCGGCCGGCAGGTAGTCGAGGCGCCATGCCACAGTTCCGGAAGCCGCTCCTTCAGAAGTTTGGTTTCGAATGCCCTCTTAGGCATGAATGTTGAGTTTGTCCAAAAAAAAAAGGGGGGGGGGAGGCGGCGGCAGATTTGGCGCCCCTTGGAAAGTGCCGCCCCGTGCGGCCGCACGTTTTGCACGTGCCTTGCGCCGGCCCTGCCCACCGTGCTATGGCTGAAATTATATCTCCTGTGATTGAACAAAGGATCTGGGCAAAGCTACATACTATCTAAATAGGAGCTAGGTAGAAAGAAAGAAAAACACAGAATGTGAGGTAAAAAATTCATTTATTTTCAATAATCCAATTTAAAAGTAATTTTACATTTTCATGAGCAGACACAACACTATTTTCACACATCTTCTTGAGGTTAAGGATAGCAGGTCTTCAATAGATGCAGGCTTGAAAATTCACTGTATCCATGTGATCTCATCGCCTTTGATGTAGATGATGGTATCAGAATGATCAAATATTCAAAGTGACATTATCATTTTTTATAAGGTATACCAGGATCATCCCAGTGGAGTCCATGAAAGAAACGTGTAAGCCACTTTGCAGTCCTCCATGTTTTAGGACAGTTCAAATCGTTGAAAGGCCTCGGAGATGCAATTCTTGCTGAGAATGTCTCTGTTATACCAGTATCTTGTGTGTATGTGATGAGTGCAACATCTTTAAATATGAATTGTGTGCACTCGTCATCATAGAAACCTTGAATTTCGGCAACGATGTTCACACTGCAAGTTGTCATTGTGAAATGACACATGCCACAGCACTGGGTCATTTATACAGTACGCTGCATACCAGTAAGTGTGCAATAGTTAATCACACGGTCGTGTAGAACTAGAGCATATGCTGCAATGTGTTGTGGGAAATTTGATGATTCAAATTTGATTCGTAAATCTATTGGTGCTGATTTAACTATCTCGTTCTGATTATTACAGTCTATTACAATGATTGGTGCCAGCTCCTTGAATTTCCATGGTCTGAGAGGGCATCCCTCCTCTTCAACACCTTCACAGTAAGAAGCATGGAACCTTGCGTACGTGTCAAATGCTGGACTGTGTACAATCTGATCCCACTGTAGCAGTAAATTGTCATACGGGTAGAGTTTGGAATTCAAGTAGACTCTGGCATTAGTTAAATTACAGTTGTCAAATATGGTGGAATCATTTGCTAAATCCCCCCTTCTATTCATCTGGATTGCAAGTATGATGAATCTTGGTGTTTCAAGCTGCTCTGAAGTATTAAAAGCCCATGTTTGCTCGCTGTCAGTAGCACTGGGTACACAAAAACCACCCATGACCAGAAACTTAATGGCAGATATGTACCAGTATTCAGAACTTTTAAAAGTTTCAAACGCTCCTCATATGCCACAGTGATGTGTGGCATTTTCGATATGATTTTATTGATGATGATCTGATTCTCCTCTTGAGCTCCTTGAATGTGAGTTGCTATCTGTTGCGCTCTGTACCTGAATAAGGTCCTATTTAGGATTCATAATAATTTGCTGCATGTCCTCAAAGTACCCCATAAGCATTTTTGAGGTATACATGCAGTAAATCGGTGGTACTCTTCTGCTTTTCTGTCCATAGGCTCATCTATGGACCATTGTGCATTTTCTAAGCCATTCAAATCTGAGGACAATGATGAGACATATGTTTTAAGGGTTGATGCGATGCCAACATTACGTGTACAATCAACCTCCACCCCATTATGCTCATAATGTATTTCCTAGAACAGGAATGCCAAAGCATTGATCCCACTGAATGACCACCATCCTTTTTCTTAAAGGATCCATCCAAATATATGAAACTCTTGCATGGAAGAGTTATAGCGTCTTGATGCTGGATGACAATCCTAATTTAATTGTTCTTGTTAAATGTTGTTGAAGCATAAGGTTTATGTGAGAAGTATTCCTGCCGTATGATTTGTTCATCGTACTCCACTGGGTGAGAGATATTGAGTGACGACGTCATTATGACGTTTCAAGCCTACTGATATAAGAAACTAATAGTTCGCATGTGTTATCACCTTGCGGTTCTGCTGTGAAGTGCTACGCTGTGCGCTGTGTGCACTGGTGTTTTATACCTTGCAACTATCTTGCCGTAGATGTAGTCGTACAATGATTTATTCACCACAAAAGTCAACAAGTTGGTTATTCTGATCCATAATACGCATCTCCAGATAGTCCAATGTCTGAACTATCACTGGAAGGTATATAGCGGTGGTAGGAGTCTCAACAATCTTATACCCTGTTCCGACTGATGGGAAGAATCTGTCAATTGAACTTTTCTGTTTAAAGCCAGTCAAAGCATTCCCCATCCTTAGTTCAGATTTAAATGTACTGGTGTTTTCACGGAGCTCAATCCCTTTTCCAGACTGTTTTAAAACTTCATTTAAATCGTCAGTATCGTATGCACCAAGTTTAGTATCTACGCTTCCTTCTTTACCGTTAATATCCAGATGCAGTTTACTGTTAGCCTCTGTGATATTTGGGATGGAGTTGTATGTCTCCAATCCAATCAGCGTGATGCTCCAATCTCCAATGCTTTAATCAATTGGTACGAAGTAATTCGCATGTAGTATAGACGATTGTTCTTTTAATGTCGGACTGTACGACATTGCATCTAAACATGGACTTGTGAATGGGTGCTTGATACCCGACCTTATATATCATTAGTAAAAATCAGGAGGAACATGCATAGATGACCACACAGGAATGTATTAAACTCTTGGTAGCGTCAAAAATTGTAGAACACGTCTTCTGCCTGTGAAGTATCGCAATTCTTCTGGGGGTTGCAGGTCACCGAATGAGTCGAAATAGTAGACGTTATTTGTATTTCTTTTTATATCATATGCTACCCAGTGAGTCCTCCTGCTAGTTCCAGATTCACAATTCTCTATTATTCTAATTTCCACATAGTCTTCAGTAATGTATTCCGCTTAAACACACCTCAGAATGTTGAAGTTCTTCGTAAAAAACTTAAGCAGATCTGTATTTGTAAGTGCCGTGTCTGGTAGGACTTCTAGGGTTTTTCTTTTTTTGTTTTGTTTATGAAGAGACCTAGTCCTTTCTTGTATGGTTTCAAGTATAGCCCTTTTCCAATGGCTGCTGCCTCCATCATGCGGTTATGTCTTCATACCTCCTACAGTTGTTCCTGAGAGCTTTGTGCATTCTTGACTGTCCTGGCAATAGCCACATCACCTCCAGCCAGTGAACCCATTACCGAGAGACCAGCTAAGGCAGGAATGAGGAAGGGAATAATTCCACCCGACATCTTGGGTGTTGGTAGAACCTTGGGTGGTTTAATTGATCTTTTTTTTTCTCACTCCTTTCTGCTTCAGGGTGCTTTTAGCTGCATACAACGCAGTCAGGATACAGTTTTTCATGCACCCACTGGTTTTCATCTTCTTCCTTAGCGCCCTACGTGCAGCGCACATAACTTGGCTGAAATTCTTCACACCCAAACCCAACTTAACTACGCCACACACAGTTTTTTCAACTGCAAATGCTGCAATGCGTTGACCTATACCAATATCCTTTCTCGCACGTATTGCCCTAGTTTTATCAGCTGAAATTCGATTGGCGGTGTGACGCTCTTTATTTGCTGAGTAAGCAGTGTGTTCCATACATGCTTCGTCGAGTTGATTTATTCCCCTATAACCGCATGCCAAACGTTTTTGAAGTTTTGTTCCAGGTCCACAGTAGTTCTATCCAGGAACGTGTAATTCGACTGGTAGTTTGTCGAGAGTACCACTTTATCCCCTAATGCGTCTCCTATCACGCATGACATGCTACGGAGGTGCTTGTGATCTACGGTCCCTGTTATATAACAAATCGTCAGCGCTGACCTAGCTGTTTTGTGATGCGGGAAAACCAAGCCATTTAATCAGTGCTCTATTCCCTCGACGCCGTGTGACCCTCTCTACGAGATACACATCTGGTTCAGAGCTCTTGTGTAACTCTTGTGTGTAAAAGAATCCTGCAATTTCAGTACCACTGCTGTCCTTTAAGAGGTAGGTTCTAGGATTCGTTCTCTCCACTTTGGAAACTGTGAATACCTCGGTTGATCAGTTTGGCATGTATGACTTCTCAAATGTTGTCTTGTGTTTTGAAATACGTACTAAATCACCTTCATTAAATTGCTGTTTGCATGGATCTATAATTTTAATACGATTGTATACTGTATCTAGAATTATCATGAACGTTGATTGGTCTCATTTTTATTGTTTGATGTTTGGTTTGATTATACTGTGCAATTATTTGCGGGAGGATATTGATCCATCTGTGTGAGCCACGAAGATTGAATTGCATTCACATTTGACTTTTTCACTGTTCTGTTCATACGTTCCACAGTACTCACCTTCAGGTGGGTGAACGTTGAGCAGTGATGTATTCCATAATATTCCATCATGTCCTTGTAATATTTATTGTAAAACTCACTACCGTGATCTGTTTGAAGGTTGTCTGTGCTTCGATTTGTCCCGATCTGCAGCACATGCGCAACTTTCTGCCCTGTTTTCACATTCACAGATAATGCCCAGGCATATTTAGAATAAGTATCAATGATCATTAAAATATATTTGAATCCGTTAGTCGGACATGAATATTCCCTCATGTCAACAAGATCCCTCTGCCACAGGTCATCCAAACCTCTTATCATAACATATCTTTGAGGGTATGTTTTGCGTGCTGGTTTGTGCAGCTCTCGAACTACAATCTCCATACTTATTCGATGATGCCTCTCTCTCTAAGCTCAGAAATTATTGAACTAAAATGGCTCCGAGCACTATTGGACTTAACATCTTAGGTCATCAGTCCCCTAGAACTTAGAACTACTTAAACCTAACTAACCTAAGGACATCACACACATCCATGTCCGAGGCAGGATTCGAACCTGCGACCGTAGCAGTCCCGCGGTTCCTGACTGCAGCGACTAGAACCGCACGGCCACTGCGGCCGGCCCTATTGAAACAACTTCGTTTGAATGAGCTATATTACCAACAGCAGCTGATGCCTTGAACAGTCGTAGCCGGTCTATTAGCTCATTGGGGTCGTCATAATGTATACAGGGTGAGTCACTAACTACTGCCACCAAAAATAACTCCGAAAGTATGATAGTGGCTGAAAAGTTTGTGGACAAGAGTTGCGTGGGACAAAGGGGGCCATAATATGACATTGGTTTTCTGTTGCTAGGTGGGGTCACTTCAGAGATATGAAGGTCAACTTTGTTTTTTTTTTTAATGGGATGGTATAGTTTGGTACTTATTTTCTGATAGCGGCGATTGAGACGAATCCAATGATGTGTAAGAGTAAGGTCTTTGAAGGTCAACAAAGGTCACAAAGGTAGCATGAACGTCCATTTACAGAAGGTGTTTGAAGTGTCACCACTTGGTATCAATGCAATGCTGCAATCTTCTTATCACAGATTGAGTGTTGTTCCTTATCACATCGGCACTTACCAAAGCATATGCTCTGACTATTCTCTCTTGCATATTTTCATGTGCAGTTGGAACGTCTTTATAAACAATGTCTTTTACGAATCCCCACAAGAAAAAATCCAGAGGCGTCAAGTCTGGCGAACGAGCCGGCCACGACACATCTCCTCCACGTCCAATCCAACGATTTCGGAATTGTTTCTGCAACTGATTTTCAGTCATCAGCGAAAAATGTGCCGGACACCGATCGTTTTGATACCACGTTCTGTTCCTTGTTTCTAAAGGTATTTCTCCCAATAACAGACCTAATGTTTCTTGCAGGAATGTGATGTACTTCCTACCATTAAGATTTCCTTCGATGAAGTAGGGGCCTATAATTCTGTCCTCCAGAGTCCCCCAGCATGCATTCACCGACCACGGTTTTTGGTGTGCAACTTACCGCAGCCAACGTGGATTTTCAGCTGCCCAATAATGCATGTTATGCAAATTAACATTTCCACGGTTCGCGAATGTAGCCGCATCAGTAAATAAAATCAAATTAATAAATGTGTTATCCCTCTGAATCAGAAGTTGAACCCATCGGCAGAATTCAATGTGACGCATACAATCTGTACCAGTTAATTATTGGTGGAGACTGATGTGGTAAGGATGATGTTTATGACGATGCAGAACACGAACAACACTACTCTGGCTCATGCCAGATTCCCTTGCAATTTAACGCAAACTAACAAAAGGATCTCGAACCACAGTGGCAAGAGTACCAATTTCCGTTTCCTCATTAGTAACTTTCCTTTGCTGGATATGTTTCTGATGCGTTAAAGATCCAGTTGTTCTCAGTTTATCATACACATATTTAAATGTACAACGTGTAAGACGTGTACGTTGAGGATATCATTCAGCGTATAAGCCTCTAGCTCTCACTGAATTTTGTTGGCATTCTCTGTAAATGAGAAGCACATCGACTTGTTCTTTGAAGGAATATAGCATTCACGTTCGCTTGATTCGACGATACTAATCTTACCATTCCTATTAGTGTTGTATTGCGAAACTGTCGAATGGTGTTTACATGTCAATGGCACGTTAGATGGATACTCCGTATTTGCCTAATATTTACTATTTGCACGATATACGAAAGAGAATGTCAGAGCATGTGCTTCGCTATGTGCCTAAGTGATATACCGCTCAATCCATGATAAGAAGATTGCAGCACTGCATTGATACCAATGGTCATCACTTCGAACACTTTCTGTAAATGGACATTCATGCCACCTTTATGACCTTCGTTGACCTCCAAAGACCTTACTGTTACACATTATTGGATTCGTCTCGATAGCTGCTATCAGAAAATAAGTACCATCCCATTTAAAAAAAAAAAAACAAAGTTGACCTTCATGTCTCTGACGCGACCCCACCTAGGAACAAAAAACCATCGCTTTATTATGGCACCCACTGCCCCGTGCAACATTTGTCCCACAAACTTTTCAGCTACTGTCACACTTCTAGAGTTGTTCTTGATGGCAATAGTTAGTGATTCACCCTGTATACTGCGAGAGTCGATTTCTTACTCTTTTATGCTGAATGTCAATTCCATCACCACTATTTTTTTCACCGTCCAAAATAGGTCTTATAAAGGATTTCTATTTCACATTGCTTCGACTTTTTGCATTCTTATGCAGACCACTTAAAAGCAATATTCCACGATACATTTCCAGATCATTAGGCTAATAATTTACAGTTTTTGTGGGTCTTAGGAAAATAGGGTTCAGTAGACCGGGTGACCTTCGAAATTGTTTATCGCCAGTCTGTATCGTTTTTTCATTTAAAGTAACAGACTGTGTGCTCAACAATTATGGTTTCTCACCACTCGCACTGAATGTTTTGTCTATCCTAGCATTGCTGTGACGATTAATGAAACTGGCAATAGCGTCATTGTTGTCGTTGCAGAATTTCACTGAGAGTTCATTGAGAGATTCAGGAGATGGTTTAAAGGTTTCCCGCAGTGTCTGCTCCCGCTTCAAATGCCCTAACGTCAGCAACCATAACTTCTCACGAACGTGCCTCTCGCGAATGGCGTTCCGTGCCTTGATGACTTTATGCTTAGTCAACATCTCGGTGTATACTAATCGGACTTCCGTGCAGCGTGAGGTTTTATATATCCGCTCTTCTTCTTCTTATGCTGCTCCCCCTTCTCGGTAACAGCTATTTTCCCTTCAGTTAAGTAGCCTATTATCTTTTCAATTGCATTAACTAGTTCATACAATGTCCCGTTCTCAATGACACCTATTTCCCCTTCAGTTAAATCGTTTCCCTTTTAGTCGATTGCATTAACCCAATCATTCAGTGTATTGTTCAGTCTCAGAAAGGTTTGACAGTCCGTGTCTAGTTCCTTGCGTACACCACCAATTTTATGTTCGACAGTTTGAATTTTTGCGTCCACGTACAAGTGAATCTTTTGTCTATGTACACCCACCCTATCGAACTGAGCTGTCGGCATAGGTGTGAATTTATCCATGCTGATGCGTATACTGATGTACTCACCTCTTTACATAGCTATGTACACTACTGGCCATTAAAATTGCTGCACCACGAAGATGACGTGCTACAGACGCGAAATTTAACCGACAGAAAGAAGATGTTGTGATATACAAATGATTAGCTTTTCAGAGCATTCACAACGTGCTGACATGAGGAAAGTTTCCAACCGATTACTCATACACAAACAGCAGTTGACCGGCGTTGCCTGGTGAAACGTTGTTATGATGCCTCATGTAAGGAGGAGAAATGCGTACCATCACGTTTCCGACTTTGATAAAGGTCAGATTGTAGCCTATCGCGATTGCGGTTTATCGTATCGCGACATTGCTGCTCGCGTTGGTCGAGATCCAATGACTGTTAGCAGAATATGGAATCGGTGGGTTCAGGAGGGTAATACGGAACGCCGTGCTGGATCCCAACGGCCTCGTATCACTAGCAGTCGAGATGACAGGCATCTTATCCGCAAGGTTGTAACAGATCGTGCAGCCACGTCTCCATCCCTGAGTCAACAGATGGGGACGTTTGCAAGACAACAACCATCTGCATGAACAGTTCGACGACGTTTGCAGCAGCAGGGACTATCAGCTCGGAGACCGTGGCTGCGGTTACACTTGACGCTGCATCACAGACAGGAATGCCGGCGATGGTGTACTCAACGACGTACCTGTGTGCGTGAATGGCAAATCGCCATTTTTTCGCATGAATCCAGGTTCTGTTTACAGCATCATGATGGTCGCATTCATGTTTGGCGACATCGCGGTAAACGCACATTGGAAGCGTATATTCGTCGTCGCCATACTGGCGCAGCTCCCGGTGTGATGGTATGGGGTGCCATTGGTTACACATCTCGGTCACCTCTTGCTCGCATTGACGGCACTTTGAACAGTGGACGTTACATTTCAGATGTGTTACGACCCGTGGCTCTACCCTTCATTCGATCCCTGCGAAATCCTACATTTCAGCAGGATAATACACGACCGCATGTTGCAGGTCCTGTACGGGCCTTTCTAGCTACAGTAAATGTTCGACAGCTGCCGTGGCCAGCACATTCTCCAGATCTCTCACCAATTGAAAACGTCTGGTCAATGGTGGCCGAGCAACTGGCTCGTCACAATACGCCAGTCACTACTCTTGATGAACTGTGGTATTGTGTTGAAGCTGCATGGGCAGCTGTACCTGTACACGCCATCCAAGCTCTGTTTGACTCAATGCCCAGGCGTATCAAGGCCGTTATTACGGCCAGAGGTGGTTGTTCTGGGTACTGATTTCTCAGGATCTGTTGTTGTGGTCTTCAGTCCTGAGACTGGTTTGATGCAGCTCTCCATGCTACTCTATCCTGTGCAAGCTTTTTCATCTCCCAGTACCTACTGCAACCTACATCCTTCTGAATCTGCTTAGTGTATTCATCTCTTGGTCTCCCTCTACGATTTTTACCCTCCACGCTTCCCTCCAATACTAAATTGGTGATCCCTTGATGCCTCAGAACATGTCCTACCAACCGATCCCTTCTTCTGGTCAAGTTGTGCCACAAACTTCTCTTCTCCCCAATCCTATTCAATACTTCGTCATTAGTTATGTGATCTACCCATCTAATCTTCAGCATTCTTCTGTAGCACCACATTTCGAAAGCTTCTATTCTCTTCTTGTCCAAACTATTTATCGTCCATGTTTCACTTCCATACATGGCTACACTCCATACGAATACTTTCAGAAATGACTTCCTGACACTTAAATCTATACTGGATGTTAACAAATTTCTCTTCTTCAGAAACGCTTTCCTTGCCATTGCCAGCCTGCATTTTTATATCCTCTCTACTTCGACCATCATCAGTTATTTTGCTCCCCAAATAGCAAAACTCCTTTACTACTTTAAGTGCCTCATTTCCTAATCTAATTCCCTCAGCATCACCCGACTTAATTAGACTACATTCCATTATCCTTGTTTTGCTTTTGTTGATGTTCATCTTATATCCTCCTTTCAAGACACTGTCCATTCCATTCAACTGCTCTTCCAAGTCCTTTGCTGTCTCTGACAGAATTACAATGTCATCGGCGAACCTCAAAGTTTTTATTTCTTCTCCATGAATTTTAATACCTACTCCGAATTTTTCTTTTGTTTCCTTTACTGCTTGCTCAATATACAGATTGAACAACATCGGGGAGAGGCTACAACCCTGTCTTACTCCCTTCCCAACCACTGCTTCCCTTTCATGTCCCTCGACTCTTATAACTGCCATCTGGTTTCTGTACAAATTGTAAATAGCCTTTCGCTCCCTGTATTTTACCCCTGCCACCTTTAGAATTTGAAAGAGAGTATTCCAGTCAACATTGTCAAAAGCTTTCTCTAAGTCTACAAATGCTAGAAACGTAGGTATGCCTTTCCTTAATCTTCCTTCTAAGATAAGTCGTAAGGTCAGTATTGCCTCACGTGTTCCAGTGTTTCTACGGAATCCAAACTGATCTTCCCCGAGGTTGGCTTCTACTAGTTTTTCCATTCGTCTGTAAAGAATTCGTGTTAGTATTTTGCAGCTGTGACTTATTAAGCTGACAGTTCGGTAATTTTCACATCTGTCAACACCTGCTTTCTTTGGGATTGGAATTATTATATTCTTCTACTCCGGGGGCCTTGTTTCGACTCAGGTCTTTCAGTGCTCTGTCAAACTCTTCACGCAGTATCATATCTCCCATTTCATCTTCATCTACATCCTCTTCCATTTCCATAATATTGTCCTCAAGTACATCGCCCTTGTATAGACCCTCTATATACTCCTTCCACCTTTCTGCTTTCCCTTCTTTGCTTAGAACTGGGTTTCCATCTGAGTTCTTGATATTCATACAAGTCGTTCTCTTATCTCCAAAGGTCTCTTTAATTTTCCTGTAGGCGGTATCTATCTTACCCCTAGTGAGATAGGCCTCTACATCCTTACATTTGTCCTCTAGCCATCCCTGCTTAGCCATTTTGCACTTCCTGTCGATCTCATTTTTCAGACGTTTGAATTCCTTTTTGCCTGTTTCACTTACTGCATTTTATTATTTTCTCCTTTCATCAATTAAATTCAATATTTCTTCTGTTACCCAAGGATTTCTACTAGCCCTCGTCTTTTTACCTACTTGATCCTCTGCTGCCTTCACTACTTCATCCCTCAAAGCTACCCATTCTTCTTCTACTGTATTTCTTTCCCCCATTCCTGTCAATTGTTCCCTTATGCTCTCCCTGAATCTCTGTACAACCTCTGGTTCTTTTAGTTTATCCAGGTCCCATCTCCTTAAATTCCCACCTTTTTGCAGTTTCTTCAGTTTTAATCTACAGGTCATAACCAATAGATTGTGGTCAGAGTCCACATCTGCCCCTGGAAATGTCTTACAATTTAAAACCTGGTTCCTAAATCTCTGTCTTACGATTATATAATCTATCTGATACCTTTTAGTACCTCCAGGGTTCTTCCATGTATACAACCTTCTTTCATGATTTTTAAACCAAGTGTTAGTTATGATTATGTTGTGCTCTGTGCAAAATTCGACCAGGCGGCTTCCTCTTTCATTTCTGTCCCCCAATCCATATTCACCTACTATGTTTCCTTCTCTCACTTTTCCTACCCTCGAATTCCAGTCACCCATGACTATTAAATTTTCGTCTCCCTTCACAACCTGAATAATTTCTTTTACTTCATCATACATTTCTTCAATTTCTTCGTCATCTGCAGTGCTAGTTGGCATATAAACTACTGTAGTAGGCGTGGGCTTCGTATCTATCTTGGCCACAATAATGCGTTCACTATGCTGTTTGTAGTAGCTTACCCGCATTCCTATTTTCCTATTCATTATTAAACCTACTCCTGCATTACCCCTATTTGATTTTGTGTTTATAACCCTGTAGTCACCTGACCAGAAGTCTTGTTCCTCCTGCCACCGAACTTCACTAATTACCACTATATCTAACTTCAACCTATCCATTTCCCTTTTTAAATTTTCTAACCTACCTGCCCGATTAAGGGATCTGACATTCCACGCTCCGATCCGTAGAACGCCAGTTTTCTTTCTCCTGATAACGACATCCTCTTGAGTAGTCCCCGCCCGGAGATCCGAATGGGGGACTATTTTACCTCCGGAATATTTTACCCAAGAGGACGCCATCATCATGTAATCATACAGTAAAGCTGCATGCCCTCGGGAAAAATTACGGCTGTAGTTTCCCCTTGCTTTCAGCCGTTCGCAGTACCAGCACAGCAAGGCCGTTTTGGTTATTGTTACAAGGCCAGATCAGTCAATCATCCAGACTGTTGCCCTTGCAACTACTGAAAAGGCTGCTGCCCCTCTTCAGGAACCACACGTTTGTCTGGCCTCTCAACAGATACCCCTCCGTTGTGGTTGCACCTACGGTACGGCTATCTGTATCGCTGAGGCACGCAAGCCCCCCCACCAACGGCAAGGTCCATGGTTCATGGGGGGGTTCTCAGGATCTATGCACCCAAATTGCGTGAAAATGTAATGCCAGTTCTAGTACAATATATTTTGTCCAATGAATACCCGTTTATCAGCTGTATTTCTTCTTGGTGTAACAATTTTAATGGCCAGTAGTGTATATATAGGAACTCCTGGAAGTTCTGTTTGTACCTGCCATCATTCAGTTTCCTTGTTTTATCAATAACGAGAAACCCATACTGTGATTGATTCAAGCAATCTGCACATATCCTTACAAAATCATTGAACGACACGTCAGTTCCTACATGATCTTGGTAAATGTGTTTTAAGCTCAGATCGTCCTGTTTTAATGCTATGATTAGGTTTGCATTATCCTTCACGAGCTGTTTTGGGATTCTGGAATATGTCTGACTCAGATAAAATACATCAACAGCCATATGGCAACCGAAACAGAAATATCGCCTAATTTGATCTTGAGTTTCCACAGCACCATCGTCAAATGTGATCACTGTTTTTGGCTTTACTTTTCCTGATGGAGGGATATCACTGCTCTCACTGAACGTCGTGTATGTCACACCATCTACACCTTGCAGAATTTCCTGTAATAGTTGGTATTTGGGCTGAAACAGTGTTTTTAAAAATATATATACATACTCAAAGTGGACTGCTTCCGGATGTGGTAGCAGTAACATGAGGACATTTGTCTTGCCGCAGTTGGATGGACCTACAATTATTGCACGTATGTTGTTGGGAAGGAATGTTCCATTCCTCTTCTTCTGGTCTTTTTGCGCACCGTCACAGCTCCATTCACTTACAACAAAGTATTGATGCTTCACCCACCCTGCTATGATACATATTACGTCAGGTACTGCCGTGCAATGGATTTTTATAGAAAATAATCAACACTATGCCCTTTCCATGATACCAACCATTTCAGGTACTGGTGTGCAATGGGCTTACATGGAGAATGTAGTTAAATGACATAATATTTTGCTGTTGCCTGTTTCCAGTGAAAATACTGGGGCAATAGC
The DNA here is from genome assembly GCF_023864345.2 of Schistocerca serialis cubense. Classification (NCBI taxonomy): domain Eukaryota; kingdom Metazoa; phylum Arthropoda; class Insecta; order Orthoptera; family Acrididae; genus Schistocerca; species Schistocerca serialis. Next base: position 834,567,551 of record NC_064640.1, read on the forward strand.
TTTAGTACTTGCAATATAATAAGAGGTAAGAAATAAGAATCACATACATGCTTATATATTTTTCTTTATTCAGTAATCAGACACATGATGCACTACATTAACTGGTTGTTTCTTTATCCTAACGCTAGTACAGAATATAAAAAAAATAAAGCCTTTTTGTAAGCAGAGAATTCAGCATGTATTTCTCTCAAACTTATTCGCAGTACAATAGTTCTCGCTGGCACCATACTGACCCACTGTTCGAAGTCATCTTCATACACACTGTTCATACTTAGATATTCTGCAATGTCTCGATACACAGCTTTAACACAAGGCAGCCATCTGTTCAGTTTTTCCAACCCAATGAGTAGCACCATCTGTGGATCGAAAAAGCTTTTAATGGTTGAGTGCTGTAGATAAATGGATGTGGTTGTAATGGATAGAGTTAGAACAGCACAATAAATGTCCAGAGGAGGAAGATTTGGGTGATACTCAGCGGTCAGTGCTTGATATATGCTTTTGCATGACAGAGTTCATCCCATTCCTTCTCCGTAAACCGCACTTAAATACTTTTAGCTGCATTCTCGATCTCTATCACAATACGCCACTCTTTGTGGTTTCTTCTACACCAATATGTAAACATTTCGAACTATTAGCAGTTAAGTTATACGCTGAAAAGAAGAGTAGTGGTGCTTAATTGGTATCTACTCATCCACTACATCCTCACTCTGTCCACGCAGTATCACTGGAATATTCTGCGATGGCGCGTATGATGGAGGCCGTTACCGACCTGCGTCATGCTGATTAGGATCCCCAGTGCACTTCAGCGAGTCAGGGACTGGCTGGGTGTCTTTACCGATAATAACAGGTGATTGTCGTGCTCCATCAAGCTGACCAGGTGCTCGACAGGATCCCAGGATGCTGCCACTGCTGTAGATCCCAACGGGCTGGGATATGTCACTGTTGCAGACCCCGGCAGGCTGGAGGATGTCGCATCCGCTTATGAGCAAAGAAGAAACATAGTTACAAGCGACGATAGAAGCACAGCCGGTCGGTGTGGCCGAGCGGTTCTAGGCGTTTCAGTCTGGAACCACGCGACCGCTACGATCGCAGGTTCGAATCCTGCCTCGGGCAGGATGTGTGATGTCCTTAGGTTAGTTAGGTTTAAGTAGTTATAAGTTCTAGGGGACTGATGACCTCAGATGTTAAGTCCAATAGTGCTCAGAGCCAGCCATAGAAGCACAAAGACCCTCACATGGCAGTAAACAGAGACATTAAGCCCAGGGTACTTACTCTTCTGCAGCTTCTTCGTATTCCATTGCTGCTGTGAGTGGACGGCGTTGGACGATCTTGACTGGCGCTTCATGCTGGGCGACTGACTGCAACTGAGGCTGTGCAGAGCTGCTGGGCCCGCCTTATATCGCCGTTGTGATCGGATGCTGAGTTCCTATTGGCTAGTACCAATTTCAAGCGCCTCTGGTGGTTAAATTGTGTTAGGGGAGTGCACTTGGATTTTCCATTCAGGAGGACCAGGGTTCAATTTCTGGGAAGGGCACCACCAATTTTAATTGCCCGCGAATTCCCGGGTGGAGCGGGATGGGGAGGGACGTTGGCGCAGCCCTGGGGCAAAGAAATTCCCACAAAAATTCGAAATTCTCGCCAAACTTCTAAATTTCCACCAATAGGGTAGGTTTGGGGAGGGCGGGAGGAGGGGGCTGGGGCCAATGTGCAAGCTGAGAAAAAACACGTGACATCATCTGGGGGTTGCGGTGGGCGTAGTCAGGCGCGGGGGTGGTCAGGACAGGGTGATTAATTGATCAATTTAATTAATTTGCATATCAAAAATGGTTCAAAGGCCTCTGAGCACTATGGGACTTAACATCTGAGGTCATCAGTCCCCTAGACTTAGAACTACTTAACCCTAACTAACCTAAGGACATCACACACATTCATGCCCGAGGCAGGATTCGAACCTGCGACCGTAGCGGTCGCGCGGTTCCAGACTGAAGCGCCTAGAACCACTCAGCCACTCCGGCCGGCAATGTGCACATCAATTTGATATCAAAAGTGCAGCGACGCCGCCATCTCCCTACTACTGACGTGACAACAACTCTTCATTTACATCTGTTACAATCTTGAGCACCAAAATATTGTCTTCATCTAAATAGTTCTTCTTCTGCAAAGTCTTTATAATGTCTTTCAAACCATAGTTTCGCTTCTTGAGGCGACAGTTTGTCTGCTGAAGAAGCTTTTTTTTGTGTACCGTATGTTTACTTCTGAGGTAGTGTCCAATTTACGCTTCATTGATACAACAGGCTCATTAGGTGGTATGACTGGATTTGGTGGCACTTCTGTTGGCAGCACACAAAAAAAGCATTAAATTACGAAAGTAGCGTTTCACAAGTTTTGGAAGCACAGAAATTACTACTTAATGAAGCTGGTGTTCTCAGTCTATGATCCATAGATCCCAAAGTATTCTGTTGACAGCTCTCACAACCTGTTGCCGTGACAGTAACTTTATTGAAAACGTAAGTCCCTCTTACAACCCTTGTTGTAGCACTATCTTGAAACACATTTAACAGGTAAAACATAAGGCAGACTGAGGGGACTTTGCCATTCAAAGTTATTCTAAAAACTTTAACATAAAAGTGCAAAAAATGGCTCTGAGCACTATGGGACTTAACTTCTGAGGTCATCAGTCCCCTAGAACTTAGAACTAATTAAACCTAACTAACCTAAGGACATCACACACATCCATGCCCGAGGCAGGATTCGAACCTGTGACCAAAGCGGTCGCGCGGTTCTATGCTGTAGCGCCTAGAACCGGTCGGCCACCCCGGCCGGCCCATAAAAGTACAATGACACTTGATACGTGTAGACTCACAGCTAACAAGAACTAATCTAGAGTACACATGAAATAAAGATGTACCGAGAAAGTTTGAGAATCACTGCATTAGTTGTCGCACAATTAGTGTAAGACTTACTTTCTTCGGAATTGGTGGTTACATCTCACAGATGTCATTTCCAGTGTTGACCTCTGCAAAATACTTCTCCGTTTGGGAACCTGCAACATTGCAATACTTGCTCAAAAGTGCAGCCTATATTAAGGCATGTTGTGCTCAAGACCTATGCTCTGAATTGGCAGTTACCACCGTGAAATCAACTCATATAATTCATATGGACACCAGCAGAATAGAAAACAAAACGAAAATTGAAACAAATAGTGTAATACAGACAGGTTACAATTATACATTATATATGAGTCAAAAGCAGGTTATCTACTTGAATGAGTTATACAGTGACCATGGAGACTGGCCTCCTGATAGTGTATTTCTCTACAGATCTTAAGCTGGAACCATCCATTCCTTTTTTTTTTTACAACTCCACTTTAATTTGGTAGTAACAAGATAGCTTCCGAAGGTGTCAGGAGATACATCTCTCTTATCACATGAAATGAATTTTTACATGAAATAAGAGAGTAACTGTATTCAAGACTCTTTAACCTAATTACGCTGCTTCATGAGAAGTTTCGTCACCACTAGTCATCACATCACAGTGTGCTTCATGTCATTTAGGTACCGGTACTGGCAATCGTCAGAAGGTTTTTAGAAAGCTGCACAAAACCATTTAAGAGGAGTTTAAGTAGTCCATCCAATTCACGGAAATTTTTTTAACCCTACCCTTTTTTCCATTGTTGTTGTTGTGGTCTTCAGTCCAGAGACTGGTTTGATGCAGCTCTCCATGCTACTCTATCCTGTGCAAGCGTCTTCATCTCCCAGTACCTACTGCAACCTACATCCTTCGGAATCTATTAAGTGTATTCATCTCTTGGTCTCCCTCTACGATTTTTACCCTCCATGCTGTCCTCCAATACTAAATTGGTGATCCCTTGATGCCTCAGAATATGTCCTACCAACCGATCCCTTCTTCTAGTCAAGTTGTGCCACAAAATTCTCTTCTCCCCAATTCTAGTCAATACCTCCTCATTAGTTATGTGATCTACACATCTAATCTTCAGCATTCTTCTGTAGCACCACATTTCGAAAGCTTCTATTCTCTTTTTGTCTAAACTATTTATCATCCACGTCTCACTTCCAAACATGGCTACACTCCATACAAATACTTTCAGAAAAGAGTTCCTGACACTTAAATCTATACTCAATGTTAACAAATTTCTCTTCTTCAGAAACGCTTTCCTTGCCATTGCCAGTCTACATTTTATATCCTCTCTACTTAGACCATCATAGGTTATTTTGCTCCCCAAATACCAAAACTCATTTACTACTTTAAGCGTCTCACTTCCTAATCTAATACCCTCAGCATCACCCGATTTAATTCGACTACATTCCATTATCCTCGTTGTGCTTATGTTGATGTTCATCTTATATTTATCCATACATATTGCTAACAGTCATAAAGTACAATGGCTTCGAAAAAAGCAGAAAAGTCTTCAAACCTATAATTAGCACTAGACACACGTGTAGGAACAAAAAAGACTAAACATCTCGAAAGAATTATTTTTAGTCGGGCCACAATATTTATTCCTTGTGTTAGCTCAAAACGTTAAACTTAAGTATGCAGTACAGACATATCGGATACCAACACAACACGAATAATAGCCGAACTTCAAATTCCAAAAAGTACGCAGCACACTGAAACATTACAATCATTTCAGTAACATCTCGTGAAACTTTCATTCCGCATGTGTTGACGTAAACGACGAGAAAATGCATGGCACTGCACAGTGTCTGATATGAACGCGTGACAACGACATTCGATGAATGTCAGCTTTGCGAAAATGATCAGAACATACTCTGCTGTATTCAGATAGTTTCCAATCTTTTCGTTGCAATGCCTTCTTGCTCCACAAGATTCTTTCTTCACTGTCCTTCGTGATCCTACAAACAATTTGAAGTCGTTTAGTCGAAATGAATTGTCTATATTTTAACTACGGGCAACGGCCTTGCCGCAGTGGATGCACCAGTTCCCGTGAGATCACCGAAGTTAAGCGCCGTCGGGCGTGATCGGCACTTGGATGGGTGACCATCCAGGCCGCCATGCGCTCTTGCCATTTTTCGGGGTGCACTCAGCCTCGCGACGCCAGTTGAGGAGCTACTCTACCGAATAATAGCGGCTTCGGTCAAGAATACCACCTTAACGACCGGGAGAAAGGTGTGCTGACCCCACGCCCCTCCTATCCGCATCCTCCACCAAGGGTGACACGGCGGTCGGATGGTCCCGGTAGGCCACTCGTGGCCTGAAGACGGAGTGCTACATTTTAACTATAAATATTAATATAATTACTTGTGAAAAGTAACACCTGACTTCCCAGTTTTATTGCTACATTCGTAGGCAACACAATAGACTATTCTTAACGAATTTATGATTATGTTTCGAAAAGCAGCACAGTGATATCAACACTTACCAAGACGCAGCAATACGATGGACGCAGACAGAGAGCAGGCTTCACTTTTGCGGCGTAAGGGCACTCTCTATTTTCTAACCTCCTTGTGGCGACCGATCGCTTCTGTTTTAATCGCTTTGTATGCGCAAATCACAGCGATCTGTCGCTGATCACATGGAAATCCCCGGCAATTTGTGCTTGCAATACAGCTGCCTGGCTGGTTAGCACCGGTGTGTGGCAGTATGACTGCGACTCGCTTCTCTGTTTATCAAGCGACGTCCTGCAGTTTTGTTTCGTTTAGCTTTGCGCACGTTGGGTAAGAAATTTACATTAGGATTTATAGTTATACAGGGACCACGAGCTAATCTGAGAAGTGAAGTGAAAGCCGGATATGCCATTTATACACTACTGGCCATTAAAATTGCTACACCAATAATAAATGCAGATGATAAACGGGTACTCATTGGACAAATATATTATACTAGAACTGACATGTAATTATATTTTCACGCAATTTGGGTGCATAGATCCTGAGAAATCAGTGCCCAGAACAACCACCTCTGGCCGTAATAACGGCCTTGATACGCCTGGGCATTGAGTCAAACAGAGCTTGAATAGCGTGTACAGGAACAGCTGCCCATGCAGCTTCAACACGATACCAGAGTTCATCAAGAGTAGTGACTGGCGTATTGTGACGAGCCAGTTGCTCGGCCACCATTGACCAGACGTTTTCAATTGGTGAGAGATCTGGAGAACGTGCTGACCAGGGCAGCAGTGGAACATTTTCTGTATCCAGAAAGGCCCGTACAGGACCTGCAACATGCAGTCGTGCGTTATCCTGCTGAAATGTAGGGTTTCGCAGGGATCGAATGAAGGGTAGAGCCACGAATCGTAAGACATCTGAAATGTAACGTCCACTGTTCAAAGTGCCGTCTGTGCGAACAAGAGGTGACCGAGACGTGTAACCAATGGCACCCCATACCATCACGCCGGGTGATACGCCAGTATGGCGATGACGAATACACGCTTGCAATGTGCGTTCACCGCGATGTCGCCAAACACGGATGCGACCACCATGATGCTGTGAACAGAACCTGGATTCATCCCAAAAAATGACGTTTTGCCATTTGTACACCCAGGTTCGTCGTTGAGTACACCATCGCTGGCGCTCCTGTCTGTGATGCAGCGTCAAGGGTAACCGCAACCATGGTCTCCGAGCTGATAGTCCATGCTGCTGCAAACGTCGTCGAACTGTTTGTGCAGATGGTTGTTGTGTGTGCATGAAATCTTATGGGACTTAACTGCTAAGGTCATCAGTCCCTAAGCTTACACACTATTTAACCTAAATTATCCTAAAGACAAACGCACACACCCATGCCCAAGGGAGGACTCGAACCTCCGCCGGGACCAGCCGCACAGTCCATGACTGCAGCGTCGAGACCGCTCGGCTAATCCCGCGCGGCGATGGTTGTTGCCTTGCAAATGTCCCCATCTGTTGACTCAGGGATCGAGACGAGGCTGCACGATCCGTTACAGCCATGCGGATAAGATGCCTGTCATCTCGACTGTTAGTGATACTAGGCCGTTGGGATCCAGCACAGCGTTCCGTATTACCTACCCTCCTGTACCCACCGATTCTATATTCTGCTAACAGTCATTGAATATTGACCAACGCGAGCAGCAATGTCGCGATACGATAAACCGCAATCGCGATAGGCTGCAGTGCGGAAACGTGATGGATGGTACGCATTTCTCCCCCTTACACGAGGCATCACAACAACGTTTCACCTGGCAACTCCGGCCAACTGCTGTTTGCGTATGAGAAATCGGTTGGAAACTTTCCTCATGTCAGCACGTTGTAGGTGTCGCCACCGACGCCAACCTTGTATGAATGCTCTGAAAAGCTAATCATTTGCATATCTAAACATCTTCTTCCTGTCGGTTAAATTTTGCGTCTGTAGAACGTCATCTTCGTGGTGTAGCAATTTTAATGGCCAGTAGTGTATTAAGAAGTAATACAAAATACGCCCTCCGGTTTTGCAGTGATGAGCATTTTGAAGCTTGTGTTATAGCTCTAGAGCTGATGGGAAGTTCACAGTAATAGTCGCGATACTATGAGCTCCATCTTACGATTTTGTGTTATTTATGAAATAATTATGCGCATTACAGTTTTTAACTTCTAAATAGAATAACATACGTACCCATAACGTTAAGAGGACAGTTTAGTTAAAATGTTCAGCGCAAATCTATTATACAGTGATACACAAGTCCCTTGTCATTTCCCATATTTTTTTTTCTTTCCGTTAGGCCCACAGCACAATAAACGTAAGTATAAGACATAATGAAAATGAATGCTACAGAACTAGCTACAATAAGGTAATATATTTCTTTACATATTTTACACGAGAGGCCTGTTTCGGCTTGTTGCCATTATCTAGTGATGTCTAGTTGGGAGTGACGATCATATGGCATAAAAAATAATTTTTTTGCAATGGCTTGGTAAGAATATTACTTTTTGTAGTTACGAAACCTAAAAATAGGTTTTGTCAGATATTTTGACAGTTCTTTACTAGTAAATAATTGTCAAAATTTAACTGTCAGAATATACAGGGTGTTACAAAAAGGTACGGCCAGACTTTCAGGAAACATTCTTCACACACAAATAAAGAAAAGATGTTATTATGCGGAGATGTGTCCGGAAACGCTTAATTTCAACGTTAGAGCTCATTTTAGTTTCGTCAGTATGTACTGTACTTCCTCGATTCACCGCCAGTTCGCCCAATTGAAGGAAGGTAATGTTGACTTCGGTGCTTGTGTTGACATGCGACTCATTGCTCTACAGTACTAGCATCAAGCACATCAGTACGTAGCATCAACAGGTTAGTGTTCATCACGAACGTGGTTTTGCAATCAGTGCAATGTTTACAAATGCAGAGTTGGCAGATGCCCATTTGATGTATGGACTAGCACGGGGCAATAGGCGTGGCGCGGTACGTTTGTATCGAGACAGATTTCCAGAACGAAGGTGTCCCGACAGGAAGACGTTCGAAGCAATTGCTCGGCGTGTTAGCGAGCACGGAACATTCCAGCCTGTGACTCGCTACTGGGGAAGACCTAGAACGACGAGGACACCTGCAATGGACGAGGCAATTCTTCGTGCAGTTGACGATAACCCTAATTTCAGCGTCAGAGAAGTTGCTGCTGTACAAGGTAACGTTGACCACGTCACTGTATGGAGAGTGCTACGGGAGAACCAGTTGTTTCCGTACCATGCACAGCGTGTGCAGGTACTATCAACAGCTGATTGGCCTCCACGGGTACACTTCTGCAAATGGTTCATCCAACAATATGTCAATCCTCATTTCAGTGCAAATGTTCTCTTTACGGATGAGGCTTCATTCCAACGTGATCAAATTGTAAGTTTTCACAATCAACATGTGTGGGCTGACGAGAATCCGCATGCAATTGTGCAATCACGTCATCAACACAGACTTTCTGTGAACGTTTGGGGAGGCATTGTTGGTGATGTCTTGATTGGGCCCCATGTTCTTCCACCTACGCTCAATGGAGCATGTTATCATGATTTCATACGGGATACTCTACCTGTGCTGCTAGAACATGTGCCTTTACAAGTACGATGGAGCTCCTGCACATTTCAGTCGAAGTGTTCGTACGCTTCTCAACAACAGGTTCGGTGACCGATGGATTGGTAAAGGCAGACCAATTCCATGGCCTCCACGCTCTCCTGACCTCAACCCTCTTGACTTTCATTTATGGGGGCATTTGAAAGCTCTTGTCTCCGCAACCCCGGTACCAAATGTAGAGACTCTTCGTGCTCGTATTGTGAACGGCTGTGATACAATACGCCATTCTCCAGGGATGCATCAGCGCATCAGGGATTCCATGCGACGGAGGGTGGATGCATGTATCCTCACTAACGGAGGACATTTTGAACATTTCCTGTAACAAAGTGTTTGAAGTCACGCTGGTACGTTCTGTTGCTGTGTGTTTCCATTCCATGGTTAATGTGATTTGAAGAGAATTAATAAAATGAGCTCTAACATGGAAAGTAAGCGTTTCCGGACATATGTCCACATAACATATTTTCTTTCTTTGTGTGAGAGGAAAGTTTCCTTAAAGTTTGGCCGTACCTTTTTGTAACACCCTGTATAGACGTTACTTGATAGTGGTAATAAGCCGAAACAGGCATCTCGTGTAAAATATTTAAAGAAATGTGTTACCTTATTGCACCTAGATTTGGAACATTAATTTCCATAATATAATTTAACTCCCCTTCATACAATTTGTAAGAAGAGTTGTAGTAATTAGTTGTGCTAGTATTGGCAATATCTCTGTAGAAACATCGTGTTAATTGTGTAGGCCAAAAGATTACAATTACACAATAAGACTAATGAATAGAATAGAGGACTAATGAACGTGAAACGAACTGTATTGTGTTACACAACCCATTTGACGTCAATGGAAAATGTGATATATTCTGTAACGTAGCATACAGTTCACAAGAAAGGCATTGCAAAAGAAGTTATAATTTTAGTCTGTCGTAAATTTATGTTTTGCAAGTATTTGTGTGGATACGTAAATGAATTGCAGCTGCCGCTAAGCATATACACTACTCGCCATTAAAACTGCTACACCACGAAGATGATAAACGGGTATTCATTGGACAAATATATTGTACTAGAACTGACATGTAATTACATTTTCACGCAATTTGGGTGCATAGATCCTGAGAAATCAGTACCCAGAACAACCACCTCTGGCCGTAATAACGGCCTTGATACGCCTGGGCATTGAGTCAAACACAGCTTGGATGGCGTGTACAGGTACAGCTGCCCATGCAGCTTCAACACAATACCACAGTTCATCAAGAGTAGTGACTGGCGTATTGTGACGAGCCAGTTGCTCGGCCACCATTGAGCAGACGTTTTCAATTGGTGAGAGATCTGGAGAATGTGCTGCCCAGGGCAGCAGTGGAACATTTTCTGTATCCAGAAAGGCCCGTAAAGGACCTGCAATATGCACTCGTGCATTATCCTGCTGAAATGTAATTACATTTTCACGCAATCTGGGTGCATAGATCCTGAGAAATCAGTACCCAGAACAACCACCTCTGGCCGTAATAACGGCCTTGATACGCCTGGGCATTGAGTCAAACAGAGCTTGGATGGCGTGTACAGGTACAGCTGCCCATGGTGCTTCAACACGATAATAGAGTTCATCAAGAGTAGTGACTGGCGTATTGTGACGAGCCAGTTGCTCGGCCACCATTGACCAGACGTTTTCAATTGGTGAGAGATCTGGAGAATGTGCTGCCCAGGGCAGCAGTGGAACATTTTCTGTATCCAGAAAGGCCCGTAAAGGACCTGCAATATGCGCTTGTGCATTATCCTGCTGAAATGTAGGGTTTCGCAGGGATCGAATGAAGGGTAGAGCCACGAATCGTAAGACATCTGAAATGTAACGTCCACTGTTCAAAGTACCGTCAATGCGAACAAGAGGTGACCGAGACATGTAAGCAATGGCACCCCATACCATCACGCCGGGTGATACGCCACTATGGCGATGACGAACACACGCTTCCAATGTGCGTTCACTGCGATGTCGCCAAACACGGATGCGACCTCATGATACTGTAAGCAGAACCTGGATTCATCCGAAACAATGACGTTTTGCCGTTCTTGCACCCAGGTTCGTCGTTGAGTACACCATCGCAGGCGCTCCTGTTTGTCAAGGGTAACCGCAGCCATGGTCTCCGAGCTAATAGTCTATGCTGCTGCAAACGTCGTCGAACTGTTCGTGTGCCGGCCGCGGTGGTCTAGCGGTTCAGGCGCTCAGTCCGGAACCGCGGGACTGCTACGGTCGCAGGTTCGAATCCTGCCTCGGGCATGGATGTGTGTGATGTCCTTAGGTTAGTTAGGTTTAAGTAGTTCTAAGTTCTAGGGGATTGATGACCACAGATGTTAAGTCCCATAGTGCTCAGAGCCATATGGTTGTTGTCTTGCAAACGTCCCCATCTGTTGACTCAGGGATCGAGACGAGGCTGCACGATCCGTTACAGCCATGCGGATAAGATGCCTGTCATCTCGTCTGCTAGTGATACGAGGCCGTTGGGATCCAGCACGGCGTTCCGTATTACCCTCCTGTACCCACCGATTCCATATTGTGCTAACTGTCATTGGATCTCGACCAATGCGAGCAGCAATGCCGCAATACGATAAACCGTAATCGCGATAGGCTACAATTCGACCTTTATCAAAGTTGGATACGTGATGGTACGCATTTCTCCTCCTTACACGAGGTATCACAACAACGTTTCCCCAGGCAACGCCCGTCAACTGCTGTTTGTGTATGAGAAATTGGTTGGAAACTTTCCTCCTGTCTGTACGTTGCAGGTGTCGCCACTGGCGCCAGCCTTGTATGAATGCTCTGAAAAGCTAATCTTTTGCATATCACAGCATCTTCTTCCTGTCGGTTAAATTTCGCTTCTGTAGCACGTCATCTTCGTGGTGTAGCAATTTTAAAGGCCAGTAGTGTACATCTATACTCTGTAACCCAACGTGAAGTGCATGCAGTGACGGATACAGAAAAACCTCAAGGAGGGGGCGCTAAGATATCTTGAGCTACCTTTACTTTTACCGTAATAAAAAATAATCAAGTGACATGCAAAGTTTAAGAAAGATTTATTTAAACTGATTGTACACATACAATACCATCTTAGGCTATAAAAAGGTTACAATTGTTGTTCTCTTCTTTAAATGATGAATTCTATGCGCCTATTCTTCCTGGCAAATTGGTTAATTACATCGTCAATAGGACAATCAATGTCAGGGTTATTATTCAACTGAACTAACCCATCCTCCTTTATTGTCGACGTCAGCCATGTCTTTCTGCGCCGCAATGTTGAACTTCTTTCTACTGTAGCAATAGATGCAGGTAGGCAAGCAAATCTTTTGTACAGCGTATGCAAAGTAGGATAGACATATCTAGGACTAACAGACAACCATTGCATAACAGGATCACGATCATTAAGGGCGTTTATGCTCTTCTGCTTGTATTGAAGAATCTCTCCCATTAATCTGATTCTTCTTCAAAGAACAGTAGTTCAGATAAGCACTAATTCAATTTATGTGCCAGATCATTACCGTCACGTTTCAGTAGTTGTGAGGGTAAAAGTATGTTGAATTTTAAGTGATAAATATTTTCTACAGCTAAACGTTCTCTCATGTCAGTCGTAACACGGTCCAGTGTTGGAATAAAAACAGTTCTTTTCCAATGTGTCATAGATCAGCATTATGATCGCAGTTTTCCCTGTGTCGTTGTCTGCCTGTAAGACGAGGAACACTCATCTCCACGTCTAACTATATAACTGCCTTTCCCTCTTCAACAATACTTCACAATCCACTGATCACTCTCACTCTTGACTAATCTTCACACTTGCACTTGCTACAACTAGGATTTTTTACTTATTCATTCTTCAGTCCTAATATTTCTGCATCTGAATGCAAACTAGCTTCCTATTCTGTGAACAGTCCGTATTTATAACGCTACATATCGATCGTCCTCTGTACAAGAAAACAGTAGAATACTCGTGACTTTTCTCGAACGAATGCCAGACAAAATAACGAATCGAGATCACTAGAATGGCCGCGACTTTTCTTGTAGGTATGTGTTAGCTATCTATGTGCCAGACAAAAACGTATAAAATACAATGACGCAGACGCGCGTGCTACATAGGAAAGTACAACACTCGATAACTCGATTCAGTCGAGGCGACTGACGAAAGAAACGAACGAATAGCGTGTGGGCTGACTGGCAGGTGGCAATGCGGTTGGCTTGGGTTGGGTTGTTTGGGGAAGGAGACCAGAGAGCGAGGTCATCGGTCTCATCGGGTTAGGGAAGGATGGGGAAGGAAGTCGGCCGTGCCCTTTCAAAGGAACCATCCCGGCATTTGCCTGGAGCGATTGAGGGAAATCACGGAAAACCTAAATGAGGATGGCCGGACGCGGGATTGAACCGTCGTCCTCCCGAATGCGAGTCCAGTGCCTAACCACTGCGCCACCTCGCTCATTAATGCGGTTGGCCCCGCAAGGAGGGGCGGGGGGAGGGGGCACATGTATCTACCACTGGGTGCATGGTAGAGGATACGTCCCTTTGTACCAGTTATTAGGGTTTTTACCTGTTCCATTCACGGATAAAGTGCGGGAATAATGACTGTTTGAATGCCTCTGTGCACGCAATGATTATTCTGATCATATCCTCAATATCCCTATGTGAAGCCCACCCAGCTAGCCGTGCGGTCTAACGTGCTGCTTCCCACGCAGGAAGGCGTGCCAGTCCCTGGCACGAATCTACCCGGCGGATTAGTGTCGAGGTCCGGTGTGCCGGCCAGCTTGTCGATGATATTTAAGGCGGTTTTCCATCTACCTTTACACTGTGTCGCCGATTGCTGCGTATACACCATTTCCACATAGGCGTACACCATAATTATTCTACCACGCAAACATTTGGGATTACACTCTTCTGGTATGAGATGTTCCCAGGGGGATCCACTGGGGTCCGAACCGCACAATAACCCTAGGTTCGGTGTGGGGCAGCGCTATGGTGCGTGGACTGCTGTAGTCTGTTGTGGGGTTGTGAACCACTGAGGGCTACGGCGGGACAAAGCCTCTCCATCGTTTCTAGGTCCCCAGTTTAATACATACATAGATACATCCCTATGTGAGCGATATGTAGGGGGCTGTAGTATATACGTAAATTAATTACTTAAGGCCGATTCTTGAAACTTTGTTAATAGACTGTATCGGAATTTATTACAACAACTCGTTCCAATAACGATTCATCTCGAGAAATTCAATGTGCTGGTGCTTAGAAACAGCGCATATTCATAGGGTTTAACATATAACATAAAACCCATCGAATATCGCCTTCTGCTGAACACAACAAATATCGTATGGCGTCTTGCTTTCTGCTTGTGACGCAGAGAGCGTTCGTGCTTCCTGTTAGTTTGGCTTTACGTGGCACGTTGCCGAAATATCGCAGAACTTATTTTGTGTTTCACGTAACAAAATGACTTCTGAACGAGAAATAACAGGAGGTGACGTCAGAAAACTCGTTGAGCGCCACATCAACGTTAGCTAACTCGTCCCGTGTGCTGATGACATAAGGCTAATGCCACACTAGGCGATTTTCTCCCCTCGATAATAATCGCGGCTGAAATAATCGCCTGGGGTGCCGAACTTCGATCGATTATAATCGCGACAGATGAAGCCACGCCGACAAACTGGATGCCACACTAGCGGAAAAAAATAAAATAAAATCGATGGTTTTTGCAGTCGCCGCGCGGGATTAGCCGAGCGGTCTTAGGCGCTCCAGTCATGGACTGTGCGGCTAGTCTCGGCATGGGAATGTGTGTTTGTCCTTAGGATAATTTAGGTTAAGTAGCGTGTAAGCTTAACGACTGATGATCTTAGCAGTTAAGTCCCATAAGATTTCACACACATTTGAACATTTGAGCCCCTGCAGTCATGGTGCAACGAGCCACGAGAGACACCGTGCATGATGAGCTGTCAGTCAAAGCTTAAATATTTATCTGTAGTAGCATTTTATTTAATTTGTCGTCGCAGAAAGCGTAACTGCTAACGAAACCGGTGGATTCATCCACTCTTTATGAATTGTTCAAGTGAAGGAAAGTCTGTGTTGTTACATAAGAAACTGAGGAGTTATCTGGAAAAAGTCTCTGATTATTACTGCATGTCCGCAGTATCTTCCAACTTGCTGCTGTCGAATATTAAAAATAACTTACAAAATCGGGATACTAAGTTACATGACTGTTGGCGCAAATGAAAAACTTGCAGTAACATTGAGATACGTTTTTTTAATTAAACAGAGTAAGTAATTTATTAAAATGAGCATACACTTAAGATAATATGGACATAAAGAAGGTTGCGTTGGAAGAGTTTACATTACAAGTTCATGTCAACTGCCTGATCACTTATAATATTCATCAAGTGACAAAATCGAGTCTTCATCCACCACTCCAGCAAGTGGCGATATACAGGGTGATCCATTGATCGTAACCGGACCAAATATCTCACGAAATAAGCGTCAAACGAAAAAACTACAAAGAACGAAACTTGTCTAGCTTGAAGGGGGTAACCAGATGGCGCTATGGTTGGCCCGCTAGGTGGCGCTGCCATAGGTCAAACGGATATCAACTGCCTTTTTTAAATAGGAACCCCCATTTTCTATTACATATTCGTGTAGTACGTAAAGAAATATGAATGTTTTAGTTGGACCACTTTTTTCGATTTGTGATAGATGGCGCTGTAATAGTCACAAACATATGGCTCACAATTTTAGACGAACAGTTGGTAACAGGTAGGTTTTATAAATTAAAATACAGAACGTAGGTACGTTTGAACATTTTATTTCGGTTGTTCCAATGTGATACATGTACCTTCGTGAACTTATCATTTCTGAGAACGCATGCTGTTACAGTGTGATTACCTGTAAATACCACATTAATGCAATAAATTCTCAAAATTATGTCCGTCAACCTCAATGCATTTGGCAATACGTGTAACGACATTCCTCTCAACAGCGAGTAGTTCGCCTTCCGCAATGTTCGCACATGCATTGACAATGCGCCGACGCATGTTGTCAGGCGTTGTCGGTGGCTCACAATAGCAAATATCCTTCAACTTTCCACACAGAAAGAAATCCGGGGACGTCAGATCCGGTGAACGTGCGGGCCATGGTATAGTGCTTCGACGACCAATCCACCTGTCATAAAATATGCTGTTCAATACCGCTTCAACCGCACGCGAGCTATTTGCCGGACATCCATCATGTTGGAAGTACATCGCCATTCTGTCATGCAGTGAAACATCTTGTAGTAACATCGGTAGAATATTACGTAGGAAATCAGCATGCATTGCACCATTTAGATTGCCATCGATAAAATGGGGGCCAATTATCCTTCCTCCCATAATGCCGCACCATACATTAACTCGCCGAGGTCGCTGATGTTCCACTTGTTGCAGCCATCGTGGATTTTCCGTTGCCCAATAGTGCATATTATGCCGGTTTACGTTACCGCTGTTGGCGAATGACACTTCGTCGCTAAAAAGAACGCGTGCAAAAAATCTATCATCGTCCCGTAACTTCTCTTATGCCCAGTGGCAGAACTGTACACGAATTTCAAAGTCGTCGCCATGCAATTCCTGGTGCATAGAAATATGGTACGGGTGCAATCGATGTTGATTCTCAACACCGACGTTTTTGAGATTCCTGGTTCTCGCGCAATTTGTATGCTACTGACGTGCGGATTAGCCGCGACAGCAGCTAAAATACCTACTTGGGCATCATCATTTGTTGCAGGACGTGGTTGACGTTTCACATGTGGCTAGACACTTCCTGTTTCCTTAAATAACGTAACTATCCGGCGAACGGTCCGGACACTTGGATAGTGTCGTCCAGGATACCGAGCAGCATACATAGCACACGCCCGTTGGGCATTTTGATCACAATAGCCATACATGAACACGATTTCGACCTTTTCCGCAATTGGTAAACGGTCCATTTTAACACGGGTAATGTATCACGAAGCAAATACCGTCCGTACTGGCGGAATGTTACGTGATACCACGTACTTATACATTTGTGACTATTACAGCGCCATCTATCACAAAGCGAAAAAAGTGGTCCAACTAAAACATTCATATTTCTTTACGTACTACTCGAATATGTAATAAAAATGGGGGTTCCTATTTAAAAAAACGCAGTTGATATCCATTTGACCTATGGCAGTGTCATCTAGCGGGCCAACCATAGCGCCATCTGGTTTATCCCTTCAAGCTAGACGAGTTTCGTTGTTTGTAGTTTTTTCGTTTGATGCTTATTTCGTGAGGTATTTGGCCCGGTAACTATCAGTGGACCACTCTGTATAAGTGTTTGGACTCCCAGGTGTACAGATTTGTGTGCTTGTCGATGTCGACATATTTGATGGCGCAATATTTATGGTGCAGTCGTAAACCATCAATTGCACACCGACCGCTACGGTCTCAGGTTCGAATCCTGCCTCGGGCGTGGATATTAGTGATGTCCTTAGGTAACTTAGGTTTAAGTAGTTCTAGGTTCTAGGGGACTGATGACCTCAGATGTTAAGTCTCATAGAACTCAGAGCCATTTGAACCATTTCGAGTACTACGCTCAGTTCAACGCCCTTTGTGCTACACATCAAGTGCAAGGTACTGTGAAGCTTTATTTCTTGTCAGCGGCCAGCGCAGGAGTTAACCACCTGGCTCAGAAGTTATTCCCAATTAGTAGACCACAGTTGCCACTTTTTGAAGATTTAGTTTCAGCTCTCACTAAGTATTTCAGTTGCAGACTTCGAGAGCATCAGTACTGAGTAACAGGAAAAACGATATTTAGCCTATGTTCTGCGCATAGTAATAGAGAGTAAATCATGTTGCATGGAGGAGGCACAGGAAGCCACTTCATAATGAGAAGTTATGTTTCTTCTAGTTTTAGAAATAAAGTGTCCTATTAATCTGACAGATCATTTTGGATTCCTGTCACTTGCCATTTCAACTACTCTCCTTTATTGCTTGTGTCTGTGCTGACTTCTACAGCAGCTGACACAACATTTATGAAGGCATCAGTAGTAGTGCTACTGTCTACAGTCTTTCGTCTGTAAGACTTTATTGACTGTAATGTTTTTAGAATGAAACATCCCCCAGGCTGTGGCTAAGCCATGTCTCTGCAGTATCCTTTCTTACAGGATTGCTAGTTCTGCAAGGTTCGCAGGAGAGCTTCTGTGAAGTTTGGAAAGTAGGAGACGAGGTACTGGCGGAATTAAAGCTGTTACAGCGTGTTCGGTCAGAGGGTTCGCTGCCCTCAATAATAAAAAAAACTGAGTTAATCGATCATCAACGAACTTAAAATGGATGTCTTACAACATCCGCTCCGAGCAGATGCAACGAACAACACCGAACAAAATGTGATTAAAAAAGAAAAAAAAGTTGGTAGAGCACTTGCCAGCGAAAGGCAAAGGTCCCGAGTTCGAGTCTCGGTCAGGCACACAGTTTTAATCTGCCAGGAAGTTTTGTAATGTTTTTATTTGAAAATGTAGTTCATCGTTGGTATTCATTTCTTTCAATTGGGGCAAAAGAGATATCAAAAACAACTCATTAGGAGCCTGTTGTAGAGCGGCTCAAGTTGAACTGTGTGTCAAAACTCTTATCAAGTCTCTTCCAGATGGGTCCTGAAGTTTCCCTTTTTTTCTGCTTTAGAAACAGAAAGCTTAGCAGCAGTGTTAGGTGGCAGTGCACTATCTTCGCTTCAGCATCCTCGAGGACAGAGGCATCATTCATATTTCCTGAGGTCCCTAAAATAAAAGAAACATTTTAGAAAAAAACCACGTACCACTTTATACTGTGCAGATGTGATAAGTATGTAGTAAGTCTATATTATGTAGGTAAGTAACTACCATATGACGGAGAAAGTTGATGCAGTGGTTAGTACACCAGACTCGCATTCGGGAGGATGACGGCTCAAACCCGCGTCCAACCATCCTGAATTAGGTTTTCCGTGATTTCCCTAAATAGCTTCAGGTAAATACTGGGATGGTTCTTTCGAAATGGCACAGCCGACTTCCTTCCCATCCTTCCCTAATCCGATGGGACTGATGACCTCGCTGTTTGGTTCCATCCCCCAAATCAACCAACCAACCAACTGCCATATCCATTAGAAATACACTCCTGGAAATGGAAAAAAGAACACATTGACACCGGTGTGTCAGACCCACCATACTTGCTCCGGACACTGCGAGAGGGCTGTACAAGCAATGATCACACGCACGGCACAGCGGACACACCAGGAACCGCGGTGTTGGCCGTCGAATGGCGCTAGCTGCGCAGCATTTGTGCACCGCCGCCGTCAGTGTCAGCCAGTTTGCCGTGGCATACGGAGCTCCATCGCAGTCTTTAACACTGGTAGCATGCCGCGACAGCGTGGACGTGAACCGTATGTGCAGTTGACGGACTTTGAGCGAGGGCGTATAGTGGGCATGCGGGAGGCCGGGTGGACGTACCGCCGAATTGCTCAACACGTGGCGCGTGAGGTCTCCACAGTACATCGATGTTGTCGCCAGTGGTCGGCGGAAGGTGCACGTGCCCGTCGACCTGGGACCGGACCGCAGCGACGCACGGATGTACGCCAAGACCGTAGGATCCTACGCAGTGCCGTAGGGGACCGCACCGCCACTTCCCAGCAAATTAGGGACACTGTTGCTCCTGGGGTATCGGCGAGGACCATTCGCAACCGTCTCCATGAAGCTGGGCTACGGTCCCGCACACCGTTAGGCCGTCTTCCGCTCACGCCCCAACATCGTGCAGCCCGCCTCCAGTGGTGTCGCGACAGGCGTGAATGGAGGGACGAATGGAGACGTGTCGTCTTCAGCGATGAGAGTCGCTTCTGCCTTGGTGCCAATGATGGTCGTATGCGTGTTTGGCGCCGTGCAGGTGAGCGCCACAATCAGGACTGCATACGACCGAGGCACACAGGGCCAACACCTGGCATCATGGTGTGGGGAGCGATCTCCTACACTGGCCGTACACCACTGGTGATCGTCGAGGGGACACTGAATAGTGCACGGTACATCCAAACCGTCATCGAACCCATCGTTCTACCATTCCTAGACTGGCAAGGGAACTTGCTGTTCCAACAGGACAATGCACGTCCGCATGTATCCCGTGCCACCCAACGTGCTCTAGAAGGTGTAAGTCAACTACCCTGGCCAGCAAGATCTCCGGATCTGTCCCCCATTGAGCATGTTTGGGACTGGATGAAGCGTCGTCTCACGCGGTCTGCACGTCCAGCACGAACGCTGGTCCAATTGAGGCGCCAGGTGGAAATGGCATGGCAAGCCGTTCCACAGGACTACATCCAGCATCTCTACGATCGTCTCGATGGGAGAATAGCAGCCTGCATTGCTGCGAAAGGTGGATATACACTGTACTAGTGCCGACATTGTGCATGCTCTGTTGCCTGTGTCTATGTGCCTGTGGTTCTGTCAATGTGATCATGTGATGTATCTGACCCCAGGAATGTGTCAATAAAGTTTCCCCTTCCTGGGACAATGAATTCACGGTGTTCTTATTTCAATTTCCAGGAGTGTACATTTAAATGTTACAAAATAGCAGAAGAAACTTTTTACTTCCTGTCTCAATTCCATGGCTTCTTGCAGGAAAGACATCTATTGATGGACCACATATGATTTTTTTGCAGTCATTGTGATGCCACTCTTGTTAGTTTTTGGCAGTTTTTTCAGTCAGCGACTATATGCAACACGGGTATTTTTCCACCGCTTTTGTACTTCTTTTCCTATAGGAACGTTAAAAATAGTTGTTCTGACACTTGCTCATAGAAATTAATTTCCATCAACCTGATATTGTGTAGGTACTTAAACAGGTGTCTTGGAACAGGATGCTCCCTTAAGTCTCTACACTACGAGTTTTTACTAGGTCACTCATCTATTGCTCTTATAACTGAAAATAAATTCAGAGAAATTTACAACAGCTTACAACCAAAGTAAATGCCACTGCCAACAAAAAAGGACTTACAAGAAATAGCACTAGATTTTGATAAGACTACAAATTTTCCTCACTGCATACGTCCCATTGACGGTAAGCAGATGAAGTCCCGGAATAGTGTAAGTGAATTTTTTGTCATGAACAGTTTCATTCTATAGTGCTTATGTTGTAGAGACAGAAGTACATCTCCATCTCAATTATTATAAGTTCGCTGTCCAACTGATCCATTGGAACGATATTTACAGAGTCTTGAGGAGAAGAAGTTAACAGGGAAACTACAAACGATTGTTTGAAAGAACAGTATTCCTGTGAAAGTATTCATAGCATTGCATATTTAATTCATAAACCAAATAGTGTAACATGACAGTGTGAACATGAAATCCATCAGCTATTACTAAAACTAAGTATAGCTTATGACAACAATGACATCTTCATCTACAAACCTCTAGTTATCTTTGTCGACAATATATGAATTTTCTCAAGGAACTGACCCTTCTACAGAACAGAAGTAATTGCAAAATGTATCTCTTAGTTCTGTAGGTATTTATTAACGGTACACTTCACTTAAAGGCACTGATACTTTATTTCCTCGATCGTCTGCAATACAAGTTGACCGACAACAGTACTAACACGGTTACTACAGGTCGCACGCTTCCGACAACCACCGAGCGAGGTGGCGCAGTGGTTAGACACTGGACTCGCATTCGGGAGGACGACGGTTCAATCCCGCGTCCGGCCATCCTGATTTAGGTTTTCCGTGATTTCCCTAAATCGCTCCAGGCAAATGCCGGGATGGTTCCTTTGAAAGGGCACGGCCGACTTCCTTCCCCATCCTTCCCTAATCCGATGAGACCGATGACCTCGCTGTCTGGTCTCCTTCCCCAAAAAACAACCCGACCCTTCCGACAACCGACTGGCCGGCCACTGGAGAGCGCGGTCTTCTGGCGTCGGCCGTTCGCGACGTTGCCGACTTGTTGGTGTGGAGCGACCAGCGAGCTGGGGTCGCTACAGTCCTACCAACGGTACGTTAAACACTAATCTTCTCCTCCTCCACCACCTCTTAGTCCTGTGTTTTCCATATATTCCAGAGGACAGGTTAAAGTATCTCCAAAGCGATAGCCATCAGGCCTCTGCACAAAGGTATGCAGCTGGCAATAAGTTTTTATAATGCTCTCAGTCAAGCTGATATTAACAACTATGGCCCTGTGCAAAATTCGCCACTGGTTAGCAAGGATGCGAAACAAACATTTTGCTACATGCCTTGCTCTACTCTGCGTATAATTAAACACTTTCTTGAGAATGAGAGCGATTTTCTTGCAGAGCGCCATATCAAGTGTTTATCAAGAGCAAAAATTCCATAAACTATAAATTCAAACGGCACCGTTTCATTGTTTCGTTCAAACGTTTGGCGTCTGGAAACGGTAACCTTCCATTATAATGTGATCTTCCAAAGTTAATTCATTTTAAGTATTTGAATCACAACCTTGTCCATATCCTCCTATATCAATGTATCACAAGCGAGAGTCAGTATCCGTAACTGCCATAAGCACTAAAAAATGAAACTGTTTATGACAAATAATTCACTTCCAATATTCCAGGACATCACCAACCATCATATGCTTACCGTCAATGGCATGTACAAATGGCGGAAAATTCGTAGTTTTATCAAAATTCAGAGCTATGTCTTGTAAGTCTTTTTTGTTGGCATTGGCAGGTTCTCCTGTATCTTCAATTCTAGAAGCAATAGTTAAGCGACCTAGTAAAAATCCAGAATGTAGAGACTTCATGGAGCATCCTGTTTCAAGATACCTGTTATAAACAAATAGAATGTGAAACACAATACCAGGTTGGTAGAAATAAATGAAATTCTATGAGCAAGTAAAAGAATAATTAGTTTCAGCGTTCCTACAGGAAAAGAAGTACAAAAGAGGTGGAAAAATATGCGTGTTGCATATAGCCGCTGCCTGAAAGAATTGCAAAAAGCTGAGAAGAAAGGTAGGGCAACGACTACAAAAAAACCATATGACTACCAGAGACAGATGACTTTCCTGCAAGAAGCCACGGAAGTGAGGCAGTAAGTAAGAAGTTTCTTCCGCAGTTTTGTAACTTTTAAATGTATTTTCAATGGATGTTGTTGTGGTCTTCAGTCCAGAGACTGGTTTGATGCAGCTCTCCATGCTACTCTATCCTGTGCAAGCTTCTTCATCTCCCAGTACCTACTGCAACCTACATCCTTCTGAATCTGCTTAGTGTATTCATCTCTTGGTTTCCCTCTACGATTTTTACCCTAGACGCTGCCCTCCAATACTAAATTGGTGATCACTTGATGCCTCAGAACATGTCCTACCAACCGATCCCCTCTTCTAGTCAAGTTGTGCCACACACTCCTCCCCAATTCTATTCAATACCTCCCCATTAGTTATGTGATCTACACATCTAATCTTCAGCATTCTTCTGTAGCACCACATTTCGAAAGCTTCTATTCTCTTCTTGTCCAAACTATTTATCGTCCATGCTTCACTTCCATACATGGCTACACTCCATACAAATACTTTCAGAAATGACTTCCTGACACTTAAATCTATACTCGATGTTAACAAATTTCTCTTCTTCAGAAATGCTTTCCTTGCCATTGCCATTCTACATTTTATATCCTCTCTGCTTCGACCATCATCAGTTATTTTGCTCCCCAAATAGCAAAACTCCTTTACTACGTTAAGTTGCGTAATCCAGACTTACTATATAGTCATCACATCACGCACATTTGCGCAGTAGATGGTGGTACTTGGGTTTTTCCAAAAATGTTTCTTTTAATTTCAGGACCTCAGGAAATGTGAATGACACCTCTGTCCTTGAGGATGATGAAGCGAGAAAGCATAATGAAGACAGTGCACCGCCACGTAACACTGCTGCTAAACCTTCTGCCCCTAAGGCAAAATTAAGGAAACTGCAGGACCCATTTGAAAGAGACTTGATAAGGGTTTTGACACATAGTTCAACTTGTGCTGCTCTACAAGAGGATCCTGAGGAGTTGTTTTTGACATTTTTTCCTTGCTTAAAAGAAATAACTACTGAAGATAAACTATACTTTCAAATAAAAACGTTACAGTTAATAAAATCGTACACTCGAGAGACTGTAGACAGCCACACCACTATTGACTCCTTTGTAAATACTGCGCTATCAGATACATCCATATCGACAAGCAAAGAAACCTCTACACCTGAGAGACGAGTCACTTTTTTGTCATCAATTACTGGAGTGGCGGATGAAGACTCGATTTTGTCGCTTCAAGAATGCAACCTGGTTTATGTTAATGTTATGTTAAGTGTATGTTCATTTTAATAAATTACTTACTCTATTTAATTAAAAAAATATACCTCAGTGTTACTGCTAGTTTTTCGTCAGTAATAATCAGAGAAGTTCTCCGGATAATTCCTAAGTTTCTTGTGTAACAACACAGACTTTACTTCACCTGGACGATTCATAATATTAGAATGCGTCCGCCACTTTATTGGCAGTTAAACCTTAGGCAACGACGAATGAGATATATTGCTGTATAATGCTACTGCAGCAGACTATTTAAGTTCTGACTGACAGCTCATCATGCAAGGTGTCTCTCGTGGCGTGTCGCAACACAGCTGCAGAAGCACTGATTTTTGTTGCTAGTGTGGCACCCAGTTTTGTCGATGTGACTTCATCCACCACAATTACAATCGTCTCAAGTGCGTCACCCTGGGCAATATTTTCAGCCTCGATTATTATCGAAGGGAGAAAGTCGCTTAGTGTGGCATTAGCTTTAACATATTGCAAATATAGGTTTGAGCTAAATGCGTTGCATCCCCCACGGGGCGCACCGCTCTTTGGTGAGTTCGTGCTTGGCTACCACAGGGCCCCAGCCTTTTCAGCATCTTTTCTTTTCCTTGTTGCATGTCTATCCTGTTGGTATTCCTTTTCCCTTCCCTTGGGGAACATGTCTGGGAAGTTCTTGGGAATGTGTTCTACATTTTCAGTAACTTTACTTCAGAACAGTCTTTCCACGGTTTTTTCGTCATTTCTTGCTTTCTTCGTTCCCCTTATTCTCTCCTTACTCAGCTTTCAGTGTTTGAGGCTCCTCTTTTTCTTCTTCCTCCATGTGTGCTCCTGAAGACCGGCCCACGCATTTGACGCATAACAGGTAACAGGGTAACTCGTAATTCCCAGTGCTGGATCGACAGATAGGGTCCACATGCAGCCGTGGTACAGGCCAGGCCTGAGGAAGGGTGACTGCCTGAGCTGTCACCTTCCCAAATTGCCAATTACTCTCTCTGTCAGGTGTTCGGGATATGTGACCTGAGGTGTGAACAATCACGTAAGACAGTGCACCTCTGCTCGTGATCGTGCGGTAGCGTTCTCGCTTCCCACGCCCGGGTTCCCGGGTTCGATTCCCGGCGGGGTCTGGGATTTTCTCTGTCTCGTGATGACTGGGTGTTGTGTGATGTCCTTAGGTTAGTTAGGTTTAAGTAGTTCTAAGTTCTAGGGGACTGATGACCATAGATGTTAAGTCCCATAGTGCTCAGAGCCATTTAGCCATTTAGCAGTGCACCTCTCTCTGAGGGGGGCTACCAGTTGGAAGGAGTTCGCCTTTGGAGATGCTGGTAATCATGGGGGATTTTCTCACAATGAGTCAATCATGTTCTTCACAGTCTGCGTCCACGAAACGTAAACGGGATCAGGCTAACGATTCAAACACTCTCCCAGATACATCATGGTTTCTCATGGTTTCATGTACCGAGGATGGCCAGTCCTTTTCTGCGGTAAATCCGTTTATTATTCAGAAAGGTGTTGATGTAATTGCTGGCTCTGTGACATCCTGCTCTCGTTTATGCAATGGCACTTTGCTTTTGGAGACTACTTGTGACTCTCAAGCACAACTGCTTGCAGCTTCGCTCCTCCATGGCTATCCCACTCGTGTTGAAGGCCATCAAATGCTTTGTGTGGTGTTATTTACACTTGGCTGCTCGAAGATCTGACGGAGGCAGAAATCTAAACTTACCTTTCTGATCAGGGCACCATTGCAGCCCACTGAGTGATGAAAAAGATAGATGCTTCCTTAGTGCCCATTCACACACACTTTTTCTCACGTTTGAAAGGAACCTGACACACTGCTACCTGTGTCATCATTACAACCACAGTCGACTGTTCTGTTGACACTCGGCTGAATGTGTAACCTGTGGTAGGGATGCTCACGGTAGGAATGGACTGTTTCCTTCTCCCCACTGTATCAATTTGCAATGGCGACCATTCAGCCTCCTCCCGATATTTTCCCGTGTATCTCGATGACTGGGCCATCCAGGAGATCCGGGTGAAGAAAGAAGCACCTTACCCTGTCCCTTGCAAGTTGTTGGCTAGTCGGCAACACAGCCTTTTACCAACCAGTACTTACAGTACTGTTCCTACCACGTCTCTCTCCATGAAGGACATGGCCATGCAAACATGCGACCTCGAATTCAGCACTGTGGTTGTAAAATCACTCAGTCTCACGGTAGCATCCCTGTCTCCTTCTCCTCCAGCTTTGCTACAAGCCACCAAATTTTTGTCTCACTTGTTGAAGCCACCTGCTAGACAACCAGCATGCCAGAAAATACAGAAGGAATAATCCCATGGCGACATTTTACATCCCTCCAGCCGACAAAAAACTGAATTTCATCTGCCAACAGCACAGCCTCCAAGAAATTAAGCAGGGGCGAACCGTCTTCTCCTTTGCCAACTCGGAGATCCTCTTCAACAGTGTCACCACATGCTACCCTCACCCAGCTGACCTCGGTGTCGCCAGTGCGTACCACTAACGGATTTTCTGCCCTGGACTCTGCAGACTGACAGAGAGAGAATGCCGACACCTCTGCAAATCTTATGGAGCAGGATCTTCCAACCTTTGCACCCTGTAGCAGAGAGTCTTCGAAGGCTAGTCCTCGGCAACTGCCGAGGTGACACCCCTTCATTTTCCACCTCCTCCCCATCGCTCATCATGACTCTCCTACAATGGAATGTTTCTGGCCTTAGGTCAAACAAGAAGCGGCCATGGCAATTCCACTGGCGATGGTCCATCTTGTGGGTGTAAATGATAGGAGGCGAGAAACAGTTGCATGCTTGATCCCTGATGTGTGCAGAGTGAAATTTGGCAATCTGCTGCTTGAAGGGTCTGACAAAACGTTCCGCTTCGCCGTTGGACTGTGGAAGGAATGGTGCAGTAGTTAGATGCTGTATGCCATTACGTTCACATAATATTTCAAATTCATTTGACATGAACTGAGGGCCGTTGTCTGACACTATTACTTCAGGTAAACCTTCGAGGCAAAAACTAGAGGACTTGAAGTTGTCAATTTCATTGGCAAAGTGAAAGGAAACTTGCTATATGAGTCAAATACAATGAACCAACGAGTGTTCCAAAAAGGTCCCGGAAAGTCTATGTACGCACATTGGCATGGTGATTGAGACTTAGGCCAAGTAAAGAATTTTTGTGGCGGAGTGGACTGATTTTTCGCACATGTGTGACACTGTGACATTGTCTGTTCTTTTTGGGTGTCCATACCCTGCTCACACTTGCCCAGTCTACACTTAAGTCCTGCATCAGATAACACACAAAACAAAGAACGCAAATTTGCAATATGATCTTCAGGTGTACGACCTGCTACGACAGTATTGTCCACATAGTTTGAACAGTTTGGCACTTGAGCATCAGCTGTTCCAAATCCCATTGGAGAATGGCGGGTGCAGAAGCACTGCCAATAGGCAAATGCAAATATTTAAACAAGCCCAAATGAGTACTCACTACACACATTTTTAGAGATTCTTCATCGAGTGGTATTTGAAGATAGCATTGCACAAATCAGTTTTTGGAAAGTAGCATCCCGCGCCTAATTTGTCCATGAGATCTTCTGGGCATGGCAGTGGGTAAGTATCAATCACAGTTTGTAGATTGACCATAGACTTAAAGTCAACAGAGAGGCGAATGTGACCCAAAGGTTTGGGAACAAAACCAGTGGACTTGCCCACTGACTTCTTGTATGGGTGCAATAGCTCCGCTATCTTTTAATTCTTTAAGTTCATCAGCGACTTTGTCCTGCAATGCAATGGGGACAGTTGTGGCCTGACAAAATTTCGGCTGAGCATTGTGCAACAAAATTGTTGGCCTTGCCTAAACCTTGAGAAAAGAGTTCCAGGAATTCTTTCAGCAAGCTGGCTACACATATTTTGCATGGAATGCAGACACTGACAACACATTGTCCTGAATCTTAAAGCCAAAAAAATTAGATGAGTAAAGACCAAATATGTTCTCACAATCACATGATTGTAGTACTGTAAAAGTCACTGTTCACATATGAGAGTGATACCTGGCAGGCAAAGTACATTTTCTGAGAACGAGAATGTCTTGTCCATTATAAGCCGTCAGGTGTGTGCTAGTTTTAGACAGGTGTGGGGAGCCTAACATTTCATATACATAACAATTCAGAAATGCAACAGAGGCACCCATGTCCAACTGAAATTTCACATGTTTCCCACAAAGAAGCAAATGAACAAAAAGTTTGTTGGCCTGGTGTAGCACTGAAGAAACTGCTTGCTTGCTAGTTTTGCTAATGGCTGTTGCAGACTTTGAATATACTGCATTAATGACATTGGCCTTGTGACTAGATTTTTTGTGAGTGGGCAGAATTCTTATGTTTGTTCCGTTGCAAACATACAGATTGTACATGTCCTTTCTTGCCACAAGCATAACACTGTGCTTGTTGGGAGGGGCAGTCTTGGCATTTGTGCTGTGAAGAACACTGCGGACATGACTTAATTCTGTTCGTCTGTGTAGCTACCTCCTTAGTGAGCTGCTTATGTGGCGTTGAGAGTTGTTTACACGGCGTGGCGAATGCAAGCTGCCGCTGCCGAATGGGCTGGTTGCAAACGAGGGACTCGACCCGAAAAATTGCTGCCTGCTCAAATTTATCTGCCAAAAGGGCACCTGAATTATACTGATCTGGTATTTTCACTACTTGCTGAAACGATGGATCAGACTGTTTCAAAATCTGTTCTCAGAGTTTGACACGATCACATCACGCAACATAACATCTGAATATAAAGCACCACAAGCACATTTGAATTTGCATTTCCTCGTCATACCCTCCAAATCTGTTACTCACTCATGATAAGTTTGTTCTGATCATTTTTTTTCAATTACAGAATTGATACCTATCTGCTACCCCATTCACTTGTTGGTCATAATAGTTAGTTAGCAAATCTACAACCTCATCATACGAAAGTTCACTCAGAGTGGCGTTAGGGAATAACTTCTGTAGGAGGCAGAATACTGCATTTCCTACTGTATACAAGAAATAGGGGAGTTTCACAGTACCTGATATGTTGTGCGCAATTACGTGGGCTTCAAACTGTTGCAACCACTTGAACCATTCCTCTTCTTGTTCATGAAAGTGGCGAAAAGGCGGTATAGTACCTGGAGCAGCAGTAGATGTTGCTGGTGCTGCATTAGTAGCTTGATTCGCCAGGAACTGCTGTACTGTGTTTAGTAGCAGGGATATTTGCTGGCTCTGAAACTGAAGCATCTGCCGTAGCTGTGTTACAGTTAACACTGTCAGCTGTGGCACCTGAGCAGGGGGTGGGACAGGTGGGGTAGACCTGTGTTCACAATTGTTGTGAACTGGCTTGCAGCTAGACTGTTAAAGTTTGAGCTAGGTAAAGGCACACAATCACATGCTGACCACACCACCCATCGATGATAAATCTGTGTACAGTTTGTGAGTCCATTGGCAGAAATTGCAAACCACACAATATATATTAAAGGAAGATGTAAACGAGAAAGTCATTCCACTAAGGTGAAAAAAGGGCTGATTTGCTGACTGTAGACAGAAACTTTTGAAAGAAACAGCATTTGCCCTCATTTATATGCTCATACAGACATAGTCTGCAGACCTGTGTTCACAATCATGGTGGCTGGGCTTGCAGCCTGAACAGTACCATTACAGCTGGGTAAAGGCCCACATTCACATGCTGACCACACCTTCCATCAAAGACAAATATGTACACAGATGGTGAATCCACAAGCAAAACCAGCAGACTACACAATATTTAATAAAGGAAGATATTAACAGGAAAAACCTTCCACTAGGGGAAGAAAGGGCTAGTTTCTGCACATATGCAGAAACGATTCAGTGAAACTACATTTCCCCTCATTTATATGCATGTAGAGAGGTAATCTGCAGACCTGTGTTCACAATTGTAGTGGATGGGTTTGCAGCCTAACCAGTTCCATTCTAACAAGGTAATTGCACACATAAACATTCACATGCTGGACATACCTTCAGTAAATGACACATCTGGTCATAGAGTGATTGTCCACTGGCAGAAGTGACAAACCACAAGACATATAATAAACAAAGATGGTAAATACAACTATGGTAAAAGAATGACAAAGACTGAATTTCTGAGCTTAGGAAGAAATGAGGGAAAGAAACAGCATTTGCCTTCATTTATATACTCATATACACATAGCCTGCTGCCCTATGATCACAGTCTTTGTGGATGGGCTTGCAGCCTCACAAATAAAAATCCAGCCAGGTAAAGGCACACATTCAAATGCTGAACATACCTTCCATCGGCCACAAATATGTGCACATCTTGTGAGTCCACTGGCAGGGGTCTTGAACCACATGATATTTAGCAAAGGAAGATGCAAACAGGAAGGAATTTCTAGTAAGGGAAAAAAGGCCCAGTTTCTGAGCAAAGGCAGAAATGATTTAAAGAAACTGCATTTCTCCTCATTTATATGCATGTATATATGTAGTCTGCATACCTGTGTCCACAGTCATAGTGAATGGTCTTACACCCTGTCCAGCACTATTCCAGCAAGGCATACATTCGCATGCTGACCATACCCTACATCAATGACAAATCTGCACAAAGACTGAGAGTCCATTGGTAGAACTCATAAACCATGTGATATGTAGCAAAAGAAGATGGAAACAGAAAAGATTGTCCAGTAAGGAAAAAATAACAAACATTGAATTGCTCCATGTAAGTAGAAAAGTCTACAAGAAACAGCATTGACCCTCATTTATTTGAAAATACATACACAGTCAGCAGACCTGTATTCACAAACTTTATGGATGGGCTTGCAGCCTGACCAGTAATATTCCAGTTGGGTAATGATACACATTCACATGCCAACCATACCTTCCACCGATGACAAACTTGTGCACAGATTGTGAGTCCACTGGAAGAACTGACAAACCCCATGACATTTAATAAAGGAAAATGGAAACATGACATATGTTCCATTAAAGTGAAAGAATAACAAAAAGTGAATTTATGAGATTCAACAGAAATGAGTGAAAAGAACAGTATTTGTCTCATTTATCTGCTCATATACATATACCCTGCAGCCATGTGATTCATGGTCTTTTTGGACAAGCTTGCAGCCTCATAAGTAACATTCCATCCAGGTAAATGAATACATTCACATGGTGACCAGACCTTCCATTGATGAGGAATCTTTGCACAATTTGTGAGTCCACTGGCAAAAGTCTCAAACCACACTACATTTGGTAACAAAAGATATAAACAGAAAAGAACTTCCACTAATGGAAAAAATACTGTGTTATTGAGTGGTGTAACTACCAATTTTGTGTGTGAGCCACTTCATAGTTCACACATGAAGTTGGAGCTAGAGGCCATGCAGCCAGGTAATATGGCAGCTGTTGCTTGCACAGTCTGCTGGCTCTACCCCCTGTTGGAAGTAATGAATATATAGGCCAGAGTACAAGCT
This sequence comes from Schistocerca serialis cubense, assembly GCF_023864345.2. NCBI lineage: Eukaryota > Metazoa > Arthropoda > Insecta > Orthoptera > Acrididae > Schistocerca > Schistocerca serialis. The sequence continues at coordinate 834,599,353 of NC_064640.1, forward strand.
TTTGCTGGCCATTTGTTTACTGCTAATTGTATTGTACCATGTCCTATGTGAGTGTATACTGTCTGAGCAATAAATTACAATGTCTTTGAGTTAGAACATTCTTTTGTGATGAGTACAGTATTTGTCTCCAATGTGTTCCACTTCAATCATCAGTCCTTTGAGTTTAATTTCCAGGGAGGCAGTGGTTAAATCTCTTCTTGAGCAACAGCAGCAGCTGACAGTCACTATTTCCAGTTTAACGATTACAATGGGACAACCCTCTGGCCGCACCAACAACATATCCACTGCTATTCCCTGTGTATGGAGATGCAGCACAAGACTGGAACACTTACAAAAAATGCCTGTGGCAACATTTCCAAGCATTTGAGGTAATAGACGTAAACTTGTGCAAGGCCCTTTTTTGGACATGGATTTCACATTGTGGGTATCAGTAGTTGTGTCAGCTCGCCCCATTACAAGTACCTTCAAGCCATTCGTTTGATTAGATGTGTGAATTACTTTCTACCTATCTCTGTCTATCTACTCACATTATTACTGCTTATGTGGAGTTTTAACACTGCCATAAATGGCCAAAACAGTCGCACAGCGCATGGGCAACAGCAGTCATCATAATTTTGTGACCAATGTTCATAAAGAATCCTATGCCAACCAAATACTTTGTGCGTAGTCATACATGTTTCTCCTGATAGGGAAGTTTGAGAGCAAGCCCTGCAGTGTGATTACGCTTACAGAAGTATTGAACATAGCTCAGTTATTTGAAGTTTCACATACTACAGGCAGTCAGATAGAAGCCTGGTCCGAGGCTTCAGTAATCAGTGCCTCTCCCCCCTCCCAGTCTTCAGTCAGTGTGCAAAGAAATGTCAACTCTATTGTAACAGTCCAGCAGGCCTCTCAGCATCGTATATGTAATTGTCATTTACAACAACAGTCTGTGTCACAATAGCAACAGCCTCATACTCCACTGCCTACATGCTCATACTGCTCAACACAAACCGATCACATGTCACAAGCACTGGGCAACATGTAACAGGTGCCATAAGAAAGGACTCATTACTTTTGTATCTAACTCCTTTCCACACCTGAATGAGGATGCAACTAACATAGATGTGAACAAAGTCAGCAGTGATGGTGTCTCAAAGCAAGTTACACATTGAAGTGTGTGTGTTTAAAAAATCACTGAGAATGCAGGTGGACATGGGTGCAGCAGCAATATTGGTGAATTCTCAGACTTGTGTGGATTTGGGTTCTCCCCCCACAGAATCTAGTGTCACAGAGGGTGGTGAGTTATAACAAATGACAGATTCCCATTCTTGGACAGTTTTCTGCACCTGTGACTTACAAGGCTTTGGTTCATTCATTAACATTCCTAGTTCTGGATAATGCACACACTGAAAATCTGTTTGGTTTTGATGCTTTTAAATTGTTTGAATTATCTACTAATGATGAAGCACATTTGGTTTCTGACCAAGTTCCATATCAACAGTTAGATGCTCTCTGTGCCAAATTTTCCTCTCTACTTTCTCCAGGATTGGGTTATGCAACAGAATTGTAGGCTGATATTACAATGAAACAGTCTGCTGGCTCAATTTTTTCTGGCCCACCCAGTACCACTTTTACTTTATGGGATCAAGTAAAAGCAGAATTAGATTGTCTTCATTTCCTTGATGTTATTTGACCTTTTTCTTCCAGTGAATGGTCAAGATCACTGGTGGTAGTAATAAACCATACGGGTAAATTATGCCCCCGTGGTGATTTTAAGAAACCTATTAATGCACAGTTAATCACAGACACCTACCCTTTACTGTTGGTAAAATTATTGGGGGGGGGGGGGGGGGGGGGCATCATTTTTCAAATACTGACTTGGTAGAAGCATGTTTACAGCTGCCACTTGGTGAGGACTGTAAACACCTAGTTATCAGTACGCTGTTTGGGCTTTTCAATACCAATGTTTGCCTTTGGGTGTGGCAAGCATACCAGCTATTTTTCAACACTTTTTAGAACAACTTTTTCCTTCATTTCCAAGCTGTATCAGCTATTTAGATGACCCAGCAGTGTCCAGTGCCTCTTGAGAGGTACAATTTCAGAACCTCCATTCTCTATTTTCTGTTTGACAGTCTGTAGGGTTAAAATGCAATTTGGACAAGACACAGTGTTTTCAACTGTCCATTATTTATTTGTGTTTTGAAGTGTCACATGCTGGGATTAAGCCATTGCACCAGCAAATTGATGCTATTGGTGCACTGCTACACCCCATGTCCATCAAGGAATTACAGGCATTTTTAGGCAAAATCACACACTATCATAAAACTATACCTGTCACTGGTACTGTAGCACAACCACTCCATGCATTATTATGTAAAGATTTTCTTTTTCACTGGTCCCTGGATTGTAACTGGGCATTCAAGTTATTGAAATCTAAGCTGCAGTTGTTCCCTTGTTTGGCCACTTTTCAGTCAGGCCAGCACCTTGTGTTAGCAATGGCTGCATCTCAGTTTGGCATTGGCACCGTCTTTGCTCGTAAATATGTGGATGGTTCCGAATGTTCTATTGCATATGCCTCTAAATTCTTAAATTTAGCACAACAGCATTATTCTCAGATAGAGAAAGGGTCTTGGTGATGGTATATGCTGTAAACAAAGTTTATGTTTTTGTATACGGGTCTAAATTTCACCTGATTGCAGACTGCAAACTGCTCATGTCTATTTTAACCGTTCAGCATCCTTGCCAGACAAAGCTGCACATTGCTTATAGTGATGGGCTCTTTTCCTGCCATGATGCAATTATGAGATACATTTTCAATCTACAGTGCAACATGCAAATACTGATACCTTTTCGCATTTGCCAATTGGTCTGCATCCAGAGTCTGATAAAGAGGAATTACTTTGTTTTCATTTAGATGTGGAAGCTCAGAATATTGTTTTACTATTAGTAGCACTAAAATTGCAGCCACAGTAGCTGCAAATCCTGTTTTATGTAAAGTTTTTTTTTTGTGCAACATGACTGGCTGGACAAATCTCTGGGCCATGCTTCTGATCCTTTGAGAAATTATTTTGCATTACAAAATCTTCTTTCTGGTTGGGATGGAGTGCTGCTGTTAGCTACAAAGGACACTGCTCCTCATGTTGCAGTACCGTTTGCCCTTCAACATGAGGTTATGTGTTTATTATATGTGGACCACTGTGGTATGTCAAGTAGAAAAGCATTAGCATGCAGACATGTTTTTTGGTCAGGCACTGATGTGGAAACAGCATAAGTTGTTTCAGCCTTCCTGCAGTGTGCCACCCATCTGGTGGCTCCTCATGCTCCTTGTCACTGTGGCTGGATCCACAGGAGCCTTGGGAACAAATTCATGTAGATTTTGTGGGACATTTTTTGAATTTCTACTGGCTTGTTGTAATTGTTGCTTATTCTGAGTTTCTGTATGTGGTGCTTTCTCTATCTACTTCTGCAGCAACAACAATTTCCACTTTGTCAAAAATTTTTGCAATGGAAGATCTTCTGTGTACATTAGTTACTGACAATGGCACCCAGTTCATATCTCAGGAATTTCAAGATTTTTGTAAAAAAAGTAATGTTCACCATATCATGGCTTCTCCTATCCACCCTCAATCGAAGAGGGAAGCAGAATGACTACTGCAAACATTTAAGACTCAAATGAAAACATACACTTTGGATGTATCAGCAGAAGTAGCTCTTGATTAGTTCTTATAGGTTCACCCCTGTTGGCAATAAGAGTCTGGTAGAATTGTTGCACGGTCATTAGTTCTGGACTCTGCTCCACCTGTTTCGGCTGACGCCAAGCCATCCACCAGCACCGGTGTTACACGCTTCCGGGCTGGCACAACTGTTTGGGTTCATGGGTTTGACTGCTAGCTGAAATGGGTGCTCACAGTAACTGAGAGTACTTATGACTGATCCCCTGTGTAGTGTGCATGGGTAAGGGGAGGGCATCGTGACACACCAACCAGCTACAACCTTGTGTATGCAGCAGCGCACTGGGTGTGCCTCTGTCACTCTTGCACCCACCATCTACCTGGCCATCTCTTACATTATAGCTGGGCCCTAGCCTTCTCCACCACTGCTGATGCTGTTTTCATGATTGTCTCCTCTGCTGTGGATACCCCCTTAAGCTGTCAGGTGCCTTGGTGGGACCCCAGCTCCTGGACTGTCACAGCCGATGTCACTGCCATGCTGCCTCCATTGCAAACTGGTGCTGCCTGTTCCACCATCTTCACTGCCACCTCCTTCTCTGGGGTTGGACTCAGCTGTGGAAATGGATGCTGTGCTAGCACTGCCTGTCTCACCATATGTCCTCATAAGAGGGCGGGTGTTGCACTTGTCCACACTCACACTACTTCCGACTCTACACACTGGTGGCAGTGCATTGCATGACTCAACAACCTATGTCGACCACAGAAGAAATGGACATGAGCACAGTGTTCACTCATTCTCAAAGAAAGAAGAGTGCTGTAACTACCAATTTTGTGTGTGCACCAATTCATAGTTCTTGCATGAAGTTTGTGTCACAAGAGGCCACCCAGCCTGCTAATATGACACTAGTTGCATTAACAGCCTGCCAGCTGCACCCCCTATTGGAACTAATGAATTTATAGGCTGGAGGTCCAGGCTCTGTTGGCCAGTTGTGTACTGCCGATTGTATTGTACAGTGTCTTCCAAGTATGTGTACTGTTTGGCCAATAAATTAGAGTTCTTGGGTTAGAACACTGCGTGTAGGCAGAAAAGTTTGAAAGAAACAGTATTAGCACTCATCTATGTGCTCATATAGATGTAGCCTGCAGACCTGTGTTTACAGTCTTAGTGGATGCTGTTGTAGCCTGACCCATAACATTCCAGCCAGGTAAAGGCATACATTCACATGCTGACCATACCTTCCATTGATGAAAAATGTGAACAATGTTTGTATATCCACTGACAGAACTGGTAAACCAGGCAATGTTCAGTAAAGCAAGATGGAAACAGGAAATACCTTCCATTAAGGAGAAAAACATTTAAAGACAATTTCTGAGCATAGGCAGAAATGAGTGAAAGATACTGGATTTCCACTTATTTACATGCACGTACAGATATAGTCTGAAGACATGTGTTCACAATCATAGTAGATGGACTCACATCCTGAGCGGTAACATTCCAATGAGGTAAAGTAACAAATTCACATGCTGACCATACCTTCCATTGACCTTACACCCACACATAAACTGTGAGTCCACTGGCAGAACTGTAAAACCACAAAAGCTTGGTATAGGCAAATACTTTTCACCAAGGGAAAAAAAACATTGAAATTCTGAGCCTAGGCAGAAATGAATAGATGAAACTGCATTTCCTCTCACTTACAAGCACATAATGACATAGTCTGTGGATCTGTTCCCACAGTCATAGGGCATGTGTCTTCAGCCTGATCAGTAACATTCCAGCAGGGTAAAAGCACACATTCACATGCTGACCATACCTTTGATCAATGACAAATCTGCAGACAGACTGCGAGGGCACTTGCAGAACTGACAAACCACAAAAAGTTCAGTATATTTCAGTAAAAGAAAAACCTTCGACTACTGGGAAATAAAAGGCCGAATTTCTGACCACAGGCAGAAACAGTTCAAAGAAATAGCATTTCCCCTCATGCATATGCTCATTTAGACATAGTCTGCAGACCTGTGTCCACAATCTTAGTGGATGGGCTTGCAGCCTGACCAGTAACATTCAAGCCAAGTAAAGGCACACATTCACATGCTGATCATACCTTTAACTGACAACAAATCAATGCAGAGATTGTGATTCCATTGGCAGAAGTGACAAACCACACAACATTTAATAAAGTAAGATGGAAACAAGACATATGTTCCAGTAAAGTAACAAAATAACAGAGACTGAATTTCTGAGCTTAGGCAGAAATGAGTTAAAGAAGTTGAATTTCCACTCACTTAGATGCTCATGTAGATATAGTTGTGCACCTGTGTTTATGATCTTTGTGGATGGGCATGCAGCCAAACCTCAAACATTCCAGCCAGGTAATGGCACACATTCACTTGCTGACCATAACTTCCATCGACGAGAAACCCGTGCACAGATTATGAGTCCACTGGCAGAACTGACAGACAACACAACATTTAATGGAGGAAGATGGAAACCAGACAAACATTCCATTGAATTAAAAGAATAACAAAGACTGAATTCATGAGTGTAAGCAGAAATGAGAAAAAAAATAAAAACAAAAACATTTGCCCTCATTTACTAACTGATATAGGCATAGACTGCAGATCAGTCTTCACATTCATAGTGACTGGACTTGCAGCATGGCTGGTAACATTACAGCCAGGTAATGGCAAACATCCACATGCTGACAATATGTTCCACAAACAACAAATCCACCACAGAATGTCAGTCCAGTGGCAGAACTGAAGCAGAAATGACTGAAAGAAATAGTACTTGCCCTCATTTAACTTCTCATATAGAAATATGATGCAGTCCTGTGTTCACAATTGTAGTGAATGGGCTTCCAGCATGACCTGTAACATTGCCACTAGGTAAAGTCACATGTTCACATGCTGACCATATCTTCTACTAATGAGAATTCTGCATACAGAATGTGGGGCCACTGACAGAACTGTAAATCACAATAAGTTCAGTAAAGGAGGGACCTTCCACTACAAAGAAGGCCATATTTCTGAGCACAGGTGGAAATGATTCAAAGAAATGGCATTTGCCCTCAGTCATAAGCAAATGTAGATATAGTCTGCTGACCTCTGGGCTTGCAACCTGATTGGTAAACACAGCAGCCATATAAAGGCACACATTCACATGCTGATTATACCTTCCATTGGCATCAAATCAGCAGCCAGACTGCAAGTCCATTGGCAGAATTGGCAAACTACATAACATTTAGCAAAGGAAAATGAAAACAGTAAGAAGTTCCACAAAGAAGAAAAAATAAGAAAGATTGAATTTCTGAGAGCATGCATAAATCAGTGAAAGAAACTGGATTTCCACTCATTTACATGCACATAAAGGCATAGTTTCCAGATATGTCTCCACAATTATAATGGATAGACTTGCAGCCTGTCTGGTAACATTCCATCAAGGGAAAGGCATACATTCAAATGATGACTGTACCTTTCATCAATGACAAATCCACACACAGTCTGTGAGTCCAATGGCAGAATTGGCAAATCACATAAAGTGTACTAAAGGAAGATATAAGCAAGAAAGGCCTACCAAAATGAAAAGAAATGAGTAGCCTAATATGAAACCTGGATGTGTGTCCTTCCAGTCAAAATTTAGTTATAAGTGGAATCTTACAGGGAATATTCTACTCTGTTTATTGATGAAGTCCATTTATTTTAGAAATGGATGTAAGTAAGAAAAATTACATTTTGAAGTCCGCTGTTCACTTCAAAAGTCAACACCTACATAACAGCTTGATAACAAATTTGGACATTCGTTGAATAAAACAATGTGAACCAATATTAAGACCGTATATGATCAAATGTCCTTCAAATAAGACATGGCAACTGTCCATGCCAGATGATAAATGTGCTTTATTTATTTATTTACACATCAAGTTCTGTAGGACCAAATTGAGGAGAAAATCTCAAAGATCATGGAACTTGTCAGTACATGAAATTACAACATAAAAGTAATAACAGATAAAAATAATATGTTTATGAAACCAAAAAAATTCAAGCCATAAGTTTCGGTAAACACAGTCTACAATATAACGTAAGAATCAGCTTTATTTTTCAAAGAACTCTTCAGCAGAATAGAAGGAGTGACCCATGAGGGAAGTCTTCAGTTTCAATTTGAAAGAAGGTGGATTACTGCTAAGATTTTTGAATTCTGGTGGTAGCTTATTGAAAATGGATGCAACAGTATACTACATACCTTTCCGCACAACAGTTAAGGAAGTCCGATCCAAAAGCAGGTTGGATTTCTGCTGAGTATTCACTGAGTGAAAGATGCTAATTCTTGGGAATAAGCTAATATTATTAACAAGAAATGACAGTAAAGAATACACATATTGAGAGGCCAATGTCAAAATACCCAGACTAGTGAACAGTGGTCAACAAGAGGTTCGTGAACTTACACCAGTTATTGCCCAAACAGTCCGTTTCTGAACCAAAATTATCCTTCTGCAATGGGAAGAGTTACCCCAAAATATAATACCATATGGCATAGGTGAATGAAAATAGGCAAAGTAGACTAATTTTTGTGTCAAATGATCACTTACTTCAGATACTGTTCGAATAGTAAAAATGGAAGCATTAAGTCTTTGAACAAGATCCTGTATGTTAGCTTTCCACTTCAGTTTACTATCTATCTGAACACCTAGAAATTTGAATTGTTCAGTCTCACTAATCATCTGCCCATTCTGTGAAATTAAAATGCCAGGTTCTGTTGAATTATGTGTTAGAAACAGAAAAAACTGAGTCTTACTGTGAATTATCATTAGTCTGTTTTCTACAAGCCATGAACTTATGTCATGAACTGCCAATGTTGCACACACTAGTGTCATCAACAAACAGAAATATATTAGAGTTACCCCTAATACTAGAGGGCATATCATTTATATAAATAAGGAAAAGGAGTGGTCCCAACATTGATCCATGGGGCACCTCCTATTTGACCATACCCCACTCAGATCCCACATCACAGCCATTCTCAACACTGTGAAGAATGATCTTTTGCTGTCTGTTACTAAAGTAGGAGGTGAATCAATTGTGAGCTACTCCCCGTATTCCGTAATGGTCCAAATTCTGGAGCAATATTTTGCAATCAACACAATCGAACACCTTAGTTAAATCAAAAAATATGCCTAGTGTTCAAAACCTTTTGTTTAACCCATCCAGTACCTCACAGAGAAAAGAGAATATAGTATTTTCAGTTGTTAAATGACTTATAAAGCTGAACTGTACATTTGATAGCAAATTATGTGATATAAAATGATCAACTATCCTTCCATACACAGCCTCTTCAATAACCTTAGCAAACACTGATGGCATAGAAATAGATCTAAAATTGTCTACATTATCCCTTTCTCCCTTTTTATAAAGCTGCTTTACTACTGAGTACTTTAATTGTTCAGGAAACTGACCATTCCTAAAGGAAAAATTACAAATATGGCTAAATACAGGGCTAACATGTGCAACACAGTACTTTCATATTCTGCTAGGTACTCCATCATATCCATGAGAGTCCTTAGTCTTAAGTTATTTAATTACTGACTTAATATCCCCCTTGTCAGTATCACAGAGGAGTATTTCAGACATAAAAATTCACCAACAATGCTCAGAAAATGATATATTTATATATGTTTTACCAGCATAGGCCTATGTTATTAATTTACTGTATAATTACAAACTCATATAATGTAACATGACAACTCCTATATCATTGTATATGATAAAATGGATGCTCAATAAATGAATGAATGAATGAATGAATGAATTGTTAAATACTGTGCATATATCTGATTTATCAGTAACAGAAATATTTTTGCTATGAACTGACTTGATATTGTCGACCTTGTATTGCTAACAAGAGACTTCCTTCACAACTGACCATATGGTTTTAATTTTATCCTGTGAATTAGCTATTCTATTTGTGTGCCACTCACTCTTTGCCTTCCTAATAACATTTTTAAGCATCTTACAGTACTGTTTGTATTGGCCAACTGTAGCTTGATTGTGACTACTTCTAACATTTTGATATAATTCCCGCTTTGTTCTACATGATATCCTTATCCCACTAGTCAGCCTCCCAGGCTGTCTTTTACTGCTAGTATCACATTTAGAATGTTCTAATGGAAAGCATCTCTCAAAGAGCATGAAAAATGTGTTAAGGAAAGCATTATATTTGTCATCTATATTATCGGCACTATAAACATTCTGCCACTCTTGTTCCTTGATGAGTTTTAAAAGACTCTATTGCCCTTGGATTAAGTTCCCTACATAGTTTGTTATTATATGAGACATTAGTTTGAATACAAAGGCCTTTTAGTGTTAAAATTTGGGCACTATGGTCTGAAAGGCCATTTACCCTTTTATTAACAGAATGCCCATCTGGTAATGAAGAATGAAGAGAAATATTTAATAGCATAGGCTTCTACAGCCAGAGTCAGTCAACATAAAAGTTTTCTGTGTATGGTACCGCATCATAATGTATGAAACTACTGCTGGTAGTTTCATACAGTAAGACGTGGTGCAATACCCAGAAAACTTTTATGTCAATAGAAATATTGTCTATGGCTGTGCTATTGTTCCCCTGCACCCTAGTTGGTAAAAATACAGTCTGCATCGGATATATGAATTTAGGAGATCTACCAACATCCTTTTTCTTGCACAAACATATACAAAATTAATATTGAAGTCACCACATATAACTAATTTCTGGTACTTCCTATAAAGTGCTAACCTGTACTTCTGGTTTAGAAGCACTTTGAAGGTATTACTACTAATAATTAACAATTAAGTGAGTGAAATGGAGCAAAATGTTTTGGCAGGCACAGACAGAAAAGCCAACAAGAGAATTCTGTTGTGACTTGGCAAGACAGTCAAGCCACTAGGAGATAGCCGAAAGGCACGCGTTTAAGCTCACGCAGGCTGGTGTGAGGTCTGGAACAGTTAAGGGAATTTATAGTAGCAAAGAACGTAAGTAACTATTGGAATACTTAACTTTAATTCATAATTGGTGAACATTGGTCTGACGGTACATGCATCACAAGATAAATAGCAAATGATAATGGCGCCTTGCTAGGTCGTAGCAAATGATGTAGCTGAAGGCTATGCTAACTATCGTCTCGGCAAATGAAAGCGTAATTTGTCAGTGAACCATCGCTAGCAAAGTCGGCTGTACAACTGGGGCGAGTGCTAGGAAGTCTCTCTAGACCTGCCGTGTGGCGGCGCTCGGTCTGCAATCACTGACAGTGGCGACACGTGGGTCCGACGTATACTACCGGACCGCGGCCGATTTAAAGGCTACCACCTAGCAAGTGTGGTGTCTGGCGGTGACACCACAAATTCGGCAACCTGAAAAGTGGAAAAGAAACACTAAAAGAAACAAAGGTAAGCATAGCTTGTAATCTAAGCTGCTCCATTTTTCATATATTGCATGTCATTATCAATCGTTGGAAAGAATTTTGATGTCAGAAATAATGTAAGAGTATATAGAGAGAAATCTAATGCTAAGAATTTCCAAGATACATGGCCATGAAAGATAGCAGTATAGGTCATATTACTGACTGAGATATGGGCAAATTCTCAATCATTACTTATTGCTTCTGCTATTCTGATGATAAAATCTAAGGTTGTGTGTTGTATTGTTGGCTTAAAGGGTGTAGGGAAAGGGGTGACATTCACTGTTTAAAAATACACACGAAAATACAAGAAAAAGAAATCTTAAAGTGCAACACTTGAATCAACAAAGTGAACATGTTTCCAAACTAAGTAAATGTGTTTCCAAACTCAGTGCTGTCAATATAATCTTGTAATTAGTATGTTAAAGGAGAAACATGGATGTTTGCTGCTATTTTTATATGGTTTCTGTACAGTCTTTTCAATTGTTAAATATGTCTGCTATCTTTATATGACAATATACTATTGTTAGAGTGGTTTCATTGTTTCGTGAGTCCAGGTATTCCACTAAAGACCTCCCAGAGTATCCTACATGTAATCACAGAATTGGTTATCAGTGTTCATTACTAATGATGTCTGACATTAAGTCCTCCATGATGCATTTTACCCTGTGTCCGAAAAGAGTAAGCAAGATGAATTCATTCTCAAATATTATCATGCTGAAACATCCAACCCTAAGAGGAAGAAGGACCAAGGGCTTCAAGGAAAATATGTTACTTTTAAATAAAATATTGTCAACTAAAGTGGTAAAAAATCTGCAAGTCTGTAATGAAACATTCCAGGTGTTGACACCAATAATCAAGCACAGGATCATAGGGTTGCTCAGAAACATCAAGAAAAGTAACTCTCATGTCCCAATAGAAATCTGAGATGGTTATTACAAGGAATCTAAATTTGGCCCACTTACAGAAGTGGTGAAAACCTTCATTTGCAGTCTATTTCCATATGAATCACATTATTCAAGAGAAAAACATCCCTTGTTTCTCTGCCAACAGATCAGAGTATCAGTATGTTATACTCTCCGACATGTTCCACACCCATGAGAATCATCACATTTTTGGGTCTATGAAACAAAAACTGAATCTAATCTAACCCTAAAGTAATACACCAAGCTGCCTGCTACTCCAGACAGCTTTATTGCTTCAAACTTTCAGTTGTTTAAGGCCTGTTAAGTGATTGTCTAAACTCTACTAATGTGTCAATATGCTGCTGGATGGAAGGTGAAGGCAAGAAATCCTCAAATGAAATGGCTTCCATTGTATTCAGTGAGTTGAAAGTTGTTGATTTCTCAGGCTATAACACCACATGCCTGTTGGAGGATGGGTGTGCAGGGCAAAATGAGACTATCAGTATTTTAACAATGTTAACAAGTTCCTGGCTGGCTATGCACCAGCAAACATAATGAGGACTGAAATAGTCTTTACAGCTACTGGTCACTCTTTCCTACTTTCAGATAGAGTATTCAGCCTAATAGAAATAGAGCTTGAAAAAAAGATGCCATCATTAATAAAGCTGAGTATCACAAAGTTTTTGAGAAGTATGGAACTCCGAAATTGATTGGAAGAGACTGAGTATCTCAAGATTGGTAAGAACAAGCCAAGTGGCATATGAAGTCAGCATGTCAGTTCCACTTCAAACTATCAGCATGCAAGCACAAACTTTTTTGGAAAACAAAGTCAGGCAAAGAGGTAGTGAAAGGAGAACTTGCTTACAAGACAGATAGAGAAGCAGAGAGACAAATTTCTAAAGTCAAAAGCAAACTGGAAGAGAGAACTGTCAGGACATTCCCACTGCTATACCAATCAAGGGAGAAAAACTTAGAGATTTTGACAAGTTGTTAGTCAAAAATTTGGAGAAAACTGGAAGAACCTTGAATGGTACAAAAATGTACTACAGAGATTAGCTCATGACTCAGATTTGCCTGATGATTGTTGTGAAAGTGAAACACAGCACAATGATTTTGGCAATGATCTCATTGTAATGTCTGTTTGAGTTCAGATTCGCACCAATTTGCATTTAGATTTTCAAATATAAGTTGAAATTTTAATTTCCTCTGCCAATTTTCTCATAGTGTGAGAGGTTTAAAATACAAACAAATTTCATTACTACTCAATATCCCGCAAATCAGCAAAACATGTTAAACATCATTAAAATTAATATCTTATTTTGTATGCAGGACTCAAATCATTGTAGTTTTTATGTTTTTCAATAATATAATAGAGTTTAAAACTTAATTTCTATCACTTTATATCCAAATTCCTACCTTCTCCCAGCTGATACTATTGTAACATCCCCCCAGGGGCTCAGCATTCATTTGCTGAGTACGGGCTTGGTGACCCCGGGGTCCTGAGCTGGGGACTGGTCAGCGCCGCCAGTCTCCTGTCACCGTAAACCCCGGACGTGCTTCAGTGACCACCGCATGGCGCAGCGGTGGAATGTTGTGTGCTGCGGGGAATGGTAATCTTGGCTTCACCGCCTGGATTGCAAGGAAGGTAAACCTCTATAAAAACCCCTCAATCTTACGGTGTGCTGTGCGCCTATAAGATGCATGGCTGTTGGGGTGGAACAGTCGCAAGTGGGCAACCTCTGGGGCACCTGCCGCACCCCAGTTGTATAAGGCTTACTCAGGCACACGGGGCTCTGTCTGAGTGGACCCTTAGTTCCCTAGCTGCTCGTGGGACCACAATGGACCCTTTGACCTCTACATTTCCCCCTACCAGTGGATTGGGTGGCCCACTGGTAGGATAACACACCCCATCGAAAAAGCGACTTCATGCTGCGAGTCCTCCAGCACCTGGTGTTACTAGAGATTTATCAGACTGTCATAACAGAGCACATGCTGATATCCAGAATGTGTTTTTGATTGTCAAACGGAAGGAAGGTAGCTTTGAGAGAGTTTCTCCCTTTTACATCCACAAGGGTCTTGAGGCAATTGCAGGAACACTGAAATCTGTGAAGCCTCTGCACAATGGGACTCTGTTAGTTGAAACTTCTAGTTCCCGTCAAGTCACTTCTCTTAGGAAAGCAACCTGTCTCGGAGAGTACGCTATCAAGACCGAGCTCCACTCCAGTTTGAACTATAGTAAGGGTGTTGTGACATGTAGGGACTTGGTGGATATCCCCAAGGACGAGTTGAAATCTGAGTGGGCTGACGAAGGTATTGTCGACGTGCAGCATATTATGAAATGAGTCGATGGGGACCTAGTCAAAACCGACTCGTTTATTCTCACGTTTAATTGCCCGAGACTCCCAGAGCATGTTAAAGCAGGTTTCTTACGTTTGCCAGTATGGCCATATTTCCCCAACCCAATGCGCTGTTTTAAATGTCAGCGCTTTGGGCATACTACGTTGGGGTGCAATGGGATAACCACTTGTGGTAAATGTGGTCAGCCTGCCCATGAAGGAGCCAATTGTTCATCGCCTGTGAAGTGCGTGAGTTGCTCTGGGAGTCACCCTGTCTGGAGCCGGGTCTGCCCCATCTATCTCGAGGAACGGAAGATACAGGAGATCAAAACATCTAAGCGCATCCCCTATGGTGAGGCCAAGAAGCTCTTTAAGGCCATGCAGCCTCCTGTGTTTACAACATCTTTCGCTTCCACTCTGCAGAAACCGGTACAGTTGGCCACTGTTGCTACACAAACAGAGGTTGCTAGTGTCAGCACTAATACCTGCATTTGCCACTGCACTTGTGCTGCTGCGGTTGTTTTGCAACCTGCAGCTGTCCCCACAACGTCGGACAAGGCCGAGGTTGCTGACATTGGGGTACTTCCTGCCTCTCCCCATATGGCACCTTCTGCCCAGGCGAGTAAAGCTCCAACTGTTGACAAGGTTCTGCATTCTAAGCCCCCCCAAGACGAAGACGCCGAAGGTGAAGGTATTGCCACCTGAGGAGACTAGTCAGGGTCAGTCCGATGACGATGCCATTGTACTATCTGACATCTCCCTCGGGTCGCCATCGGAGCTGATGGACATTGATGTCGACCGGGGGCAATCTTCTCGCCCCAGGAATAAATCTCTGGCCAGTACGGGCTCTCCTCCAAAGCACAGGGGCAGGGTGAAAATTCAGCCACCCTGATCACTGGCTCCCATATTACAGTGGAACCTGAATGGGTTCAGGAAGCATGTGGCCGAATTACAACTCCTTGTACGAGAGCGCCCCTTGTGCTTATGTCTCCAAGAGAAACATTTCCGGGCCACTGATGCTCCTTCTTTACGGGGCTATACCGTGTATTGAAAAGATGATCTGATGGGGGAAAGGGCAAAGGGTGGTGTTGCGGTTTTTGTCCATGACATGCACCACTCATCTGAGCTCCCTCTCGTTACGGACTTGCAAGCAGTTGCAGTTGACCTTATTGTGGGGTGGTGGCTCACAGTCTGTTCCGTTTACTTACCGCCTCCGGATGCAATAGACTCTGAGGCTCTCACAGACCTTATTACCCAACTCCCCCGCCCACTTCTCCTTCTGGGGGACTTCAATGCTCATAATGTCTTATGGGGCTCTACGACTACTTGCCCCAGGGGTCGCATTCTGGAAAGCCTCATGGCATCCGAAGAACTGTGCATCCTCAACTCTGGTGCTCCCACTCATTTCTGTACTGCTTCTGGGTCGTCGTCAGCTATTGACCTTTCCTTTTGCTCTACAGCACTCGCGGATTCTGCTCTGTGGGAGGTTGCCACTGACCTCCATTCTAGTGACCACTTCCCCCTTTGGATTCGCCTCCTGGATGAGACTGTGGCATTACCAGTGCCGCCCAGGTGGCACCTCTGCAGAGCTGACTGGACACTTTTCAGCGATTTAGCTGTTTTGGAACACCGTGCCAGCATCCACGAATGGGTCGACCATGTTACAGCTGTGATCTCCCATGATGCTGAATTGTCGATCCCACAGTCCTCAAGTCATCCCAAGAGGCGCTCTGTCCCTTGGTGGACCACTTAGTGCGGCTCAGCCATCCGAGCCCGCCGTGCAGCTCTGCGCCGCTTCAAGTGCCGTCCCTCAGCTGACAATCTTGCGGCCTTTCGGGTGGCAAGGGCCAAGGCGCGGCGAGTGATTAAAGAGAGCAAACGACGGTCATGGCAATCATTCCTGAACTCCATCTCCCGCTCCACTAGTTCTACAAAAGTATGGGAAGCCATCAGGAGGATTTCCGGGAAACGCAGCCAACTACCTGTCGCGGCATTGCTGCATTAGGGTTGTCTACTCACGGCGCCGAGAGACATTGCCCAGACACTGGCCATGTATTTTGCCGAATCTACTGCCACTATTAACTGTGATCCAGATTTCTGCCGCTACCGCACTGCCATCGAGAGGGATCACTTGGACTTCCGGTCTCCAAATTCTGAACCCTACAACTGCCCCTTCACAATGTGGGAACTGGATTCAGCGCTGTCTGTGGCTCATGATACTGCGCCAGGTGATGATCAAATCCTGTACAGCATGCTGTGGCACTTGTTGCTGCCATCCAAGGAAGTTCTCCTGAATTGTTTTAATATGATATGGTCATCCGGCACGTTCCCTGACTCGTGGAGGGAGGCGATTTTGGTTCCCCTCTTCAAACCAGGAAAAGACTGAATGCATCCCAGTAGTTGTCGGAGTATTGCTTTGACGAGCTGTGTCGGGAAGACATTGGAACGCATGGTCAACTGTCGCCTTGTTTGGCTGCTCGAGACCAGGCAGCTCCTTAGCCACTCTCAGTGTGGCTTTCGGAGAAGTCGTTCAACTATAGACAACTTGACCCTGTTTGAGGCGGCCATCCAGCAGGCCTTCCTACGTAACCAGCATTGTCTAGGTGTATTCTTTGACATTAATAAGGCGTATGACACTACTTGGCGCCGCCTTATCCTCAATCAACTCCATCAGTGGGGCTTTCGTGGCCATCTCCCCATCTTCATTCGGTCCTTTTTTTCCCGCCGCCTCTTTCGATATCGGGTTGGTAATGTGCTATCAAAATGGTTCAAATGGCTCTGAGCACTATGGGACTCAACTGCTGTGGTCATCAGTCCCCTATAACTTAGAACTACTTAAACCTAACTAACCTAAGGACATCACACAGATCCATGCCCGAGGCAGGATTCGAACCTGCGACCATAGCAGTCGCACGGTTCCTGACTGCGCGCCTAGGACCGCGAGACCACCGCGGCCGGCTGTGCTATCTGATTTGTACGTGCAGGAGAATGGTGTTCCTCAGGGAAGCATTTTAAGTGTCACCCTCTTTGCCGTTGCCATTAACAGTATCACGTCCACTATCCGGAGTCCTGCCCAGTGCTCCTTGTTTGTGAACGATTTTGCTGTTTTCTGTTCTTCCTCCAGTCTTGTCACTGCTAGTCGGCAGCTGCAGCTTACGATAAAGCGATTAGAGGCATGGACTGCGAAGATGGGTTTTACCTTTTCTGCAGACAAATGTGTGTGTGTTCATTTTAATCGTTCTCGACGTGCTTTTACCTCCCCTGAATTGCGTCTGAGGGACACCATTCTTCCTTTTAGAGGCACTGTGAGGTTCCTGGGCCTCACTTTTGATTCCAAGTTGTCGTGGTTGCCGCACCTTAAAGACCTCAAGGTGCGGGCCCTGAAGGCGCTGAATATTTTGAAGTGTCTGAGCTATAGGTCCTGGGAGCAGATCGGGCGCGTCTGCTGCAGTTTTATAGGGCTTTCGTCTGGTCGCGTCTTGACTATGGATGCACTGTGTATGGGTCAGCGAGGCCTTCGTATCTGAAGATTCTTGACACAGTACACCATGAGGGTATCAGGCTGGCTGCTGGTGCCTTCCGTACCAGTCCCATCCCCAGCCTGTGTGCTGAGGCAGGGGAACCGCCGCTCGTCATCCGTTGGAAACTCCTCATGGTGCGACGGGTGTGTCAATTCCTACCTCCCCTGCATACCCTACTGTTGCCTGACCACCTATGGAATGTCTCTTTTCCAGTCGTCCCAGGGCAACGAGACCATTTGGGATTCGTGCCAAGCATTTGCTAGAGTCCCTTGGTGTGGAGCGCGTGGCACCCCAACTCCAGGGTTTTACCCACCTGCCTCCCTGGTTGCTCCAGAGGCCCAGTGTCCTTTTAGACTTGTCAGAGTACCAGAGGAGCTGCACTCCTGCGTTTGTTTTTACCTCCTTATTTTACGATATTTTAAACCAGCATGCCGACCATGTACCAGTATTTACGGATGGCTCTAAACAGGGGGACTCTGTTGGTTGTGCTGTTGTTTTCCCTGATCGAGTGGTCAAGTTACGGCTTCCTGCAGCGTTTACCATCTTTGATGCCGAATTGTTTGCGATCTTGCGGGCATTGGAGCAGATGAGATGTGTTCCCAGTCTTAAGTTTCTCATCTGTTCTGACTCCCTGAGTGCCCTTCAGACCATGCAACACTTGTACCCAGCGGATACGGTCGTCCAGAACATCCATGATGCCCTACTCCACCTGCAACGGCAGGGGAAGGAGGTTTCTTTCTGCTGGGTGCCGGGGCACGTGGGTATTAGGGGAAACGAACTGGCGGATGTGGCTGCCAAAGCTGCATGTTCCCTCCCTCACGTTGTTGAATGTGCCGTCCCCCTCCATGCTGTTACCTCCCTTTTGCGTTTTTGTGTTATGCGTCAATGGGAAGAAGAGTGGCTGGCAGTCGGTGAAAATAAGCTGCGTCTGGTCAAGGCCACCACGGGGCCATGGCGTACGTCCTACCAGTCATGCAGGAGGGATGATGTTCTCCTCACTCGCCTCCGCATCGGGCACAGTCCCTTAACGCACGGTTTTTTACTCCGGTGGGAGGACCCCCCAATCTGCAGTGCTTGTGGCATCCAGATTACTGTCCGCCACATTCTACTTGACTGTCCTTTATTCTCTGACCAGAGGGCGGTGGTTTCCTTGCCACCGGATTTGCCCTCTATTTTGCAAGACGACGCAACGACTGTGGTTAAGGTCTTACGGTTTTGTGTCCTGTCCAATTTGTTGCCTCGGATTTTAGGGAGGGGATTTTAATGTGCTGCTGGGTGACTGGCTCACCCAGGTTTTAGGTAAGAGGTCCGCCAGTCATGATTACCTACTTGCTTCACTTCGATTTCTGTTCTCTTTTCCTTGTGTTTCCTTTTCTTTTTTAGTGTGTTTCTTTTCCTCTTGTTTGCCTCTGTATGTGAGGATTTGTAACTGCGTCAGGCCTGTGTCTTTTAGCTGTTCTCCTTGTTTGCTGTCCATCTTCATCCCTTCTCTGCATGTGTTCCTGTTTCTATGCGTTTGGGCGCTGATGACCACGCTGTTTAGCGCCCAAAAACCTCAAACCACACACACACATATTGTAACAGATTCACAACATTATGAAGTGAATCCCACACATAAAAAATGAATACTTGCAAGCATGTTCACATCAAAAGTGGACGTCTACACATTTTGGCTTCAAAGATGGACATCTGTAGTTTAAAAGGCAATTTTAAATAGTTTATCTAATTAAACTGACATTTGGGACTTTGCAGAACTATTCCTGCAGTATCAAGGTTAATGATGCCTAAAGCAGCATGTAAATATAATGTGTTTATCTCAGTTTCTTGTAAACAACAGGTGTTTATCTTCGATAATAAACTACTCAAATAACAATGATGGAATTTCTGAGTGTAGGCAGAAATGAGTGAAAGGAACTTGGTGTACACTCATACATGTGTTGGAGGGGCTTGCAGCCTGAGCAGTGAAATTCCAGCCAAGTAAAGGTACACATTCTCATCATGACTATACCTTCAAATTTCAAATGTGTGTGAAATCTTATGGGACTTAACTGCTAAGGTCTTCAGTCCCTAAGCTTACACACTACTTAACCTAAATTATCCTAAGGGCAAACACACACACCTATCCCCGAGGGAGGACTTGAACCTCTGCCGGGACTGTACCTTCCATCAATGATAAATTTGTGCACAGAATGTGAGTCCACTGGCAGAACTGGCAAACCACAAGAAGTTCAGTAAAGGCAAAGACTTTCCACTAAAGAAAAACAAAGTCAAATTTCTGAGCAAAGTCAGATCAATTCAAAGAAACTGTAGTTCCCCTTACTTGCATGTACATACTGAGTTACTCTGCAGATTTATGTCCACAGTCACAGAAGATGGGCTCACAGCCTGACACATAATATTCCAGCCAACTAAAGGTACACATTCACATTCTGACCACATCTTAAATCAAATACAAATATACACACAGATTGTGTCTACTGGCAGAACTGGCAAACCACAAAAAGTTCAGTATAGGAAGTACTTTCCGTTGTTGGGAATTGAGAGGTCAAATTTCTGAGCATATGCAGAAAGAATTCAAAGAAACTGCATTTCTCTTTACTTATATGCTCATATAGACATAGTCTGCAGACCTGTTTCCACAATTTTAGTGGATCATCCTGAAGCCTAACCAGAATCATTCCAGCAAGGTAAAGGCACACATTCACACACTGACAATACCTTTCATAGACAACAGATCCACACACACTTTGTGAGTCCACTGGCAGAACTGGCAAAACACTTGGCATTTAGTAAAGAAAGATGTAAACAGGAAAGACTTTCCATTAAGGAAAAAAACAAAGACTGAATTTATGAGTATAGGCAGAAAGGATGGAAAGCAATAGTATTTGCTCTCATTTATATGCTCATATAGACATAGTATGCAGACCTGTGTTCACAGTTGTAATAGATGGGGTTGCAGAATAACAAGTACCATTCCTGCCAGGTAAAGGCTCTCATTTCCACTCTGACCATACTTTCCTTCAACGACAAATCTACACACACTTTATGGGTTCACTAACAAAACTGGCAAACCACAATGTGTTGAGTATGGTTCAGCAAAGGACAGACCTTCCCCTGAGGGAAAAAGGCCACATTTCTGTGAAACAATTTGAAGAAACTGCATTTCCTCTCATTTCTATTCACATGTAGACAGTCTGGAGACCTATGTACACAATTGTACTGAATGGACTTGCTATTCAACCAGTACCATTACAGCCAGGTAATGGCAGCAATTTACATGCAGACCATAGCTTCCCTCTGGGACAAATTCACACTCAGTTTGTGAGTCCGCAAGCAGAACTGGCAAACCACAAGAAGTTCGGCAATGTTCAGTAAATGAAAGAGGTTTCACTAAGGGAAAGAAAGGCTGAATTCCTGAGAATAAGCAGAAAAATTCAAAGGAACTGCTTTTCCCCTTATTCCTATGCACATATAAATGTAGTCTGGAGAACTGTGTTCACAGTCACAGTGGACAGACTTGCAGAATGACTGGTAACATTCTAGCCAGGTAAAAACACACATTCACATGCTGACAACTCATTCCACTGACAACAAATCTGTGCAGAGTTTGTGAGTCACCTGACAGAACTGACAAACTACACAACATAAAGGAGGACAAATAACAAAGACTGAATTTCTGGGTGTAGGTAAAAGTGAGTGAAAGGATCTGGATTTCCACTCATTTACATGATCATGTGCAAATAGTCTGCACAACCATGTTCACAGTCATAATGGCGGGGTTTCCAGACTCACCGGTAACATTACAGTTACGTAAAGGCACACATTTACATGCTGACCATGCTTTATATTGACAACAAATCCACATATAGGTTAAGTCCACTGGCAGAACTGGCAAATAACAAGAAGCTCTAGTAAGTTTGTAAAGAAAAGACGTTACCCCAAGAGGAAAAAAGGGGCCTAATTTCTGAGCATAAACAGAAATTAACCAAAGAAATTACATTTCCCCTTATTTACATGCACATGTGGACATGGTCTGCAGACCTGTGTTTACAATTGTGGTGGACGAACTTGTAGTCTGACCACTAACGTTCCAGTGAAGTAAAGGCACACATTCACATGTTGACCATACCTTCCACTGATGTCAAATGCAAAGATAGTATGTGAGACCACTACCAGAACTGCCAAACCACAAAAGATTCAGTAATGCTCGGTAAAGGGAAGGCTCTCCACTAAATATAAAATAGCTCAGGTGAGTATGACTCGCACACTGAGGACTCTGTACACACTTAATGATGTACTGTATATAGACAGTGTCTGAGAATCTAGAATCTCAACCATTTTTGTCTGTTATTGGCATGTGCACTGGCAAGATCTCAGTCCCAGGGACTGTATGTAGACAGTTTCTGGGAATCTAGAATCTTGACCATTTTTGTCTGTTATTGACATTGACACTGGAAAGATATCAGTCCCAGAGATTCCAAGATTTTAGAGTATATTTTAATTGGTAGTACAGTGAAACCTTCCTTCTTGCTAGACTGCATGATTCTAAACCAATGGGAGTACCCTATAGGTTTTTGATGAGTGAATTTGTGAATATGTCAGGTAAATGGCTGTATATCTCTGGTTGTACTTATTTAGGAGCTTACATTTATTGCACCACCAAGGGCCTACTGACCTTAGTATGTGACACAAATTTCAATTTGGTACATCTACCTGTTCTTAAGAAAAAGGGGTCTTAACAGTCAGATAAGAAATGACAAAAAAATTTTCAAGCAGTAGCAGAACACACATATAAAAGAAGTTATAATTAGGCAAGCTATTGGAACCAGTGGCTCCTTCTTTGGTCTGAGTGGTTGATGGTGAAGGAAAAGGGATGACGGGGAAGGACTGGAGGGATTTCAGGTAAGTCACCCAAAACCGCAGGTTGGAGAGACTTACCGGATGGGATGAGAAGGAAAAGCTTTTCTTCCACTAAGGAGAAAGAATAACAATGACTGAATTTCTGAGCAAAGGCAGAAAGGTTGGTTGGTTGATTTGGGGGAGGG
Organism: Schistocerca serialis cubense; assembly: GCF_023864345.2. Taxonomy (NCBI): domain Eukaryota; kingdom Metazoa; phylum Arthropoda; class Insecta; order Orthoptera; family Acrididae; genus Schistocerca; species Schistocerca serialis. The sequence goes on from NC_064640.1 coordinate 834,622,246, forward strand.
GACCAAATAACAAGGTCATCAGTCCCACTGGATTAGGAAAGGATGAGGAAGGAAGTTGGCCGTGCCCTTTCAAAGGAACCATTCTGGCATTGGCTTAAGCAATTTAGGGAAATCACAGAAAACCTAAATCAGGATGGCTGGATGTGTGTTTGAGGGTTTGATGGGTTATCCTCCTGAATGTGAAGCCAGTGTGCTAGCCACTGCACCACCTCATTTGGTATGCAGAAAAGATGGAAAGAAACAGCACTTGCTCATACTTACGTGCTCATGTCAACATAGTCTGTCCACAATCAGAATGGAAGGGCTTGCAACCTCACTTGTCACACATTCACATGCTGAAAATACCTTCCATAGGCAACAAGTCCATGTGCAGTTTGTGAGTTCACTGGCAGAACTGGAAAACCAATACAAGTTCAGTTAAGTTCAATAAAGGAAAGACTCTTCACTAAAGGGAAAAACCAAATTTCTGAGCATAGACAGAAGAAATGATTCAAAGAAACTGCATTTTTCATTATTCATATCCACGTATAGACACAGTCTGCAGACCTGTGCTCACAATCATAGTGGATGGGCTTGCAGCCGGAGTAGCAAAATTGCAGCCATTTAAAGTCACACATTCACATGCTGACAATACCTTTGATTGACAATAAATCTGCACACAGATTGTGAGTCCACTGGCAGAATTGGAAAACCACAAAAAGTTCAGTAAAATCCACTATTGGAATAAACTTCCACTATTGGAAAACAAATGGCCAAATTTCTGAGCATAGGCAGATATAGTTCAGAGGAACTATATTTTCTCTCATTTAGATGAAGATATAGATGCTGTATGCAGACCTGTGTTCACAATCATGGTGGATGGGCCTGCAGCCTGATGGGTAAGATTCTTGTCAGGTAGAGGCATATATTCATATGCTGACCGTACCTTTGATTGACAAGAAATCTGCACTGGTGGAATTGGCAAACCATACATCATTTAATAAAGGAAAGTATAAACAGGAAGAACGTTCCACTAAGGAAAAAAAGGTTAAAGACTGATTTTCTGACTGTAGGCAGAAACATTTGAAACAAAAATTATTTGTCCTCATTCATATACTCGTATAGTCATAGTATGGAGATCTGGGACCACAAACTTACTGGATAGACTTGTAGCATGCCTGGTAACATTCCTGTCAGGTAAAGTCACACATTCACATAATTACCCATGTCCCTCCCTCTGAACACCAACCTTTCAGCAGAAGAAAGGACAGCCACACACAAGCTCAAAATAAATCCTGACCTAACCATCCTACCTGGAAACAAAGGTCCCACCACTGTTGTCATGAATCACAGTGACCACCTGGCAAAGGCCTCTGCCCATTATCTGACTCCTACACCTATAGACTCTGCCAGAGTGATCCCATCCCAAAAGCCTAACATAACCTCCAATTTCTGCTTAAAGCCTTAGGGCCTTCCCAGAACCTTTTCCCAGAATCCATTTCCAACCTCATCCCTATGGCACCCCACACACCCGCCTTCTATGTGGTCCCGAAAATCCACAAACCCAACAATCCTGGACACCCCAATATATCTGATTATTGTACCCCTGCTGAAAGAATTTTGGCCCTCATTGACCAACACCTCCAACCAACTGCCCATAATCTAGCCTCCCAAGTCAAAGATACCAAACACTTACTCACGGACTTTCCACCACACCCACACCTTCACCTCCTGGATTGAACACTACCTTTCCCAGTGCCCTTCAGACTCCAAACCCACTGCCTCATTCTTCATACATCTTACTAACTTTATCCTAACTCACAAATACTTCTCCATTGAAGAGAAAGTATAAAAAAAAAATCTGCAGACAGCCATGGGCACTCACATGATATTCTTCTGTACCAATGTTTTTATAGCCCATTTAGTGGAGAACTTGCTAGCTTCCCAAAACGCCAAACCCCTAATCTGATTCAGGTTCACTGATGATATCTTCATGATCCAGACTCAGGGCCAAGACACCCTATCCTCATTCCTTCACAACCTCAACACCTGCTCCCCCACTTGCCTCATCTGATACTCCTCAACCCAGTGTGCCACCTTCCTGGATGTTTACCTCCTCCTCTCTGATGGCTCCAGCCACACCTCTGTCCACATTAAACCCACCAACCACCAACAGTACCTGCATTTTGATAACTGCCATCCCTTCCATGCCAAAAAATCACCCCCCCCCCCCCCATCCTACAGCGTGGTAATCCTGGGATGTCATATTTGCAGTGACAAGAACCCCACTGTGCCCAGTTTGCTGAGGGTCTCACCAAGTCCTTTACAGACAGGCACCATCCACCAGACATAGTCCATGAACAGATCTCCAATGCCATTTCACCACATATCCCGAGTCACCCTCCCACCCATCCTCTTCCCCCAAGAATTTTGATTACCTAATATTATGGCATGAAATGAGGGACATCCTACAGAAGATCCTCCCCACCCCTCCTAAAGTGGTGGTCCATCGCCCACCCAGCCTCCTCAACATCTTATTCCATCCATATACCGTCAACAATCCCGACCCCATCCCCCATCGACCATATTCCTGCGTGAGACCTACGTGCAGGACCTGCCAAATCCACCCATGCAGCACTTCCTATTCCAGTCCTGTCACAGACTCATAGTTCCCCATCAGATGCTGGGCCACCAGATAAAGCAGCTATGTCATATACCAACTCTGCTGAAGGCATTGGACAGCTTTTTATATTGGTAGGACCACCAACCAGCTGTCCACAGGATGAACAGCAACTGTCAAACTGTGGTCAACATCAGAGTAGACCACCCTATGGCACAACATGCAGCTGAACATAAAATGCTTAATTTCAGTGGTTGCTTCTCTACTCCAGCCAACTGATTCCTCCACTCCACCACCAGCTTTGATGAACTGTGCAGACGGGAGTTATCCTTAAACACATTCTCCATTCCTGAAATTATCCCGGCCTGAACCTATGGTAATCTACTGTCACCACAGACCTCCACCCAACAGTTTCTACCCCCTCCATCCTATAGCCTCGTACCTATTCTTATCTCCCACCCTCTGTCTGCCAACGACATCCCATCTTTGCCCTTCTCCATTCATCTCCTTTTCTGCTCACTATTTCGTCCCCCCTCCTCGCCCCTTCCCCACCTTCCTGCACCACCAAAGCCTCCTGATACTGCACCTGTTGGCATTCTAGTGCCTGTACTCTCCACCTTGCTGCTTCCACGCTATGCGCTATGTGACAGCTGCATTTCAGTCTGGCCTGCCAGCAGTGGCGATCACGTGTGCTTGCCTGTATGAATGAAGGTATGTGTGTTTCCCTTACTCAAGAAGGTTTTGGCCAAAAGCTATGTGTCAATGTCTTTTTGTTGTGCAAGTCTGCAACTCAACATGCCATCTTTATGGTGTGTAGCAATCTATTTTTTCCTTAGATTGTTAAAGTTTAGTAAAGTACGGTGGAAACAGGAAAGACCTTCCACTGAGGAGAGAAAATAAAAAAAAGACTTAATTACTGAGTGTAGGCATAAAAAGTGAAAGAAACTGATTTCCACTCCTTTACATGCCCACAAAGACATAGACTGCAGAACGCTTTCACAATTGTAGTGGAGGGGCTTGCAGCCTGACCGGTAACATTCTAGTCTTATAAAGGCACACATTCATGTGCTGACCATACCTTTCATTGATGACAAATACACACACAGTTTGTGAGTTCACTAGCTTAACAGGCAAACCACAAGAAGTACAGTAAAGGGAAGGCCTCCCACTAAGGAAAGAAAAGTGCTATATTTGTGAGCATAGGCAGAAGCAACTGAAAGAAACTGCATATCACCTCTGTTATACACTCATGTAAACATAATCTGCAGATCTGAGTTTGAATTGTAGTGGATGGGCTTGCTGACCCACCAGTAACATTACAAAAATTACAACCAGGTAAATGCACACATTCACATGCAGTCCACAGCTTACATTGACTGGGAATCCACACCCAGTTTATGGGGATCCAGTGGTAGAATTGGCAGATCACTTGTCAGTCGGGAACAGGAGATGGAAATAGTAAAGATCTTCCACTAAGGAAAATGATTAACAAAGACTTAATTTCTAAGTGTCGGCAGAAATGAGTGAAAGAAACTAGGTTTCTGCTCTGTTACATACTTGTGCAGGCATAGTCTGCAGACTGTGTTCGCAACCGTAGTGGATCAGCTTGCAACCTGACCAGTAACACTGCAACCAGGAAAAGACACACATTCACATGTTGATCATACCTTCCAGCAACAGTGTTGTGTCAGCCTGGTAGTTATTTCCTTAGCACACCAGGAAGGCCATGTAGGCAGCCTGCCCACCAAGAGGTCATGCTTAAGTGGTTGTCATCAAAATATTTTCCTCATATGGCCACTGCTGTTTACCAAGGAGGTACAAGTTGCCCCCACAGCATCTGGGTGTGCAAACCTCACTGACGGGCAGTGGGCCTGTCACAGCAGCGCAAACCAGTTTCGGGGCATTATTTTGCTATGTCAGGTCATGTATATCCATCCGTGTCCTACTAATTAGGCCACTGCTGGACCGTGTGACGGGAGTTACACCTGACACCTCTAGTCCGCAGTACCAGCAGTTCTGCCTGGCTGCATAAGCAGTTCACTTCCAGAGTGAGAGTGTTGAGAGTACCAGCAGTTTTGTCTCAGCACTCAAGGCCAGCAGACCTGGCTATGTTATCGTAGTCTTACACACCAGCATGTCAGCTATCACAAGCTGGCAGCACCGGCCCAGTAACATCCCAGGTCTTAATGCCTCTGCATATCACAACTCTAGGGTTTGTCGTGTAGGGTCATCACAGACAATGTCAGAGGAAAAACATTTCTGTTGTATGCAATTGTGTGGATATTCATTCAAGGAAATTATAATTATGTTTTGGTTTGTAAATAAAGTTATTCTTTTAAAGTGCCTTCAGCCACTCCTTAGTATGAGGATATTTCAAATGACTAACCTGTGTAAGGATTGAGAGTCCACTGGCAGAACTGTCAACCCACAAGAAGTTCAGTAAAGTTCAATAAGGGAAAGAAATTCCACTAAAGGAAAATAAGACCAAATTTCCGAGCAAAGGCAGAAATGATTCAAAGAAACTGCATTTCCCTCAGTTATATTCTCACATAGAAATAGTCCACTGACCTGTGTTCACTATAGTATTGAATGGGCTTGCAGCTTTTCCATAGCATTCTAGCCAGGTAAAGGTACACATTCACTAGCTGACCATACATTCCATTGATGACGAATCTATGCACAGTTAGTCAGTCCACTGGTAGAACTGAAAAACCACACAACATTTAGTAAAGGAAGATGGAAACAGGAAAGAGCGTCCACATAGGAAAAATAAATAACAAAAACTGAGTTTATGAGACTATGCAGAAATGGCTGAAAGAAACTGCATTTGTGCTTATTCATACCTCCCACTGATGACAATACACATCCATTTGGTGAGACCACTAGCAGAAATGGCAAGTTCAGAAAAGGAAAGACCTTCCCCTAAGGAAAAAGAAGGCTGAATTACTGAATTACTGAGTGTAGTCAGAAATGATTGAAAGACACTACATCTCCACCCATTTATATTCTCGTGTAGACATAGTCTTCAGACCTGTGTTTACAATTGTAGTGGATGAGCGTGCAGCTCGACTAGTGACATTCCAGCCAGGTAAAGAGGGGTTCAGTGCTGGGGCCACTCCTGTTACTTATTAATATAAATGATATGCCTTCTAGTATTGCAGGTGATTCTAACATTTTTCTGTTTGCACCTGACACTAGCTTGGTAATAAAGGATGTCGTATGCAACATTGGCACTGTTTCAAATAATGCAGTTCAAGACATAAGTTCATGGCTTGTAGGAAATAAACTATCACTAAATCACTATAAAATTAAGTTTTTACAGTTTCTAATACACAATTCAACAAAATCTGGCATTTTAACTACACAGATTGGGCATGTGATTAGTGAGACTGAACAGTTGAAATTTATAGGTGTTCAGATAGATTGTAAATTGTCCAGGAAAGCCCACATTCAGGATCTTGTTCAAAGACTTAATGCTGCCATTTTTTCTATTATAATAGTATCTGCAGTAAGTGATAGTTTGCACACAAAAAGTAGTCTACTTTTCATATTTCCATTCACTTACGACATATGGTATTCTATTTTGGGGTAACTCTTCCCCCTTTCTCAAAGGGTGTTTTTGGCTCAGAAACAGGTGGTTCAGGCAATAAGGGGTGTAAGTTCACAAACCTCTTGTTGACCCCTGTTCATTAGTTTGGGTATTCCGATATTGGCCTCTCAATATATATATACTTTAATGTCATTTCCTATTAACAGTATCTACTTATTTCCAAGAATTAGCAGCTTTCACTCAGTTAATAATAGGCAGAAATCCAGTATAAAGTTGGATCACACCTCACTGACTCTTGTACAGAAAGGCATGCAGTATTCTGTGGCATCCATTTTCCATAAGCTACCACAAGAATTCAATAATCTTAACACTAATCCACGAGCTTTCAAATCTAAACTGAAGTATTACCTCATAAGTCACTCCTTTTACTCCATCAAGCAGTTTTTTGAAAAATAAAGATAATTCCAGTGTTACATTGTTGATTGCATTTGTATAAATTTATAGCTTGTTGTCCTTTTAGTATCCATAAACATTTTATTTTATCTATTATTACTTTTCTGTTCTGATGTTATGTGCTGATTCAGTCCATGACCATGAAGGTTTGATCCTCAGATTAGTCTTTCGGAACTAGATGCGTAAAATGAAAAATGAAGAAATTCATGTTCTGACCATATGTTTCTTCGATGACAAATCTGAGAACAGTTTCTTTGTGTCCAGTGGCAGAACTAGCAAACCACACAACATTTAGTAAAGGAAGATGAAACAGGCAACAACTCCCACTAAGGATAAAAATAACAAAGACTGAATTTCTGAGCATAAGGAGAACTGAGTGAAAGAAATTGGATTATATTTATATATTTACACAGACATAGTCTGCATACACATGTTCCCAATTGTAATGGATGACCTTTAACCTGACTGGCAGTATTCCAGACAGGTAAAAATCACACGTTCACATGCTGACTATACCTTCTGTCAATGACAGAACTACTCACAGTTAATGAGTCCATGAACAGAACAAGCAAACCACAAATTGCCCAGTAAAGTTCAGTAAAGGAAAGACATTCTACAAAGCCTCAAAGGGCCAAACTTGTAAGAACGGGCAGGAACAATTCAAAGATCTTGCATTTCCTCTCGGCTATATGATCATATAGATGTAATCTGCAGACCATTACTGGCAACTGTAGTGGATGGGCTTCCAGAACAACTACTAATATTCCCACCATTCAAAAGTACTTATTCACATGCTGACCACACCCAGCAGCAAAGACAAATTCTCACACAGTTTATGGGTCCACTGGCAGAGCTTGCGAAACACATGACCTTTAGTAAAGGAAGATATCAATAGGAGAGAGTTTCCACTACAGAAAAAAATAACGAACACTAAATTTCTGAAGTTAGGCAGAAACGATTTAAAGAAACTACGTTTTGCATCATTTGTATGATCATAGACATAGTGTGCAGCTCTGTGTTCACTGTCGAAGTGGATGGGCTTGCAGCCTGATTAGTAATATTCCAGCCAGATTCACATACTGGCCATACCTCCCACTGATGTATCCACTGGCAGGACTGGAAAACCACATGACATTTAGTGAAGCAAGATATCTACATCTACATGACTAATCTGCAATTCACATTTAAGTGCTTGGCAGAGGGTTCATCGAAACACAATCATACTATCTCTCTACCATTCCACTCCCGAACAGCGCGCGGGAAAAACGAACACCTAAACCTTTCTGTTCGAGCTCTTATTTCTCTTATTTTATTTTGATGATCATTCCTACCTATATAGGTTGGGCTCAACAAAATATTTTCGGATTCGGAAGAGAAAGTTGGTGACTGAAATTTCGTAAATAGATCTCGCCGCGACGAAAAATTCTTTGCTTTAATGACTTCCATCCCAACTCGCGTATCATATCTGCCACACTCTCTCCACTATTACGTGACAATACAAAATGAGCTGCCCTTTTTTGCATCCTTTCAATGTCCTCCGTCAATCCCACCTGGTAAGGATCCCACACCGCGCAGCAATATTCTAACAGAGGACGAACGAGTGTAGTGTAAGCTGTCTCTTTAGTGGACTTGTTGCATCTTCTAAGTGTCCTGCCAATGAAATGCAACCTTTGGCCCGCCTTCCCCACAATATTATCTATGTGGTCTTTCCAACTGAAGTTGTTCGTAATTTTAACACCCATGTACTTAGCTGAATTGACAGCCTTGAGAATTGTACTATTTATCGAGTAATCGAATTCCAACAGATCTCTTTTGAAACTCATGTGGACCACCTCAGACTTTTCGTTATTTAGCGTCAACTGCCACCTGCCACACAATATAGCAATCTTTTCTAAATCGCTTTGCAACTGATACTGGTCTTCAGATGACCTTACTAGATAGTAAATTACAGCATCATCTGCGAACAACCTAAGAGAACTGCTCAGATTGTCACCCAGGTCATTTATATAGATAAGGAACAGCAGAGGTCCCAGGACGCTTCCCTGGGGAACACCTGATATCACTTCAGTTTTACTCGATGATTTGCCGTCTACTACTACGAACTGTGACCTTCCTGACAGGAAATCATGAATCCAGTCACACAACTGAAACAATACCCCATAGGCCCACAGCTTGATTAGAAGTCGCTTGTGAGGAATGGTGTCAAAAGCTTTCCGGAAATCCAGGAACACAGAATCAACCTGAGATCCCCTGTCAACAGCGGCCATTACTTCATGCAAATAAAGAGCTAGCATGAATGACTTTCCACTAAGGGGAAAAAAAAAGAAAGACTGAATTTCTGAGTGAAAGCAGAAGCAATTGAAAGAAACAACATTTGCCCTCGATTATTTGCTCATATACACATAGCCTGCAGAGCTGTGTTTACAATCTTAGTGGGTGGGCTTGCAGCCTAACTTGTAACATCCCAGACAGGTAAAGGTACACATCCAGTAACTGACCAAACCTTCCATCGACAACGAATCTGTGCATGGTTTGTGAGTCGACTGGGAAGAAGTTCAGTAAAGGAAAGGCTTTCCACAAAAGGAAGAGAAGGCCAAATTACTGAGCTTAGGCAGACAAGATTAAAAGAAATTGCATTTCACCTCATTAATATGCTAATACAGACATAGTTATCAGACTTGTATTCAAAGTCGTGTATTGCATGGGCCTGTAGTCTGACCAGTACCATTCCTGCCAGGTAATGGCAAACATTCGCATGCTGACCATACGTTCCATGGACGAAGAAACCACAGACAGTTTGTGGGTACACTGGCAGAACTAACAAATCTCAAGAAGTTCATTCACATTCAGTAAAGAAAGACCTTCCACTAAGGAAAAAGATGGCTCTATTTCTGAGCATTGGCAGGAACAATTCGAGGAAACTGCATTTCCCCTCATTTATAAGCTCATATATACAAAGTCTACAGACCTGCCTTTACAATTGTAGGCGTGGACGTGCAGCCGGACTGGCAACAATCCAGCCAGGTAAAGGCACACATTCACTAGCTGGCCATACCTTCCATTGATGACAAATCGACTGGTAGATTGCAAGTCCTGTAGCAGAGGTGGCAAACCTTAAGATGTCCCCGACACCGGCTGTATCGCAATGGTGCATCAGTGTGCGAAGGGGGTGCCTGTGATGGACTCACACACACCAATCTGGAAGGTGCTATTTCCCTTCAAGCTCACTGCCATTCTTCTTCATCTGTTAAACTGTAATGATGGTTGCCGTGTAGCTGTGTTATATGATGATCAAGGCCTGTCATTCAGGTAAGCCCTGGTCAGTCCATCGAAGTATCAGGAATGCTTGTGTCCTGACTCAGGATGCTAGGGATGACTAATGGGTCCACCCACCTGTGACAGCTGTAGTCTGTCTTGAACTCTGCAGCTGGTGATTATGACAAGATAACCAGCTCTCCTAGTAACAGCTCTCATTGTTCAGAAGCATCCAGAATATCTACAAGAGATTTGTGTCATCGTGAGCTGCAACATGCAGTAGATGTGCTTTGTTGGTGCTGCACATTTTAGCAATTTTGATCAGGATAAACTTATGCTGCAGTGTTCATCTTCAGCACACCAGTGTAGAAGTGCGCACAGAATCAGCTAAGCAAAAAATCCATGCAATATGCACTTCTATTTATAAATAAAAGCCGACTCAGGAATTTTCTCTTTCATGAGACCGCTTGTACAAGATCGTGTGTCGATGTAGTAGTAGTAGTAGTAGTAGTACTAGTAGTAGTAGATCTGTAGATCTCTTTTTGCAAGGATATAGGACATGTCAAAGTATTTACAACTTTAGACCTATTTAAAATAAGGTAATTCGTATACACATACATTTATAGACTTCTAGTTAGAGACAATCATCAGATTTACTCCTGGTATACAATACTTTTTTTACAAATAACTTATTAAACAATGTAATGTCACACTGTTCATTCATATCTCATTATCAGTCACTGCACACACTACACACACATTGTTCCATAACACTTCACTCACTACACACACAACCACATACACACACTGGTGATCTCTGGGCCATTTTCTGTGCCACAACTTCCCATTTGCGATCCTGAAAAACTGAGTCATCATCCGTCTATAATTAGTGAGATGTTGAACTCAGAAAGAGGTGTTAGTATTGTGCAATACATAGCTTGAGGATAAGTTTTTCTACAAAAGGAAAAAAGAAGGGAAAAAAACATAGAGTGAATGCGTTATGTGGAATGTTGGATTTTTATAATCATTATTATTTATTTGTATAACATTTTTTTTTTACCAAACCCCTACTATGTTTTATCTAAGTAATCCTTCACTGTATAAAATGTATTGCCTTTTTAAATAAGTGTATTTTTGCAATTTCTTTTATCTCTTTTGGTAATTCATAGTACCATTTTATTCCTTGGTAGAAAATGCTGTTTCGAGTTTTATGTTTATTTTTTCTTGGCATATGTAAGTTGAGTCTAGCTGTTGTTCCATGGACAGAACTGTTTGTGCAATAATTACCAATGTTATTTTTGATGTGTACAACTAAATGGTAAACGTATTCACATGGAGCAGTTAAACTCCCCAGTGTTTAGAACAGATCTTTACAATGAGCTTGACTTCTATTTTTGGTTATTATACTTACGGATCTTTTCTGGAGTTTGAAAATTGTGTTCACATTTTGTGGAATTGTTCCCCAAAAAAGAATGCCATAGCTAAGAACTGAGTGTACTTATGAATAGTATGTAACTAAAAGACACTGGAAGTTACACACTAATGAGAGGATTCTAAGGGCATAATGTGCTGATGACATTCTGTTTGCAAGTACCTTTGTGTGTTCACACCACTTCAACTGAGAATCAATATTCATCCCTTAGAAATTTTGCATTTGTTATACAGTCTATAGAGGTGCCATCTACATTTAATTTAACATTGTCATTTTCCATCATCAAACTGAAATTCATGGTATTAGTTTTCTTTATGTTCAATGTCACTTTGTAGCTTATTAACCAATTGTAATCTTCCTTGAGAGTTTCATTTGCTTTCTCTGCAAGGTGTTCTCTTGTTTTCTCAGTGACTATAATATTGCTGTCATCAGCGAAGAGAATTTTTTCACCATGGGTAACACTACTGGGAAAGTCATTGATGTATATCAGGAACAGTATTGGTCCTAATATTCTATCTTGTGGAACCCCTACATTAATTTATTTTGGTTCTGATAGGTGTTTTACTAAATGGTTAGATCCATTTGAAGTATGTGTTATCTCTACTGGTTTCATCCTATCTGCTAGGTATGATCAAAACCAGTCATTAGCTACCCCTCTTATTCCTAATACTTCCAATTTATTTAATAGAATCTTGTGATCAGCTGTATCAAAGGCCTTAGAAAGATCTAAAAATATGCCTGTGACACACTCATCTTTGTCAAGAGCATCAAGTACAACCTTTGTGGATTCTGCTATGGTTGACTCTGTATTTTTGCCACTTTGGAAACCAGACTGTGATTCACTTAAAAGATTATACTTATTAGGTAATTCATTAATCTGTATTTCATAATTTCTTCTATTATTTCTGAGAATGGTGGCAATAGGGAAATGAGCCAGTAACTTTCTATGTCTTCTGCATTACCTTACTTTAGCAAACGTACAACTCTTACCTGTTTTAGCTGCTCTGGAACTGTCCCTCATGTGAAGGATTCATTTATTATATTTGTTAAGGGGCCTTGTATAATCTCCATGCATTGTTTCAGTACACACACTGGTACTTCATCTAAGCCTACTGACCTTTTATTTTTTAGTTTTTGAACAGTTTTATTGACTTCATTCTCCATGGTTGGAAGTAACATCATTGTATTTAGTGCAATGTTATTTAGAGGTGTTAAATTTGTTTTGGGGAATTTTTGCTGTACCTTCTCTGCAATACTTGAAAAATGCTCATTTACATAGTTTGCTAAGTGTTGTGGATCATTTATTACGTTATAACCCTCCCTTAGCAGTATGTTATTCTGCGTTTCCTTGGCTCTCCCTGTTTCCTTTTTTATAACATCCCAGACTGGTTTGTTTTTATTCTTTGCATTATATTTTATTTTGTCATTAAATGACTTTTTTTGTAGCAATCAGCACCTTGCTATAGATCTATTTGTAAATATAATAGAAATTTAAGAATTCTGGATCATTGCAACTCTTTTTCATGGAACTGTGGTATTTAAGTGTTTGTGAGGAATTCTTAATACCTGCTGTTATCCATCTGTTTTTGTGAGATGTTGATACAGACATGCATACTTTTGGAAATGCCTTTTCAAAGTTCAATTTAATCAATGTGGAGAATTTAGAGAATTTCATATTCACATTTGTTTCCTTATACACTTCATCCCAGCTTTGTTTTTCTAGTTCTTTTGAAAAATCTTTTATTTTGATTTCTGATAGATGTCGTTTGTAGGCTCGTAGTTTAGGGAATGATTAGATGCCTGACTTTTCTGTTACTTGACAGAGATGGTCTGATAGTCCGAGATCTTTTACAGCTTCATCACGTTTTTCCCTATCCGTATTTGTGGCCACTTGGTCAATTACTGATACAGTCATTGTAGTAACCCTTGTTGCACTGTTGACCAAAAGGGGCATGCCAAAACTTTGAAGGATATGTATGAGGGTGCTGCTGGATTCATTTATGACATACGTGTTGATGTTAATGTCTCCACACAGAATTATGTTGACCTTTGTACTTGAGACTTTACCTAGAACTTCTGTTAATTTATAGAAAAAAGTCTCCACCCTACCACTGGGAGATCTACACACACATAAAATGATTAATATCTTAGTGATATCAAGCTCTGTTAATTGAATAGCTGATATTTCAAAGTGTTTGTCTTCACTTGCTGTACTGAGGTCATGTCTTGATTTGAACTGTGTTCCTTTTCTGATATAAATGCCTGATCCTCCATCCCTCGAAGCAGTTCTGCAGTAAGAGTTTGCCCTTCCATATGACGATAACACTACATGTTGGATTTCTGTCTGTCTACACCAGTGCTCAGTAACACAAACTACTGTGCAGTTCAAAGATTGGAGCTCAACTTCTAATAGTTGTATTTCATTTTTTATTGATTGCATGTTTTGATGGAAGATTGTTAAGTCTGTGAAATGCCCCATGTTACTCTTTCCAATTTTTTGTTTTTCTTTGTGAAATCTGGTATGTGTGATATTTGGAGTATTAAAATCTGTCTTTTGAGTGATTGTTTCAGTATTTTTAAATATTCTTTAGGCAGGGGAACCTGTTGTCTTGATTTATCCTAAAAGAGGATTACTTTTCCTATCCATGACAACGGGTATCTGACCACATGTGGCCCGAGATCCAACCCCTATACTTTCATGAATCAGCTGTACCAATCTTCCCTTCCCAGTCCTGTTTAGATGTAAGCCATGCCTAGTGAAACGCCATCTGTTGATAGTCTGATGGTCACTGGAGAAACATGAGCAAAGTTGGCTGCCCTCAGAGCGATCCCTAACGCCATATTGATTCACCCCACAGCTCCATCAAGGTGTGGCTGAACTTGACGCCAGAACAGCTCAGCAAAGTGTACGTTGGTGCCATGAGTCAGGGAAGTGATCTTGTCCAGGTCGCCACCTATGTCCTATATCCTGTCCCTGTCCAAACTGTTTACCGCCCCATCCACTATCACTTCAAGGTCATCTTTTGTAAAGTCTTTACATAAAGACCCTATGCTTACTTTCATTCCATAATGTCATATGGGATTATTTTTTGGGGTAATTCATCAAGCCAAGCTAAAGTTTTCCGGGCACAAAAACGTGCAGTAAGAATTATATGTGGTGTGAACTCATTCCTTAATGAAATTTGTCATTAAAAATATATCACTTTTTCAAACCAACAGAACAATTCATGGACTCAATACTAGGAATAAGAATCATCTTCACAAGGATTTAAATTCACTTAGTCTAGTACAAAAAGGTGTGCATTATTCAGGAACACACATTTTCAATAACTTGCCAGCAGCCATAAAAAGCTTAACAACCAATGAAATTCAGTTTAAGAGAAGCCTAAAGGATTTATTGGTGACCAACTCCTTCTACTCCATTGATGAATTTCTTAGTAAAACCAACTGATTTGTATATAAGTACAACATAACTTCTGCACAATTTCAGTGCAGTAATGTGTTCATTGAAAATGTGTGTGTGTGTGTGTGTGTGTGTGTGTGTGTGTGTGTGTGTGTGTGTGTGTAAGTATAATCCAACTTCTGCACCATTTCAGTGCAGTAATGTGTTCATTGTAAATAAGTATTACAGTAGCTGTATTACATGTTTATTACCTAATAAATAAATAAAAAACTTTTTTATTTTAAATTCAGTGCATTAGTATTTGTAAAATGACTCTTAGTGTTCATTAAAAAATGAGGATCATTCCACTTGGGACCTGTGGAATGGTACATTAGCTTATTTGTTTTAGTTGTAAATATTTGTCATGTATTGTTGTTTTTCTGACATGTTCCACATCCTGGAGGACCTCCTCACTACGGATCAATTGGAATGAAAGTAAATCTAATCTAATCTAATCTAAACCTAGGTCCTCCATCACATGACTTAGCCCTGCATTTGGCTTGAAGATACTGGTGGCGTGGTACGCTGCCCCTAGACTTTCCTATAACTGAGGGCCTACACCTCGCCCATGGCTACTACCTAGCAGCTGCACTTTCTTCTCCCTAACACTTGGTACACTCCTAGGCTTCTCGGACTCGAGCGAAGTCTGCTGCACATTTTCTGCTCCTCGTTAAAGTTCTAGATTCACATATTTTAATGTAGTGTCGCTTCTTCAGCGTAATCTTTCATTGATTGCATCATTAACCGTTTGTATTGTGATATACTGTCGAATTTCGAAAATTCGCGAGTGACACGATAAACTAGTACTGTTATACTCAATTGCAGGCTTAAACTAAATTGCGCTCTTTTAAAATTTTCGAGGACAGAAGGCCTATCCTCGTTCAAAACAATCTTTCTCTAGTTTCATCGTACGATTACGTGAGGTTAGTTTCAAAATTTTCGGGCGCTTACAAAACTATATTTCCGTAAGTTAGCCGGACGAATGTTTTGGATGCGTAATTTAATTCGAAGCAGTTCAGAGTTTGTGCTTCAGTTCAGCCAAAGTATACTACATTATCCCTTGATTTCATTGTACATCAACGCAAATAAACGTGCGTTTTTGAGTATTGGTGGAAGCTACCACTGTCCTTTGCATAATCTATGAGCGATCTGTAACAGATCGGCGATTGTGATTTGGTTGTTTAAGCAGATTTTTTAACTAACGTATTGTGTTACATATATTTTTCCATTAAAGAGGAGTAGCCCCATATATTATCTGCATTTATCGTATATTAACTCTTTATTCGAGTTTGCCAACAACTACAATTAACATCAAAACGTTTTAGGAAACGGGTTTTTGTGTTACCTTAATAGAAATTTCGTTTTGTGTATCTGCGAATTAGCAACTTTTTAGCTCAACAGATTAAAAGATAATTAGCAAGTTTAATTTAAAGTTGTTTGTTCACTGTCATGTAATACATTGCACCAGCCAAAATGCAGCCCCACTTTGAATGCTGTTGTCAAACACAGGATGAGTTGGTTGACGTTCGTAAGCAGTTGGAAAGCGCTCTGACTACTGTCTAATGATTGGCAGCTGCTGCTAAACAGTGTTTTAGGAAAGTTCCCAAGAGTCATGTACCTTTGATACCCGTACCAGAGGTATCTCAAGTATATTCTCTCCTGTGGATCCTTTGTCCTCTGCAGAAAATACAGGACCTGTCATTACCCATCCACTTGACTGCGCATGGTGTGTCAATTGTAGATCTAGGCGCCTTGTAAAGGGTGGATGGGAATCAGGGAGGACTCAGGGTGCTGTGCCGATCCCCAAAACCAACAAGTCTGAGTTGGGGTCTTTCACTCAGACTGAAACTGCGCCAGTGGAACTTAATTCACCTGTTCTGGGGATACCTGTTTTGTCCAGTGTCAGGAGATGGCAAACGCAAAATGGTAGGGGTTTATCAATCGTTGGCATTTCAAACGTATGGTGAATGATGGTACTCCTTAGGGAAATGGCAGCAACGGACAGGAGAGGACACCAGGTACACTCAGTATGTATGGCTGGGAGCCTCATTCAAAATGTTGAAGAGGCTACTCTGGCAGTCATTGAGGGAACAGGGTGCAACCAACTGCCGATTGTGGAAAATGATGTCTGTCATCTGGGCTCTGAGGTCATTCTTGGGTCATTCCAGCGACTGGCAGGGAAGGCTGAGGAGTTCAGCCTTGCACATGGAGCATCAACGAAGCTCACAATTTGTAGCATTGTCTCCAAAACTGACCGTAGTCCTGTGGTTCTCAGTAGAGTAGAAGGATTGAACCAGAGGCTTCAAAGGTTCTGTGACAAGCTAGGCTGCAACTTCCTGGATTAGCGTCATAGGGTTGAGAACTATGGGGTCCCCCTAAACAGGTCAGATGTCACTGCTCATCAGAGGCTGGTACTTAGACTGCTGTGTGTAGTGTGCACACAAGGTTTTTTTTAGATTAGGCGACTCTCCATCCAATCCAGATAACCATAGCTGTAGGAAACCCAGACGTATCAGTGTAAGATCTAAAGAAATGCCTCCCAGAAGTGAGAGTATTAAAATCCTAATGATAAACTACTGAAGCATTCACAAAAAAAGTCAGAGTTTGAAACACTGATAAAAGCAGTGAAGCTCACATAATATTAGCTATAGAAAGCTTGTTGAAACCTGAAATTGACAGCAGTGAGATTTTTGGGGAAAATTTAAGTATATCGAAAGGATAAGCAAATATGAAATGAAGGTGGCACATTTGTTGCAGTAGACAAGAAACTAAAATCCACTGAGCTAGACCTTGAAGCTGCATGTAAGATTCTTTGGGCAAGATTCAGTATCAGGGATGGGCATGAAATGACAATTGGATCCTTCTGTCACCCACCAGACTCATATCCTGATAAAACCGAAAACTTTAGAGAAAACCTCAGTTTACTCGTACCTAAGTTTCCCAATCACGCTGCAATCATTGGTGGAGACTTAAATCATTCAACAATTAATTGAGAAAATTAGTTTTGTTAGTGGTGGGCATGATAAAACATCACTTGAAACTTTACTAAATCTCTTCACTGAAAACTACGTTGAACAGATAGTTATAAACTCCACTCATGAACGAAATAAATGGTGTTCCATTTATTTGATGACCGCTTGGGCGGCGTCGAAGATGCCGGGCAGCGAGCGCTCCGTTGCCCCGCGATCTGATGCCGTGTCGCCCGTCTACTTATTAAAAATATAAGCAAATAAATACTGTACTCATCCAAGCCATGCAAGGAGATGCTGGCACTGCCTGCCATTATTTTCCACGCATTTCTGACATCTACTCAAATACACAACTGACCATTATAATTGCTACACCAAGAAGAAATGCAGATGATAAACGGGTATTCATTGGACAAATATATTATACTAGAATGGCATGTGATTACATTTTCACGCAATTTGGGTGCATAGATCCTGAGAAATCAGTACCCAGAACAACCACCTCTGGCCTTGATACGCCTGGGCATTGAGTGAAACAGAGCTTGGATGGCGTGTACAGGTACAGCTGCCCAAGAAGCTTCAACACGATACCACAGTTTATCAAGAGTAGTGACTAGTGTATTGTGACGAGCCAGTTGCTCGGCCACCATTGACCAGACATTTTCAATTGGTGAGAGATCTGGAGAATGTGCTGACCAGGGTAGCAGTCGAACATTTGCTGTATCCAGAAAGGCCCGTACAGGACCTTCAACATGCGGTCGTGCATTATCCTGCTGAAATGTAGGATTTCGCAGGGATCTAATGAAGGGTAGAGCCACTGGTCGTAACACATCTGAAATGTAACGTCCACTGTTCAAAGTGCCGTCAATGCGAACAAGAGGTGACCGAGACGTGTAACCAATAGCACACCATATCATCACGCCGGGTGATACGCCAGTATGGCGATGACGAATACACGCTTCCAATGTGTGTTCACCCCGATGTCGCGAAACACGGATGCGACCATCATGATGCTGTAAACAGAACATGGATTCATTCGAAAAAATGACGTTTTGCCATTCGTGCACCCAGGTTCGTCGTTGAGTGCACTATCGCAGGCGCTCTTGTCTGTGATCCAGCGTCAAGGGTAACTGTAGCCATGGTCTCTGAGCTGATAGTCCATGCTGCTGCAAACGTCGTCGAACTGTTCGTGCAGATGGTTGTTGTCTTGCAAACGTCCCCATCTGTTGACTCAGGGATCGAGACGTGGCTGCACCATCCGTTACAGCCATGCTGATAAGATGCCTGTCATCTCGACAGCTAGTGATACGAGGCCGTTGGGAACCAGCACGGGGTTCCGTATTACACTCCTGATCCCACTGATTCCATATTCTGCTAACAGTCATTGGATCTCGACCAACGTGAGCAGCAATGCCGCGATACGATAAACCGCAATCGCGATAGACTACAATCCGACCTATATCAAAGTCGGAAGCATGATGGTACGCATTTCTCCTCCTTACACGAGGCATCACAACAACGTTTCACCAGGCAACGCCGGTAAACTGCTGTTTGTGTATGAGAAATCGGTTGGAAACTTTCCTCATGTCAGCACGTTGTAGGTGTCGCCACCAGCGCCAACCTTGTGTGAATGCTCTGAAAAGCTAATCATTTGCATACGACAGCATCTTCTTCCTGTCGGTTAAATTTCGCGTCTGTAGCAAGTCATCTTCGTGGTGTAGCAATTTTAATGGCCAGTAGTGTAGTTATTAATCACACAGTGTAATTATCTCTAAGATATTGAATTAACTGATTCACAGATATTATCCTTGAGTTCCTGTATCGTGTGAGGCTTTGTTGTGTACAGTTTGTCATTAAGTGCGCCCCACAAATAAAAATCGCACAGAGTTAAATTAGAACTTGTAGCGGGCCAGGTATTGTTACTAATCACTCTTTCATCGAACACATCATGAACTGCGTGCAAAGAAACATTGGCCGTATGAGCCCTTGCCGAAACCCTGTTGAAAAAAATGCGAAGTTTCGTTCCCTTTCACTCAGTTCATTAAAAAACGGTCACTAAATGTTTTACATATATCTGTAACTTATAACTGTGTCATTAAAAAAAGTTGTGCCTATTATTCTGTCACCACTAACTGCGCACCACGCCCCTATTTTCTGATCATGAAGGGGTTCCTCATGAAGCACAACAGATCTGTCTGTGCTCCAATGTCGACAGTTTTGGTAATTAACATAACCGTGAAACTGGAACCAAGTCTCATTTGAAAACACAATGAGGTAAATATCAATTTCACCGTCATGCACTTATTTTAAAACCCATTCGCAAAACTTAACCCTGTGCGCAGGATCATCAGGTGGAAGTTCTTGTACTACTGGTACTTTATAGGGTCTTAGCCCAAGCAGCTTAGCATCTCTTTGTACAGAGGTGCACGATATTTTTGTTTGCTGCGAAAGACGTCTAAGAGACATTTTAGGGGAATTTTCCAGGCGGTATGCAATGTCATCAAGACGAGCTCCTGTGAGCACTGTACGTCGTCGATTACGCTTCTTGTCTTGAACATTTCCCGTTTCACGAAATTTATTCACTAATTTGTGAACTGCATCACGACTTGGAACTCAAACACCTGGAAATTTCTGTCTAGTCTCACGTCTTCTGCTGCTGCTGATCGTCGCACAATGGTCCCAGGGGTTTCTCCCACCAAACATAGCATATGTTCTTCCATGTCAGGTGTGCAGACTGTGTGGGGCCTTCCGCTGTCTGTCTTCGAAGGTGCAAGGATACCTGTGTCCCACAGATGCTGGAAAACTGTGCCAAACAGCTTATCTGCGCTGTGGATATTTTTCAAAGTAGAGGCCACGGGCTTGCAGACTACGTCCATTTGATAAACCATAGCAGAATATCATACCCACTAGTTCACCTGTCCCCCCCCCATTAACCATGGACCTTGTCGTTGGTGGGGAGGCTTGCGTGCCTCAGCGATACAGATAGCCGTACCGTAGGTACAACCACAACGGAGGGGTATCTGTTGAGAGGCCAGACAAACGTGTGGTTCCTGAAGAGGGGCAGCAGCCTTTTCAGTAGTTGCAAGGGCAACAGTCTGGATGATTGACTGATCTGGCCTTGTAACAATAACCAAAACGGCCTTGCTGTGCTGGTACTGCGAACGGCTGAAAGCAAGGGGAAACTACGGCCGTAATTTTTCCCGAGGGCATGCAGCTTTACTGTATGATTAAATGATGATGGCGTCCTCTTGGGTAAAATATTCCGGAGGTAAAATAGTCCCCCATTCGGATCTCCGGGCGGGGACTACTCAAGAGGATGTCGTTATCAGGAGAAAGAAAACTGGCGTTCTACGGATCGGAGCGTGGAATGTCAGGTCCCTTAATCGGGCAGGTAGGTTAGAAAATTTGAAAAGGGAAATGGATAGGTTAAAGTTAGATATAGTGGGAATTAGTGAAGTTCGGTGGCAGGAGGAACAAGACTTCTGGTCAGGTGACTACAGGGTTATAAACACAAAGTCAAATAGGGGTAATGCAGGAGTAGGTTTAATAATGAATAGGAAAATAGGAACGCGGGTAAGCTACTACAAACAGCTTAGTGAACGCATTATTGTGGCCAAGATAGATACGAAGCCCACACCTACTACAGTAGTACAAGTTTATATGCCAACTAGCTCTGCAGATGACGAAGAAATTGAAGATATCTATGATGAAATAAAAGAAATTATTCAGATAGTGAAGGGAGACGAAAATTTAATAGTCATGGGTGACTGGAATTCGAGTGTAGGAAAAGGGAGAGAAGGAAACGTAGTAGGTGAATATGGATTGGGGCTAAGAAATGAAAGAGGAAGCCGCCTGGTAGAATTTTGCACAGAGCACAACTTAATCATAGCTAACACTTGGTTTAAGAATCATGATAGAAGGTTGTATACATGGAAGAACCCTGGAGATACTAAAAGGTATCAGATAGATTATATAATGGTAAGACAGAGATTTAGGAATCAGGTTTTAAATTGCAAGACATTTCCAGGGGCAGATGCGGACTCTGACCATAATCTATTGGTTATGACCTGTAGATTAAAACTGAAGAACCTGAAAAAGGTGGGAATTTAAGGAGATGGGACCTGGATAAACTGAAAGAACCAGAGGTTGTACAGAGTTTCAGGGAGAGCATAAGGGAACAATTGACAGGAATGGGGGAAAGAAATACAGTAGAAGAAGAATGGGTAGCTTTGAGGGATGAAGTAGTGAAGGCAGCAGAGGATCAAGTAGGAAAAAAGACGAGGGCTAGTAGAAATCCTTGGGTAACAGAAGAAATATTGAATTTAATTGATGAAAGGAGAAAATATAAAAACGCAGTAAATGAAGCAGGTAAAAGGGAATACAAACGTCTCAAAAATGAGATCGACAGGAAGTGCAAAATGGCTAAGCAGGCATGGCTAGAGGACAAATGTAAGGATGTAGAGGCTTACCTCACTAGAGGTAAGATAGATATTGCCTACAGGAAAATTAAAGAGACCTTTGGAGATAAGAGAACCACTTGTATGAACATCAA
Organism: Schistocerca serialis cubense; assembly: GCF_023864345.2. Lineage (NCBI taxonomy): Eukaryota > Metazoa > Arthropoda > Insecta > Orthoptera > Acrididae > Schistocerca > Schistocerca serialis. The sequence continues at coordinate 834,644,498 of NC_064640.1, forward strand.
GAGCTCAGATGGAAACCCAGTTCTAAGCAAAGAAGGGAAAGCAGAAAGGTGGAAGGAGTATATAGAGGGTCTATACAAGGGCAATGTACTTGACGACAATATTATGGAAATGGAAGAGGATGTAGATGAAGATGAAATGGGAGATACGATACTGCGTGAAGAGTTTGACAGAGCACTGAAAGACCTGAGTCGAAACAAGGCCCCCGGAGTAGACAACATTCCATTGGAGCTACTGACGGCCTTGGGAGAGCCAGTCCTGACAAAACTCTACCATCTGGTGAGCAAGATGTATGAAACAGGCGAAATACCCTCAGACTTCAAGAAGAATATAATAATTCCAATCCCAAAGAAAGCAGGTGTTGACAGATGTGAGAATTATCGAACAATCAGTTTAATAAGCCACAGCTGCAAAATACTAACACGAATTCTTTACAGACGAATGGAAAAACTAGTAGAAGCCGACCTCGGGGAAGATCAGTTTGGATTCCGTAGAAATACTGGAACACGTGAGGCAATACTGACCTTACGACTTATCTTAGAAGAAAGATTAAGGAAAGGCAAACCTACGTTTCTAGCATTTGTAGACTTAGAGAAAGCTTTTGACAATGTTGACTGGAATACTATCTTTCAGATTCTGAAGGTGGCAGGGGTAAAATACAGAGAGCGAAAGGCTATTTACAATTTGTACAGAAACCAGATGGCAGTTATAAGAGTCGAGGGACATGAAAGGGAAGCAGTGGTTGGGAAGGGAGTAAGACAGGGTTGTAGCCTCTCCCCGATGTTATTCAATCTGTATATTGAGAAAGCAGTAAAGGAAACAAAAGAAAAATTCGGAGTAGGTATTAAAATCCATGGAGAAGAAATAAAAACTTTGAGGTTCGCCGATGACATTGTAATTCTGTCAGAGACAGCAAAGGACTTGGAAGAGCAGTTGAACGGAATGGATGGTGTCTTGAAGGGAGGATATAAGATGAACATCAACAAAAGCAAAACGAGGATAATGGAATGTAGTCAAATTAAGTCGGGTGATTCTGAGGAAATTAAATTAGGAAATGAGACACTTAAAGTAGTAAAGGAGTTTTGCTATTTGGGGAGCAAAATAACTGATGATGGTCGAAGTAGAGAGGATATAAAATGTAGACTGGCAATGGCAAGGAAAGCGTTTCTGAAGAAGAGAAATTTGTTAACATCGAGTATTGATTTAAGTGTCAGGAAGTCATTTCTGAAAGTATTTGTATGGAGTGTAGCCATGTATGGAAGTGAAACATGGACGGTAAATAGTTTGGACAAGAAGAGAATAGAAGCTTTCGAAATGTGGTGCTACAGAAGAATGCTGAAGATTAGATGGGTAGATCACATAACTAATGAGGAGGTACTGAATAGGATTGGGGAGAAGAGGAGTTTGTGGCACAACTTGACCAGAAGAAGGGATCGGTTGGTAGGACATGTTCTGAGGCATCAAGGGATCACCAATTTAGTATTGGAGGGCAGCGTGGAGGGTAAAAATCGTAGAGGGAGACCAAGAGATGAATACACTAAGCAGATTCAGAAGGATGTAGGTTGCAGTAGGTACTGGGAGATGAAGAAGCTTGCACAGGATAGAGTAGCATGGAGAGCTGCATCAAACCAGTCTCAGGACTGAAGACCACAACAACAACAACAGTTCACCTGTCGAGTGGTAGGCTTCCATTGCTGACAAGTGATGGAAGAGAGAAAATGTAAATGTACTACACCTTTTGTACGTACAAATACCGCAATAACAGTAAACACAAAAGTGCATTCACGTCTGGAAGGTAAAACACCATGGTATGTACCTAGGGTTGAGAATACAGTGCAACAAGGTAGCCAAATAGAATGAAAACATGACTACAACAGCCTGACTCGAACCACATAACTGACTGCAGACCACCTAATGGTTGGTAGCGAACTATGAGTAGGACATCATAATACCCTGCCAACACATTTGATGGAGCGCCAATGCAACGACTGTGCTGATAACCGCAACCGTGTGTCACGCAGCCCTTCTTACAAACCCGTGTTTATCATGGAAAGTATGTGTTTCCGGAGCCATGTTTATTGGACTTTTTTTGTTTCGATGGGTACTATCACCTCTCAAAGCACTGTACACTTTTTTAACACACTCTACACTCTTAGACTACTAGTGATAATGTGAGGCAAGTGCCTGAGCTAACACTTCACTGTATCCATGCATATCTGTTAGTTTTGTGTTGCCTTCTTCAATTTTCTCATTAACATGTAGTTGACATTGCTGTACTCTAGCAGTAAACACCTTGTTATTTTTAATGTCCACCTCAATAAGACTTTCCACTTCCATCAATTTAGCATTGATTGCCTCGATTTTTCTGTCAGCATATAGATGGGTGTGGTTTGCACCCTTCAAGCGAGTGTGCAACCCACATGCAAACATGCAAATTTTTCCATAGTCTACAGTATACTAATGGAGTTATGTTTTGATACAACACCTTTCCTAGTATTGTTTATGACCAGAAATCCATACCACAGCAATCACCAAATCGGGTTCCGGATACTCAGTAGGCAAGTAACAGGTATACAGGATTACATACTCTGTAGTAGGTGCAGGTATGAATGTAGGCGTCTCAGACTACGAGTACCCAGCATTACATGTAGGCGAGCGAGCTGGCATGTCGGATTTCGAGGTCACTGCAGTATGTATGTAGCTCCTATGTGTGAACTACAGCTGGCTGTCACTCCTACGAAAAGCTCGAATGCAGCAACTACATCAGTGCTGTGCTTCATGCTAGACAGCGAATGACAACATGCATGCAAACTGCCCGCCACTGGCTGCCAAATGGAAATGCTCAGGGCAAGGCGTGCTTCATGCTGACAACACGCAGAGAAACTGTGCGCCATTGGCTGCCATGCAGGGATGCACACGGGGCGAGGTACATGGGGGCAGGTGCAGAGGGTACTGAGGAGATCCCCTCCCCCTTTGTGGCTTTGTCAGGTAGCCAGATTTGATGATGCTGATGTGGCAATTCCTGAAAGGGCCATGAAGATAAGAACATGTTGATGATGATGTCAGTGACATACAACAAGCTCAATTGTCTCAGCATAAGAATGCTGATGTCAGCGATTTCCTGCTCTGTATGCCCACTGTCTCACTACTAAGGAGACCAAAGAGAACTTACCAGAGAGCAATAGCCCACATGTTACGATGAGCGCCTTTCTTTACCTCAGTTGGTTACTGACACGTATGCGTGCCATGAAAACTAAACATGTTAACTGCTTGAGACATGAGAGACTCTTCTTCCACGGCAAGCAATAGGCGGAATCCTTTCTTCTCAATTCACATTGTCATACATGCTGGAGAATCACTGTTTTAGAGTCATTAACTTCACCCAATCTTTAATGTTAACGTACCTGCACAGACCATTAGACTTTTTCTGCTGCTGTACAATAACCGTTACCCACATCTGTGTAAGAATCTACTGTTGACCCATCCAGGTCATATCCAAAATCTTTTCCCACGTCCTTCTTTCGATAGGTAATTCTATCTGTTGACTACACATACCGTAACGAAATCCATGCTCGTCGCCAGGAATAGTAAATTACTGGTTTGTACTTCTGCATTCGTGCAACAACCCCCAAAATGAACAAGTTGCCAGCGCCTCATGAATATAGCTGGGTGATGACCTTAACTACGGAAAGAAAATTATACGTAGAGGCTATATTAGATTGCTTAACATTTCTAATAATTCTCACAAAAGAATAAGGACTCACATGCATACAGTTCACAGTGAAAAATCAAACAAAATCATAAAAAATATCCTTAAAAGATCACTTGTGACTGTGCTTGCGAAACCATTACTGTGTTTCTGCCAGAACTAAACTTTTGGTGCATAAACCTACATCTACATACATACTCCACAAGCCATCGCATGGTGTATGGTTACATCACTGCTAGTCATTTATTTTACTGTTCTACCCGCAAATACAGTGAGTGAAAAATGACTGTTTATACGCCACCGTACGAACTGATCTTATATTCGTGGTCATCGCAAGAAATGTACTTTACGTTGGCGGTAGTCGATCTCTTCCTTCAATGGTGGGTATCACAAACACATAGGCAGGGCTCGTGAATGGGTCGCACTATTCTTCTATACACAGTGTGCTTTAGAGATTAACTACACTTTCCTAAAATTCTCTCAACAACCTGAAGTCAACGATTCGTCTTCCCTACTACAATGCCTAGTTTCTCGTTCCATAGCATATCACTTTGTAATGTTACACATAGATATTTAATCGACAGGACTGCGTCAAACAGAACACTACTAGAGCTATGTTGGAACATCACGGGATTGATTTTCCTACTCATCTGCATTAACTTACACTTTTCTACATTTAGAGAAAGCTGTCATACATCATACGAAGTATAAATTTTGTGTAAGTCATCTTGTATCCTCCTACAGTCAGCCAACAATGACACCTCCCTGTACACCTGAGCGCCATCAGCAAGCAGCCACAGATTGGTGCTCACCCTGTCCATCTGATAATTCATCGTTCGTTTTTATTTCTATTTTTTATTTTACACATCTGCTTCCGTAGGACCAAACTGAGAAGCAACTCTCCACGGTCATGGAACGTGTAAGTACATTAAATTACAACATAAAAGTAGTAACAGATAAAATAAAATGTTTATGAAATCAGAAAATCAAGTCATAAATTTATGTAAACGCAGACAAGAATATAACACGGAAATCGGCTCAATTTTAGAAGGAATTCCTCAACAGCATAGAAGGTGTGACCCTTGGGGGAACTCTTCAGTTTAGATTTGAAAGCTCGTGAATTACTGCTAAGATTTTTGAATTCTTGTGGTAGCATATTAAAAATGCATGCAGCAGTATACTGCACACCTTCCTGCGCAAGAGTCATGGAAGTTCGATCCAAATGCAGACTGGGTTTCTGCCTAGTTAACTGAGTGACAGCTGCTAAGTTTTGGGAATAAGATGACATTGTTAACAAGAAACGATAGTAAAGAATACACATATTAAGAGGCCAATGACAGAATATCCAGACTAGTGAACAGGGGTCGACAAAAGTTTCGCGAACTTACACCACTTATTGCCCGAACCACCCGTTTCTGCGCCAAAAATATCATTTCAGATTGGGAAGAATTACCCCAAAATATACACCATAAGCGAATCAAATTAACGTGTGAAAAATAAGACTGACCGTAAGTAGTGATGATTTTGATGACTTTTTTCATAGGGGACAAGTGATAGGATGTATGTCTGTAACAAAATGATGTTGAATGGCGCCAATGATCAAACTGTGTTAGCACTAGTGCAAGTTCGACATATTTCTGACGAAAACGATGGCTTAAATGTCTCTTTTCCTTTTGGATATTGTGTGCTATGCGTAGATACAGACATAATTGAAATCTATTCATCTGTTATTCACTTCAACTCTGTAGTAAATAATTCAACCCTGTCATCATTATTTAAGAAATAGGATTTTAGGTTTTCTGCCAGTGTTTGTAACAGTTGGTTTCCTAATGTTAAGGTACTGTAAAGTTGTGTGTAGTAATTGATGGTTATTGTCACCAGACTGATCGGTATTCTGTTTCCTCTCGGCGTCAATATGACTGTTACTGCCGTTGATATTTCATGTAATGCGTACGTTTATGTGAATTATCTGAGATGTGAGAATGAATGGATGAATGGGATCATATTATCGC